>NC_091688.1:63377500-64627500 GCF_041296265.1 Equus caballus | reverse complement strand
GTGGAGACTTTGTTCATTCTTGCAGCATGGCTATTTCTGAGATGCCGCTAAAGCCAACTCTCTGGGCTATCAGGCCAGAAAGAGAAGGTTGTCTGTATCAGGCGCTTAGGGACTGGGCAGGTGGGGGTTTGCCGGGGGAGGGAGCTGATGCTGGCAAATCACACAGTCAGTCTGTATTTACTCTCTCTCCTCTTTGCTCTATAGTTTTATTTCGCCCTTTAGTTTTGAATTTGGCATAGAGTGATTTTACCCAGCAAATGCAGTACATTAAACAAAAAAGGCCAAGTGCCAGTTTCAAACCTAAAATGCAGCTATTTTTGTTTGACCTTTTCTTTCACTTGGATCTCTGACACCCAGGGCATTTTTGTGTCTGTGGATTTTTGTAAAGTAGTAAATCTGATTACCATGCTGTATCTCCTACCGCACATCCAAAGCGTGGGAATGCTTTGTGTAACTCATGACATAAGCATCCGTACCCCCCTGGCAAACCATGGCCAGGCCCAGATGAGGAGGGGCCACAGCATCACATTCTTATGCTGGGGAAGATGTTTTGATAGACAAAGGGGGAATAAAGTTTATTTTTATTTTATGTAGAAGGATCTGAAAATGGTTTCACTATGATAATATGAAAGAAAGTACAACGGAGCAATTATAAAACAAAGAACTGGCTTCTCCCTCTTCCTCCATTAGATTAAACGACACTTGGGAAATGTGCATGAGATGGACACCGCAGCCACTGTGGCAGAGGACCCTCGTGGAGGCAGTGGAGCGGATTCATGGGGCGGTGGGGGGGGGGGGGGTGGTGAGGGGTTGGAGGGAGTGGGGGTGGGGAGCTGAGGGCAAAGCAGATTGGGAAATTCACAGAATGCCAAAACAGAGTAGAATCCTCTGGCATGAAGCCCCTCAATTACTCTCTCCCTCCTCTCAGAGTTCTTTCCCACAATCACTCTCCATTCTTGTTTAACTCTTTTAAAAATACAAAAAGTGCAAATTATCCTGGAGGCAACTGGGAAAAGCCTTTGAAATCTCATCCTGAATGAGAGGTTTGAGTTTTTTGGCTCTCTTCTAGAGTGTAGCTTTGCCTTTCTTTTTCTCTGTTTTTGCTTGATCTGGAAAATAAGGGCAAAGTTTATGTCTGAAGGATGCCACGAGAATAATTTAGTTTGAAAAGTAAAATGAAAAAAGTAATCCTGATAGGTATCTTAGCTAATGTATAGCTTCAAAATCTCTTTCAGCTCCTGAAATACCCACCATTGATCAGGCATATTCAAAAATCAGCAACAGTATCACCGTGGAATGGGCTACGGTGCCAGGGGCCACCAGTTACCTCCTCACCGCCAAAGATGGGGACACTGTCATTGAAACCATGGTGGCCAGTTCCCCAGGCACGGTGACGGGGCTGAAGGCTGCGACCTTGTACCAAATCACCGTGAGATCCATCAGTGCCGCTGGGAGAAGCCAGGCATCCCCTCCAAAGCAGGCAAAGACAGGTAGCGGATGCTCATCCTCTGTTGAGCGATTGCTTGTGACTTGGATTAGTTTCACTGAGGCTGCACATGTGTCAAGTAATTTTGTGTCATGAGAGTGCCTATGATTCAGGGCCCAGGAGTGGAAGCCAGATAATGTTTTTTTGGGAATTCAGATATCTGTGGAGGAGAGGGATATTTAAATTCCAGATGTGCTGGAAAATAAAACCCATTTCTGGGCATCTTTGATAGCATCCCTCCTTTTAAATCTCTGAAAAAGGGATTTCTGTTTCTAACCTTAGGTATCCATTAAGACCATGCTAAAGAAAGAACCCAAAGGGAGGGCCAGCCTCATGGCACAACGGTTAAGTTCGCTTGTTCCGCTTCTCGGCGGCCCGGGGTTCGCCGGCCGGGATCCCAGGTGCAGACATGGCACCGCTTGGCAAAAACCATGCTGTGGTAGGCGTCCCATGTATAGAGTAGAGGAAGATGGCCATGGAGGTTAGCTGAGGGCCAGTCTTCCTCAGCAAAAAGAGGAGGATTGGCCGTAGACGTTAGCTCAGGGCTAATCTTCCTCAAAAATAAAAAAAAAAAAAGAACACAAAGGGATTTCGCTGCACTTTGACTTGTTTAAGTAAAAACATTTGGAATTTGTCATCGGCATTACTTACATTGAATTGATAAAGTTGTACTTAGGCATATTTCTGAAAAGTTGTATGCACATTAAAGCAGTATAAACCATCATTTCCCCCATTGACTTGTATTATGATTACAGGGATGTTTTATCGAATTTCTTACCAACCTCCACTTGAAAGTAATGCCTAATATTAGAGTTTCTCTGTTCCCCATCCCTCTGCCGAGTCATTTATAATTAATATAGGTTTAGATAGCAATTATTTAATGGGACTCTGCCATGAATCCTTTTGTAAAGCAAATAATTATTTCATAATATGGATAATCAACCTCAAATTACTTATTCCTAAATATGAATTATCCTCTGTTGGGCTTTCATAACACAAATGCGTGTGTTTTTGTCTTTGTAGTGTTGGCAGCACCAATTCTGGAAGTGAGCTCTCCCAGTCCTGACTCTATCCTTGTGCAGTGGGAAGCTGTATATATGGCAATTGGATTCTCTGTGTCCGTTATGCGAGCCAACGGTTTGGGGCGAATATGGAAAGAGAATACCACAAACACCTCCTTGACATTCACCAGTTTAGACTCTGGGACTCTCTACACCATAAAGGCCTATGCATGGAATGCCAATGGAACCCCTGGGGATGACTCCACCTGCAATCAGAGAACCAGTAAGGACTTCTGGGCTCAGCCCCAAACAATCTCCCTTTTGATTCATGAGAGGGGCTGTGCATTGTAGCCATCAAGAGCCGTGTTAAGTGATAAGTACAGAGCAGCTGGCAGCAGCTATTTAAATTTATTATGAGTTTATTTATAGTGCTTTGACGATTCCTCCTCAGTCGTTTGAATGCTTACTGCATATATAAAGAGATGCTGCTCAGAATACACGGAGCACAGCACTCCCCCTCTGATACCCAACTTCATCTCAGCACACGTTCAATATCACACAGCGGGAGACGACTCTTGTTAGGTTTACAGGCACCCCTTGTCCCTTCCTGGGTTCAGACCAATAGTAAAGAATTGGGACAAACAGGAATTCATTTATTCAGGAGGCGTTTAATAAGTGTGTGCCAACTTTGAGCAGGCATTGTACTATAGATACAGCAGCAAACAAAACAAAGTTCCTGTTGTTATAGGTACTTTATGCTGTGGTGGCAAGCAGTGTTTCAGAAACACTTCCCAAGCCTCCACTTAGGCCTGAGGCCAACATGGGGCTTTCCATCACCTCTCCTGCAGTTCTAGGCTGAGAAGCCAGAGCATGGTATATGATCTCTCATCAACCCCATCGCAGGGATACCCCAACCAGGGCATCCTACTGTGTGATAACTGGAAGCCCACACTGAGCGGCTGGAGTGACCCAAAAGAATGAGAGGGAGAGAAAGAGAAGGAGAGAGATTTTTTTCTTCTCTTGAGGCAGAGTAAGCCATTCACTGACAATATGGCCTAATAGATGCCAGACTCACCAACAGATGAAATGTTTCATCCCTTGGGGAGGACCAAAGAAAGGGTGGAAAGAAACCAGAAATGTTCTCTCCACCATTCCCTAAGTTTGGAAGGAAGTGGAAGCCCCATTGCCAGTGGGTCAAGGCAGGAAATCAGGGAGAAGGGAAGGGTTTGCCTTTAATAAGACTTCTTTAGAGCGAAAAAGTGGCCCTAAGGTGAGTCATAATGCACCTGGTGAGTCAGGGTATCTGAGACAAACCAATCTCACTGGGTCTTTTCCAGGCATTCATTCATTCATTCCTTCTTTCCACAAACATTTATTGAGGGCCCACTGTGTGCTGCGTGTAGTTTAGCTGATGACGATACAAAATTAAATAAAGCATGACCTTACACTCAAAGACCTGATTGTGTCCTAGGAGAGACCAGTGTGTAAATCAATGGTTTCAGTCCTGTGTATCAAGTGCTTTGATAGCAGGACATACAGGCGCAGAGTGGCACAGGAGGAGCATCTGCATCAGCCTAGGGGGCAGGGAGAGCCACCTCCTAGAGACAACTCTTCTTAGAGCCTTTCTCTTTATTTGTTTCCTATGTTTCAAAAAGTTTCAGAGAGGGCCCGGCCCAGTGGCACAGTGGTTAAGTGCGCACGCTCTGCTTTGGCGGCCCCGGGTTCGCTGGTTCAGATCCCGGGTGCAGACATGGCACCGCTTGGGAAAAGCCATGCTGTGGAGACATCCCACATATAAAGTAGAGGAAGATGGGCATGGATGTTAGCTCAGGGCCAGTCTTCCTCAGCAAAAAAAGGAGGATTGGTAGGAGTTAGCTCAGGGCTAATCTTACTTAAAAAAAAAAAGTTTCAGAGAGTTTAGATTTAGCCTCTATATTAGTTTGCTAGGGATTCCGCAACAGAGTACCACAAGGTGTGTGGCTTAAACAATAGAAATTTGTCTCACAGAAAATTTTGGAGGCTAGAAGTATGAGATCAAGGTATCGGCAGGGCTGGTTCCTTCTGAGGGTTGTGGGAAAGGATCTGTTCCGGGCATCTCTCCTTGGCTTGCAGATGGCCGTCTTCACATTCACATGGCGTTCTACCGGTGCGTGTATGCCTGGGCCCAAATTTCATCTTTTTATAAGGACATCAGCTGTATTGGATTAAGGCCCACCCTAATGATCTCGTCTTAACTATTTGCATCTGCTGAGACCCTATTTCCAGATAAGATCACACTCTGAGGTCCTAGGGGTTAGGACTGCAACACAGGAATTTTGAGGGGACTGATTCAGCCCATAACAGTCTCCTACTTCCCTGCTTATTTTTCCTGGTTCTTCCACGCCCCATGTGGGCAAAGCAGGTTGTCCTAAAACACTACGGCTACCTTTCCCAGCCTCGGGCTCGGCAGAACCCCAGAGCAGGTTTGCCTCTGCAGACAAGCTG
Organism: Equus caballus; assembly: GCF_041296265.1. NCBI lineage: Eukaryota > Metazoa > Chordata > Mammalia > Perissodactyla > Equidae > Equus > Equus caballus. Next base: position 64,622,529 of record NC_091688.1, on the reverse strand, counting down.
ACCACGAAGCAGGGGAAGAGTCCTGTCGAGACGGTTGGCAGGAGAAACATGGCAGGTGGCCGCCTTGCAGAGGATGAGTTGAGTCCCTGTTTTCTCAAGCAGGGTCCTCCCTGTTTACCCCCATGTGTGTCCAGAGCGTGCTGTTCTCTACTCACAAGCTGTCCGAGAAGTTCTGTAAGGCCTGCCAGATGGGCCTTCTTATAGCTCAGATTCCAGAGAACTGAGGCCAACTTCTCCTCTCTCCAGCCCAGGAGAACACTCCTCCAGCTTCTTCAGGGAGATAAGGCTGAAGAAAGGAAGGCATGTTTTTGAGAATGTAGAGGGAAGCATTTTGGAGACACTAGTAAGACTGCCTTAATATGTGATCATCACACTTGATACTTTCCTTCCTTCCTTTTGATTTTGATTTAGAATGGAATGATTGTTTGCTCTTCTAGAAATGATTATGACCTAAAAGCTCTTACAGAAAAAGTCGTAGCAGGTTTCCAAAAGTAAAGACGGCATATTGTTGAAGTTGATCTGTTTCACTCCATCAATTGATAATAGAGAGACTATTTGACCCACCACTTCATAATCACATTCCCACATGGCCCTTTTAGCCCCTCACATTTATTATTTCATTTAATTATTTCCATCACTTGTCAAGTTGTACATTCACTCATTCATTCATTCAAAATATGCTTATTGAGCACCTAGGGGTTGATCTTATTGGATCCATTTTAAAGATGAAAAAAAATTAAATAATAAAAAGATTAAATAACATGACCAATGTCACATAGCTAGTTATGAGTTTGCATAGTTAATGGCAGATATGTCACCAGTTTCCAGGTACCTTAAATCCCAATTTTATGCTCTGAACATTTGCAATTATCCTACTACTGGGGTACCTCATCTCTAATCTCTGCAACGTTGTCAGGCCAAATCTTACTTGGGTTCCTGAGGCTGCTGCAAAATCTTAATTGTTTCTCAAAAATGTAGGTCCTCGCGCTCCTGCCAATATTCAAGTCTCTTTTGATAGTGGGGCTCTGAAGGCGTCTGTTTCATGGGCACCAACGGAAGGAGCTTTCAACTATACCGTGATGGCTTTGAGCGACTCTTCGGAGCTGAGCTGTAGTACGACTTTCAGTTCCTGCATCGTCTCCTCTCTCCAGTGTGGAACTGAGTACCTGATTTCAGTTTTAGCAAGTAATGATGCTGGATCCAGCAAGTCAGCTTCAGCAGTGACCCTGAAGACCGGTATGTAAACAAGAGTGCGATCACTGCGGGGCTGGTGAGCCAAAGCGGCTGCCATAAGGGAAACAAATAATCACCCAACAATGTTCCAGAACACTCTGGAAGAAGTGAAAATGAAAGCCTGGTCTAAATGAAAGCATTGAGTTGGACATTCTGATGACTTTGAACAGTGTTGATAGTGAAACTAGATATTGTGCACTGGAAAAAGCACTTCTTTGAAAATTAGGAGGCCTGGCTCCTATTCCAGGTCTTTCATTAATTAGTTTATTTTCTTTTTCATTTGTAAAGCTGTAAAACTTTGAAGACCCCGTTTGAGTTATCCACAGCTCTAACTGTGCGGTACAGATAGCAGCCTCTTCTTTACATTGTGTTTCACAGGCCTAGGTTTAGTGGGAGCTATTTTTTAAGATAAAGTCTGAATATGTGTTTAGATATCTTCCTATTTTCATTCTTATCAGAAAGATAAGTACTTACATACGTGAAGGTTTATTCCTCTATTCAGAAATACCACGGGGCCGGCCTGGTGGCACAGCAGTTAAGTTCTCACGTTCCGTTTCGGCGGCCCAGGGTTCACAGGTTCAGATCCCGGGTATGGACATGGCACCACTTGGCAAAAGCCATGCTGTGGTAGGCGTCCCACATGTAAAGTAGAGGGAGACGGGCATGGATGTTAGCTCAGGGCCAGTCTTCCTCAGCAAAAAGAGGAGGATTGGGGGCAGATGTTAGCTCAGGGCTAATCTTCCTCAAAAGAAAAAAAAGAAATATCTATGTGTTTTGGTGATGAAAACTAACAATCAGTGAAGACCTACTATGTACTAGGCACTATAAATACATTATTTTGTTAATTTTCATGACAACTCAGTGAGGTAGAAGCTACTATCTTTTTTTTTCCTATAAGAAAATCCTAGCTCAAAGAAGTGAAATAATTTTCCCAAGGGCACACCAATAGTAAGTGGTAGAGCTGGGATTCAAGCCCAAGTTTGCCTGATTTCACTCCACTAAGCCAAAGAAAGTGAAGATAATTACGATAATGCCCAGTTTATCCAACAGTCAGAATTACGTCATTCTAAGTTTAAGAGGCTTCTGAGCACAATGGAAAAGAGCCATCACCAAACTGATGCACTGTATTTCACAAGGAAAAAGTACAGCTGACCCCAAGATCCACAGTTCCTTATAGATATGTTAAATTAAGGTCCCTGGTAACAAACTTAGTGATTCAGCTTCTCTTTTGACAACTTTAACTTAATGCGAACGGTACATTAGAAATGGTTATGAGGACGGGATAGCTGAGTTGAGGGAAGAGATAAATATATTTTCAAAAGCACAGCGGTTCCAAGTTAGTCATTTAATACAGAAGAGAACCATCAGTGTTTCTCAATCTTGGACGCACATTAAGAGCATCTGGGGAGCTTTTCTAAAATCCCGATACCCAGGCCTCACCTAAGGACCAATTAAATTGCAGTTGCTGGGAATGGAGTCTGGATATGAATAGTTTGTAAAAGCTCCTTAGTTGATTCTAATGTGCAGGCAAGGTAAAGTGCCACTGAAATAGTCCTGCACACTTATCAGTCCAAGAGGCACCACCGTAGTTTGTGGAGAACACAATCAATCATGATCAGGGAAACGACCTTGGTTTATCAATAAAAGAACTATGTTTAGAAAGTATTATGTGTTTCCTGGATCCCAGAATTGTGTCATATGTCTTAGGATGGTTCCCATTAGAGATGACTAAATGTTTAAAAGCTTAGAGCTTGAAAGAATGAACTTTATTTGAATTCATTCCTTCAGGAGGCTTTATTCTATGCTGATCCTGGCATTGCCTTAACACAGAAATGCAGGCAGTATTAACCAAAGTGATCTGTGCCTGTTTCTGACATAGTCTAGCATGTATTGCGTGAGATAAATTTTAGGACGTGAGAATGCCTCGTTGGTTTGCACATACTATTTATTTGTTCCTTGTCCATAGCATCTGGTATCTTAACTCTCTAAGACTCTCCCTGAAGGAAGTCATGGGAATAAGAATGTGTTCTGTCACTCAGTGCATGTTAGAACTTCCTATGCTACGGAAGTTTGGAACACAAGCCCTCAGAAACACCCAGCTCCATCCTTTGCTGGCTGTGTGAGCTTGGAAAAGTCACCCAACCTCTATGGGCCTCAGTTTCCTCGATTGTAAGGTGATGATAATTGTTGAAAGAATTAGAATTAATTAATTATTTATTATTAATTAATTTATTATTATTAATTAATTAATTAATAGAAAGCACAATGAATGGTGGCTATTATCTCTAAAATGGATAGCTTCTGGGATATTCACTATTCCGCTCAGACCATCTGGCTTCATCTCTGCTTGAGGTCAAATCTGTCAACAAATATTCTAACAATGAAAATCCCCATATCTTAAAATGACTATTAAACTCTGATGGTCTATTATTTTAAACAATATTTCATATAACAAGAGAACTTGGACAGGTCTTTGGAGTTTGTTGTAGGAGCCTGGGCCTTATATCATAGTCTTTGGTTCTATAAAGAAAATCTTCTAATGCTTCTGGTACACAGTTTTGTGTGTCGTGCACCAAATTCAGTCTATTACAAAGCTCAGATTTGCCAATTTTGGTTGTCTTGAAATCCTGGACAACTGCAAAGATACAAAGAAAATCCCTTGCGTTACTCTCACAACGGTTTATTATTTATTATTTCCTAGTTGCTTGTGCACCTGCAAGAGTGATGATCCAAGAAGATCCACCTGGTCGCCTGTCTGTGTCTTGGTCCAGCGCAGATCTGGGTGATCACTATGTGGCCTTTGTGAAGAGTGATGATGGCTTGGAAGTGCACTGCAACACACCCCTCACCCAGTGCAATTTCCTATCTGAGTGCGGCTTCACTTACTTTATTAGCGTTTTTGCCTACAACGAGGCTGGGCAGAGTCCTCTGGGTGATGTGTTCAATTATACTACAGGTAAGTCGCACTTGACCCTTGTAAAGGGAATTCTGAGTTTACTAAATTCAGCAGCAGAATCGATCACCTACTGCACTTATTGACTTACAGAGACTGCCTGGGGGTCGTTCTGGGGTCAAGGGTGGAAAGTGAATCTCTTCTCTCATATTTTTTCCAGACTAGGGACTTTTGGCTTCATGGACTCAGGTTTATCAAGAATGTAAAGTTTAGGAGTGAAACAAGGGGAGAGAATGTAGTGGTTCAACTCTGCTTTGAAAAATTGAACCCTCCACCAAGAAATACTCACAGTTCAGCCCTCTCCCGGGTGCTGAGGGATCCATCCCCTTGTCTCAGGAGTTCACGCTTTCTCTGAGACCAGAGAAACAGAGATGCAAGTCAGAGACGCTTCATGATGTAGAGGCTTTGGAGTGAGAAACCTGTGTCTAGGTCCTAACTTGACCACTAACTCATTTGCAAAATGGGGATTATGACGTCTACCTTGCTAGTTCCTTGGTATACTCCACTGCAAAATGAGACAAATAATCACAAGAACACAAACATAAAAACGTCTTTGGATGTGGTAAAGCACAATGCAGATACTTTTACTAGCATCATTGTTGGTTACTATTATTCTCTTCCACTAGGCGTGGATCTTCTACAGGGCAGGGATTATATTTTATCTCTTCATCCTCAATGCTTATCATAGTGTGATAGGCATAGAGGAGATGCTTGATTTTTGAAGAATGAGTAGAGTAAGTGACTTGAAATTAAGTAACTACAGGGGCTGGTCCCGTTGCCGAGTGGTTAAGTTCGTGCACTCCGCTTCTGTGGCCGGGTGTTTTGCCGGTTCAGATCCTGGGCATGGACATGGCACCACTCATCAGGCCATGCTGAGTCGGCGTCCCAGATGCCACAACTAGGAGGACCCACAACTAAAAATATACAACTATGTACTGGGGGACTTTGGGGAGAAAAAGGAAAAATAAAACCTTAAAAAAATTAATTAACTACATTTACAAATAAGAATACTATACTATAATTATGTAAATAACAATTCTAGCTGGATTACAATAAATTTTGCTGGGATGAGGGACTCAAATAATTGGCGCCTTTGGAAATTGGAGTAAGAACTATCAATAAAGTCTCAAGAGCACAGGAGGGCCTTCCAGAAGGAGTGGCCTTGAACTGGAATTTTAAGGATGAATAGAATGTAGATGGGGCAAAGAGCATCCCAGAGAAACTCCAAACTGAGTCAAGCATTTCTCAGAATTTGTCCATGAGGTAATGTAGGGTCTCTTCTGAGATCTGCTAATAATACATCATTGTACACATAGATCTGCTCCCCTCCTATCTCCCCCAGTTTTATCAGGTTTAGTGTCTGGAAAGACTGATGGAATCTAGCAGTCAGACTAAGTATGATTTTGTCAAGCAGAAGAGGGGAACAACACTCCAGGAGAGGGGTTTGCAGTCTTTGAGGCAAAGGAAAACGAGAGCACATGTGGGGTGGAGCATTGAGGAGTCTGGTGTGGCAGGGGGTGGAGGGAGGCACCACTGAGCATGTAGACCGGCTACAGCTTATAATGACCTTGAATGTCATGCATAGAGGATTTATCCTCTTTGTAGTGGGTGTGAGGCCAAGATCAGAGCTGGAGCGACCTGTAGGAGGTCCTTGCTGTAATTTAGGAGGGCAGTAGCAGAGACTCTGGGCACGAGGAGGTCAGGACTCAATGCCCCCTCTGACATCATTGCTCCTGCACTGACCATTCTCTCTCTGCTCCTGCTTTCAGCTCCCTGTTGTCCTAGTGACATTAACCCTGTATTGGTGTCCAGTGACAGAGTAGAGATTGTCTGGTCTCCTGTCCGTGGTGCCGAACTTTATGAAACCAAGGCTGTAGATGGGTTCAATGTGGTTGAGTGCAATGACACTGCTCCTGCTTGCACCCTTTCAGCTCTAGAGTGTGACACCAAGTACAATATCACGGTGTATTCCTTCAGTGAAGTCCAGGGCAGCAATATGTCATGTACTTCCCAATTTATAACCACAGGTAAGATACAGCTATGATTTCATCCACTGCTGTCTGAACAATTCACCCCAGCTATGTCCCTCAGGATGGGCATTCAGCAAGAACTATAAAAAGGCTAACTCCCATTAACCACTCTTTGTGGGGACCATTAGAGGCCCTGTCTTACTAAGGAGAGGCAGAAGAGGGAAAGTGGAAAAAAAGAAAACAAAAAAGGAGACCATGGGGAGAGTGGTCACTCAGCTATTCAGTTCCTCCTACCCGTGGGGGACAGGCCTGTTTTCACACTGTGAAGGTTAAGACTGCAAATATTAGTCTTAATTGTTTTTGCTTTTGGAGTTCAAAATGTTCCTTCACATTTTCCAGTTAGACCGACGCTATGGAAACCCAATACCATATTTCAATGTCAACAGGTTTCCACACAAAGGTTCTATGAATTTGTCCTACATGCATGGTATGGTTGAAAGTAACAGGGAAAAAAATCAGTCTTAGACCAAATGGCACACGTGATATTTTTCACTCTCATTGTTTCAATTAATAACCTAAAATCTCTTAGCTCCTTGCAGTCCTGAAATAAAAAACATTACGAGGGATGCCTTCTCCGTGTTTATTGTGCACTGGCGATCCACAAATGATGATGCTACGTACACGGTGACTGCCCAGGGAGAGAAAGGGCTGCATCGGTGCAGCAGCAAGGGAGAGTCCTGTACCATCGAGGGCTTGCCCTGCGGCTCAGTCTTCTCTGTCACTGCTGTGGCCGAAACACGGGCAGGACAGAGCCTCCCCAGCTACAGTGTGCCCCTAGAAACAGGTATGTAGCCACCACCTGCCTGAACATTGACTTCAGTGGGGTCCTTAGGAATTGTTGTAAGACGAGAACTTTCTTATTTGATCTACCCTAAGTGTGATAGAAACACATTAAACTCAGAGCTTTTCAAAGAGCCCTGGTCTTAGAAAATAAAACTTTCAGCATTTGGACACAGGTTCTATAAAAATATCATCAAAAGTCTCAAGACTTTAATATATTCATACACTGACATCAAAGGGGGAACACATTGACTCTGCAAAAACATTTATTTGAATTCATATTCCCCATGACACCATCTACCAAAACAACTAACAAGGGACCAAAGGAGCTGGTTTATTGTTTATTTCTTTGGCTCAGTCCTTTCAAATCTTTCTCTAAAAAATGCTTTCTGAGTTTCAGTTTCCTAACTGGCAAAAAGGGGATAATGGCTTCATCAAGTGGTTGCGAATATTAAGTTAAATGCTGCAAACACTTACCACAGTGCTGATGCAGGGTAAGAGCATGATAAAAGAAAGCTGGTTGTGCTTCGTGGCATTGTGTGGGAATGAAATTTAGCAAATTCCTTAAAGCCTCTGAACATTATTTTCTCTTATATACAATGATAGATGGCACCTTTCACTATAAAAGTTGAAACATAAAAAGAAGCACAATGGAGACAACACTAAATACACAGGAAGATTCTAGATATCCTGTGTCCTATCTAATGGGTCCCTGAAAATTTGAGAATTGTCTGTGGTATTCTTAGCTGGCTAAGAATATTTCAAGATTTTCTATCAGTTATGTGCTATGAAATGGATGAAAAGGGCAAAATACATTTAATTGCAAATGCTATGAAATGTTATATTTCAAGAAGAGGTGAATGCAATTAATGCTTTGAAATGTGCAACTGGAATTGTTAAAGTTGAGATTTCTTTCTTATTCTGAAAACAAATCGGGGGGAACCTCACCTACCCACAGCCTGTCCGTGCGCTGCATCCTGGGGGAAAGCACCCACTATATACAGCTGATGTTAAATGATGCATCAGAGGAAATGAGATTTTACCTAACAAAAGGAAATTTTGATAAACAATTGAAGGTTTGAGAAATTTAGGATATTGAATGAAACACAGGCAAAATACAATTCTTGGTTGTTTTTCACAAATAACTCTCAATGGAAATAAGTCCCCAACTCTTTCTCTTTTTCCTCATTTAAGTGCCATGCTGTCCAGCTGGTCTGACAGTAACGCAGGTCACCCAATCAGTAATCAATGTGAGCTGGACTCTCGGGACCGGGGCCCAAAGCTATGTGACAGTTCTGGACTCACGCACTGGACAATCTAAGTGTCTCACCCGTCAGAACCACTGCCTCCTGGGATGCATTGCCTGTGGCGTCAATTACACAGTGGCATTAAAAGCAATTAGTGCCACCGGGCTGACTACGGACTGTGCCTACCAAAGTTATTCCTCTAGTAAGTGAATTCTCAACTCAGCAATCAGGACTTTGACTATTATAAATCTAGACATAGGCCTTTCTTCTCCTTTAAAGAGATGCTGCACCTCCACCTAGCTCACATTATAAATTCAGGTTACTTTTTAAAATGCTTGGTTTTCCTCTAGACGTAGAACCTCAAAGCTTCAGAGGCTTCTGTTGGTAGTTGGTGAACTAACTCCGTTGGTAACAAAGTTCAGGTATACTGTTTCTGAAGGGAAGACAGATTTTTGTAGGACACGGCTACCTGCAGCCCAGGATAACTGTCTGGCAGAGTTTTCATACAGCATTTAGATCATACATTCTATTTGGCTTAAATTTTTTTCTTCTCTCATTATTACACCACTACTTCTCTCTTCTAAACCACTCTGGCTCCTTCTGGGGTTTCTTATTTCTACCGGCTGAGAGAGCACTGTCTCCCGACAGTATTGTGCCTTGTTCTTCACAAAGACCGAACCGCCAGGGAATAGCAGGGGAAGGTAGAAGCGGGACAGGGTTAGCAAATAGGTTTCCTCTCGTATGATTCTAGTCCACCAAAGTGGCTGCTTGGAGCACTATTTTGAAAAAAAATCTCTTGAGAATGCCTCCCAGGCTTAATAGGAAAGTGTACACTGATCGTTAGTTGTACCTGCCCTGGGGCATGGCATGAGAGACTCGAAACAGAATTTTGCCATCCCAGAGGTGGCAGAGTCTTCAACTAGGAGTCTAAAGACGTGGCTTCTTATAAGCTGTGTGGCCTTATCTTCCCTGATTCTGTTTCCTCACTGATAAGAGAAATACGAATGATGATAATGTGAAAGCGCTTATAACGTGCTACACATACGTAAGCCGGTTTATGTCTTCTTTTGGCCCGTTATCTTTCATCAGGTTTGCTGCCTAAGCTCTCACCCTCATATCCAGTTCTGGGAATATGGCCCATTGCTGATCTTCACAGCTAAAAAAACCTTTTTTTAAAAAAATTAAATCAGATAAGCCTGATTATCTATAACTTAATTTTTATTGTTAGACAATGACATCTTTATTTTAGTTACTGAGGAATCCACCATTTGGTGCCCTTCTAAGGTGTGGCCTGCTCAAGGAATTTAGAAAAGAAAAAAAAAAAAAAACCTAGTCAGCTAGCACGGACGAAGTGTGGACCTGCAAAGCTTGGCCACCTGCCTGTTGTGTAAGCGACGACTCCCCAGGCATCATGCTAGACAGTTCAGCAAAGTAGGTCTTTTCAACGAAAGTTGAATGCAGTTAATTATATCTAAATTTAATCCTACTAAAATCGTATGAAACTAAGGCATTATGAAGGATCTTGTCCAGGATCCTATCTATGCATTTGACTCATAAAGTTTGAGTCATATATAATATGTGTCTGCCAAGTGTGAACTTTTTGACTCACGTTGTTCTCTATTAAAAATTCATGCCCCTGCCCACACACATGGATTTCCAATCGTGTCGCCCACCACAGAAAGAGCTTGAGGACCTCCTCAGATGTTGCTCTTATCATGCATTATTTAGAATATGTTACTGATATTGTTTCCCACAGTAATAAAGGCCATGTTTATGTGATGGTGGAATGAGTGATTGGTGTGTGTTTGTTTTTATCCTTCAGGTGCCTGCTGCCCTTTGGGGGTGAAATTATATAGGCTGGGCCCTAATGGCATCCGGATCTACTGGCAAGCCTCCAGGGGCTCTGCCAATTACAGCACTGACCTCTATGGTTCCAAAGGCATTTTCACATGCGCCCCAAGCGCTGGCCTCAGTTTCTGTGATGTCACCGAGATACCCTGTGGGGATGTATATACCGTGATGGTCTCACCAGTTGCTGAGACAGGACTGAAGCTTACTTTCTGTCCAAAAAAAATATATTCAGGTAGAGCAAGTTATGACCCTTTATTTAAAACTAACCCTCAACCCAATCTGTGAAGGAAGGCTCAGTGCAATCACACTTAGTTGCTGTGTAGGAAGGTCCAAGAGGGTGTGAAATTTCTACATCCTGCAGGCAGATTCTGGCTCCCTGGGACCCCCAAGCTTCGTTGGAAATGGGGTGCTTTATTGTTATTTGATTTGGAGACACTCATCTCTTCCCTGTCCCTCTCTTCTCCTTGAGAAAAAGGACAAGATGCTTTCTGTTTAAACAGTAAAGCAGATTTAAAATGATTGTCTGCTTTGAGATTTGGGGTAGATTTTTAACATAGTCTCAGAGATAATGATAGACATCCAAGAATGCTGGAAATTAAGAGACTTGACTCTATTTGCACAGTCAGACTTATGACTGAGGAAGAGTCAGAGGATGAGAAAAAAACAAATTTATAAATCATAAGCTAGATTTGGAAATATGAGTGGGCAGACAGTCTGTGATCACAAAACATGACTGTCAGCAACTGCCATCTCACCAAAGCTGGCATAAAAACATTAGCAATTCTCTTACTCCATATTCTAGGACCTTCTTCTACTTTGCCCAGGGCATACTCATATATTTTTCATATGTTTTTAGAATTTAAAAAAAAGAAAAGAGATGATGAAGCCTAAGACCTTTGCAGGTAAACACAGGAAGAGGAATAAATATTGGCTGAGAAACCTTTACTTATAACCAGAACCTAAAATTTCCAATTATGTATAGGTGACAAGAAAATTCAAGATGGCTCCTGGTGACAGAACCAGGCCAGTTCCTCTTGAGGGGGTGTTCTCACTGTCCTTGGCTGTCAGGCTCTAATTCCTTGTTTTTTCATTATCTTGTCCAGAACAAGGTGGCCCAAAGCATGGCCCAATGGGAACAGGTTCTTGGGGTGAGGATGAGCTCTTAGAAGGAAAAGCCGATAGATTAATAACAATACTTCATCATATTTGCATAATGTTTTCCAATTTATCAAGTGTTTTCACGTTCAATATCTCACTGAGGGGCTGGCCTAGTGGTGTAGTGGTTAAGTTTGCACGCTCCCCTTCAGGGGCCCAGGGTTTGCTGGTTCAGATCCTGGGCACGGACCTAGCACTGCTCGTCAAGCCATGCTGAGGCAGCGTCCCACACAGAACTACAAGGACATACAACTAGGATATACAACTATGTACTAGGGCTTTGGGAGAAAAAAAAAAGAGGAATATTAGCAATAAATGTTAGCTCAGGGCCAATCTTCCTCACCAAAAAAAAAAAAAAAAGCCACCAAAAACCTCATTGAATGCTCAAAATAACTCAGTGAGGTCGGTTCAACAGATTTGATTGTCTCCAAAATATAAACGAGAAAACTCAGGCTTAGAGGCTCCCAAATCTCTATCTATAACACTCCCTTCTTCTAACCTCTAGATCCACTTTCAAACTTGATCCCTCTACCTGGAGGTACCCCAGTTATTTCAATTCCTCAGGGTCAAAAGGAACTCCTGATCCTCTGCAGTTTCTGATATTCCTCCTATCATCCTTGTTTCAGGTACGTGAGCTGAAAACCCTGGAGTCAGTTTCCCTCCTCCTCACCCTCCATGTCTAAGTTGTCTCCGAGTCCTGTCCTGTACACTTCGTGGTGGTTTCTAAATCCACCTTCTTTTCTTCATTCCTGCAGCTGCAGCTATACCCTAGGCCCTCACCACCTCTCTCCTAGGCTGCTGTACCAGTCTTGTCCTCTTGCCCTCGCGCCAGCCTCCATACTGTTACTAGAATTGACATTCCAGAACACTGATCTGATTGTGTTACTTCGATGCTTCAAAATCTTCAAAAGTGTTCCATTGCCCCATAAGATAAGATTCAGTCCTCTGAGTGTGGCATTCAAGATCTCTCACAATCTGTCCCCAGTGTGTCTTTCTATACCTGTGCTGTCCAACAGAAATTTAATGCAATCAATGTATGAAAAATTTAAATTTTCTAGTAGCCACATCAAAAAGGGAAAAAAGTATAGGTGAAGTTAATTTAAGAACATATTTTAGCTAACCCAATATATCCAAAATATTATAAATTCAACATAGTATCTATAAAATTTTTGCATTTTTTCCCCCTACTAAATCTTCCAAAGCTGGTGTTGAGTTAACGCTCATAGGACACCTGGGTCAGACTAGCCACATTTGGAGTGCTCAATAGCTGCATGTGGCAAGTGGCTGCTATCTAGGACAGTACAATCCTAGGCTCATTCCTCAGCATCCTTCCTGAAGGACTCTATTCGCTAGTCTAGTCACATGGAATCATTCACACACACCTGCCCTTGCCGCACAAACACACCATGTCACATCATGCTTCTCAGCTAATGTGATACTCTTCTCTTTGCCTGGAATTCCTCCCCGCCTCAACCAAAGGAACTCCATCAGCCCAGATTTCCCCTCCTCTGTGATGCCTTCTCCAATTCCCCATAGGCTGAGTTTTCTCTCTCCCTCCTTTATGACCCCACATCACTCTTATCTTTACCACACCATATTACTGCGAGTTGAATGTGTATTTCCCCTAATAAATGATAATCTCTTGAACTCTCAGTACTTAGCACAAAACTGTTGCCCAGTATATTTTAAATTAAAAAAAAAAAAAGAGTGAATAAATGAGTTTATGTGTTTGCCTGTGATCATACAGCCAGTAAATAAGTGATACAAATCTTTTGTTCTTTCTCCTGCTCCATACCCACAATCCAACTCTTAGAGAGCCATTCCTCTGTTGGTTTGTTAGCCACAAGAAGTTCTTGTTAGTCAGAACTTGAATACCCTTTGGTGAGGTGCCACCTCAAGCCTGCAGCCACTTCACTTTAGTAGGGTTTGGGTGTCTAGACTCAAGTTAACTTTGCTCTGTCTCCCTAGTAAAAACCATGCATTGGGGGAAGTTTTTTGTTTTTGTTTTTGAGGGTTTTTTTCAATATCAGTGATGCCTTACTCTGATAATTAGGACAATGTTGTAAATGATAATAATGACTAATATTTATTGAGCGCTATGTGCCAGGCACTACTCTAAAGGCTTTATGTGTATTTACTCAGTTGATCCTATAGCAACCCTATGAGGTTGGCATTCTTATTCTTACTACTTTATAGATAAATTGAGGCACAGAAAAGTGACTTGCCCACGGTCACACTGCTAGTGGGTGTCTCTTCTTATCACCCAAGCTCCTTCTCATTCATTCTTTGGTTCACTTTCGTCTTCTTCTTTCTTTGTTTCTTTGTTTCTTTGTTTGAGTTAACATTGGTTTATAACATTATATAGGTTTCAGGTATACAACGTTATAATTCAGCTTCTACAGAAGTTGCACTGCAGCATGCTCACCACCAGAAGTCTAGTTTCCATCTGTCACCATACAATTGACTCTCTTTACCCATTTCACCCTCCCCCCATCCTCCTTCCCTTCTGGTAACCATCAAGCTATTGTCTGTTTCCGTGAGTTTGTTTTTGTTTTGTTTTGTCTTTTATCTTCCATATACGAATGAAACGATACAATATTTGTCCTTCTCTGTCTGACTCATTTCACTTAACATAATATCCTCAAGGTCCATCCATCTTGTCGCAAATGGCAACATTCACCTTTTTTTATGGCTGAGCAGTATTCCATCATACATACATACATACATATATATATATATATATATATATATATATATATATACACACACACCACATCTTCTTTTTCTATTCATCCATCAATGGGCACTTAGGCTTTTTCCAAGTCTTGCCTATTGTAAATAATGCTGCAATGAACATAGGAGTGTATATATCTTTTCAAATTAGCATTTTCATATTCTTGGATGTATACCCAGAAGTGGAATAGCTGGACCATATGGTAATTCTTTTTTTTTTTCTTGAAATTGATTATTTATTATGAGAGAGAAGGAAGATACAATGAATCGTCACAGATTTGGTACACAAATATAAGCCAACTTTTTTCTACATTAGCTTCTGATAGGGAAACGTGTGTTCTGGTTAGCTCAGTAGATGTGGGGTCATATGGTAATTCTATTCTTAATGTTTTTTTTTTTTTTTAAGATTGGCACCTGATATAACAACTGTTGCCGATCTTTTTTTTTCCTGTTTTATCTCCCCAAATCCCCCTGGTACATAGTTGTATATCTTAGTTGTAAGTCCTTCTAGTTGTGGCATATGGGATGCCACCTCAACGTGGCCTGATGAGCGGTGCCATGTCCGTGCCCAGGACCCAAACCAGAGAAACCCTGGGCCACTGCAGCAGAGTGCGCAAAGTTAACCATTCGGCCACGGGGCCGGCCCCTCTATTCTTAATTTTTGAGGAATCTCCATACTCTTTTCCGTAATGGCTGCACCACTTTACATCCCCACCAACAGTGTACAGAGTTCCCTTTTCTTTTTTTGAAGAAACTTTTTTTTTAAAGATTTTTATTTTTTTCCTTTTTCTCCCCAAAGCCCCCCAGTACCTAGTTGTATATTCTTCGTTGTGGGTCCTTCTAGTTGTGGCATGTGGGACGCTGCCTCAGTGTGGTTTGATGAGCAGTGCCATGTCCACGCCCAGGATTCGAACCAACAAAACACTGGGCCACCTGCAGCAGAGCTCGCGACCTTAACCACTTAGCCACGGAGCCAGCCCCCAAAAACCTTTTTTTTTTTAAAGATTGGCACCTGAGCTAACATCTGCTGCCAATCTTCTTTTTTTTTTTCTTCTTCTTCTTCTCCCCAAAGACCCCCAGTAGATAGTTGTATATTCTAGTTGCAGGTCCTTCTGGTTGTGCTGTGCGGGACGCGGCCTCAACATGGTCTGATGAGCATTGCCATGTCCTCACCCAGGATGTGAACTGGCGAAACCCTGGGCCACCAAAGTGGAGCAAGCAAACTTAACCACTCAGCCACGGGGCTGGCTCCCAGGGTCCCCTTTTCGCCACATCCTTTGCAACACTTATTCTTTCTTGTTTTCTTGATAGTAGCCATTCTAACGGTGTGAGGTGATATATCATTGTGGTTTTGATATGCACTTCTCTAATAATTAGTGATGCTGAACATCTTTTCATGGGCCTTTGGCCATCTTTATGTCTTCTTTGGAAAAACGTCTATTCAGATCCTCTGCCCATTTTTTAATTGGGTTGTTTGGGGGTTTTTTTTGGCTGAGATGTATGAGTTCTTTATATATTTTGGATTTAACCCCTCATTGGATATATGATTTGCAAATATCTTCTTCCATTTGGTGTAGGTTATCTTTTCATTTGTTGATGGTTTCCTTTGCTGTACAGAAGTTTTTCAGTTTGATGTAGTCCCATTTGTTGATTTTTTCTTTTGTTTCCATTGCCTGGATAGACATATCCAAGAAGATATTTCTAAGACTGATGTCAAAGAGCATACTGCCTATGTTTTCTTCTAGGAGTCTTATAGTTTCAGATCTTACACTTAAATCTTTAATCTATTTTGAGTTAATTTTTGTGTGTGGTGTAAGATAGTAGTCTAGTTTCATTCTTTTGCATGTGGCTGTCCAGTTTTCCCAACACCAGTTACTGAAGAGACTTTCCTTTCCCCATTGTATATTCTTGACTCCTTTGTTGTAAATTAATTGTCTATTTGTTAAGTTATATCCTCACCATCTTAAATACAGCAATAAATATATTTTATTTATTTATTTATTTTTTGAAGATTGGCACCTGAGCTAACATCTGTTGCCAATCTTCTTTTTTTTCTTCTTCTTCTCCCCAAAGCCCTCCAGTACCTAGTTGTATATTCTAGTTGTAAGTCCTTCTGGTTGTGCTATGTGGGATGCTGACTCGACGTGACTTGATGAGCAGTGCCATGTCCGTACCCAGGATCCAAACCAGCAAAACCCTGGGCCATGGAAGCAGAGTGCACAAACTTAACCACTCAGGCACAGGGCCAGCCCCATGAGTATATTTTAAATGCTTGTGTTTTTATTTATTACAGTAACCTGCTCAGGAAGTACACTTGGAATGGGTAAGTCATTTTTCTCATGGATATAATAGAAGGAAATTTTTGTTGCTGCCCTTTAGTGTAACTTAATAAACTCAGGATCAAACCCGACTTCAATTAGTCAGAAAGGCAAATGCTTCCTTGCTGTGACCCGAGGGGTTCTTGCTCCCCGCTCCCGTAACTCCTTCTCCCCTCTTACAATGCCTCCCCTCAGATTCCACCAGTTGAGATTCCTTTGCATTCTGAAGTCTTGTCAGTCTTCCAGGGTCCCACAGAAAAATGTAAATATGTTTTGGAGAGGCAGTCGCTTCCTCCCTCACTTCAGAGCATGGTCCCAGCCCTGCTGTACATCGAGTCTCCTTGAGAGCTTAAACGTAACTGATGCCTAGGCTCTATCCCCAGACAGGCTGATTTAATTGGTCTGGGGTAAAGTCTAGATTTTTAAAAGCTCCTTAGGTGATTCTAAAGTGTAGCCAAGGCTGAAGACTGTTGCTTTAGAGCAGTCTTTCTCAAACTTTATCCTGTATGCAAATCGCCTGGGGCCTTGTTAAAACCAAATTCTGATTTGGTCGGGGTGGGGAAGGTCTGAGACTTTGCACTTATTACAAAGTCCAGGTGATGCTGGTGACATTGCTGCTGCTGATCTGACCATACTTTTTTAGTAGCCAGGTATTGAAGGGAATCTGTTAACAGCCTGCAGAGAGCTAAGATGTCTGCTTCCGGTTTGCATGGGTGGATATGCCCAGTGGAGGAAAAGGGGGGCTGAAAGGGGAATTGGGGTAAAGATAACCCTCACTGCCTCCTCAGGTGTGCTCAGGGCTGATCCCGTCTAGGCTATTCTCAGTGCCCCATGGAGGCTACTCATGGGCCGAGCTGCAGAGATGATCACACACAGCTGTGTGTGCTGACCCAGTAAGCAGCCTGTGCTGCTTCCCGAGGAACCCTTGCCATACTCTTCTATGAGCCTGCTAGGTTTGGGGCCTTGGGAAAACCCCCAGGGAATATTATCAACCCTAAGCTACAGACAGGACACACACACACACACACACACACACACACACACAACCGCCCAGTCAGATGTGGCTGACTTCTGTGTGAGTGGAAATGAAGCTTTCCTACCACTGGACAGCCTCCCAGTCTGGGCCAGCTCCCCATCTAAATGTTCTTCCCCTGGCAGGGATTGGGTCGGAGTCTCTTTCTCCACTGCCTGTTCTCTATTTCCTCTCCCAGCCCATTGCTTCTCTGAGCAGCACAGCAGGATACATGCTTTCCAACTCTTACCCCACCTGCAGGTCTGAAATAAGCACAATCCCTATTAATTTTTAAAGGGTTTCTGTTTCCAGTGGCAACAGGGAAACAGACACGGCTTATCAAAAACAAGCGGTGAAGAAACTTCTAAATTATAAAAAATTACTTTAAAAAACTCCCAAAGTGCTAATGACCATAAGCTTGGTCTTCAGTGAAATGTGTGCAGGCCAAGGTCTGCATTCTTGGAACCTATTCCCAGTACTGTGGCGCTTTTTATTCAGTGTTCCCCTCCATCATAGAGGGGTAGTGGAAGAGTCTTGGGGGCCCTAGGAGGAGAGGAGTGGTACCGGCCTTCCCTAAGGTTTTGTTAAAGAAAGAGTAGCTATACTTTAAAAAGATACTGGAAAACCATCACTCTTAGACCTTGCTACTGGTCGGCATCACCAGAAAGCCTGCCCAAAATGCACATTCTCAGGCCCACCAGATTGACTAAATCCTCAGGTGATTCACATGCATATTCCAATTTGAGAAACACTGCTTAGGGAGTAGTTCTCAAACTTCGGTGTGTATCAGAATCTCCTGGAGAGCTAACAGTGTTGAGGCCCAGGCCTGTTGATGTGGGATAGGGCCTGGGCCTCTGTATTTCTATCAGGTTCCTGGTGAATCTGATACTCTCAAAGTTTGAGGAGCACTGCTCTAAGTCACTACTCTCCCCTTCTTCTGTCCCTCTGGGCTCCCCTGATCATGGCTTCTCCCTTCTTTAGCAAGGTTAAGTTGTCAACATGAAACCTGACCCTCTCTTTAAGTAGATCCCTATAGAAATCCTGCAAGACCCTCAAAAATAAGAGTAAGCCAGGTAATTTGAGGACCTGTACATCATATGGAATTCTTTACATCTAGGGAGAAATTCTAAAGTGCTGTTTCCAATTTCAGCATTTCTCCTCCCTGTACACAGGACTAGTCAAATTATACCCCTGGCTGACATGGGGTCTCCAGATACACCAAAGGAAGCCTTGGGAATCTTGTTGGTTTAAGATTTTTGGTCTTCTTTGATTCTTGGATTATCCTAAAGCTTTTCAACAGCATGAATGAATTGTTTTGTTTTGTTTTGTTTTGTTTGCTGAGGAAGATTAGCCCTGAGCTAACATCCATGCCAATCTTCCCCCACTTTATGTGTGGGTCACCACCACAGCATGGCTGACAAGTGGTGTAGGTCCTCATCCAAACCTGTGAACCTGGGCTGCTGAATTGGAGCACACCAAACTTAACTACTATGCCATGGGGCTGGCCCCTGTCAATGGATTTTTAAGAGACAGATCTGGGTTCAAATCCCGATGCTATCACTTACCTTTAAGCAGGTTGTTCAACTCTCTCTAGGCCTCGGTTTCCTCATCTGAAAACTGGAATAATAACCTGATAAGATGTCATGAGGATTAAATGAGATGTAAATTGTTGGACACAGTGATGGACCATAGTAAGCACTTAAATTGTAGTTGTTATTAATTCGGGATCAGCTTGAGCCCATATCACACTCTATTATACTGTGTGCCAGTTATTAACATTTTAATGTGCTACTTCTAACTACTTCTATCTAAAGCTACTTGCATTTTAATCCCAGTCCTCATAATACCTTAACTCATTGGTTCTCAACATGTGGTCCCAGGGCCAACAGCATGAGCAACATCTGGGAATTTCTTAGAAATGCGATTTATGGGGCTCTACCATAAACCTGATGAATCAGAAATTCTGGGGTTGAGGCCAAGCGATCTTTGTTTTAACAAGCCCTCCCAGTGATTCTGATGCACGCTAAAGTTTGAGAATCATGGCTCTAATTTAAGGAAGCTTACTTTGATGCTGGAAGTTTGGTGCAAGTTGGAAGGGTGAGGGAAAGCAATATTTGAGGTGAAGGGGCTTTAAGAGGAGGTAGCCTGGAGGGGTTTGTGCCCGACAGGACTCCATGGAGATATACATGGTCTTCTGCATCCAGCCTGCTTCAGTGTCACCTGCACATTCCGGGAAAGTTCCCCTCCGCCACATCCTCCGCAGTTGAACAGGCTTATGTTCTCCCTAACAACTCTCTGAACCAGTAAAATCCTGGAGCTCTTTGAGAACACATCAAGTTGGCCTGAAGGTGGCGAGGGAAGTTCTTTGTCCCGAGTCAGCAGTCTGAGCTCAAAGAGATTCTCTGGGAGGAAGGATTCATTTCCTGAAGCGGGAGAGAGCTCATACTGGTTAGTCATAACCTGCTAGTCTGTGTCTTCTTGTCCTCTGAACGGTTCAGATTGTCTTAATTTCCTGCTTACTTGCCGTGAAGTACTGCAAAAATAGCATTTCAGATTAAAATACTAACCTAAATCTCAGGGTCACTTGAGGGCTTTCAATTTAAGAAAATGTCTCCATACTTAACGTATCATGTGGCTTCTTCCCTTCCTTGCTCTTTTCAGTGATTTACAGAGGAAAGAGAAACGCAGAATGACATCGTGAGCCACAGAGAAAAACAGAGACTTGACCCAGTGAGTGATTTAAATTGAAATGGCATGATTTGAAGGCAAGGGTTTTTGTCTTTGTTTTTAAAAATTCTTTCCATATCTTTTGCAGAGTCGTCTCAATTGTTAGGGTGAGATAGAAGAGATCTATTAGAGTACGAAATGCCTCTAGGACAGGACAAGCTCTTTTGGCCTTTAGAAGAACAGCTCTGACTCCACCTCCTGAGGGCAAGGTCAAGTATGTCCTCACCTGCAGAAGAGTTCAAGATCTGCTGCCAAGAGGACTCAGTAGAGAAATGGATCCAGAAAGTCCTCTGGAAGGCTGCCAGAGTGAGCCAGCACTCTGGGAGAGTCCTGGACACGTGAAAGGAATCTGCTTAGCAGAAAGTCTTTCTGAGAATTTACATCCAGACATACACCAGACTTCAACATATCCACTTCATAAGTCTTTATCGACCCCAGCACTTGCCATGCAGCCTTCCAGCCATTCAAGGGCTGAAACATTCACTCCCAGAGAAATCAGGCCACCATGCAGAGACACTGCTCATCCCAAGACAAACCTCCACGGTTTGGATAGCAGCAACTTCCAGGGCAATGTGTAGTAGCCAACACCTTCATCTCAAGTTAGGAGGAAGCTGAACTGCTTGCACGGTTCACCAAGTCAAGCATCACGTGGTGTGACCTCCGTGTGAGTGTCTGGGAAAGCAGAGCTGCTGGCCTGTTGCTAGAAGGATTGCGGTCATGTTTTTGAGTGAGCAAAGACTTCAGATGGAGGGACAGAGCCTCAAACTGGCAGACTGACATATGTGCATCTTTTGTAGGGAGGACCATCAATCTTGTTGGCTGTATCCCTCAATCATACTGTAAATGCTTTTCTCATCTTTGGAGAGGAAAGGCAATTATATCTAATATAAGTCCCTTGTACCCAGAAAAATGTTTGTGCTTCGAATACCAGTAAACTTATTAAAAAATACTGTGAGCAGGATTTTTGTGATACACACACAACTAAAGTGTTTACTCCCCAGAAGCACAGCTGTGGAGCCAAGAATGTCTGTAGTTAGGAACGACCATAAAACCCTACCCAGAGGGAATTGGAACAAGGAGTTAGGCTTGAGGTAAGCTGGGTGGGAGGGCAAACTTCCCTTTTTATGTCTCCTTTCCCTTTCTGTGTAAGACCGAGGAGAGATACATAATGTGTCACTGATAAGAGATGCTCCCCGGAGCATCTGCACTTGAAAAAGAGACAAGCCAAAGACATAGATCTGGAAAAATGGAATTTGCTGCATCTGGGAACACACACAGAGTAGGGCTGAGTTTAGTTTGCTTTTGTTCCTAAACACCAGTGAATGAACAAGGGTTCGGCGAATTGCATCCACATCACTTGAGGAAGTCATTATGCAATACAGATTCCCAGGTACCACCCCTGGAGAGTCTAACTCAGTAGGTCTGGACTAGGCCCGGGAATCTATATTTTCAACAAATTCACCAAGTGATTCTTACATATGGCCAGGTTTGGGAACCCTAAAAGGGTTGCCTTGGTGAGCTCTTCCTTGAAGCACAATTTCAGTGATGGGAGGCTGAGAAGTTTAAAAGATAAACTGAGGCATATTAAAAATGTTAAGAGTTTATTTGAGCAGAAATGGATTTGAATTCAATAGCACCAGACAGGAAGTGGTTATGAGCTCTCTTGGGGGAAAGACTTTGGTGGAGAAGAGGCAGAAGGAAAACAAAGATATTATTTGATTGGCTATAGCTTAAGCGGTTGCCTTTTTTGGAAAAGCCTAGTTGGCTGTTTGTGACTGGGTGTCCTTAGATTTTGATTTCTTAAGCTTGAGGCATTTAAAGGCTTAGGTTTTGGTTTACTTATATAGGCTGCTAAGGCATTAGAACCACCCTAGTCTATGGGCCTCCTTGTTTCATTAATTTAACAAAAGTTAGAGGGTTGTGGCACATGAGGGAAGATTGGTGAGAAGATCTGGAGGGTTTAGAGGGGGTCTATGCCCAGTGAGGGCAACCATGAACTGGGGCAGTGTTCTGGGCTGTGTTCCAGAGCCCATGTGAGACTGTGTGCTGAACCCATTTGCCGACAGGGTGTGCCCTCTGTGCAGGATTGTGTCGTGTCCATGGCTGACTGGAATGGCCAAAGAGCCAAGGACAAAGGCCAAATGGAAGGCCAGGATCCCTGGTCCTGGGATACTAGGGAGCTGAGACCAATACACCCATATCCAGGACACAGAAAATGAAATGGCCATCTACTTAGCTAGGCATCTAAGGCTGGGCTGCTTTGGTCAGAATTCCACAGAAGACAATGTGGTCCATACTTGGTGAACATAAAACCAAAACATGGACGTAGCACATACTACGTGCTTCTAAGTGCTTTCCACATACTTATTTCATTCTCATAACAACCCTCTGAGCTAGGGTTATTCCTTTATACAGATTATTAGATTATTTCTTTGTATATACAAGGACAATGAGACCCAGAAAGGTCAAGTAACACATCCATGGTCACAAAACTAACCAGGTGAAACACAAATTCTCAGGAGCCAAGTAAGTACATAGCATTGATTGGTCCTGCTAATCTATGATAGTTTCATGGAAAATATTTCTCTGGATTATCATGATTAAGTCAACAATTATTAGCGAAGACCTGGGAACAGGACCAGGAGTGAGTGATCTGCCCTAACTTGAGAGCTTTTACATTCAGCTGTCAGTTATTTTGGTTGTTTATCTGCTCTGTGAATTATGCAAAGCAGATTTTTCATCTCTGACCATTGTTGGTGGATTTTACCTTTCATTCTGCCATGTCATGTTCAGGAACTAAAATTCCTTGTTCAATTTGTTTAGGCAAACAAACTAGAGGAGACAAGAGAGAGAGCTCAGGGAGGTCATGTGAAACTAGGGGAGCAAGGGAGGGGAGGCACTATGGTACGATGGAAAGGCCGGAGCCATCTTGAGGTCTCATGTGATTTAACTTCCCTGAATCTCATTTTTCACATCTGTGAAATAGCAAAAAAGATTGTCATCTTGTTGGGCTGTTGTGAGGTTTGAAATATTGTATTCAACACATAAATGCAGTGAATGTTTGAAGTCACACTGTTGCTAAGAGGCAGAGCCAGGATTTGCAGGACGTGGACCTGTGTCTACATGGGGTTAAAGCCCATGCTGGCTGCACTATGCCCCACTGCCACCTTGGAATCTGGCCTTCAGAGGCATGAGCCACAGCTGTAACCCATGTGACTCAAGTCAAACTTCCAACCCAGAAGGGCCTTTCTGTGTTGTTCCCTAGTACCTGGTCATTCTCCTTCAAGGTTAGGAGATGGAGGCACTTCACCCGCCCCACTCCTCTGTTTTGGTTTGACCCTCTGGGACAAGGAGCTCCATTTTAGAAGGGTGAGTCTGCATTGTCACGTCTGTTTATTATGGCTTGGGGCTCCACCCTGCTATACTAAGCAGAATCTGATTTAAAACTGCAAAGGGAGAGGGAAATAATGTATTTGTTTAAAATTCTGAGCAGCTGGGTCCATTTAAGTAGATTTAAAAGGGGCCCAGGGCTCCAGCTTCCATTACCGTATAAGCCTCGAATGGAAAAACCATTCACACCTTAGGCTGTGCTCTTTTGATTCTTCATTCTCCTTCTCTCTCCTGAAGGGCAAAAACTGCAAGGTATCTTAGGCTGTGCTCTTTTGATTCTTCATTCTCCTTCTCTCTCCTGAAGGGCAAAAACTGCAAGGTATCTCGCAGACTGCCCTATTGCTTCCTGTGTAGCTCAAGGCTGATCCTGGTTCCCACTCCACCACTAGCCGTGCATCCTGGGCAAGTTATTTAACCTCACTAAGCCTCAGTTGCCTTGTCCGTAAGATTTGTTTTGAGGATCAATGAGATAATCCGCTTAGCATGGTGCCTGGCATATAGTAAGCACTCAGTAAATACGAGCCATTATTACTAGTAGTAACTAACCATTTCCACTTCCCTACGTGACCAACTTGAGTACAG
This sequence comes from Equus caballus, assembly GCF_041296265.1. Taxonomy (NCBI): domain Eukaryota; kingdom Metazoa; phylum Chordata; class Mammalia; order Perissodactyla; family Equidae; genus Equus; species Equus caballus. Next base: position 64,598,518 of record NC_091688.1, on the reverse strand, counting down.
ACCATTAGTTCCTTGCAAATCTCTGTGGGAAAGTCTACTTTCTAGTGTATGTGATGGTATGTCACAGTTGGAGCCCTCAGCAACTAAACTGATTACTTTGATTTCGAGTCTCAAAAGGACCACCTCAGGAAACAGATCTCTGCCTAAACTTTCAAGTCTGAGCTCAAGTCACCACAATTTGTGAATCAGCTAACAATAATTCCCTTATTTTAAATCCTAAAGCAGTGATAGTCTCTCTCATACAATTTGATACGAATTTGTTAAATAACTCATCAGTTTTATTGGTTCATTTGCATATATTGTCATCATTAAGGCATTCACTTCTTCAACTAACTTTTGACTACCTTCAACATGCCAGGAATTGAGCTAATTTGATTTTAAATTCTTCAGAAGTGGGTCTCTCATTTCTCTGAGTTTTCTGAAAGTTACGCACAGTTCTGTGCACACTCGAGGGTACCTCACACTTCCACACAATTATTATGTCCTTGAAAAATGAATAAAATAAACGTTTTGTTTTCCTGAGGAAGATTCGCCCCCAGCTACCATCCACTGCCAATCTTCCTCTTTTCGCATGTAAGCCACCAGAGCATGGCTGCTGACCAGCAAGTGATACAGGTCCGCGCCCCCGGCTGGCCGCAGAAGCAGAGCGCACTAAATTTAACCACTAGGCCACCAGGGCTGGCCCCAAATAAACATTTTTGGGTGTAAATTTTCCGTTTGGTAGTTGAGCTGGCTACAGACGGAAGTCTATTATGAACGCTTCGCAAAGTAAAGAATTCTTTTGTAAAGCAAAGGATCCCTTCCCTCTTGGTGCATCATAAGCGTGAACTCGAAATTGCTTAGATCGTGTTAGTTGAGAGCACGACAGCACGGTTCGTCGAGCTCGCGTTGACATAGCCTCCCGCTAGGAGAAGCGAGACTGCCCAGGGAGATTCCAGCCGCAATGCGCAGCCTCCGTCCAGGGGTGGGCGGGAATCCTCGTGCAGGCGCGCGTGACGACACCGGAGGGCGCGGCCCGTGGGTGGGGCGGGGCTTTCCCCGCAACGAGGGGCGGGGCCAGCCCAAGTTCCCTTCTCACAGCTAAAAAGTAGGTTACGGGCTGGGGGCGGCGGCTGCAGCTCCGCCGCGTTGGGAAGATGGCGCCGCCGGTGACGGAACGGGGGCTGAAGAGCGTCGTGTGGCAGAGTGAGTGCGGTGGGGCAGCGGCTGAGAGAGGGGAGGCCGGGAGGCCGCGCGCCGGGCCTGGGTTTCCTGCCCAGCCCGACAGGCTCTTGGGGAGGTGCCGCGGGCACTTGTTGCTTTGGGATCCGCGCCCCTGTTAGGACTTCTCCCGCTTCCCTTCCCAGCCCTAGTCCTTGCCTGCACCTGGGAGGCGGCCTTCCTGCTCGCGTCCGGCAGCCCCTCGCCTCGCCCGGGCTCTGGCCCCGAAGCCCCGCCCTGGGCGAGCGGCCCTCCGCCCGGCTTTTCCCCCGCAGCCCCCGCGCGTCTCCTCGGCCGGGCTCCGCGAGCTGCTCGGCTCCCCCCGGGCCCACCTGTCGCTGATGTCGCTCCGCTCGAGAAGGTCTGGGCGCTGTGCTTCTCTATCCCGCCCCTCCCCGCCTCCCCACGCCCGGGTTTCCGAAGACTGCTTATTCTGCGCATTTGTGTTGGTACCAGGGAGGGTTTTATAAGCGTACTTTGCAATGTTTGTCTTTTAAAAAAACCCAGTTAAACAGATCCTTCCTCCTCTACTCCTAGAGGAGCCCACTTTCTAAAGAGTTCTCGAGAGGGGACCACTGGAGTGATGAACTGTTTGCCGTGGCGGCTCCCTGCATAGCCGGGGCCAGGCTGCGCCTTCGCTTCTCCCTTTGCACTCTCTGGGCCACTCCCTGCTGTTGGGACTGTACAGCTTATTGGTTGTTGATGTTCTGCCATTCTGCCTTATCATCTACGACTTTAATAAAGATCGCTCCAAACCTTAGTCTGCCAGGTTAGAGAAGAAATGAACCCCCCAAACAGGAAGAACCATCATCGTTTGGCATTACTGGGTTCAAAGTAATTATAGTCTAGTAGTGGAGAGTAACGTCTAATTAGTCTTTCTGACTCCGGCTTGTTGCACTAAGAACAGAAATGACCGAGTTAAAATTCTGGGAGTTGCAGAGTTCCTTGTATAAAATAAAACGCCAAATCAGTAACTGACATAGTGCTTAACGTGCCAGGTACTAAAAACAAGTGTATAAATAGAGGGGGAAAAATAACAAAGAAAGAAGTTGTGAAAAGATCTTTTTAAAAATTGTATAATTCTAAGGTTGGCGTTTTGTTTTTCAAGATTTACATGGGTGATTTTTAAGATTTGGTAATATTTTTAAATCACAATGACATTTAAATACATTTATATGAAAATGGATAACAAATTGTGTTGTATAAGTAATTTCCAAGGTATATATGGTCCTTAACATCAGTATTTGTCAGTAAAAAAGGTTTAATGGTAGTACTGTTAGTTTTGATAGCATGGAAACTAGGCAAGAGGGAGCTTAGAGATAAAATTTCCGTGTTGTGCTGTTAACTGGAGGTGCTGTTAACTTGAGGTCGCACCAGGATATCTAGATGGAGTGTACTGTATGGTAAAGAAGACGGGAGACTGAATGGAAGGAAAGAGATATAAGGGTTGAAAAACAGTTCTTTGAATCTTTATATAATAGAAACCTAACCAAAGAAGATGATATTCTCATTCAACATTTGAGAGAGGGAGCCTGAGTTCAGTTTGCAAAAGATGACAGAGTCTGAAAGAAATGATGAAGGAATCACGTAAGAGGTAGGAAAATCATAGATTTGACTGGGAAAAGGTTTTGCAAAGTAGGGAAAAGGGAACTAATATTTCTTGAACATCTACTCTGTGCCAGGCACTATTCTTTCCATGTATTAAAACTTCATGAGAATTATTATCTCTTATTTCACAGATGTTTAAACTGGTACAGCTATTATCATAGCTGCATTATTCATAATAGACAAAAAGTCAAAACAACCCAAATGTCTATGGACTTACGAATGGATAAATAATATGTGGTGTGGCCATACAATGGAATATTATTAGGCAATAAAAAGGAATGAAGGACTGATACATGCTACAACATTGATGGACCTTGAAAAAATTACACCAAATGAAAGAAGCCAGTCACAAAGAGCCAAATGTTATATGACTCCGTTTATATTAAATGTCCGGAAGAGGAAAACCTACAGAGAACAGAAAGTAGATTAGTGGTTGCCTACATCTGGGGGTAATGGAGAGCTTCACTTCAGGGATGATGGCTAAGGGGAACAGTTTCCTTCTGGAGTAATGAAAATATTCTAAAATTGATTATGGTGATGGATGCACGACTCTCAATATACTGAAAGCCTTTTAATTGTACACAGTTCTACAATTGGGTGAATTATACTGTATGCAAATTATATTTCAGAGAAGCTATTTTTTTTGTTTTTTAGTGCGGAAGATTGTTGCTGAGCTAACATCTATGCCAACCTTCCTCTATTTTGTGTGTGAGACACCACCACAGTGTGGCTTGATGAGCAGTGTGTAGGCCCGTGCCTGGGATCTGAACCTGTGAACTCTGGGCCGCTAAAGTGGAGTGGATGAACTTAACCACTATGCCAACAGACCGGCCCCTCAATAAAGCTATTTTTTTAAAGCCCAGTACAGCTATTAAATGTAGACTTAGTATTCATGCCCCGCCCTTTTTGGCTGCAGAGTTAATGTTTGACCTGTTTGCAACTTTCTATAATATTTAAACCTTAGTTCAGAGTCTTCTCTTATTCCTGGTGTGTTGCAGTAGCCTCCTAACTGAACCTCCAAGCCCTTCATCTTCCTCTTTCCAGTCCGTCTGGCCAATTGCTGCCAGAATAATTTTCCTGTAACAGTGCTGTGCTATGATCTTGCTCATCTCCTGCTTGAAGACCTGCAGAGGGAGACCCCCAGTTGCCTAAAGATCATTTCAAACACTTAGTCTGCTTTAGAAGTTTTATAACCTGGCCCTGACCTACCACATTATCTACTTTTTCCTTGTATCATCTTGATATTCAGTTAGTCTGTATTGTTTACTCTTCTCAAAGTCTTCTACGTCTTGATGCCAGTTCCTCTGGCTAGAGTTCTCCCCTCACCCCTATTCTTTTCCCTTAGAAATTTAGCCAACCTTCAAGTCTTGGCTCAAATGAGGCTACTACCTCCAGATTGGCTTCTCATTTTAACTCAGCCTTTTATGTTTCTGTAGCATTTAATTTATCTTTGTTGAATGGCACTTCTCACTACTGTCTAATGTGGGTCTCCTGAGAAGCTTCTTGAAGTAGATCCACTATTGTGTCTTCTAGAGCTTTAAATTCCTAATAGGCTCTAGCAGAAGGCAATGGATAACAGTGCTTAAAAGTAAATAGTAGGGGCCGGCCCGGTGGGGCAGCTGTTAAGTTCGCACGTTCCGCTTCTCAGCGGCCGGGGGTTCGCCGGTTCGGATCCCGGGTGCGGACATAGCACCACTTGGTACGCCATGCTGTGGTAGGTGTAGAAAGTAGAAAGTAGAGGAAGGTGGGCATGGATGTGAGCTCAGGGCCAGGCTTCCTCAGCAAAAAAGAGGAGGACTGGCAGTAGTTAGCTCAGGGGTAATCTTCCTCAAAAAAAAAAAAAGTAAACAGGATATTAGTTTTATAATTTTCCCCCGTTTTTGGCTACCTAAAGTCCCCTATTTATTCAATAAGTATTATTGAATTCCTATGGGAATACAGCAATAGAAGGCAGACAAGTTCCCTGCCTTCTCGAAGCTTGCATTCAAATGGAGAATAATAGAAAATAAATATGTAAACAAAGAATAAACATGATTAATTCAGTTTGTGATATTTATAAAGAGACTGAGAGGGGGCTACTCTAGGTAGCTGGATCCGGTAAGGTTCCTCTGAGTAGGTGACATTTGAGCTGAGACCTAAACATGAGAAGGAATCAGCCTTTAGGGACTACCTTAAAACTGCTTTTTAAGTATTTTGAGCACAAAAGACTACATTTATTTACAAAACTAATTCCCATACTTAAAATCAGTAAGTTTCTAGTGCTTGGTATTGCTCATTTGCCACTTTTTGCTAAGGGAAGTGGTAGCAAAAATATTACTGATAAAAGGTTTTAAATAAAAATTTGATGGAGTTTATTTAAAAAATAAATACGCAAAACAACAGTAATTAAATCAAGTACAAAGCAAGTTCAAACCGCCTATGACATTTCTTTTCCTTATTCATGATATTACTCAGTACGGTCTCTCTTCTTTCTTGTCTATAAACAGTAGTCTAATGTCTGTAATTCATATCATATGTTTTAGAGGAAATGTTAGAGAAAATGAACATAGGAAAATTACAAATGCTTTTAAATAAAAGTAATCAGAATGTATTTATTTGAGCCACTTCTTTTCATATTAAATCATAAGCTCTTCCGCTTTTTCACATTTTCCTTCTAGTCCTTATATAGATCCCGATGAATTTTTTATTTGTCATTCTGTGACTTGCTTTTTTTAAACACCTAACATTGACATAACATTTTCCATACTCCTTCATAATCTTTGTAATTAACATTTTTTTAATAAAGATTGGCACCTGAGCTAACAACTGTTGCCAATCTTCTTCTGTTTTTTTTTTCTTTCTGCTTTTTCTCCCCAAATCCCCCCAGTGCATGGTTGTATATTTTAGTTGTGGGTCCTTCTGGTTGTGGGATGTGGGACACCGCCTCAGTGTGTCCTAATGAGTGGTGCCATGTCCTCACCCAGGATCCGAACTAGCGAAACCCTGGGCCGCAGTAGCGGAGCTCAAGAACTTAACTACTCCGCCACGGGGCCAGCCCCTGTAATTAACATTTTTATCATTTTTAAATACCTTGATGTGGCAAAAAATTTCAATAGCAGAAAAGATTATAAAATAAAATTAATCTTCCAACCCAGACCCCCAGCCTCCCTCTCAGAGACAACTATTCTTAGGTTTTTCATAAATTCTAAAAGTTTTCTATGCAAATATAATCATGTATGAAATATGTTTTTGTTTATAATCAGTTATCTTTGCTTTATGTTATTTTTCATTCTTACCGCTTCTACTTTAAGTCTATTATGTTGAGCAAAATTTTCTTTTAATTTTTGTATATTTTCACAGTTGTGCATTCATTTAAATCGATGTTTATTAGTATCTGCCCTGGGCTACACACTACCCTAGGTGCATATTCCTTGACCTCCTGGAATTCACAGATCGGTGGGAGAAGACAAGTACACAAGTACTCAGTGCCGTATTAGCAGTATGAAAAAGCTTCATGGGAGAAGAGAAGAAAAGCGAATTATGTCCTCTTTGGGATTGGATCAGGGAGACTCCAAAGAGGAGGTAACATTGAAAGGTAGTAGGATTTTGCCAGACAGGGAAATCTGAGCCAAGGCCTAAGGGTGACTAAGTACATGACTGTTGATGGAAAAGGGAACACTTCCTTTTGAGTACAGAGCATTTGTTGCAAGGAATAAGAGGACAAAGAATAAAAGCTAGGTTGGAGCTAAATGGTGTAGACATTCTCTAGGCAGTGGGGAGCCATTAAAGATGGAAGATTTTTTCCCCCTCCTTCTCAAATAGCAGTCACTAGTGCTTTGGGGACGCGATTAAAACAATGCGGAAAGGAAGTCATTTTCTTGTTCCTAGTTTGAAGGAAATGACTCTTAAGATTTCATTAAGTATAATGATAAAGTAAGCAGCTAAGTGTACAGCTGGATGAAGTTTTATCCATGTGACTGCCTCTTAGATCAAGAGAGAGAACGTTTCCGGGTACCCCAAAACCCCTCCCGGTCCAAAGGCCACCCTCTCCCCCAGAGCAACTACTGTTATGACTTATATTGTCATCAAGTAATTTTATAAAGGCTGGCTTTTTGCCTTTATACCTTTATGTTTAAGAGACAAATCCTCCAGCTCCTTTATTGTTAACTATTTTCTTTAAGAAATAGATACAGAATTTACTAATGTCTACCTAGAAATGATTACTTTAATGTTTGCCTTTGTATATATTTAGTTGGGTTTATAGCAGTCCTCAGTTTTCCGGTGTTCTACTTTCATACAGCTTTTAAACAGTGTACCTTGAAAGTTCTCGTGGTCTTTCCCATGCAGAGTTCAGTCTGTTTTTATTTAACTGATGAGTATTGCCTTTGCCTCTGCCCGAGGCCTCAGGGATTACCTTTATAAAGATTCTTTTTTTTTTTTAAGATTTTATTTTTTCCTTTTTCTCCCAAAGCCCCCTGGTACATCGTTGTGTATTTTTATTTATTTATTTTTATTTTTATTTTTTTGAGGAAGATTAGTCCTGAGCCAACATCTGCTGCCAATCCTCCTCTTTTTGCTGAGGAAGACTGGCCCTGAGCTAACATCTGTGCCCATCTTCCTCCACTTTATATGTGGGACGCCTGCTACAGCATGGCTTGCCAAGCAGTGCCATGTCCGTACCCGGGATCTGAACCAACAAACCCTGGGCCGCCGAAGTAGAACGTGCGCACTTAACTGCTGCGCCACCAGGCTGGGCCCAGTTCCTTGCTCTTTTATTTACTTAGCCATGATCTTAGTCCAACTTTAGCAAATTAAAAATAAATTTTGGGGCCGGCCCTGTGGTGGATTGGTTAAGTTTGCACGTTCCGTTTCAGGGACCCAGGGTTTCACCAGTTCGGATCCTGGGGGTGGACACGGCACCCACTCCTCACCAGGCCACGTTGAGGCAGTGTCCCATATGCCACAACTAGAAGGACCCACAACTAAAATATACAACTATGTACTGGGAGGATTTGGGGAGAAAAAGCAAAACAAAAAAAACAACAGTTGTTAGCTCAGGGGCCAATCTTTTAAAAATAAATAAATAAATAAATAAATTTTGTATATATTGAATATCAAAAATGTAAAAAGTAAAACAATAAAACGTGGAGAAAATATAGGATAATGTGGGTTAGACTTTTTAAAAAATTAACTGGTAACCCAGATCCCATAATGGAAAAGATTTTATTAAATAAAATTTGTAAATTTCTGTGTGGTGGAAGATACCATGAATAAAATCAAGAGGTAAACTATAGACTTGAAGAAAATGTTGACCACACGTAGGAGAGAAAGGCTTTATATAGAGAGAGTGCCTACAAATTGATAAGGAAAAGATAATCACTCAATAGAAAAATGAGGAAAGGATATAAACAGGCAATTTGCAGATGAGGACATTCGGTTGATTGTTTTTGACTGGCTAGTAGTAACCTGGGAAGTGCAAATCAAGATCAGCTACTCTTTTTAACCCATCAGATTGATAAAATTAGGGTGATTGATATCATGCAGTGGTTGGGAAGCTTGCTGGTGGAATGTGAATTGTTATAACATTTTAGAAAAAGCATTTGGCAAAATGTGGTAAAATAAGGGACATACATCTTTTTTGTTGTTGTTGTTGTTGTTTTTTGAGGAAGATCAGCCCTGAGCTAACATCTGCTGCCAATCCTCCTCTTTTTGCTGAGGAAGACTGGCCCTGAGCTAACATCCATGCCCATCTTCCTCTACTTTATACGTGGGACGCCCGCCACAGCATGGTGTGCCCAGGGGTGCCATGTCCACACCCAGGATCTGAACCGGTGACCCCGGGCTGCCAAAGCAGAACGTGCGCACCCAATCGCTGCACCACCAGGCCAGCCCCGAAACACATATCTTTTGATGCCAGCAGTCTCATGGGAACCTCTGCTTCAGAAATAAAAGTAATGGTAAAGAAAGATATATGTATAAAGATCTTCATTGCAGCGTTATACTGGCAAAGGTGGAAACAGGACGACTGCCTGTCATAGAATAGTTAAGTAAATTATGGTGTGCCTGCACTAAGGAATATTATGTGGTTATTAAAAAGAATGATTTATATTTATATGTTTATATTCTATATGGAAGATATCTATGATGCCTGTTGAGTTAAAAAGCAGATGACATAGTGATATGTATATGCTGATTCCATTTTTGTAATAATTTGATTATTAGAAAAAAACTCTTAGAGATTAGAAGAGAGTGTACACTTAGGGGATAAACTGGAGTGAGGGGCAAAGAGACTTGGTTACTGTGTTGGTCCGAGAGGGAAGGCTGAACTCTGGCACAGGAGATAGAGAGGAAAGATGAGTGAGAATATGAGAGAGATTTAGGAGGTAGGATCAATAGGATTTAAGCTGGGGGAGAGTCGTCCTAGACTAGGATTCAGATCTAGGAGGCTAGATAGTGGGTGACGCTGTTTATTGATAAAGGGAAAGAGAAGGAACAATTTTGGAGGGAAAAAATAGTTTAGGTTTAGAACACAGTTTTAAGGGCAAGTAGAGGTATCCAGTAAGCATTTGAAGATAGATACATCTAAATCTCAGAAAAGGGAGCTGAATTAGAGATCTAGATTTAGGGCACAGCGTGTAGGTGGTCATGGAAGCCATGGATGTAGATACGAAGAGCAGATGGAGAAAAAAGAAGAGGCTGCCTTTTCCAGGTCCATATTGAGATTATCTTTTAGTACTGGCTTTTTACCCCCTTATTTCCTTAACTATGGCTTACACACTGCTAGGCTTTTCTTTGTTTCCTTAAAAACTCTGTTATTCATAGATTATTTCCTATTTTCCAGACAAATCAGTTTCTCTTGCACTGTTATTATCAGGTTTATTAATAGTTTCTCTGTGATTAAGATAGTTGTGCAGGGCTGGCCCAGTGGCGCCTTAGTTAAGTGCACACATTCTGCTTCGGTGGCCCGGGGTTTGCCAGTTCGGATCCTGGGTGCGGACATGGCACTGCTTGGCAAGCCGTTGCTGTGGTAGGCATCCCATATAGAAAGTAGAGGAAGATGGGCACGAATGTGAGCTCAGGGCCAGTCTTCCTCAGCGAAAAGAGGAGGATTGGCGGCAGATGTTAGCTCAGGGCTAATCTTCCAAAAAAAAATAGTTGTGCAAGTATGCCATCAGCATTGCTGATGCTGCACACTAACTACTTTGTTAGTTCCACTCTTGTATTTCCTTCAATGTTTTCCCTTCCTCTTTGGCATTACAGTTTTAAATACACTTATTTTTGCGTTTAGGAGAAACAGAATGAGCAAAGATAGGGTTGTTGGTATCAATAGATCATTATTTGGGTAGCGTTTGAATCAACTTAGAGATTAGATAGAGGCCAGTTGGTGGAGGATGTGGAATAGTAGAGTCGAGATTTTATTCTGTAGGCAAGAGTGAGCATTTGAGGAAATTTTGAGGTAGGTGTTGATATAAACGAAGGGTTGCGCTTGTGGAAGATCACTTTGACAGCAGTGTGAAAAACGGATTGAAAAGGCAGAGATTGGAGGTGGAAAGCAGGAAATCCAGATAGGAGACTGTTGCAGTAGTTCCGTGAGAGATGTTGGGAATCAAGGCAATGCTGGTGACAATGGCAGTCACCAGAAAGAAAAATCAGTACTGCCTAATGATTGGATATGGGTGAAGGAGGAAATAGCCAAAGACTATGAGTAAGAAAATGACAGTAAAACTCATAGATTAGGGAACTATAATCTCAATTTGAGGCATTTTGGTGCTTAAACCTTATTACGGAGTTGAAGGAAGTCCAGGGAGAGATGGGCTGTAGGATTGTGGAAAACTGAAGAACTGCAGGGTTTAGGGGAAATGGGAAAAAGTTGATCAAAGAGAACAAACTTCTAATTAGAAGATGAATAAGTTTTGGGAATCTAATGCACAGCATCGTGATTATAGATAACAATATTGTACTATAGTTGTTAGAGTACAACAAGATATAGTTGTACTATAATATATGTAATTATAGATAGTATATGTGCGTACTCGAAAGTTGCTAAAAGACATCTTAAATGTTCTCACCCCAAAAAAGAAATGGTAATTATGTGAGGTAATAGAGGCGTTAACTGACGCTACAGTGGTAATTATATTGCGATACATTTGTATCAAATCAACATATTATTTACCTTTAAGTTACACAATGTTATGTGTCAGTTATATCTGAATAAAGTTGGGGGAAATATTGAAGGACTGATCTGATAGATGAAACTTTGATGACGAGTATGATCTCTGAGGAAGAGTGTACTGCAAGCAGAGCAAAAGTAAGAGAACTGAGTCTTGAGATATATCCATATTTAGGGTGCCAGAGAAATGGATAGAAGGTCAAATAATCTTCATTAGTATTTAGAGGAAGAACCTTTTTTTAGTTCTGAATATTAGTTGGTGTATTTCCTTTGACTCCTCTCCAAACATACCTTACCTGTGACCATATCACTTGTTCTGAATGCTCCTTATCTTTGTCCAAAGAACTAGTTATTTCTTTATTATTTATTTTTAAGATGCTAGCACTGTCTAGATATCCTCAGATTTTAAGGTAACACTATCCAGTAGAAATATAACACAAGCCACATATGTAATTTAAAGTTTTCTAGTAGCCACATTAAAAAAAAGTAAAAAGAAACAGGTAAAATTTATTTTAAGAATATATTTTTGGGGCCAGCCTGGTGGCACAGCAGTTAAGTTCCCACGTTCTACTTAGGTGGCCTGGGGTTTGCCTGTTCAGGTCCTGGCTGTGGACATGGCACTGCTTGGCAAGCCATGCTGTGGTAGGCATCCCACATATAAAGTGGAGGAAGATGGGCATGGATGTTAGCTCAGGGCTGGTTTTCCTCAGCAAAAAGAGGAGAATTGGCAGTGGATATTAGCTCAGGGCTGATCTTCCTCCAAAAAAAAAAAAAAGAATACCCTTAGAAAAAAAGACTATATTTTGGTTAACCTGATAAATCCAAAATATTATCATTTAAGCAGGTAATCAATATAAAAAGTTAATGATATTTTACATTCCTTTTTTCTAAATCTTCGAAATCTGGTGTGCATTTTATACTTGCAGGACACCCCAGTTCAGGCTAGACACATTTCAAGGGCTACTGGCCACATGTGATTAGTTTCTACCATATAGGACAGTGTAATTTCTAAGGTTTTAAAGACTTATGAGATGAGTTCTGCCTAGGGAGCTCTTCAGTCTGCTCCATAAATTCCGTGAGCATTCATTTCCTTTTTTTTGTTTTTTTTTTATTTAAGATTTTATTTTTTCCTGTTTCTCCGCAAAGCCCCATGGTACATGGTTGTATATTCTGCATTGTGGGTCCTTCTACTTGTGCTATTTGGGACGCCGCCTCAGCATGGTTTGATGAGCAGTGCCGTGTCCACGCCCAGGATTCGAACCAACGAAACACTGGGCCGCCTGCAGTGGAGCGCGAGAACTTAACCACTTGGTCACGGGGCCGTCCCCAAGCATTCATTTCTTAAGAGAAAGACACAAATCCTATAAATACAAGCAAACCGTCTTTGATTTTCAGCTTGTTTGAGGTATACAATAATAAAGCAAGCTTAGAAAGGGAAGTAGCATGATGTTTCAGTGTCGGAGCTCTGCTTGAGAAAATCCTGCATCTTTGCCTGTAAAGTACCAGAAACCAGTGCTTTAGGGTTATGTTATGGTTAAATAATTCAAGCTTTTGCCATAATTCTCAGATAACATTATAATCTTCCTGGCAAATATATAAGCACCTTAACTAATATTTCTATACACTTTCAAATCTTCCCAATCAGACTAAAACCTTCCAGATCACAATTCTTATGATGAGTATTAGTAACCCGTATTAAAATATACTCTCTACTCTAACATGTCATTTTTTAACATGATGCCAAAAACTTCATGGTAAATTTCCAAAAGTCTTAACTTAAATATAAATCAAGAAATAGAAAAGTTTAAATGAATTATATGAACATCTCACTACCAAAAATCAATGAAAGACAGAAGAGTTACTATTATTTATTTTTTAACTATATTTTACATATTACATACTATATATTACTGCAGTTTTCAAAATTAATTGGAAATTAATAAAACATTAAATATGGGAAATTGTCTCATAAAGTAGGAGAACAGATATTTGTGCGAATTGCCTATGTGTATTCTTTTAACACATAAATAATACATAAGAAAAATACATAATTATTTATGTACTTTTAATTAATTATTAATTTAATTATTTTATTTAATACATAAAAAAGTTTTTGTAAATCAGTGAGCTAATTTAAAAAATATATTTAGATTAATTTTGAAAATCATTGCAAGGAACATACTAATATTTATTGGTTATAAATCAAGACTGAATATGTGTATCCCAATGCTGTGCTATATATTGTTGAAAATTGTAGTAAGTCAGGAAGAAAAGTACTTATCCAGTTTTGATTGTCAGATGTAATTTAGCAATGATCTAGTTAAGGATTTTCCTATGGGTTTTTTGTTCTCATCTTGTTTACTTGGGATTTAAGTAGAATAGGAAAAACCAAATCAGATAATACTTCTAAAAAATATTTTCCTGATATGTTTGTATACTTCAATATATTAGCCTTTTTTATAATACTCTTATTCTCAAAAGTTTAAAAATATATTACAGTTTAAATGTACCATATAGGTTAGGTATTAAAGAGAACTGGATTTTCACTTAGAATTTAACAAGTACATATGTGTGCTTTTTATGTGGCTTAGCAGTTTTTCTCTTTTTTTTTTGTGAAAATTGGCACCTAACAACTGTTGCCAATCTTTTTTTTTTTTTTTTTTCAGCTTTATCTCCCCAAACCCCCTGGTACATAGTTGCATATCTTAGTTGCAGATCCTTCTAGCTGTGGCATGTGGAACGCCACCTCAACGTGGCCTGACAAGCGGTGCCATGTCCACGCCCAGGATCCGAACCGGCGAAACCCTGGGCCACCGCAGTGGAGCACGCGAACTTAACCACTCTGCCACGGGGCCCGCCTCTTAACAGTTTTTCAAATTGGTTATTTCCCCTGCCATCTTGGACCTTTTGTGTATTCTGTTATTTATTTTGAGTATCGTATTATTCTATTTCTGTTGATTAAGATGCCTAAATAATTTTTTTTTTGCAGAGATAAAAGCAGCAGTGTTTGATGACTGCAAGAAAGAAGACGAATGGAAGGTAGAATTTACGTGCTTTGCCCTTATGTGAAGGACTTCAATATAATTTTGTCCTTGTTTACTTCTGTAAGAGTGTATAGTCTGGAACCATACTGCTTAGATTCAAATCCTAGCTTCGCCACTTAATAGCTATGGCTTCTGAGCCATATTACTTGACCTCTCTGTGCCTCTGTTTCCTTGTCTATAAAACGGGGATGGTAGAACCTTGTAGGGTAGTTGTAAATAGTAAATGAATTAATCCATGTAAAATGCTTACAACAGTGCCTGGAACAATTATGTTATTCCACAAGTGGCATTTATAATTTTAAGAAAATTTGATGTTAAACATCAGATACATTTAAAATGAATGAGTTCTCTGCTTCAAAATGGAAATATTTCTATTTGTTTACTTATGTAAAATACTATAGATACATACATTGAGAAAGTCAATCTCTAGGTCATGCAGGTTAAAAGATGAGTTGAGATAATTTTGCCTACTGTCCTGATATTTTAATTTTATGTTACAAAAAGTTCATAAGTTTGAGTAGGTGTAACAGATGAAATTCTGTCTTTAGTGAATTCTTGGCAATCAAATGCTTATACTGTTTCTTAATTTATGTTCTCACTTTAAGATAATGCTTTTAGATGAATTTACCACTAAGCTTTTGGCATCGTGTTGCAAAATGACAGATCTTCTAGCAGAGGGTATAACTGGTAAGTATTACCAATACTCCTCATGAAATTTTTTTAATGTGATTGGGAAAGTTTGAAATATTAATAAATTTTAGTTAGTAATTGTGTTTCTGAGGAGGTTATGTTTTCTTTTGTAAATAACTCTGACCATAATAATTACACTGGATAGTATTCTTTTTTCTGTGAATCTTCAGAATAGCTTTTGTAAGTCAAGTTTTTTCTCAACAGAGACATATAATTAAATGCCCTTAACCAAGACTGTCAGTTGCCTTGTTGAGTTTGTTCTCTAAACTTTTTACTCTTACATATTTATTATAGTTTTGTATGTTTCTGCGCTGGGTTTATCAGTGTTTTGATTAATGTTTGTGGTTTGAGACTCAAAGTCAAATATAATTCTTTTATATTTTGGATCCTAATGTAGTATATGTACCCTCTCTCACTCCTAACTTGTGAAGTTCGACAGTACATCCACTATTTTCAACAAAGCCTGAACAATGTGTGCAATGGGAGAATTATCTAAAAATTTTTGTAATATTTACTTTTTTATATTTTATATAATCTTTTATTGTGGATTACATTTTCAGTTTGTAGTCTTTATGACCTTCAGTAGAAAAAGCTCTAAACCAGAAATTAGAAGAGTAAAGCCTTGATTTTTTTCTGCTACGGTATAATACTGATTAAGCCACTTAAGTTTTTTAAGTTTCCAGAGGTCATTCTGGTGTGCAGCTAGAGTGAGAACCATTTGATAATTTGTGTGAAAGCAGTAAGAAAGTACAGAACCATTTTGCACTGTAAGGAACGTTGACTGAATTTTTGTAGACCATTGTTTCTTACTGTGTATTCAGTGTTGATAGATATTCTTCAAGGAAAGGATTCTGTGACCAAGTAAGTTTGGGAAACAGCATTAAACAAAGCTAAACAGGTTTCTTTAGGACTTTTCAGAGTTTTTTATATGCCAGTGTGTATGTGGGTCCCCTGGGTACAGGTATAGTATTCAGTTTTCTAAACTTATTTGACCACAGAAAGCTTTTTTTGAGAAGCATTTCATAGGACTGTGTGTCATACAGCACATTGCTGCGGACTGTTCTGGGTGTGCTCCAGAGTCACCCAGGTCTGCTCTGGTTTAATCATGATCATGTCTGCTCACTTGAACTTGTCATGGTCCTTTTGATTTCCACATGAGCTCTCCTGAGAACCCCTCTGTTAGACTTGGTATTGACAGTTTCGGTGATCAGACTTTCTGTCATCATTCAGGTCATTTGTGAAAATATTCAGTAGTGTCTTAGAAGTCTTAAAACTTAGATGAAAAAACTTGCATATGATGCTACTTCAGTGGAGAATAAAATAAAATAAAAACGTTAAAAAAATAGACTGGGAATTAGATTATTCCTTTGTCACTATTCTAGGAGTACTTATAAAAACCTTTCTTTTTTTAAATCATTTAATAGATATCCACTTTTCAGTGAATTGGAGAAGTGGAACTTTCCGCTATTGATAACCAGACATTTCAGAATATTCTCAAAGTCTCTGTTCTAAGTCATATCACAGTATTTTCACATGTATATTATTCACCAAATGTAATAGTATATATAGCATAAGGTGACTGTAAGACACTTCATTTCGAGTATTAAGCAATAAAAGTAAGTTAACACAGATTTAACCTTGATCTTTTAAAGGTAAAATTACAATTGTTGGGAATGGAGATAAAAATAAAATTAAATATTTCCTTGGAAATCTTACTTGATACCTTATCTAATGGAAGCTATGATAAACCTATACTTTACTAGTAGAAATTTAGGAATGAGAAAATGAATCACCATATTTAAGAGAGAAGTCCAATAGTAGCCTCCCTTGCATGTCAGATTATTGTTTTTAATTCTTTCTAGACCCTTTGCCAACATGAGTCTTGAAAGAAGGTTCTCTTGATTTGTAAAATGATACTTTAAATTAGTGTTTTCTAAAAAAAATATAGCTTTAATAGTTTATTTGACAGTTTAGAGTTTGCTAGTTTTAAATTCACTTTGTTTTATATTAGGTAGTTTTATAAACTTAATTTCAATAATAAAGATGTAATTGAGTAAATTATGGTGATATCATTGAAAAAATACTTTATAAATATTAATGTGTGGTTTTAAAAGAATGAGTTAACTGGCAATTTATTTAAAGAATATTATAGTAGTTAAAAATTGGTGCTCTAGGGCCTGGCCCCGTGGCTGAGTGGTTAAGTTCGCGCGCTCTGCTGCAGGCGGCCCAGTGTTTCGTTGGTTCGAATCCTGGGCGCGGACATGGCACTGCTCATCAAACCACGCTGAGGCAGTGTCCCACATGCCACAACTAGAAGGACCCACAGTGAAGAATATACAACTATGTACTGGGGGGCTTTGGGGAGAAAAAGGAAAAAATAAAAAAAATAAAAAAATAAAAATTGGGGCTCTGGAGTTGGACAGATCTGGGTTGGAATCTTGCCTCTTCTACTTTCCAGCTGTGTAACTTGGACAAGTTGCTTAACTTCTTTATAAGCCTCAGTTTCGTCATTTGTAAAATGCTTACCTTATAGATTTATTATGAGGTTTAACAGATGATTCTTGGAAAGTGCTTAGCTTGGTATCTGGTATCATATTTGCTATTATAGTAAAAAATATATATATATATTTTTAAATGTTTTTTGGTTTGTTTTTTTTTTTCCTTTTTCTCCCCGAAGCTCCCCAGGACATAGTTGCATATTTTTAGTTGTGGGTCCTTCTAGTTGTGCCATGTGGGACGTCACCTCAGCATGGCTTGATGAGCGGTACCATGTCTGCACCCAGGATCCAAACCAGCGAAACCCTGGGCCGCCAAAGCAGAGCGTGCGAACTTAACTACTCGGCCATGGGGCTGGCCCCCATAGTAAAATATTTTTTAAAAGAAATACATATTTTAATTTTTAACGCATTTTCTTGGTTTCTTCATGGCATGTTGATTGCTTATGTAGGTAGACCTAACTATGAAATAACTCATATTTCTCATGATGAGCATTTAGCCCAGAGTTTAGCATTAGGGAAGATACATTTTCAGTATTTTTTAATTTATCAAATGAAGACAAAGAAAATGTTAAGCCCAGAATATGTAAATATGTTTCCCTATTATTATAAATAACAAGTACAGTAAAGTTTGTTTAAAAATTGTTTCAAGTGTATAAATATTTGCTTATATAAAACGACTTTTTTTCTGTTAGTTGTGGAGAATATTTATAAGAATCGAGAACCTGTCAGACAAATGAAAGCTCTTTATTTTATCTCTCCAACATCAAAGGTGAGTACTTTGAATCTTTTAAAAAGTATATTCTTCAATATTCTCACCATTCACATGATTTTCTCATAGAAAATTCAAAGTAATAAAATACCCTTTATTAGAAAAATAGTGCCATTAACTAGTTTGCTTAGGAAAGTTTTTCTATGTTAGAAGATTGTTTCATTTGTGTTCTTCTCATTGAGAATATATAAGGGACAGAATTCCTTTCTCCCTCCTACATTAAAGCTAAATTTAACTGTATAAAATAATAGAATTTCTTTGAATAATTTGTTACTTATGCAGTTACTATTCAATCATAATTTTGGGGAGAATGGAAATGTACATAAAAGAAATAGTCTTGGATTAATTCTTTATTTTATGACTTCCCTATAGCATACATATATGTATGTGTATAGACACATGTATGTATATATGCATATGTTTATACTTATTTTTTATGTCAAAGAAATTTCTTTAGTTTATAATCCAACCGTGATTTAACTCATACTTAAAGCCAAACTTTTAGAGCTTGATAAAGTAGCATATTTCTTTGTTCTGTACAGTATCTAAGAATGCATTTTCCAACACATCCTATGGTTTTTTCTCGCCTAGAATGTTAATTTGGCAATTCCAGTTTCATTTCTTCTAACTCTAGCAGACAGTAGGAATAAACCTAGATATTCACTATTTAGTTTCTAGTATTGGCTGCTGGTGGGTTTTAATGACATTTTATATCTTATCTGTGGTGTAATTCCATAAGATAAAATTCATGATTGGAAAAAATGTAAGTTAAAAGCACCATTTTTCACCTAGTAAATTGACAGAGGGATTAAAAAAAAAGTATGTGTGTATTTTTATATATAAATGGACAGATACTTATTTGACAGATAGATGTAGCCGTCTGTATATAAATCTCATATTCTAGCTGTCAGTGGGTAATGGAGCAGAAACGTCTGTATACTGCCAGTGGGAGTATAGATTGATAGAGCCTTTTGGAAAATAATTTGCTATTCTTTATCAAGAACCTTAAAAGTTTTACATCTTTGAGTTTATTGTAAAGAAATAATGCAGTAAATGGTCAAATTAAATTCCTGGTAATAAATAAACCCAATGAAATTCTTAGCATTAACAGATAATGGTATGAAAGACCATATGGCCATTGAAAACGATGCTTCCAGGAAATTTTAATGATGTAGGTAAATGTTCATTTTTAATGTTAAGTGACAAAAGCAGGATATAAAATTGTTTATTTAATAAAGGAGCGCAGGATTCAGAGAAAATGATACCTGAATGTGGGACTCCTTTTTCTACCACAGCCGACTCCAGTTTCTCTTCTTGTCCTGAATCAATTACCTGTTGGTCCTGTAGGCCTCTGAGTGCAAGTCCTGTTGGGTCCTTAGGTGTCTGGGTGCAAGTAAGGCCTTGGGCTCCTTGGGCACTAATGGAGAAACCTGGTGCGAGACTTCCTTCCTCAGGCTGGGTGCGCACCTGGAGACTAAAGATTTCCCAGGCAAGGATCATAAAATGGCAGATTTCAGGAAGAGTTTGACTGTAAGAGATCTGTGAACCCCAGGAGAAAGGTCAGTTGGGTATCTCAGGAAAACCCTGGTGGTTTTACGCACACACTGCAGCCCTTGGGAGGAGAAACCTCTTTGCCTTCCTCCTCTTTTGGAACTGCCTCTATTTAGGATACTCCAGCAACTAAATCTAAGCCTGAAGTGAGTTGATGAAGGAAAGTAACCACACATCTAAGTGGGTCAAGCTGCCAGAGAGAGGAAGTTCTGTAAGAATGAAGAAAACATACATCTGGCAAAATATAGCTGCTTGGAGAGAAGGATGACAACCTGAAGAAAAATAATGCACATAAGGAGAGTCTGGTGTAGCACATGAGAAACTTTCTGAAGCTCAAAAGTATGCCTTCTGAGTTAAACAGTTAATTGAAGAAGAGGATAATTGCTATTGAAATGTTAATTAATAGGCTAGAACATCAAAATGGAATATCTCAAAGCAAAAAAGCGCATGGAAATAATGGACAAGAAAGATAAGAGATGCAGGATAGATCCGTGAGATCTAACAGAAGTACAGTTCTAGGAGTTCCGGAAGGGGAAAAAGGAACAGATGGAGGAGAGAGAATTAAATTCTTTGTTCTTCGTTGTTGCTTCCAGACCGCTGTATCTTTGCTACCACCAGCGTTGAGGCGTGTGCTACCAGACTGCATCACCGCTGTTCCTCTTCCTTGCAGTCGTCTGCCAGCCTGTGGGTCTTTCATTCTAATCCCTTGACAATTTTAGCTCCTCGCTGGCTGTCGCTTTCTTAAACGCTTCGCCACTCACACTCATAGTCTTGGTGGTTTCGTTATCCATGTAGATAGTACTTCCACATTCCTTGACTTCTCGGTTCCTTGAGCTCTTCTCTGCCGGTGGTCTGGTCTTCTGTGTTGTTTCAGCTTCCCAGTCACTTGATTGTTCCTAGATCTCTTCATCGCCAAAACACGACTCTCTTCGTACACATGATACTTTACTACTTGTGTTTCTAGCAATCACTTGCTAGACAACATAGCATCTTAAAAATCAGTTTATAAATTAAACGTTTAGACAATTAAGGTTTTATTTTATCATTGAAATAAAATAATCTTAGTTATTTCTGAAGCTAGCATGTGTAAGTTAGTATTTGATGAAATGTATATTAACATCTAACCTCTTTTAAGTCTGTAGACTGTTTTTTACGTGATTTTGCAAGTAAATCGGAGAACAAATATAAAGCAGCATATTTGTACTTCACTGACTGTAAGTAGCTTTGTAAAAGTCATTGCTTCATTGTTTAAAATCCTATAAATTATAAAATATATCTTATATTACTATTCCAATGCTGGTGACTTTCTATTTATTTGTTCTAATTAGGTTAAAAAGAATTAAAAAATACAAGGATGTAGCTATCCTAATTCTAGTTAAGGTGATAGAAAATTAAAAGAAATCTTTCCAAACTAGTTTCAAAAGACAGTCATTTTCACTGGTATACAGGGGTGGCGGGTTGGTGGAGAGGGCTCTCTCAGGTTCTGTGCTGGTAACAGAAGAATCCTTTTTTAAGTCAGAGTTTCAATTGGGGATTTGACTATATAATAAAAAATAAGACCCTTTGGGAGGGCACTGAAGAAACTGCCATCTGTTTGGCAAATATTAAGGGAGAAAAATCTATCATATTTCTCTTGTTACGCCATATGTTCAAATAGAAAGCAGCCAAATTAATCACAGAGAAGTCCAGAGACACATATAATTCTGTTTTGTGTTGTACCTTATATAATTATATTGCAAAATAAAAATGCCATTTATCTAAGTTAAATCTTGGTCTCTGCTCTTAGAGATTCATTATTTTAAGTAGTATATTACTTTTCCTGTAAATTGTTATCTCATGCCTAGTAGTATGCAGTTTTTAAAATGTCATAAGTATTTTCCATTTAAATAATACTATTACAGCAATTCATGTTTATGGATGATAAAATTTAATGAATGTGAAGCTTCTTTTAACTTAAGGAATCTTGAAGCTAAAGAACATCATGTTAAAAGACACTAGGAGCCAGTGGTTGATATTCCAACCTAGATTTAATGGAACTGTAAACATTTAGGTAAAAGGGAGAAAAAAGTGCTTTGAGGTCCAGAATGGACTAGTTTAGAGTCTTAGAATTTACTTATATTAGAGAAATTCCTGTAATTCAAGGAAACATTAATTTATGTGGTACAGTTGCACTTCGTAGCAGATTTATAAAAGCGGTGTAAGTTCCTGAGAAGTTCTGAAAGTCCACCAAAAGTTTATTAAGTCATGCATTTGGACCTGATTTTCCTTCCTAATAATGTTAGTTTGCTGTGTTAGTAGCTCTCTAAGGAAATATACCTTAGGTTATTTAAGGTGGATATGAATGGCGAAATGGAATTTCTACTACACACCTTTTAATTAGAATACATCTGCTCTGTAAAGTGAAGAATAGTATTTGCATATTATCTCTGTCCTCATAGCAAATTACTTTGTGAAAGTCGGTAATTATATATAAAAAATAAATATTCTTGGATGTTGGAATGATTTGTTCAAAAGAATAAAAATTTAGATGGAGTTATATACTTTGATTTTTTTCCCCTCCTCTCAGTTTGCCCTGATAGTCTCTTTAACAAAATTAAGACTTCTTGCTCCAAGTCAATAAGAAGATGTAAAGAAATAAATATTTCCTTCATTCCACTTGAATCTCAGGTACTTTCTATTTTTATTTTTATTTAGTTTATAATGGATTTTAAGATTTGGTTTTATGAGCTTTTTTGTTAATAAGGTATGTCCTAAAGATATTTTATATTATGTGTTTGGTGAATTTTTTTAAAATTTTATTGAGGTCATCATAGTTTATAACATTGTGACATTTCGGTCGTGCATTGTTAGTTGTCAGTCACCATAAAAATGTGCCCCTTTACTCCTTATACCCACCCCCAACCCCTCTTGCCCTCCAGTAACCACTAAACTGTTCCCTTTGTCCATGTGTTAGTTTATCTTCCACATATGAGTGAAATCATACCATGTTTGTCTTTCTCTGTCTGGCTTATTTTGCTTAACGTAATACCCTCAAGATCCATCCATGTTGTTGTGAATGGGATGATTTTGTCATTTTTTATGGCTGAATAGTATTCCATTGTATATATACACATTGTCTTTATCCATTCATCAGTTGATGGGCACTTGGGTTGATTCCACCTCTTTGGCTATTGTGAATAATGCTGCAATGAACATAGCGCTGCATAAATCTCTTTGAATTGTTGATTTCAAGTTCTTGGGATAAATACCCAGTATACCCAGAATTTTAAACAGTCCATAAATAAACATTTCCCATGATGAAGGGAGGGACATGAGTGCTAAATTGGAATACAACATTAATAATGAAAGTGGAGCTTAAATTTCACATCTGCCGCTAAGTCCTGTGTATGTAAAGTTTTACACACACTATTAGATTATGAAATCAAAAGATTTTGAGCACAGTTTTTGTTAAAAGACTCCAAAGAAATAAATACTTTCAGCTTCTGTAACTGTTTGTGATATTAAAACAAATGTTCTTTAATAAACTTTTTATATAAAATTATATAAATTATTTATTTTGATCTGTAATATAAAGAATTTTTGTTGATTTGTTTTGCCTTGGGAATGAGCCTCCAATTAATAGTAATGATAATTGCAAATACATACTGTGTCAGACACTTTTCTAAATGTATTCATGTAATCCTCACAATAGCCCTTTGAATAGATGGTAATTCTGTCTCCATTTTAAAGATGGGGAAATCAAAGAGGTTAAGTACATAACTTGCCCCACATCACACAGCTAGTGCATTGTTCAGCTTTGTTGTGTTCTGTTCTCTGTGTTTGGATTTTAGCATTTCACAGAATTGAAATAGTGTACTGTTGTTTGGAACCATAAGAGATAGAAAGGTCCTAGATAGAAGATAAAAAGAATGACAAACGCGTAGCAACAGAGATTGGATTGGTGGTTCCCGTAGGGGAAAGGTGGGAGCGGGGAGGACATAAGGAGTGATTAGGCACACATGTACGGTGATGGATTATAATTAGTTTTGGGGTGGTGAACATGATGTAATCTACACAGAATTCGAAATATATTACAGTGTACACCTAAAAGAAAAATATTTTGGCAAAAAAACCATTATTAACTAAAAAAAAAGAAAGGCCCTAGATAAGGGATTTCTTTTTTAAGTTATTGCTGTTTTTGACAAAGAAAGATTAGAGTCCAAATTGTAAAATTTTCAGATATCTGCTTAGCATTAAACTGTTTTTCAAATGTTACCTTTAGACCTGTTCCTTTTAATATGATGTGTAAATTTAGTGTAGGGTGAAAATGGGCTTCCTAAAATGATGTAGGATGTAAACAGTAGTGTGATAAATATTATAAACATATTCAGAGCATCTTGCTGCACAGAAGATAAATATAGTTTTAGCCTAACATTTCGTTAACATTCTGCGATTGCTGTATTTGAAGGAGAGGTTTGTAAAATATCTGACTAATTTGACAGCCGAAGGAAATAGTTTGTTTTTGTGCGTATAGAGAAATCTCATGGGAATCTTGTGCTTATCAGTCTTTGCAAAATGCTGTGATTATTTAAGATCCTGTCTGCTTTGTTTTTCCCCTAAGAAGTTTTTCTTTTAATTTACTTCCTTGGTAAACATCTTAAGAGGGTTTACTTAATAAATTTAACTATTATGGAGAAATTACAGTGAAAATATTTTGAACTTTTGTTTGTTTACAAGTGAAGATATAAATGAAATACTACTTAAGTGCTTTGAGCTATGAGCAAGGGCCTGTATGAGCATTTATCAAGATCGTGTTCAGTGGACATTGTCTGCTAGGTGCAAAGCAAACTGCTGTGAAAAGATAAGCGAGAGACATGCCTTACCCTCACCTGAACACTGTAAAAGAGATACAAAGTATTATACACCTTAAAAATGATATCAATTAAGATTAGGTTCAACTGCACATAACAAAAATTTAAACTTTCAGTGGCTTAAACAAGATGGAAATTTATTTCTTGGTAATATAAGTCAGGAAATGGGCTATATGAGGCTAGTATACTGGCTCTGCAAAATTGTCAGGGGCCTAGTCTCTTAGGCATGGCCCTCATGATCCAAGATGACTGTAGAATTATTACATCTTCATTTGAGGAAGCAGGATGAAAGAGAGAAAGAACGAAGTACATAATTTTCATTTATATCCTATTAGCTAAAATTTAGTCACATTGCTGCTTAAGTGCATAGGAAACAGAAAGGTAGTCTTTTGACTGGGCATGTGGCTGCTTTCCCCAAAGAATTGGTATGATCACTGAAGAGTAAGGGAAGAATGATTTTTGGGAGGCAGCTTGCAGTCTGCCACAAGAGAAGAGAGATTAATTCTTACTAGGAGAATGGGAAAACATTTGAAGAGTGGATAGAATTTCATAAGATAGTAATGAAGAGGGAAAGAATATTTTAGGAAGTGAGAACAGCCTGAGTGTAAAGATACAGAAGCAGAAAAGTGCAAAGGAGCAGGAGGAATATGGATTATAAGGGATAAAGGTATGATAGATAGGCTGTCTCTTTAGGTAGGCTGGGACCATGTTGTAGGAACCTCTAGGTCTCATCAAGAATGATGGTAGAAAATGGGCTGGTGCAGAAAATTGTGGGACTAGTCCTAAAGTCTTTAAGGAAAAGTAGAACTCAGGAGATCACTGGGGACAGATTGGTGAAGTCGGATATGATAGTGCTCTAAAGAAGAAAAGTTGGACATTGAGCCATGAAGTTGCTTGGAAAGGAAAGAGGTTGACTCACTTCTCCTAAATCCATGAGTCAAAGGGTTTAAAGAAAGCTCTCTCTTTCAGAGGGTTTAAGGTAATTAATGCTATCGCATATATGTTAAGGCACTTGGAAAGCATTCAAGAATATAGGAGAGTTTGTTTACAGTGGACCTTAGGGAATACAGAATCTGGTATAGTTAGTGGAGAGAGTGCTAGAAGGTGTCTAGGTAGAAATAACTAAGTTAGCTATAGATTGCAAGAAAAGCAGACGAAAGTTGGGGGGATGTCTGTACTTAAGGAGCTGATTGTGGGTCACAAAGATGGAGAAAGCATTTGGTAATAGTCTAAAGGAACCTGTAATGGTGGTGATGGAAAGTGGGGAGAAGGAGGAGAAGGAGGGAAAGGGAAGAAATGTGAGCGTAGAATGAAAAGCAGCTCCAAAATTCTTTTTGGTTCATTGGAGTATTAAACTGTGGTAACAACTCCCAACTCTCAGTGCGTTACAATAACAGAGTTTATTTCTCATTCATCTTATTGTCCATCGTGGTCTGACTGGGGCTTTGCTCTACGTCGTCTTCATTCTGGAACTGAGGCTGAAGGAGTAGCTGCTGTTTGGGACATGGAAGAGGGAAGAGAGGTGGTGGAGCCACAAATTGGCTTTTAAAGCTTCTGTGGGGAAGTGACACATCTCACTTCTACTCACATACCAATGACCATAGCCAAGCCTGACATCGGAGAGTGGGAAGTGTACTCCCATAGGGAGAGGCCCTGGGGGGAGAGGCAGTAAATATTTTTGAAGAAATAGTATTGTCTACTGCAGTGGGATAGTTGACTATGAGAAAGCCACAGTCCAGCTGTATAGGGTGCTTGTTGGTAGTTAATACAGTATCCAAGGCTTTGAGCAGCACAGACATAAGTAAATTAGCTGTAGCTAAATCTCAGTCCGTGTTCAGGCTGCTGCAGTTGGTGAGTTATGTTCAGAGAAATGAATGAGTTTGTATGAAAAGAAATGCAGGGAAGTTTATTCATAATTCATTAGTTAACCTATGATGTTTATTACACACCTCTGTTACACTCAATACATTATCCTGGGCTAAGAGGGATAACTATCATTGTTTAAAAAAAACCAAAAATTATTTTATCGGGGGGAACTCTCAACCCCAAATAGAGAGCTGCTTCTTTTGTGTTGTTCAAATAACACAATAATAGTAAATCTCTAATCCAATTTTTCACACGTAAGTAAATGCTTTTGTTGTTGAAGAAATACGTCTGTGAGGTTTCACTGTATATATGGTAAGACCAATGCTATGTCTGGCACAGTGCCATATCTTTTGGGGAAGTATATTTCTATTTTAAGGACGTGAAGAGTATAAGCTAAAGAAGTGAAGATATATGTCAACTATGGAAAGTTTCTAGGTTATTCTCTAATGGGTTAGGATTTTTAATGTACGTCAAATATACAGACCAGTTTTGGCTTTGTTGTATTCTTTGTGCTAGGTATTAGATTTTTATTTTAGTTTGACTGCCTCAGATTCCTTCATCTGTTGCACAGGTAGTGAAAAGCATACAGTACACTCTGTATATGAAACAAGAATTGAAGGAGAGAGGTAGACTAAGCAGGAAAGGAGAGAGAGAAAAGAAATAAAGGATGAAATCAAGATGACAGAGAAAATGAGATTTGATTAAGGTAAAGACACAGTTGTTTCAGGAAACAGCATGGTTAGTGCAAGTATTTTTTTAATGTCCCAAATAATAGCCACATTTTTCTTGAGATTTTTTTTTTAATCAAGTCTCCAAATTGACAAGGTCACTTTTTTTGGCCTAACTTAGGTATATACTCTTGATGTACCAGATGCATTCTATTACTGTTACAGTCCAGACCCTAGTAATGCAAACGGAAAAGATGCCATAATGGAAGCGATGGCTGAGCAGATAGTTACAGTATGTGCTACCCTGGATGAAAATCCTGGAGTAAGATATAAAAGGTAAGACATTCAATAGTGTCTGTATAGGTTATGCTTTCTGTTTCTCTCCAGTATAGAGGTAAGAAATGTCTCTGTGCTTTTGTGTATTGGTTTGCAGAATTTATTTTCCCTGTAAAACTATACTGTACATATAGGAGATTTTACGTTTAAGGTTTAAACTTTAGAGTGACTAATAGCCTCTGTTACTAAATTTCAGAGCTTAAATTTAGTATGATTTATGGACATATTTTTTCATGAGTTTAAAGAATGCTTAGAGGAAATGTCTTTGTCCTATGGGAATACAGTTTTACATTTAATATTTTGTTAAATTTCCACCAAATTTAAATGACGATGTTATCTGGGTACTGGTTATGGTGTCTAAGTATGTATAGTATCTAATCCCAGTGGCCATTTAAAATAGATTTTGGGGCTTTTTTAAGAGGTGAAGTTTGATTTTACCACTGTGTACCTTTATTTATTTCCTTCTTTTTAAAAATAAGCTTTACTGTAAAGTGCATATAAATTACATATATATGACTTGATAAATCATTCCAAAGTGAACATACCCATCTAACCCTAAGGTCAAGAAGTAAAACATTAACAGTATCTCAGAGGCTCCCCTCATGATCCTTTTAGTCACCACTTCCTTCCCACTCCCCAAAGGTAACTACTATCCTGACTTCTAACGCATATTTTAGTTTTGCCTGAGTTTGAAGTTGGTATAAGTGGAATCATATGGTATTTTTTGTTTCTGTCTTCTTTGTTCAGTATTATGTTCTGAAAGTCATCCATGTTGTTCTGTATAGCCAGACAGCTTGGATTTTAATCTCTGCTACTTACTAGCTGTGTGAGTCGTCTGCCTTCAGTTTCCTTATATAACTGTGAAATGGGAATGGTAATAGTACCCACTTTATGAGGTTGTTGTTAGAATTAAATGAGTTAATATCTGTAAAGCACTCAGAATAGTGCATGGCATTAATAAAATGGTAATAGTAAATACACTGTACTACTGCTAATAATATTATCACACGTTTCTCTTTTAAAAGATTCTTGAAATGTTGTCATTTGTGAAGTTAGTTGACTGAATTGTTTAATTTCAAACTCATGGAGTGCTTTACATTCAAGTTACATTACCCTTAACCATTTAGAAAATCTACTATTAATTACTTAGAAAAATTATAGTAAATTGTAAATCTCCTTAATTCAGATGTTAACAGACAAGCTCTTTATTCATACCTCAGATGTTGGAAACATTCTTTTCCTTGTAGATGAAATGCTAATTACATTCTGAACTCAGTGGAGCCGAGCTAAGTGGTTTATCTTCTGCTAGAGTTTGGTCTCTGTTCAAGCTTCTGCTCTTGGTGATTGGCTGTGTTCAGGGAAATGAGTAAATGTAACCAGTTTATAATTTAATAGCTCACCTAGGGACCCGTTTTGACTTACTGTACTAGTTAAATAATAATCTAGGCTTTTAAAATCCTACCTGTTCTTTCACAAAGTATAACTTTATGTCTTAGGGACTTTTAAAGTGCAATTCTAACGTGAAATTATTTCCTTTTGAAAATATTTTAAAGCAAATCATGTAATAAATTATTCTTTGTAGTTCCTGCTTTATTTATTTTTAAGGTATAAAACCTAAAGATTCTTTAACATTTTGAAGCCCTCACAATGAGACCCTCCATTTTTGAGATTGGCGTGCTATTTGAAGAGCCTTTTCCAATATTTTTCTTGTAGACTTGGAAGTTACACTAATGCCGCTGGTCATGAAGTTACAATCTAGAATACAATTTTATCGTTTTAGAAGACAGTCATATACAAGATTTTATGCAAGAGACTATTGGAAAGTTGACTAAATGTTGGAGAATGTGGGAAAATTTCACACTGCTAGTGGGCGGGATAATTGGTTGACTACTTTGGAGAGTTAATAATGGTAATATCTAGAAAAGTTAAAAATGTACATACTCTGTGACCCAGCAATTATACTTTTAGATGTAATATATCTAGAGAAACATGTAAATGGAGATATATGTCTGAAGATATCTGTCTCAATGTTGTTTGCAATAGTATAAAATTGAGAATGACTTAAATGTCCATCTTTAGGAGAATGAATACATAGAATCAAGTAAAATCATATGATGGGATACTATATAGAACTAAAAATAAATTCGGATAAATGTGTCAACAAAGATAGATCTCAAATATGTATATAACAGTAAAAACATATACTGTTAAAACATGTTGAACTATAAATATGTAATAGTAATAACAGGAAGAATACACACCAAATTCATCATAGTGGTTGCCTTGGTGGGGGAATAGTGGTAGGGGAGAAGACCAGGAATTGGGAGGGGAATAAAGGGAGCTGCAATTTTATTTATAATATTTTATTTCCTTTATATTATAAATATCTGAAGTACGCATGATAAGGTTTACATTTGTAAATACAGACAAATTGGTATAGCATTGTATTTGATATATTATCTGAGCTTTTCCATGTTTATAATATCTTCTAAATTAATAAATTACATGGAGGCTGGCCTGGTGGTGCAGTGTTTAAGTTCTCATGTTCCACTTTGGTGGCCCAGGTTTCGCTGGTTTGGATCCCGGGTGCGGACCTACACACTGCTCATCAAGCCATGCTGTGGCAGGCATCCCACATATAAAGTAGAGGAAGATGGGCACAGATGTTAGCTCAGGGCCAGCCTTCCTCAGCAAGAATTGGCAGCAGATGTTAGCTCAGGGGTAATCTTCCTCAAAAAAATAAATTAGTAAATAAAAATAAATTACATGGTTTAATTTTAGAATTCAACTTTATGATATTGTAAAGTATGTCTTGAAAGAAAAATAATTGTTTGAACATTTTTTCCCTTTCTAGTAAACCTCTAGATAATGCCAGTAAGCTTGCCCAGCTTGTTGAAAAAAAACTTGAAAACTACTACAAGATTGATGAAAAGAGCCTAATAAAGGTAATGTATAAAAGGCAAACAGTGATTATGCATAAAGTGTGCCTTATTTCTTTATAAGCCAAAGACACTGTTGTTTGTTCATTTTCCAGTATTGAGTTGGGAATCATTAACACAGATCCCCAGTATTGACTTGGGACTCGTTAATATAGATGGTCGTGGAAACCTTAACAGACAGGGTGGTTTAGTGGGGAAGATATGGGTTCTCAAGTAAGCACTGTGTCCAATTCCTGGCTCTGCCATTTAATTTATAGATATGTCAGTTTGGGAAAATTATATAACTTCTCTGTGCCTAAGTTTTCTTATCAATAAAATGGGGATAATAAGAGAATACGTATTTTATAAATGAGTGAGAGGATTAAATGACTTAATACAGTAAAGTTCATAGGATAATGCTTGCCACTGAGTAATAAATTTAGTTATTTAATAAATATAGTTAGGGGCTGGCCCCGTGGCCAAGTGGTTAAGTTCACAAGCTCTGCTTTGGCGGCCCTGGGTTTCAATGGTTCGGATCCTGGGCACAGACATGGCACCTCCCGTCAGGCCACATTGAGGCAGTGTCCCACATGCCACAACTAGAAGGACCCACAACTAAAATACACAACTATGCAACTGTGTACTGGGGGGATTTGGGGAGAAAATGCAGAAAGGAGAAAAAAGGGGATTGGCAACAGTTGTTGGCTCAGGTGCCAATCTTTAAAAAAAATAAAAAAAAATAAATATAGTTATTCCTGTTATTACTAATCTGTGACCTTGGACAAATTACTCTGAGATGTATTTTCATCTGTAAAATGGATGAGATAATATGTACCTTGTTTGGTTGGCATGAAACTTAGATGAGTTAACATGTAAGTGTTTGGCACATGTAGAAGTTTAATAAATGGCAGCTGTTATTATCTTATGAAGATAGTATAAAGTAATCAAAGACTAAGGTTGGAACCTGGGGAATACCAGCATTTAGGCTTGGGTTGGAGAATGAAGAGCCTGAGGAGACTGACAGAGCTGGTACTGGAGGGCTAGGAAGCCATGTTGCAGTAGCTGAAGAATGAAAGGAAGGAACTGCTGATAGTTTGGAAGAGGAAATGGGCAAGGAAGCCACCAAGTACAATGCTCTGTGATAGGTGGAATGAGAGAATACGTAGAATGCAATGGGAATGTAGGTGGGGGCTTAGTCTTACTCCAACTGGAGTCTTGGAAGGCGTCCTAGAGGAAGGAGGCCCTTGAGCTTGAAGAGTGAGTATAACATTATAGAAGAGGGAGTTTATTGCTTGGATAGCAGGATTCTCTAGGCAGAGGCATAGAGAAAAGGCAAAATTCACAGAGAAACAAGTTGACTAGAATGGAAGGTGTAAGCTTAGATGTAAGGTTAGTTTAGAACTTTAGAAAGTATTAGTTTTTGTTTCGGAGGTCTAGTGAAAGCTGTTCTGGTTGTAGTTATGAAGACAGTCGCTGAAGACAGTCGCTGAGTACACATAGACAGTCAACAAATATGTGTTGAATGAAGGAAGAGATATTCAATCAATATATTAATAAATATCCTATTAGTTCTTCATGATTTCAATGAAAAAAGGCAAAATCCACAAAAAATAAACTTGTTCTTTCCATTCTTTGAGAAATTAGACATCCTACAAATGCTTGATACCTTTCCTCCATTCAAGGGCCTGATAAAGTGTCACCTCTTTTTTGAAGCCTTTCTTGACTATTCAGGTCAAGTGATGCATCCTCCCACATACTGTCATAACCCCAGGCCCTGATATAGCACTTGTATTGCATTATTTTTTTCCTATTCGTCTTTCTGAAGACTCATAACTTAGATGTAGTGTTGAGGGCTTACTGAGTTCCAGGCACTGTGCTAAATGTTTCATGATATTATTACATTTAATCTTTGCAATAATCTTATAAGGCAGAGGTTCTAGTTATATTTTGTTTTACAAATGAGAATACTGAGATATTAACAAGTTAAGCAATTTCTCGAGAGTCATACAGCAAGAAAGTGGTCAAGCTGGACTCAAACCCAGATCTATCTGATTCCACAGGCTGTGCTCTTTACCACTATATCGTACTATCTCAAGGTTTATTTAAATGAGTGAATGGTTAATTTAAAAATTTTTTTGAAGATCTAGTCTATGTAATTTACCTCTGCTATATGTAAATAAATAGGAAGTATTGTGTAATGATTATAGTTATCTCTTACTACTTTGAGTAATAATCCAAAGAATTTATTACTTTTTAAAATGAAGTATGAAAGATACTGATATTAACAATTTTTCCAGCACTATTATTCACTCTTTAATGATTAGTGCCATTTGTGAGTTAATGATGACAAGGCCTTCATTATGATTTATCATCTTATCTGGCATCAATATAATCTTTTAAAGTAGCACAATTGTTAAGAACGTAGGCTGTGGAGTAAAGCTGACCTGGGTTTAACTCTCCATTCTGCCACTTACTAGCTATGTGATTTGGGCAAGTTACTTAATTTTAAGCCTTAATGCCCTTATTGTCAGATGGAGATAATAATACATACCTGTCTCACAGGGTTGGTATAAGAATTAAATAATATATGTATTTCTTGTTTAGCACAATGTATAGCACAAAGAGCTCAAGTAGTAGCTACTATTCATAATTTTATCAGCTTTAATGTTTATGGAGCTGAATTTTTAAGAAAACAGATTTAGGGCAAGCCAGATGTTACCGTTTTTAAAGGAATTTTCACAATATCATTGTGCATAGCCCCTTAATCTAATTATGAAAGCTTTTGGTTTTGTAATCTTGTTTTTTTCTTCTATTGTGCCACTCAGATTTTTCTGTTTTAATATAATTTCACATTCTTAAGGTAATTAGCCATTTTTTTGTTTCTTTTTGTGTGTTTTCGTGGGGGGAAGGGACAGAACTTAGAAGAGTCAGCTTTTGTTTTCTAAGATGTTAAAAACATGTTGACACAAAGAAATTGAAGTTTCCTAAGATAATTTTATCTTGTTATTCCAGGGCAAAACTCATTCCCAGCTCCTAATAATTGATCGTGGCTTTGATCCTGTGTCTACTGTTCTGCACGAACTGACCTTTCAGGCAATGGCATATGATCTATTGCCGATTGAGAATGATACATACAAGTAAGTGTAACCTGAAGGGCTTATAAAGGGCATATACAAACAGGATAGGATACGCACATTTAATGATTTATGTAGGTACCAGAAACCTAAAGCCCCTCTACCTTTTTTGTTCAGAAACTTTATCCTTCTCTTACCCCTGTAGTCATAATCTATTAAAAATATCTTGACGTTGTAAGTTAATGGGTAATTTGACTGCTTTGAAGCTTTTTTGGTGTATTTACTTCCTTAACTACGTCTAAAACAAAGCTACATTTAAACAGGTGGATTTTGACTTTTCACTTATGTTAAGAGTGAATACTAGGACCACTACTATGTTTATTGAAGTGTGGAAACCATATTCAAACTGGTTAGGCTGTAATTATTCTGAATCACACACCCAAAAGTATCTGTGTCTTGTCAATGTAGTTTATTGAAAAAGATTAGAAGACTGGAAAACTAAATAGGATGGCTGTTGAGTATAGGCACAGTTTTACCAATTTGGTACCTATTATTGATTTAACTTGATATAAGCATATTTACTTTAAAAGTAATGTCAAATAGAAAGCTAAATGAAATGTCTTTTCTGTTAAGGAACCATTTTACTGTATCTGTGTGTCATTAATGAGTGTGTATATATGTGCATGTATATACATACTACATTTTATTTGATATCATAATCTCTAAATCCAAATTGGCATTTTTCAGCTAAGATTTACTGCTTGAGCATAGTAGTAAAAATGAAAATTAGGCATTTTTGTAAAATTTTATGTTTAATTTAGTAATTTTAATAGATTAAAAAGATTCAAACGTGATAATTATAATACTTAATATTTTGTCTTAAACCAAATATACTTAAACTAATTTTGTATTTTCTGTTTTTATTTGCATTCTGGTCAAATCTCGGCTTCTTAGTTTTTCTCTGTGTTATTTGTATTAATGTCAGATGACATAGAGAAATCAACGTAGCTCTTTTTCTAACGTAAAAGTAGTTTCAAGCAGTTTACAGTCATATACCGCATAACGATGTTTCAGTCCATGATGGGCCGCATATACGATGGTCATCCCATAAGATTAGTACCATACAGCCTAGGTGTGTAGTAGGCTACACCATCTAGGTTTGTGTAAGTGCACTCTATGATGTTCGTACGTACGACTAAATCTCCTAAAGTCGCATATCTTATAGAATGTATCCTCATCAATTAAGCAACACGTGACTGTATTCAGAATTTTCAGGGCTATTATCGTTATTAAAGGATATCTCTTATCCTTTAACTCTCTAAACCTGTATTGCTTAAGAGATTTATAAAAGAATTAAACTGATAGATACTAAAGGATTTGCTTCCAGACTATAGACATACATTTGAGACACTTCTAACCTAGTATTTAAAATATTTATCTCTCTTAAGTTTGCTGGCAAGCAAAGCAAGGTTTAAGTTTTTAAGAGTAAGGGAGAGACTTAAAAAAACAAACAGCCAGGCTTTTTGGGGTGGGCGGAGCAAAATGGCGGGGTGAGCTGACCCGGGATTCTCTCCCCTCCAAAATACAACAAAAGATTGGAAGAACTGAATTTCAGAGAATAAACGTAATGCCAGCTCGTTATAGACCTACAATACCAAGAAGGCGGAGATCATAAACCTAGCTTTACACCTTCGGAGGTGCTGGAACGGTAGGAGAGAACATCGCTCCCTCCCCTAGAGTCTGCGATGGCTGCGGCGCGGGTCGGGAAGGAGTGGGGCAGGGGCCACGCGACCGGGGGATCATCCAGGACTCCTGCCGCTGGTTCAGTGGAGACCCGCTGATGGGGGCGGAAAGCTTCCATCCGCAGGGACCCTATGAATCAAGGGCCTTGGGAGACCAGAGAACA
Organism: Equus caballus; assembly: GCF_041296265.1. Taxonomy (NCBI): domain Eukaryota; kingdom Metazoa; phylum Chordata; class Mammalia; order Perissodactyla; family Equidae; genus Equus; species Equus caballus. Next base: position 64,563,391 of record NC_091688.1, on the reverse strand, counting down.
GAACTGATCTGAACCCAGACCAGCGAGTGTGAGTAACGGCCCCTCCCCCCCAGCAAAGCCAGTGGGCGCAGCCATCTTGCCCCAAGGCGGAGAGCTAACATGCTGCTCTCGACCCCCATCTAGTGGCGACAGGCTGTAACTGCAACTGAATTCTACCACCATGAGAAAAAACCGCTCCTCTACCATCCAGCAATTTATAAAAGCCCCAGACCAGAAGGAAAACAATAAAAACACAGAATTAAGTCCTGAGGACTTGGAATTAGGTAAACTAAGTGATAATGAATTCAGAGCAGCTATAATCAAAAAACTCAATGAGGTAGAGAGAAAGATAGAGAAATAAACCGAGTTCTGGAGTTACTTCACAAAAGAGATTGAAATCATAAAGAAGAATCAAACAGAATTACTTGAGATGAAAAACACAATGGACCAGATAAAACAGAATACGGATTCCCTGAATGCCCGTGTAGACAACCTAGAGGAGAAAATTAGCATAATCGAGGACAGACAGGCTGAATGGCGCCAGACAGAGGAAGAAAGAGAGCTAAGAATTTAAAAAAATGAGGAAAATCTCCGAGAGATAATGGATTCAATGAGGAGTAAGAACATAAGGATCATAGGAATTCCCGAGAATATGGAAAAGGAAAATGGAGCAGAAAGTGTACTTAACGAAATTATTGAAGAGAACTTCCCAAATCTAGGGATCAACGGAGAAATGTGTGTAGAAGAGGGTTTTAGATCTCCTAGATTTGTCAATGTAAAAAGAGCTACCCCACGGCACATAGTAGTAAAGTTGGCAAATAGGAATGATAAGGAGAGAATACTCAGGGAAGTAAGGAAAAAAAAGAGAATAACCTATAAAGGAGCCCCTATCAGACTGTCAGCAGATTTCTCTACAGAAACCCTACAAGCTAAAGAGAATGGAGTGATATATTCAAAGCTTTAAAGGATAAAAACCTTCAGCCAAGAATACTCTATCCAGCAAGAATTTCCTTCAGATATGAGGGAGAAATTAAATCTTTTCCAGACAAACAAAAGTTAAGGGAATTTGTAACTAAAAGCCCTCCATTACAAGAAATCCTCAAGAAGGCTCTCATACTTGAAAAAAGAAAAAAGGGAGAAAGGGGACACAATCCACAGACTAGGGAGACCGATGGATAGAACCAGAACAGGATAGCAAATATTCAATTATAGCATTAGGGTAAAAGTAAGGAAACTACCAAAACAAGGACGATCTTAGCACTCTAACTACAAGTTAATAAGACGAGTTGGAATAAAAAAATGAAAATAATTATTTAGGAGGGGAAGAGCAAAGGGTCTAAATCAGTATTGGTCAAGTAGGTAAGAGACCACCAGAGAATAGTCTATATTATACACGAGATTCTAAATACAAACTTCAAGGTAGACACTAAAATAAAGTACAGAACAGAGTCACAAATCATACATAAGGAAAAATCTAAGAAACCCAGCATAAGAAATTGCAGTATTAAATGGGTAGTCTAAAGCGCACAGGAAAAGAAACACAGGAAAACAAGATAATGAGCGACAGATTGACAGCATTAAGTCCACAGGCATCAATAATCACTCTCAATGTGAACGGATTGAACTCTCCAATAAAAAGACACAGAGTGGCAAAATGGATTAAAGAACACGATCCAACAATTTGTTGCCTCCAGGAAACAGACCTCAGCCCCAAGGACAAACACAGACTCAGGGTGAAGGGGTGGAGGACAATACTTCAAGCAAATAGCAAGGAAAAAAAGGCAGATGTTGCAATTCTCATATCAGACCAAGTGGATTTCAAAATAAGACAGGTAAAGAGAGACACAGAGGGACAATATATAATGATCAAAGGGACACTTCATCAAGAAGAAATAACGCTTATAAATATCTATGCACCCAACACAGGAGCACCAAGATTCATAAAGCAACTATTAACAGACCTAAAGGAAGATGTTAAAAACAACACAATAATAGTAGGGGACCTCAACACCCCACTCACATCAATGGACAGATCATCCAGACAGAAAATCAACAAGGAAATAGTGGCGTTAAATGAAAAACTGAAACAGTTGGACTTAATAGACATAAATAGATCACTCCACCCTGAAAGAGCTGAATACACATTCTTCTCAAGTGCACATGGAACATTCTCTAGGATAGACCATATGTTGGGAAACAAGGCAAGCCTCTACAAATTTAAAAAAATTGAAATAATAACAAGCATCTTCTCAGATCATAGTGCTATAAGGCTAGAAATTAATTACAAGAAAAAAGCTGAGAAAGGCACAAAGATGTGGAGACTAAACAACACACTACTGAACAAGCAATGGATCATTGAAGAAATTAAAGAAGAAATAAAAAAATACCTGGAAACAAATGAAAATGATAGCATGCCATACCAACTCGTATGGGATACAGCAAAAGCTGTATTAAGAGGAAAATTCATTGCAATACAGGCACATCTTAACAAACAAGAAAAGTCCCAAATAAGCAACCTTAAAGCACACCTAACTGAAGTAGAGAAAAAAGAACAAATGAAGCCCAAAGTCAGCAGGAGAGAAATAATAAAAATCAGAGCAGAAATAAATACTATTGAAACGAATAAGGCATTAGAAAGGATCAATGAGACAAAGAGCTGGTTTTTTGAGAAGATAAATAAAATTGACAAACCACTGGCCAGACTTACAAAGAAAAAAAGGGAGAAAGCTCAAATAAACAAAATCAGAAATGAAAGAGGAGAAATAACAACAGACTCTGCAGAAATACAACAGATTATAAGAGAATACTACAAAAAACTATATACCAACAGAATGGATAGCCTAGAGGAAATGGATAAATTCTTGGACTCCTACAATCTCCCAAAGCTCACTCAAGAAGAGGCAGACAATTTGAACAGACCAATCACAAGGAAAGAGATTGAAACAGCAATCAAAAACATCCCAAAGAATAAAACCCCAGGACCAGATGGCTTTCCTGGGGAATTCTACCAAACTTTCAGAGAGGATTTAATACCTATCCTTTTCAAGCTATTCCAAAAAATTAGGGAAGATGGAACACTTCCTAACACATTCTATGAGGCCAACATCACGCTGATACCAAAACCTGACAAGGACACCACGAAAAAAGAGAGCTACACGCCAGTATCACTGATGAACATAGATGCAGAAATTCTAAACAAAATTTTGGCAACCAGAATTCAGCAATTCATCAAAAGAATCATACATCAGGATCAGGTGGGATTCATACCAGGGACACAGGGATGGTTCAACATCCGCAAATCAATCAACGTGATACACCACATCAACAAACTGAGGAATAAAAACCACATGATCATCTCAATAGATGCAGAGAAGGCATTTGACAAGATCCAACAGCCATTTATGATAAAAACTCTGAACAAAATGGGCATAGAAGGAAACTACCTCAACATAATAAAGGCCGTATACGACAAACCCATAGCCAACATCATACTCAGTGGGCAAAAACTGAACCCCATCCCCCTGAAAACAGGAACGAGACAAGGATGCCCTCTATCACCACTCTTATTTAACATAGTACTGGAGGTCCTGGCCAGAGCAATCAGGCAAGAAAAAGGAATAAAAGGAATCCAAATAGGGAGGGAAGAAGTGAAACTCTCGCTGTTTGCAGACGACATGATCTTATACATAGAAAACCCCAAAGAATCCATTGGAAAACTCTTAGAAGTAATCAGCAACTACAGCAAAGTTGCAGGGTATAAAATCAATTTGCATAAATTAGTAGCATTTCTATACTCCAGTAATGAACCAACAGAAAAAGAACTCAAGAATACAATACCATTCACAATCGCAACAAAAAGAATAAAATACCTTGGGGTAAATTTAACTAAGGAAGTGAAGGACCTATATAATGAAAATTAAAAGGCCTTTCTGAGAGAATTGGACGACGACATAAGGAGATGGAAAGACATTCCATGTACATGGATTGGAAGAATAAACATAGTTAAAAATGTCCATTCTACCTAAAGCAATCTACAGATTCAACGCCATCCCAATCAGAAGCCCAATGACATTCTTTACAGAATTAGAACAAAGAATCCTAAAATTCATATGGGGCAACAAAAGACCCCGGATTGCTAAAGCAATCCTGAGAAAAAAGAACAAAATGGGAGGCATCACAATCCCTGACTTCAAAACATACTACAAAGCTACAGTAATCAAAACAGCATGGTAGTGATACAAAAACAGGTGCACAGATCAATGGAACAGAATTGAAAGCCCAGAAATAAAACCACACATCTATGGACAGCTTATATTTGACAAAGGAGCTGAGGGCATACAATGGAGAAAAGAAAGTCGTTTCAACAAATGGTGCTGGGAAAACTGGAAAGCCACATGTAAAAGAATGAAAATTGACCATTCTTTTTCGCCATTCACCAAAATAAACTCAAAATGGATCAAAGACCTAAAGGTGAGACCTGAAACCATAAGGCTTCTGGAAGAAAACGTAGGCAGTACACTCTTTGACATCAGTGTTAAAAGGATCTTTTCGGACACCATGCCTTCTCAGAGAAGGGAAACAATAGAAAGAATAAACAAATGGGACTTCATCAGATTAAAGAGCTTCTTCAAGGCAAATGAAAACAGGATTGAAACAAAAAAACAACCCACTAACTGGGAAAAAATATTTGCAAGTCATATATCTGACAAAGGCTTAATATCCATAATATATAAAGAACTCTCGCAACTCAACCACAAAACATCAAACAACCCAATCAAAAAATGGGCTGGAGACATGAACAGACATTTCTCCAAAGAAGATATACTGATGGCCAATAGGCACATGAAAAGATGCTCATCATCGCTGATCATCAGGGAAATGCAAATCACAACTACACTAAGATATCACCTTACACCCGTTAGAATGACAAAAATATCTAAAACTAATAGCAACAAATGTTGGAGAGGTTGCGGAGAAAAAGGAACCCTCATACACTGCTGGTGGGAATGCAAACTGGTGCAGCCACTATGGAAAACAGTATGGAGATTCCTCAAAAAAGTAAAAATAGAGCTACCATACGATCCAGCCATCCCACTACTGGGTATTTATCCAAGGAGCTTGAAGTTCACAATCCCAAAAGTCCTGTGCACCCCAATGTTTATTGCAGCACTGTTTACAATAGCCAAGACATGGAAGCAACCTAAGTGTCCAGCAACAGACGAATGGATAAGATGTGGTACATATATACAATGGAATACTACTCAGCTGCAAAACAGAACAAAATCATTCCGTTTGCAATAACATGGATGGACCTTGAGAGAATTATGTTATGTGAAATAAGCCAGCGAGAGAAAGATAATCTGTGTATGACTCCACTCATGTGAGGAATTTAAAATTATGGACCAAGAACAGTTTAGTGGATACCAGGGGAAAGGTGGGGTGGGGGGTGGGCACAAAGGGTGAAGTGGTGCACCTACAACATGACTGACAAACATTAATGTACAATTGAAATTTCACAAGATTGTAACCTATCAATAACTCAATAAAAAAAGTTGAAACAAACAAACAAACAAACAGCCAGCAATACTCCCTTTTTTATGAATCAAAAAACTCCAGGGATGTGACTAGTAGATGGAAGCATGAACCTCTGTGGTTTGTGCTCCATCACAATTTTTAATGGAAGCAGAAAACAAAGCAGGAAGTTCTAAGTATCCAGATTCTATTTTTCATCTTGGTGACCTCTTTAAATTTACTCTTAAAATGGGATTGTCATCATCTTTTCGAATTCTCAGGCTGCTACCTTAATCTTTGTTTATAAATCACTTAAGGTTAAAGTATTGTGTTAAGTACAAAGTGGCATTTAAATGACAAAAGGGCTTCTATCCTTAGTGTAGTCTTATAATTAAGCACAGTCCTTCTACCTTGGGGCGTCTGTAATTAAGACCACATAGGTAGGTGGTTTTATAGGTGAGACCTGTAATTTTCTAAGGGCCTATGAAAATGATTGTATTCATACAGCAGAAATCCACATTTATTGTCTTCAGTCCAGAGCTAGGACAGCTCATTGCTGTCCTTTCTAATCTTGACTCAGGAAATTGACGGTCCCAAGGATGATTGAATCCCCCTAGCTCCACAAATTGGAGGAGGCTATCAGCATAAAAAGAGAAGGGAGAAACTACATTTGGGGAAGCAGTCAGGAAGCTCATTTTGAGTAATTTCATGAACCCCTTCAGTTGCTGCTCACTTCAGCAGAACTCATTAAAACAATCAGTTTTTTATGGCTGCATTAGTTTTTCTCTCATTTTCTTTCCTATTCTATAAAGGACATATGGTGATAGGGCTAGGGAAGAATATAGGAACAGATGATATATGTTTGTGAATTTTGTACCAACTCTGAAACACCTGCAGTATTTAATATGCTTTATTGGGGGTGACATTTCTGTTCTTCACTTAGTGGATATTTGATAGTTGTGCTGATGGTTATTAGTACATCAAAATAGTGTTTTAAGCACTTAGAATACAAATTGTTAGTATATTCAGTCTTGTTCTTAAAGTTGATTGTTGAATTTTTGTTTCATAAGATACCATTTTGCTGAGCTAAAACTCTATAATAATGACAGCTAAACCTAACTTTTAAAAGTAAAAATGTCTTGGTAAGCATAATACTTAGATTTTTAATCTAAGGATAGCAATATGCCTTAGTTTTGAGTAGGTATTCATTATCTTCCTAAAATAGTGGATTGAATACGTGTACTCTTCAGTTTTTTGCACTGTGTCTTAAACTCATTGTTTGTAAAAATGTTTCCTCCACTTTTTTTGGGGAAAAATAATCCAAAAGTTTTGTACTTCTCTCTATTTGTAGATATAAAACAGATGGGAAAGAAAAGGAGGCAGTCCTGGAAGAAGATGATGACCTCTGGGTCAGAATTCGACATCGGCATATTGCGGTTGTATTAGAGTATGTGAACCTATTTTAGTTTTTATTCTGTTTTTTTAGGCTCTAGATACATGATAATACATTTTGTAATCTTAAAACATTTCTGTAAAGAATTACACCTTAGAAATTTAAAGAATTCTCTCACAATTTGACAGGGAAATTCCCAAGCTTATGAAGGAAATTTCATCAACAAAGAAAGCAACAGAAGGAAAGGTAAGAGTCTTATTTAATTCTCAAAATAATGATGAAGAGGGACCAGCCCCGTGATGTAGTGGTTAAGTTCGGCATGGTCCACTTTGGTGGCCTGGGTTCACAGGTTGGGATCCCAGGCGTGGACCTACACCACTTGTCAGCCATGTTGTGGTGGCAACCCACATATAAAGTGGAGGAAGATTGGCACAGATGTTAGCTCAGGGCTAATCTTCCTCAGCACAAAAGAAAGAAAAATGATGAAGGTGAATTTTAAGGTTTGTTTAAAATTTTTATTTTGTCTTTTTCACTTTCCATTTTCGGAAATTTTTTTTTTAAAGATTGGCACCTGAGCTAACATCTGTTGCCAGTCTTCTGTTTTTTTCCTTCTTCTTCTCCCCAAAGCCCCTCTAGTACATAGTTGTATATTCTAGTTGTGAGTGCCTCTGGTGGTGCTATGCGGGATGCCGCCTCAGCATGATCTTATGAGCGGTGCCTTGTCCACACCCAGGATCCAAACTGGTGAAACCCTGGGCCACCAAAGCGGAGCACACAAAATTAACCACTTGGCCATGGGCCAGCCCCAGGAAATTTCTAACGTACTTTTACAAAAGTAGAGCAAATGAACTCGCATGAAACCATTAGCTAGCCTCAACAGTTAGCGGCATTTTGTCTGTCTTGCTTCATTAAAGTTTATTTTTAAAATGCCATTTACCCTAATTTCATCAGTGCATTCTTGTTAGGTTTTTATTATTGAGGTATAATTTATCTAAGTAAAATGCACAAATCTTAAGTGCATACTGAATGATTTTTTACTTATATATATATATATATATACCTGTGGCACCACCACCTAAATCAGGATAAAAACATTTCCATCATTCCAGAAGGTTACACGATAGTATTTATGTAATAAGTCTTTTTTTTTTTTTTTAACTATTTCATTTAGTCTCTAGCATAGAGTTTTATTTACCTTTTAGTATCTTTCTTATAGTCATTATGCTGGGTATTACAAAATGTATCTTTATATTATCACAGTCTATCTTAAGATATACTTTTGCCAAGTCCTAAGATTCAAGAACCTTGTAATAGTTTAACTTCATTTACCCCCTTCCTCTTTTGTTTGTGCTATTGTTGTCATGTTTTACTTCAAAATGTGTTATAAACTCAAGATGTTATTTTTGTGTTAAATACTCTGTAGATTTGTATATTACCTACACATTTATGAAATCTGCTGTTCCTTACTCCTTATTGCTCTTCAGTTTTCGCATTAGGGCTGGATGAATTCTCTCAACTTTTATTTTTATCTGAGTATATCTTTGTTTTGCAAGTTTTTCTGAGACACTTTTGCTGGATTTAGAATTCAAAGTTAGTAGGGTTTTTTTTTCCTTTCAGCAATTTAAAGATTTCAATGCATCATCTTCTGACTACCATAATTTCTGTTAAAGAAATCAGCTGTCATGTTATTGTCATTTTCTGAAGATATATCTTTTTGAAGATTTTCACTTTACCTTTGATTTTTAGAAATTTTACCATGATATGCCTTACTGTGCTGTATTTTTCTTGGTATTTATTCTCCTTGGGATTTGTTGAGCTTCTTGAATCACTGGGTTGGTAACTTTCTTCATACAGTCTTGCATTGCTTAATGACACGGGTGCATTCTGAGAAATGCGTCGTTAGGTGATTTTTGTCATTGTGCGAACATCACAGAGTGTACTTACACAAACCTAGATGGTGTAGCCTACTGCACACTTAGGCTACATGGTATAGCCTACTGCTCATAGGCTACAGAGCTGTACAGCATGTTACTGTACTGAATACTGTAGGCAGTTATAACACAATGGTAAGTATTTGTGTATCTAAAAATATTTAAATATAGAAAGGAAACAGTGAAAATATAGTATAAAAGCGAAAGTGGTACACCTGTATAGGGCATTTACCGTGAATGAGCTTGCACTACTGGAAGCTGCTCTGAGTGAGTGAGTGAGTGGTGAGTGAATGTGAGGGCCTAGGACATTGTTGTACGCTAGTGTAGACTTCATAAACACTGTACACTTAGGCTACACTAAATTTATAAAAAATATCTTTTCTTTCTTCAATAAGTTAACCTTAGCTTACCATAACTTTTTTACTTTAGTAACTTTTTGTCTCTATTGTAATAACACTTAGCTTAAAGCACAAACACATTGTACAGCTGTACAAAGATATTTTCTTTGTATCTTTATTCTATAAACTTTTTTCTATTAAAAAACTTATTTTTTTTTTACTTTTTAAACTTTTTAATTGAAAATTAAGACACAAAAACACATTCACCTAGGCCCACACAGGGTCAGGATCCTCAATATCACTGTCTTCCACCTCCACATCTTGTCCCTCTGGAGGGTCTTCAGGGGCAGTAACACACATGGAGCTGTCATCTTCTATGATAACAATACCTTCTTCTGGAATACCTCCTGAAGGACCTGCCTGAGGCTCTTCGCCCTGAGCTAAGATCCATTGCCAATCATCCCCTTTTTGCTGAGGAAGATTCGCTCTGAGCTAACATCTGTGCCAGTCTTCCTCTATTTTGTATGTAGGTCACTGCCACAGCATGGCCATCCATGAGTGGTGTAGGTCCTCACGCAGGAACTGACCCTAGGCTGCCGAAGTGGAGCACACTGAACTTAACCACTAGGCCCTGGGGCCAGCCTCCTGAGGCTGTTCTTGAGGAAGTGAGACTCTTTTAAGAAATATGTCCGTGGTGGTTTGGTTGGTTGGTTTCTTTTTTTTGTTACAGATTTGCTTTTAAGCAGACAATGCACCCTGAACATTCCCCTCCATTAATGAAAACTTTTCAGTGTTGGGTTCCATGTTTTCCAACTCTTTTTAAGGAGCTTGTTGAGCTCTACAAAAGCTTCTGCCAGACCCTTCACTGTGAATTTTCTTGGGGATTCTTCTTCTTCTCCTGCAATTTCCTTTTTCTTCCCTCTTCTTCAGCTGTGTGATGTTACTATGGCTGTGATGTCCCTAAGAGACAGGAATTTTTCAGCTCCATTATAGTCTTAAGGGATCAGTGTCTGTTGTTGACAAATTCTTGGCCATTATTTTCTCACATCTTGATTTTGTCCTATTCTCTCTTCTCCTTCCAGGACTCCAGTCACTTGTGTTTTAGATTTTTTGACTATATTCTACGTCTCCTACATTCTCTTCCCTTTTTTAAAAGATTATTTCCCTCTCTGTGCTTTAATTGAATATTATCTCTTATCCTGACTTTGAGTCCCCTACTTCTGTCTCTGTTGTGTCCAATTTTCTGTTAAACTCATTCCGTTTTCTTTTTTAAATTGAGTTGTAAAGTTCCCCCTTTATAGCATACAATTCCATGAGTTTTGAGAAATGCTTCCTATCGTATAATCACAGTCAAGAAATAGAGTAGTTGGGGCTGGTCCAGTGGCGCAGTGCTTAAGTTTGCATGTTCTGCTTCAGTGGCCTGGGGTTCGCTGGTTTGGATCCTGGGTGTGGAACTATGCACCGCTTGTCAAGCCATGTTGTGGCAGGCGTCCTACATGTAGAGGAAAGTGGGCACGGATGTTAGCCCAGTGCCAGTCTTTCTCAGCAAAAAGAGGAGGATTGGCGGCAGATGTTAGCTCAGGGCTAATCTTCCTAAAAAAAAAAGAGAGAGAGAGAGAGAGAGAACGAGAACAGTTGCATCACCCCTCCCCCCCCCACCCCCCCCCCGCCCCAGAATTTCCTTGTGCCCCTTTGTAGACAACCTCTTTACCCAACTCGGATTCCCTACCAACAACTGAGCTGTTTTCTGTTCCTATAGTTTTGCCTTTTCTAGAATGTCATCTAAGTGAAATATAGTAGTCCCCCTTTATCCACGGGGGTTGATTCCAAGACCCCCAGTGGATACCGGAAACCACAGATAGTACCAAACCCTATATATACTTTGTTTTTCCCTGTACGTACATACCTACGATAAAGTTTAATTTATAAATTAGGCATAGTAAGAGATTAGCAACCATGACTAATAATAAAATAGAACAGTTATAGCAGTATATTGTTATAAAAGTTACCATAGATCTTAGCAACCTCAGCATATGATTTTTTTTCTTATTAAGTTGAGAAGTTTCACCTTTTTACTTAAAGGAAGCACTTTACAGCTTCTCTTTGATATATCCAAATTGCCATAATGACTGCTCTTGCACTTTAGGGCTGTTATTGAGTAAAATAAGGGTACTTGCACACAAGCACTGTGGTACCACAACAGTTAATCTGATAAGCAAGATGGCAACTAAGTGACCATTCATGGAGGGGTAGCATATACAGCGTGGATATGCTGGACAAAGGGATGGTTCACCTCCTGGGTAAGGCAGAGTGGGACGGTATGAGATTTCTTTCAAATGGCTACTCAGGATGGTGTGCAATTTAAAACTTATGAATTGTTTATTTCTGGAATTTTCTGTTTCATATTTTCAGACCACAGTTGATCATGGCTAACTGAAACCACAGAAAACGAAACTGCAGATAAGGAGGGGCTACTGTAATACAGTATGGCTTTTTTCATTTAGCGTCATGCACTTGACATTCACCCATGTTGTGTTTAACAGTAGTTTCATCACTTTTTATTGCTAAGTAGTATTCCACTGTGTGGATGTACCACAATTTATCCAGTCACAAGTTGCAGAACATTTAGGTTTTTTCCAAGTTGTTGGCAGTTACAAAAAACATTACCATAAACATTCAGGTTTTGTGTGAACAGATGTTTTCATTTACTTGGGTAAATGATTGAGTGGGATTACTGGGTCATATAGTAAATGTATGTTTAACTTGATAAGAAACTTCCAAATTCTTTCCTAAAGTGACTGTGCCATTGTACAGTCCCACCAGCAGAGAATGAGAGTCATTCATTGTGTTTTTGATTTCAAATATTGCGTTTAGTTCTAGGACATTCATTGAATCTTTTTTTTAACAAATTCTAATTCTCTGTTGAAGTACTCTATCTTTTCCTCCATTTAGCCCATCTTTTCCTCTGTTTTCTTTAGGATAAATATATTATTTCAAAGTCCTTGAATGCTAATTCCAGCATCTGGATCATCTTGGGTCTACTTTATTGACTATTTTATGACTCGAGTATCGATCACTTTTTCCTGTTTTACATGGCCAGTAATATTTTATTGAACATTAAAAATTGTGGATGATACATTGCACAGGCTCTAGAAGATATTCTCTCTGCAAAGAGTGTTGAGTTTTCTTCTGGTAGGCAGTTAATTTTTCTGATGAGTAACCTTGGTTCTGTTGAGATTTCATGTCAGACTTTGTTATGGTGAGTGTATTTCACTTTTGCGCTTAGTCCAAAAACATAGTCCTAGGACTGAATGTTTGGGATGTTCACTTAGGACTCTGTTTTGTCTGAATCAGAGAATGCCAGTGTTTTCTTAGCACTAGGACCCTTCTGAAATCTCCGTCCAGCATTTAGCCACTCACCGCCTATTCTCTGCTGGCTTTTAAGAGTTATGCCCTGTCCATGTGCAGCTTAGAGTTTGGCCAGGAATCCATAGGCAACCCCTCTACAACTCTTTGGGTTATGTTGTGACTGGCTTTTTTCCCTTTAGCACTCTGCCCCCAGACCCTACGTCAGCAGACCCAAACTCTGATCTCTTTCCTCTGCCCAGAGAGATGGTTGCTTTCTACTTGAACTCTACTTCCTTTCACTGTGTTTTTGAAAATGTCCCAGGGAAAAGCCAGGGTGAGGGCAGGGATCGCCTTTTGTACTTTCCTTTGCTCAAGTGTCTTAGCTGTGAGCCCGTTTTTTCAATCCATTCCTAAAAGCTGTTGTCTTGTTTATTTTGTCCAATTTTATTTTTATTTATGGATGAATAGTAATTTTGATATTAGCTGCTTTATTGTGGCTGAAACTGGAAACCTCTTGAATTTGTTTTTGTTTTTTAATTTGCCAGATATTTAGTAAATTAACAAATATTTAAAACTGCTGTATTTTAAAGATATTTTATAGAATAACTGAATCATAAGTTTGCTTTAAAAATGTTTGATTTTTCCTAGACATCACTTAGTGCCCTTACCCAACTGATGAAAAAGATGCCCCATTTCCGTAAACAGATTACTAAGGTAAGCAGTATTTTGTATAAGATACCTTATCATTTTTAGTTTATTAGTCCAGCCTGTTCTGTAGTCAGGTTTAGCAGTGGGTATCATGGAATGCTTGGTGTTAGTTGTCCTCTAAAATTGTACTCTAGGATTAAGAACTATCCCAAATATCTAAGCTTCTCAATAATTTTCTCTCTATGTATAATCCAGATTTATCCAAATCCAGCTTAAACTTTTTTACATATTTGTCTTGAATAGCCAAACGCAAAATTTAGTATTTGTCAACTTAATAAGAAAATTCAACATTGGATTGGCCAGTGGTGGTTATTCTACTTAGTTCTTTAAATTAATAGTTATGTGCTAGTAGATTTAAGAGCAGTTAAGCTGTGTGGGCAGGTAAAATTTTTTTTGGTGTTCCAGTCCTTTTTACAAGTCATTATCAGAATAATCTTCACACTTTTTTTTATCCTCTTGCTCCCTAGTCAAGAATCAATAATACAAATTCAGACTTTTTCTGCTGGACTTTCAGGACTTCATTATTTTTTTTCTCACCTTATTTTTCATTACTGATAAACCCAACACACATTCAACCTTTCCATTCTGATTTTTTGCTGTTGGTTGTTTCCTATAGATCATGTTAATTCTTACTTTTTCTTTTTCTTTTTCTTGAGCTGTTTCCCATGTTTACGTGGTAGCTCCTTTCCACCTAAGCCGATACTTTCCTTCAGGCCCGTCTCAAAAGTTTAATGTTATCAATTGCATGAGAAGTAATTAAAATAATTTAATGATTGATGTCTTCTGTTTTTCAGCAAGTTGTCCATCTTAACTTAGCAGAAGATTGCATGAATAAGTTCAAGCCTAATATAGAAAAGCTCTGCAAAACTGAACAGGTATGTGCAGAGCCAAAGTACCTGTGTTCATTGTAGATTTCTGGAATGAACTTTGTAACGTAAAGCCTAACTTTTTGTTCAGTACAGTGCCCTGAATTACAGAATCTCTCTTAGAAGGGGACTCACCTAGGCAGTATTTAAAACATCATTCCCCACCAGTAGGTATACAGTATCATGGATAGCAGTCCCTCCTAATCTGTGATTATGTATTTCTGGTTGAATAGGATGATTTAAGTGTTTGGAGCATGATTTCAGGGTAGCAGTGTTGGCAGGCCTTTCTTGGTGGCTGCAGCTTTTTTTTTTTTTTGAGGAAGACTAGCCCTGAGCTAACTGCTGCCAATCCTCCTCTTTTTGCTGAGGAAGACTGGCCCTGAGCTAACATCCATGCCCATCTTCCTCTGCTTTATATGTGGGATGCCTACCACAGCATGGCTTTTGCCGAGTGGTGCCATGTCCACACCTGGGATCCGAACCGGCGAACCCCAGGCCACTGAGAAGCAGAACTTGTAAACTTAACCCCTGTGCCACTGGGCCAGCCCGCTGCAGCTTTTAATGTAACACCATGTAGGTACATTTAACTAGTTTGAAGAGGCTTCTTGTATAATGCCAAAACTGTTTAGATCAGTGTTGTCTACTTGAAATAAGAGTGCAAGCCATATATAATTTTAAATATTGTAGTAGTCACATTAAAAAGGTAAAAAGAGAGCCAGCCCTGACAAGCCTAATGGTTCAACTTCAGCGCTCTCACAGCTTTGGTGGCCCAGGTTCGTTTCCTGGTCATGGAACCACACTACCTGTCTGTCAGTCGCCATGCTGTGGCAGCGGCTCACATAGAAGGACCTGCAACTAGGATATACAACCATACACTGAGGCTTTGGGGGGCGGGGGGGAAGAGAAAGATTGACAACAGATGTTAGCTCAGGGCAAATCTTTCCCTGCAGAAAAAAAAAAGTGAAAAGAAACAAGTGTAGTTAATTTTAATAATATATTTGACTTAACCCAATACACTCAAAATATTATCCTTTCAACATGTAATCAATATAAAACTTATTGGTGAAGTATTTTGCATTCTTTCTGTCACACCAAGTCTTCCAAATCTTGTGTTTTAATTTATAGCACATCTTAATTCTGACTAGCCACATTTCAAGTGCTCAATAGCTACGTGGGGCTAATGGCCACCATATTAGATAGCACAGGTTTAGATTAATGATTTCCTTCTCTGAATTATTTTTTCACTTTTTACATTTTCTATAGTCAATCGCTTACAAGTGATGTCTGCATTTTCTTGTGAAATATCATCAGTGTTCCATTAAAATTTGACAAGATTTAATAATAGATATTTTTAACTGAAAATTAATTTGGATTATAGACCGCTGACTGTATTTCATCTTCATTAAGGACTTGGCACTTGGAACTGATGCAGAAGGACAGAAGGTGAAAGATTCTATGCGAGTACTCCTTCCAGTTCTACTCAACAAAAATCATGATAATTATGATAAAATAAGAGCAATCCTACTTTATATCTTCAGTATTAATGGTAATGGAGATTTTTGTTTATTTTCCTGAATATAGTAAAATGCACAGCTCTAAAAGCACTGTATAATAAGTGATTTGCTGTTGATCATAGAGAATCTTAGAAAGTTCAGTTAGCTGAAGTTGGTTAAGATAAATAAAAGGAAAGGTAAGAAATTGGGAGAAGACTGAAGGGTATGTAATTTAAATGTTTGCTTTTTATCTAAAAAACTTCATTTATGGTTACTACCTAAGACCTAGAAATGATTGTGGTAGCAATTATCTGACTGTGCACTCATACTTTTACTTATCTTAGGAACTACGGAAGAAAATTTGGACAGGTTGATCCAGAATGTAAAGATAGAAAATGAAAGTGACATGATTCGTAACTGGAGTTACCTGGGTGTTCCCATTGTCCCCCCAGTAAGAAATCTTACATTCTGTTTACACTAATATATATGCGTATGTGGTTGTTTGCATTAAATACATTTTCTTATATGGAAATCCATGTGGACAGTCTTCTTGATTTCATTCTATAGAATTGTAAGTAAAAAGTTTAAAATTTTGTTTTCCATATACAAGTAATTTCGACAAATACATTTTTCTAGTGGATTTATATCTTACAGCTTCTGTTGTAATTTGCTATTTATGCTATTCTCTTTATCATTCATTTATAGCAAATTTTGAAAGAACTCTGTTTAGAATCTTACTCTTTTCCGAGTTTTATAGCATTTTGAGTAAACGTATTTTCTTATACTATTATAAGTTTTATCATTAAAGCACAAAATACTGTTCGGTGAAGTTATGTGACCACACCTATTCACATTTTTTGAGTAGACATGTCCACTCTTAGTTTTGAGTCAAATAAACATAGTCTTTGCTGTAAATTAAATATCTTTGTTAGAAGAGTTAATAAGAGACTATCATTAAATAAAATTAGTGGTTTTTAATTTTTTTCCTCTAATGACATTAGTCTCAACAAAGCAAACCATTAAGAAAGGATCGATCTGCAGAAGAAACTTTTCAACTCTCTCGATGGACGCCTTTTATCAAAGATATTTTGGAGGTAAGAGTCATTAAATTTTACCTATACCCCAAGTGCCCTTCTGCTGAGTGTTCTTTACTCTTGGTATATTTGTCTGTCCGTCTGAGCATATCTGTGGGTCAGGAATTTTCGGCAGCTCTGGGAGGGTTCACAAAAGAAGACTGTATCTGGGGTCAAGGGAAGAAACAAACTCTTGAAGACCCTTTCCTTGAAAACTTCAGACAGACTCACTCCACTGACTGCCTCACAATAAAGAAAGAAATGAGCACACGTGTCCTTTTTGGAAAAAAAGCTGCCATTGTTTTAAATAACTGTATGTAACAGAAATATAAATAATTGTTTGAATGAAAGTTCAACAAATAACATTTGTATGTGACCTCTATTAGAAAGTTAGACTCCAGTATTCTTGGAAATGTATTTGTGATTAAAATGTAAACCTCATTGTAGTTTGCTGTTAGATCCAGATGGTTGATGTCTTCAGTACTCTTTGCTTTGAGAAAATACTATTCCATTAGAGGAAATTGGAAAATGAACTACTAAAAATTGCATTATGAACTCAAAATCATGACGTTGATTCTTCAGTCATAATCATATAGTTCCGTTTATTCCGGTTTTCCTTGGGCTTAAACCCCAGTTTCTACTTTCCTTTGGGAACTAATTGTGTATAGTTTATTACTATAATTTTTCTGTTTTGCTTGGCTAATTTTGTCATTCACACATGCTTAATTAATCATAGGTGAAAAATTTAAAGAATTTAGACTTTGTTTTCTGCAACATAAGATTTTTTTTCTTTACCCATAACAAGGATGTAGAACTAAGTAGCTTTTCTTGGCTAGTATTTTAAAAATAAGAATTGACTTTCTCAAATCCTTTAACAGGAATTTGCATGTTAAACTCAGAAAATCCACTTTTGGCTCAGTAGCAGCCTAAGGCCTTCAGGATTTCTCCTGAAACTTGGTTTGTTCGCTTCTTGCAGTCTCATTGAAATATTCTTGGACTACTGAGTACCTTTTGCCCACTCCTTATGCCCATTTGTACTACCATGCTGTAAAGCAGTGGTCTCCAAACGTTTTTGATCCTGGACACTTAATCATAAAAAATGTGAATGTGAACCTACAGTATATGACTATTTATTTATAAACTATATATTACTGTATTAATAAAACACAATCTGTGTATACAATATATCCATACACATAAGTATGTCATAAAATGTAACCCTAAAAAAGAGGAAAATTTTTAAAATGAAGTGAAAAGGAAAACTTTCCTCATTCCATTGGATTGTCTTGAATACCTCTAGTCCAGGCATGCACATCCTATTTTAAAGCTACTGCTTTAGACTCTCCAGGAGCCTAAGAGGTGTGTCAGGACTAGGGTGGTATTTAGAAACCCCTAGCACTCTGGAGATAAAGGTCCTGGTAAGGCGCCCAGAATTCTTACACCAATGTGGGGACGCTCCAAATGAAGAGATAAAGGCATGCAATCAATATTGGTTTAATAAATAAGTAAATGATTGCATTAATTTTTGAATCAAGTAAGATTTGTGAATTTCAAAGAGAGGACTGACCTTATTTTATTGAATATTTATATATCCTTATGTTCTTTAGTTATAAATACAAGTTTTGAGTTTTATGCAAGACAGACAAAATCCTGGAATTTACAACGCTTTCTTGATGGTTTTAACTCTTTTCTTCCCTAGGATGCCATTGATAATAGATTAGATTCAAAAGAATGGCCATATTGTTCCCAGTGTCCCGCAGTATGGAATGGCTCAGGAGCTGTAAGGTAAAACCTATAATTGAAAGTGAGTGAAGTTTTCATTGTGATGTTGCAGACTAATAATTGAAAGGCACTCTTACATTGGCAACTCTCCTTGAAGCACATAGTCACTTAAGAAGCAGTTTTTCTTTAACTGTAACCTGTGTAAATGAGTCCAGGTAAGTAATATAAAAATATGTTTTATTATAAAAAAAATATTTTCATGAAACTAAAAAAGAAGATTTCCCCTTTGTCTCTTTTTTCTTCACATAGCAGAAGACATTCTAATCCTTCTTTGATAATTTTTTTGTGGTGAAATATTTGGAACATTCAGAAAGCTATAGAGAATATTCTAATGCATACCCTGTACTTAGTGTCCAGATTAAGAAATGAGTCATTATAAATATAATTCAAGCTTCCTGTAAGTCACTCTCTGGTTTTGTTATTCTCCCTTCCTTCCCTGTCCTGAATTTGATGGTTGTCATTCACCTATATATCTTTATACGTTTTCTGCATATATTTGTGTCTAAATGATGTATAGAGTTGTGTTTTGCAGGATTTTCTCTTGGTCTTCGGCTTTCAGCAGTTTAACTATGTGTCTAGGTGGAATTCTCTTTGTGTTTATTCTGTCTGGGGTTTGTTGAGTTTCCTGGATCTACAGGTTAATGCTTTTCATCAAATTTGGAAAGTTTTCACGCATTATTTCTTCCAAATTGTTTTCTGCCATTTGTGTCTCTCTCCTCTCCCTTTGAAACTCCCATTACGTACGTGTTGGACGGTTTGACGTTGTTTTCGTAGGTTATTGCAGCTCTGTTTACTTTCATCGTCTTTCTTTCTGTTCTCCAGCTGTGGTAATGTCTGTTGATCTGTCTTCCTGTTCTCTGATTCTTTCTTCTGACATCTCAAATCTGCTGTTGAGTTCAGCAGTTGAGTGAATTTTTCATTGCAGTTATCATACCTTTCACATTTAGAATTTCCTTTTTTTTTTTTATTTTCTTTTCTCTTTTGAGATTCCCTATTATTTTCTTTAATTCTTTGATCATATTTATCATAGTTGCTTTGAAGTCTGTGAGATCCTAGATCTGGGTCCACCCAGGGTCAGTTTCTATTGATTACTTTTTTCCAAAGTGTGGGTCACACTTTACTATTTATTTGCATATCTACTAATTTTTAGGTGAAAAGTGGACCTTTTTGATAATGTATTATAGCAACACTAAATTGTTTTTTGTTTTTATAACTCATGCGGACTTAAGCTGTGAAATTATTCTCCCCTGCAGTTTGTAGCCACTGATGTCATTGTTGAGGTTTTTTTTAATTTTAATTTTTTGGCTTGTCTTCTAGTCGTTGCCCGTGTGTCTCTGTAGTTTGAGGTCAGCCAGTTATCTGGGCAGAGGTTGTGTTTAGATAGCTTGAGCCTGTAAAGCTTCCATCCTCTGCTGATCAAGCTGAGTGTGGATTAAGAAATGCATTCCAGGGGGCTGGCCCCATGGCTTAGTGGTTAAGTTTGCATGCTCTGCTTCGGTGGCCAAGGGTTTCCCAGGTTCGGATCCTGGGCACAGACATGGCGCTGCTCATCAGGCCACGCTGAGGCAGCATCCCACATGCCACAGCTAGAAGGACCCACAACTAAAATAAAATACACAACTATGTACTGGGGGGCTTTGGGAGAAAAAGGAAAAAATTAAATCTTAAAAAAAAAAAAGGAAATGCATTCCAGGGGCCAGCCCTGTGGTTTAGTGGTTGAGGTCAGGCCACTCCACTTTCGTGGCCCAGGTTCTGTTCCTGGGTACAGACCTATACAACTCGTCGGTACCCATGCTGTGGTGGCAGCCCACATAAAAAAGAAATGCCTTCCAAGTCACAGTCAGTTCTTGAGTCCCCCTTTCTTTTTTTTTTTCACTTTTCTCCCTGACTCTCTCAGGCTTTTCCCCCACATGCATAGTTTAGCAGTCACGTAAGGTGTGTGGAGAGCTTGTCCTTGCCTTCTTTGGCTTTCTTACTTCCAGAATTTCCCCATTAAGTTTCTGGCTGATTTGCTGCCTACCCAAAACTGGGACTGAAATGTTGGTCTACCAAAGCTGCAGGTCTTTCTGTTCTGAACCAGGTCCACCTTTTTTTTTTTCTTGCTGGGAAAGATTTGCCCTGAGCTAACATCTGTTACCAATCTTCCTCTCTCTTTTTTTTTTTGACCCTCCCCAAAGCCCCAGGACATAGTTGTATGTTCTAATTGTAGGTCCTTTTAATTCTTCTGTGTGAGCTGCCGCCACAGCATGGCAACTGACAGACGTGGGTGTGGTTCCACACCTGAGAACTGAACCGGGCCGCTGAAGTGGAGCATGCCAAACTTTAAGCACTAGGCCATCAGGGTTGGCTCAGGGCCACAACTTTTAACCAGCAGAGCTGCAGGATTTCGTATTCCCTCTCCCACCCTACCTTGAATCAAGTCTTCCACCTCTGGCGGTAAAGCTGCTGATTTTCACAGCTAGTCTCAAGTCAATAAAGCTATAATTTTTGCCAACTGAGTTGGAGGAACAGTGGAGGTTGGGTGTAGCCTCAAGCTAGAAGGTCATTTAGTCACCACCACCATTCTTACTTGATATGCTAGCATATATTCAAGAGTAAACGCTGCTTAATTTGTTGTCTGCCTGTAGTTGATTTCCAGTTGACCTGAAATGGTTTTTTCCCCCAGTTTCCTCCAGGTTTACACTTGTTTTCTTAGAGGGGAGTCTCCTGACCAGCTCATTCCACCACGACCACAAGTTCTCTCTGCAGTTATGTTTTTAAACTTAATGTAAATGGTGTCATATTCTGTGTCCTCCTGCAACATGGTTTTTTTGTTCTCCTCAACATTATGTTTGTGAAATTTATCCCAGATTCATACATGTATAGATTTTCACTGCTGGTTGGTGTATTCTTATAAGTATTACAGTTTATTCGTCTGTTTTCCACAAGATGATAATTTAGGCTGTATCAAAGCTGGTGCCATGACAAACAGTATGCAGTGAGCATTCTTGTACATTCATGTGTATTTGAGTATCTGTTTTCAAATGATGACTGATTCTTTTGCTTTATTTTTTCCTTTTCTGCTGGTTGGGAAGTTATATAGCCTATTTGTATTTTTGTAGCAGTTAGCCTTAGAATTTTAGTATACTACTTTGACTCGACAAAGTAGGAGTTTAATTAGTATCTTTGCCCTCCTCTTGAGCAATACAAGAACCTTAGAACAACTTAATTCAAATTGTTATGAATTTGACATAACACCCCTTAAATGTTATCTTAATACTTTAGTTTTGCTCAACTTATATCTTTTTTGCTTCCCAAATTAATGATGAGCTTTATTATCTTTTTTAGTTGTGTGTGTGTATTAACCAGTTATTGCTCACCACTGCTCCTCACATCACCTTTTTTGGGCTCAGTTACCTTCTTTTCTGACGTATATCCTTTAGAAGTTCCTTCAGTGTGGGTTTGTCGATGGTAGAGTCTTACGTGTTTCATGTAATTTTGGATTCTGAGCTTATTCCAGTAGCCAGGGTTGAGAAGTGGGTGCCTTCAGAGAGGTTTTGTGTTTGCTTCTGCTGGGGTTAGAGACTTTTTCTTTTATATGTTAATTTCTCAGAAAGGCCTGTGTTGCAATTATTGGGAGAAGCTTCTTCGTGGTCTCCCCTTGCTTCCTCCTCCCCAGAAAAGATTGGCCCTGAGCTAACACCTGTTGCCAATCTTCCTCTCTTTTTTTTCCCCCACAGCCCTAGGACATAGTTCATATTCTAGTTGACAGTCCTTCTAGTTGTTCTGTGTGAGCTGCTGCCAGAGCACGGCTACTGACAGCCAAGTGATGTGATTCTGTGCCTGGGAACCAAACCTGGGCCACCCAAGTGGAGCATGCCGAACTTTAAGCACTAGACCATCAGGGCTGCCTCTCCCCTTGCTTTTGAGGGTGTCCCGACCTTATTGCAGACTCCCAGTCCCTACCTTGCACAGTACCTAAGGCTGTGTCTTCTTTGTTCATTAAACAGGTAAACACCCAAGCCATGTGTTTGCCTAGATTAGACTAACACTCCATGAGGCAGACCAAGCCTCAGCTCAATTTACTACTCTAGTTTTTTGTTTGTTTGTTTGTTTGTTTTTGAGGAAGATTAGCCCTGAGCTAACTGCTGCCAATCCTTCTCTTTTTGCTGAGAAACACTGGCCCTGAGCTAACATCCATGCTCATCTTCCTCTACTTTCTGTGTGGGACACCTATCACGGCATGGCTTGCCAAGCGGTGCCACGTCTGCACCCGGGATCCGAACCGGTGAACCCCAGGCCACCGAAGCAGAACGTGTGAACTTAACCGCTGTACCACCGGGCTGGCCCCACTACTCCAGTTTTTCTCTTCCTTTTTACTGCTGGCTCTTGGAGATTTCTCTTACTTGTTTACTTTCAGCTGTGGTTTTAAAAAGATGTTTGCTCTTATTTTAACTAATACTTCTAGGAACTTTCCCGAGTGAGATTTTCAGGACCTAGGGATTTAGTCATTATTTTTGTATCTCTCAGAGTATAAAACACTAGCACAGTTCTTACACATGTATATGAAACAAATTAAATATAATCCCATTGGCCTAAAATTGCTATTCAGAAGTTTAAAAATTGTTAGAATCACATACTTGTTTTGAGTAGTATTATCTCCTTTTCTTTTGCTTTCTTACTCTCTCTCTCTTTGGAAAGGTTTTTAAACCAAAGTAGCACTTTTAGTATGTCCTTGATTTATTTTGTATGAGAACCAAGAATGTATCTTGTTCCTCTTTTATCTTTCAAAACCAGCTACTAATTCTCTTTACTTTTTCCTGTTGTTTACTGCCTTGTCATTCCTTAAGATGGTAGATGAAAGTTATCATTCCAAATGCTGGACTAAGACATTGTTGAAAGTTCACTGTTGGGTCCCACATTGTAGCATTCGTGGTCACCTAGGACATGGTTTTCAAAGTGGGTAACAGGATGATCTATTGGGTACTTATTTTTACCTAAAAAAGGGATAAATTAAACTTTATTTATATACTGATACACATATATAATTTATAAACTAATATGTTTTTAATAGATGTACATAAATGTTTATTTTGAAATATTTGTTTACTCTTCAAATAAAAGCTAAGAATTTTGACCAGTGGGGTATGGGAACAAGAAAGTGGTTCCTGAGCCAGCCCTGGTGGTCTGCTGGTTAAGAGTCTGGCTTTCACCATCGCGGCCCAGGTTTGGTTCCCGGTCATGGAACCACACCACCTATCTGTGAGTTGTCATATTGTGGTGGCAGCTCACATAGAGAACTAAACTAACAACTAGGATACACAATATGCACTGAAGCTTAAAAAAAATAAAGAAAGAGGGCCAGCCTGGTGGTGCAGCGGTTAAGTTTGCACATTCTGCTTCGGCGGCCTGGGGTTCGCCGGTTCGTATCCCAGATGCAGACATGGCACCGCTTGGCAAGCCATGCTGTGGTGGGCGTCCCACATATAAAGTAGAGGAAGATGGGCACGGATGTTAGGTCAGGGCCAGTCTTCCTCAACAAAAAGAGGAGGATATGCAGCAGATGTAAGCTCAGGGCTAATCTTCCTCAAAAAAATAAATTAAAAAAAAAGAAAGAAAAAGTGATTCCTATGATCTAGAGCAGTGCTATCCAGTAGAACTGAAGCAGTGAAGGAAATGTTCTGTGTCTGTACTGTCCAGTGTGGTAGCCACTAGTTCAATGTAGCTATTGAACACTTGATATGTGGCTAGTGTGACTGAGGAAGTGAATTTTTAATTGTATTTAATTTTAATTAATTTAAATTTAAATAGCATCATGTGGGTGGTGGTTACTGTATTGGACAGTGCAGATCTAGAGCAATCTCAGGGAGGAAATGGTAGAGATAATGGCTACTGTTTGTTGAGTGCTTTTCTGGTACCAGATTCCATACTTAGTGTATTCTGTAAATTATTCTGTTTAGTCCTGAAAACAATCCTTGAGGTTAAGAGAGAGGGTAAGTAACTTGCTGAAACTCATATTGAATTAGAAGGAGTCAGAGTTGAAACCCAGTAAGAAGAAAACAAACTAGAAAGAGGGAAATTATAGTAAAGATAAACAGGTAAAATTAATGCAATAGAAATGAGAAAAGTAAAAGTAATAGGTAAATCCTCCCCCCCCAACAGAGTTGAAACCGGGTGAAATTCTTTTTTTTTTAGCAACTTTATTGAGGTATAATTGACTTAATAACATTGAATATGTTTAAGGTGCACAGCTTGATGTTCTGATACATACATATTATGAAATTGTCATCACAAGCTAATTAATATATCTCTCACCTCCACATAATTACCATTTTCTTTCTTTGTGTGTGTGTGTGTGGTGAGATGACTTAATTTAAGATTTACTCTCTTAGCAAATTTCAAGTATAAATACAGTTTTGTTAACTTTAGTCACCATGCTGTACATTAGATCTCCAGAAATTACTCATCTCGTATAACTGAAACTGCCCTTTTACCAATATCACCTCATTTCTTCCTCCCCCCATCCCCTGGCAACCAGCATTCTGTTCTCTGCTTCTGAGTTTGACTGTTTTTGGTTCCACATGTAAGTGAGGTCATGCAGTATTTGTCTTTCTGAGTCTGACTGACTTCACTTGGCAGAATGTCCTCCAGGTTCATCGATGTTGTTGCAAATGGCAGGATTTCCTTCTTTTTTAAGGCTGAATAATATCCATTGTGTATATACACCACATTTTCTTTATCCATTTGTCTGCCAGTGGACACTTAGGTTGTTTCCATATCTTGGCTCTTGTGAGCAATGCTGCAGTGAACATGGGAGTGCAGATATGTCTTCAGTGTCTCCTGCCGTCATACTTGACTGATTCCAGCAAGGGACGTCCCAGCACCACGTCGGCTCCCATCTGTACCTGTGCCCCGTCTGCACGTCTTTAAAACTCTCTTGTTTCAGTGCCACTCCCCTCTCCCCCCTTTTTTTAACTTCAAGCAGTTATAGACTTTTCAAGTATATTATTTCTTCATATGAAATAAATAAGAGAGGGTGTTAGCTTTCTTTTATAGGTGAAAATACTGAGCTAGATTATGAGTGAGTTGTTCACACTATCAGATCAAAACAAACTTGAAGTGCAGCTGTCCTGCCTAATCCGTGGTGCTCCGGTCATATCATAGTGAAGTCATTTCCTTAAAAATCAGTGTAATTGGAGCCCAATTTGAGCTTGCTTGAGTTAGGCTTTTTAAAAGGTCTGCAAGCAGTGTGGCTTTGGGAATGTTTTTAACACATTTATGTTTTTTATTTTTTAGTGCTCGCCAGAAGCCCAGAGCTAGTTATTTAGAGGACCGAAAAACTGGATCAAAGCTGATTGTCTTTGTAATTGGAGGAATTACGTACTCTGAAATGCGTTGTGCTTATGAAGTTTCTCAGGCACATAAATCCTGTGAGGTTATTATTGGTAAGACTTTTGCTTTCCTCTTTTCTATTTTTTTAAACTCTAAATGCAAAAATATATAAGTAAAACTTTATATTTTACATTTAGGACTAAATTGTTGCATGCAAAAAAACCTTTTTTAGTCATAATGTCTTTTATCTGATGTCCTAGAGTTTTTTCCTGGTTGACGCTTTTGATAATTTTATTTTTAAATATTCTAATTTTGAGGGAATGAGCTTCAAAATATTGTATTCTTTAAATATTATTAAATATGTCCTTTAAAACATAATGTTCCATACTTTTCTTGTTCTCATCATTAAATGATTTTTGAGAGAGAAATACATTTCTACTACAGAAATATTTAGAATTTTTTTGTGAATGTGGACCTGACATTGGCAAGGCCTGTATGGAATTTAATTTTAAGAATTTCAGTCATGGGCCAGCCCCGTGGCTGAGTGGTTAAGTTCGCGCGCTCCGCTTCAGTGGCCCAGGGTTTCGCCAGTTCGGATCCTGGTTGTAGACATGGCACCTCTCATCAGGCCATGTTGAGGCAGCGTCCCATATGCCACAACTAGAAGGACCCACAGCTAAAATATACAACTATGTACTGGGGGGATTTGGGGAGAAAAAGCAGGAAAAAAAAATCCTTTCCTTAAAAAAAAAAAAGAATTTCAGTCGAAGCCACTGGTACGTAAGCTCTCCTGACGTGCAGAGGTGCAGCATTTGTATGAGCCTGGGTTTGCAGCGCTGCTGAGCAGTTCTCTGACTGAAGTGACTCTTCCTGTTCTGTCAGGAGGATAGAGTGACTAATTTTGCTCTTCAGTGCATCAGTATATAGCACAAAGTAGACAAAGCACTAGGAGTGGGCAGTGTGTCTGAAGACTTACTGAGCATGCTCAATGGAGAGGAAGGATTGAAATATAGTATAGGCAGCTTTCAGGAAGCTGTCCTATAGAAATTTTGTTAAATTGCCCCAAGCTACTGCATTTTACTTATTTGAAGGACAATACAGTTAGCCAGTGAAAGTTGATTTAACTGCTGACCTTTGAAAATTTATCTTTTCCCCTACCAGGTTCTACTCATATTTTAACACCCAAAAAGCTGTTGGATGATATAAAGATGCTGAATAAATCCAAGGATAAACTCTCCTTTATTAAGGATGAATAGCTTTTTTTCTTTTTGGAAATTCTTATTCATATATTCAACTAAACTAGATCAAGATAAGTTGCTATCATGTAATTTAACCAATGTAAATATTTTATGGAGTAATGATTTTTCACATATATTTCTTAAGGCACTGTTTATGATTACCTGTCATTGGATTTGCCATTTTTAATAATTTAAATATTGCTGCTGCTTTGTAGATGATGAGAAGAAATGTTAAAATGCTTTGTAGAAGGAAATTTTTTCACCTTTGGAACAGAATATATTAGAGTTGCAGGTCACAGCCACCTATGTACATACTAATTACTTGTTAGATACTTATCTGTCTTATGCTAAAGTATAGTTTTTGGGAAAAGAATTTTTAAATGAAAAGGTTGTAAAAGTAAAAACTGTAAATGTGTATGTATGATAGAATGATTTCCTGTAAGTGCAGTTTTTCTTTCAACTGAAATTCCTAATTTCTTTTATGTGTAAAATAATTCAGTCATTAGTAGAAATAGAATGATTTCACAATGTATACTATCTTGCTAGATACTCCTAAAGAACACAATTTTATATAATTTTGAAATCATGTATGTTTAAATTAGAAAACCAAAAATAATCACAAACATTCTAAGAGAAAATAAATATATAAGTTACAAAAATTATCTTTTTTTTTTATGGGGGAGGAAGGGGAAGTTGGAAAGTTTAAAAGTTCTAAATCAGAGAGTTACAAAGAAGGAAAAGAATGCACCATAATCTTCCCACCAAGTTAACCCCTGCTGACTTTAAAAAAATAGTATATTTGTATACAATTGGATAAGATGTGTCTGTACATATGTTGCACAAAGGGAACACATGTTACACATCTGAGCACGTGTGATACACAAAGAGAATACCTCATTTCAAATCTCTCCTTTTACCTGGCCTCATGGTATTCTGTTATATGATACATCATAATTTTATATATCACTCGTCTTCAGGATTTTGCTCTTAACAGATAATGCTGCGTTGTTTGGGTACATACCTTTGCAAACTTACACGATATTTCTATAATATAAACTTCTAGCAGTGACATTTCTGGTCAGAGTATTTGTGCATTTAAAATACTGATGGACATCACCATTTTTAATTTTTATGTAGATCACTTTTCATCGCTTTTCCTTTTCGGCCTCTGAACTTTATGTTGTACTTAGAAATACCTTTTGCAGCCAAGATTATAAATTCACCCGTTGTTTCTTCTAGAACATTTTGATAGGTTCATTTTTATTTTTTGCAGGTAGCTTCCATGTGGAACTGATTGTAGTGTGAGGCTGTAAGCTAGATATCGTCTCTTAGCACTTGACATTATTATGTCCCATGCCTCCCCATCTCTTACCACAGGCATGAAAGGCTAAAAATGAAGTTTTGCAGACTCAAAGCTAAGTAGAATTCTAAACAGGTTAGATTCTGCCGGTGGTTTGCATTTGGTAAAGATCTGGAAGGTAGAAAGGAGGCAGAGGCCGTCTCCCGTGGCTGTGGCAGTGGACACGCTCCTGCCCAGGGGAGTTGTTGGCAGCAACCAGACTCCGAGTTAGTGTCTGTCACCTGCTTCATGGTGTGAGGCAATGTGGTGTCAGCAGCGCTAGCTTCCTGTTCCCTGGATCGCAGATAGCGATATGACTGAGTCTAAAACCATAGTGGCCCCAAGTTTCTGCCCCTACAACTTTTTCCATGATTTTTAAGGACTTAATTCTCTATTAAATCCCTCTCTGCTTGCAGTATCTGAGAAGAGTTTCTGTTCCTACCGTGAGCCCTGACTGATCCAGTATTGCACAGGGAGCTGGCATAATTTCTTTCTAAACAGCCAGATGCCGTACCAGATTTTACTGGGTAACCCTCTTTCCCCAACTAATCTGAAATGCTACCTTTATCATAGTATTTACATTTTGGTCTAAATTTATATTTGTATTTATAGTTTGGTGTTTTTCTGGATTTTGTTTTATTGACCTACAGTTTGTATTTCTTTTTCCCTATTTTAATTCATGGTGTTTTTGATATGTGATGAACGTAATCTCTACTCCACCCTCACCTAAATTACTGTCATTTTTCCGAAATTTTCTGGCTACTGCATTTTTCTAAATGAATTTTAGTGTCATTTGTTAATACCAGAAGTATTTTGGTATTTTCATTAGGTTTACAGTAAATTTATAGGTTAAGTCAGGAAAAAAGGACATCTTTATCATTTTGAAACTTGATGTTCAGGAGTATGGAATGTCTTTTCAATTACCTAAATCTTTATGACCTTCAGAATCTTCGTTTTCTTCATATAGGTCCTGCACATTGCCATAATGTCTTTTGTGGTTCCATGTGAACTGGATCTTTTTTTGGTGTTATTCTTTTCAAACAGATTTTTTATATATGGAAAAATTAGTGCTTTTGACATATTAATTTCATAACTTGGTATTTTACTAAGTAATGATAATAAAATAATAACATGAAAATGCTTAGTTAGTGCTTTGTATGTGCCAGGCCCCATTTTTAAGTGCTTATATTACCCCATTTAATCCTGTGAGGATAGGTGCTATTGTTATTATCTCTGTTTTAAAGCGGAGGAGATTAAGGCACAAAGAGGCTATGTAATTTAACCTGGCTGTGTATGTGGAGAGGAAGGCTTGACATTAATAAACAGCTCTCTTTGCATATCGAGCATAAGAACAGTACATTGCTAACGAGAGGGTTAATTTTTAGTGTCTGCGTTTTGTCTCAGATCCTTCTATGCCTTGGTAACTATCTGTCCAGGGTTAGTACACGTCTGGAACAGAGATTTAGAATAATGTGACAAATGGAAGCAAAAGTGTGGTGACAGCAAACAGTGGTCCATTCACTCAGTCACTTCACACCCCAGTGATCACTTTCCCCCTCACACTGATAGGAGATCCTTTGAGACCTACATTGTATATTTCAGGCTTATCGTTGGAGAGACCTTTGTTTCCTAAATCTCTTACTGAATTTGAAGACGTAAGAGGTCGTCTCACATAAATTCCTAGTATAAGCTGATTCTCCGTTCATGATTAGCAATTACAGATCCTGATATCAAGACCCCAAAAAAGACTTTTTTGTTGTTGCAACTAACTGAAACCATTCACTCCCTATCTTGGAAGCACAGTTTTGCTTCCTGTTGAAATGTGCTTGGTTTATAAAATATAGTGGATTCACATTATTCAGCCATATTTACAAAATATAATGGTTCACACACAAAAGTTCACAGCAACAGTTCACACAGAAAAAAATTCTTGGATTTGAGCCCAAAAGGCCCAGCTCCTAGCAGTTTCCTTTGTAAGACGTGACACCTCCATCACTCAGTTCTGCTCTTGGTGTTTGTACCCTCGTGAATCCCAGCAGCACGCACGGAGATTGTTTTAAAATCAAAGGAGCAAGAAATTTCTCCCTCCCACAGTAGAATTCCTACTACCAAAACAACATTTTGGGTATTAAATATACATAAATATATATTGATATGTAGTATGAATTAGGTCTATTTTAAATAACTCATAAGCAATAAAACTACAATAGAGGGGCCGGCTCCATGCCCGAGTGGTTAAGTTCGCGCGCTCCGCTGCAGTGGCCCAGGGCTCGGATCCTGGGTGCGGACATGGCACCGCTCATCAGGCCACGTTGAGGCGGTGTCCCACATCTCACAACTAGAAGGACCTGCAACTAAGATATACAACTATGTACAGGGGGCGTTTGGGGAGATAAAGCAGAAAAAAAAACAAAGATTGGCAACAGTTGTTAGCCCAGGTGCCAATCCTTAAAAAAAAAAAAAACTACAATAGAAAGGAATGATAAAAAGATGAGTTTCCGTTTGTATAATAGTTAACTAAAGTGGATGGCCAGAACTTTCTCTTAAAGAGGTGAAGGTCTTCTACACAGGCTCACCTCATCCTGCTGTCCGGCTCCTGGGAGCCTCGAGCAGCGGGAGCACAGCCACACACGGGAAGAAGCACAGAGAGGCCTCTGCACCGTGGAAACTGCAAAGTGTCTACACTGAGCCCCTTGACTCAGCATTAGCGATCCAACTGCTTTTAGTTAATAAGCTTGCTTTTCTGGGTTATTACTGCAGCGGAACTGGAGGAGAGGTCTCTCAGAATCAACACACACAAGTTGCATGACGGAGGAGACAGCCAAGGCTACAGATTCAGTAAATATAAAATTATCCTTGTAAATCAGAGCCTAGCACTTTTCCAGAACTTCATGAGGACATTGCCCTATTTCTGTTTCTTGGATTAAGTGTGTTGCAGTGATTGTCATAATGATCCTCAATCATCAAGGAAATGTAAAGTTACATTTAGAATACAGTTTAATAAAGCAGAGGTGGGCCATATTTTTAAATCAAAAATGATTACAATAGTATATTTTCTATAAGGGTTAATTTAAGGGATTAGGAGCATTCATATATGGCAGTTTTTTCTAACCTCTGGGTTCCACGGATTTGTTTCAGGTGTCCTTGAACTTTTAAGAATTGTGTGTGGAATCATACGTGTCCACATATCCCTCTTCCATGGGAGAGCGGAGCGTGGGCGAGGGGGACTCCAGAGCTTTCATCAGCTTCTCCAAGAGGGTCGAGTCCAAAAAGGGTTAAGAACTAATCAGTCATATAAGAGCACTTCAACCAAGCCAGAGAAGTGTAGAATTTTAAACTTGGGGACAGGATAATGATGCTTAGCGCACAAAACAGGCTGTCATCTTGTGATTAAATTTAGGTTTCTAGAAGTCTCTTAGCACATACACAGTGTAAGCTCCTTTTTTTCTCTTAAGTTACCACTGCTGGTCTTCACTATCCTCCTTATAATAAGTGCTACAGCTTAAAATAAGGCTAGCTACAAAGTCAGAGGTGTCTTGAGTCTGGTCTCTGCTTTTTCTCTTTCAAGACACCCTAAACCAATTTCCAACCCCCAAAGTTAAAAATAGCCCGTTCTCCAGCCAGCTAGACAAACAGCAGCTGCCTTGGCCACCACGGAAAGCTTCAAGTGGGAATGGATTCAACTCTCCTTACCACTGGGCGAAGCTCTGGGGGTTGGGAAACCGTTTGTTGAGTGTTTGGAGTCAATGGAGGCCTTGGGAAAGAGGGAAAGAGCCATATTCTGCTGCTCTGTCTTTAAGGAGGTTATAAATCAGTCTTCAAGAAGCAAATCAAAATCTCGTTCTGGCATTCTACGAGAAATGCTGTAAATTGACTTAATCCCTGGTGCGTAGTTTTAATGAATTGTCTTCACTTTTGCCCCAAATTTCATTAATCTAGGACTATTGTTTTTGCATATTTCTGACTTCAGGAGATCTTTGAACAGTTTATAATATAGCGTATTGTAAGAATTTCATACGGTACAGAAAGTCAATGAAAAGTAAAGATCCTCCCTTCCGCGCAGAATGCCCAGGTCCATTTCCTAGCAGTCCACTGAATACTTTGTGTATATTTCTACAAAATATGTACGCCCTTTGAAAACATGCGCAGATGAGGCCGCACTCTAGATATTATTAGGCATCGTGCTCCTTTTCACTATCTTGAGGTAATCCACTCTCATTCTTTGCAGTGGCTGCAGAGTATTAATTGATTGCCTGTCATTATTTATGAATCATCACATGGGGTATTTAGATTGGTTCCTCTTGGGGGCCGTTCCCGTCATGCTCCAGTGGCCATCCTCGTACACATACCACGGCCTATTGGGTGAGTTACCTATAAACTACATTGTTAGTAGCGCAATTGCTGCTCAAAGGGTGAGTGTTTTTAGAATTTGTAGAATTTGATAGATATTATCAAGTTGCCTTCCAACAAGGTTGCACCAATTTACATTTCCACCAGCAGTGAATGAGAGTACCTGTCTCTCCCATCCTCCATGACACTGGGTTTTTCAGACTTTAGTTTTTGCCATGCTAATAGGTAAAAGTATATTTTTTTATTTCTTTTATTATGTTAAGAATAACAGATTTGTTATAAAATAATTACTTGATTTTGATTTTAAGAATCAGAGGTCCTTTTTTTTTTTGTCATTTAAGCAATTTGTATCCCCCATTTCTTATGGTTTTAGTGTTTTCTCTGGAAAGTCATCTTCCAAAATTGGGTTATAAATAAAATACTTTTTTGGGGAAGGTCAAATTTTCTTTGCTTTTTTTTTTTAATCCTTACGTCAAACTAATATTTCAGTTGATTCCTCCATCTCTGTATTTTGGCAAGATCTTCTGCTATGGTCCTAATCATTTGATCAGTAGTTTGTTTCAAAGTGGTTGCCGTCCTTAGGGCGTGATCCAAAGATGAGTTTAAAATCTGCAGAGGAAAAGTCCACACATGTTAGTTACATAAATTTACTACATAAAATTACATAATTTTAATTAGGTTCTTTCATTATTAAACATTGCAAGGTGGGATTTTTGGAGTATTCTGTTTCCCACCTAGTCTATTTGTGTTTTTGAGAATTGGTTTCCTAGGAAACCGTCTGAGATGGAATATATTTTTTAGGGAAAGGGACAGAAAAAAGACCAACACCTGACTGATGAACATGAATCAGAGGGTGAGGTCAGCACCTGCGGGGCTGTGCCCGTACTGCAGAGAAAGAAGAAAAGCTGCTGGGAGGCCAGGGCAGGGGATTTAGGGGCTGTCACCACTGAGGGCACCCAGGGACACAGCAGATGCATTTGGAAGTGGCCTGGGATTAGAGCGAACTGATTGGAAAATGGGAAACCACTGGCAGCTCTTACCCCACTGTCACTGGGACAGACTTGTGAGCTGCTGCTGGGAACGTCTCAGTGCCTTCATGCCTGGGCCAGAGGAATTCTGTAGCTGAGCCACCACCCACAAAACCCTTTCTCCAGGAAATTTCCCTTGGAACCAATTTAGGAATAATACAAACCATATGACTACTCAGGCTTTATTTTAGTGCTGAGCACGGGTTGTTTTCTGATGCCTTCATACTGTAATAATTTAAAAGCCATCACTTCTGTGGTCATCTAGGCCAAACTTACAAGATGCAAGGGTTCTAGAATGTTTTATTCTAGGTCCTCACCTCAGCTTCCATGTCTTCTGTACTGCTAAAGTTGCTTAAGGATGTGCTGCCAGAAATCCTGCAGGAGTGGAAATGGGGCAGAGGTGTAGCAGGGTCTGAACTGTAGGTCATGAAAGCCTTAAGATCTTTTCTGGAAGGAAGAGCACACTGATACTTGTATAAAGCACCACCCTCAGCTCTGTGGTTCAGCAGTGGCCGTGTGTGTGTGTGTTGGAAGTGAGGAGTTTGTACGTCCTCTGCCTTTCGCAGCTCTCATAGTCCCATGGTGGCTGACCACACCTGAGCTTCAGAAAAAGCTTGTTCCCATGACCATGAAGGACACTTCCTCCCAGAACCTGTCTCCTTGGTGTAGAAAGAGGCAAGACTCCAAAGAAATTCTTATTCAGTTCATTCTTTGGGGGCCAACCTTCTACCCCACTATTTATGAAACATGCAAATCTGCCAATTGCAGACACTTCAAGTTGAGTTCATTCTAGCACCAGTGAGCTTATATAGCAAGGAGGCAGCAGTAGTAGAAAAGTAAAAGCAGAGCCTCTTTAAGTAAACAGGCTCCCCTGGACTGCTCTGCTATGACTGTGACTCTCTCTTAGCGATGGTCTGAGTGAATGAGGGGTGCCAGGGCCACAGTGTACGGTTGTTCAGGTGTGCACTGCAGAACTCTAGGGAGTTCCATTCACAAAGTCTGTGTGAAAGGCACTGCCTGGAGTTCCGCTTTGCACAACCATGAGTAGTGGCCCTAAGGGATGCCACAAGACCTTGCCTGTTGACAAGTGGGCCATGGCGCCATCCTCACAGCTTTTCCTGGCTTGAGATTCCTCCTTTGGTACAAACAATAGTTGTGAGCGGTATCATCTCCAGAAAGTCTGACTTCAAATGCTTGTGGCTCAAAGCCTCTCTTTATACCTCTCCCCCCACCACATTAACATCAGCTGGTTCTGCAGGTTAGTTGAACACATTGGATCTATCCTCCAGTTGAGAGAGGTGATCAGTGTCAGGGCCCCTAATGAAAAACTAGGCAGAGTGTGGCCATGTGGTGCAGTAGGAAGAGCGTGGGCTTTGGAGTCCTCTATGTCCCCACATCCAATCGCTCACCACTATCAA
Source organism: Equus caballus (assembly GCF_041296265.1). NCBI lineage: Eukaryota > Metazoa > Chordata > Mammalia > Perissodactyla > Equidae > Equus > Equus caballus. The sequence continues at coordinate 64,528,285 of NC_091688.1, read as the reverse complement.
GAGTGATAATAGCCATCACTTGCTGAATGCCACGTACCTTCTAAGTGCTTTATATGTATTGACTCAGTCCTCAATGAAGTCAGCACTATTATTGTTCCCATATGGGGAATAGTGGGGAAGCACAATGGGGAAGGGGAGGCACAGAGAGGTCAAGCATCCTGCCCAAGAAGACAGAACCAAGATGCAAACCCAAGAACGCCCCAGAGGCCACCTCCTTAAACCCTGCACGGCACTGTGGTGGTGGGTAGTGGTTCACGCTGAGTGGGACTGCAGAGCCTGATCTATTAACCCTCCTGCTACACTAATGATTCTGCCTCCTGAATGGCAGTCCAGCACTGAACTTGTCTCTTTCCTTTTCTACCACCTTGGCCAAGCTGCCGTCATCGCACCTGGATTATTGCACAAGCCTCTCATTTGGCCTCTGTGCTCCAACCCGACTCCTCTAATCCATTCCCGCTCTCTTAGTAGCTTGAGTGATCTTTTAAAACACTAAAAAAAATTTTAAACTCTGGGTGAAAAAACTTCATTGGCTTCCCATTGTACCTAAGAGTCTGAAATCCTTCCTGTAACTGACAAGCCCGGGCACAGTCTGGCCCTGCCCACCTCACCAGCCTTCCCTCCCCAGCCCCAGCTTGCCCCGCCGCCACTCCCTCTTTTAGGCTCCAGCCACATGGCTCCCAAACTTGCCAAAGGCCTTCCATGCCAGGAAGCTCTCAGATTGAACGTTCTTCGCTCTGACCCCCCCATCCCCTTGCTAGTTTTGCTTCCCTGCACCCCCAAATTGGGTGCTAGCATTCTGTATGCCCCCTTCTTGGCACTTAGAAAGACTGGCTCCAATCCCAAAAAAGCCAGCTCCTAAGTACTGACTCTGAGGGCAAGGACAGTTGTTGACTTTGTCACTGTGTCCTCAGCACCTAGCCTAGCACCCTGCTGCTGTTGACACTCAAATATTTGTCGAGTGAATAAATGAATGATTAAAGTATTGATAGACTTCGGTTTGAATCCTGGCTCTGCCAAGGATCTAGGTGATCTTGGGCAGGTAATTATGCACCCAACCAGTAGGTAGGCAATTTTGTTACCATTTGTAATAAAATAAGACTTACTTTCCTGGTATGGGCTCGCGTTCATCTTGAGAAGATTTTGAATTCGCTCTCTGGGAACAGATCCAGTTTGGTTTTGAATGAGCTGAAAAATGTTAGCTGTGATTAAATGCAGAGCATCAAAAATGATCCCCAAATGGTGGATATACAGGTATCACTTCCTGAACTGTTGTGTATGAATGAAATATTTCATAAAATTTTAATAAATAAATAAGAAAATTAGGGAACAGAGAAAACCAAGAACTTTCTATCAAGTATTCTGAATTCAGGAAAAGAAATTAAATTTTTAAAAGGAGTTTTCTTAGCAGACAAGAGACCAGGAGTCTAGGTTCCCGGGGTGCCAGCTGTGGGGCGTGGGCACGTTGTCTAAATTCTCTGGGCTCGACTGCTTCATCTGAAAAATGGAGGGATATCTTCCAAGAGGTTGGTGCAGTGGATCCCTGAAGTCCTCTCCAACTTCAGGAGAAAGGATTCTAGGAGTCAGAAACTAACAATTATGTCACTAAGACAATTCTAGAAAATAGAGAATAAACAGAGAAGAAGATAAATGTAGGAAAGTCCCCATGGAAGACCAGAAGAAAGCCAGAGAAAGGAAGAGAGAAAACTCAGTGGCCAACAAATCTGCCTTCTCTGTCACTGGGGCTCCCTCCTCTTCTCTTCCCCTTCTTCCTCCTGCTCTTCTCATCGTCTCCTCTTTCTCCTTCACATTCTGCTGTCTCATTCACTGGTCTCTAGTAGCTAGGCTTGCCTCCCCCTCAGGAGGGTCTCATTTGACAAGGAAACTGGGAAAGACTGTCCCTCAGCCGTGGAAGGCAGAGCAGAAGCCAGAAAGTCCAAATTTAGTCCTGCTGACCCCCTAGACTGGAGTCATGATGAACAGAGGCACTAATGAGCTCATTCTTCGTCCTTTGGTAGTCTTTCAAGATAAGTTTGGATTTTATTTGAAACAGAGAAACTCAGGGTCGGAAAGGACCATAGGGTCATATGGTCCAGTTCTAGTCCAGCCTACAGATCTACAACATCTTGACGAAGTACATTGTCTCCCAGTCTACAGATGGGGCTCACGACCTCCTGCAACACCCGACTCCATTTTCTCTCCGTCCCAATTGCTGGAAGGTTCTTTTTTAACATTGAGCAAAAAACGCCTCCCTGTGACTTCTACCCTCTTGGCCACTAGTGTTTACTAATGAAGTTCAAGGTCACGTTTCAGATGACTCAGTTACTTTCCTCATTCATACATTGCAATAAAGGTCTCATGGGCTGTAGACCCAAAGACCAAAGAGATAGTGAAGAAATCTGCCCTGTTGCTTCTGCAGAGTGTTAGTGACTGTTACCTGGAGAAAATACATCCAATTGGAAGATTTGGCAGCTGGGAGTGGGAAGAGGGGACACAGCTGAGGTCAGTCAAGTAAATGACATTCTTAGTCTTGGACTCTGGTAATTGTGAAAGGTAAGAAACATTCTCCCTGGTGCCTTGTCTCCAGAGAGGGAGAGAAAGACCTCTGATGGTATGAACTCACCCGCAAGGAAAGGTTGTCCGAGAAGCAGGTATGGCTGTCCCAAGGCAAAACAAGGAGCATTTCCTTCCCTCCTCTGTGCCCTTAGCACACTCTGACTTTGCTTTTAGCACTTACCGCATTTTGCCACGAACATTCCTTATTTGGGCATGAGTTCCTTTCTCGCAATAGATTGTAAAGTCCTTGGGAGGGAGGAGCCATGTCTTATTCATCTTTATAAATAAATGTTTGTGGGATTTTAATTTTTTCCAAAGACAGCAAAATTTTGCGTTGAAATTAGCAATATGATGTCTAAGGAGTGTAAAAATAGTCTATTTCTTTCCATGCTGACTTTTAGTAGAGATAATATTTAAAGCTTTTGCCACTCCTGAATAATAATAATAGTTGTGATTACTCAGTTGTTCATTTGTTCAGCAAATATTTATGATTCATTACCAGCTTACACTGCTGGTACACTTAGTACCAGTGGGATTTCATATCTCCCAGCCCCAGCACAGCCTCTTGCCATCCAGGCGTCGGGCTGGACGTGGAAGTGTCAGATGAGTGCTGAAGACCCAGGCAGGAGACTGGAGACAGCAGGGGCTCCCCAGATGGGAGCAATGACCAGTGCAATACAGGGCTCCCACACCTGAGAGACTAGCTTTATAAAGATGGGATCATGCAGGAGATATACTTACAAGGTGAAGAATTTTTATTTTCATTTAAAAAGCAGAGCGGGACACAGGCTCTTCTTTCGCTACAATTCAAGTAGTTCTGTCCTGGGATGTTGTATCTATAATGAAATTCTAAAAAGAAAAGATTAAAAATACAACAAATTGCCCAGGAACAACAGCTGTCCCCACTGGTGCCTTCTTTCTGAGGCTCCCCAGTCGCCTTCACCTTTAGCTGGTTCTTTACCGCAGACTTTTCTGGAGTTACGAGTCTTAGAGCCGCAGTCCTCACGTTTGTTATTCTGCAGTCCAGTGCCCAAAGTAGAATAGCAGGAATAGCAGCTGTGTACCGTATCATAACCTGAAAGAGCCCAAGTTTCACAGAGGAAGTGTGAATTTCTTGATTGTAGGCATAAAATCTGGTGTGGAGAGTAGAGCTCCAACTGTGCGAGGTAAGCATTAGGCCCCAGTGTGTTCGCTTTCCCCGGCCGTGTTACCAAGGGGAGTTGCCAGCCTAGGGGAGACATTTGGGATCCCCTTCTGACAACTGAGAGATGTTTTGATGAGTAACAGTCTGACAGGAAAGTCTCAAGATTTGCCTAGAGCATGTGGGTGCTTAGCAAACGTCTGCTGAATGGATGGATCCGTAGGAATTTGGCCCTCTGAATTATCAGACAATCTTGCAATTGGGGTTATTTTTCCAATTTGCCCTGCTACATCCATATTCTCTTCTCAGACCCTGCTGGGGCTAAGAGCTTGTGTGTTGTCATCCAGGCAACTGGAAAGATGGTTTTCCTCCACATCGAATTCATAAGCCCATGTGGGAACCTGAGTCAGAGCTTTACCCTCATCAGTGCCACGGAAAAGCTAATAGTAGAGGGCAGGTGGGTCTGGTGCAGGTCTAGAACTCGTTAGGCAGGCTGTGGGCAGTGGAGCTCTCCAGGTAAGGCCAGAGCATGGAAGCCTGGGTCAGGCAGGTGAGTATGTCAGGTTTGGGTGTCCAAGCAACGTGTCAGCTCCAGGAGAGATGAAGCCAGGGGACAAATCCTCTGCCAGTACCACCTGCCCTGCTGCACTCATGATACACTCGTTTGTGACGTTATCTTTCAAAGTGGAAGTCACAAATGGAATGAGCTCTAGGAAAGTTTTTTCTTTCCCAAATCTCAGTCAATAGTCATTGAATGCCTTCTCGATCTAGAACTCAAGGAAATTATAAATAGAGGACGGGGGCCTACCCTGCGAAGGTTGTGTTGTACAGTGGAAAGAGCATGAGGTTCAGAAGCCTGGCCCTGCCACTTATTAGCTGTGATGGTTAAAAATGTGTCCACAAATTGACATGTTCTTCAAAAGGTAGAACCATTTCCTCCCTCCTTGAATGTAGGCTGGATTTAGTGACTTGCTTCTAACAAATAGATAAAGTGGTAGTGAGGGTGTATAACTTCCAAAACTAGGTCATAAAAGACAGTGATGCTCCCATCTTGGTCTTTCTCTTGGATCATTTGCTCTGGGGGAAGCTGGCTGCCATGTTGTAATGACTCTCAAGCAGCCTATTGGAGAGGCCCACATGGCAACAAACTGAGACCAGCCAAAGGCCACAGGAGTGACCCATCTTGGAAGCAGATTCTCCAGGCCCAGTCAAGCCTTCAGATGATGGCAGTATTGGCCAACATCTTGACTGCAGCCTCAGGAGAGACCTTGAGCCTGAACCACCCAGCTAAGCTGCTCCCGAATTCCTGACCCACAGAAACTATGAGATAGCAATGTTTGTTGTGTTGAGCCATTAAGTTTGGAGTTACTCCATTAAGCAGCAATAGAAAATATACCAGCTCTTTGACCCTGGCAGGTCATTTAATTTCTCAGAGCCTCCATTTCCTTATCTATAAAATAATGATTCCTACCTTACAGGGGTGTGATAGTTAAGTGATATGCCCTATGTCAACAGTTCTCAAACTTGATTTCAGAACACTTTCATATTCTTAAAATTGAGAACCCCAACGAGCTTTTGCTTATTATAGTTTCTGTCTACCATATATCATTAATATTTGCCATCCTTTATGCCTGTGGCAAAAATCTCCCCCTGCATTGGAGAAGAGCTGTCATCCAGCATTCGGTCAGCTGAGGACGGACTGGTCGAGACGTATCTAGGTATAAGTTTCATGTCATTTTTGCTGTGCAGAGTCCTTCAGATCTTCTTAAGACTGAAAGGTCAGTGCTGAGGCTTTTTTTTTTTTTTAGAATTTTAAACTGAGGCATTTAAAGAATAATTTATTTGTTATGTCATTTAAAAACAACAATAATCCATTTCATGTTCACAAAGCCACATTTTTTGTAATGAAAAATAGCTATGTTTGAAAATAAAAAAATGTAACGAGAAGAGTGGCAGTGTTTTATGTTTTGGCAAGAATCTTGAATATCTGGCTTCATAGAGGCAGCTGGATTCCACAGCTGCATCTCCATCCCATCCGTTGCAATATTGGCCTTGCACAGATATGTGGCTGGAAAGGAGAGGACTTCATGGCCCCCCTGAAAGGGTGACAGGGGCCCTCTGACCACACTTTGAAAATCTCTGTTCTGTTAACAGCATCTGTAGTAAGTGTTCAATTGATGAAACCTATTATTGTTGTTATTATTAGAAAATGTATCATGTACAGAGCAGAAATGGAACTAAACACGACCTCACAGAAAGATACAGAGTTGGAGGAAAGGCTCTCGGCTAACAGGCCGCATGAACTGAAGCAACCCCTGTTAGCTCTCTGGCCCCTGGTGTCCTCAGGTATAACCTGGGTAAATTGGGCCCGGGCGGCGAGCTGCATGCTCAGGCCTGAGCAGGCAGGCCTCGGCCCCGCCTCTTCCTCACCCAGGGCAGTTCTGCCAGGAGATGTTTTTCTGCTTAAACTGTCTTTGGAGAAAGGCTCCTATGACTCAAAGTCATCGAATTCTGTGTGCTTGTGCTCCTCCAAGCTCTAAGGCTCTTTGCTTCTCTGAAAGATGTGTGGACCAGTCAGCAGCAGCTCTGCCGGGTGGGTAAGCTGACCAGATGCCGGATTATGGGTCATGCTGGACAGATGACGACACGCAGACCTGAGGCCACCTAATGACTGAGTCCGTGGAATCCTGCGATTCCACCCAGAAGCAGATGTTGGCACTTTCACCCTACTTGACCACATCTTATTTAAATCGATTCAATTATTCATTCTTTACATTGTGCAAAAAAAAATACAACATTCAACACTGTAGTCTAGGGCAATACCATTTGGACTGGCAGATGGCAAGCTGGCGTCCACCATGAGCAGACCCCACGGAGAGGGACCTCGAAGACTGAGCACCCATAGCGCCAGGGTCCACAACTTACAGAGAATGGAATCTGCGGGCCGTGCCTTGTCTTGAATGGCATTGGGAAACCTTCCACAGTTGATTCTTCTGTGGCCTTCTTTCTCCATTTTTTGCTTCCTAAAAAAAAGGTGCATAAGATTAGTATACTTCTAATAGAGATAGAGTGTTGGTAAAACTGAAAAATGTTAATTACTATATCAGAGCCTGGAACAACGTAGGAGTGGCATGTCATCCTCGACACAGAGATCCCCTCTTCCTGCCTGTTTGAGAGCTTCCCTATGTGTGTATCCAGCACAGTTTGGCCTGATAAGAATGTACACACCAAGCGTTCAAAATAAACCTCTTTTGGGGCCAGCCTGGTATCATAGCGGTTAAGTTCGCGTACACCGCTTTGGCGGCCTGAGTTTCGCTAGTTCAGATCCCAGGCACCGACCTATACACTGCTTATCAAGCCATGCCGTGGCAGGTGTCCAACATATAAAATAGAGGAAGATGGGCGTGGATGTTAGCTCAGGGCCAATCTTCCTCAGAAAAAAAAGGTAAATCTGTTTTGTTCCCCAGAGGATAATATCTAATCATCATATACCCATACACAATATAGATATCTGATGTATGGGATTATAAAATTTGGAGTTTTCTTCATATTCATGTCTCAAAATCAATTATGGGGGAAGAAGCTGCAATATGTGTCAATACCGGGTCACGTGGCTTTGGCTTTATAAGTACCAGCTGAATGTATCCAGAAGGTCCAGCAAGGTGGATTTTGTCCAGTGTCTATGGGGCTAAAGGCTATGTGAGCATGTGGGCTTAATTTTAGCTGTACAAGGCCACCAGGGGGCATCAGAAAGATGTCCTACAGTTGTCATCTACCAGAACACCTCCTCTGACCTGTCTATAGCTTCAGCCTCCCTCCACAGAAATCCTAACTCCTCCAGAAGAATTCTAATTAGTAACAATTCTGAAAGCTCTTGCTCAGCCCCTGGGAGACAGTAACAGCCCCTGGGGAAAGTTGCTCATTTCTACTGTGGAGGGCACCGTGCCCCAGAGATCCTGGACCAAGCGGGGAGGCAGCACCGAGACTGATTCCCGGGAATGGGGCAGGAGGCTGGGGTGCTGCTTGGCAGACATGTGCGCGCCTGCCTGTGCCCAGGCCTGCCGCGGGGATGGAGGTGCCGTGCTTGGAGTGTGTGGGCTTGGGGGCCCAAGAAGCCAGGTCCTTTCCCTTCTTTAGAAAAACATGCTCTCCTCCTGAGTCACAGATTTTCTCACACTTCATTTTCTGTCTCCACCCTCCTCCTCCAGGGCATTTGAACATCTGCTCTCCAAAGTGGAAAACTTGGATTTCAGTCAAGTGAATTCAGCCCAACACATGACTTTCCTTTTCTGCATCTTTTAAACTTCTTTGTGCACTAAAATCTTCTTGCCAAACATAACTGCTAAGGGCAATTCTAATGGAGAAGATGGTTTTTCAACAAGACCAAGTAGCTAAAGTGTACTCCTAAATCCTAAATTCTGCATCAGCAATAACACAAAGGGATAAGCATTTTGCATGTGGCATATATGTTACTTGTCTGCATTTATATGGCACTTTGCAAATATCCCACAAACAGTGTGTACATCAGCAAGCTCCATAAAGAACCGGTCCCATTGGAAAGATGTCTAATCTTCTAAAAGAGTGAAGAGTGGAAAGCCCTCCTTTCAAGTAATTCCTCAGCAATTATGCAGTTCGCCAACGCCCCAATTCGTAAATCATGGCCACCTCCTCTCCCTCCCCAGCAGCAGATTCACTGTTGGATCTGATTTTACACTGGTTGTGCTGTTCTTTCCATCTTGTTCATCATAAAAGAGTAAATTTAGTCTGGACCATTGGTCCCTGTCCTGGTACTTAAGTGGTTCTATAGCATCTAGACCAGGAATTTAGAAGAGAAACATTTTGTACCTTAAATGTTTAATCAAAATGTTTTTTAGATGTCAAACTACTTTTACTATCCTTTAAAAACCTAAAAAAAAAAAAAAAAGACCCCAAAATCTAGATTTTAATACAATTAATAAAAATAGTTGGCCTGGGATGACTCTGGGTGAGCATACTTAGTGCCCCTGTGTTTAAAGGAGAGTCAAAGCTAATGATTGACGTCATGCTGGGTTAAGGTAATGGTCCACTCCAGATGGCACATGGTAATTTTTAGCACAAACACCATGCTGTTCCCTTTTTTCAGGGGCGGAAAATCAATGGAACATTTATGACAAGTGCCCGTTCCTGTGGTGGAATGCTTTCCACCAGGAAGCTTCAGTCTTTCAGACTTTGTCATCTGCTTCTACTAGAACCCATTAAGTACATGTAATTGTGGTTGCTAAACAGCTCCTCCCTCCTTGACTGTTGACCTTCGAAAGGTAAATTAGCCAAGCTCTGGCCCGAGTCCACAGCGCCGCCTGCGCTTGGAGGTGGCGCCTCTCATTAACTCACCGAAGCTTCAAATAAGTGACCCTGAATCCACATGAGCTAACAGTTGATCCAAAGAGCGTTTCAAAACCATTAAGGATTTCGCCTGAGGATTTTACATCTGCAGGTTTTTACACAATTTACAGCTTGTTACTTCTGGAAGATTTTTTGCTGGGGACAGGGGAGAAGTAAGCCCTGAGATGCGAGATTAGGCTTATTTCTGGTGGGACCGGGTGGGGGGGAGGGGCAGAGATGGGATCCAACAGGGTAGATATTTACTCATCGTGAGGAGAGTGCAGTGACTATGGGAGCTGGTGCACAATGGTGTTTGTCTAAAAATCTCCTGTCTGGGCAATGTTCAAACAGAGCCTACAGGACAAACCACCCTCCCTGTACTGTAGCTCGGTCCTTACCCAAGGGGTTACTGAAGTCACCTGGGGAGATTTGAAAGACATATTCCTACCAGGGCGCCACCTCTGGCGAGGCTGATACAGCAGGTGGGGCTGAGGCCCGTGCTTTGTTTAAAAATCTCCCTGGTGACTTTGATGTTCTCCCCAGTTGAGAACCACCGCCAGAGGGATTTGTCATTCAGAAGGGAGGGCGGGCTATGCATCCAGCTCTGAGATCTGGAATTCTATAACTCAGCCAGTGGCTTCTGGCACCCCTTCAGTTAGTTGACGCCCACTCTCCCACCCATCCTGGGAATTTAGCAGCAAGAAGCCCTCACCATTCAAGGACCCGGAGGCAGAAGGCACAGCTTGGACTGGTTCTCTCTGCACGTTCCTGCCCTCCTGAGGCGGTGCCGGGGTCCTCCTGCGCCACAAAGCACACACAGATGTGGATGTGCCCGAGGAAGTGACTCATCGCTTGGCGGCCCATGCACAGCCCGGCAAGCAGCTCAGACTCGGCCGAGCGCACCATTTCAGGACTCTGTTCTGGTTCTGATTTCTCGCTCCGTGGGGTCTGTGCTGTCATGGCTGGGGCTCAGAGCAAGAAAGCGTCAACACTGGCTTGCCTGCCTTCTTTCTCCAAACATTTAAAAATCTCATTTACAGATGAGGGAATACTTTCCCCCTTTTTTCCTTTCCTTTTGTTTCAAATTACCCCAAGCTGTACCAGAGGATGAATAGATTTAAGAAGATAATTTTAAAATCTATTAATCTGACCGCTGATTATTAGAGCTCTAAAAGCTTTTCCAAAGAAATGTATTCAACTATGAATTAAAACAAGCTTATGGGACTATCTGGAGGGCTAAACTCTTGTTTCTATGTCCCCTTTTAGCACAAATAAGTTACACTGCTGAACTGAAAGGGATGACACCCCCCAGCCTGTATTTTTTACTCTGGTTTTACCCTTTTATGTAAACAGAAAATAGGCGTACTTCTCTCACCATTATGAGCAGGGCCGCATAAGCACCATGGTCCAAAGAGTTTTCTCCACATTTTGAATTACTTCCTCGGGAAACGTCTGGGTCAAAGGTTGCGAACATGTTTGTGTGATGATGCATATTGCCAAAATGCTTTCCACAAAAGTGGTACAAGTTACACAGCCCCCAACAATGTGGGCAGCTTGGTTTGACCACACCTTCCTCTGCACAGGAATTGTCACTTAAAAATGTTTTTGTTAACTTAAAAAGGCGGTGTGGCACCTTGTGTTAATTACCATTTCTTCTCTTATTAAAGGGGAGAAACATTTTCCCATATGCTTCTTTATTGATTGTGTTTCCTATTTGTGACTTCTAGTTCATAAACTTTGTCCATTATTTTTTTTGGAGGGTTTCAGGGTTTACTTTTTAATAAAAACAGCCATTTGTTGATTGCTTGTGTGCCAGGTGCTTCTCATGTAGCCTCCTTTGTTCCTTCCCACCTTCCTGGCACGTTGTCCCCATTTTAATGATGAATAATCTGAGGCTTAGAGAACTGAAGCAACTTGGCAAAGCCACAAGGGAGTCAGGGGCAGAGCTGGGATCCGAAACTCTGCCTGCCTGTAAGTAAGCCGGCCTTCTTAACCACCGTTCCGCTGCTCCTTCGTGCACTTGTCAGAGCAGTTGGTACCATAAAAATCTCAACACTGAACACAGTATTTGCTCTTAATACTTTCCAAGTTGTCTGCCTTTATTTTTTTAAAAAGATTGTGGTTTCAATTTTGCAAACACTGGTTACCATGTTGTTGCTGTCAAAGAGGTGGTGGCAAGAAACATATCGAAATGGGTTACATTTCACAAATAGTAAAAAAAATACAGATTAAAACAGTGAGATACCAGTTTTCACTTATCATTTTAGCAACAGTTGGAAAGAAAAAGAAAACATATGCCCTGGGGGATGGGGGAGGCCAGGTTGGAAATACCTCCATGACCATGCACACAGCTGCAGGCCTGTGAACGGGCACCGCCTTGCTAATGGCCAGTTTATCAGAATTTTCACTGCTCACTTTTGAAACATTAACTGCACTCCTAGGTTTTTATTCTAAGGAAATAATCAACTAAGACTAAAACTTTGCATGTAAAATGATGTGCTGAAGCAGTGTTTATAATATCAAAGAACTGGGAAAAACTAAATGTCCATCCATAAGGGATTGGTTAAATGAATCAGGGTACACCCATACACTGAAATAAATGCAGTCGTTACAAATGAAGCTGTAGGTTTATCCGGAGTGACTGTTGAGATGCCCACAATATAACGTTAAATAAAAAGGACATCACAAAACAATACATATAGTATGATCCCATTTTTGCAAAAATGGGTATGTGTATGCAGAGAAAAAAAGACTGGACAGTATACACCAAAATATTAGCAATGATTTTTCTCTCAGTGAAATGTTCTTTATACTTTTCTCTATTTTCTGAATTTTTTTTGCAATAAGCATATATTATAATTTTAAAAATAAAGGTTTTTTTCCCCCTATCTTCCCCCTGTGTTCTCGTCTATGTCTCCCAGGCCTACAGGGCTGCCTCTGCACTTTGCATTTAAGGCAGGTTTAATGAGCAGACTGTAGGGAGCTGCCCTCTGCCTGAGCTGTGACCTGGGATCCCCTGCCATCTGCCCTGGGCCAATCTCCCCTTTCTAAGCTTCCAACTCTCCTTCTGCAGAAAGTCTTCGCAAAGTGTAAAGCTCTGAACCAACAGAATTATTATTGTTTACTGCTCCTTATAATTTTGTCATTATCATTTTAGACCCAGGAGTTTTTAATCCCGGTATTTCCAATTCATTCAGAATGAAATAATCTCAAAGCGTGGTCCCCAGAGCAGCCCGCGTCTCAGTAAGATGTGCAGATGGTTCCCCGGCCCACTCCGGTTGGAGAAGCCTAGTCTAGAACAGGCACCTTGGGCAAGTCCCTCCTGAGTGCTGAGAGTGGGGAATGTCAGCGATACTGGCTGCTGCCGCCAGCACTAACATCCAGGGTGCCAATTAGTCTAAGAGCTAGTGATCTCAATCATGCCCGTTTCAGAGTCACATCCAGCAATGCTGGTTACGGTTCAAGAGCCAATGGAATGAACTGAACGGAGCCAGACCTCGTCTGCTGGACGTAACCTTGGAATCAGAAGACGACCTCCTGGCCATTTGATCTGGTTGGTCTGGTTAAAAAAAGTTTGAATTTTAGAATCAGTTCTTAAGTTACTGGGAGCCCCACTTTTGGGGATTATTTGGCTTTTTAAAAATCTGGTGAAGAGTCGTCAGGAATTTAATTTCAGCATTCCTGGGATGGTGGGAAGGAACAACCTGAGGAAGAGAGTAGTGGGGACCCCAAAGGACGGCCGGAGTGCTCCTCCGGAATCTGGGGAGCCGCACAGAGGGACTTGCTGTTGGGGCTGCGATCCCACGGGAGGTGACTCAAAATCAGTGGAGCGTCCCTACACACCCCTAAGGCACCAGCAATCCTGCTGGAGTCCCTTTTCCCCAGACTCTTCACCACCTGCCTCCTTCTCATCCCCCAGTACGTACCCAGTTCAAATCCCACCTCTGGAAAACCCTCGCAACCACCTTTCTCTAGTGGCCCTACCCTCCCACAGTGAGTTACTCTTGGTCATATCCCATCACTGAATAGTCATGGACAGCTAACACACAGGTAACGTGCTTTCTATGAGCCGGGCCCTGTTTTAAGTACTTTACCTATATCAACTCCTTTCAACATCATAACAGTTTCTAACAAGCTCCCAGGTGATGCCATGCTGCCACTCTGTTGACCACACTTTGCAATTATTTCATTATGAGTGAATTGGAAATATTGAGATTAAAAACTCCTGGGTCTAGAACGAGAATGACAAAATTAAAATAAGCAAATAATTCTGTTGGTTCAGAATTTTACAGTTTGTAAAGACTTTTTGCAGAAGAGGAGTTGGAATTTAGGCAGGTAATATTATCCTCATTTTACAGAGGAGGAAACTAAGGCACAGAGGTTACATAACTTTCCCAAGGTCACAAAGCCAATAAGTGTCAGAGCCAGTATTTGGACACAGGTGGTCTGACTTCAGAGTCATAAGGAATGTAGTCTTAGTTCTTGCATAGCGCTGTTAACATTCTGTAATTTTCTTTGTTCATTGTCTGTGTCCCTGGCAGAAATGCCAGCATCTTGAGGGTGGTGATCTGTCTGCATCACTTATTTTGAATCCGCAATACCTAGACAAGTGCCTAGCATTTAGCAATAAATATTTGCTGAATGAATGAATAACACTAGCAGTAGACTCTCTTTTCAGGGCTACTTATCACAAAATTATAGAGTTCTCATTATTTCACAATAGTTGCTGCAAACTTGGGACCAATTAAAGAACAAACCCAGACCTGAGGGAGCTGCTGGGCAGAAGGCCGGGCTGACTCACTAGGCTCCCCACACCACCGTGAAGAGTGTTCAGGTTCTCGAGGGGTGACATGCTGCCAACCTCGGAGACTGCTTGTGAAGCGTTGAAATCATTTGTTAAATCAACAGTGGCTCAGAGTTTACTCTGCTGAGCGTTCCCTCTATACGAGGCCTTCCGTCAGATATTTGGGATACAAAGATGGGTGTGAAGGCATGAGGACAGATGAGACACAGTGCTGAGGGGAAACAGAGGCCAGAGCAAAGAATTCTGCCTGGGGTGGGGGCTGCATGTCAAGTTCATAGAAATGGCCTAACTCTGAAGCTGGGCCTTGAATGAATGCGATTTTGCTGGGCCAGTGAGTGTTTTGAGGAGGCAAACACACTTCTTTGGAAGGCTGACAGTTATGTAATCTTTACCATCTTGTCTTTAACTCTGACAAAAAAAAAATTCAAGTTTTGAATATCAGCGGTAGGCTGAGTCTTCAAATACTGTCTGAAACAAAAGAGTCAATTTAAGGCAATTATCCAGATGATTAAATTTCTCAGAATTTTAATTTAGTCTGAAATGTTCTGATAGTTGAGGCCACAGAAAAAAGTGTAGAAAGACAAGGTGATTGATTTGAATTCCTAATCTGGCATGTGTAGACAATTGGAAAGAGTTAACTTGAGAGAAAGAAGATGCAGAAGTGGGCTCATGGGAAATAGTTCTTTCTCTGAGCGTGTTACTTTTATTTAGAAGAGGGAGTACAAAACTATTAAGAAGATTGATTTCTTCCGGCACCATCCGCAAAAACGTCACCATTCATCCAGAAGAAATCGCTCTTCAGCGGTCCATCAGTTTAAACTGCGTTGTTAGTCCTAAACTAATGAGCTATTTCAAAAACCAACAGTTGAAATAGCTTCTAATTTTTAAAAACTGGTTCCATTTTAAATAATATGATTCATAGGACTCTGGAAGTTAAATTTTCATGAAATATTAAAATAGGCTTCAGGGATTCCATGAATTAGGATTCTATAAAGGCATAAAACCCATTTTTCCTGGCGTGAAATCAGGCTGTAGCTTGCTGTATTACCTCATTTAAAGATGGAGAGGATGTGGATGCCAACTCATCCAGGATGATTGGAGAGCTCACAGGAAGAGAGAGAGCTGAAGTGCATTTGCCTTTATCAATTTTCTCTTTAACATCTTCAAGTAGCATCTCCAACTTGAAGATTTCACCTTCCACTTTTCTAAGAAAACATAAAGAGACAGGCATCTGATAGGGCACGCAGTAAACAGTCTAATTAGTAACAACAGTTCTTGAATGTAGCATTGATCCATATTATTAATGTGGTCTGTCTTCAAACAGGAAGGATAATGGACACTTGCCCTGACAGGCATCCTGTTTATAGTTTCACTCCAAAGCCCTGGGCTCTAATCCTCATTTTGTTATTCATTAGCTGTGTGTCCTTGGGTAAATCAGTAAATCTTTCTGTGCCTCCAATGTCTCAACTATAATATAGGAAAACAATATTTTGCTTATCTGGATCTGATTATTTTGAGGTCCTTTATAGTTCTAAGAGCTATGATTCTATGCAAATAATTTTTTATATCAATTGAAAAAGAGGAATGCCATGAAGTATCTGAATAATTTAATTAATGAGCTTGATCTATTTTTGTTAGTGCCTTCAAGTCAATTTAGACTCCTAGAGACCCTGTGGATAGCAGAGTGAAACCCTGACTGGTCTTTCTGAGCCATCCTCTCACCTTCTGTTCCTATATTAGACAATGCTCCAATACTATTCATAGGGTTTGCATGGCCACCTTTTTCAGAAGTGAGTGGCCAGGTCCTTCTTCCTAGTCTGTCTTAGTCTGGAAACTCTGCTGAAACCTGTCCACCATGGGTGACCCTGCTAGTATTTGAATACAAGTGGTGTAGCTTTCAGTATCACAGCAACACGCAGCTGCCACAGTATGACAACCCACGGATGGGGCATGTGGTTCCCTAACAAGGAAATGAACCTGGGCTGCAGTGGTGAGAGCAGTGAATCTTAACCACTAGGCCACCAGGACTGGCTAGCTTGATGTATAGGTATATGTACATATATGTACATGTGTATATAAATACATATTTTACACAAAAAAGATAATCCATTTTCTTTGAATGCATTATGATTACAAAAATTTACATGTATTAACTGGTAAAAGAAAAATTTCAACAAATTCCAAAACATTAAAAATTATACTACTGCATTCCCACTAAGATCAAGAACAAGGCAAGGATCGAGGCAAGGATGTCCCTTCTCACCACTCCTTTTCAACATTGCACTGGAAGTCCTAGCTAATGCAATATGACAAGAAAAGGAAATTAAATGTATACAGATTGGAAAGAAATAAAACTATCTTTGTTCATTGATGATGTGATCATCTGTAGAAAATCCAAAAGAATCAACTGAAAAAAAAAACCTCCTGGAACTAATAAGTAATTATAGCGAGGTTGTAGGATACACAGTTAATATACAAAAGTCAGTTGCTTTCCTACATACCAGCAATGAACAAGTGGAATTTGAAATTTAAAACACAATACCACTTACATTAGGATCCAAAAAAATGAAATATTTAGGTATAAATCTAATTAAATATATACAAGATCTATATGAGGAAAACTACAAAACTCTGATGAATGAAATCAAAAAACTAAATAAATGGAGAGAGATCCCATGCATGGATAGGAAAACTCAATATTATCAAGATGTCAGTTCTTCTCAAATTGATCTATAGAGTCAATGCAATCCCAGTCAAAATCCCAGCAAGTTCTTTTGTGGATATTGACAAACTGATTCTAAAGTGTATATAGAGACACAAAAGATCCAGAATAGCCAACTCAATATTGAAAGGAAAGACAAAGTTGGAGGGCTGAGACTGCCCAATTTTAAGTCTTACCATAAAGCTACAGTAATCAGTGCAGAGTGGTATTGGTGAAAGACCAGACAAATAGATCAATGGAACAGAACAGAGAGCCCAGAAATAGACTCACATAAATACAGTCAACTGATCTTTGACAAAGGAGAAAAGGCAACACAATGAAGCAAAGATAATCTTTTCAACAAATGGTGCTGGAACAACTGGACATCCACATGCAAAAAAATGAATCTATACACAGAATCTATACACTCTTCACAAAAATTAACTCAAAATCGATCATACACCTAATGTGAAATGCAAAACTATAAAACTCCTAGAAGAGAACATAGGAAAATACCTAGATGACCTTGGGAATGGCAGTGATTTTTCAGATAGAACACCAAAAGCACCATTCATGAAATAAATAACTGGTAAGCTAGATTTCACTAAAATTAAAAACTTCTTTGCAAAAGATAATGTCAAGAGAATGAGAAGACAAGCCACAGACTGGGAGGAAATATGGGCAAAAGACACATCTGATAAAGGACTATTGTCCAAAATATACAAAGAACCTTAAAACTCAAAAATAAGAAAACAAATAACTCAATTAAAAAATGTGCTGCTAAAGACCTTAACAAACTCCTCACCAAAGAAGATATACAGATGGCAAGTAAGCATATGGAAAGATGCTTCCCATCGGTTGTCATCAGGGAAATGCAAATTAAAACAATAATGAGATACCACTATACACTAGTAGAATGGCCAAAATTCAGAACACTAACACCACCAAATACTGGTGAGGAAGCAGAGCAATAGGAATTCTCATGCATTGCTGGTGGGAATGCACAATGGTACACCACTTTGGAAGACAGTTTGGCAGTTTCTTTTAAAACTAAACATACTCTTACCATATGGTCCAGCAATCATGCACCTTGGTATTTACCCAAAGGAGGTGAAAACTTAGGTCCATACAAAAACCTGCATATGGGGTCTGGCCCAGTAGCATAGTGGTTAACTTCACGTGCTCAGCTTCAGTGGCCCAGGACTCACTGGTTTGGATCCCAGATGTGGACCTAGCACCACTTATCAAGCCATGCTGTGGCAGGCATCCCACATACAAAATAGAGGAAGATAGGCACAGATGTTAGCTCAGGGCCAATCTTCCTCAGCAAAAAGAGGAGGATTTGCATCAAATGTTAGCTCAGGGCCAATCATCCTCAAAAAATAAAATTTAAAAAAAATTTAAGAAAAACCCTGCATATGGATGTTTATAGCAGCTATATTCATTATCACCAAAACTTGGAAGCAACCAAGATGTCCTTCAGTAGATGAAAGGATAAATAAACTATAGCATATCCAGATAATGGAATGTTATTCAGCACTAAAAAGAAATGAACTATCAAGTCATGAAAAGACATGGAGGGAACTTAAATGCGTATTGTTAAGTGAAAGAAGCCAATATGAACAGGCTACATACATATTGTATGATTCCAACTATGTGACATTCTGGAAAAGGCAAAACTATGGCAACAATAAAAAGATCAGTGGTTGCTAGGGGTTGGTGCATAGGAAGGGATGAATAAGTAGAATACAGAGCATTTTTAGGGCAGAGAAAATTCTCTGTATGATACTATAAAGATGGATACATATTATACATTTGTCCAAACCCATAGAATTTACAGCAGGAAGAGTGAAACTTAATGTAAACTATGCAGTTTGGGTGACATGTCAATGTAGGTTCATCAGCTGTAACAAATGAAGCCTCTGGCGAGGGATGTGATAGTGGGGGAGGCTATGCATGTGCTGGGGCAGGGAGCATATGGGAAATCTCTGTATCTTCCTCTTAATTTTGCTGTGAACCTAAATTGCTCTTAAAACAGTCTTTGAAAAGTTATACCACTCACATTCTCTGATCATTAGAAATCAATAACAAAAAGATAGCAAAAAAAACTATCTAATTGGAATTTTTAACATTCATCTGAATAACTTTAGGGTTAAATAGAAAATAAAAACGGAGATTAGGGATAATTTACAAATGGATAGTAAATAAGAGAATGACATACGAAAACCAACATGATACAGCTACAGCAGTACTCTGAGGAAAATTCACAGTGTTAAAATGCATTATTAAGTGAAAATTCAAAAATCAATAAACTAAGTACCCAAAACAAGAAGGCATAAAAATAACAACAAAATAAACCTAAGAAAGGAAAAGATGCACAAAAGGAGAAATAAATTAAATTTAAAAGAATTTGATCAATAAAATAAAACATTCTGTTCAAAATATTTATAAAATAAACCACTGGAAAGTCTGACTGAGAAGCATAAATAACACTCAGAATGAGAAAGGAATTGTGCCATTTGTGACAACATGGATGGACCTTGAGAGAATTATGCTACGCAAAATAAGTCAGACAGAGAAAGACAAATGTTACATGCTTTCACTCATATGTGGAAGATAAACAAACACATAGATACAGAGAACAGATTAGTGATTACCACAGGGGAGGGGGGTTGGGGGAGTGTGAAAGGGGCAAAGGGACACATATGTACAGTGGCAGATGGAAACTAGACATTCGGTGTGAACACAATGCAGTCCATACAGAAACCAAAATATAATGATGTACACCTGAAATTTATACTATGTTATAAACCAAGGTGATCTCAATAAAATAACTGAAAAAAAAAAAAGAGTGAGAAAGGAAAAATACCAGAAGAAAAATTTAAAATCAAATGGAATTGAACAACTTCATATCAACATAGTTTAAAATCTAGTGAAATGAATAAGTTACTAGGGAAATATAAATTATTAAGATCTACTCAAAAAGAGGTAGGAAATCTGAAAGGATTAATAACCAGAGAAAAATAGAAAAGATTATAAAAAATCTACCCCCCAAAAGGCAAGTGGGATTATGGGTGAGTACTACAAAGAGTTTAAGTAACTCTTCTGGGACATGAAAAAAAAAGGAAATTTCCCAACTCATTCTATAGTTAAAATTAGGATATTTATTAATGTACTTCACAACATTAATAGATTAAAGGAGATTAATAAACTAATAAAAATTAATAAAAATAGATTTCTGGGCCAGCCTGGTGGGGCAGCAGTGAAGTTTGCACATTCTGCTTCTCAGAGGCCCGGGGTTCACTGGTTGGGATCCCGGGTGCAGACATGGTACCACTTGGCAAAAGCCATGCTGCAGTAGGCGTCCCACATATAGAGTAGAGGAAGATGGACATGGATGTTAGCTCAGGGCCAGTCTTCCTCAGCAAAAAGAGGAGAATTGGCAGTAGTTAGTACAGGGCTAATCTTCCTAAAAAAAAAAAAAAAAGATCTCTAAATCTCATTTAAACATTTTCTTAAATTAAAAAAAAAACAGGCCGGCCCTGTGGCCCAGTGGTTCAGTTCGCACGCTCCACTTCAGCAGCCCAGGGTTTCACTGGTTTGGATCCTGGGTGCAAACATGGCACCGCTCATCAGGCCATGCTGAGGTGGCATCCCACATAGCACAACCAGAAAGACCTACAATTAGAATATACAACTATGTACTGGGGAGCTTTGCGGAGAAGAAGGAGAAGAAAAAAGAAAGATTGGCAATGGCTGTTAGCTCAGGTGCCAATCTTTAAAAAGGAAACTAAAAAAAACAAAAACCCTAGTCCTAGTAAACTAGGAATAGAAGGAAACTTTCTTGATAAAGCTTACTTGAACCTACAGCAATCATCATACTTGGAAGAATTCCCAGTACCACTAGGGACATGACAAAAATTCTTGCTTTCATTAGTATTATTCAATATTGTTCTGGAAAACCTAGTAAATAAAATGAAGCAATACAAAGAAATGTGATATGTAAGAACTGGAGGGAAGAAAAGATATAAAGAATAAATATTTAGGCAGAAAATGGGAGTGGGGAGAATGCACCATTATTTTCAGATGCTATGATTGTGGTACCTAAAAATTAAGATAATAAAGTGAAAATCAGCAAAACACTAAGAACAGAATTGCATAAGGTAGCCAGTACAAGTTAAATACACAATTTTGTTTATTTCCTGTTAATTGATCAGGGAAAAATCTATTAACCATACTCTGAAAAACTATAAAATAGCTAGGAGTAAATCTAACCAAAAAATGTGTGAAATCTACATGAAGAAAACACGCTCCTTGATGAGAATACTCATTACAAAGATTTTAACTCTTCCTGAACTAATCTGTAAATTCGACACAATCCTAAACAAAACTCGAATGGAATTTTATTAAGGAAACTTGGTGAACTCATTATAAAGTTTATTAGTAAGAAAAGTGTGTAAGAATAGCTAAAGAAAGTTTAAAAAAGAAGAAACGTTTCAAAATATACATTAAATTATAGTAATTTAAAACTGTGTGGTTAATGACATGATGGAAATATAGATCAATGGGATGGAATAGAACCAGTCCATCCACATGTGGAGGTTTTGTATATGATAAAAGTGGCTTTTTCAACCAATGGGGAAAGCCTGCCCTAGTCAATAAGTGGTGGGACAAAGACCTAAGCATGAAAAACCATACTGATAATCAAATAAAACACAGGGAAATATGTTCTAATCTAGCAGGCAGAAGAGAATTAAGCAGGGGACAAGGAGAGCCTGAAAATGGAAAGGAAGTGAAACGATGGAGCAAGGTAGAGTGAAGAGATGGGCTCAAGGACCACGCTTGGAAAGTGAGTAAAGGAAGAAAGAGGAGGTGAAGACATGCAGAGTTGGGGATGGAGAAAGGACATTTCTGAGGGAATTTGTGATCTTTTTTGTAGAGCAGAAGACGAGATTATACGCTGATAATATCAGAAAGGGGGATTGATGGAGGTAGAGCCTCATTTCTTTTTTTTTTTTTAAAGATTTTATTTTTTCCTTTTTCTCCCCAAAGCCCCCCGGTACATAGCTGTATATTCTTCGTTGTGGGTCCTTCTAGTTGTGGTATGTGAGATGCTACCTCAGCGTGGTCTGATGAGCAGTGCCATGTCCGCGCCCAGGATTCGAACCAACGAAACACTGGGCTGCCTGCAGCGGAGCGCGCGAACTTAACCACTCGGCCACGGGGCCAGCCCCTAGAGCCTCATTTCTTGACTCCTTGGCTTCTGGTGTTCGTGTGTGAAAGAATCAGATGACTAACAGACTACATTCTGACAAACAAGGTGCTTTAAATCCAAACGTATTTTTGCATATTACCTTTTAAAAGCAATAAAAGGTTTTAGTAAGAGCACAGTAGCTGACTTAAACAAGTGATTAGCCGATGAATTTGCAAGGTTCTTCTCCCCCTACAGAAAGCCATCCACAATGGCCTTTGGACTCAACACTTAGAAGGTTCTCAACAAGCCAAGCCCTCAAGGGCTGTATGGGGTTCTGCTCAGTGCCATGTTACGCCCAGCAAGAACAAGAGGACCAATCTCAAGCTCAGCAGTCTTTGCTTCTCTGAGGTGGCTTTAACTGAGTTTGGGGAGAGGCCAGGTTCTTCCCTTGCCCAAGTGTTGAAAGCTTCTCCTGTACTGGGATATAATTGCAGTTGAAACTCTTCTGATTTGTGCTGGGGCCAGGCACAGTGTGGGTGTAACCAGGGTGTAAATAAGGCATTGCATAACTTTGGTCTTCATGTGCACAGAGGCCTGTCTTTAAAACGATTGCCAAAACAAGTGGGATCCCTTAGAAAATAAATATCCTTACTCTATTAATTTTTAAACAAACAGTGAAAGCATGTGGAGATCTTTTTTTCCCAGAAAAAAAAATAAGCCCTTGTGGGAAGAAAATCAATATTAAAACCCCATCCTTGCTGTCTAATTACTCAGTGTTGAAATAACAGTAGACAGAGAGTTCATTCATTTTGAAAAAGTAAAATTGTACTTTGGGAAAAATACCTCAGGATGCTAGTGCCAAAATATAAACCATTAAAATATTTTGGCATCAAGCATGATTTTGTGTTAAAATGCTCTGAATAGAAAGAGTTGAACTTACAAATATTAAATCTACTAAATGGATGCTTTTAATTCATACCAGGAAATTATATGGAAACAATCCTAGCCTTGAGTCCTGGAATGCATGTTAAGATTATTTGGATTGGAGAGAGAGGAGCGTGGTGCCATAAAAATGGCTAGTTGGAAACTTCAATACGAAGGTGCACCCATTAGGTTTCTAATGTGAATTAACTCAGGAATCATTTGAGAGCCACTGGTCTAGCATCAGCAAAAACTCTGCCACCAATGAACAAGTGTCACCCTATGCAACAGGTACTATGGACTTCTTGTTATGTGTAAGGTCCTGTGTTGGGCACTGACCCAGACGGAGTGCCCCAAATGAACATTTTTCTTCTGGAGGAGAGATATTGTGCCACCATATTGCATTTTGTTGAATGTCATTATAATTGGTTCTGAGACCCAAAGGAGCACAAGAAAATGCTAGAAAGACTCACACACTAACCCTAGAGGGCCTTCTTTCCAAGTTCCTTCTGTCCTCTCCTTCTCCCCACTCCTGACTTTATTTCTTTTGCTTTCTCTTCTCTCTCTTTTTTCCCCTTTTTCCTTCCCATTAACAGACAATTCCAAAGGGGCAGTGGGTAAGAAAGGATCATTGTTAGATTGGCTAACGTTGGGGTGAGGGATCCACAAATCCCGATAAAACGAAAATGTTAAAGCTAAGCCAGCAGCCATATCAGAATCCCACCTAAAGGAAGTCACCTCTGATCCCTCCACCTCACACAATTTCAGCCTGACCTTTCTGGATCAAAGTCACCAACAGCTGGGGGTTCGTGCTTGTGGACTTGCTGCTTCAAACTCAGATGCTTCTCCTTCTTGGCCAGAAATTCCTGCTCCAGCAGTTCAAGACGTCCCTGCAGCTTCTCCAGGACCTGTAGCAGTGAAGTCACTGGAATCATTCACGTGTAAGCCTGTGTGTGTAGTTGTTTCTCCCAAAAACACAATGAGGGTGTGACCTACAGTAGTGTCAGAATGAAGCTGCCATCCTTCTCCCGGCAATTGTTTGGTTTCGGAGTCTGCCATCTAATGTACATACAACTAAGAGCCATCTCAGCATTTACAACACCCTCATAGCACAAAGCTGAGAAGTACAGTTCCTTCTGATTTCTCTCCCAGAACCCACTCAGAGGCCTCCGAACTTCCTTAATGGGACATTAACAATCCTACATATTAGCAGAATGATTTTTAGCTTATAGAGCACTTTCCAGTTTGTTATCTTATCTAATCCACACAACAATGTTGTAAATGTTGCAAAGTAGATTTCATTATCCCAGTTTTATAGAGGAGGAAATTGGAGCTCCAAGAAGCATACCTGAAGCCACAAGGATCTTAAAAAGAATGAAGTCAGGGGTTTGAGTTTGAGTTTGAGGTTTAGGTTTGAGTCTGTGGCACCTGGAGGGTGAGATGGGAAAGGAACAGCAGGAAGTTTAGCCAGAAGCTCCAAATGTGTCCTCCAGATGTCACCACGTACATCGTCGAGCAGACGAATGTTTAAACTGTGTAAGTCGGGTCTGGTCTTGATGTACAGAGGCTTCAGCACAGCTGGCCCAGTCACTAAACATTCCCTGAGCACTGCCTATGTTTGGCCCTGGGCCAAAAGTGTGAGAGATACAAAAGTTGTATCAGCCACAGTCACTGGTCTCAGGGATTTTATTCCAGTTGGGAAAAGAGACCGTGGATTGGAGTACTTTGCCATGGCTCAGTGGAAGAAGTAAGACTTCAGTGAGGCTTGAAGTATGCTCAGGAGGGTCTGAACCAGGCAGCATCCATGGGAATGGAGAGGAAAGGATGAATTAGAAAGATACTGCCAAGGGCAGGAATATAGCATAGTGGGGTTACAGGATCGGACACACTAGAGTTCAAGTTCAGACTCTGTCACCTACTAACTGTATGATTTTAGTCAACTTGAACTCTAGGCTTCAGTTTTCTCATCTCAGATAATAAAAGTCCTTACCTTATATTGTGAAAATGAGAATGCTTAGTGCTGAGAGCATAGTACATACTTAATAGATGGTAGCTATCATCATCATTCTTATTAATTCTTATTATTATTTAAAATGAATAATCAAGTTTGGAAATATATTGGTTGTGAGGTATAAAAAGCGGCAAATGTGGTAGATGTTTTCCATTTTCCCCCCAGATCCATCCTCCATCTTTCTCTGTGTCCCAGCCTGGAGGCTGACCTTCAATGGGCTGCACCAACAGGCTCCCATTCCCCTGGCTTTGGTTGGTTTCAGACAATGGGAGGCAACAGCAAGAGAAAGGAATTGAAGAAGGATGAGGTAGGGGTCTTTATTTCCCTCATTTCCTCCTGTCTGTATCATCATAGATTGGCTGTGTCTCTCTGCCAAAAGCCACAGAGCTTGACAGCTTCTCCCACAGCTATAACTACTCTCCTTAGGCTCTAGTATCTGCTCTTCTTCTGTCCTTTCTGCCCCACTGTTCCTTCCATGAGATGTTCTCCATCCTTTATTTGTTTCCCTTATTAAGCTCTCCTCAATTACTCCAATGGAGTAAACCATCTAGTTCCTGTCAGGACACTGACTGATAACTGTAAATCTCACAGGTAATGCTCAGGTTTCTAAACTAGGAGGTGGAAGGATGTGAAACCCCTGACTAAAATGAGGAATTTGGAAAGGCTAACGAGTTTGAAGAAAGATGCCAATGTCGGATGAGATAGAATTTTCAGTAAGAGTGGGATATACACATTTACTAAAATAAACTCAAAATGGATCAAAGACCTAAAAATTAGGCCTGAAACAATATGTCTGCTAGAAGAGAATATCGGCAGCATACTCTTTGACATCAGCTTCAAAAGAATTTTTTCGGACACCATAACCCCTCACATGAGGCAAACAATAGAAAGAATAAACAAATGGGACTTCATCAGGCTAAAGAGCTTCTTCAAGGCAAGGGAAAACAGGATTGAAAGAAAAAAAAAAGCCCACTAATTGGGAAAAAATATTCACAAGTTATTTATCCGACAAAGGGTTAATCTCCATAATATACAAAGAACTCACACAACTCAACAATAAAAAATCAAATAACCCAATTACAAAATGGGCAGGGGACATGAACAGACATTTCTCCAAAGAAGATACACGGATGGCCAATAGACACATGAAAAGACGCTCATCATCACTAATCATCAGGGAAATGCAAATCAAAACTACACTAAGATATCACCTTACACCTGTTAGAATGGCAAAAATATCCAAAACCAAGAGTGACAAATGTTGGAGAGGCTGTGGAGAAAAGGGAACCCTCATACACTGTTGGTGGGAACGCAAACTGGTGCAGCCACTATGGAAAACAGTATGGAGATTCCTCAAAAAGTTAAGAATAGAAATACCTTATGACCCAGCCATCCCACTACTGGGTATATATCCTAAGAACCTGAAATCAGCAATTTCAGAAGCTCTATGCACCCCTATCTTCATTGCAGCATTATTCACAATAGCCAAGTCATGGAACCAACCTAAGTGCCCAGCAACTGATGATTGGATAAAGAAGTTGTGGTATATATATACAATGGAATACTACTCAACCATAAAAAAGGACAAAGTCGTCCCATTCACAACAACATGGATAGACCTTGAGAGTATTATGTTGAGTGAAATAAGCCAGACAGAGAAAGACGAACTCGGTATGACTCCACTTATAGGTGGTAGTTAACGTATGGACAAAGAGAACTGATCGGTGGTTGCCAGGGGAAAGGGGGGTGGGGGGAGGGCACTAGGGGTGAAGTGGTGTAACTACAACATGACTAATAATAATGTACAACTGTAATTTCACAAGGATGTTAACTTTTATAACCTTAATAAAAAAATAAATTTATAAATAAATAAATAAATAAATAAACATTGTTCACATATGCTTATCTACAAAATGTGAAACTAAGCTAAATCAAACAAATGGTTAGTGCAAAATAACTTAGCCTTATCAGAATTGGATAAATCTATTTGTACTAACTTTGAAAGATCTCCAAGGCAAATTGATGGGTGAAAGAAGCAAGATGTAGAGTAAGACATATATGTTGTATGTGTTATTATGGAAACATATATATAACACATATATGGAAATATAAGTGCATAGAAAATGTAATGGAGAAGTACTCCCAAACTATTAACCATGTTTCTGCGGTTATCTCAGAGGAAGAGATTAGAAATAGGGAGTTGGGGATAAAAGAGGGACTTTCTGGTTTACCCTGTATTTTTATTTATTTATTTTTTTTGCATTACATTAAATCTTTTACAAAAAAAAAAAAAAAAGAGTGGGATATCCAAGTGAAGATACAAACATTTGGAGCTATAGATGAGAAGTTAGGACTAGTTAGGAATTGGTAGCGAAAATGGCAGTTAAAGCCATGAGAAGGAATTAGGTGTTCAAAGGAAAGAAGAAATCCAATTATGAACTATAATTTAGGATCTTGGAATTTAACTTGTGTTAAGTCTCAGAAGAAGATAGGGCAAGTTTTCTAGCCATAACTATACATCATTTAATTCTCATAAAAACTCTGAGATGGGAGTCTAAGATTGTACAACCAACACATAAAACTAAGATTTCTGCTCCAAAATCCAAATGCTTTCTACTATGTGGTGCTGCTCATGCTGAGATGGTTAGGTTTAGCCCTGTCCAGCCTTCTTCCAACACTGAACCAAATGGGCCTGGACCTCTCAGACCAAGGCTGGCACTGTGAGGGGTCATCCTTACCCTCCTCTCAGTCCCAACACAAATCCCCACACACCCTCTAACATCAGGAAGTAACTTCCTGAATCAAGGCCTCTGGAGGCTCGTGCCTTGAACCAGTTCCGTCTGCTTTGCTCGGCCCTTTAAAATTCTGGGTTCTCCCAGTTCCCGAAAGCCTGGCTTTTTGGAGATCCCCTTTGTCATTCACCCCTTAACTTCCGTAATCTGGCTTCCATAGATTCACCACTTCATTGAAACCAGTCTTGCCAAGGTCCCCCATGACCTCTTGGTTGCCTTCCATCCAATGCACATCTTGCTTCCCTTCCTTACTCCAACAGCAGATGGTGCGGCCCCCTCCCCCTTCTTAAAAGCCTCTTTTTTCTTGGCTTCTACAGCTCTGCTCCTTCCAAGTCTGCCTTGAACTTTCAGGTCA
Organism: Equus caballus; assembly: GCF_041296265.1. Lineage (NCBI taxonomy): Eukaryota > Metazoa > Chordata > Mammalia > Perissodactyla > Equidae > Equus > Equus caballus. Next base: position 64,500,452 of record NC_091688.1, on the reverse strand, counting down.
CTCGTCATCGGTCTCCTTTGTGGACCTCTTTTCCTTTACCTGCTCCTGGTTGCTGTTTCCCATGATCCTATCCTTGGATTTCTTCACTGCTTACTCTGCATGTTTGCCTAGGCAGTCTCATCCACCCCATAGCTTCAACCCACAACTATACCCAAATTTACATTTCTGACCCAAAAAACTCCTCTGAGATCCAGGTCCATTGCTCTAATTGCCTACCAGACCTCCAATTGGATGTCCCATAGGGACCTCAAAATGCCCCAAGCTGAACTTGACATCTTGCCTCCTGCCTGCCTCCCATACCCATTCTGAACTGGATCTTCCACTTTTATTCCTGACCTTGGTTGCTCACGCTAGAAATCTGGAAGTCAGCCAAGCCTCTTCCCTTCCTTTATTCACCCCTTTCAGTCTGCCACCACTTCCTTAAACCCTTAGATTTGTCCTCCTCTCCATCCTCATTGCCAGCCTTGTTTCAGGCCCTCATAACTTGTTGCCTGGGTTATGGCTTCCTAACCAGTCTCTGTGCCGACAGTCTTGCCCCCACGGTGCTCACCATTTCTCAACTTTAAATCCTCCATTGTTAGCACATCACTCAACCTCGGGATAAAATCTAAACTCTTCAGCACGGTGTAAAGGCCTTTCATGATGTAGTCCTCATCTACCTCCCCAGCCTTCTCCCTTCCTCTTCACCACATGTACCCTGAGCTCCACCTGGTCAATTACAGTGCCATATAGTTCCTCACACTATCAGCACCTTCTTGTGGGCAATTGCACCTGCTGATTCCTTTTCCTGGAGCATCCATATTCCCCCTATAATGCCCAGCTCATAAGTCACTTCCAGGAAGCCTTTTAAAGTGCCTTGCTCTAATGGGCAAGGGTGAGCCTCTTCTAGGCTGCCGTTAGTATCATCTGTAACAATTCTCAAGCTGAATTTGTCTGTTTACCAGTCTGTTGTTCCTGGGAGACTATAAACTGCTTGAAAAAGAAATAGTTTCTTCATCTCCAAATCCCTAGTGCCTGTTACAGAGTCTGGGACATAGGAAGTAACTGATAAGGCTTTGCTGAATGAATGAATGAGTTATTTAATTACTCTGATGAATGAACGAATGAGTAATGACCTGTATCTCTTAACACTCAGGTCCTCCTGGTTTTTGTCTATGCTGTCTGGTTTCTGAAGCATAGGCTGCCCTGAGCTTTGCTTGTGTCCTTTACGTCAGGATTTCTGACCCCCTGCCTTGTTGCTGACCCAATGGCCTAAACTACATCTTCAACTTCGCACATTTCTGGCTTTACCAGTCTCAGCTTTTTGCCCCATTGCCATGCTCCACCCCCACTTCCCACGATCCTGGCACTAATGAACACGGCTGTAATGGTTACAACATAAATAAGTGATTTGATGAAATGCAACAATAAGCAAGGATGTGAAAGTCAAAGAGTTTGATCTGGAAAGCATAGCTTCAAGATAGAGTTTAAGTTTTCAAAGTTTTCTATTTTGAACGGCCAGATACTGCCATCTCTATAACCTGCACCCACAAGGACCCCCAACTATGGACAGGCTTGCCCTTTGTAACAGCTGACATGTTATTCTCTCGAACCTCCCATGGTGTCAGATTTACTATGGGGTGACTGATGACAAATAACAGTCATAAGGAACAGATCCCCTGAGAAAGAGAGAGGGCTAAATACACATAGAAATAGAATTTTAAGCTCTTTTAGCTTGTGTAACACAAAGATAGTTTAGTCTTCAGCAAGAAATATCCTGCCAGAGCATTTCCACTCCCACCAGTGTAGAGAAAACTTGGGGTTACGAAGTCATTTGTATTTACCCATGGCGAATTCTCTAATAAAGATTTAAAAAACTGGATAAAATTTATTACCAGCCTCTTGTCTTGAAAACGATAGGAAGAGTCCTGTGCTATGCTTTTGGAAAATTCTTGTATCTGCAGTGAAAAATGCAACATTTCATTAATGGCATGGTATCTTATGTTTAAACTTGGTTACTTTTATTGTTCATAATAAGCTTTAAAAGTATTACTTTAGTCTTCAGTTGATCAGTCTGTTCTTTTAACTTCTGACACATCTGTTTCCCTTGGGATAGCTTTTGAAATATACAAGAACTTGAGGAAGGGTCTTTCTGAGAAGCTGATGACAACTTAAAGAGACTTGTCTCAGGTTTTAGTCCTATATAAGAGAGAATAAATTTTGGCCACCATTCATCCCAACTCCATTGCAGTTTTATTAATTACTGAAAAGAGAAGTCTGTGTCAATCACCACCAATTGTTATTAAAAAGTTTTCAAAATGTATATCTAAATCAAAGAAGTTTAAAAACACGAATACCTGTGAGATGTTCTTGGTGGATACGTATTGTGGGTTCCATCTGCACAATTAAAGGATAAGAAAACATTACTGTTGATACTGATCAACGACGCCATTACTCAGAATGACCTGATGTTATGGTCATTGTGGAGGCAGCCCAGTATTGCATCAAAAGCTGGGGCCCTGATGCCAAGGTTGAATTCCATTCTGGCACTTATCTGCCGGGTGACCCAGGGCAATGACTGCATCATCGTTAACCTCAAATTCCTCAGCAGTAAAACAGTAATAGAATCTACCTCATAGGATTGTTATGAGGATTAAATGTTAAGTATTTGCCATAATATTTGGCACATGGTAAGTATTCAATATCTGTTAGCTGTTACTACTATCCTATTTGATACTACTCCATGGAATGCTCAAACATTTCTCCTAAAACTAGACCATAAGATCCACGAGGGCAAGGACCATTGTTGAGCTCATCACCAGCTCTATTGCTGGTGCTCTCACTAACACCAAACACACGACAGCTGCATTCTGGACAGTAACATAAAACAGTATGCATTAAGTTCCAAAACGTGTGTCAAGATAGTAATTGTTTATACAGGACGCGTTTCTACTCACCACAGGCTAATTGGACAGGAGTTTAAACTCCAAAGTAATTCACCATGAGGGTCTCCCATTGTTCCCAACACATAAAGTTCAGAAACACACTAGCGCCAGAGAGCTAAGTGGTAGTGGTCAAACTAGACTAAGGTTATTATGAGTACCTTAATTATATGATGGATATGGAGACGATAGAGTCCAGTTCTCCAACCTGAATTGACAGGACTAGAGTAAATCAGACGCCTGACTTCAGACTCCCACTGCCAGAGGGAGATGAACCTGATATCCATTCTGCTCCTACTAACAACACCGGGGCTCTGAGAACTGTGCACACCCAGAGGTGTTCTCCTGCAAGCAGAATGGGGAACCCTGAGACTTCCCAATGTCACAGGGTGCAGATTTCTCCAAGACTTAGAGAAGCATCCCAGTCAGGCCGGGGGTGTGTGTGTGCATGGGTTCTGCTGAAACTCCCCAGAGCATTCAGTTGAAAGAGAAGGGAGTTAAAGTATGAAGGGGTGGAAATGGAAACAGAGAGTGTTGTTCAGTCCAGGATGCCCTTCATATAGGGCTTAAAAAAAAAAAAAAAAGCGTATAGTCCTGGAAAAGTGCCAGAAAACTAAAATATATACTTTGATCATTAATATGAATTTTCCCAGCTACTGAACCTCAAATAATCGACAAGACCCTGAGCCTCAGCATGTTGGGAAGTTGGGTAGGTAGATGGGAAGATGGGGAAAAGAGAAATAATATACATTAGGCATTAACAAAATTAATAGTTACCAATATAACAATCTTGGAATAGGTTAAAAAGATCTTAATTCAATCCAATTTAGCATTAATAACTAAGGGCATAACATATGCCAGACCCAAAGCCAGGCCTCTGGAGGAAGTTAGGTAATGGAAAGATAAAGACAAGATTGCTGCCCTCTAGTTTTCAAATCTAGTGGAAGCAACAGATATTCCCAAATTATTATGATTCACAGCAGGCTGAGATAAACGCTCTGACAGCATACGGAAAAAACAAGGATGAGAAAGATTGTCACTGGGGGGACCTGAAAAATTCTGTGGCCAACGGGGACTTGAAGGAGGCCATGAAAACGAGCAGGTCTCTGGTAAGCAGAGACAGGATTTTCCATGTAAGGCAGGAGCTCAGAGAGTTCAGGGCCTAAGGAGAGGTTGGGGGACCAGCCAGGTAACTGAGGATGACTCCTGGGGAAGGGGCCCTAAGTTTAGAAGGGTAGGATAAAGCAAAAATAATGGGGAAACTCAAATTCCAAGTCAAAGAATTTGGATTTTATTCTATTATGTGTTGTTGTTAGTCTGGCCCCTGATCTTCCCATGAGGACGCTCCCTGAGCTTCTGAGAGGTCAAGGCACTCAGCCAGAACTAGAACCCAGAACCTCAGAGCTAGAACTCAGTTTCATGTGCCTTCCAAAGACACACACTGATACAGATGAGTGGGGGCCCTGATTATACATTTCCTGGAGACTACTGTTACTTACCTCTATCTGTTCCGATGGTTCAGTAGTCTTCATTTTCGGCTCTTGTATTTCAACACAATTTGACCTAGACATGTTTTCTAAAATATCTTGCATAATAGCTGACTTATATCTCCAGTTAGGAGAAAAGTTGGCTTGTTTATCTATTGTAATTGGTTCCTCAATTATGCTACTTTTAGGGATTTTTACTTTGGGAGCAACCTTAGAGAAATCAGAGAGCAGGCAATGAACTTGATCTTGGCCATGTTTAAACCCATTGCCTGAACTTGCTTTTTCAGTCTGCTGTTTCTGGGGTGTCTGCCCTTGGCAACTTTTTTGTTTATCACTTGGACTCTCGATTTTAGTTGGAAAATTTGACTTTTCTTGCTGGCTGCTGTCTCCAGACAGCTCTTCTACATCAGAGCTGTTTCCTTCTGTCGTGGTTGGAGAACAAGTGGGCTTATTGCTGTTTTCATCATCCGCTTTGGGGTTGAGTTGGTCAGTGAGTTCTGGGGTTTGTTCTTTTGGCCAAGAATGCTTAACATACTGCAAAATAATGTTTTTACTAATAGTTTCATCAAAACTGTCAGCATTAGAGATCTCTGGGAGAGTTTCACAATTAATGCCTTGACCTTTTAAGAATTCCTCTTTAGAAAGATGATGAAGTAAAATATCAGAAATGTTTGACTTTGCAGGGTGTCTTTTATCAGCTGGAATATGAAGATTTACGGTGCATTGTTTCTCTTCATCACAGTTTTTGTTGACAGCATCTTCAGTCATTTTATCCAGAGACATGGCCATGTCTTCGTTCCTGCAAGTCTCCTTATGTGGAGTCTTTTCTTGAGGGTCATCTATCGCTAAAGTAATTTGATTTGAGACATCAAGGACGTCATTTTTTGAGGTAAAATTGCAATCACTGTATATCTTAACTTGGGAGAAATCTCCATCATAAGGCAAATCCTCCTGTTGCTTAGAAGTTGTATCTTCTGAGAAATCGGCTTCATCCATGTATGTGCAGCCTGACCTCCTTTGTCCTTTGCAGCCTGGTCTTGATGTTCTCAATTGTAAGAGTAGATCTTCTGGTTTTCATGGATTGTCTTCATTGTGTGTCCCATTCTGTGCAAAACGAGAGGAGCCTCGTTGTTAAATATATCGGAATAATGTGTGTAACTATGCTTATCCTGGTGTCTATGCCAGAACAAAATGGATGCTTCTCATTTAGAGAAATTCAGTTATAAACATGAAGGCAGAAAGCTCAGTCAAGAGCTAACTCATTCTAAATACCATATTAACATAATTAGTGGTATATAAGCAAGGAATTCAAAAAAGAAAGGGGGCAGGTTTTAAAGTTTTCATTCATTAAACTTTGAGGGAGACATTGGTCTCTAATTAACGACTAAATATTTATCAAATTTTTAATATAAAAAATTTTAATATATTTAATATATAAATATTTATGAAATGTTTATCTTAGGAGATGCTATTTGGAATTTCTTCTGAAAAGGGAACTTGGGATGCAAGTAAAGGATTGATTTTTTAAAGTACCGTGGCAGTCCCCTGTCCACACATCACTGGTGGGCCTCCATGTTGTGTGGCACTGAAAGTTGGCTCAGTGCAAACGAAACCACCATCCTTCTCTGTTCTGGTGCTTTTTCATCTGTCCCTCCAGACATTCTGGTCCCCTTCTCCTGATTTTCCCTCGTTTGTGGGAGAAAGGCACAGAAAGACTGACAGAAATATGAACAAGGAATAAAAAGGCCTTTTGAACACCTGGAGGCTAGTCTGCCACTAAGCATCCCTCCTCTGATTAGAACCCAGGCAGAACCCAGTCAGAGAGGCTGCCTTGCTCTGAGCAGTCACAACAAACTGCCACAGTCTGGTGGTAGCAGTATAATTTGGGGATACTCCTGAAAATGGTCAGAGCAAAACCAGCTGCCATTTGGTATGTCTTTTTTCTTTTAAATAAAACTGAAAACATCCATTTGGATAGCTCTTCTTGATTTGTGAACATTCAGGACAACTCCCTTTAGAAGTAGTGAAATTTCCTCCGGTTTTAGGCGGAGTAACTGAGGCTCTGACTCAAGCAGGGAACCCGCAGTCACCGGCCGGCCTCCCTTGCTCACGTAATGACGGAGTTGGATGAGTGGATCTCTGAGGTCCTCTCCCCATCTATGTTTTTATGAGTCTGTGAACTTGTGATTTATTAGGCAGCCCAAAAAGCTAAAGTAATATGTTTGACCAAATAATTGAACTAAATTCTCCAAGAAAAAAGGAGCACAAACTAAATGTGGTAAAGACGTCTATAAAGCATTGTTCAAAAATCTTAATTTATAGATATGTACCAATGTTAGAGAACTCAAGTCAAAAAGACATTTTGTTTAAAGCAGTAGAGATAGATGAAGAGAGAGCAGAATCACTATAGGATTACTTTTAAATCATTTACAGTATCTAATATTTACTGTCAAGTGTGGTATATCTTCATGAACAGAATTACAGGCTGCTCCAACCCAAGTGGAGGAACCAGGGAAATCTTTCCCAGGAAAGTCAAAAGCCCAGTGGGAGAGCAGGAGATGCAAGACCTGGGTTTGAATTCTGGCTTCTCCGCTCATTAGCTGCATACCATCGGGCAAGTTACTTAACTTTTCTGAGTCTTAGTTTCCTCCTCTGAAAAACAGTAATAATAATACTTAGTTCACAGGTTTGGTAGATGAACATGAGATAATGCACGTGAAGCTCTTGGCATGGTGCTTGGCATAAGTGAACGTTCAATAAATGGTTGTTTAAAAATGAAAGACGAAACCAATCTCAGTGCTGGAATACTGGAGAATGCCCGGGTGCAGAAGGCTGGATACTCTTTATCTACGGGGATAGTTAAAGGATAAAGGAAGAAATGGCATATATCATCTCTATAAGGGCTTTAAAACTATTTTTAAAAATCTACCTGTAAATGTATACAATGTTTGATGGTGAAAACTATCACTAAATAATTTTAATAAAAATTTAAATGTTTAATAAAACATTGTCTAAGACATCCAAATGGCCCACAGGTACATGAAAAAATGCTCAACATCACTAATCATCAGGGAAATGCAAATCAAAACCACAATGAGATATCACCTCACACCTGTTAGAATGACTATCATCAAGAAGACAAGAGATAACAAATGTTCTCGAGGATGTGGAGAAAAGGGACCCGTTGTGCACTGTTGCTAGGAATGTAAATTGGTGCAGCCACTATGGAAAACAGTATGGAGGTTCCTCAAAAATTTAAAAGTATATGTACCCCTATGTTCATCACAGCACTATTCACAGTAGCCAAGACATGTAAACTATTCAAGTGCCCATCAACTGACGATTGGATAAAGACGATGTGGTGTATACATGTACAATGGAATACTACTCAGCCATAAAAAAAGACAAGTTCATCCTATTTGCAACAACATGGAAAGACCTGGAGGGAATCATGCTTAGCGAAATAAGCCAGACTGAGAAAGACAAACACCAGATGACTTCACTCATATGTGGAATATAAACAAGCACATGGACAAAAAAGCAGTTCAGTGGTTACCAGGGGAAGTGGTTACCAGGTGGGCATAGGGGGTGAAGGGGAGCACCTCTATGTGGTGACAGACAAGAAATAACGTACAACTGGAATTTCACAATGATGTAAACCATTATGAACTCAAATTTTTTTTTAATTACAAAAAAAAAGAGTTAAAAGTAGATCTACCATATGATCTGTCAGTTCCACTTCTGGGTGTATACCCAAAGGAAATGAAAACAGGATCTCAAAGAGATATCTGCGTTCCCATGTTTGCTGCAACACTATTCACAACAGTCAAGATGCGACAACAACTTAAGTGTTCATCAGCGGGTGAATGGATAAAGAAAACGTGATAAATATGTATACAATGAAATATTATTCAGCCATGAGAAAGAAGGACATCCTGCCATTTGCAACAACGTGGAGGGACCTTGAGCACAACAGGCTAAGTCAGCCAGAGAAAGACAAGGGCTGTATGATATCACTTTTATGTGGAATCAAAAAGCCAAACTCATAAAAAGGGAGAGTAAAATGGTAGTTACCAGGGGATGGGGTCGGGGAGGGATAGGATAGATATTGTTTAAGGGCACAAACTTGCAATGAGTAGTAAATAACCCCTAGAGATCTAATGCACAGTATAGTGAATAGAGACAACAATACTGTGTTATAATCATCAAACTTGCTAAAAGATTAGAACCTAGTTATTCCAAACACTAAAAAGAAACAATAATTAGGTAACATGATAGAGGTGCTAATTATCGCTATAATGGCAATCATATCATGATATACAAATGTATCATTTATACACATTAACATGTTGTACACCTTAAAATTACACAATGTTATATGTCAAATATGTTTCAATTAAAAAAACGTTGTCTAATTTTTGAGGGAAAAAAAGAGAATCTTTAAGTGCCTACAGGGAAAAGAGAAAAGAAAGATGAATTCTAGTCTTGTAGGACTTTTAATGACCTAAGCTACAGTCCCAAACTCATCTCATGCCTTCCTTGTATCCTGAGGTGCTTATTGCTGAGCTCTATGAACTTCTTGCTAAGGAAAAAAAGACCCTTTGTTAGCCAGATCCTAGTTTCTAAAGTATCATTCCATTTAAACTGATAAAATTTAATTTTTGCTATGACTCTTAAGAAAAAAAGAGAGATGGCCAAGATAAGCCAGAAACCTGAGAAACTCTCTCATTACACACAGGAAAACAGCTTCTGTTATTATTATTGTTATTGTCATTTTTTTATGTCCCTGCAAACTATCAAAAGGATTTCTTCTGTAAAAGAACAATCTACATCCTTAGCGTTGTAACGAACCTCTTACAGGCAGCTGGAAGGAACTGGAACATCTCCCCACGTCAATACCCAGCTCAATCTTGAAGTTCAAAGGCGCATCCGAAGAGATTCTGGTCAGAACCCAACAGAATCTTTCTATAGAACCTGATTTGGTTTACTGAGTTCAGGTGAGCACATTTGGGGCCACGACAGCTTATGCAGCTATACTGACCATTATGTGCTCAGCAATAGCTCACAAATCACCCTGAGCATGAGCACTTTGAGTAAATGCAGCCAGCACCTCCCAGGGACCCAGCCCTGTGAAAACACTTCAGTCTGGGCCCAGAGCGGGGGTGAAGAGCAAGGGGCTCACTATGGCTCTTCCTTGTGTGGTCTACGTTAGTATGAAGTCTGAATTTAGTGTTGAAGTGCTGACTTAAGCTCACCAATTTGCCTAGTGTAAGAGAAGAAGGATAACCATGTTGGGATGACAGGGAATTTGATGGAATCAATTAAGAGTGTCTATAGATGGGAAAACCAAAACTCCTTAGTGATTAGAGGTCAAAGATGATCAGTGAATCACTGTTTCTGGCTGGTAAGTGATATTTGTTCTATTCACTAAGCCCATTTATTATTATTATTGTTACCATTATTATCTTAGTAATACAAATGGTATTTATCATATCGGTGGACTGTCTCCATATTCAAAGGAAAACTGAGGAGCCATGTGCCTGTGACAATCTCTTAACTTCATCCCCAATACCCTCTCTTCTGTGTTTAGACCTCTGGTACCTCCAGGGTGTATATGACCAGAGGTAGAGGAGAAAGCAGGCGTTGTTTCCATGCACCCTCCCCTGCCTCCTCCACTAAAGTACCAGCCACTTAATACTCTCAGGTCCTGAACCTCGCTCTTCTAAGATCAACCCTACAGACTGTAATGAAAATAGGATTTGACTCTTGGAGGCAATGATTCAACATCCAAATTCTTCTTACTCCTTTATACGTGTATCATTAAGAATGCGAATAGATGACAGTGGGAGCTTTAAGTACACGATCCAACAATATTTTGTACTGCGAAAAGCAATGTGCTGCTCTGAGTCTTCAACCAACACCCGCTTCAGTCAACACAAAGAGGTAAGACAACAGCAGTAGCAATAGAAACTCACCTCCTTCTTGGGGTCTCTGGACATCACGGAGTGAACTGGTCGAAGGGCCTTGTAATACAGAGGAGCAATCCTTTAATTCCAAATCATGTTTCTTTTTTTTAATAGTTGGAAGTCAGCTGCAAATGAATAATAGAACAATAAGTGAGCTTCAATGTCATGGTGTGTCTCCTTCTGGGCTTCCTTCAATTGCAAGAAATCAGCCTTGAAGACCACATAGCGAACTTCTGATGTGATCTAAACTTGTCTTTATTATTTTTTTAATCTTTTAAGAGCATTCAAAAATACTTAGTTTGACTCTGTTTTAATTTTCAAATTCTCTCCCTCTATTCCTAGCTCAAGATTTCTATTTACCCATGAAAGCAAATAGGAGATGGTTCAGAATAGCATGTCCTTAGGCCACGCCCAGAGGTCAGGTATTTGTGGATTTTGTATCCCGTGTACCGTGTTTCTAGATTAAAATATTTCCAAAGGTAATGTGATACAAGCTCCCGCTGCAATGACTGCATTTGATTACACTCTGGTAATCCTACCAGCTAACTTTATCTCAGAAACGTGGGGTGCCCACAAATGCAATGTCTGTAACTGTATCCATATACTACTCAGCGTGGGAGTCTGGCTTCATCCTGTTATTGCTGAGTGGCAGAAGGAAGACACTCTGATGGAGCAACAAATCAACCCAATACTCCCTTGGGAACCAGATGGATATATTATTTATAGTCAGTCTTAGAGACATAGGCCTTCTGTGAACGTGCATGAATTTGATGACCAGCTGTTACAAATTATTTATCCTGAAACTATTTTAAAAGTCAGAACAAAAAATCTTTGAAACTGTGAACAAACCAGTATTTGGCAAAGCTTCTTCTCAGTGTCCTACCAGCAGACTTTGCCGATTTTTCTTGCCTTTTGGGGGTCAGCACTGTCTTTTTATCCAATTTTCCCATTGATATAGCCACGTAATCATCACAAGTTGTCTAATTTGTACAGTAAACCATGGACCTTTGCTGTACTTTGGGAACCTTTAGAAAACTCTTACCAATTGATGTTCTAAAAATACTTCTAATGACAAATTTGAAAAGACACTGATTTAAAGAAGTATATATATATATTTTTTTAAATCTCATCCCTTCCTTAAGTATAAGTTTGGCAACCTCTGTCTGGAGATAAGAAGGGCCAGAATATTTTAGGAAATTTTTTTCTCTTTTATCTAAAGACTTATCCTTCTCTCCCTGACCTTCCATCCCCTGCCTAAAGAAGGAAGACTGACCTGAAATTATAATTAAAAAATAATAATAAGGAATAAAATCTCGAACATATTGTACATTGATGCCTGATCTGTGCTCCTCAGAATGATTTCTAAAAGTTACCATTTTGACTAAAAGTTTGTCCTTGCATTAGAAAAAAAAAAAATCTAAAGGATGACTCCCAAAATCTCTCTGTGGTGTGATTACAGAAAATAAATTTTATTTTCTTATTAGAGCTGTTCCTTCATTTATTAAACAAATATTTATTGAACACACCTACTAGGTGCAAGGCACTATGCTAGGTCCTGGATTGAAAAGGAAATACAGAAATTGGTTAGGAGTGTGGACTTTGGTGCCAGACTGGGTTTGTAGCTTGGCTCCGCTACTCTCTAGCTGTGCATTTTGGGCAAGTTGTTTAACTTCTCTGTTCCTCTGTAAAATGTCCATCTCTACATTGTCTGTCCATCCATTTGTTCGTCTGTAAAGCGAGGATATTAATAGCACACATAGGGTTGTGAGGATTATGGGAGTTAGTTTTTTAAATCATCACCTACATAGCACTTACTATTTGCCTTACACTGTTCTAAGCACTTTACAAATATTAATTCATTAATTGCATGCAAAGGATTTAGAATATTGTATATTATAAATGGCGGTAAGTGCTATGAAGGTTAGGAGAAGGAAGGAAAACTTTCTTGAGAGAGGACAGGCAGGGAAAGGCTCTCTGAGGACCTGTTTTTCAACCTGGAGCCTGAAGGATGCAAGCCAGCCATGAAAGGGTCGGGGCAGAACGTTCTGGGCAGAGGGGCACGTGTGCAAAGACCTGAGGATGAAAAAGAACTTTGTGTATTGGGAAGCTGAAGGGAGCTAGCGTGAAGATTAAAGAAATGAATGGAGGAAAAATCAACAGAACCTGACAATTTGCTTGTAGAGGTAGGTGAGGGTGAGGGAGGAATTAATCCTGACTCCTTGCTCATGCTTTCTTGCATTGTCCAAGTATTTTATAATAAAGTTCATTTGAACCAATAAGAAAATGACCCCAAAGAGCAAAGCACATGAATCAATAGAAAAGGAAATATACGTAGCATTTAAAAATATGAAAAGATGATTATCTAAATACGTGGAAAGATGGTCACCTTCATTAGAGCACATTGTTCTATAGTTTAAACATACTTGTAGCCAACTACCATTTCCTGAGTACTTATGAGCCACGTACCATAGTTGTCTAACCCTCGTTCAGGCACCTCGTGCTCTGGGGACAGCAGAACACGAGTTTGAACCCTGGTTTTGCCACTTTCTAGATTCATAATTTTGGGCAATTTACCTAACTTCTCTGAGCCTTATTTTCCTACTTTATAAAAAGTAGGAAAAAGTGGTGATGACATCTCTACCTCAAAGGGTTAATATAAGAATGAAATAAGATAATGCATTTACTTAGTTCAGTGTCTGTCAGGCAGTACGTCCAATAAATGGCAGCCATTACAATGTAACCTGAGTCCCAATGCAGTATAAATCCTCCTCCACCCTCACCCCAAGATGAATAATCCTGATGAACCAGTTGTGTATTCAGAAATGTGTGCAGATAGTAATGCTCTCTAAATAAATGCGGCATAGTGGAGCTGGATGATGCCTATTTGAGCTTTAACACATGCATGGGGTTTAGAACAGTGTACGGCACATAAAGTCTGAGAAATACTAGCTGTAAAAAATTATTATTGGGGCTAGCCCTGTGGCCAAGTGGTTAAGTTCACGCACCCCACTTCGATGGCTCAGGGTTTTACAGTTCAGATCCTGGGTGTGGACCTAGCACCGCTCATCAGGCCATGCTGGGGTGGCATCCCACATGCCACAACTAGAGGGACCTACAACTAGACTATACAACGATGTACAGGGGGGCTTTGGGGAGGAGAGAGAAAAAAAAGAGGAAGATTGGCAATACGCTCAGGGCCAATCGTTAAAAAAAATTATTATTAACTGTTACATAAAATATCTCTTTCAGAGGCCGGGCTGGTGGCACAGAGGTTAAGTTCGCACGTTCTGCTTCGCCAGCCTGGGGTTTGCTGGTTCAGATCCAGGGTGCGGACATGGCACCAACTGGCAAGCCATGCTGTGGTAGGCGTCCCACATATAAAGTAGAGGAAGAGGGGTACAGATGTTAGCTTAGGGCCAGTCTTCCTCAGAAAAAAAACAGGGGGATTGGCAGCAGGTGTTAGCTCAGGGCTAATCTTCCTCAAAAAAAAAATCTCTTTCAGTACTTCAGAATTTTAGCTTTTTGTCATTCGGTATGGTTTTATATAAGAAACAAGGATTTGAAATGTAAATCTGTTATAAATTATGCCTTTATAGAAAAATGTTAGCTCACACTTTTTCCCTAGTCTCTTTCTTGTAAAAAGCATAAAGCTCTTTAAATACTAATCAGACACCCCCCAACATGATTATGAAGTAAATATTATCTAATCCAATATTGAAATGCCAACTGTTATTGGACAATTTTAGCGGCTATATTAAAATACCGGAAGTGACAACCATACAAAGGTAAACAACACTCAACATTCAGCCTTTTATGATAGGCTTGTGCAGGCTTAATAAACATTAATTAATTAAGACTCCCAACACCACGGTGAGGTATTTCTTCACCCTCTCAAGCAACATCATCATCTCAGAGCTGGAACCTCAGTACAGTGCTAAGCAATTTAGGACCGGAAATAATTACTTGCTCAAAAGATAACAGCACTTTGCATCTAAATAACACTTTTTAACCCAGAGCATCCAACCACATTACAAACTCTAATTAAACGCTCTCAGAGACTTGTAAGTATCTCCCTATAACCTCGTGGAACAGATTGAAGGAGAGAAAGAAATTTAGCCAAAATGACACAGCCAGTCACAGGCATCGAGGATTTAGTCCCTTTGATTCAAGTGTTGGGTGGGAAGTGAGGAAAGCAAAGCTTTGTTGAGGGCCTGCTTTGTGTATCATCTCATCAATAGTCTCCACAGCCCCCCTCGGTGAATTCTGTATCATCCTTCCTTTAAGACAGGGAACGAGCTCAGAGGAGCAACTAGGATGGGTCGTTTGATCCCAAAGCTGCCTTGCTTCCACTCCTATTAGACCACTTGTCAAAAAGTAGAAGAAGAAAGAGGTGTTCAGACTCACCAGCGTTATATATTTTTTTTACAGGATTGGTAATTATATCAGTTTTCTATTGTTGCTATAATAAATCATCGCAAACTTAGTGGCTTAAAACATCACAAATTTGTTGTCTTTCAGTTGTGGAAGTCAGAAGTCTGCAAATGGGTTTCACTGAGCTAAAATCAAGGTGTCGGAGGGCTGCATTCCTTCTGCAGGCTTTGGGGCAGAATCCATTTCTTTGCCTTTTTCAGCTTCTAAAGATTGCCTGAATTCCTCGGCCTGTGGTCCCTTCCTCCATCTTCAAAGCCGACATCACAGCATCTTAAAATCTCTTCTAGACTCTGACCCTCTGGCCTCCCTCTTTCACTTTTAAGGACCCCTGTGATTAAATTGATAATACGCCCAGATAATCCAGGATAGTCTCTTCACCTCAAGATCCTTAACTTAATCACACCTGCAAAGGCCGTTTTGAATGTAAAGTAACATCTTCATAGTTTCCAGGGATCAGGACAGGGACATCTTTGAAAGATGTTATTTTGCTTACCACAGTACTTTTTTATAATTTGGAGAATTCTTAGAAAACTGGATTTATGCCTTATCATGTCATCCCTAAGCAGCATCTCTTGTAGACTCTAGAGGGGATGGTGGCCTCCAAAGCCCTTCCTAATGGGGAGCTTGGTCAGACAGCAAATTTGTTGAAACATAGTAAATACTATAGGAGGGCGTACCTCAAAAATGAAAAGTTCTAAAAAATAAAAAATAACTATTGATACATACAACTACATGGATGAATCTCAAAATAATTATGCTGCTTGAAAGAAGCCAGACCAAAAAAAAGAGTACATACTGTATGATTCCATGTAAGTAAAAGTCTACAAAATGCCAACTAACATAGAGTGAAAGACAGCAGATCAGTGGTTGCCTGGGGTTGGGGTGGAGGGGTGGTGAGGACTTACCAAGAGGCAGGGGGAAATTTTTAGGGGTGACGGATATGTTGATCATGGTGATAGTTTCACAGGTATATACACATGTCATACAAATTTTAGAACTTAACAAATTATGCACTTTAAACGTGCTGTTTATTATATTATATTAGTCAGTTAGAGCTCAATAAAATGTTAAAAAATAACAATACATAAAAAAAACTTTAAAATCCTCCAAGGCGCACAGGAACTGCGTAAGCGAGGTTATAGAGCCCGAGAGAAACTTGTGTCACACTGCAGTAACCTTATCTATATAGCTCTTCAGAAACCTCTTAAACACCTCATTCAGATGGTATCATTTCAGGACGATTGAATATTTGCAAGTATAACACATTTTGGAGTTTATTTTGCATATTATCTAAGCTCCTTAGCATGGCATATGAGGCCTTTGTGAACTGTGGCTGCCAGCCTCTCCAACCCGTCTTCCTGCCACACCTTGACTTGAAATTCATGCTTCAACAATGCCAGGCTATTTATAGCTCCCCAAGCTCACCTGGCGTTTTATGTCTCCATGTCTTTGCGTGTGCTGCTGTCCTCCCCGCCTGGAATGCCCTCCCTCCCTGGCCTCCTCATCCAGGAGAGGTCATTACTTCCTCCTCCGCCACCTCCATTGGTTGTTCAAGCTTCCTCGGTTGCCCTTTCCCCACCATATTGTAATTAATTGTTTCACATCTGTCTCTGTCACTAGCCTATCTGTACTCCCAACCTTGGCATATAGCAGAGGCTCAATAGTTACTGCACGGAATTGGGAATGCTCCCAGTCTGTCATAGAGACAAGCATCAGAGCCATTGGGATGTCTGTAGGGAAGGTCATCCACCAAAAGAGGAGTTTGGATGTTGATAGGTGAAGGGGTCAAGCATGGTAATGATATTGATGGCAATGACACTCCTGCAGCCCAAACGAGAGCCATGATTCTCAACAGGATGCGGGACCACACTAGGGGACCTCAGAAACGCGTGTGGTGTTTTTGGTGGACTGGGCAGGAGGGACGCAGCAGCTGGCATTTAGTACCTGGAGGCGAGGGCGGAAGCTAGGTACAGAGCAGTCCTGGACAAAGAAGAATTATCACATCCAAAGTGCCAGCAGGGCCTTCACTAAGCAACACTGCTCAAGGGGCCGCCCCGTGGCCGAGTGGTTAAGTTCGCGGGCTCTGCTTCCGTGGCCCAGGGTTTTGCTGGTTCAGATCCTGGGCGTGGACATGGCATCATTCATGAAGCCATGCTGAGGTGGCGTCCCACATGCCACAAGTGGAAGGACCTACAACTAGAATATACAACTATGTACTGGGGGGCTTTAAGAAGAAGAAGGAGAAAAAGAAACACTGCTCTAAAGATAAAAAGTGTTTTCTCTGTGAAGGCCGAAAATACTCCTCTTCCTCAGTGCTTCAGGCGAGCGTGAGGTAGAGTGGGTGAAGGACCCGAATCCTCTCCCTCAGCTCCAAGCGCTCACTCTCCTTGGCCCTGCCGCCTCACCAGCCAGGGTTCCCTCTGCCCTCTTGTGCTTGGCACTTCATTTCTTTTGTTCCTCAAACACCCTGTCTCCTTCCCACCTTAGGGCTTACCCTTCTTGCTGTTCCTTCTGCCTAAAGCGTCTGCCCCACCTTCCTCCTTTCTACCTGGTTGTTTCCTACTTGTCCCTTAGCATGTCACTCCCTCCAGAACCTTCCCTCATCTCCTGTACTAGGTTTGGTTCCCCTGATATAAGCCTTCAGAGCACTCTGTGTATCTCTTTAACGGCATTTATCACAGTTAGAAAATACTTGTGAAAGGAAGGAGAGGAAGGAAGAGGGGGGAAGGGCGGGGAGGGAGGGAAGGAAGACCCATTTGACAGCTTGAGGAGAGTGGAAAGAGCACACGTTTTAAAAAACCAGACTCTTAGTTCTGCTCCTTATTAACTGAGGACCTTGGATAAGTTATCTAAGAGATTTGAACCTCAGTTTCCTCATCCACAAAATGGGGATAAAGAGTGTTTGCAGAAAACTGGTACAGCCACTATGGAAAACAGTATGGAGATTTCTCAAAAAGTTAAAAATAGAAATACCCTATGACCCAGCCATCCCATTACTGGGTATCTATCCTAAGAACCTGATATCAGATATCTCAAGAGTCCGTTGGACCCCTATGTTCATCGCAGCATTATTTACAATAGCCAAGACGTGGAACCAGCCTACATGCCCAGAAACTGATGATTGGATAAAGAAGATGTGGTATATATACACAATGGAATACTACTCAGCCATAAAAAAAGACGAAATTGGCCCATTCACAACAACGTGGATGGACCTCGAGGGCATTATGTTAAGCGAAATAAGTCAGTCAGAGAAAGACGAACTCTATATGACTCCACTCATAGGTGGAAATTAGTATATTGAGAAGGAGATCTGATCGGTGGTTACCAGGGAAAAGGGGGGGTGGGGGGAGGGTACGGAGGGGGAAGTGGTGTACCCACAACATGACTAACAAAAATGTACAACTGAAATCTCACAAGGTTGTAATCTATCATAACATTAATAAAAAAAAAAAAAAAGTGTTTGCAGAGATTAAATGAGATGAATATATGGAGTGCCTTGTTCAGTGTCTGACACATGTGGGGTGCTCAATAAATGTCACATCTTTTTTGCCTCTCTCCCTCCTCTTCCCCTAACGTAAGGGCCTGTAAATATAGAAATTTAAGTGAGAAAGCTGGACTGAAAAAGCCTTTATCCTCAGCTAGATAGAGAGGAGAACATCTACAAGCCTTCTAAATGACTTCAAGAGGCTCTGAGAACTCACAAATGTCTTAAAGAAAGCCTGTAGTCAGGGGGTGGCCAGATGTAATGGGTTGTGAGGAGAAGCAATAAAGAGACATCACAGACACTGATGTGGTAGTGTTACTCAATATTCTTAAAAGATCTACTCTTTTCTGTACAATCCCTCCAGCAGGCCAGCAAATATCTGTAGCATGACAACACCTGGTTTCTTGGGAGGGATTTGAGCTAACTGGGAAGTGAGGTGCCTCTTAAAAGTTATTTAGTCCTTTATGTCTCTGAGATCAAGGTCACACCAAGGTCCTACTGATGCAAAAAACCCATAGTTTGGGAAGGGTCGGTGGCACCTATCTGAGTCTACCACTAAGGTAAGAAGAGTTCTAAATGACTACAATTGAGGTTCCTATGATTTGCTGTCAAAGGGAACCTCTGGGCACATTTACAATCCCATAATTAAGACTGACAATCCCGTCATAAAACAGTGGGTATTGTCTTCAGAGGAGGACATCTGAGTACGCATACTATCCTAAAGGCAAACAGGCTCTTGGAAGTCAGGCGCATGGAAGATTGCTAGGGTAGTCATAAGAGTCTCACTTCCTTTCCAAGCAACCCTCCCTACTAAGCGATCTTTGGAATAATAGGGATCGTAAATAAGACTCATTGGGCAACGTCTCTGGCATCTGAGCACTTGATTGCTTTGGTAACAGGCAGCCTCCAGATCTGCTGTTAAGCAGTGATATTGACCACCTCAACTTTAGAGAACGCCAAAGTGAACCCTGTGGAAGAGCACAGGGCCGTTTCCTGGCTAAAGCCCTGAATTGCTTACTTGCTTCTCTTTTTTTTTTTTTTAAAGATTTTATTTTTTTTTTCCTTTTTCTCCCCAAAGCCCCCCGGTACATAGTTGTATATTCTTCGTTGTAGGTCCTTCTAGTTGTGGCATGTGGGACACTGCCTCAGCGTGGCTCGATGAGCAGTGCCATGTCCGCACCCAGGGTTCAAACCAACGAAACACTGGGCCGCCTGCAGCAGAGCGCACGAACTTAACCACTTGGCCACAGAGCCAGCCCCTCTCATAGGCTTCTTAAACCTACCTTCTCTGTTCCACAAGCCCTAAAGGGTTGCCCTGCTCCCCTGCCTTTATCAACTCACGTCCTGGATTTAAAACAGAAAGTTCTGCATCCTGGGACCCCTCAGTCCGGGAATGGTTAGTCTCCTTAGTGTAGGACAGATTCCCCCAGGCCTGCCAAACCCCCAACTGCTCTGTTAGCCCCTCACCCCTAAGCGCTTAATCCCATTTGATACCTAGGTATTCTTTATAGAAAATCAACAGAAGGAAGTGACAGAGGAGAATATGCAAATCCACAGTAATTTTTCTTAGTTTTTAAACTTTTAAAAAATTGCTTTGTTTTTGTGCTTGTTATAAGAAATCTGAGGGGCTGGCCCCATGGCTGAGTGGTTGGGTTTGTGTGCTCTGCTTTGGCGGCCCAGGGTTTTGCCAGTTCGGATCCTGGGCGCGGAGCTAGCACTGCTCATTAGGCCGTGCTGGGGTGGCGTCCCACATTCCACAACTGGAAGGACCTGCAACTAGAATATACAGCTGTGTGCTGGGGGGCTTTGGGGAGGAGAAGAAAAATCAAAAGATTGGCAACAGATGTTAGCTCAGGTTCCAATCTCAAAAAAAAAAAAGAAAGAAATGTGACAAGTAGAAAAAAGTGCAGAGTTAGAATGCTTCAGCATAATTCTAGTGTGTATTAAACATGTTTTACATAGGTGTGGTCATAATATATAAACAATTTTGCGGCACACGTTTTTCACTTAACATTTCCCCATGTTATCAAAACTTTGAAATAAATACCTGTTTTTAACAGTAATATCCACTACATGGCTATACTATAATTAATCAATCATTTTCCTCATGACAGACGTTTAGGTTGTATCCAATTTTTCAATATTTTTAAATAACGTAGGAGTAAACATCCTTGCCTATATTTTAAATTATTTCCTTAGCATAAATTCTTAGATGGAGAAGTATTAGGACAGAATATAGTACTTTAATGTTATTAATATATATATACCAAATTGATTTCAAAAAGTCTGTAAAAGGGGCCAGCCCAGCAGCACAGTGATTAAGTTTGTGTGCTCTACTTTGGTGCCCCAGGGTTCGCTAGTTTGGATCCCGGGCGTGGACCTATGCACTGCTCATCAAGCCATGCTGTGGCAGGTGTCCCACATATAAAGTAGAGGAAGATGGGCACAGATGTTAGCTCAGGGCCAGTCTTCCTCAGCAAAAAAAAAAAAAAAAAAAGGAGGATTGGCAGCAGTATTAGCTCAGGGCCAATCTTCCCCAGCAATAAAAGAGGAAGATTGGTGGTGGATGTTAGCTCAGGGCTTATCTCCCTCAAGGAAAAAAAGTCTGTACAAGCATATATTCTTATCAGCAACATAGGAGTGATATAATGATATTTTCTGCAACTCTGAACAGGAACATGTTAAAAATCTTTGTCAATTAAAAAGGATATTTCCATGCTGTTTTAACTTGCAGTACTTTGATAACTGGTAAGTTTATACATTTTTCATATGTTTATTGGCCATTTTTATTTCTTCATTTGTGAGTTATCTTGGTCCTTTGCTCATTTATTTATTATCCACAATATGATTAGCTTTTTTATTACAACAAGTAATACTTGTTCATTGTTAAAGTGTATTAGAAAAGGTTAATATTTATAGCGTTTTATAACCTACTCCTTAAAGAACTCAAACCAATACACTATGAATACCTTTCCATGTCAACCAGTATACATCTAAGCCATCAGTTTTGATGGCTGCATAATATTCCTTTGTATAGATTAACGAGAACCGTTTTCACCAATGTTCTGGACATGTAAAGTTTTGCCTAATGTTTCCGTATTAAAAATGGTGTGTGATGAATGTGGTGAACATCTGGTACGTTTATTTTGCACACTTTTCTGATCTTTAATATAGGTAAAGTCCTAAAAAATGGAATTATTTGGTCAAGAGGTACTGAGGTTTTTGGTATATACTATAAAGTTTCCCTTCAAAATGGTTATACTAATTTTCAGCCCCAACTACAGCATATGAGAGGGGTAATTTCATCATATCCTTACCAACGGTAAATATTATCATTCTTTTTCATCTGCAATCTGATAGGCAAAAAACAATGTCCCATTGTTATTTTAACTTGCATTTATTTAAACAAGAGTGAAGCTGAAGTTCATATGTGGGCTCATTGTGGTCGCTCAAGGTTCCATTGTCAAGTGCTGGTCCCTGTCCTTTGCCTTTCTATTGGGTTGTTGCCCTTTCTTCTATTGGGTTGTTTCATTGTAAGAGCTCTTTAAATATTAAGTATTTAGTATTAACCCTTTGTCAGTCACATGTCCCCATTTATCATTTTCCTTTTGACTTCATAAGAGGTGGTATAGGGAGAGGTTAAAAGCGTGGCCCCTGAGACAGACTGGCTCTGCCTCTCACCAGCTGTGATGGATGCTGTTTAGGTGCCCTGTTCAGATGCCCTTTACTGGCCAGTACACCCACCTTCCAGCTGCTGTGAGGTTGGCTACTAAGGATTACAGCTGCCCCTCTCTGGAGAATTTGTGTCAGAGGGAGCTGTCACACCTGGGGAAGTTACACCCCATCCTGATACAGGGGGACAAAAAGCCAGCATCCTTTTGTAAAGTGGGGACTAATTTTATGGTGTGATTATGCTCTAGACTCTAGAGCCTTCCCTCTATGAATCAGACCAAGGTGAAAATTTCTTAAGATCCATTCTTGCTCAGCTCTTTTCTCTTCTCTATTCTGCTTCTCTCCTTTCCTTACAGATTCCTCCTGAGGAGCCCTGCCTCAATAATCAGGTGGATCTGAATCCCTGTCTCAGGATCTTCATCTAGGGAAAGCAAGCCAAGATTCTGTAAAATGGGGATGATATTAGTACCTACTTTATAGAGTTGTTGTGAAGATTAAATAATAATTAAAATAATAGTAATAGAAAAAATTATCTAGCACTTACTATGTACTAGACGCTGTCCTAAGCACTCTACATGTATTAATTCATTTATTTCTTATATCAGTCAGTGTCCAGGTGTAATCTTCAAACTATACAGTGCTTGGGACAGTCCTGGTGCATATTTAGCACCAATAAATCTTAGCTACCATTATTTATTGGTTCACTCCACATTTCAAATGAAAGAATAAGCCTGTTAACAGCCTGTTTCCCCTGAATTTTGAAGTCTCCCTCTCATGCCCCTTTTCTTTGGTAATCCTTTGGAAAGCTCCTACCCCCTAATTTTTTCCCTCTCGTATTCCAAAAGGCGGAGCTGCCAAGTCCACAGTCTTGCTGAGGTTCCTTTACACTTGATCTTCCTTTTTTCAGTCAAGGGAACACTATAATTCTCTGATAGGGAAGGAAAGCAACAGGTGTTATCTCCTTGGTTATTCAAATTTGCCTTGACTCAATGGGGTCATTTATAATTCAGAGAAAAGTCCAGCCACGCTGGCTTTATCTTTAAAAAGAAAAGCTAAGCTTGGTCTATCCTACCAACCCTGCCCTCTCATTGCTCTCTCCCTACTCCATGGCATCGGAAAATGGTCAAGGAAGCCTGTCAGCAGTGTCAACACCATGGAGTTTCACCTCGTATTGCGGAAATGGTGTGGTAAAAACTCTACTGCTGTGTCTCTTGCACCGAGCAAAGTGTTTGGCACATAATAGGCATTTAAACATGTGTTCTTGAACAGATGAATGTGTGAATTCACAAGGCAAGAAAAAGTAGCGACATCAGTTAAAAGTTGTTGGTATTTATCCATGACTATTTTGTTATCTATTTTTACAGTTGTTTATATTTACAATTGACCACTTAATAATATCACTGTTTCCTCCCTACATCTTTAATCATCCATGTAAGACCATTTTCTTTCTTCTTGAAGGAGAACCTTTATAATTTTAGTTAGTGAGGGTCTGTGGTGGCAAAATCAGTTTTTCTTTCCCTGAAAATGCCTTTATTTCACTCTCATTTTTGAAAGACATTTCCACTGGATAAATAATTGTAGGTTGACAGTCATCTTCTCTGAGCACATCAAAGATATTATTCTTCTAGTTTACTTTTTTTTTTTCTTGAGGAAGATGAGCCCTGAGCTAACATCTGTGCCATTCCTCCTCTAACTTGTATATGGGATGCCTCCACAGTGTGGCTGACGAGTGGATCAGGTCCACACCTGGGATCCAAACCCACAAACCTGGGCCACCAAAGTGCAGAGCATGGAACTTTAACTACTTGGCCACAGGGCTGGCCCCAGGTTTATGTTTTTGCAGTTGCTAAGTCACCTGCCAGTCTAATTGTTCCATTGGAGGTAATCAGCCTTTTCTCTCTCACTGGTTTTAACTATTATTTCTCTGTTTTTGCTGCTCTTCATTTTTATTATTTTATGTCTAGGTGTAAATTTCTTTTTTCCTTTCTTCTTTATAAAAATCCTGCTTAAAGTATTGTCTGATTCTCTTCTCATCTCAGAATTCTGATTGGACATGTGTTAGAGCATCTCACTCTATCCTCCATGTTTATCTTTTATGTGAAAAAACTACTTCAGTTTTCTCTTCCAGTTTGCTAGTTCTCTCTTCAGCTGTGTCTATCTACTGTTAAACCTGTCCATTGAATTTTAAATTCCAATTATTACATTTTCTTCAAGACTAGAAATTTTATTGGATTCTTTTTTAAACCTGCCTGTTCATTTTTTGCAGAATTTTGGCCTTTATTTTCATTTTCAATCTTTTATTTCTTTAAATATATCAAACATATTTATAATTTACAACTGATAATTCTTGTTTCAATGTCTCTATGAGTTTGATTCTGTTATCTGTGTTTTCTGCTAATTCTTGCACAAGATGCCTTGTTTTTTTGTATGATTTGAGATTTGTGAAAGTTCACATTTCTTGGAACATTTTCTGTGGAAATCTTTGGGGTCTGGGTTAAGTTGGTGTCTTAGTCAACTTGGGCTGACAAAATAGCATAAACTGGATTGCTTAAACAAAACATTTATTTCTCGCAGTTCTGGAGGTTGGGAAGTTCAAGGTCAAGGTGGCTGCAGATCCAGTGTCTGCTTCACAGAGGGCCACCTTCTTGCTGTATCTTCACATGGTGGAAGGGGCAAGGTTTCTCCCTGGCATCTCTTTTATAGGGGCACTAATCCCATTCATGAATGCTCCACCTCATGACCTAATCACTTCCCGAAGGTCCTATCTCCAAATACCATCACATTGAGGATTAGGTTTAAACATGTGAATTTGGGGGGAACACAAACATTCAGCCTATAACAGTAATTTTCTTCCCTAGTTTTTCTTCTGCAAAATTCTAAATTTTTGGAAAAGGTAAAAGAATAATACATGAATAGTATAGTACAAGAATAGTGTATATATGCTATATATATATCTTCATCTAAATCCAATTGTTAATATTTGGTTTGTATTTCTCTCTTTCTTTCTGTCTTTTGCCGAACCATTTGAATATAAGTTGCAAAAGTCATGGTTCTTTACCCTTAAACAGTTCAGCTTGCATTTCCTAAAAATAAAGAAATTCTATATAACTGTAATTCCATTTCACATCTAAGAAAATTAACAGTAATTCAATAATGTCACCTAATATACAGTCTATATTCAAATTTCCCCAATTGTTCCTTAAATGTCTTTTGTAGTCTCTCTCTCTCTTTCTCTCTCTCTGATGCAGGACTTCGTCAAGATTCACATACCTTTTTTGCTTTGTTTTTCATGACAACGACATTTATGAAGAGTCCGGCCTAGACTTCTTGTAGAATATCTCAAATTCTGGATCTGTTTCAGAGGGCTCTTTTAAAAAATATAAATCAGATGAAGTTAGTCCTATGTTTAAAATGTTCCACTGGCTACTACAACATTCAGAAAATAAGGCCTAAACTCATTACCCTGGCTTACAGAGGCCCACGTGATCTGGTATGACTTCATCTTGTACTTTTTCTCTCCCTCACTTTGCTTAAGCCACAGTGGCCTTCTTCCAGTTTCTCAAACCCACAAAGCTTGTCCTCACAGGACTTTGCGTTAGTTGTTTCCTTTGCCTACTGCGCTCTTCCCTGAGCTTTGCTTGAAGGCTGGCTCTTTCTTGTAATGCAAATCTCAGATTGATACCATTTTCTCAGAGAGGGCTTTCTTACCTTGACCCTCAGTCTAAAGCAGTCATTCAGTCACCCACTCTCACATCATCCTCCTTTGAGTTCTCTGCATGGTACCTATCACAACCTGATATTTTCCTTGTCATTTATTTTTATTGAACTTCATGACAGCCGGGGGTGTGTTCTGTCTTGCTCGCCACTATATTCCCAGCACCCAGATCAGTTTCTGACACATAGCAGAAACTTAATAAATACTTGCTGAATACTGTAATGAATAAGCTGAAAGCTGGAGGATGAAAAGAAGCCAGCTATTTAAAGAGCTTGGGGAAAAAAATCTAAGCAGAGGGAACTGCCAGGGAGAAGGCCCTGAGGCTTGGTCTAATCCAAGACCGGAGGAGTGTCTTGTGTACTTGGAGGGAAGTGAGCCAGCAGGAGAGAAATAAAGGAAAGTAGAGAGGTGGGCAGGGCAAGATGACTTAGGGCTCTGACAGCCATGGTAAGGAATTTAGGTTTTATTTTAAATCAAATGAGAAGTCACGGAAGATTTTCAAGTAGAATGACATATCTGATTTTTGCCTTTTAAAAGATAATTTAACTTGAGTAATTGGGAAGATGGAGATTAATGTCAATGATAGAAAGTGACTGCAAGAGAAGATTTGCAGGGAGGAAATAATGATTCATTTTGGACATGTTGAATTTGATATGTTGTACTTCCTTTGTGGCTTTCATATGAACACCCAAAAAAGAATTTATGATTAAGAAAGAATGATAATATCTACCCCTGAAATAATACAGCCAGCTAATTCAGTTTTTGTTTGTAAGAACCTGATACTCAAGGTAGTCGTTGATAATAACGCTAATAGGTACCATTTATCGAGCAGTCAGGCGCTATGTTAACCACTCAATATTGACCTCACTGAAGCATCACAACCGCCCTTATTAGAAGAGGGTTTATTATCTGTATTTTACAGTTGAGGAAACTAAGTCTAAAGAGGATCAGTAACTGGTTCAACGTCAATTAGACAGTAAGTGGCAGAGATGGACTCAAAATCCAGGTCTAGTTGGATGCCAAAGCTATTTTAACCAATTTGCCGTAACACGTTCCCAATAGAAGTGCTGCGTGGATCACGGGTTGTGGCCATCATTCAGAGAGAGACTGAAACCGAGGTTTTCTTTCACATATCCTTAAGCCCGTAGAAACACTTAAATTTCATTTCAGCGGAGAAATACCTATTTGAGAAACACTCTAATAGAACTCATCAGATTCTTCAGCCCAGAGAGACTATAGCCTTGGAATTTTTGAGGACAGCTGAAACTTATTTTTCTGGTTGACTTGATATGGAGAGAAAGTGAATGGAAATAAGACTTATTCTTCCAAGTGTATTTGGAATGTAGCTGCCTGAAACTGAGTCAAACAGCTCCCCGGTTTTCCTGGGAACCAGCGATTCTGCAGTCAACAGAAGTTTGCTTTTTTAACAGCTGGAAACGCCAGAGTTGTGACAGCGCCGAGAACTGAGGCTGCCTTGTTCGGACTTCACACGGGGCTCTCTGTTCCCTGCACAGAGCCCGCTTTCTTACACACCCCGCACACGCCGCTGGGGACCCTCCTTCTCTACGCCGGGACCCAGCCTTAAGGGCGGGGGTCACCGGTTTGGGGCTCCCGTCTTTTCAAGGGGTCCGGGCAAGAGCCCCTCTGAAGAACTCTTTCTGGACGGTATTTATCGCTCCACCCTTCCCTGTCTGAAGAAGAAATAAGAGGACAGGAGAGAAACTTCAATTTGGTGGTGGAGGGCAGATCCCAGAGGACCGAGTCACCGAAGGTCCCCCTCAGCCTGACACGACGCAGTCCCCACCCACCCAGGCGGCGGAGGCCGCGCGCAGACGGCGGCCCCGCCCCGCCCCCCGCGCCGGCCATTGGCGGGTCCGAAAGTCGCGGGGCGGTGTCGGTTTGAACGGGAGCGCCTGGAGCTGGGGCGCAGGCGCAGAGGAGGGAAGCGGCCGCGAGCGGGCGGCGCGGCGGACCCCTGGTCGGCAGTGGGACGCGCCCGGGGGAGAGGAGTCCCGGGAGCTCTGGCCCACGTGATCTGCCGGGGGCCGGGTCAGGGGGCGCGCGCCGGCCTCCCGCGGTGCCCCTGCCTGGCGCGGCGTCCGCGGCGCGCTGAGCCGCCGGCTGGAGGGGCCGCCGCCACCCGCCCGTCGCCCGAGGCGGCCGCTGCTGCAGCTCCGCCGCGTCCTCCGCGCTCCCCGGACTCGCCGGCCCGCGGGAGGTGAGTGCCGAGGGGCGTTTGAGGGCGCCCGCGGCGGGGGGTGACAGGGAGGGGGCGTGTGTGTGCGTGTGAGGGGTGAGCTTTGTGTCCGGGGTCTGGGGACGACCGCCTTTGTTCGGGGCGGGAGGAGCCGGGGCGGTCGGCGGGGACCGGCGCGGCGGGGACGCGGGTGAGAAACCAGAAACTCGGTGAGGAGCGGCTCCGTCCCAGACGAGCGTTCAGTTGCTTTCTGGTTGGAGGTTTTAAAATGACACCGAAGCTTAAGAACTTTGTTCCCTAATATTTTCTTAATAAAAAGTATGTCGGGATACAGTGACTTCTCACGTATTCTGAATGGGAGAAACAACCCTGAAAAATCCGAATCCCCGTGGAATTGGATCCCGGGCAGATTGCATTCGCTTGCAGTCGTGCGCTTGCCGTCTAAACCGGGCAGCTTTTGTCAAACACCTGCGTTTACCACGTTTAAATTCAGAACCTTTTGGGCACCAACCTGTCGATTTACCGTAGAAATCGGTAGTTGCCGCAAGAAGTTTTCGTAAGCATAGAATGTTAAGAAAGCTCTTTTCTGAAAACCCGTAGAATATCTTCGGATAGTAAAAAGTGGAAAATCTGTAGTTTCCTTGTTTTATCTTGATCGTTTTAACTAGTATCATTTGAACTCGGTTAATGCAAACGAGTAAGGATGGAAATTTTATTTGCCTTAATGCATAATTTAACCCTGCCGTGGAATTAAGCGAAGTAGGCTCCTGCCTCTGCCTTCCGTCGGCTTGTGTTGGCGTGTCCCGTGGTGTGTGTGGGAAGTCAGCATACCGACCGAGCTGAACTTTCAAGTTGCCACTTGAGAAGGGTGCACGGAAGATTTCCGGCCTGATAGCCACAGTGCGATTACCTCTGATAAATACCACTCCTGCGTGAGCTGTCACTTTTCAAGAAGCAGCTTTGGTTGATTGTTTGGAAGTGAGCAAGCGACCGATCACTGTTGGTTGACATGCATGTGTGTGAGGAGTGGGGGCTCGGGGGACGAGGGACAGTCTCACTCCTACTCTTCCTTACCCCTTCCGTGGATTCGTCTGGCAAGCGCTTTCTCAGGCTGTTGTTTATAATGTTAGGAGTGGAGCGGATACAAAGTACAAAGTTGCGCGATATTGTTGTCGGGGCATTTTCCCCCCAATCCTCTTTAGCTAGATAAGCAGTTGAGGTGTATTTTCTTCTGTTATTCAATCAGACATGCAGTGTTACAGTATTATTGCTTAATATAAATCTCAGACTTGGTACTAGGCTAATTGCAACAAAGATAGGATATAGTAGCTTTTTAAATGGCCTTTTTCTTAAGGATAAAGTATTTCCAAGATTTACCTAAAAGATAAAATTTTGTAATTACTTCTCTGGAATTTTAAAATGGAAAACCTGGCATAGATTTAGACTTCTAAATCTATTCTAATAGACATGTTCTTTTTTATAATAATAACAATAGCTATTATTATTGTTACTATACTTTATTGAGTACTTTTAAGTACCAGAGCCAGGCATTGAGTTAGGTGCTTTATGAATCAGATCTCTAATCATCACAACACATGTCGGGTAAGTATCATTGTGCCCAAACCAACTCTGAGAGTTTAACTCGCTCAAGATCATGTAACTAAGTCACTGTGCTGGGATTCAAACCATGGCCAGATCCCAAAGCACATGCTGTATCGCTTCGGTGTTTACTTAAATCTCCTCCAGGTCTCTGGATTCCATTTGTGGGGACATAATCCTACTTTTAAGATGCCTGTAGGTGCTGTGTTTTGTTGTGAACTATGCAGAAACATTCCAGTCCTTATTTCAGAACTTCTTTCTTTCCTTCAATACCTTATAAATTACATAACAATTTCAATATCCTTTTAATCATCTTTATAAAAACAGTAAAAAATTAAGAATAAGACTTTCCTGAGTTATTTACATGAATATGAATGTACTCTTTACTGTGGAGCAGAAATGTATTAAGGTCTGGTTTTCTCACTATTATAGGATTCTTTGCTGCTTCATAGTTTTTATCTTCTTCCCAAGCAAGAAATCAAAAAAAGTTTGCTGGACATCAATTATATGCAAAGCCATTTCCTTGGTAGTGTAAGATGGCACTAGAAGGCTTCCTATTCAATAGTTGCTTCCGGAGTTTTTACAGTATTTTTCATCTGTCTCCTTGTCCTGCACTATGTGTTGCTACCAGATTATCTTCCTGACACGGGTTCAACTTTGCTGTTCCTTTGTTCAAAAATTATGAGGCTCCCCATTATGTGAATACAAGGCTGAATATGTGCTTCAGCCACATATGTATTCAGAGTCCCTCACAATTTAGTGCCCCCTTAGACTGCTCTTTCCCAACTCCCGACCCAATGGGCTTTTCCTGGCCCACATTCTGTGCATCCCCACCTCCTTGCTTCTGCTTGAGCCATTTCCCCATGCTGGAATGGCTTTTCTCCGTTTGCCTAATAAGGTCTACCCATCCTTCAAGGTGCAGTGCAGATTTCCTTGCTTCCCAAAAGCTTTGCTTGGCCCTTTTTACTTAGAATTATTCTTCCCATATCTTCTCATAACATTACTGCATTGAATAGAAACATTTTTCCACAGAATGGTGATAACTTTTAGAAGGGGAAGATAGAGTTATGTTTTCCTATGAAGAATTCTAAATTCAAAGTCTCTAGGGATACTCTTTAGGCATTTATAATCCTTTTGCATTTGGGATTTATTTCTGCTTAAAAATGTATTTGAAACCAATTTTGCCTTTTTAAAGTCCTTCTTTTAAGAGAACTGGTTTATTGTCATTTACTAAGTCAAGAACAATGCTCAGTAGAAAGGACCACTTCTTTTCTACTTCACTGCTGAGTTTTTCATCTATGTATTAACTGATTTAAGCTGATGGCTGACCAGCATCAGTAGTAAGTGGCTGTGGTTCCTATTCTCTGGTGACTTGGTAACCAGTTTTTCTTGAAGTTGTATTCTCCCCATTGTTTATTAATAAGTATTTTTTTTTCTGGCATAGTAATGTCTTCGTAAGACTGTATATTTTGAATTTACTTCTTTGAGCTCCTATTAATTGCATCATGTTTGTCCAATAATTTGTATAGACCCTAAAAAAATAAACATATATTTATTAACAAAACATTACAGATCGAAAAGGGCAAGGACAAATATATATATTTAGGGGGTTTTTGTAGAAATTGGGCTTAGTGTGAATCATCAGTGTTTTTGGATTATAAACATTTTCTTGTGCTCTCCTGGTCTTATAACCTGAGTAGTCATTTGGAAAGGACTGAAAATATAATTGGGGTTGTTTAAAATTTAGAAGTCTTTTTTTTTTAAAGTCATCATTGTGTTTTCTATAACCTCAGTATTATAATACTTATATGCATCCAATTTTATGTGTTTATAATAAACTAGAAATCGTTTTTCTTATGCAAGTGTCTAATTGAAACTCTTTCAACAGGTTATTAATTTTACTAATGGATTAAAAGGACCATCTCTGTTTAAAATTATAGGAGGGAAAATGAACGTTATTTGTAAACTCTGGGCTTCAGTTTGATGAGAAATAAAACCACGTTTTAGGGAGAAAAATACTAATTTTGTTCTAATGAACATATATAAGATCTTTGTCCTTTAGTCAAACATATTTATAGTCTTAAATATAAATAAGTAATCTTGTTGGAGTAGGAGTTTTGATTTGGTAACTGCTTTGCAGGGAAAAAGGTAACCAAGATTAGGGATGTTGCATAAAAGTAATCTTCCTTTTGTCCTTGAAATTTTTAAGCAACTGCTTCATGCTGTATTGAATTATTGTAGTCACTGAGTATTCTAATTATAAAACAACAGTTTTAATGATTAGTGTAGTAACTGGCATAATGCACATTGATTCCATGTATAACCTAAAAATAGAGCCCCTTTCTAGTTTATCACCCTCCAAAAAAATGTTCAATATTCAACTTCTTCCTGATTTATCCTGGGCTACCAAACCTTAGGACATTGCGAGGCTGCTGGTGTAGTAATTATTATAGCCATAGTGCTTTGTGTAGAGACTGTTGGAAACTACTGTTGAACTACAAGCATTCAGCATCTCTCACCTAAGTAGACTCATACATTTGGTCCTTTCTCACTGCTTAACAACACTGCTAAGATGAAGGCTTGAAATATTCAAATCTTTCTCCTAGGTTACATTTTATTTTAGGATTTATCTAATTTGAAATTTCATATGTAGCTTTTATTAGTGTTTTGGTTGTCCAGGGAGCGTAATTCATTGAAGTCCTTTAGCTTTATGTGATGGATAAATTATATATGTTCCTCACCAAAAAAAAGGAAGTTTATATATAGTTTACTTGTTTAGAATGGTGAGCTTTTAGGTGTAAGCATTTGAAAACATGAAAAGGCATTCTTATTTTTTATTACTAAAATTATTTTTGGCTTATTTTACTCTGAAATGGTTCCATTCATTGTGTTACATTTTTAATGTTCACAGCTCTGGACCCGAGTCGTTTTTTTTTAAAGCTGCCAAGAATAAAAGTGAGAGTTTGAAATTGATAGTGCCTTGGTATGTATTTGATATCTTTTATAATGACCCATGAGAATTAATTTCAGATACTACACTTGGGAGCCCTTGTGACTGGTGCTGCACCTTTAAGGTATAGATTTATTTAGAATCTAGAACCATTATTCCAATCTATCCTTTGAATTTTATTCTATTTATTTAGCTGGTGAGTCACAAACACAAAATTTTATAATAAAATTTGGTTTAATTAGCATTTATGCTGTTAGTTACACTTATTTTCTAAACTATTTTGGCCTAACATCTCACAGACTAACATTGATTATTGCAAACTTAAAGGCTAGTGATACATTAAGACTTAACCTTAAT
The DNA here is from genome assembly GCF_041296265.1 of Equus caballus. Taxonomy (NCBI): domain Eukaryota; kingdom Metazoa; phylum Chordata; class Mammalia; order Perissodactyla; family Equidae; genus Equus; species Equus caballus. The sequence goes on along the minus strand of NC_091688.1, from coordinate 64,467,670 downwards.
TGGAGTATATACTTTAGGATTATATATTTGCTTAAGAAAAACTGCATTAATACAGTTTCTACAGCATAATCTGTAGTATATTCTCTTTTCTTGAGAATGATAGAGAATAGACTGATCTGCTTAACTGAGCACTATGATTGTTTATTAATTTGGGAGTGTGTAAAGTAGGTTACATTTGATATATATGGCAATTATCAGTTAACACTAAAACCATATTCTCCACTATAGGTAGATATACACAGATACACACACAGAAATAGTCTTGAGTTATCTTTAGCTCACAGTAGTATTATGCAACAGTTAGATTATATTGTTGGTTTAGAGATTGAATATGAAGAATAAAGAATCAGAACTTTTATGCATTGCTTTAATTTTTTTTCTTCTATTGGAATTTCTCTTTAATTTTGCCACTGACCTATTGCAGTGTTAACATTTAGATTTCATTGGTACTTTAAAAATTTTTAGTTCTAAAGATGTGCAGAAATTCAAAACTATCAGTCACTCAGTTTACTCTCCCCTCCCCAGATCCTTCCCCATTTATCAAATTTTATCTGATTTCAAGTTATCTCAAGCTTGATATCTTTATTTTTCCTTCAGCTGTTATTGGTGAATATAGCATTTACCAAGTACAGTTTAATATAAGTATTCCATGTTTTCCTCTCTGAAATGTCATTTTTGCAATCCAATTTGTCAGTCATCGTGTGTATGGCTACCGTTGCACCTTCCTCAAAATTGGCAGTCTTGTAAGCTCTCTGTTACTGCGTGACCTTTCCTCTCACATCTAATCAGTGAGCATTGTTTCCATTTTTCTCTGGGTACTCACAGCCAGATTACTTAGGTACCCAGCATTTCTTGGTCCTGACTTCTCTTGCTTTAGGCACTAATTTCCCACATCAGTCATATATTCTGATGTCAGAATAATTTTTCTTGCCTTTAATTGGCTCCTCAACACCGGCCACACTGAAGTCAAGCTCTGAACCTTCTCTCTGCTGGACTTTGTTCACTACACCCGTGGCCTTTTCGTACCCTCTTCTCATATTCTTCTGTGGACACTTCCTGCTTTTACCTTCCTACTCTTGATTTTGCATGTATTGTTCCTTATACTTGCTATCTGATTTCTACTATATCTTTCAGATAAAATGTAATTAGAAATAGAAGTTTGGACTAGATGACAAGCCGTATTTAGTCCATCTAAAAATAAGTTAGTGTCTGCTTACAGACACATAATTTTGCAGAAAATAACTAGTTTACTTAGGATAGTTACTTCAGTTTATTTTAGAAGTGGGTGTTTTGGCATCCTACTTTATTAGGCTCATTATTACTATGACGTGTATTTGTTACTGTAACCTGTACCCTAAATTCTAATGTGAAAGAACTTATATGTTCTTGATTCTTCTCCATTGTTAATCCTTGCTTAAATTGATAAAGGGCTACTGTATCTGACTTGGAACATTACAACTGAAAGGGATTTGGAGAATTTGGATATTGTACCTTACAGGGAATCATTAGGATAAGAGAAGTTCAAAGAATTTAGATTATCTAAACTGGAGGCAAGAAAAGTTAAATTATATTTATTGTTTGATGGGTGTTACCAGTTTATAGAGATATTTAAAGAATCAGAACAAAGTTTATTGGCATTTACATTGCAGTCAGGAGTAGTTAGTTTAGATAAATTGAAAGAAGGACAGAACATATAAATGTAATTGTCTATCCTATATTTTTCTCCATCACCTAGTTTGCAAATATTTTACTGCCAATGGAGTAAAGCAGGGCTAGGATTTATTGTTCATTCTGATTGCATACCTTGGACAGTGCCTAGAAGTCCACCTACTTGTATGATGGGAGTCTGCCTATTTTGACTTCCTAATTAGGGAATTAAATGTGAGGCAATCAGAGTTATGTACCAGTTGATTTTTCTATATGTTCTGTCAGTTTCTAGGATATGGGAACAAATTGTTGCTTTCTCTTTATTTCTCTGTGGTCAGACCAAAAGATGCTATGAGCTAACAGTTTGGTTAGCAGTGAGGTTTTTGGAGCATTGTTTGTTAAAACGTGGGAGATGCTATTAAGGACATCTGTGTTCCTTGCAAATTGTAAGTCTAAATGGACGTTGAAGGTTGAACTTACTGAGTTCTTAATATTCTTTCAAACCTATAATTTCCATTCCATTTCCTGGTCCTGTCATTAAATTTTCTTATGCTAATGAGCAATTCATAATTTAATATTTGTTGCAAATTTTATTAGTATTATACTGGTCCTATGTAAACTATGTGCTAAATATGAAGTGGGTTTGTTAACTCCAGGTAATGTGGAGCATGAATGAACACCTTGTTACTGAATTGGTTAGAGAGTTCTTATAACGTGAATCCTTGAATCAAGAATTGCTTTTTTGTTCAGTGAATAATTGTAAGATAAGAAATGCTACTTAATTGTTACGGAGATTATAATGTAAGAGTGACTTTTTTGGGGATACTCTTCTTTTGAGAACAGTAAAACCATATTATAAATTGTCCTTAGTAAAATGATGAATAGCATTCTCTCTGCCTTCTTGCTTGTTTTAATTATTTTTAAAATGGTTCTTTATGCAGTCTTAATCAAGTAAGGTATTTTACAACTCCATTTATATACATTTGTTAATTTGGCTACATGTTTACTTCATTTTAATAAATATGAAATTAGCATATTTTTTAATGATTGGTAAAACTCAGACTTTCATTACACTCTCGTGGATGAAAAAATATTTCGATTAAATTATAATTTAATTTAATTCTAAGTTAAATTAATTCTAATATCTCACCTTCTGCCCCATTTTATAAATTACAGCCTAAACCTCAAGTAGATAGTGGCAGATAGTTTGGTTGACAGTTTAGTTGTATAATATAGATGCACTTTGCAGCTATTACTATGACTATCTACACTAATTCCTTTAATAGTGTTTTTTATTAAGGAAAAAAGATGCACAATGGAATTCTGAACAGAAGGAAAAGAGAATATTTGTTGGATTAATGGCTGCTACGTATCTTTTCCTCCTTTATTAAGACACTGCTTCCTTTGTTGGCCAAGGGATGGGAAAAAGAGAAATACTATTTTGTATTTCTTATGTGCAAAACTGGTTATCAATATGAAAACCTGATTTCCTCAAGGAAGCTTGTCAATATTCCCAAGGCTGATCCTTTCCACCTTCCACCTTCCTCCTCTTCACAGGTCCTAACTACTCTGTTCCCTAGTAACCTCTCTCTAACTGTATTTAATTAACAAAGCGGTGGGTGTGTGTTATTTAGAGTCTGGTTTATGTTATAGCTGAAATACTTAAAAGGATGTTATGTATAAAAGGAATTAGGCTTTATTAGATGGCAGCAGAAGGAAGAAAAGGGTAGAAATGGAAAGATTACTCAAAGTACAGAACAGCTTTCTAAAAAGGCTATTCAAAATTAGGATTAGCTGTCTTATGACCTTTCTGGGAATGTTGTAGTAAATGTTGGACTAACTGACCTATAGGTTGTTTATAACACTGAGATTCCAGGACTTTATGATTGTATCTATTAATTTATATATACTAATTGTATTAATTAATTTATGTATACACACATGTATATCTTAATCTTACCTATTTGTCTCTCTTACCTGTTACTTTAAGGATTATAATTTATATCTGATGGTCTGTACTTTCTCCATGATATATCTGGGTATGGATTCATTTTTATTTATGCTGTTTAGGATTTAGTGTGCTTCAATCTGCTAATTCATGTCTGTCTTCAATTCTGAAAAATTCTGTCTTTATCACTGAAGATTTTGTCTTTACTCCTCTTACTGTTTTTCCTTCTGGTACTCCAATTAGGCCGATGTTAGAGCCTCTCATTTTGTCGTCCTTTTCTCTGAACTACTCTTTTGTATTTTTCATCTCTTTATTTGTGTATGTCTGGATAATTTCTTCAGATATTCTTCTAGACATTCATTCTCTCCTTAGCTTATCTGCTTTGCTGTTTAACCAGTATATGAGTTATTAATTTCAATGTTCATAGCAATATTTTGAATAGTAGCGAAAAAAGAAAATCCAAAAAACTACAATCCAGTTGCCCATTAACAGAATGAAAAATAAATTTGGTATACAATAGAATATAATATAGCAATAAAAGTATGTGAATTTTAGCTATATGCAACAAGAAGTGAGATGAATCTCAGAAATAATGTTAAGCAAAGCCATGCAAAACTAAGTGATGCATTATTTAGGTCTATACAGATATTTGCGGCAAAATTATAAAGACAGACAAGGGAATAATGACAAAATTCAGTTTAGAGATGACGTTAGAGGGGAAAGGAAGGTGATGGGTTAGGTTGAGGCACCCAGGAGACTTCAAAGGTGGTGATAATGTTCTTTATCTTAAACTGGGCGGTGTTGTATAAGTGCTTATTGTGCCATTCTATCATACACATATTTCCTAAATTTCTTTTGTACCTACCCAGTATTAATAAAAACATTTTAAAGACCTTAAACAGTTTAAATAGAATATACTTTGAGAGCAAATGACTACAAGTATAATCTAATTATCAGCACAAATATCTTCTTTGAAGAAATAAATGTACAGTTTAGAACTGACTTGTTCAAATAATTATTGAATTTTCATTTTATTTGTTGATAGCAGTTTTTGTTTTGTTTTTTTTTTGCTGAGGAAGATTCGCCCTAAGCTAACATCTGTGTCAGTTTTCCTCTTTTTTGTATGGGGGTCGCCACCACAGCATGGCCGCTGACAGGTGGTGTAGGTCTGCATCTGAGAACTGAACCCAGGCTGCCAAAGCGGAGCGAGCTGAACTTAACCACTAGACCATGGGGCTGGGCCAATAGCAGTTGTTAAAAGCTTGAAGGATCAAAATTTTGTTTTTAGATACTAAGATCATAATATGCTTCTATTTTTGTTTATAATAGAAAATGTTACATAAAATTATTGTATTTCAAGCCAATTTAAAAAATTAAACTAAAGTACAGTTCTCAAATAAATCTCATCCTTCACATCCATATTTAGAAGCTCATGGTGACAGTTAAGCCCTCTGCTGTTTTTCTCCTGTGACTGACATGACAGCAGTCTGTGGACTTAGCTGTGTGATTATGTACAGCTTGGAATTACTTTAGGATATTCTTTGAAAATAGGACTTCAAGCAAAGCATCTTGTATTCCTTTTGCAGAAATGTTGGTGAAGTGCTGCTGAAAGGGCCAGAGATGCAAGGATTGGGACACATTTTGAACCTTTAAGCTGTCTGACATTGACCTCCTTTTATTATTAACAAAGAAGAAGCAGGCGCTTAGGATGTATTAACACCAACTCATTAATATACTAACTGGACAATGTTCTGCAACAATTCTGCATTGTAAAGGACTGGATTGGCAAAATAAAATTATTTCAATTTATACTCAGCTTTATAATATGACTCAATGGAGGAAAATTTGATAAGCATGAGGGAAGACCATTCTTTTCATGTTCGTTACAGGTAAGACTACTGCTTTCTTAGTGGGCGATTTTTAATCTTTATTTATTTAAATGTGTTTAAGTCTGATCATTTCAAATTTAAATTTGAAAATATTCAAAATGTGCCAGCCATAGTTAGTGTCTCCTGAAAACAATGTTTTCTTTTTGTTGTGGTTGTAAGTTTTATATCCTTTCTATAAGAAAATGGTAGTAGAGTCAAATTATATTGTTTATTAATCTGTGGAAGTGTTTATGAATAGTTACTCTATATTTTATAACTATATATAATATGCAAATATAAAAATGAAGTATGTTTCTAAATCTTTGGGGGTGAAAGATGAATTTTGTAATGTGGTCAGCTGAATGACCTAATTTTTGTGTCACAACTTTTAAATGGTCATCTTTTATAAATGAGCTTTTTAAAAAGGTATTAACATTGGAATGCGTGGGTACTTTCTAAACATGATAAACTAATTGCCAGTTTAATATTTAGTGATAAAATATTAATGATAGTTCTGATACATTTAGGGACAGAGCAAGGATATCTGCATCATTATTTAACATTTGTTCTGGAAGTTCTAGCCATTGCACTAAACTATAAAATAAACACAAATATTAGAATGGAAGACATGTAATTATTAGTAAGGTGATTAGATACTAATAGATTCTATATCAAAGTTTTTACAAGTTAATATTAAGTAAACATCAGAACTTATAGCAATGAATAGTATTCAGAATCTCTAATGAGTGAAGGTGTTTACTGCCAAATCTTAGATGTCTTAACACATTTTTAAGACATGATGAGATTTATCATCCTTTGGAGCAGATGGTTCATGTTAGGGCATGGTGCCAAGGAAGTTTCTGTAGGTAAGGTGAGGGCATTTCTATTAAAAATAAAAATGTTTCAAATAAAAGAAAATGGAAGACATTCAATATACTTAAAATGAACTTTTAATATATGAAATGCCCTCACTCTACCCTTTTGGGCATAGTTCTAGAAGCCTGGGAGTTATTTTACATACTTTCTTCCCTTCTCACTCCCTATATCTAGCGTGAAGCCTTGCCAGTTTTACCTGCTAAATGTTGCTTAGATTCATCTACCCGTCTGAATCCTCCCCACCACTGCTAAAGTTCAGGCCCCCGTTGTCTTCCCTCCAGACTCCCTTCAATCCCATTCTTAGCCTCTTGGAATCCATCTTTTTAATCTGCCACTAGAGGGCTCAGTCTAAAAACACAGAGCTAACCTTGTAACCTTTGCTTAATCCCTGTGGGTGTTCCTGTTCACCTGTAGGGCAGAGCCAGGCTTAACATAGTACCCAAGATCTTCCATTATCTGGCCTTTACCTATTCCTTTGTCCTTACTTCCTTCCTCACCTTGAACTTGAGCTCTGGTTCCCTGTACGTGTCATGCTGTTCCATGTCTTAGTGTCTTTGCTCACGCTATACCCTATGACTTGAATACCCTTCTCACTTTCTTTGTTTAGCTAAGTCTATTCAATATCTAACATTCAACTCAGAGATTATCTTCTCCTGGAAACCATTTCTAAACTTCATAGTTTGGCTATGTGCCCTCACTGTGCTCACATGACATCCTGTACATATCTCTTTCTTAGCACCAACTATATTAGAATTCAATGTACCTGTTTATATATTTGTCTCCTCCCCGCCCCCCAATCCCTTCTTTGACCATTAGCTCCCTTAGGGCAGCCATCATGCCTAGCATGTTGTCTGGCTCATAGTCCACATTTGATGGAATGTGTATTGAACTTCACTGGACATAACCATCAGATGAACCTAGTAAGATGTTTATCTATCTTGCTAAACATTTTCAAGAGGAGTATACCTCTTAATACTGTAAGAGCAGTAGATAAGGAGGAGCGGATTGTACCTCTGCCTGTAGGAAGGTCTTGGATTTGTCCTTTTCCCATGATACAGCATAGGTCAAATGTGGTTATACATTGGTATAGGACTTCCCCAAAAGACACTTAAAACTCTGTAACTATTTTTAGTAAGAATATACCAAACAACTCTCTGCCTTCATCGGTGCTCTTCGATCAGTATTCTGTATATCCATTGAATTGTTTTATAATTGCAGGCAATAGTTTGAATCCTTTATGTTAGGAGGCATGGCCTACTATAAGTTACTCTTCTGCTCTGGTAAACACTTAGATGTAATGTTTTGTCCATCTGGTTCTTTCATTGTGGAGGTCCTCATCTGTCCGTGGAGGAGTTTCTGTGGCACAATGAGTTTGTAATTTTGAAATGGAATAATTCTTTGGACACTAAGCAGCCTCCTGAGAGATAATCAGAATGCTTTATGAAATATTTTGCAACCTCTTTGTGAAGGTAGAGAGAAGTGGAGAATGATAGTAAAATGGAATAGTTTCTAAACTTTAAAAAAGTATATGATTGATTTTAAGTAATTATTGTTAATTTTTTTTAGTTATGACAATAGTATTGTGATTATATTTTTTGAAAATGACTCATCTTTTAGAGATACATACTAAAATATTTACAAATTAAATCATATGCTATCTGGAATGTACTTCAAAAGAATCTGTGGTGGAGAGTGAGGTTGGAAGTAGAGATGAAACATATATTGATAGTATATCATATATTGGTAATTGTTGATGTTGAAAGATGGATATATCAGGTTCATTATATTAGTTTCTCTAGTTTTGGATTTGAAAAGAATTGGTATTTCCTTGTTCATACTTGTTGCTATGAATAATAAGCATTTCAATACATTAATGTTGTAAAATTAGAGTATTGCACATAAGTTGTAAAGGAGTATAATTTTGGTATTGAATACTTCAATTTTGCTAGATAAATGTAGTTATTAATAATATTCTTTCCTGAAGAATAGTTTGAGGTAATGTGGAGTGGTGGAAAGAACACTGGCTTTGGAGACAAAGGCAGGATTTCATTTCTCATCTTTGCCTTTGTATGATCTTGAGCAAGTCACTTAACCCTGTCTGAGCATCAGTTTTTCCTTCTGTAATAATACCTATCTCAGAGGGTAATTTTGAGAACTAAATTTGATATAATATCTAGTAAAATCACTTTCAAAACTGTTACCAATCAAAATTTAAATCAAGATAATTTTGGAATAACTAGATATGTGTGGTAAAGTGAATGGGTGAAAATTGTTTATGGGGGCTAGGACTGGTAATAGAAAAGGTCCGTGCCCAATTAGAATACATGGAAGGTGGAGCTAAAGTCCATAAAAAGAGATTTAGCAACCACAGAAGACAGACAGCACAATAGAGAAGATGCCATCAGAGCACTCTTGTTTTGAATCTTAAGTCCTGAATCCCATCATTTATTCTTTTCTTTTCTGCTGAGGAATATTCGCCCTGAGCTAACATCTATTGCCAATCTTCCTCCTCTTGCTTGAGGAGGATTTGCCCTGAGCTAACGTCTGTGCTAATCTTCCTCTATTTTGTATGTGGGTCACTACGACAGCGTGGTTGCTGATGAGTGTTATAGGTCTGTGCCCGGGAACCAAACCTGGACCACTGAAGTGGAGCATGCCAAACTTAACCACTAGGCCACGTGGGCAACCCTCCCATCATTTATTCTTTTTTTTTTTTTTGCCCCTGCTTTTTCTCCCCAAGTCCCCCCAGTACATAGTTGTATATTTTAGTTGTGGGTCCTTCTAGTTGTGGCATGTGGGATGCTGCCTCAGTGTGGCCTGACGAGCGGTGTCGTGTCCACGCCCAGGGTCCAAACCAGTGAACCCCAGGACTGCGAAAGCAGAGCACATGAACTTAACCACTCGGCCATGGGGCCAGCCCCTCATTTATTCTTAAATAAGTATGTAAGCCCTTTGAGGGGAGAGTCAGATTTGGACATCATCAGTATTAAATCTTTTAAAATGATGTAGCATCAAAGTTTTAATCCTCTTTTGCTTTCACTGACATACTGTGAATGCAAAAAAACAAAATTAAGGAGGTAAAGAAGAAACTCTAGAGTAGAAGTAAAAATAATAAAATATAAAAATTAAGAGAAATTGAAATGACATGTTTGTGCAGAAAATGAGGAATTACAGCTATAATGTTCAATCTATTAGCAAAAATGAAAACATTTCAGTCAAAGATAGTACTGTGTTTGTTTATTGTTATTAGATATGTAGTTTCTTTGCTTATACAACTAGATAAGCCATTAGGAAGAATAAAAGAAACATTGCACATGGGATGTATTTTAATGAAGAGGTATTTTCCTGGTTTGCCTGCTACTCTGGGTATGTTCTTTGTTTTCAACTCAACTGGTAAACAAATGAAGTAATTCTATTCTCTCATAGAGATAGAGAGGATATGAAATTACTTTCTCTGTTACTATTTAATGATCTTCTGAAAAATTTATAAACCAACCTTCCTTGACTATTTCGCAGTTAGGTATATTTGATTGCGTTGTTGGAGATTTTGCCAGAATATTGACTTCTTTTCTAATAAAATATGCCAATGTCATAATATATCTCAGAATTAATCATAAACTAGGGAGTTTTGGACTTCATTTCGGGAATTAGTTACTGAAGTAACTTTTCTAAGGTAGTTTCTCCTATGGGGCATTTTCACTGCGTGGACTTCAAGGATGGCTGGGTAGCCAGCAGGGCTCTAATTTGCTATCACTCTTTCTAACGAGAATTATGTAAAATGCCTTTTTGAAAATTTGTAGACACCATTCAGTCTATCGCTAAATTTTGTTAGATGCAACATCATTTGTATTGATGGTTCCAGTATAGTGTTGTATAGGTTTAAATCCAGAAGGTCAGATATCTGTGGTGAAGATATTTATTTGAAGAAGACACTTCCCTGTTTTATATGGCTATAGGATACACTGTTGTAAACTCCAATTTTTACATGTCTTAATATGAAGAGCCACTTCTGCCTTATCTCTAATTTCCTGGCCTGCAACCTGATCATCCTGATGGTGCTGCTGTGTGTGACTACTTCTCTCCGTCTCCCACAGTGAAATCATGTGCCATCATTAGTATTCATTGTATGGTAGCATGTAATTTTTTTAACCAATACTCTATTGATGGACATTTAAGTTGTTTGTGGTTTTTTGCTGCTGTGAATATCCTCTTACATATATCTTTGAATTTCTGTTCATATAGCTTTAAGATCAATTCCTAGCAGTGAAATTGCTCACTGTATAATTTTTTTACATAATTGGAATCATGCTTAAATTAAAAAATTTTAATAGAAAAAGTAATGTATTTTATATGTAAAAATATCTTTTCTGGGGCCAGCCCTGTGGCGTTAAGTTCGGCATGCTCCTCTTTGGCTGCCTGGGTTCATGGGTTCAGATCTCAGGTGCAGACCTACACCAATCATCAGCCATGCTGTGGCGGTGACCCACATATAAAAAGTGGGAGAAGATTGGCACAGATGTTAGCTCAGGGCTAATCTTCCTCAGGAAAAAAATATATATATATTTATATATGTTTTCCAATTTTTCCCCTATGATAATTCTTAGAAGCTGAATGATTTCAGTATTTAGACAAATAAAGACAACTAGTTCAGGTACCTGATCTAGCAAAAGAACCCTTGAATAAAATCACATTTTTATATATTAATCTTTTGCTGACTCATTTCTCTTTACACACAGAATACACCAGTAACCTCATAAAATCTTAAACAAAAATAATGTTTTTCTTTTATGAAATCACATTTTCAAAATACAGTTCTAAAGGGCAGTTTTCACTTGTGAAAAACAAAAACAAGCTTTATTAATTTGAAATGACATATAAAGAAATATAAATTTAGCAATTTAAGGTTTCTGCTTTAACTCATTTATTTTTCCATGTACTTTAGAACTTCCCTCCTATATCTTGACTTGGTCTCATGTTGGAGCAAAATGTTAAATAGAGTTTTGCTTGCATTATTTTGCCTAGATCCATAAAGTGAGGGTGAAATCACTGCTCCAACTGTGAACAGTCAGCTTTAGCTAAATCACTTGAATTATAAAAAAAGATGCCTGGATATAAAACTTGAAAATTACCTATCAGAGATGACTACATAAATCTGCTTATTCTGAACCAAAAGTCTGCTTTGAACCTTTGTAATTGGCTCTGTTAATCGTAGTCCAGACTTTTCTTTTAGCTTCATCAGATTTATTTGCCACTTTTACAGTTCTATTTAAATTTATGGCTCTAAAGAACTTTGAGGTTTTATAGGCTAAAAGACAGCACCTGAAGAAACAAGGTAATTGACCTGCAACTAGGAGTACAAAAACGTACTCATATTTGAATGACTTCAGGGTGAGTGGTGGTTTAATTCACATTTCCTGTTAAAGCAGTGATTCTCAACCCTCGCTAGTACGTTGGAATTACCTGGGGGCTTTTAAAAAATACTGACGGCCAGACCTCACACCCAGAGAAGGGGAGGGACATTGAGAGTTTAAAAAAGTGCTCCATATGAATTCTGCTTTTGTGCAGCCAGGGTTAAGAACCACTGCTCTGTTAGAGTTGCTCAAAATTAATTCTAGTAAGGAGCAATTTAGTGCTGCTTCAGAAATTTAAATGCTGGATGAGCTAAATCAGTTTTCCAGAGGGTGATATGTATACCACTGGTGGCACATAAGGTAATATTACTCTTTTTAATTTTAATAGTTACATATTTGTTTTAATGTGCATTAGAAGATAAACATAAATATCACATCAAACTCATAGTTTCATGGATACTGCTTTGGATGAAGCTAGGTTTTTTTTTTTAATAACTGTGCCAATTTAAAGGAAATTTGCCAAATTATAGAAACACATTTAAGTGAATGATAAGGTAGTACATAGACTTGGCAGAAATCATGGAAATGTTGAAGAAAGACAATGGCACCTTTGGTGAAGGGCATCTACTGAAGTTCAGGATTAGAACCTGAAGTATCAGTGGCAGACTTTGAGAATTAGAATCTCTGCAAATCTTTAAATCATTACTTTCTAATGTAAAGTTTCTTGACACTTAGTTCTCTTATGGAAGTGTGCCTTGTGGATCAAGATATTTTGCTCCTCTGTTTTTCTAAGGTACAGGTGATCCTTTGGTGGTAAGAAGAGGAAGGAGTGTGTGTGTGTAGGTGTGTGTATGAGTGCAGGAGACAGAGAAAGAGAGATGGATGGTAGGAGGGGTTGATGGGACAGGTAAGTAGATCACCTGGATACTTGGACAGAGAAGAGTATTCGGGGCCTTCACCTTCCGCAGGCACCCTTCTTCTCCCCAACTCTCAGGAAGTCCGTAAGTCTGCCACAACTCAGAACAGTTTAGGAGACACTACTTTAGGTTCTTTCGTTGGTAAAGTGGTTTGCTCTGGGTGAGCCAATTAAAATGGGCTCCACATAAAGATATTTAGCTATCCCATATAAAAGACCTCTGGAGGTTCAGAGATATTTGAATGGGCAAATTAGGTCTTGCTATAAATAATAGTTTACTGTTTTATCAATGATGTATATATACGTTAATTAGAGAGGCAGCTGTTCTGAGGAAGAGTAGCCACAGTCCACATTTAAATTATATTACTCGAAGTTAAAAACACTGTGGGGGTGTAATGTAATGCTGTAAATGTCTGTCCTGTGTGATTTTATAGAATGGAAGCTTCTTGCCTAGAACTGGCCTTGGAAGGGGAACGTCTGTGTAAGTCAGGAGACTGCCGTGCTGGTGTGTCCTTCTTTGAAGCTGCAGTTCAAGTTGGAACTGAAGACCTAAAAACACTTAGCGCTATTTACAGCCAGCTGGGCAATGCTTATTTTTATTTGCGTGATTATGCCAAAGCATTAGAATACCATCATCATGATTTAACTCTTGCAAGGTAATTAATTAAAGTTTTTTAATACTCTTTCTCATTAAATTAACTGTCACTTTAAAAAATAATTTCTTTCTATTAAAAAAGCTGACAATACATTTAGTGAGTTCCGATTCAATGAATGAATAGTAGTGAAATAATCCTAGAGTTTAATTAAATGAATAAAAATTAATTAAATTTAAATACGGAAATGGAAGTTTTAAATTTTTATTTTTAGTGGGTTTCAAGGCTAATAGACCTTTCTTACCTTAAGCATATCAGTTGTCCTCTAGGGAAAACTGTACTCTGGCTGCTTTATATTTTAACATCATTTGCTTTGTTTTTCAGGACTATTGGAGATCAGCTGGGGGAAGCCAAAGCTAGTGGTAACCTGGGGAACACCTTAAAGGTCCTTGGGAATTTTGATGAAGCTGTAGTTTGTTGTCAGCGACACCTGGATATTTCCAGAGAGCTTAATGACAAGGTAATAAGGAAACATTAGATGGTAGGCCAGATGTTTTCATGGAAATTGTTTTGTGTTTTAATACTATTTCTTTATTCTGTAGTTTATCTAAAAGTTTATACCAGAAAAGAAAATATTCGTAGAAAAATAGAAGAAAAAGAGAAACATAATAAAAATTTTTAAATAGAGGAAAAAGAGAAAATAGTGAGAGGTCCTTCTTTCATTAAGTAATCATTTGTTTAGTTCTGTACAGGTTGCCAATGTAAACGTTTCTTTCTATTGACCATAATAGCAAGGATATTACAAATAAATATATTTGATAAGTATTATAATACCTAGCCTCTGATTTCAAAATGTAAACTCTGCTGTTATCTTCATTTAGGTGGGAGAAGCAAGAGCACTTTACAATCTTGGAAATGTGTATCATGCGAAAGGGAAAAGTTTTGGCTGCCCTGGTCCTCAGGATGTAGGAGAATTTCCTGAAGAAGTGAGAAACGCTCTGCAGGCAGCCGTGGATTATTATGAGTGAGTAGCTCTGATGTCGTCCATGTGGCCCACCTCAGCCATGGCTCTTCTATCTATTCTGTATCTGGTGGTAAGTTTTTAGGTTTGGCAAAGGTTTTAAAGTTATGGACTAACTAGTAAAAATAAATCAACAAATCATTACAAATGTTACAGTATTGTAGTAGTGGTAATTTCCTCCCCAGGAAAGCTTTCATTTAAACTGCAGAGCAGTGCCACTTAGTGGCAAAAACAAGAAATATCAATGGTTCGTTTAAGTTATTTGGAGTAAATTTAGTCTTTTATCAATAGAATTTCATAGAACTTCTTAACTATAGGAGTTCCAAGATTAACTCTGTCCTTGACTCTGGGCAGAAGCCTACCTGAATGGTTAGTCAAGTGTTCATAGCTGTTTCCTGTAATCACCCTCCATCACAGATATATTTTTAAAATGTGGCACATCATGGCTGTAAGCTTATTTAAATTTTTTTCTGATAAAAAGAATTGGATTTGTAAATCAAATCACTAAATTTTTTTCTCATCAATAAATTTTTTTCTCAAACTTATTTTTTCACAACTTTTTGTTATCACTTAGGGAAAACCTGTCACTAGTGACTGCTTTGGGTGACCGAGCAGCCCAAGGACGTGCCTTTGGAAATCTTGGAAACACGCATTACCTTCTTGGCAACTTCAGGGATGCCGTTATAGCTCACGAGCAGGTACAGTGCAGGCCATTTTCTCCATGAGTGCTTGAACAATGATTAGATTATTCTTTAGGTTTTTTTTTTTACATTATAGCTATATCTAATTAAAATTTTCTGTTTCAGCGTCTCCTTATTGCAAAAGAATTTGGAGATAAAGCAGCTGAAAGAAGAGCGTATAGCAACCTGGGAAATGCATATATATTTCTTGGTGAATTTGAAACTGCCTCTGAATACTACAAGTTAGTCTAATATTTCTGTAGATAAATGTAAAATGAGTAGCTTTGCAATCCTATTAAATCATAGGCTTTGGGTTTAAACCCTGCTTTTTGCTGCATACTAGCAGCAGGACCTTGGGCGTCTAAGCTTCAGTTTCCTCATCTGTAATGGAAGATATCAATACCTTGCTTTTGGGATTGTTGAGGATTGAAAGAAAGAATATATTAAGCACTTACTTATTAGCACAGTACCTGGCACATAGTGCTCAGTAAATATTATTGTACCTAAGATTTAATAGCAACAGTATGACCCCTTTATATTTTTATTAGTTTTTATCTTTAAAACTAATTGTTTTAAATGAAATTCTTAACTTTTAAATTTGTTTAGCATGTGTGGTGTGTATATTTATACGCCTTTTTTCCACTCAATTATGGGTTTGCAGGGAGGCCATAAGAAAGCCTGATAACAAAAATATGCCCTAGTTTCCACCAGTGATCACTGAATTTTTTTCCCCACTGTCGCACCCTCGTGTTGAGCAGTTCTCCTCCCACCCTCTCTGCCCATCTTTGATCCTCACTGTAAACTGAGGCCTCATTCATTTACCTGAGGAGCGGGCAATCCCAGCGTCTTCTGTGGCAGGG
This sequence comes from Equus caballus, assembly GCF_041296265.1. Lineage (NCBI taxonomy): Eukaryota > Metazoa > Chordata > Mammalia > Perissodactyla > Equidae > Equus > Equus caballus. Next base: position 64,451,910 of record NC_091688.1, on the reverse strand, counting down.
TCTTCTTAACCTATCAGTAGACTTGAAGCATAGATGATAGCAAAGTTTAGACTGCTTCAGGTTCCCTAGTCTGTGCTTTCTAAATTGTTTGGAGCTTTCCCTAATTATCGGGATTGAAGGCCCATACGGACCTTAGGTAGAAGCCAGTTTGACTGAACCAGAGACACAGTGATTGATTTGTATTTTATCATTAAAGAAGCCAGTGTGAGAAAGTTCTAGATAGTTTGTCACCTGAAAAAAAAGGTAAAATTGCTTTAAGTACATCTGAAAAACTAGAATGTCATCCCACCCTATTTTAAACATTGACTGATGGTTAATATTTGTTGGTTGATTAGTTAAGTATGAAATATCCTCCCAAATAAAATACATCATTATATAAGGAGTATATATTTTGATTTTAAATATAAAAGTTTCTTATATTTTAAAGCCAAAAGACAGAAAAGTCTTAATTGATAAATGGTGTACTTGTATAAAATACTGAAAAGTTCTGTAATCAAGTGGATGGTGTCTATTTGGCTAAAAAAAGAATGAGTATATAAAGTAATGAAACTTAACCCCCGCCTTCCAAAAATTTTGGTTAAAAATATTTTACATGGCCAGCCTGGGGGTGTAGTGGGTAATCCCATGTGCTCTGCTTTGGCAGCCTGGGGTTGCCAGTTTGGATCCCTGGTGCAGACCTACACACCGCTCATTAAACCATGCTGTGGCGGCATCCCATATACAAGGTAGAGGAAGATTGGCACAGATGTTAGCTTAGCAACAATCTTCCTCAAAAAAAAAAATATATATATATGTATATAGTAGAACTCTGCTTCAGAACTGTTTTCAGGGCCACTCAAGAAGGCTATCAACATTATAGATCTGTACCCTACAGGATAGAAAGCAGTAGTTTGGTAAACCTCCTTTAATAATTGAATGTGGTTCCAGAAAGACTTCTGACCATTTACAAATTAACCATACCTTCAAAGAATAATGGTGTGCCAGAAAGGGTCACACCAGAGGAGCTGAAGGCAATTCCAAAGGCAATGTTAGAATAAGTGTGTAGCCTCCCATGGTGACAGCTTTGAAGGTATCATCGTTAAATATATAATTTCAGGTTTGTTTGCTTAAAAAAAAATATCGCATTATCATATACTTATTTTTCATATAGTTATAAATGATATGAAGTATTTATACTATTTGGCAGAAGTTATAAGGAGTCATTTAAATTATTGGATCCCAAAGCATCTGTAGGTTTAAGCACTGATAATAATAACAAAACAGTGTTAACATTTATTAGCATCTGTGAGCAAGATGCTATTCTAAGCACTTTATGTATACTAATTCATTTAATTCTCACAAAACCCTGTGAAGTATTTTACATATGAGGAAACTAGTGCATAGAGAGGTTGAGTGACTTGCTCCAATCACAGAGCTAGTAATTGGCAAAGTTGGGATTTGAACCCAGACAGTCTAGCTCTGGGGTCCATGCTCTTAACTGCTACACTGGCTTCTCATTGACGATTCCATATGGGTTAGGTAGAATTCGGTTAATGTTTAAATGTAGTATTTAATATTTTTCATAAATCAGTAACTAATGGCCTTTCGTATAAGAATTTTAACTAAGTATTTTAAATTTTGACAAATGTAAAGGCAACACTATGATTGAAAAGAGGTTATGTGGACAAAAGTCTCTTAGTTTAAGTTATTGCTACTGCAACAGGGAAAGTTTTTTTTAATGTTAAAAATAGCTATGTTAATCTTTAAAGGCACTCAATCTCATGTGTCAGTACTCCTTTTCTCTGGAGAATAAGTAGGACTTTCAAATTTATTCTAAAAGTGGAATTTGCTTTTTGTGTTTTCAAAGACATCTTTTCATTTTGTCTAAATGTAATAAAGTATGGCATATTAAGCTCTAAAACAGATTTACTTTAAAGGCAGGAGGAAAAGTGAGAGTTTTAATTTTTGATTATTATAGCCAAAAATTAAAATGACCATTATGTAAGAATTAATTTCTTCTTTTAGAAAGACACTACTGTTGGCTCGACAGCTTAAAGACAGGGCTGTAGAGGCACAGTCTTGCTACAGTCTTGGAAACACATATACTTTACTTCAGGACTACGAAAAGGCCATTGATTATCATCTGAAGCACTTAGCAATTGCTCAAGAACTAAATGATAGGTAAGCTGTACACCTTTTTACTATAGTTATGGTAAAATATAGATGCATTGTTTAATGCTAAGAATTTTCCCTTTAAGTTTCTTTTTGGTTTGTTTGTTTCCTTTGTTTTCTTTTTAATTCCTTTTTAAGGAATTTCCTCTGTTTCAGTGACATCCTCTGTATATTATTGTTTGAAAGGTTATCTTGTGTTAGAGGATTAGACTCCTTCCATATAGTTGAACCAAGATCAGTAACTAGGTCACAAACAGTTGCCAACACAGGTCCTCCTGATTAGATTAGTGTGGGAATTGTGGTAAACTTAGAGATAAGGCCCAATATAAACGGGGCAGCTGCTACGCAACTCCAGCTAATTGTTGCCAGACAGGAATGAGGGTCCGTTATGTCCAGATCCTCCTCTTTTTTCAAGAGAAGCTGGAGTCCTGAGTTTTATATAAAAATCTTCTGACTTTCACATGTTAACGGCTAGTGGTTTTTAACTGTATGAAAAAAACAGCATATCTGTGCAGGCCTTTAGTCTATTATGTTTGCTTTAGAACGAGAGATTTTTCCTCAGTTTGAAGAAGAACTTCTGTATACAGTTGTTCAAAATGAAGTATGCTATCTCAAGAGGCAGTGAGTTCTCTGTCTCTGGAGGTGTTCAAACATGGACCAAATGATTACCTGGTAGGGCTGGTCATAGAAAGAAAATGGGGTAGTTGAACTACAAGACCAAATCCCTGAGATTTGCTTATTTTATAATACATTGCATATTTTTAAAGGATGTTTTCCATTTTAATACTTGTCTCTGAGTTCAGTATTATCTGGGTATTCTAATGTGTCTCTATTATTATGATAGAAAGACCAAATAAATCCAAAGCATTGTTTATATCTTAACTTTTGCTGGGTAGCTTTTAGTCCACACACAGACCTCCTTTCAGATAACTGCATGTTAGTTTTGAATTATTTTGTAGAATTGGTGAAGGAAGAGCATGTTGGAGCTTAGGAAATGCATACACAGCTCTAGGAAATCATGATCAAGCCATGCATTTTGCTGAAAAGCACTTGGAAATTTCAAGAGAGGTATGAAACTAAAAAATTGCTCTGTGTGCTATTGTGACTCACAAATCAGCAGGGAGGAAAGCCCTGTTATTTCTCTAGATCGCTCTTATATTGCTGAGTAATAAATTTAATTATACGTTGTTCTCTTGGCATAAGAACTGCACAAAGCATTCTGAGATACAGATCAGAGATATGGTTGCACTGGCCTTGATGTAGGAGGACAGGAGGGTAAGGCCGGGCATGGGGGCATTGAAGGATTACTAAAATATGCCTCCACCATATCTCCTCTCTCCACGGAAAAGTAGCATGGTATGGGAGGAAAAACATGGTTTCTAGAATCAAGTTCTGCCACTTGCTGCCTATTTGAGCTTAGAAACCTTTTCTGAGCCTCATTTTTCTTATTCCCATTTACGGATAATAGTAATAATAATAATATCTACCTTATAAATCATTATAAGGATTAGAGACAATGTATGTAAAAGTACCTAGTATAATGTCTAGTTCTGGTTTAATAAATAAATGTTAACTGTTACTACAGAATGAAAATAAAATATTCTAAGACAATTTTATTCACGTGATCCAAGTTAACACATCACAGAATAATCTGCATTATCATTTAATATGATCATAGCAATTAAGAGCAATCGAATATTTAGAGAACTAAAGAACTGATAGACTACAATTAGCTGTCCTATTGCCATATTTTAGAAACTTCCCTTTTCTTTTTTCTTTAAAAAAAACTTAGTGAAAAAACCCATTTCATTCATAGTCTCATAATTCTATTATAACCATTTTCATTTCTCTATTTTATTCCAGTTTTAGGTTCATAACATTGTCAACTAATCTTTACCATTCTTTGTCTTTAAATACTACTCTAAAATATAAATGCTTGTGGTTGTAGGTTGGGGATAGAAGTGGTGAGCTAACAGCACGACTGAATCTCTCAGATCTTCAGATGGTTCTTGGTCTGAGTTACAGCACAAATAATTCAATAATGTCTGAAAATATTGAAATTGATAACAGTTTGCATGGTAAGTAATAGGTCTTCAAAACCTAATTTCTTTATCTTCACGATTTACATTTAAATTACCGATCATGTTTACCATATCCAGAGAGAATATATAACACAGGAAACTCAACTTTTTTTACGTTTTTGCTTTACCACAGTCCTATTAATTTATCAATATAGAATACAGTGTTTTATAGCTTTTCTCATGAACTTAGGAATGGTAAGGGTATAATTATTTTCTTTTGTAAAAATATATTTAAATTCTGTGCTTGAAGGCTCACCTTAAAATTTATAAATGTGAAGATGCTAAAATTAAAACATTTTATTGTTTTGTTTATCCTTTTTATTTCAAATGTTTTCCCATATTTGATTTTTGCTTAGCTCTTTTTTCCCCATTTCATTTCTGAGGTGAAATCTCTTAGGACTGTTTTCTTTTTTTAATTCAGAAAACTTAGGAAATTTTCTTTAGGTGCTGATTCAGTTTGATACTGCTACAGGGAAAAATGTGCTATAATGTCTCTGTTTCTAAATGGAAAAAATAACCCTACTTTTGATTAAAGAAATAAAAAGGGACATGATTAGAATTTTCAATTTTTGAATATCATCTGCATGACTCTGTGAGATCCGTTTTAACGATCTGGCCTACGCTTAAGTTCTCAGTCTAAAAAAAATACTGACACAGACATATGTTTTGAAAGTCAGTGAAAAATCTGGCTTTTACCTTTCCAATTTCCTTTTCTCAACCCGTATAAAGAAAAGGAAGAAGGAAAAGAAGTTAGTGGCTAGTTATCTGATTAAGACTTTGAAAGAACATTTAGTGAAAAATTCTGAAGTACGAGTGGTGTAATAAATTGTGACTGTGTGCTTTGCAATTGAACAATGAGCTAAAAAGTTTTCCTGTGTTTAATTTTCAAATAGGTTATAAATAACTCTCATATTTTAACAAGCTATCACTTGTCCTTGTGGACACCTCTAGCTATCAACCTATTCCTTTGTTCCCCTTTATAATAAAACTTGAAGATAATATCAATGTTCATTGTCTTTACTTCCTCACCTCCCATTCTCTCCTCAACCCACTCCACTCGGGCTTTGGTCCCATCAGGACATTGAAACTTCTTCAAGGTTACCAGAGAGGACCTCCATTTTACCAAACACATTAATCAGTTTTCAGATGTCGGCTTACTTGATTTCTTAGCAATATTCCTTACAGCTGATCATTCCCTCCTCAGAATACTTTCTTCATTTGGCCTCCAGAATTACCCTCCTTTTCTGATTTGCCTCCCCCTCACTGGCCACTTTCAGTCTTCATTACTCTCTCCTCTCCTCATCTTTCCATCCTTGAAATTTGTACTGCCCAGAGTTCAGTTCTTGGACCTCTTCTCTCCTTCCCGTTGCCCCTTCCCTCTCTTCCTCCCTATTTTTCATCCATCTAGCCCTTTTCTGATTTTATCCTTTTTCCTCTTATCCTACCCTCAGTGCTTCTAATAGAACTTTCTGTGAAAATGGAAATGTTCTATGGCTGTGCTGTTCAATATAATAGCCTCTAGTCATATGTGGCTGTTGAGCATTCGAAATGTGGCTAATGCAAAAGAGGAAATGAAATTTTAATATTATTTAACTTTAATTAATTAACAGTTTAAAAGTCACATGGTGGCTAGTGGCCACTGTATCGGACAGAACAACTCTAGATGATACCATTCCATTGGTTGGCTTTTATATCATCTATATACTGAGGATTTTCAGGTTGATATTTCCGGTCATAATTTCTCTCTTGAGTTTGAGATTCATCTATTTAACATTTACATTTGAACATCTAATTGGCATCTAAAAGTCAACATGTCCAAACAGGACCTCTTATTTTTTTTCCCTAAACATGTTCTTCCTCCAGTCGGCCCCATCTCAGGATATGGTACCACCATTCACCCAAGTGTTCAGGCCAAAAACCTAGGGGTCGTCCTTGTTCCCTTTCTTCCACTCACTCCTACATCCAACCTATCAGAAACCCTACCTTCAAAGTATATCCCTAATCTCACTTAGAACATATGCTGCAACAATCTTAGTAGAAGCTGCCAGCATCTCCCAGTAGAGTACTAGCCTACCATCTGTTTCCCTTGCTTCCATTCTTGACCCCTCACACTGACTTTTCCAAACAGCAGCCAGAGTGCTCTTTTAAAATGTAAATCATGGGGTGGCCTGGTGGCATAGTGGTTAAGTTCACATGGGGCACTTCAGTGCCCCAGGGTTTGTGGGTTCAGATCCCAGGTGTAGACCTACACACTGCTCATCAAGCCATGCTGTGGCAGCATCCCACATACAAAACAGAGGAAGATTGGCACAGATGTTAGCTCAGGGCAAATCTTCCTCACCAAAAAAAAAAAAAAGTAACTCATGTCATGTCATTCCTCTGTTCAAAACCTTCCAGTGACTTCCCATCACACCTAGCACCAAATCCTCAGTCCTTACTGTGCTTAAAAGGCCTTTTGTAATCTGGACCCAGCTTGCTTCTTCAGCATCATTTCCTACCACTCTCCCCTTGCTCATTTTGGCTCCATGAAAACAGGTATTTTTTGGTCCCTTTTGTTCATTGCTGTATCCTCAGTGCTAGGAAAAGTCTGCTGGCTAAAGGAACTGCAAGGGAAATTTGTGTATTTCTGGTCTTGGCTCAGCGTAGAGTAAAAGGAATCTTCCCTAAGAATCTGAATTCATAAGCCTGCCTACATGCTGGTTTGGAATTTGATTTATTCTATGTACTCAGTGTAAAACCCCAATCCATTAAAGTGCTTTTGGGTTAGAAATGCTCCTAGGGACTTAGCAGAAGTAAGATCACATATGTTTTGGAGGAAAGCATCCTTGATCCAGATCTATAAAGGCTCACAACAACAACAAAATATCAAACACATAGAGAAACAAGCCAACATGAGTAAGAGAACAAACAGCAAAATTAGATCGCCAAGATCTTCAGATACTGGAATGATCAGATACAGAATATAAAATGACTATGGTTAAATGTTTACAGAAATAACAGGATTGAAATAAAGGAAGAACAAAAGTGATCAGGCAGATTTGAAAAAAAGTAATAATAGCTAACGTTTATTGAGTGCCTACTATGTGCCAGGCACTGATTTAAGTGCTTTACCTGTTTTAACTCATTTAAGCATAACAACTCTAGGAGGTAAGTTTCTATTATCCTTAATTCACACATGGGGAAATGGAAGCAGGGGAGGTTAAATAAATTTACCAGGGTTACCTATGTAAGTATAGAAATGGGAGTTAAACCTAGTCGATCTGGCTTCAGGATCTGTATCTTATTTATGTCTTAATGTGATTTTAACCTGCCTCTCAGTAATTGATAGGTAAAAATCAATCAGGAGTCAGATATCAGTAATAATATAGAGGATTTGACAAGCACAATTAATAGGCTTGATCTAGTGCAGTATTTTTCAAACTGAGTTGTAAAATCAGTGTCGGGTTGCAACTACCATTAATACATCCATACCCACTCACACACACATATAACCAAGGTATCATACATGATAAGAGCAAGGACTGTTGTGTGAAGATTTTGTTATACATTTGTGTATGTGTGTTCCAGGTTGCAATGCAAAATGTATTTCTTAATATGGGTCATAGTTAAAAAGTGAAAACCACTGATTTAATGGATATATAGAATACTGCACCTAGAAATTGATCAGTTTACATTCTTTTAAATCATTCATGAAACATTTCCAAAAATTTGACCACATGCTAAGTCAATAAAGCAAATCTCAACAAATTTGAAAGAATATGTGTCACATAGATTTCATGCCCTGAGCATAGTACAGTTAAGTTAGAAATTAACAAGAAGATAATGTATAAAACGTATTCACTTAAAAACTTAAAAACACACTCTAAGTAACTTATGGGTTGAAGAAGAAATCTTAAATTCAAAAATAACTTAGGACTGAATTATAATTTGTGGGATATGACTTACATTGGTTCTGACAGCAAATTTTACATTGTGTGATATTTAAAAAGGAAAAAGACTGAAAATTGAGCTAAATATTTCAAGTTTTAAAAAGTAAAAGACAAAACAAAAAATAAACTTAAAGAAATAATAACTGAAATTAAATGACAATTCAATAGAAAGAATTTTAAAAACCCCAGATTTGGTTCTTTAGAAAGACTAACAAGTCTACAGCAAGATTATTCAAGAAAAGAGAGAGAGAGGGCTATGCTATAGATGCAACAGAGATTAAAAAGGTAAGGGATTATCCTGAATAGTTTTATGACAAAATATTTGAAAGCCTAGGTGAAATGGACAGTTTCTAGAAAAACAACTTAAAACTGAATCTAGAAAAATCTAATGGTAGAATGTAATGTAAATGGCATCCTTAATGCCTAAAACCATAAAGAAATTTGATTAGTAATTTAAAATCTTCCCACTAAGAAAATACCTGGCCAACATGGTTTTACAAGTGAGATCTACTAGACGTTCAAGAAAATTGATTCCAACCTTCCACAAAATTTTATAGATAACTGGAAAAGTGGGAACGCTTCATCAGTCTTTTTGAGAGCAGTATAATCTTTTATATCCAAACTAGACAAGAACAATACAAGAAAGGTAAATTACATGCAAGTCTTTACTCATGAACATAGATGCAAAAATTCTAAAAATATTAGCAAACCAAATCTAGCAATTTATTTAAATAAGCAGGAATTCAAGTGGATTGAACATTAGAAAATCAATTAATGTAATTCACCAAGGAGGAAATAGTCCAAATACCCAAATATATCAGTAACCCTATTAAATGTACATGTTCCATTTAATGAACAGGAGTATCAGATTGGAAAAAGAATAAAATCCAACTAAATACAAAAGAAGTATCTAAAATGTTAGGATGTATTAAGCCTGAAAGTAAAAGGATAGAAAAAGCTATTCCATGGAAAAATTAATCAAAAGGAAGCTGGTATAGCAGTATTAATAGCAAATAAAATGTACTTTAATCCAGATTGTTTTGGCTTTGAGTTCTCAGACCTTTTTAGCAAAAGATCTTTTTAGAAATGATGGTGGTCACTTCACAATGGTTAATAAATCATTAGGAAGATAAAAGCTTTAAATTTGTATGTGCCTACTAAGCCTAATAACAAAGCTTCAATGTACATAAAGTAAAACTGACCAAACTAAAAGGAGAAATGGGAAAATCCAGAATCATAATGGGAAATTTTAACATATTTCTCTCAGTACTTGCTCGTATCAGAAAACCAGATATTTTGAAGTATGGAAAACTAAATATTATAAAGGATGTCAATTCTCCCCAAATTGATATAAATTCAATGCACTGCCAAGCAAATTGCAACAGTTCTTTTGTGGAACTTGATGAGGTCATTCATGAATGTATATGAAAGAAAAAAGGTCTGAGAACTCAAAGCCAAAACAATCTGGATGAAAAACAAGAAATGACATGGGCTTTCTATACAGATAGAAAGGTTACAAAGCTACAGTAATTAAGATAGTGTGCTATTGGAATAGACCAGTGGAATGGAATATAGAGCCTATATTTTAATTCCTTGCATATATGAAAACTAATATCTCACAAAATAAATTCTTGGTGGATTAAGGATTTAAATATGACAGATTTAAAGCAATAATAGTGGTGATGCTGGCTAATGCTTAATTGACCCTTGTAGAGATAATGATGCATTTATCATCATACAATATGAAATAGGTATTGTTCTTTACAGATGAGAGAACTGAATCACAGAGAGGTAATTGCCCGAGGTCATATCACAGTTGAGTGAGTGGTCTAATTTTAGAGTAGTCCATGCTTAGTCAGTGTGCTGTCCTACCTCTGAAAATAAAGGAGAATATCTTCATGGTATCAGAGAGGGGAAGGATTCCTTAAGACACAAAAACAAAACCATTAAGGACAAGATTGACATTGAAACTAAGAGCTTCATTTCACTGAAAGAAACCATAAAGAGAGAAAACAGACTGAGAAGACATTTGCCAGACTTATGATTAAAAAAGGACTTGTATCCTCAATGTATTAGAACTCCTATGAATTAAAAACAAGACAAATAACCTAACTAAAAAATACACAAAACAATGAACAGAAGAAATACAAATAGCTCATAAATATATGAAAAGATACTGAACTCATTTAATCAGGGAAAACCACAGTGAGGTAATATTGAAAACCTGTGAGGTAGACGAAAATTAAAAGGTCTGATAATATCAGCATTGAAACGATGTGGGTATTGGAAACTCTTCTGCAGTGTCGATGGGAATAGAAATTGATATATTCTAAAGAGCAGTCTGGCAACGTTCTGGTAAAATCGAAGATGTACCAACCATATGATCCAGCACCTCCACTCCCGGTTATATACCTCTGATACCCAAAGTTGAAGAAGCGCTCGCTTATGTACACTAAGAGACATTTCCAAGAATTACTGTAGTAGTATTGCTTATAATAACAAAAAATTGGGAGCAACCTAAATATCTGTCTCCAATAGAATGGATAAATAATTTCTTAGTCCTAAATTGGTCATGAAAATTAAGCTACACATATCAACTTGGATGAATCTCACAAATGTAGGGTTGCTCAAAGTAAGCAAGTTGGAGGATATATACAGAATGAGACTGTTATATATAATCTTATATATAAGCTGTATTGCTTAGAGACATCCACATGTGTAATGAAAATATAAACTACAGGGAGGAAGAGGCAAGTTATGGGGGCAGTTAGTGTGTTGGTAATGGTTTATTTCTTAAGCTGGGTATTAGGTATCTTGTATTACTTATATTATGCCTTTTAAAATATTGCTTAATCTTTGAAAGATTGAATGGATATGAAAATTCTCTATATTTACTGATAACTTTATTGAAAAAATTTTTTGAGAACCTTTTTATTTAACTTGTTTCCCAACTGGCAGTAAGTCTGTCATCTAATGAGATCTTAAAATGGAAATGGATAACTCAGAAAAGAGTAACAATATAGTACTGGGAATGTTATTTTGATTATCTCAAAATAGAAGGCCTAAATCCTTTTCCTTATGTTTTTACTTACTTAAACCACTGTACAGTTTGTTTGGGTTTTTTTTTTTTAAAGAGACTGTGTGGATAGTAGAAAACTAGTTATTATAAAATGCCTTTTCTAAATTAAGGGGTAATGTTAGTAATCAAAGTTAGTTTCCAACCAAAATGTAACTTCCTTACATCAAACCATTTTAGAGGGAGTGTATCGTCTATTTTTATGTAGTTGGTATCGAAAATTATTATAGTTAAAAGAACACGTGTTTGTACGTTTCTCCTCCCATATGCGTTTATGTAACAGACTTTAAAATTGAATAATGTAGTGATGCTGAATTTGTAGTCTTAAGTGCTCCCTGGTTTATTTGAATCAATTTTTTTTACTAAGGTGCACGCCCTAAGTTTGGACGCCGACACAGTATGGAAAATATGGAACTTATGAAGTTAACACCAGAAAAGGTTGGCAGTTTTTGTGTTTTAAATTTCTTGAACTGTTAGAAAATTTTGGTAACTTTTAACTTAAATGAAATAGTTTAAATAAGACTTGTCCCATATGAATGTCACTTGAAATTTTTCCTTTAAAAAGAATCAAAAAAAAGCACAGTGCGAAAGGTGTACAGTATACTGCTATCTGTTTATGCATGTATATCCTTTGTAGATGCATAAAATATTTCTGGAAGAATGTGTGAGAAACTTGCTAACCATGACTGCCTCTGGGAAAAGGACTGGGTGTACAAGTTGGGAGAAATACTTACTTTATATACCAGTTTGAACTGTTTGACTATTTTACAGTGTACATGTATTACTTTTTTTTTAATTAAAAGAAGACCAGGAAAATCAAAAAAGAGTCAGGAGGTTTTTTTTTTTCCAACTAAACAACAGCAATGTTATTGGCAAGATTAGTGATATTTATGATCAAGCTAGGTTTTCTAGCTGCGTTTTTGAAAAGCACTTTTTTAACTAATAACTTCTTATTCAAGATGCATCTTCTCTAGGCTTTTTGTTGTTTTCTTTTAAGTAACAGAGTAGGGACTTTAGAATTGGAAAAAGGTTATTGAAAGCTTTTATAGGCTTTATATAGGCTGCTTTCTTCCACTTTCATTTAACTTAATTTTACATTGTTTAAGTATACTCTTGTTGGTGTATTTTTTAAAATACTTTCTATAAAATATGTTCATTATAACAACTTCAGAAAATTCCAACAAGGAAATTAAAATTACCAGTAACCCCACCTCCCAATGGTAACTACAATTAATATTTTGGTATTTATTCATCTTGCATTTCCATATGAATATTAATCATATTATAGATACTATTTTATAACATGTAGTAATATATCAAGAACATCTTTCCATGTTTATCCTGCCACCCTATTGTTATAATAATAGCCATATAACTTTGGAATATTGACATTTTTTGTGTGAATAGTCTTCACAAGACTAACATCTAATTGATTTGAACTTATATCCATTATTTTTTTATTCCAAACAATGACGTGTTGCTTAAAAACTCTGGTTAACTTATGAAGGATGTGGTGATTTTCCCAAAATATCCAACTCTTACCTTCTGAGTGATTCTCAGATCTGTTAAATCTACAAATTATTTTTTAAGAAAACACTAGAACACAAAAACTTTTAAGTCAGTTGATGTCTCCTTTCCTCCTTCTTGTAGGAACCTACTACCAAGTAGCAAAATTAATGTTCTACCTTGTGCCTGCCTCCCGAGTGGTACTAGCGGGGAATCCCGTAAGAACTGACCACGTTCAACCCTGTCATCTTCCAAGGGCCGAATCATGAGGAAGTTTTAGCTTTAATTTAAAATATGTTTGAGTGGAATTAGTTCTTTGTGTTGGTTTCTTTTCCTCATAATAAAGTTGTCAAAGAATTCATCATTCATTCCTCGTAACAAAGTAAAGAAGTATATATAAAGAAAAAGGGAGACTTCTCGCTTAAGATGCTTCTTGGGAAAGAGTACAGTTGGAGGAAACTTTTGAGACCTTGGATGTCTGAAAATGCCATTTCCTACTCTCACATTTGATTGGTAATTTTGCTGACTATAGAATTATTGGTTGGAAATAATTTTCCTTCATAATTTTGAAGACACTGTTCCACTCGGTATTCTTCAGTGTTTTTGTTGAGAAGTCCAGATAACTGTTATAGGAAACATTTAAAATTTTTCACATTTTCACATGCGATTTAAATGCGGTTTTATGTTCTAACATCAAGGGCCATTTACTTTTTCTAGAATCAGTAGACCCTGAAGAATTCCACTCTAGTAAATAATTTCCCCTTATATAACGTATATGAGAAAAGGAATAGAGAAAGAAAAATCAAGCTCATTGTGAAGGAGAGAGCTGGCTCAGTGCACTTATCAGGTCCTTGCCTCACCAGGCACATTAGCCTCAGTGCAGGAGTTAATTCTGATTTGTGCCTCATGGGGGAATTTCTGGTTGATGGAAATGTTCTGTCTTGATTGGGGATGAGGTTATATAACTTTCAACTACACACTTAAAATCGGTGCATTTGACCGTATGTGCCTCATCAAATGATCAGTTACTACATAACATGGACCAATAGAGTTAATTGCAAACACTTAAGACTGAATGTTAAAGTTGCAGATGTCACATAGCTATTGTATGTTCTGTATATTTTTCCTTTGCACTCAATAAATATTTCTTATTTTGAGTCTCTTATTTACAGGTGTTATGTATATTTAAACCAGATCTAGACCTATGTAAATTGCTGATTAGATGTTTTACCTATTGAGAATTTAGTACTGTTAGTTAGTGAAAACAATACAGTTTCATCGACAAAAAATTACTACCGCTATATCAGTTGTAGATGTTAATTATGGTTAAAAATTCTACATACATCCAAAATTTCCAGTTGTAGTAGATTTTTAAGTAACTCACATCCAGAATAAAACTTTGGCTCCTTTTCTGACCATTCCAATTTTATTTTTATGGGATTTTGGCAAACTTTCTTATTTTATGTTCTTAGAACCCACCATTTTAATGTTTTGATAATGAGAAATCCACAGTATACATTCAGTACAAGCTGTTGAAAATAAGTGATATACTGGCAAAAGGGAATTTAAGAGATCTAAAGCACTCGCCCCCCCTCGCACCCCCACCCCCCATACCAAATGACTGCAGGTGTCCAGTTAAGATTATGGGAAACCAGAGAGAGCTTTGGTGTTCTTTTTTTTCATATCCTGCTTTCTATTTATGTTTATAATTTTGTAGGTACAGAACTGGAACAGTGAAATTCTAGCTAAACAAAAACCTCTTATTGCCAAACCTTCTGCAAAGCTGCTCTTTGTCAACAGATGGAAGGGGAAAAAATACAAAACTAATTCCTCCGCTAAAGTTCTCCAAGATGCCAGTAATTCTGTTGATCACCGAATTCCAAGTTCTCAGAGGGTATGTTTAAAATAAGTTTTTGAGTATCATGTTTTGAGTACTTAAATTTTAGTTTTCTTGTATTCATACTGAATTTTCGGTAATTTATATTAGACATTTAATATAAAATATCCTTGGTATCTAAAGAGGTCTTCCATATTTCCCTATCTTTTCTATCTTCCTCAAAGCTAGAAACTGTAATTACTCCATTCATAAATAAGTTGCTACACTGCTTTGGATAGTAATTATTTCTTGGTGTTTCAAGTTACTTTTTTGCCAAAAATACTACCTTTTATTTCACTGCAGTGTCTTCCATTAAGGCTGTCCTCCATTCAGCTTAGCAGTCAGAACAAACTAAATTCAGATGTTCAAGGATTTTTTTTTTAAAGACTTTAGTTTTCCTTTTTCTCCCCAAAGCCCCCCGGTACATAGTTGTGTATTTTTAGTTGTGGGTCCTTCCATTTGTGGCATGTGGGATGCTGCCCCAGCATGGCTTGACGAGCGGTGCCATGTCCACGCCCAGGATCAGAACCGGCGAAACCCTGGGCTGCCGAAGCAGAGCACGCAAACTTAACCACTCGGCCACGGGGCCAGCTCAAGGATCTTTAAATACTAATGTAAAATGAAGAGTTTCTGCTGGGATCAACTTCTATTTATATTATTGAACATAATAGAGTTAAAAACTATTTTGATGAAAAATGAATGCAAGAATCAGGTTATTAAATAAAACTTAAAATACTTAGAAATAAAAAAATACCAAGGGTTTACTGATAAGTATCAGGAGTATCTCTAATCTAGCTACCCTACACTCTGATAAAAGGATCAAAATAAATTGCAAAAAAGATACTTCAAATTATCAAGTCCATTTTTCAAGTAATGAGAGCCTTTGAAAAAATTGTCTTTTATTTTTTTTAACAGAGATTTCTGTTGGCCCTCTTGTCATCATTCCATCTATATCTGCACCCTTGTAATGTCCTTTGCCTTGACTTTTATCAGTAGTTTTTTTTACACACATTTCTTCCGCAAGTATGACTAACAAAAGGAAACATTATGGGCTATATAAAAATGGCTCAGGAGTATTTTTGTAGATCCAGAGCAGAACTGGAAGGCACACCTTTGTTCAAGGTTTGAGGTTTTAACTAAGCTCACTTAGCCCAACTGAAAATGTCCATATTTCTGGAGCCTTACTGTGTTTTGCCATTCAGAATTTTTAATTATAGGCTTTTTTTGCCCCTAGGAAAAAGTCTTTTTGTTAGATTTTTGTTAGATGCATTTGACTGTAGCTTACGTACATACTTATCATTCCCAAACCTCAAACTTAACATGTTAAAAACTGTACTCTCTCAACCCCTCCTGTTTCCTTATCTCAGTTAAAGGGATGCCATGTACTCTGTCCCCAAGCCAGGAGCCTGGGTGTCACTCTAGACTCCCTCTCCTTCACTGACCACATCCACTCAATCCCTGTGTCCCCCAGATCTGCACCCCACCCCACCTTTTAAATTTCTGCTACTGTGTCTTAGTTCTGTGTCCTGCTTCATCTCTTAACCAGATTTCTGGAATAGGCACCTGAACTGATCTCTCTCCCTGCATTATTAACCCCTGCAGCTCACTGGAGGGGCCAGTTCTGCTTCTGTACAAAACTGCTTACAATGGACTGTTTTATTAGTGCTCCTCTTATTTCACATAGGATGAAGTTTTAGCTTGTTAGTATGTCTTACAAAGCCCCTTGTTTTGTCTGCTCCTTCCCCTCCTCTTCCCCACCCCTCCCCTTCAGTTCAGTGTCCCCTGAATCCCACAAACCTTTGGGATTGCGTATTAATCAATATGAAACATCTCTATCCTGCAGTGCTTATTCATTCTTCAGGAGCCGACTCAACTATCGTGTAGTTTCCCTTATTTCCCCTAAGAATTAGTTATGCCCTTCTCCCAAGGCCCACAACATTTTGTGTATATGTACCTCTATCATTATGAAAAATACAATAATTACTTTTATTAAACATTGCATTCATCATCTTAGTTTTGAAGCCTTCCAAATAAAGTGTGGCAGGTTACCCTCTGCCCCAAATATTCACTTATTTGAAGTTTATATTTTTTTCAGGATCTTCCAACCTTTAAATATAATAAAATACCTTGGAAATCACTATGCTGGGAAAATACACATGCTTTCTTATTTAGTTTATCGGTTCTTAGATTAGTTTACTTAAATTCTGTCGTGGAATCTAAGAACTGCACTTTGAGCCTGGGGTGCCTGCCTGCATCACTAACACTTGCATAATTCATTCAGCATCTGAAGCAGTTCCCCTGAGTCTGAGGTACATTTCTTTAGCCTTAGAAATACAAGGATTAAAAACTAAAATAACTAGAAATGCTTTTTATTAGTTGGATTAAAATAAGTTTTTATTACCAATGTTGCCATCTTGTATTCTTTTGGTCAATTTTTATTTTTTAAAACATATCAACTTTTTAAAAAAATTATCTTTTTATTATTATTTTTTTTTAATTTTTCTTTCTCCCCAAAGCCCCCCAGTACATAGTTGTGTATTTTTGGTTGTGGGTCCTTCTGGTTGTGGCATGTGGGATGCCGCCTCAGCATGGCTTGACGAGTGGTGCCATGTCCACGCCCAGGATCCAAACCAGTGAAACCCTCGGTCGCTGAAGTGGAGTGTGCAAACTTAACCACTTGGCCACGAGGCCAGCCCTCAGTTTTTATTTTTAATCTTCATCCTTTAGCTTTTGCACTGGAGTATATCATGATATTGTTCCACTGATGATCTAGAAATAATGCTGGAATATTTAGATTTTCTCTTAATATTTCAGAAAATCAGTGCAGATACTATTGCAGATGAAGGGTTCTTTGATTTATTAAGCCGATTTCAAAGCAGTCGGATGGATGATCAGAGGTGCTGCTTACAAGCAAAGAACTGTGCACCAGCCTCAACTGCAGCTTCTTCCACTCCCACTAGAATGATGCTAAAAAGTAAGTTATCTAGGCTTCTCCTCCAATTTAATAGTTCCCTTTGATAGTCTTGTGATTTATTTCTGAGAATTTAGTTCTCATCATAGGAGGTATGATAAGTCAGCCTGAATCCACGTATATCTGAAATGCAGGTATTCGTACAGTTCAAAACAAGGTTTCATTTCAGTTCCCCTAAGTTTGTCTGTATTTCTAGTCCATTGCACTTTCTATTGATTGTATCATACTGCCTTCCTAGTTTCTTTGGGCTTGGGATAAAATCTAACTTTAAAAAATAAAAATAATGAGGAAAAAATTATAGTTATCTATGCTTTATATTTGTATGTAAAATGCAAAAGTTTCATACCTGGATTAAAAAAGAAAAGCCAAGACAGACTAAAGAGGAAGTTACAGTTAAGGCTGAAGCTAAGGCCTGCCTGAGCCTTAGATCTAAAATAGGTTACTTAAATGTTTCTATTTCACCTAGCAGAAGATTTCCTCTAGCAGAGACCTAGATTTGCCAGCAGCGCTTAACTCTTAGTTAGCTAAATGGTTCCTGTCCCGGGCATGGAATAAAAACAGTGTCCCACTCATCCTGGACTGAGAAATTATGTAAGAAAACCAGTTTATTTACCTTCAGAAATCTAGCCCTGTATCTTGTAAAGTTACATTTTGGATGGACATTAGATAAAGGGAAATATAATCAAATCTGAATAACCTCCACGTGGGTCATATGAAGTCCTATGGGATTGATTCTCCCCTCCCCATCCACCTAGGCGGGCCCTGGCCTATCAGGGACTCTCTGTGAAGAGCTAGAGCAAGAGGGCAGGGCTCATGTTCGGACTGAACAAGGCAGAAAGGAACTCCATGTATCTAACAAGTGTGCTGAAGTATTTTTGTAATATTCTGGATTTTTTTCCCTATTCATAGCTCCACCTGTTTCCATGGTGTCCCCTAACACGGATGAGTTTTTAGATCTTCTTGCCAGCTCACAGAGCCGCCGTCTGGATGACCAGAGGGCCAGTTTCAGTAATTTGCCGGGGCTTCGTCTGACACAAAATAACAGTCAGTCAGTTCTTGGCCACCTGATGACTAATGACAACAAAGAACCTGATGAAGACTTCTTTGACATCCTTGTAAAATGTCAAGTATGTTTGTGTATTTTTTTCATTCTGTATATAGCTCAGATGCTGTTGAGAGCTTTGGCAGTTTATAATTCTAATTTGGAAGAGCTCATTTGTATTGGGGAGGCTAATAGTTCAGGGGTCCATCAGACACTATAGATCCCTTGTGATAGCTTCTTATTGTGTATTCCTTTCTGCTGGTGAGGTGAGATGTTGCTGATGACTCCCTCTGAGCTGTGGTGGAGACTACACAGGATATGGGATGAAACCTAGAAGAGAGTCCCTTTCTTCTGAATTTTAGGGGATAGCATCAAGAGCAACCAGTGATTAATATGGGGAGAGTCTAGCTGGGGCTAGAGTCTAGACAGTTTACCATTTGGGAGAAATGTATATATTGAGATAGCTTTCATATTTTAGCTATTTTAATAGTTATTAACCAACGTGGTTAAGGAGTATCTCAAATGGTTTGGACAGGACCATGAGAAAAACAATACTTGTTTTCACTAAAAAGAGACATTTCCTCTGCCTGACCCTAGTTCTGTCTGTCTCAGTTTTCTCATTCATTAAAAGGTGACATGATCTATATATATACAATGGAATACTACTCAGCCATAAAAAAGCACAAAGTTGTCCCATTCACAACAACATGGATAGACCTTGAGAGTATTATGTTGAGTGCAATAAGCCAGACAGAGAAAGACGAACTCTGTATGACTCCACTCATAGGTGGTAGTTAACATATAGACAAAGAGAACTGATCGGTGGTTACCAGGGGAAAGGGGAGGTGGGGGGAGGGCACTAGGGGTGAAGTGGTGTACCTACAACATGACTAATAATGATGTACAACTGTAATTTCACAAGGTTGTTAACTATCATAATCTTAATTAAAAAAAAAGGTGACATGATGATGGTAGTACCTACCTCTCATTCATTCAACAAAAAATTATCAAATACCCATTATTTTTCAGGTGCTATTCTAGACATTGAGGATACACTTGCTTTTTAAAGGATCCTACATTTTAGTGGGAGAGACTGAATAAGTGTGTCTGTGTATGTGTGCAGATAGATAGTATAAATAATGAAAATTAAAGCAAGATAAAGGGGTAGTGGGTAACCAGGGTTGGTTGTGGTGGTTGGAGGAGTGTCTGTTTCAGATATGGTTGTTAAGGAGGAAGACTTTTCTGGATTGACATTTGAATAGAGACCTGAATGAGGTGAAACAGTCAGCCATGTTAATATTTAGTGAAAGAGCATTGCATGCAGAGACAGCAAGTCCCCTCTTTGATATAAAAGCTTAGCAGGTTCAAGGAATGGCGGGATGGTCAGTGTGACTGGTGTGGAGTGAATAAAGGGTAGGGGAGCGTGGTATGAGACGAGGATGGAGAAGTAATCAGGGCCTAGATCACATAGGCTCTTGTAAGCCACGATGAGGTCTTGTGTTCCAAATGTGATAGAAGACATTGGAGGGTTCTGAAGGATCATCCTGGCTACTACTGAAAGAATGTAGAATGGCAAGTGTTAGTAGGAAACTAATGTGGTGATTCAGGCAAAAGATACTGGTGACTTTGACAGTGTGGTGGTGGTAGTGATGATAAGTAGTCAGAATAGGGGGATATATTTTGAAGTAATGGTTGAATGGCGAGACATGTTAATAAATTGGATGGAGAGTATAAGAAAGAATCAAGGATAACTCCTACCTTTTTGGCTTGAATAATGAACAAATGAATGGCACCCTTTAGTGAAATGGAAGAGACTAGAGGAGAAACAGGTTTGGGAAGAAAAAACAAGAGTTCTACTTTAGATATGTAAATTTGGGATATCTAATTATATGTTCAAGTGGAGATGTTGAGTAGGCAATTTGATATAAAAATCTGGAGCCCAAGAGAGAAGTAACTTTGGGAGTCATCAGCATATAGCTGGTATTAAAGCCCTGGGAAGAGATTACCTAAGTAATAGAAAGGAAACAGGAAATCTAAACCTTAGGGCACTCCAAAATCTACTAATTGAAGAGAGGAAGATGAGCCAGCAAAGCAGCAATCAGCCAGAGTGCAGTAGAAGTCAAGTGAAGAAAGTCTTTTAAGGAATGTTCAACTGTGTCAAACGCTGCTAAGAAGCTGAGTAAGATGATTGCTGAGCTACTAGATTTGGCAACATGGAGATTATTAGTAACTGAAAGACACTGTTTTAGTGGCATGATGGGGACAAAGAGTTGTGAGTGGGTTGAGAACATGGGAAGTATAAAAGGAGAGATAGTAAACAGAAAACTTTGGAGGGGTTTTGCTTATAAGCAAAGCAAAGAAATGAATCATTAGTTGGAGGGGGGATAAAGGTGGGTTTTTTTCTTGTTTCGGGAGTTAACATAACATGTCTGCTGATGGAAATGATCAAGTAGAGAGGGGAACCAGTGATGCATGAGAGTATGGGACAATTGAAGAATACAGTTTTTGTGTAGGTGAGAAGGAAAACAGTATATATATATACAGATTTGGAGGTGGGAGTAAGTAGGTGTTCCTCTGGTTGGTTTTATTTTCTCAGTAAAGTAAGAAGTAGGGCTATTAGTTGAAACTGGGGTTGGAGAATTGTAATTTTAAAGAGAGAGGAAATAGAACATGAATTTGAGGAACTGAAAGCCTATTGACCAGAAGAAAATAATAGAATTGCTGAGTTGTGATGAGGACTCTCTTGAAGTTCATGGTCACTAAAGTAAGACCAGTCAGTACAGTTGTCTATTTTCTCCAATCATAACCAGCTGCTTAGGGAGACAGATTTGATCAAGGTTGGTATTTTGTCAGGAGAATAGGATAGAGGGGGAGAGAAGCATATGCCAGGGAGTGATTTTAATAATGACTTCACTGGTGAATTCTACCAAACATTTAAAGAAGAACTAACACCAATCCTTCCCAAACTCTTCCAAAAATTGAAGAGAAGAGAATACTTCCTATTCTTACATCATTTTACAAGGCCAATATTGCCCTGATTCTAAAGCCAGACAAAACACTACAAGAAACTACAGACTAATAGCCTTTTTTGCACATGGATGCAAAAATCATCAGCAAAATACTAGCAAACAGAATCCAGCAGCATATTAAAAGGATGATACACCATGACTTTGTGGGATTTATTTCTGGAGTGCAAGGATGGTTCAACATATGGAAGTCAATCAGTGTAATACTCCACATTAATAGAATGAAAGAGAGAAAAACCACACAATCAACTCGATGCAGAAAAATCATTTGACAAAATTCAACACTTTTCATTATAAGAATACTCAACCAACTAAGAATAGTAGGAAACTACCACAACATAATAAAAGTCATTTATGAAATACCCACAGTTATCATCAGACTCAATGGTAAAAGACTGAAAGCTTTTCTCTAAGATTAGGAACAAGACAAAGATGCCCACTTTTGCCGTTTCTATTCGACATAGTACTGGAAGTTCTAGCCCAAGCAACTAGGCAAGAAAAAGAAAAGCCACCTAAACTGGAAAGAAAGAAGTAAAATTATCTCTGTTCAGAAATGACAGGGTCTTTTTTTTTTTTTTTTTAAAGATTTTATTTTTCCTTTTTCTCTCCAAAACCCCCAGGTACATAGTTGTCTGTTTTTAGTTGTGGGTCCTTCCAGTTGTGCCATGCGGGATGCAGCCCCAGCATGGCTTGATGAGCAGTGCCATGTCCGTGCCCAGGATCCAAACCGGCAAAACCCTGGGCCACCAAAGCAGAGCGTGTGAACCCAACCACTTGGCCATGGGGCTGGCCCCTGACAGGGTCTTATATGTAGAAAATCCTAAAGATTTTGCAAAAAAAAAATGTTAAGAAATAAATTCAGCAGAGTAACAGGATATAAAAATCAACATCCAAAAATAAGTTCTGTTTCTATACACTAACAATGAACAGCCCCAAAAGGAAACTAAGAAAACAACTCCACTTAAAATAGCATCAAAAGATAAAATATTTAGGAGGTGAAGTATCCCAGGGAGGTGAAAGACTTGTACAATGAAAACTACAAAGTATTTCTGAAAGAAATTAAAAACAACATAAATAAATGGAAAGACATCCCATGTTCAGGGATTGGAAGACTTAAAATTGTTAAAATGATGTCAGTACTACCCAGTGATCTACAGATTCAATGGAATCCCTATCAAAATTTCAATGACTTTTTTTTACAGAAGGAGAAAATCTATCCTAAAATTCATATGGAATTTCAAGGGAACCCAAACAGCCAAAACAATCTTCAGCAAGAAGAACAAAGTTGGAGGACTGACACTTCTTGATTTCATAATTTACTACAAAGCTATGGTAATTAAAACTATGGTACTGGCATAATGATAGACATATAGACCAATACAATAAAATAGGCCACAAATACATCCTTGTATATATGGTCAAATGACTTTGACAAGGGTGTAAGACCATTCAATGGGAAAAGTAGTCTTATTAACAAATGATGCTGGGAAAACTGTATATCCACATGCAAAAGAATGAAGTTGGACCCTTACTACGTAACACTGTATACAAAAATTAACTCAAAATGGATCAAAGACCTAAATGTAAGAGCTAAAACTATAAAAATTTTACAAGAAATTATAAGGGGAAAGCTCATGACTTTGGATTTGTCACTGATTTCCTGGTTATGACACCAAAGGCACAGGCAACAAGAGAGAAAATAGACAAATTGGACTTCATGAAAATTTAAAGCTTTTGTACATCAAAGGACACTATGAATACACTAAAAAGGCAACGTACAGAAAATATGTGCAAATTATATAACTGATAAAGGATTAATCCAAAATATAGAGAACTGCGAAAACTCAACAAAAAACTTGATTCAAAACGGGCAAAGAACCTAAATAGACATTTCTCCAAAGAAGATATGCAAATGGCCAATAAGCACAGGAAAAGATGCTCAACATCACTAATCATTAGAGAAATGCAAATCAAAACCACAATGAGATACCACCACACACCCATTTTATAGCACTTATTAGGATCGCTGCTATAAAAAAAAACAAAATAACAAGTATCGACAAGGAATATGGAGAAATTGCAATCCTTGTGCACTGCAGGTGGGAATGTAAAGTGGTGCAGCTGCAATGGAAAACAGTATGGCAGTTCCTCAAAAAACTAAAAATAGAATTGCCATATGATCCAGTGATCCCACTTCTGGGTACATACTCAAAACAGCTGAAAGCAGGGATGTGATCAGATATTTGTACACCCATATTCATAGTGGCGTTATTCACAATAGCCAAAAGGTAGAAGTAATCCAAGTGTCCAGCAGATGAATGGATAAACAAAATGTGGTACACATATACAATGAAATATTTTTCAGCTTTAAAAACGAAGGAAATTCTAAAAAAAAAAAACAAAAAAAACAAAGGAAATTCTGACGTGCTACAAGTGGGTGAACCTTGAAGACATTATGCTGAGAGTAAGCAATCACAACAGGACAAATACTGGGTGATTCCACTCATATGAGGTACTTAGAGTAGTCAGATTCATAGAGACAGAAAGTAGAATGGTAGTTGCCAGGGGTGGGAGGGAGGGGAGAATGGGCATTGTTGTTTAATAGGTTTAGAGTTTCAGTTTTGCAAGATGAAAAATGTTCTTGAGATGGACGGTGGTGATGGGTGCTCAACAATATGAACGTACTTAATGATACTGACTGTACACTTACAAATGGTTGAATGTGATCTGGAAAAATAGGAGGTGGTGGTTAACATGGGGTGTTTGAAATCCTGATTTTAAAGATGGTGCAATTAATGAAAATGAGTGTGGCCTGTTACCATGGGAACTCATGGATAAGGCAACAGTAAAGAATGAAAACACAGAAGAAAGGAGGTCTAGGAACTGAAGTGCACGAGTTTTGGATGAATTGGAGGACAATGAAATTACCAAGAATTATGACAGAAGAAATGATGAAGAGTGAGTGAGGCGCGTGTGTAGGGGTTGGTGCCAACTAGGAGGCCAATACACTGTACCCTCACAGGGTTGTGGGGTTAAATGTTAGGGCACCTAAGCGCACAGTGCCTAGCAATGTAGTGGGCACTCAAATGTCAGCTCTCACATTCCTCCTCTTATTCTGAGCTGTGTTACCAGATACCATACTGTAGACTTTTAAGTGCTTATACTTTTTATTTGATCAATAACATTTCTAATGTACTTCTAAAATAAGAATCCTAAATTAGAACTTGAAGACAAAATTCAGTCTGGGCTATTATTTCCTTAACAGATTTAAATGCCTAAGACAGAGATAGGCAAACTTTTCTGTAACGGGCCAGATAGAAAATATTTTAGGCTTTGTGGGCCCTGTGGTCTTCGTCACAACTGCTCAACTCTGCCACTGCAGCAGGCCGGCAGCCATACACAGGTCACAAATGAGCGTCATGGTGAAATGAAAATGAAACTTTATTTAGAAAAACTGGCAGTAGATTAGTTTGCTGAGCTCTGGCCTAAGACAGTATTTTTGTACATAACATTTTATTTGTAAGGATTTGGCAAATTGTATTTGTTGATGCCTTTTATGGCAGGATTATAATCTTGAATTGTCATGCTTGGACAGTTCACCTTGGTCTTAATTAATCTTATCAAAGCCATGAAG
This sequence comes from Equus caballus, assembly GCF_041296265.1. Taxonomy (NCBI): domain Eukaryota; kingdom Metazoa; phylum Chordata; class Mammalia; order Perissodactyla; family Equidae; genus Equus; species Equus caballus. The sequence continues at coordinate 64,426,618 of NC_091688.1, read as the reverse complement.
CTATGGCTACACTTCTACAAGATACATGTTACATCCTGATTATGTAAGTCATTTTAAAGAAAAAATTTCACTAGGTTGCAGGTCTAAAGATTAAATTTCTGAGAAGAGGCAAAAAAGGGAATTTGTTTAAAGCCACATTTTCTTGTTGTGAATGGCAGGCATAACATAGCTTGGTGCTCTCCTTCCCTACAGTATTTGTGTGTTAATCTCTTTCTCATAAATTTTTAGGGGTCCAGATTAGATGATCAAAGATGTGCTCCACCACCTGCTGCCACAAAGGGACCGACGGTACCAGATGAGGACTTTTTTAGCCTTATTTTACGGTCTCAGGCGAAGAGAATGGATGAGCAGAGAGTTCTTTTACAAAGAGATCAAAACAGAGACACTGAATTTGGGCTGAAGGACTGTTTGCAAAGTAATACTTTGTTAGAATTTAAAAATTCAGGAAAAAAATAAGCAAACCACTAGTTACTATGAATATATCTTTTAAAAGCGACCTTATTTCCTTTCAGAACACTGCAGGGAAATTCAATGTTATTATTTTTTTCCTTAAGAGGAGAAATTATAGCACTGTAATACACTTAAAATGTTTTTAGAATGATGTAAATATTTAACCTTTAAGAGTATACTATTAATTACATTCCTCTGGACACTCACTCGTTTCCGGTGGATGTCTTATAAGGTGCTTCCTCAACTTTTGTGGTTACTTCTTGGGACTTTGTTCTTTGGCAACTTGCTAGATTACTTTACCTAGTGCTTGTAAATTAGGAAGTTAAATGAATTCTAGACTAGAATTTAATCCTTTTGCTGAGATAATTTTTTAAAATCTTAATTGAAATGGTGTTTTTTTATACTTAACCATGGATGTCCTGAGAAATTATGCTGTTTAGTAAAAATAATGTACTTGACCACTGTGTAAAAAAGTTATGTAAAGTAGTTGTAAGAAAATCTAGGGTTTTTTTCCCTCTAAGAAAATCTATTTTCAATATATCATTTTTAGGCCAAACCCATTATAAAAGAAACTCTTAAGGAAATAAACATGTTTGGGCTCTTTGTTTAATATTGTATCTTCTGTTGCAAAATGCTGCTGTAAAACTTTTTAGGACCTAATGTCAAAAAAAGAGTCATCTGGTTATGTGAAGAGCCTAGGCCACGAAAACAGAAAACAGATGAAAACTCACAAAATCTAAGCATGAACAATGTAGGTTAGGACCTCAGTTGTCATTAAGCCTTGCCCCCCTTGTCCCAGCAACTGGAAGTAGTTTGCGTAATAGAACATAACATAAAGTAAGTTTAGCAAAAGCAGAACAAGGACAGGACAGAGCAGGGCCTGGACTACAAGGCTGAATTGCATAATACAAATGCCACACCTGGAACAAGCTGGCACCTCATCCACTGCTGGTTGCTTCTGATTCTGCACGGATGGGATCTGGGCATCTGGACTGCTGTTCTTTCTAAAAATCCTTCAGTGATTTTGATTGGCAAACAGTGAGAACCACTTCGCCTAATGGCCAATGTTTAAAAAAAGAAGGTACCCAACCTGGAATCACATTAAGTGCTTAATTAAAAAAGATTATTCTTGGTTCTAAGATCAGACAGAAATTTTGTCAAAAGTACTCAGTTAACAAACACTTGGATTATATTATGTTTTATATATTTATATAGGGTATAATGTCCTGCATGGCATCTTTTAAACACTGCACCTAAGTTTCATGGGGCTTTTTCTTATAAGAATATCCAATGAGGGGCCAGGTTAAATTAGCATTCTCCGCTTCGGCAGCCCAGGGTTTCACCGGATCAGATCCTGGGCACAGACATGGCACCGCTCATCAAGCCATGCTGAGGCAGCGTCCCACGTAGCCGAACTAGAAGGACCTAAACTAGAATATATAACAACGTACTGGGGCTTTGGGGAGAAGGGGGAAGAAAATTATCCCATGAGCAAAGACAGCATACCAAACTACAGTAAGGTAAAAATAAATGTTTATTTTGTATATATGGTATTCCTTAGACCCTGTAAACATTGAACATTATTCCATTTAAAAATTGCTTTTAAAAGCTGTCTACCCCATTCTGATTTTCCTAAAAGCTTGTCACTGTAATCCTTGATTTTAATGATAAATATTGGCTGGACAATAAACAAGCCTATCTCTTCTAGTTATAAAATGGCCTTGGTATGTTCAGTTTGCTTTAATAAGTCTTCCCTGAATTGCTGTGATCATTCAACAGCAGTAGCATGTTGCCTTGCTAGCTGTCAAAGTAGATTTCATCCCCAAATGGTTATCTGTAATAAAAGAATACAAAGATGAAATTTTACTTATTTTTTTTTTTAAAGATCCATTTGGGGACTGAGAAAAAGCAGGAAGGCAAAGAGCAATAAGCCTACTCTCATAGTTTAACACCTGGTGCATGTATTTCTTTTCAGAATCAGATCACAGCTCAGAGGAGAACTCCCACCCTGGGAGCATAGTCACCGATCAGTGTGAACAGGTCTACCCCCACAGAGGACTACTTCATACATACCGATGTGCACAGATCTATTCCAAACACAAACATCCTCTCATTAGTTCACTTGTTACATACCTACTGTTACAGATTTTTATATAAAATCCTTTTGTATTTTTGGAAAAAATTATTACCTTTCTAATGAAATACTAAAGATGTTTGCAATATTAAGCTAGAAACTAATATTAACATGTAAAATTGTTAAGGGCATCTAAGTGACGCTTCTAGGAGTCAAAAAGGGGTATTCTGCATTCATGTAAAAAATATATCAAAAAGTAGATGCTTTGAATGTGTCTTTTTTCCTGAAACAAAAGCCTGCATGAAAATGTTAAGATTATTCCTGACTGGTATCATTTTTAGTAAGCAGCTGGACACAGCCTGTAGTGTGAAGGTTTAAAGGACACCTGAATGTGAAATCTTCCCAGCCAGGTACATGTGCAAGATTCATAAACTGCTTTTTAAAAAAGATTTACGGTGAGGAATAGTTTTTAAAATCAGAATATTTAAAAATGTTGATTATATCACCTGTCTAGTTAAGAAAAACACCCTAGTCTGTTTTCCTTATCAGAGTATTCTCTATGTATAGATCTCTAAAAGTCAGAACTTCGTGTGACTTGGACAGTATGGTTTGCTATAATATAAAAAGGACACAGTAACATCTAACAGTCTCAACTGCTGGGATTCTGAGTAGCAAGGAAAATAGGTCTGTTAACTGCGAAAAACTGAGATTACTGAGTTAACAAGCTATGTTATCTAAATTCCCCTGGCAGGCTTCAGTTCTGTCTTATCTAAAGATAAAGTGAAAGGGGTGATAGGAACGCAGACCCAGTAATAGCTGCCAAGAGTTGAGAGATGAAGGTACGGTATGATAGTACAAAGCCACTTGATCCGTGGGCAGCCTACACAGAGACAAACTGACGCTGGTGATGTAGCCTCTGTGGCTGCCTTAAGATGCTGAAGTGCATGAAGAGAGGGCACTCTTGACTATAGTGGACTTTCCTCAAAAATTGTTTTTTGAGAGGCTGGCACTGTGGCATAGTGGTTAAGTTCAGCATGCTCCACTTCAGTGGCCTGGGTTTGGTTCCTGGGCACAGACCTACACCACTCATCAGTGGCCATGCTGTGGTGGGGACCCACATACAAAATAGAGGAAGACTGGCACAGATATAAACTCAGGGCAAATCTCCCTCAGCAAAAAAAGCCCACATTGTTTTTGAATACCTACCACTTTTGGAAACATTTTGAATCCAGTGCACAACTAATTATTCTGTTAATTAAAGTGGGTATTACAGGACTTCCACAAGTACACACTTTGGTTAGTTAGTTCCTATATATGCCTGTAAACAATAAAACTTCTTTTTCAATGTCCTCTAATTCAAACTGGCCTCCTTAATTATTCAGAATCAGTGATGTCTGCCATATGTTCACCTATGAGATCTTGTTCCCAAATTAACACTTCAAAACTTTATGGGATGTATCTTAATATCAAAGAGAAAGTGAAATTAAACAGATGGAAGATGAGATTAAACAGAAATACATGTGTTTGTTAATTCTCATTGTCAGTAAAAATACTAATAAGTTGGCACCTGTGTAGTAAATATCAGAATCTCTGTAGAGAAGAGTAAATAGTTGTGAAGAGTATACTTTACAAAACTCAAAGATGACCTCAGAGCTGTGGTCCAAGTCTGTGTTCCTCTAGCCACATGGGCCGCCATCCCGATCCTTTCCGCATGCTCCCACCGCAGTGCTTGCTGGGCTGGAAGCGCTGCCTTCCTCTGGGCTGCCTCTGGCATCAGTCCTGAGCTGGGCCTTTTCCACTGCCGGTGAACCTTCCACACTCTCTGACACCTCTTGGCCAGAGACAGGCTTAGTCAACTGGCTGCTTTTAGTACTGCTTTCTTCTGGGATTCCACCAATGTCTTTGGGCTTTGTATCCAAAAGAGAATTACATTTTGTTTTAATTGTTTAATGTAATGTGAAGGTTCAGTAATCAAACATGTTTAACAAGTTCCTATGCAGATCTATTGTAGCAAATGCTGAACTCTTTCAAATCCTGGTTCTAGCTCTGCACTGTAATATAAATGTCATTAAGCCTCAGAACTGTACATGGAGGAGGGGCACACTTAGGATATGCTAGGTGGTCTAGTGACCCAGCTTAGGAAGGTCAAGAGGATTGGTGACCAGTATGTGTAACTCCTCTTGCCTTGTGAGAATCCTCCATTCAACAATAATTTATTGAGCAGGTGTGAAGTTCCAGGTGCTAGGGATACAGCAGGAACAAAACAGACAAACACCCCTACATCCTCCCTGGAATTTACATTCAGGTTGGGAGACAATCAGGCAACAAACAAACTAACAAAGTATCATGTTGGAAGTGGGATGGGGGTGGTGGGGTCAGACTGCTATTCAAACCAGGGTGGTCTGAAAGGTGATCCGTGAGTAAAGACTTGGAGAAATGAGATGGAGGAATGACGTGAGTAAAGACTTGGAGAAATGAGATGGAGGAATGAACCATATGAATGTGTAGGGGAACAGCATCCTAGATAGTGAACAGCAAGTACAAAGGCTCTGAGTTCAAGGAATAGTCAGGAGCCTCTTGTGGCTAAAGCAGAGAATGAGTGTGGAGGGAGAGCAGGAGAAGACATCAGTGCAGTAAGGGAGAGGGGCGTGGGCAGATCAAGGAAGCCCTAGGCCACGGGCATAACTCTGGCTTTCCCTTCAAGCGAGATGAGAAGTCACTGGAGGATCTCTGAGATGTGATAACCATGAACAGATAACCATTAACTCTAAGGGCTGAAAGGAAAGGAACGTCTTGAAGTTTTCTAGTGCATGCAGACACGCTTATTCTCCTTAACGGGAGCTCCATGGGGAGGGATTCTATACTGTCCTAGATTCTACTGTGCTCACAACTATTTCTCAAAGGTTTATAGTTGTAACTTAAACTTTGCAAATGACAATACAAATTCCTCTCAAACAGAAATGGCCAATCATGGTGGAAAAACACCTCACCATTCCGCAGTTAAAAAGGACAGACTAGCCAGCCAATGATATAAAAGATTCAGGAAAGCGAAGGTTTTGATCCCTCCCCAGCCCACTCTTCCACCCAGCTCAGCCTTCAGGGCTCCCCTGGGGTTCCCGAGGGCTCCTGGGCTTCAGTGAGGAATCTTCTCTCTCTCTCCAAAGGCAGACATTTCAGTCGTGCTCACTTGTTGGTTTCCTATGAAATTTCATGAGTTAACCATCTGTTCTAGCAAACCACTGGTAAGTTCTTTTTAACATAAAAATTAAATCTCATTTTTTTTCTTCTGAGGAGGCTGGACTAACTTCTGACCAGAAAGGAGCAGAGAGAGTATTGAATAATTATATTATTAATGATATAATTAACTGTGAAGAGTCAAAGTCAGAGTAAAAACACTTAATCAAAAGCTTACAGGAAGCACTTAGGCCTAGTATGAAGAGACAGCAAAATAAACAGTTGGTGACTTACACTGGGTACCACCTTGGGATGCTCTCTCACCTCTGCGTCTGGTAAGTCACAGGCCCGGAGTACTTCAGGGTTCTTATTGCCAGTCTGAAGTCTCAAGTCAACATCTCTCTCTCTCAAAACATCTCTTCTACCCTCATATGTTCTGTCATAAGGGCCTCTATAATAGAAATCTGCATCACCTGCTCCACCAAGGGGTCTCTTATCATCTGGCTGAAGTGGCCGGGGCGGTTCTCTTTCAGGACCACCTAAAGGTCTCAGCATACTAAGTGATTTTCCAGTACCATAGCAGAAACTCTAGAAGGAAAAGACACACATATTCCTGAGTACTTTAATGGCTGACTTAAAATGAAATTATGAGGTGTTTCACTCAGGGTGCTAACAAAATTATGTAATTTAACTTGTGGCATTTCTACGCATAAACATATTAATTTCACTGGTTTTTCATTAGAGATCTCTTCTTTAGATAAATAAGGACCAGAGTAGCCAATAAAATTTGAGAAATCACTAGGTATTGAGTAGACATTTCAATCAGCTGGATACATTTTGATTGAATTATATAATATGGCAATTTGGCTAAAGCCTAGAAATTTAAATTGGAAGGTATTAATTGATAATTGCTCATATGTTGTCTATATCCACATGGATCATATAAGGTAAATGCTGAAAATTATTCAAAGTTGTACCTCATGTAAACATTCTCCTATAAGTTAGTTTTTTTTTTTCAAACACAAACTTGGCTTTAGCTACAGCTAAAATTCAAGAGGCTTTGAGTCACATTCCACGGGAAAAACTAGGCAGCAGTTCTCCAAGTGTGGCCCAGGGAGCCCTGGGGGAATCCCTGAGACTCTTTCAAGGACCTGTGAAGTCCAAACTTGTCATAGTACAAAGACATCAGTCTTTTTCACTCTTCACTCTGCGTGTACAGTGGAGTCTTCCGGGGCTAGAATGACTTCCTCACTCTGATGGCTCACGGGCTGTGTGCTTGGGTATACTTGCATTTTAGATATTTCTGAATTTTAAATTCCTAACAATAGTAAATATCAATAAATAAAACCCCTATAAACAAGTGCTCTTTGTGGGCTTCAATTCTTAAGAATGCAAAAGGGTCCTGAGAACAAAAAGGGGGAGAATCCCTGCCTTAGAGATACTACTGTTTGAAGACAGAAGCAGCAAAACGCCTTTTCTTAGGCAGCACATGAAGGAACAAGAGATGATGGGGTTTTTGCTTTTAATTTCAGTTGCAGAAACTAACAAAACCATACCTCTAAACTACTAAATCCTGTAATCATAAGCCAAAAAACAAAAGCAAAGCAATAATAATTCCCAAGTGAATAGGGCATGGTGAATTTTGTATCCTTAGGGAAGACAATACTTTAATAATCTCCCATGGCACACACGAGTTCTTTACATGTTGTTTTACGTGACAGCTGCTATATTTGGGTGAGGGCTGAAAATCAACAACAAAAAAGCTGAAGAGACTGTAGATGAATGATGAGTAATATTTTTTCTTAGATGTCTGCTGCTGGATCCCCAAACTGTTTCTCAATACACCTACCTTCTTCCACATCTCTTTCTGATTCTGTGTTAAACCAAATGGTGCTTCCTTCTCAGTGGTGCAAAAACTCAGAGTGAAATAAGAAGGGCCCCTTTCTCAAAGATGATATAAACAATTGATCTCATGTGTATTAATTTACCAAGCTTAAAGAATAAATTTAAAAAGAGGTTATTATTCTAAATCACTGCTTTGACATCCACAATCAAACTTGAGAACCACTTCCTTGCTCAGAGGAATACACATGTAAGTATAAATAAATTTCTATCACTTAAAAATCTTTTCATACCATTAAGCATGATTTAGCCTGATTTATAACATCCAATCAAAGCAGCCTAATCATTTTAGAATTGTCTCTTTTCTGTCAGTCCTGTAATTGTTACTGGTGCTGTCTACTCACCAGGACAGCTAACGCCACAGTTATCAGCACCGGAACGTGCAGGATCACTGGGATCTCCTTCATGAGCGCTCTAATAAACTCACCAGACCCTTTTCCAATGTACTTCAGCGGCTCCGTCACAAAGTTGGTGAATGTAACGGCCAGTGCCTAAAACAAAAAAGCAAGCAACTTAACTTTTTCCTCAAAGGACTGAGGCACTTACAATGAGCCAAAATTCACTGTGCACCAAGGCCGAGATTATGTTACATAAATTTAAATGTTGTCAGATGCGTTTAATGTGAAAATCACTGTGTACCAGAAGTATTTTTCTAGAACAAAGGTTTACTATTAGCAAAATGACTAAAACAACAATTTTTAATAGATACAAGAGCTTTTTACTTACTTTTATATACGTAATTTTTACAAAATATATTCTATACCTTTGTTGGTGGGACCAACAAAATAGGGTTGACTAATAAGAGCTCATAGTATTTTTGGCAGGGGTCATCCTTATAGGTCCATGAACTTCTAAACCATTCTATTTAGAGAAACAGACAAAACACTGAGTCATTAAAAAAAAAACAACATTTCATTCCCAAATAAGACAATATTTTGGTTTTAACTCTCCTCCTCCTCCAATTTTACAATGTTTTACAAATAGACTCCTTCTCATGGTGATTTTTAAAATTTTCATCTAATGTCCAAAATGTTTATTTAAAAAATTCATTCAAATTATACAAGCCTTACGTAGATAAAATATATTTTATGAAGATTTCTAAAAGGCAGATGATTAAAAGCAGTTCTTTACACACACAAATGAATCCAAGTAAAACTTGGGAGATCGGAATAAGATTGGTGGATTGTATCAAAGTCAACATGCTGGCAGTAACATCGTACTATTATAGTTGTTCAAGGGGTTTCCATTGGGGGAAATGGACAGGGTACACAGGATCTCACTGTATTATTTCTTACAACTACCTGTGAATCTACAATTATCTCAATAAACTTTCAATTTAAAAAGTCACTTATTTATTTATTTCACAAAATAAAGTAGAACATTAATTCTCCCAATTTTTTAAAATCAGGCTTATATTCATGATGTACGAGTCTGAGCTAGAGGAGGCATTTAGTTGGCCCCTGAAGCAAGGAAACAAAGCTGGATTGATTTCATTCCCACAACTTTTTAAGAAACATTAACTGTGGACACTTTGATTCGTAGAATCTGCTGAGACTCTATTCTGGGTCAGTCATTACAGACTTGCATTTATGAAGTGGCTTTGAACATTAAACCATTCTCATTGCTACATATACATAACTAAAGGCAGTCAATATCAGTGAGAATGTTTAAAAATCTGTAAGAAAAAATGAAAGTAAAATAATTTTCCCCTTAGTAAAAAAAATAGTATAGTAAAGCTAGAATATAAGATTTCATAAGTCAATATAAGGAGATTAAATCTAAGATGCATATTAATTCCTATATACATTGATTCCCTTCTCTAATAAACTTCTGTTGAGGACCCAGAATGCACTAAGCATTGTGCTAAGAACTAAATGAACACAAGTGGGCACAGGCTCCTTCAGTCTAAAGGAGGAGACAAGTAACGTCAGACAGCATGTATGCAGCTTCTCCTCCTTCCCTGTGGCATTGCTATTACATGAACACACAAGTCACTGGTCTGAAACTAAGTCTCTTCTTGCACGTTCTTCTGAAACTAAAGAGTCAGTCATGGAAATCCTCTTTCTGGCATTTTATCATTTTTTTGTAATTATGAATATGTCTTCTCATTCTCAGAAATTCTACTTAAAATAAGGCCAAGTGAACCAACACCTTACCCCAGATACTTCCAGTCCAGTCCATCTTCTCAACACACACATTGTCTAATGGCTTCATCTTGGCAACTTCGGCCTGATGCTGTGCGAAGGCTACCTGACCAAGACCAGAAGGGAACATCAAAGGCTACTAACGATGGCCATTATGCCAACATGTCCAAAAACCCACATTCAAAGTGTATCTTCCCCATTCATCCAAACCAGATTGTTTGCCAATTTTTAATAGAAAAAAAAAAATTATTTTTTAAGAGTAGCTCTTTTCAGCTCATGGCAAAGCACAGTCTTAATGCAACAAGTAAGGATAAAGCACCAACTACAATTGTCTTGTTTGTAAGTAATTATGAGGAAGGAAAACCTTTTTCCTAACAAGATTGTTTTAAAAATTAGTTCAAATATAGTTCATCCCATGCCCCCAAATATAGCTATACATATTAAATGACTACTCATTTTCTTTTACAATTCATGACAAAATGGTGTTTTGCTTTGGATGGTTTTCAGCACAAATGACCAATATAAAGATAATTTAGCTTTAGAAATCGAAGCCTCAGGAGAAAGCATTAAGATAACAATATTCAACCAAACAACATCCTTTCCTCCAATTTATAAATAAGTAGTTCTAGAAGCTATAGAACTTAGAGAAAAGGTTAATGAAATATCATAATGATTTAATCAGATGAATTCAATGAAAACAGTTGGCTAATAGACTCTGACCTTGCTAGAAAGATCTAAAATTTTCCTTCAACGATTATGCTGTTTTGACAGGAACAGTAGTGCTTTCTTTGAATTTCTATATATAGCATGATCCCAATTTTGCAAGAAATCAAATTCAGAAACAAGATTGGAAATAAATACCTCAAAATATTGACAATGATTATCTCCAGGTGATAAAATTATAGGTGATTTTAAAAAACTAGATTTCTCTGTATCTTTCTGTCTTTTCTAAATTCTCTACCATGAACTTTTATATTCACTTATATTAAGAAAATAACCTCAATTTTTTAAATGATATTTTAGTATCATTTCTACCAAAGAATAGAGGGTCATACCCCAAATTACCTACATAAGAATTTTTAAATGTGTCTACCTAGCTCTATTCTGTTTTAGCTGTCCAGATGCCACCCATCAGGAACTGGGTTATGAAAACTAGGACTGCACTTTTTTCCCCACTAACTGGTCAAGGACCCAAAAAACCAGGTACACCTGAGAAGTTGCCATTTTCCTCCCCCAACCATCTCCAATCACTGCCTCCCATCCTCACCTGAGGCAAGATTACATACTAGCTCCAAATAGATGACAGTCTTATTATAAAACATTTTTAAATTTTAAAACCTTCCACCTATTTAATACCTTATATAAATACATCCAATTCCATCCCAAACTGAAGACAAAACTGATGACAAAAACACGTTTCAACTGAGTGTACCAACGAACATACGTCCACAGCTCGGTAGCTACTAATATCACGATGCAGAGCAGACACAGAAGCACCTCAAAAACAGAGAGAAGAGAAAGCAGGGTCACTGCCAAGCCGTTCTCCCCACCAGAAAACGCTCATTGTCAGCAACACCAAAAGAACTGAACTCAAATACGCAGAATCACGTGTAGCATTTTCCTGCACGTTCAATGCAGTACCAGTGACTTAGTACAAGTTCTTACCCTAATTATGGTGGAGTTTTAAAAGTATCTAAAAAAGAAACTGTTAATCTGTCCACCTCATCCCATCTTACCATCAACACATTATATGGATCCACTCCAAAGGCATCTTTAAATCGCCACTTCCATGCTTCGAAATCATGAAACTTAAAATTAACTAAAATATCACTTAGGGCATCATCCAAGGCTCCTGGTTTCCAATCCTCTCCATTGAGAAACTTCTGTATTTCTAACAAGGTTTGTCTTTTAAGTATAATCTCGGCATCATAATGCATGTCACCTTTGTTTTCATCAGGCTGAATTAAATTTGCAAAAAGAGAAAAAAACAGAAAAGGAATTTTATTGTTATATTACTCAGTGAAATATTTTAAGACAAAAGCTAATTTGGAAATGATATACAATTAGTTTACAGTATTTCACACCTATAAAATATGAGTAATAATATCTACTTGTCTGTCTCATAGGCCAACATGAAAATCAAAGATAATACATGTGTGAAAAACATTTCAAAAATTATAAAACTCCATGCAAGTACATTTTACTAAAAATCCAGTTGATTCTCGCTATCTACAATAGTTATGTTCTATAAAGTCACCTTGAACACCTGCTTCCATTTAAAGACATCTTAATATATATTGTTGATTCATTAACACTGAACTCATGGCCAACGGCACTGTAACTCACGCCTGAACCAAGCTTAACTAGCAAGGGAATTTTCTCTGTAACGCACATCACAGCTTTCTTGTGCTTAGGAACACTAGACAGCACTATACTTGGGAGCCATATAAACAGCAAAACCACCAAAAAAAAAAAAAAGAAAGCACAAAAAATGTAGCACTAAACAGACCAGGAAAAAGTACTTGTTTATAGTATGAGAACTGAAACAAGGCAGAATGTGGCCTTGTTTGACCTCAGCTGAGAATGGGCTTATCATACAACTCAAATATTCTGCTGCTCTGCGCATATCCAACAGTGACCACAGAAGCACCACGAGTATTGATTTTGGGGTTACAAATAAAGTTTAGTGAGTAGGCAAATTCGCAAATACAGAATCCACCATAACGAGGAGCGACTGTCTATTTTATGATTCAGTTTATGACTTTCCATTTGCTGACACAGTTTTCAGATTGCCTAAAATTTGCAGCAGTACAAATAAGAAAAAAAGGGACCTCAAAAAGCAGCAAAATCTGGGATCCCAAGAACATGCATGACATTTATAACTATCTTTATTAGTGTGAGTTCAGGTTAACAAAATCACTATAAACTTTTTACATTTATTAACCAGTTAATACAAATAAGAGAAATTCTTTTTTCTTTTATAGGAGTAAATGCAGATATTTATATAAAAAAATGTAAAATGAGAAAGACCAAACTGTCATGTAATAACGCAAATCATCAGTACGCATAAAAAAAGCAGTCATTGATGAACATTTTTTTTATTGAGTTCATAAGCGTTTACATCAATGTGAGATTTCAGTTGTACATTATTTCTTGACAGTCACCACATAAGTGCTCCCCTTCACCCCCTGTGCCTACCCTCACTCCCCTTCCCCTGGTAACCAGTGAACTGTTTTCTTTGTCCATGTGTTTGTTTATATTCCACATATGAGTGAAATCATCTAGCACTTGTCTTTTTCAGTCCAGCTTATTTTGCTTAGCATAATTCCCTCCAGGTCCTTCCACGTTATTGCAAATGGGATGAATTTGTCTTTTTTAATGGCTGAGTAGTATTCCATTGTATATATATACCACATCTTCTTTATCCAATCATCAGTCGATGGGCACTTGGATTGTTTCCACGTCTTGGCTATTGTGAATAGTGCTGCAATGAACAAAGGGGTGCATATGTTACTTTGGATTGTTGATTTCAAGTTGTTTGGGTAGATATCCAGTAGTAGGATAGCTGGGTCGTACAGTAGTTCTATTTTTAGTTTTCTGAGGAATCTCCATATTGTTTTCCACAGTGGCTGTACCAGTTTGCGTTCCCACCAGCAGTGTATGAGGGTTCCCTTTTCTCCACACTCTCTCCAACATTTGTTGTTTTTAGTCTTAGGGATTATAGCCATTTCAACAGGCATAAGGTGGGATCCTAGTGTAGTTTTGATTTGCATTTCCCTGATGATTAGTGATGTTGAACATCTTTTCATGTGTTTCTTGGCCATCTGTATGTCTTCTTTGGAAAAAGGTATGTTCATATCCTCTGCCCACTTCTTGATGGGGTTGTTTTTTTTATCATTCAGTTGTGTGAGTTTCTTACATATTATGGAGATTAACCCCTTGTCAGATATATGATTTGCAAATATTTTCTCCCACTTGGTGGGCTGTCTCTTTGTTTTCATTCTAGTTGCTTTAGCCTCTTTAGTCTGATGAACTCCCACTTGTTTAGATTTTCTTCTGTTTCCCGTGTCTGAGAAAACATGGTATTTGAAAAGATGCTTTTTAGTTCAATGTCAAAGAGTATATTACCTATATTATCTTCCAGGAGTTTTATGGCTTCAGGACTTATCTTCAAGTCTTTGATCCATTTTGAGTTTATTTTTGTGTATGGCATGAGATAATGGTCTACCTTCATTCTTTTGCATGTGGCTGTCCAGTTTTCCCAACACCATTTATTGAAGAGACTATTTTTTCTCCATTCTATGTTCTTGGCACCTCTGTCAAAGACTAGCTGTCCACAGATGTGCAGTTTTACTTCTGGGCTTTCAGTTGTGTTCCACTGATCTGTGTGCCTGTTTTTGTACCAGCTCCATGCCATCTGGATCACTATGGCTTTGTAGTACATTTTGAAGTCAGGGATTGTGATACCTCCAGCTTTGTTCTTTTTTCTCAGGATTGCCTTAGCAATTCGGGGGTCTTTGGCTGCCCCATATGAATTTTAGGATTCTTTGCTCTATTTCTGTGAAGAATATCATTTGGATTCTGATTAGGATTGCACTGAATCTGTAGACTGCGCTGGGTAGTATGGACATTTTAACTATGTTCATTCTTCCAATCCATGAGCATGGAATCTCTTTCCATCTCTTTATATCATTATCAATTTCTTTCAGCAATGTCTTATTGTCTTCATTGTATAAGTCCTTCACCTCCTTGGTTAAATTTACTCCTAGGTACTTTATTCTTTTAGTTGCAATTACAAATGGAATTGTATTCTTGAGTTCTCTTTCTGTAAGTTTGTTATTGGAGTATAGAAAAGCAACTGATTTTTGTAAGTTGATTCTGTACCCTGCAACTTTACTGTAGTTGTTAATAACTTCTATTAGTTTTCTGATAGATTCTTTGGGGTTTTCTATATATAAGATCATGTCGTCTGCAAACAGCAAGACTTTCACTTCTTCACTCCCTACTTGGATTCCTTTTTATTCTTTTCTCTTGCCTAATTGCTCTGGCCAAAACGTCCAGTACTATGTTGAGTAAGAGTGGTGATAATTGGCACGCTTGTCTTGTTACTGTTCTCAGAGGGATGGCATTCAGTTTTTGCCCAGTGAGTATGATGTTGGCTGTGTATTTGTCATATATGGCCTTTACTATGTTGAGGTGATTTTCTTCTATCCCCGTTTTGTTAAGAGTTTTTATCATAACTGGCTGTTGGATCTTGTCAAATGCTTTCTTTGCATCTATTGAGATGATCATGTGGTTTTTATTCTTCAATTTGTTGGCATGGTGTATCACATTGATTGATTTGCGGATGTTGAACCATCCCTGTGTCCCTGGTATAAATCCCACTTGATCATGATGTATGATCCTTTTGATGAATTGCTGAATTCGGGTTGCCAAAATTTTGTTGAGGATTTTTGCATCCATGTTCATCAGTGATATTGGCCTGTAGTTTCTTTTTTTGTGCTGTCCTTGCCAGGCTTTGCTATCAGTGATGTTGGCCTCATAGAATGTGTTAGGAAGTGTTCCATCCTCCCTAATTTTTTGGAATAGCTTGAGAAGGAAAGGTATTAAATCCTCTCTGAAAGTTTGGTAGAATTCTCCAGGGAAGCCATCTGGTCCTGGGGTTTTATTCTTTGGGATGCTTTTGATTACTGTTTCAATCTCTTTCCTTGTGATTGGTCTATTCAGATTGTCTGTTTCTTCTTGATTCAGCTTTGGGAGGTTGTAAGAGAGTCTAAGAATTTATCCATTTCCTCTAGATAATCCATTTTGTTGGCATATGGTTTTTCGTAGTATTGTCTTATAATCCGTTGTATTTCTGTGGAGTCTGTTGTTATTTCTCCTCTTTCATTTCTGATTTTGTTTATCTGAGCTTTCTCTCTGTTTTTCTTTGCAAGTCTGGCTATGGGTTTGTCAATTTTATTTATCGTCTCAAAGAACCAGCTCTTTGTTTCACTGATCCTTTCTACCACCTTTCTTGTTTCAATAGCATTTATTTCTGCTCTGATTTTTATTATTTCTCTCCTTCTGCTGAATTTGGGCTTTGTTTGTTCTTCTTTTTCTAATTCAGTTAGGTGTAATTTGAGATTGCTTATTTGGGAATTTCCTGTTTGTAAAAGTATGCCTGTATTGCGATAAATTTTCCTCTTAATACAGCTTTTGCTACATCCCATATGAGTTGGTATGCTATGTTTTCATTTTCATTTGTCTCCAGATATTTTTTGATTTCTCCTTTAATTTCTTCAATGATCCATTGCTTGTTCAATAACATGCTGTTTAGTCTCCACATCTTTGTCCCTTTCTCAGTTTTCTTGTAATTAATTTCTAGCTCTACAGCATTATGATTGGAAAAGATGCTTGTTATTATTTCAATTTTCTTAAATTTATTGAGGCTTGCCTAGTTTCCCAACATATGGTCTATCCTTGAGAATGTCCCGTGCGCACTTGAGAAGAATGTGTATTCTGCTGTTTTTGGATGGAGTGTTCTATATATGTCTATTAAGCCCAACTGGTTTAGCTTTTCATTTAATTCTACTGTTTCCCTGTTGATTTTCTGTCTGGATGATCTATCCATTGATGTGAATGGAGTGTTGAGGTCCCCTACTATTATTGTGTTATTAATATCTTCTTTTAGGTTTGTTAATAGTTGCTTTATGAACTTTGGTGCTCCCATGTTGGGTGCATAGATATTTATAAGCGTTATTTCTTCTTGATGGAGTGTCCCTTTGATCATTATATACTGCCCCTCTTTGTCTCTCTTTACCTGTCTTATCTTGAAGTCTACTTTGTCTGATATAAGTAACATGACACCTGCTTTCTTTTGTTTGCCATTAGCTTAGAGTATCATCTTCCACCCCTTCACTCAAAGCCTGTGTTTGTCATTGGAGCTGAGATGTGTTTCCTGGAAGCAGCAAATTGTTGGGTCTTGCTCTTTAATCCATTTCACCACTCCACGTCTTTTTATTGGAGAGTTCAATCTGTTTACATTGAGGGTGATTATTGATGCATGAGGGCTTAATGATGTCATCTATCACGCATTTTCTGGTTCTCCTGCATTTCCTTTGTTTCTTGTCCTGTGTGTTTTAGTCTACCCATTGAATCATGTAGTTTTTTATGATGTGTTTCTTTGTTTTCTCCTTATTTATTTTTTGCGTCTCTGTTCTGCTTTTTTGTTTAGTGGTTACCCTGAGGTTTGTATTCAGAATCTCATGTATAAGATAGTCCATTTTCTGATGGCTTCTTTTTCCCTTAGTCTAAACTGATTCAGTCCCTTTCCTCCTCCTCTCCTAGATTGTTTTACTCATATCTTATTCCAACTTGTGTTGTGAGTTTGTGGTTAAAATGACAGGATTATCTTTATTTTTGGTGTTTTCCTTCCCTTTAGCTTAATGCTATAGTCGAATATTTGCTATCCTATGCTGATTCTGTCTACCTATTTATCTCCTTACTCTGTGTTTTGTGACCCCCTTTCTCCCCCATTTTTTTCCTTCAGGTATGAGGGCCTTCTTGAGGATTTCTTGTAGGGGGGGTGTCTCGCAGCTACAAAGTCCCTTAGCTTTTGTTTGTCTGGGAAAGTTTTAATTTCTCCCTCATATCTGAAGGATATTTTTGCTGGATAGAGTATTCTTGGCTGAATATTTTTATCTTTTAAAGATTTGAATATGTTGTTCCATTCTCTCCTAGCTTGTAAGGTTTCTGCAGGCAAATCTGCTGAAAGCCTGATAGGGGTTCCTTTGTAGGTTATTTTCTTCTGACTTACTGCCCTTAGTATTCTTTCTTTGTCATTCATTTTTTCTAGTTTTACTACTATATGCCTTGCAGTAGGTCTTTTTACATCGACAAATCTAGGAGATCTGGAAGCCTCTTCCACACAGATTTCCCTCTCTTTCCCTAGATTTGGGAAGTTCTCTGTTATTTCTCTGAACATGCTTCTGCTCCATTCTCCTCTTCTTCTGGAATACCTATAATTCTTTTTTTTTTTTAAAGATTTTATTTTTTTCCTTTTTCTCCCCAAAGCCCCCTGGTACATAGTTGTATATTCTTAGTTGTAGGTCCTTCCAGTTGTGGCATGTGGGATGCCGCCTCAGCATGGTTTGATGAGCAGCGCCATGTCCGCGCCCAGGATTTGAACTGACAAAACACTGGGCCCACTGCAGCGGAGCGCGCTAACTTAACCACTCAGCCACAGGGCCAGCCCGAATACCTATAATTCTTATGTTGCATTTCCTCATTGAGTCAGATATTTCTCAGAGACTTTCTTAATTTCTTTTTAGTCTAGGTTCTCTCTCCTTCTCTGTCTGGAGCATTTCACATGTTTATCTTTGATTATGCTGATATGCTCCTCTATGATGTCTGCCTAAGCATTCAGGGAATCCATATTTTGTTTTATCTCTTCCACTGTATCTTTCATCTCTAATATTTCTGATTGATTCTTCTTTATAGTTTCAATCTCTTCTGTGAAGTAGCTCCTGAACTCGTCGAACTGTTTGTCTACATTCTCTTTTACCTAGTTGAGTTTTTTGATGATAGCTATTTTTAATTCATTGTCAATT
The DNA here is from genome assembly GCF_041296265.1 of Equus caballus. Taxonomy (NCBI): domain Eukaryota; kingdom Metazoa; phylum Chordata; class Mammalia; order Perissodactyla; family Equidae; genus Equus; species Equus caballus. The sequence continues at coordinate 64,408,283 of NC_091688.1, read as the reverse complement.
AGCTTTCATATTTCTGTGTCCTCAGGACTGAATTCTGGGTGTCTGTCATTTTCTCTCTGGTCTGGAGACTTGATGTAGTGTCTGATGTTACAGGAGGTGGGTAGGGATTTTCACAATCTGATATTATTTGCCTGCAGTTACCATCTATTGCCACTGGGTGGGGGCCAAGAGCCACATATTCTGAGCCCTCTGCCTTCAGCCAAGATCCCAGGCAGTGGAACTGGCTGGGGGGGGGGGGGGGGGCGGGGAGGAGCGCTTTCTCCTGTGTGTTCTCCGGGCCTTCTTGCTCTCACTATTTGGTCTCCTGGGGTGTTGCTTGATGAGGTCACTCCCCCCCCACCCCGTAAAAGCCTTCACCCTGTTAAAGGGGGTCCCTCTAGACTACAAGGGCTCTAGGGAGTCCTTGTTCCTGTGAATAAGCATTCCCCTCCCCAACTCCTTCTCTCACGGATCCTCCCAGGGTTGCTATTGCAGTCTTTAGGAGCAGGAGAGAAGTTCTCTCTTACCCCGTTCCAGCTCCTCTGAGCGGGGCTCCAGCCTCTCCACCCTCCATTGTACGGCTGCGTGTCTCTCTGACATTTTTGTGTTATGCTAGGATGTCCTTTGCTGGAGTATGGCCTTTTCATTGTATGCCCCTTTTCATTGTATGTTGGAGGGGAGAAAGTCCTGGGAAAGTTCATTCCACCATGATGCTGACATCCTTGATGAATATTTTTTAAAAATCAGGAACCAAATATTCCAAGCATCTCCCTGTTAGGTATTTTCTGGCTCCATCCATTTCCTCATCTATAAAAGAGGTCCTGTTTCACCTCTCACAGAGTTCTAAGACTCGAATCAAAGGGTGCACATATAAGAACATTTACATTTCCAAAATACAGTGGGATTATTAAAGCATTCATCTAACACTCCTTTCCCTTAAGTTTTCTTGATGTTTTGACTCCCAAAATGAAAACTATGGTTCTAAAAAGGGGAATCTTAACATTCATTATGAACAATACGCACACAATACATAATTCGATAAAGCAGCACTTGCCACAGTAAACAGCTAGGGGAACAAACTACTTAAAACGTTTTTCTTTTCCTCAACACATAATGATCTTACATCACCTGAATAAGTAAGTGTGGAAGTGATGGAGAACAGGAAGTAAAGACCAGGACAGAATTTCCTTACCAAGGCAGGAGTTTATTAAGTTTCCAACTATTTAGTAAAGTTTTAATAGCAAATTTAAAACAACCCTCCCAACTCAATTAAGTGATACCGCAGGGCACAAAATTGAAGAAGTAACTCCCCATGAACTATAAGATAAAAAAGGAGTGGTCTGTACTGCCTGCCCGTCTTCCACCAGACCCTGTAAAGCAGGCTGGTACCTTTTGAACAGGTTCTGATAAAAGGGTGAGTCACATGTTCTGTTAAAGTATAATGATGCTTTCCCACTGCTCTACATAATTTGAAATTAATAAATAACGAAAACATCCACTATACTGATAAGTGTGACACCACCAGATACTCACAAGTCCGAGCTTTCTGGTTTCAGTTAAGATCTTATTTAAGTATCTCCTGAAAACAGGATTGCTTTGACTTTCATAGTCTTTCCTCTTTTTCTTTTCACATTCATCAATCTGTAATCACAAAATAAATACAACATTAGTTAGCATCAAAGTTTAACATAAGGGTCAAGTTTCTAGCCTAGTGGCCCCAACAAGATCAAGGTAAAGAGCTGGCTAGTTTTATCAAGCTTGCATTGAAATGTGGAGCTTGCCTGCTTGCTGCAGGTTCTCTTTGCCAAGGGCAAGCAGGCAAGGAATGAGGAACTCCTGTCCAGCACTTCACCCTGACGGCAGTTTTTCTGCTGACTTTCAGCAATTTTAAAGCTGAAAATCAGGAAGCAAGAGGAAGAGCTGTGGATAAGCAGAGCACCTGGAGCAAGCTGCCTCTTCCTAATTCCAAAGTAATGACTTAACAAACAAAGGAATGAAAGGAGGAATGAAAGAAAGAAAAAACAGACGGAGAGACAGAGAAAGAGAAATAGAGACAGGGTGAAGCCAGAAGATGAAATGAAGGACACAGAAAAGAGTTTCTTGAATGTGCATATTACTTTTGGCCTTTCATTAATTTTTCCTGTCAACAAGTGATCATCCCCTCCCATAAGGGATGCTTCAGGAAGGCAGGAACCACGGCTTCTCCAGAGTGTCCTACACATGGCAACCCCTCAGCACATAATTCTTCATTAGAACAGACCTCCTATGCCCTTGGCCCTACAAATGCCGCAGGGTCACTGAGGGAGGGCAGCGAATATTTTACAGACCTTACACCTTGTGATAAGCAACTTTTGTTTTCAAATTGAGTGTGGACCACGAGTTGAGCTGAGCACAGAAATGGGCTTCAGATGATAAAACATGACAGTAACTGAGCAGCACACAGACTCAGGACAGAAGGACACTAGAGAAATCATGTGGCAGTTTCCTCTGATTTCAGGAAGGTTTAGAAACCTTTTAAAATTTGTAAATTTCTCTTTTTTTTTTATTTTATTTATTTATTTTTATTTTTTTGAGGAAGATTAGCCCTGAGCTAACATCTGCCACCCATCCTCCTCTTTTTTGCTAAGGAAGACTGGCCCTAAGCTAACATCCATGCCCATCTTCCTTTACTTTATATGTGGGATGCCTGCCACAGCATGGCCTGACAAGTGGTGCATAGGTTCGCACCCGGGATCCGAACTGACAAACCCCGGGCCACCAAAGCAGAATGTGTGAACTTAACTGCTGCGCCACCAGGCTGGACTCTGTAAATTTCTCTTTAAAAGAAACCATTTTTTTTAAAACAAGGACTCAAGACTCCATTTTACCAATCATGTTTTTACAATGTTTGAACCAAAGTCACAAACAATGGAAGGAAAAATTTCTATAAAATGGCATTTCTGCCTTTCCACTGAGCAGCCAAACTAGCTCACTACACACAAAACGCAGTCAAACTGAGGCCAATCTTATCCAAGCACGTCTCTGCTAACACTCGGGCGGGACAACACTCACGTTTGATAAGAACCACACATTGTGCTTAGGGTTCTCGACCTGAGACATGGCGGCATCTCAATTACCAAGCTCTCCCTCCCAGTCTCTCAGGCTGGAAACCTCCCTTGTTCTAACTCTTCCTTCTCCTTTTTTCCTCCTCCCTCAGATACCAAAACTTGCCTATTCTACCTTGGAAAAGTTGAATGCTTCCTTTTCTCCTCAACCCCTGTCACTGCCACAATCGGAGCCTTCAGCACTGCTGGACCTCTGCCACCCCCTCTCCATCCCAGGCCCCCTCCAGATGCCACCAGCCCACCCTACCCACACAACCAACAGAGGCTGGTGCCCATGGCATAACAGATATCAAACCCCTTAACAATCATGACTTATTTCCTTTCTCATAAACTCCACTTCAGCCATATAAATAAAAGGATTGAATAAATGAAGGAAGAGCTACCATACACTAAATTATAGTAATCCCTTATATTTGTAAGAGTAACTCTTATGCTTATAAGCTGCTAATAGGCTCATTTCTTCATTTGCTACATCTGTCATGAATCTACTAAGCCCCATCACTGTGACAGGTGACAGAGAATCATGAAAGAATAAATATATTCCTTGTCCCCAGAAATTTTCAGTCTGGTAAAGAAATAATTACAACATAGTGAGATAAATGTTATCACCGGAACATAAAAGTACTATTTAAAAAAACCCAAAGCCAGAGTAACTAAAGAAAAAGTTATACATATATAAATTGCACATCACATAGAAACACAAATTATGTTAGCAAAGACAGGAAAATAGAGAGCAATTTAACATACTATAAGTAGCATAAAATTCAAGAATGAACAAAATCTAACCTCATGAGTTAAAGAATCAACTTTGCTGTAACATTCTGACAATTCATCAGCATATGACAAGTCGGAACTGATTTCGTTTTTCTCTGATATATCATATTTCACCTAAAGCAAAGGAGAGAGAGATTTTATTTCTTTACAGTTCAGTTGTAAAAACAACCTGCAGCTAACGAAGACTAAAATTTGGCTTCATCATTTTATGACTTTGCTTGTTACACTCTTCAATTGTACTGAACCACCAAAAGAGTAAGAGTCTCAAATGTATATACTAGCTAAGAACTAAAATCAGTTTGCTGCTTGATGGGCTTCACATTTACATTTGAAACAGAAATAACCAGGAGGGGTTGAAATCATCTTAGACTAAGAGAGTCAGAAAGATATTCTGCCTGATTGCTAATCATTGATAGATGACTCTCACAGCTCTGTGTAAAACAATAACAAAAATAGACTATTTCCATCGTAGGACTGATAAGGGCTCACACTCACACATGCGTTTTCTTTAATACCTGAGATTTTCTCATTGTTCCTGAAGTAGCATCATAGTTAAGCATGTCTGTGGGGTCAATCCAGTCATCATCATGAGCATAACCAGTTATCAGCCACAGACACTCACAAAGGAGCAGAGAACACAGCATCCTGCATGAGGGCTAAAAAAATTTTTAATAGATATAATAAAATAATTATTTTTAGAAGAAATTGTTTTGTAATAAAATCTTCCTCCTAGTGCTAAGACAATGTTTTCCTTCTGAATAACAACTGAAATCAAAATACTCAATAAAATGGTATTCACATAGAAATACATACACATAGGCACACATTCTCATTGAGACAAAAAGAAAATAAGTCTTTTTCCATATGATTCAGCAATTTCATTCCTAGGCATATACCCAAGAGAAATGAACATATATGACCACACAAAAACTTGTACACATATGTTTACAGCCACATTATACACAAAAGCCAAAAAGTAGAAACAACCCAAATGTCCATCAAGTGATGAATGAATAAATAAAATGTGATATATCCATACAATGGAATATTAGGTCATAAAAAAGAATGAAGTACTGACACATGTCACAGCATGGATGAACCTTGAAAACATTATGCTATGTGAAACAAGCCAGACACAAAAGACCACATATTATATGATTCCAGTTATATGAAATGTCCAGAATAGGCAGATCTATAGAGACAGAAAGCAGATTAGCAGGTGCTTAGAGCTGGGGATATATAAGGGACAGAGGGGTGCTAGCTAAAGGGTAATGGGTTTCTTTTTGAGGTGATGAAAAATGATCTAAAACTGATAGTGGCGATGGTTGTACAAATCTGTGAATACGCTAAACACTACTGAATTGTACACTTTAAATGGGTGAATTGTAAAGTATGTGAATCATTTCTCAGTAAACTGGTAAAAAAAATAAAACAGGCATTTTAACCAAACCTTCCCATTTTTTTTTAACAAATGCAAAAGAAAAGTGCAAAATTAAGATTCAAATGAGGTGACTGAACTCCCAAACATTCAGAAAAAATAATTTGCTACATCTAAGCCTCTGCATAAACACTCTCAAACCATTTCAACACTTAATACTTCCTCAATTCAACAGTGTCCAATACAGTAGCTACTAGCCACATGTGGCTAGTCAAATTTAAATTAAGTAAAATTAAAAATTCAATTCCTCGTTCAGACTAGCTGCATTTCAAGTGCTCAAAAGCCACAGTGGCTAGCGGCCACCATATTGGACAGTGCAGATACGAAACATTTCCATCACTGCAGAAAGTTCTGTTGGACAGCTTTTCTTATGCCCACTACATATGAGAATCAGGTAAGGGAATTCCAAGATGAGAAAGCCCTGGGCCCTGCCCATAAAGGGCTCCCAGTCTAGCTGTAAGAATACAGGTAACTCCAGGCTAAATTAAACACTCCTCTGTGCTCCCAGTTTGCTCTGCTTATTCTTCCAGCACAACACACAACAAAATTAGCCACTTATTGGTCTGTCTCCTCAGTTAGCACAGTGGCTCTCAATCTTGGCTGTGCATTAGAATCACCTGGGAGCTTCTGGGCATGTCATGCATACCGGGTGGTCCCAGTATGCAGCAACGGTAGAAAACTGCTGCACTCCAATGTGAACCTTCCCAGGGGAGGGTAACATCTCGCTCAAATTGGAATTCACCTTCCCAATGACCTCTCCAAGGGCAACACCGAGCCCACTGGCTGGCACATGAAAGACATTCAGTAAATGTTTGTTAAGCAGCAAATGCAAATGATCAAAGCCATAGCAGGGATTCAAAAGGTTTTAGAGGCTCAAAGGATGAAGAAAGCACATCTGATTGGGAGAAACTGGGAAGATTTCATGGAGGAAAGGGCATAGGAAATGGATTTTGAAGTATGGGTAACAGTCTAAGAGTGTGAGATAAGGGAGGCAGAGGCAGAAGAGCAAAGTGTATGCTTCAGAAACTGTAAACGTGAAGATGGATGCAGTGGGACGTAGAGATGGAGAGGTAGGCTGCAATGACAATGCCAAAGTAAAAAGCTTGTAACTAACTTCATCTGCTAACAATAACTTTCAAGGGTGATGGGAGTTACATTCTGGGAAGATGACACTAGCAGCAAGTGTACAGAATGAGGAAAAGACTGGATTCAGAGAGTCCAACAAGGAGGCTGAAGTAGAAAAAGGATGTTGGTCTGAAAGAGTGGTGGCAATGAGAACAGAAAACACATGTGGCACATTCTGAAATTAATTCTACAGACCTCAGCAACTAACGCACATGGAAGGAAAGGAAAAGAACGATGGTAAGCTAACAAAAGCACTGCTATCATTAATTTAAAAAAAGAAATTCAAGGGGCTGGCCCGCTGACATAGTGATTAAGTTCACGTGCTCTGCTTCAGTGGCCCAGGTTTGGGAGCTCATATCCCAGGCACAGACCTATATACCGCTCAACAAGCCATGATGTGGCAGCAGCCCACGTACAAAATAAAGGAAGACTGGTACAGATGTCAGCTCAGAGAGAATCCTCCTCAAGCAAAGAGAGGATTGGCAATGGATATTAGCTAAGGGCCAATCCTCCTCACCAAAAAAATGAAATTCAGAATGAGAATATGGTTTTGGGAAAAAGTTCAGCAGGCATTTGTTCAACATTTACTAAATACATACCGGATATTAGGCACTGTCTTAAGTAAAAGGAATACCAGGAAACTAGATCAGCCAGGTCTTCTTTAAGAAATTTAGATTCTAGGAGAAGAGGACAATAAATTGGCAAAAAAATAAATATAACTTCAGAGAGTGATAAGTCCTATGAAGAATACAAAGCAAGACAATAGTACGGTTGGATTAGGTGATGTTGGGTATTTTAGGGAAAGCCTCTGAGGAGATGAAGGACGGCCACAAATTCTTCGTCATTTTCCCAGTGAGAGACGTAGTTTATTTCCCGTCCTCCTGAATCTGGGCTGGCTATGTGACTATTTAGCCAAAATACTGTGGCAGAAGTGCTGCTGTGTTGGTTCTGGGCTGGTCTAGCCTATATGAGGATCAGCTGCTTCTACTTTATCACTTTGGAACACTTGCTCCAGAGAAAGCTTTTCTGGAACTCAGCCTCCATGCTGTGAAAAGGCCAAGCCATGTGAAGAGGTCATGTGTAGGGGTACAGTGAGCTCCCAGCTGACAGCCAACATCAACAGCCAGCCATGCGAGTGAGCCATCTTGGTGCTTCCAGTCCAATCCCTTAGTAACTGACTTGGTGACTGAACATCACATGGAATAAAAGAACTACCCAGCTGAGCCCAGTCAAGCCCCATAAGCCCACAGACTCATGAGAGATAAAATGGTTCTTAAAGCCACTAAACTTTGGGGTGGTTTGTTACACAGCAGTAGATAACCACAACATCTAAGCAGAAAAACAAGGGGCCAGCCCCGTGGCCAAGTGGTTAAGTTCGTGTGCTCTGCTGCGGCAGCCCAGGGTTCGGATCCCGGGTGCGGACATGGCACTGCTCATCAAGTCACGTTGAGGTGGCGTCCCACATGCCACAACTAGAGGGACCCACAACTAGGATATACAACTATGTGCGGGGGAGTTTGGGGAGATAAAGCAGAAAAAAAAAAGAAAGAAAAACAAGAAGCAGCTAACCTTAGGAAGACTTGGGAAAAGAACAGACAGAGAGAGGACATAGCAAGCATAAAGGCTCAGAGTAGGGAATACGTTTGAAGCATTCAAAGAACAGCAAGATGGCGAACAGCTGGGTCTTATGAATGAGTTGGCAGTTGGGGATAGGACACAGTAATGAGTGTGGTTTTTACTCTAAGTGTAACAGGAAGCCACTAGAGGGTTTTAAGCAGGGAAATGACAGAATGTGGGTAACATTATAAAATAAATCACTGTGGCTGCTTTGTGGAGACTGGAATGGAAGAATCAAAGCAAGAGACTAGCTGGGAGGATCTGCAGCAGTCTAGCTGAAAGACGAAGGCGGCATGAACTAAGAGAGAAGCAAAGGTGGTGATAAATGATCTGATTTTAAAAATGGAGGTGGACACTATTACAGGCAGCAAAGACCAGCTAATAAGTCACCAAGCACATTTCTTCTTCTTCTTTCTGGACACATGGTCACTACACATCCCAGCCCCTCTTCTGGTTAAGTCAGGCCATGTGATAATTAAGTTCTGGCCAATGCAACAGGCGTGGAAGTGATATGCACCACAACCAGGTCTGGCCCATGAAACCCTCCCACACTCGATCCTCCACCAGCTCTCCCTCCCCACCAGGGAACAGGGAGGACACTGAGCCCTAGAGGAGGGCAGCCAAACTACAGAAGGAGCCTGGGTCCCTAAATGACCACATGAAGGTCACCCACTACGTGGGAACATGTTTGCTTTTCACGTGAACAAAAATAAATTTCTTGTATGGTAAGTCCTGAGATTAGGGGATTTGTTTTTTATACCACCTTGTGCTATCCTAACCAAAACAGAAATACACTGCAGAAATTGCTGGTAAATTGGATGTAAGAAGTAAGGACAAGCGAAGATTCAGGATGACTTCTAGGTTTGTGACCTGGGCAACGGGAAGAATGCGGAAGACTGAGGGTACTCAGGTGGACAGAGAGGAAGTTCCGACAGATCAAGATTTTTTTTTGGATATGGTAAATTTCAGATATCTACTGATGACCAAGTGGAGATGACGAACACACAGCACAGAGCTAAGTAGAGAAGTGGAGCTACAGAAATACATTTGAGAGCCATCAGGATGTACATGGGGTTTAAAGCCATGGACTGAATAAGACCACCAAAAGATCTATTATGGAGACAAAAGACTGAGTCCTGGGGCATGCCAACATTTGGAGGTCAGAAAGAAGAGGGGCAGCTGGTAAGGGACACTGCCAACAAGTGCTAGTGAGGCAGGAGGAAAACCAGGAGAGGCTGGTATTTCAGAAGTCTGTGAAGAAAGGAGGGAACAGATAACTAGGTCAAATACTGCTGAAAGGGTAGGTGATCAGAGGGCAGCAAAGTGACCAGTGGATTTGGGATGGCAGCTTTAACAGAGCGGCAGGGACAAGAGCCTGACAGCAATAAATGAAGAATTCAGGTAGAGGTTTTGGGTCAAGATGACTCAGTAACTCCATGCTCCAAAGCACTCCCTTGATTCCTACTTCTGGCCAAGTCAGAGTAACAGGGACCAGATTTACCCTCCTGCCTGAACAACCGAAAACTCTACACAAAATATATTAAATGGTTTTCAACACAATGGACAACAAAGAATAGTTGTCCTTGAAAGATAGGAGACAAACAAGGACAGCTCTTCCATTGCCCCAGTTTACCGCCATAAGAGTTTCCAGGCCATGGGCACTGGGCGGGGGCGGGGGGCATGGGGGATGATGACACGACTCAGGCAGAGTCCAGAAGGCCCCCTGAGGAGATGGAGCTGAGAGTCTGGGGAGACCAAGGCAACTGGAGTTGACAGGATAAAGTACCAATGTAGGAGAAAGCTGCATAGAGAGGGAGCTCCAGAGATCTGCAGAGGGTCCCTGCAATATAATAAAGGATCTGGTCTCTGTCCCCAGTTCCTTCAAAAACCCTTGGAATTTCCTGAGTGCTAGGAATGTCTTTGTTCTGTTAATGAGCTGACTTCCAGTGAGCCCCTAGACAGCTTCAGGATGGGGAAATGGTCATTAGAAAGACCCAGTACACGATTAGAGGGTTGGAACTTTCAGCCATCCAACCTTTGGGGATTAGAGGCAGGTTGGAGATTGAGTTCAATCATGTGGCCAATGAGTTCATCAGTGTCCTGTAACTCTGATTCACCTAGGTTCAGAGGAGCTTCCTGGCTGAACACACTGATGTGCTGGGAGGGCAGAAGCCTGGATTCCACGAGGAGAGGATACAGATGCCCTGCATCTTTCCCCACGGACTTTGCCTTATGCATCTCTTCATTTGGCTGATCCTGATCTATATTCCTTGTAATAAAACTGTAAGTACAGTTCTTTCAGTGAGTCATTCTAGAAAATTATCCAACTTGATGGGGTAATGGGAACCCCTAAATCTATAGCTAGTTGGTTAGAAGTGCAGGTGGCCCCCAAGATATGTGTCTAATGTGGGTCTATCCTGTAAAGGACTTTGCCCCAACTTGTTGGGCATGCACTAACTCTGGGTATTTAGTGTCAGAAATGAACTGAACTGTAGGACATCCTGTTTGTGTCAGTGAACTGGAATGAGAACAACCCCCCTTGAGTATCAGCAAGGCACTGCTCAGTACACACATATGAGGAAAGTACCTACAGCCTCAGGAAGAACCACTGAAAGACTTCAATACAAAAATAGAGTAAAAATTAGTAAATTAGAAAACAAACATGTAATAGAGAAGATAACAAAGCCAAAAGCTGGTTCTTTGAAAACAACCGACGCAACTGATAAACCCATAGTAAGATTAATGAAGAAAAAGGCCACAAAAACTTATTATCAAGAATGAAACAGGATAAACTCATTCATGATTAAAATTAAACCCTTAGCAAACCAGGAATAAAAGAAAACTTTTTTTGTCAGATAGAGTATCTACTAGAGCAAGCACTATACTTGGTGGTAAATACTGAAACCTTTTCCTGCGAGATCAAGAATGAGACAAGGAGAAGGCGCTGGAGGGTTACTGGACACTGGCCACGTTCTATTTCTTAACCTGGACAGTAGTAGAAAGGGTGTTCGCTTCTCAATAATTTGCTAAGGTGGACATTTATATTTTACACACTTTTCTGTATGTGTGCTATACGCCACATTTTACAAAAGGCTTTTCAAAATGGGGAAGAGTAATTAAGATCATTGTTATGGTCCGAATTGTATCCCCCCAAATTCATATGTTGAAGTCCTGACTCCCAGTTCCTCAAAATGGAGACTGTATTTGGAGATAAGAGGCAACTGAGTTCAAATGAGGTCATTAGCAAGGGCCCTAATCCAGTATGCCTCATGTCCTGATATGAGAAATTTGGACACAGATGGGTCAGAGAGAAGATGATGTGAAGACACGGGAAGAAATGGCCATCTACAAACCAAGGAGAGAGGCCTTAAAAGAAACCAACCCTGCCAACACCTTGACCTTGGACTTCCAGCCTTTGGAATTGTGAGAAAATAAATTTCTGTTGTTTAAGCCACCCGGTCTGTGGTGCTTCGTTATGGCAGCTCTAGCAAAATTATACAGATTTCTTCTGACGTAAAAAGATGAAGAAAGTCTACAACCCATAGATTCCCGATATGTTAAAGAAGTTTAATTTCAGTGAGGAAAGGTGTGAATAAAAGAAACAACAATGAGCACAGGAACGGATCAAATATATTGATAAATTTGATACAAACAAAAAAATCCCGACTTTTTGTGTTTAAAAATGTAAAACTAAAATACTAAATAACAATAACGATGGGAAAGGCATCCTAAGATCCCCGTCACACTCTGGAATACTCAGAAACACTGGGTAAGTATATACTTTATGGGGGGAGGAAGAGTTAAGCTGAGAAATTAAGCCTCCGGAAGAACCAAATACAAGAGAAGCGAGTGAAGACGATTCAGAGCAATAGAAGGCAAGGTAAAAATGCAATGCGTAGAAACCAAAAGGGTATTAATTTGAAGGAGGTGTTAGTCAACTATATTAAATACTTAGAGAAGCTGAGGAAAATAACGTCTGAAAAAAGACCACTGGATTGGTTAATTAGTTGGTCATCCATGAAATGACTTTCACAGAATGACAGAAGAAGCCTAGTTCTAAGCATTTAAAAACCAAACAGGTGACAAAGGGAGTGACTGAACTGAGCAGAGGCTCCAAGAAGATGGGAGTGTAGGAAATCAAAGCTACAGGAAAGCCTTTTCATAGGTAATGAGGTTTTACACTACGTCATAAATAGAGATGAATGAGGAGGGACGGAAATAAAGGTTCGAAAGCAAAAAGAAGAGAAGCTGACAAGAGTTCACATTATTATATGATATCAAGAGGCTGCTGAAACAGTCTGCTAGAAAGCCAGGAGTGTCACTGCGTCGGGGGAGGATGGGATGGGGGAGAATGGAGATTTGGAAAAGCAGCACCACAGGGGGCATCATACAAAGGGAGACGAACCAAAAGCCTGTCAAGCAGCTGAGTTTTGACTATGACCCCTACAAAGCCATGCTATTGGCAACTATGTTACTTTCTCCAATCAGGATCAGCAGATCCAGAGCTTTATCCAGGGCTAGAAATTAGCAGTGCAGAAACAGGGGAGACCAGGAGGGGAGGGAGAATAGTGGAATCAGCTGGAAATCCAAGCCCTCTGGCCAAATCCCCGGGGCCACTGACTTAAGGCGGGAACTCCTTGAGAAATCTTCTTACTGATCTCACACTTCCTCCAAATAAACTGCATCTAAACTTGCTGGGGATCTTGTTAAAAAACAGACTGATTAAGTCTGAGGTGGGCCTGAGATTCTGCATTTCTAACAAGTGATGGCCCACAGACCACACTCTGAGTAGCAAAGTGTTAAGGAAAAGTAACCATCCTGTATCGGTTTAGTTCAATGGTGGCACCTGTCATTCAACTACTTGTCCGAAATCGTCTCTCTCCCCCAGTTCCTACTATATTTATCATTTTTTAATCTGCTTCAGGCTATCAACATTATAATGTATAGCATTAGATTACTATGTGCCAAACACTGTTGCAAGCATTCATTCATTTAATCCTCACGAAAACTCCTGGAAGTAGCAATACTGTTATCTTTATTTTATAGATTAGGAAAACAAGTAACTTGCGCAGGCCCCTCAGCTGGTAAGTGGTGGAAACCGGATCAGCTCCAACTAAACCGCTTCTCCAGTGCAAGGTGCTTACAGGCCTGAGGGGCTAGAGGGGCTAGACTAATCTGGAAGCAGAGTCAAGCTCTGTATCGACCTAGAAGCAGCACGGCATAAAAGTCGGGGGGCTGCAGTTTAGTTCGCGTGCGTGTGTGTAGTTTCTGGAGCTGTGCCTCTGAATCTCGAGAATATGCATTTCTAACAAGTTCTCGGACAAGGATGATGAAGCTAGTCTGGGGACCACACTTTCATAACCACTGTCATAGAGAGAAAATCTGAACTGTTTTTCACTACCCACTGATAAATATGCATCTATAACTTTTTTTACACTCAAATCAGACTTGGAAACTTAAAAGACTACCACCAAATCTGAGCTATTCTGCTAACGATATTACTTCAAATCGTGCTTAACAGTTTTCAGCGATAACCAAAGACAACAAAATTCACCGTTGGCTCGGGTCTCGCTCAGCACTTGCTTGCCTCTTTCCCTAGGCCGCTCTTTGAACCGTGTAACGCAACGGCTACAACCGCGCAACGCCAGAGATAAGGCAGCCAACCGGCCCGGGCGATCCACGGGCCGGGCGCCCACCCAACCTGCTAGCGCAGCGCTCCCAAGTCCTCCGCAGGCCCCGCCGGGCCGAACCCGCACCCCGACGCCGCACAAACCCACCCTTCCGCGCGGACGCACGTCCCTCGTCGCCCCCTGCCTCTTCAGGAAAACCGACACCTTTCCCGCGCCGGCTGGAGACGCCCAGACGCCCCCGGCCCGAGCCGGAAGGGCGCCACCGGAAGTGCGTCACTGGAAGGGCGCCGTCCTCCTGCGCGTTCTCCTCGATTCGCTGGGCCGGCCTGGGCGGCGGCTGATTGACCCACGGTGGGGGCCGGCGTCTGTGGGCTTGTTTTAGGCCCTCGTCTGCGGGACTCTGTGCAATTGAAATCTGATGGGAAAGCCGAATACATAGAGTGGATAGAAAACGTAGTTTCTTAATATTAACTTGTTTTATTAGTTCGAATGTGTGACGTTTGCAGTCAAAGCCGGAAATCTATTTTGAGCATAATTTCTCAATGAGGGGTGATGGATGACAACCATAGACTTGGATGGGCACGCAAGAGAAGAGGAGGAGTTTGCACTCTATGGAGTAGTTGTAAATACAGCTGGCCCTCCCCTTAGGATAGTTTGACTTAGCATTTTTCGACTTTAAGAGCTACACGAATTCAGTAGAAACCGTACTTGGAATTTTGATCTTTCCCCACTAGAGGTAAGCAGTACGATAGGCTCTCCTGATGCTGGGCAGGCAGGGAGCCGCAGCTCCCGCTCAACCAGCTGGTCACGAGGGTTACCAACCAGTACGCTTAGAACAATTCTCTATTTCACTTTCAGTACAGTATTCAGTAAATTACACGAGATATTCAACACTTTATTATAAATAGGCTTTGTGTTAGATGATTTTGTCAGACTGTAGGCTAATGTGTGTGTTCTGAGCACGTTTAAGGTAGGCTAGGCTAAGCTATGATGTTCGGTAGCTTAGTTGTATTAAATACATTTTCGGCTTGATATTTTCAACTTAGGATGGGTTTATTGGGATGTAACCCCATCATGAGTGGAGGAAGATCTGTAGTCAGTTTTGTTTTGTTCTTGTCTTTAACTGCTGGCCTTGCAATCTCAGGAATCTCCAAAGAAGAAATGAGTTTTACATAATAGGAGGAAATGAGAGGTGTGCACAAAGTTATTTGCAACAAATTAAAAAGTGTTAAAAATTTTAAAGTGTGTACACCTGTGCATGTTGCTTACTACAATTTTTTAAAATTAAAATACACATGACAAAATTTATCATCTTAACTAGTTTTAAGTGGATAGTTCAGTGTTATTAAGTACATCCACATTGTTGTGCAATCATCACCACCATCTCCGTAACTCTTTTCATCCTGTAAAACTGAAACTCCATACCCATTAAACAACTTAACATTGCCCCCCGCCCCCAGCCCCTGAAAATCACTGTTCTCTGTGTCTCTCTGAATTTGACTACTTTAGGTCAAAGTAAGTGGAACCATATAGTATTTGTCTTTTTGTGACTGGCTTATTTCACTTGGCATAATGTCCACAAGGACATCCAGGTTGTATAGCATGTTTCAGAATTTCCTTCCTTTTAAAGGCTGAATAATATTCCACTGTATGCATATACCACAGTTTCTCTCTTCATCTGTCGATGGTCTCTTGGGTTGCTTCCACATTTTGGCTATTGTGAGTAACACTGCTATGAACATAGATGTACAAATATTTCTTTAAAACCCTGCTTTCAATTCTTTTGGGTATATACTCAGATTGCTGGATCGTAGGGTAATACTATTTTTAACTTTTTGAGGAACCACCATACTGTTTTCCACAGTGGCTGCACCATTTCACATTACCACCAACAGTGCACAAGAGTTCCAATTTCTCCACTTCTTGTCAACACTTGTTATATTGTTTTTTTGATAGCAGCCATCCTAACGGGTGTGAAGTGATACCTCATTGGGTTTTGATTTGCATTTACCTAATAATTAATGATGAGCATGTTTTTGTGTGTTTATTGGCCATTTGTCTATCTTTACTGGAGAAATGTCTATTCAAATCCTATTTCTAAATCAGGTTGATTTTTTTGGTTGTTGAGTTGGAGGAGTTCTTTATATATTCTGGATATTAAACTTGTATCATATATATGATTTGCAAATATTTTCTCCCATTTCGTGGGTTGCCTTTTCACTCTGTTGATTGTGTCCTTTGGCTTGTTACAATTTTTAAAACTAGTTAAATATTTAAAAAATAAAATTTGAATCAGACCTGAAGCTTCCGCCGGGGAGAAGTTAAGAACCTTTGCACCACTGTCTCATCTCTACTTTCCTTCCCCTCACCCCCAACTGAGGAGGGTTCAGAGAAGGTAGGTACTTCAGTCCTTATTTTCTCTTTCTCTTGAACCTCCAATAATCTATTCACCTCCAAGCAGAAGACAGTATAGGAGGCACAGGAAAAAGGACATATATAACCAGATATTTATTAAAATAAGACAATTTCTAGTGCATATTATCTAATGTGCTGCAAAATGAATTCCATACCGCATATCTAGGAGGATCTTGAAGTTTTCTCCCTGACAGTGATGAAGGTGGAATACATAATTTTATGAAAATTTTTTACCATGAAGTTGAGCTGGTCTATATCAAGAAATTTTCCTAGTTTTAAACTTAATACTAATGACCTGCTATAATATCTAAAATGCATGAAATTAAGAATAAAAGTAAACTAAAGAAGAAACTATGGCCTATTTTTAGCAGAATTCCCGTCTGCATGCCTGAGATATAGGAAGACTATGTACCTATTGAATACCCACAAGCTAATTAGATTTCATTTTTTTCTAAAGCATTCAATTTAATATATTTGTAGTCTAAGTTAGAATTTATACATTTTGCTGAGCTTCGATTAATCAATTTCGCAATATATTCAGGAAAGTTCTCTAGATCTTCAATAAAAGAGAGAGAAGACATGCAAAAGTTATGCAGTTAAAAAGTAAGCTAGTGGAAGAGCTGTAGAAAGAAATGTAAGAAACTGATTGTGGAGTTCATCCGTTGGACAACACTACCTCCAAGTAAACTGGAAAAAATAACACTCTAAAATGAAAGCCACAGACACGGAGAAATGGGGATAGTTTCAGGTGTCAAGAGGTCTTTATTGAAATAATAGCACAGTTACACTTCTAATACCCTTTCCACTTGTATACAATAGATTAAAAATGCTTGCTACATACAGTGCACAGACAGTTCAATAATTAGAACCAACTCAACTGCATTTGAAATAAATAAAATAGCCTATTTAATAATTTAAAGTAAAATTACTGTACAATATGAAAATAAAGATACATAAATGTTAGAATCTACAATGCCATAGAAATAAAATCATTATTCTGCATTACACAAAACAGTGCAAGAAAAAAATCCAAATAAGCTTCTGGAGTGCAAAGTTTAAATTTTCCATTTTAAATTATCATGCGGACATAGCATTTCAAGCCATGCTATAGTCTATGGCAAAGTTTTTAATTTTTAAAAGGAAAAATGCTAGCCAGTAAGTTTACTGTACCATCGGGTGTGGCACCACGTAACGCTGCTGCCTGCTTCTACAGTACAGTTTAGAAGGGAGGTATCTTGTTGCATTCAAAAAATTGAAATTAACAAGTTTCTGAAGCAAACACATTTACCTTTTAAGCCTGAAACAAAATAGTGTGATTAAATAGTAATTATATCCCTGGGTTTAAGAAAAAAAAAAGGCCTATACCACATAATGAACTAGGAAGCAGTTTTCCATCCATCTTTAAATTCCATAATGACCCTTAGTGAAAACAACCATATAACTTTTGAGAGAGATGTAAAATTCTGACCTCTAGCTGACAAATGATACAATATCATTGGATTGTGAGAAAAGCAAAAGTAATTTCTGAACACCTATGTTTAATCTGTGTAGAATTGGTTGCATTACATGTAATAATATGCTTAAAGTATAGTTCCATTTCAATGTGTATATAAAACTGTTATTTGGGCAAAGACCAAGGAATGCATTTAATACTAAACTGTAAACACATCATCCACCTTGACTTGGAGTGCACACTGACAACAAGAGCTCTTCGCAGACTTTGGCAACAAGACTACATATAGCAGGTCACGGCAGCACGAGCTCACAATGGAAGACTGAAAGCACTGCAGAATAACACCACCCAACACCTCCTAGCAAAGGGATCTACGGTAAGAAGGGGCCTCCTCGTGCTAAGCCACTTTCCCAGTCAGTCTGTGTTCTTCAAATCTAATTTTCACAACTCAGTAGTCTTAAGCCTCTGTGCTTGCACTGCATAGACTGACGTCAGGTGTACTCTATCCATTGTAAGTCCAGAGGGTTACAGTTCTGTCTGCTGAGGACGACAGGAAGGAAAGGTCCTGGGTATGCCATCTGCACTGAATCACTTTGTCCTTATGCTCCCCCACCACCATGATAGGAAGCTGCTTAGTGAGGTCTCCTAAATTGAAAAAGAAAAGAGACATTGATTTACAATACAAATTAAGTACATGCATAGATTTCACTGACTTCCTGTTACTTTAAGACATTACAATATAAAAAAATCCTAAACTTCATTAATATACTAAAGGTTTACACAAGGTTAAATTAATGAATACCTAATTATGTTAGCGGAATTTGGTAACATATGCACAGCAACATGTGACACAGCTGCCCCTCTCTCCTTGAAACTCTCTCAACTTGATTTCTCCCTGACTTCGATGCCACTGCCTCTCCAACTCCTTTGCTGGTTTCTCTTCTCTTCCTGACTTAAAGTTTGGTGAATCCCAGGAGTCAACCCTCAGATTTCTTGTTCCCTTTATACCTCACTTGCTACAAAATTTCATCTAGTACCATGATACCATGGCCATTTATATACTTATAATTCACACATATTTCATCTCCAACCTTGACTTCTCACCTGACCTCCAGACTAGTATCCAAATAGTTATTCAACTTCTCACTTGACTGCCTGACAGTCATCTTAAATTTAACTTGTTCAAAACCAAACTCTTGATTTTCTTGCCCAAACCAGTTCCTCCTCCTACCTGTCTTCCTCATCTCAATAGCACCAACTGGTTACTCATTCCAAAAACCTAGGAATCAGCATTGATTCCTTTTTCCTCCTCACTCCCAAATTTAATCCAAACAAATTAAAATATATCCGGAAAAATTCAGTCACTTCTTACCACCTCCACCTCTACCACCCTGGTCCAAGCCACCATAATCTCTCACCTGAACTATTCCAGTAACTTCCTTACTGATATTTATACTTATAGTCCATTCTCCCTATAGAACTCAAAATCATCCTTTAAAAGTAATTTAGGGGGCCGGCCCAGTGGCACAGCAGTTAAGTGTGCACGTTCCACTTCAGTGGCCCTGGGGTTCACTGGTTCAGATCCCAGGTGCAGACATGGCACCGCTTGGCAAGCCATGCTGTGGTAGGCGTCCCACATAGAAAGTAGAGGAAGATGGACACGGATGTTAGCTCAGGGCCAGCCTTCCTCAGCAAAAAGAGGAAGGCGGCAGATGTTAGCTCAGGACTAATCTTCCTCAAGGAAAAAAAAAACAACTAAAACTGAGTTAGATCATATCACTCCCTGTTTTAAATCGTCCAAAGGATTCCATTATGCTTTTAAAAATGCCTATGAACCCCTGCCTCTGATGTATTCTCCTGTCTCTCTCTCCCCTGATTCATGAAGTTCCGCCACACTGGCTTCTTGCAGTGTCATGAACGTGCAACATTTGTTCCTGCCTCAGCACCTTTACACGTGCACTGGTCTTCTCCTAGGGTCCTGGCATGGCTTGTTTCTTCTCGTCATTCAGGTCTCCACGCAATGGCACTTCCCTGGAGAGACCTCTCTATCCAATCTAAAATAGCCTTCCCTACCCACCCTAGTTACTCTTTCCTACACCTTGCTAATTTTTAATAATAGCACTTGCCAATACCTAAAATTACATTTTTATTGCCTTACTTTTTATTGACCTCTAAAACATAAGCTCCATCAAAGAGGAAGTTACCTGTCTTATTCATCTCTCTGTGTGTCCCTAGTTGGTACACAATAAATATTTGCTTAATAAATCTTTAAAAATAAAACTAGATACAAAGACATAATTACACAGATTATAAACTAAGTTTTTTAAGGTATTAGCAAATAGCAGTACATAAATGTGTATTTTTAACATCTACCATCATTGAACTCAGAATGATTCAGTGTAATAAATGTTGACTCTCTTAAATATTTTTAAAATTATTTAATAAAAATGACTATTCACTCAATTTATGTAATAATTTGCTACAACTCATCTCAATACAGTAACAGTAATTTGCTCAGTATATAAAACTAAAATTTGAAAATGGTGTATAGTTGATCACACTAACAAAAAGAAAGACCCCAAAGAGAACAGGAGAGACTGAAAACAAGGAAAGAGGTCAATCTCAATCACCTTGTAGGTCTGTCACCTTTATTTTCATATCATAGGATCCTGTTAACAAATAGTGAGCTCCAGGAGAGAATCGAACAGAGCGAACATCACTGGAATGAGGGTGATAACTTTGCACCATTCTTCCTCCTCTTATGTCATACAACATGCAGCTGGAATCTTCTTGTCCTGTGGCTAAGAGACGGCCACTGGGATCTACAGCTACAGATGCCACTGCACTGCCTGTAGCAGGAGGAATGGAAGTTTCAATATGGAAAAAATCAATATAGCTTAACTGCAACAGCTAATTATGTTCACTGAACCATACACTAAAAATTTAATGTAGCTTATCAATACTGCTCAGTTATGGAAAAATCCAAATTAACAGTCAACCAATAAACACTTGTGTCCTTTTTCGGGGTAAGATATGAGGCAAGATTCTGTGAGAAATGAAAAGGTTCATTTTTTTGTCATTTGAGAGAACCCCTGGGACAGCACTACCTATAATGCAATAGATGAGATGAGCCACTTTTCCTAATTCACTTTTTCACTGCTGGGTAAGTGTCCAGAAATACTCCCACACCCAGCTTAGAGTCTAGTTGGTGGACCAAGAAATTAAATAACAAATATGTTTTAGGACACAGTATAGGAAATGTCTCAAAGCAACATGTGATTTACTGTCAATAGGAACGGAACAGAAAATAAGCTCTGAGTCCACAGGCTGGAGCCCTAACTCTAGACTATGCATTCTCAGTGGGAGGAATAACATCCACAAGGGGATGCAAAATGTTTCTCAGGGAACAAAAAAATCTGAAACATTAACAATGATTTGTAGTCCTCCAGAGCTCAATCCTATCCAAAAAAATCTTAGTCCTTGGTATTTAATTTCTCTTGTTAGGAAAAAAATTAGTTTTTCTCCGTTGTGGGGGCAATAACGAAAACAAGGCTAAAGAACACTGCTGCAGACCAAAGTGGCCTGGGAAGACTTCACAGAAAAAAGGGACATAAGTTAGATCTTGAAGAACAGCAATCAATATAAATAAGAGATAGAATGTGTGTATGTTTGTATTTATTATACACATATGCAATTAAAAATCATCTTTGCTTGAAATTTTGATAGAGAAAAGAAGAGGGCTATTATGATCAGGAAGAATTACATGAGAAAATTTAGAAGAAAAGTATAAAAATGTTTAGCTTAGTTTGGCTGGAGTTACTTGGTTTAACAAGTTAACATAAAAGGCAGCTTGTAGGGGCTGGCCCCGTGGCTGAGTGGTTAAGTTTGCAAGCTCTGCTGCAGGCGGCCCAGTGTTTCGTTAGTTCGAATCCTGGGCGCGGACATGGCACTGCTCATCAAACCACGCTGAGGCAGCGTCCCACATGCTACAACTAGAAGGACCCACAACGAAGAATATACAACTATGTACTGGGGGGCTTTGTTGAGAAAAAGGAAAAAAATAAAATCTTTAAAAAAAAAAAAAGGCAGCTTGTAGCTGCAACATAAAAGGCAGGTTAGGCCAGACCATCAAGCATCTTGAAGGCTAAACTGCAGTTTGAGCTTCTTCCTATTTATGGTGAAATATCACTACAGATTTCTAGACATGAGAATTACATGATCCAAGCAGTACTTTTGGAAGCTTAATCTATGTAAAAATGTGTGTATCAAATTAAAATGGACAGATTATAGAAAACAGAAGGCCACTGAAGACAAGATAGAATAATAGAATAATGAGAGAATAAGGGCCTGAATGAGGACAGATAGACATTCTAGGAAAAAAACTGCATAAAGAATCAACAGTCTTGGCAACTGCCTAGATGGGCGCAAAAAAAAGGAGTGAAAAATGAGTCGAGATTAAAACTTTATGGTGCCAAGAGAAATCCAGGTTCATTAATTCAACAAAGTTATTAGATAACTACTCCTTTGGGCCAATACTACAG
The DNA here is from genome assembly GCF_041296265.1 of Equus caballus. Taxonomy (NCBI): domain Eukaryota; kingdom Metazoa; phylum Chordata; class Mammalia; order Perissodactyla; family Equidae; genus Equus; species Equus caballus. The sequence goes on along the minus strand of NC_091688.1, from coordinate 64,386,207 downwards.
CAGGTGCTAAATCTACTCTGGGAAATAAAACAGATATGATTGCTGCCTTTATGAAACTTACAATCTATTGGAGACCAGCAATAAACAAGTAATCAAATATATTATTTTAAATAGTGTTAAGAGCTATGAAGGAAATAAATGGAGTTGAGTGATAGAAAATAATGGCGAGGTCCCAACTGGGGCAATCAAAGAAGGCCTCTCTGGCAAGGTGCTACCGAAGCTAAGACCTAAAGATGAGAAGGACCCGACCATGAAAAGGAAGAGCATTTCAGGTCAAGGAAATAACACGTGAATTCACTGGAGGTGGGAAGAGTTTGGCGCATTCCAGGAACTGAAGGAAAGAAGCAAGTGATCTGAGATGAGACTAAATGGGTAAACAATGCTAGATCAAGCAGGGTCTCATAGGCCATGGTAAAGAGTCTGCACTTGAACCCAAGAGCAATGAGAAGTCACTGAGGTGTTGCAAGCAAGGTATCATATGCCCTGGCTGCTGTGTGAACCACAGACTGGAAGAGGCACAAGAGGAAGTGCAGAGGAGAGTGAGGAAGCTATTGCAGTGGTTGAGAGATGGTGGTGGTTCATCCTAGAGTGGCGGCAATAAAGATGCAAAGTAGTAAATGGATTTCAGATAGATTTTGGAGGCTAACGCAACAGGATTTGTTTATAGATTGATACTGGAGGAAAGGGGAGAGAGAGAAGGATCCAGGGAGACTCCACAGTTTCTGGCATGAACAATGGGTGGGTGGTACCACTTAGGTGAGGAGGCCTGGGGCAGTTTAGTTTAAGGGGAGAGGTCATGATTCAATAGTTTGGTTTAAGCCATGTTAAGTTTGAAGTGTTCTGTGAGATATCCGAAAGGAGACATCAAGAAGATGGGTTAGAAATGCGAGCCCGGCACACAGAAGAGGTTTGGGCTAGAGATAAAAATTTAAGGTCTGTCAGCACAGGAGTTATACTTAAAGCCATGGGAATAGATGTACACATCTAGAGAAAGAGAGGAGACAAAAGTCCTGAGCTCTAGGGAATGCCTAAATTTAGAGATTGAGCAAAGGAGGAAGAGCCAGCAAAGAGGTAGTTCTCCAAGAGGTAAAAGAGGAGGAGAAAACCCAAAAGAAAAGAGGAAGAGGTCAAGTGTTGCATGCCGCTGAGAGGTGCAGTAAAATGAGAATTCAAAAGTGATCTGACAACATGAAGATTGCTGGTGATCTTAAAAAAGGCAGTTCTTGTTCGAGTGGTTGCAGCAGGAGACAGACTGGAGTAAGTTGTAGACTGAGGATGGGAAAACGGGAAACAGCATATATAGGCAAGACCTTTGAGACAGCTGGGTAAGAAAGGGAGCAAAAATTTAGAGTGAGAGCTAGAAGGAGAATACGGAGGTCAACAGGGGAACTTTTAGGCATTGCCAATTCTACAAAATTTTTGTTATATATGGTAGAGAAGGAGAGATCCAGTAGAGAAGGAGATGTTAATATTGCAAGAGAAAGAAGATAAAAAAAATGAAGACCCTGAAAAGGAGAGAAAAGGGATTGAAAATAATTTAGACAAGTAGGGGGGAGTTTGGAGATAAATTAGTGATAAGCGTATAGAAACTAAGCAAACAAACAAACAAACAAAAAAATACAATTTTTAACACCAAGGAAAACAAAAAGACATGGAAGAAAAGAAAAAAAAAGATAGGAATAGCAGCTACATGGTTAAAATAAAGTAAACAATGAATACTGATCTTACCAAAATTGATAAAACTACATTGAAAGGATGGGAGACATGGAGTATGTAAGTGGATGAGGGATGGTAGGAGTCAGAAAGGGACATGAAAAGTTAAATCTTCGTTTTCTATGGTGGGAAGAAAATAAATCCTAAAACTATGGTTACAGGAATGTTATTTAGAAATATGGAAATAAACACAAAAATAAAACTGCTACAAAAGTTAAAAATGGTTGGTTGCTTCTGAGAAATGGGAAGTGAGGCAGGGGCTGGAGGGCAGGGGTGAATCCCAGGGCAATGCTGTTTTTCTTAATAATAAGCCTTATTGAACTATTTAGTTCTTTTAACTGTTATACATTAACTTTGATAATAATGCCAACTAAACTTTAACAAATCAATGATCACATATTCAGATATAAAAATATAATTATACATGTGTGTGTGTGTTCCAGACTCAAATTTACTGTAACAAATCAAATCTGGTTTAAAGCAAAGTAGAGAAAAGGGTCCATTAAAGTCAAGAGAATAAATAAAGCATCAAAAAAAACCCACCAAAAATTAAGTATATAAGGCAGGCCTTTTCACTTGGAATAGTGCCACAGAATTGCTATTAAAAACTACAAAGGCAGGGGGCTGGCCCTGTGGCCGAATGGTTAAATTCACGCACTCCGCTGCAGGCGGCCCAATGTTTCATTGGTTCGAATCTTGGGTGCGGACATGGCACCGCTCATCGAGCCACTCTGAGGCGGCGTCCCACATGCCACAACTAGAAGGACCCACAAGGAAGAATATACAACTATGTACTGGGGGGCTTTGGGGAGAAAAAGGAAAAAAATAAAATCTTAGAAAAAAAAAAACTACAAAGGCAGAAAAAAGACTCTAAAGTAAAATAAACACAATGGCAGAATATTGTGTCACTCTTAGATTTAGTGTTTTAAAAGGTGAGACAATGCAAAGAGCAGTAGCCTCCGTTTACATGCAACAAACCAAGATATATTGTTAAGTCGAAAAAGCAAGGCTAGGGCTGGCCTAGTGGCATAGTGGTTAAGTTTATGTGCTCTGCTTCGGCGGCCCAGGGTTCATGGGTTCAGATCCTGGGCGTGAATCTACACACCACTTATCAAGCCATGCACTGTGAGCATCCCACAGAGAAGAACCAGAAGGACTTACAACTAAGAAATACAACTACATACTGGGGCTAAGGGGAGGAAAAAAAAAGAGGAAGATTGGCAACAGATGTTAGCTCAGGCCCAATCTTCCTTACCAAAAAAAAAAAAGCAAGGCATGTATTACTTGCTACTATTTGTGTGTGTGTGTTTAAAGGAGAAAAGAAATTATGACATATATAAGCTTTTTGATTACATACTTACAGAATATTTCCAGAAGAAAAAATAAGAAACTGGTCCCTTAGGGAAAGACACCAAGGAAGAGGAGTGGGAAGAAAATGGTATACCCTTTTTGTTCAATTTCAATTTTTGTCATGTGCATGCATTTTAAAAAATGTTTTTTAAAGGTCTTAGTTCTACAATGGCCCTGGCTAAGAGAATAATTTGGAACATGATACTTAATCTCCCTGGGCCTCAGTTTCCTAGGCTGAATATTATGTGTACAAATAAAGTAACAGATAAAAGCATTTTGAAATAATTTAAAGTAATCAATAAAATACCAAGTATTTATTTTACTATTGTTCCTATCTTTTTTAACATATATGTTGCAGGGGAGAGGAGGTAAGCAAGTGCAATTTATAAAGTTTCTTTCTCATATAAATTCATCTAAATTCCAGAAAAACCTACCAGTTCCATGGAATGTTGTGCCAACAACACGAACACAGCTTGGTACTCGAAGATCCCAAAATCTAACAGTCTTATCCTGAGAACCAGATGCAATCATCCAGCCACTCCAGGTATAAAGTGCTAAAATATGCCCTATAAAAGATCATACACTCGGTTATTATTGTGGAATAGTACTTTTCTATAACACATTCATAGCTAAGTACTCCTTATTATTGGGCATGTGATGGTCTGGTTAATCAAATATACTATGTGGTAGAGATTTTCCACATATACCAAATATATTGGCTATTTTCAAAAAATTAAAATTCAGTAAAACACACAGCTTCAAAACCATACTGAACAAACTTAATCTTTTTTGGTGATTCAGTATTTCAGGGCATCATAATTAGTACTGAAAAAAAATTATCCTTTGAAATTATAGCCAAGTTTCCACAGAGGAAGCACAAGACTGTGGGGTTGGATCACCAGCTTTGGAAGAGACAGACCCTGGGGTCACATCTCAGTTCTGCCACGTTTACCCCTAAGATATTGGACAAGTCATTTGCCTTTTAAATTTTCGCTTTTTTCATGTGTAAGATGGGGATAAAACTTACTGCCTCATAAGGTTGTTGTGAGGATTAAATTAAGGAATTACGTGTACTAAAGGATTTAGCACACAGGGAAATGTTAGCCATCACTGCTGTGTTACAATTTAATTTACAATTTAATAAAGTTACAATTTAAATTTTGGAAATAAAAATGTCCTGTCTTGAGGGAATCTCTTTTGATAAAATATACTCTATTAGTGAAAACACAGAGGAGGGGAAAGCATGAGTTGAACAAAAAGAAAAGCAGCACCTGAGACTGAATCACATACCGGTATGTCCACTCAGAGCATGCAGGCCCTGTCCTCTTTGACAATCAGTTGTGTAAATGTTACAGTCTCCTGCTCCAGCACTTATCAAAATAGCTCCACCACTTTCTGGGCCTTCCATAAATGCCAAGTCTCTAATTGTCCCATCATGCATACTAAATTCCAGATCCGGTCCTGAAACAGCAATAAGAATTAAAAAAAAAAGATGCTGCTCAACTTACTATGATAATTTGAGATTGTTAAACTGCCTCAGAACTGACCAAGAATAATGGTAGAATGGTATGGTTTAAGTTTTCATTTAGGGATTAATATTATAATTAATTTCACTTTGCTAAGCAAAGAACTTCAAGAAATCAAAATACTGATCAGTTACCATCATCCCTAAAACAGACCCATCTTGTCTTTCATCCCAAAGAAATGAAAGAGAAGACAGATACTCTCCAGAAAATATTCATTAATATATATCTGGTAGTTATTTAAAAGTTATTTTTCTGATAATAATTTTCTAAGGATTAGGTAGCACCTAGCCACCTGTAAGAACTTACTGAAAAAAATAATGCCTCACAAATATAACGAAGCAATTAGAATGTAAAAAAATGCTTCTTAAGGCTATATTCTTAGATTTTATTAAAGACAATACAGAGATATGTCAGAGATATAACATGGGGAAAACATAAAGAATACATTGGTAAGCTACTGTTCACATACTTGGGCCCTACCTGTTGCATTACAAGTCTCTGCATTGAAGGGCAGCACTTTCACGTATTTATCATTTGATCCTGTTGCTAGTAACTGTCCACAAGGACTCCAGGCCACACAGTAAATGGATCCCTTATGATGTTTATTCCTTTTAAAACGTACCACTGGCTGCTTAGGGATGTCATGTGCACTAAAAAGAAAAATTACAGAAAGATATTTCAATTTCTTGCTTGCTAAAGTTAATGGATATGGCGTTCTATATTATGGTTGTTCTTGAGGGTGGGGGCAAAAAGAGTATCATACAGGGGCTGGCCCCGTGGCCGAGCGGTTAAGTTTGCGCGCTCCGCTGCAGGCGGCCCAGTGTTTTGTCAGTTCGAATCCTGGGCGCGGACATGGCACTGCTCATCAAACCACACTGAGGCAGCGTCCCACATGCCACAACTAGAAGGACCCACAACTAAGAATATGCAACTATGTACCTGGGGGCTTTGGGGAGAAAAAGGAAAAAAATAAAATCTTTCAAAAAAAAAAAAAAAAGAGTATCATACAAAAGGTTAATAACAATTTTCAAAATCTTAGAAGAAATAAATTTAAAGCATATTTAAAATCCAAAAGTAAAATTATAAACCATTATTAGACTAAGCTATTTCAGACCATATAGGAAACAGGATATTAAAGTCTCCATTTCACATATTTTTCATAGATTTTTAACTCAGAAACACAAAAGAAAATAATTTTTAAAAAGCTAATAATGTTTCCAAATTCAAAAAGCTCAACAAATGTTTATTAAACATATAATATCCAATTGCCTAGGGCCGAGGGGAGGCCAGAAACAGATAAAAAATAAAAGAGGCAAGAGCTCTGTCCAGAGTCTAAAATCTGGGAGAGGTAGATGTTGTCACGACACTAAGGCAAGTATAAGTGTTACAGTCCAGTACAAAGTACTAGGCTTTAAAGGACAGCTTTACATTTTTACAGAAGATTTTTACATTTTAAATTTTTACATTTACATTTACAGACATTTTTACAGAAAAACATGAAGGCAGGAAAATAGCTTCAGTGAAGAAAAAATACAATAGGGAAAGTACCAGCTGAGCGTTCAGCCTGGGAAAGAGTGGGGCTAAAGGGGAGACGCCCGGGGCATTCTGGAGACTGAATGGTGGGTGAGGAGCTGCAGGCACAGCTGTGGAAGGTCCTAAATGCCTCGCTCCTCAAGAGTTTAGCCTTTAATGGAAGTCAAACACTGGTTCAGTGGAGTAGTAGCATCTTATCTACACTTTAAAACACAGACTAATATAAGGATACTAAAGATTTTATTAGGTATATAACATCAAGTCTATTTAAGAAAATGTACGTTTTTGGAGATTCATTAAAATACTTTAGTAAACAAACAAACAAAACGGATGAAGTAAACATAAAAATCTTGACAACTATTGGATTTCTGTCTCTACTTTTGTGTATGCTTGAAAATTTTCAAAATTAAGAAACAAGAAAGAAGACTGACAAATCTACAAAACATAGAAGGTGTTTAATATTGATCTGGAACATAGATCAAATCAAAAGATTCCCTTTTTAGTCACACATCCAATTCACTGCCAGGGCCTACTAGTTCTTTTTTTAAAAAGATTTTACCTCTATCCATTTTGTTCCATCTCCACTGCCATCGACAACAACGGCCTCCTACCCTTCTCCTAGCACCCACTCTTATTGCCATCTGACCCACCGCCAGAGTGATCATCTCAAGCTATACTTAGATCACAACACAGCTCTGTTCAAAACTTTCAGCAGCTTCCCACCGCACTCAGGATAAAACCCAAAATGGCTATAAAGCTCTGCATAATTTAGTTCATGACTATCCCTGTAGCCTCATCACACTCCAGCTCCCAATACTCCAGCCAATCTGAACCTACTATGGTTCCTCAAAAGGCCAAGCTGTTTCTCACTTATGTCCCCCCTGTTGACTATCTTCTCCATTCTCTTCACATGGCTAGGTTCTACTCATCCTCAGCTTTAATACCTCTTCCTCAGAGACCTTTCTCTGACTCCCCAGTCCTCTTATCTCCCGTTTTACTCTGTTACAGCACCTTGTACTTTTTCTTCATAACACTTACCACAATGAATAATTATACGTATTGGTGTGTCTATCTGCATAATATCCATCTTCCCCACTAAACCAGAAGTTCCATGAAGTCAATGAACATGTTTGTTTTACTCACAACTATCCCTACAGCCTAGAATAGTAACTAGCACATAAAAGGAGCTCAAAATATATTGCTTAAATAAACAAACTTATTTTCATAAAAATCAGTTTCTTCATGAACAGTCTATGAAACATCTGTGCCAGCAGAAGAAATACAAAAGAGAAGAAAGTTACCTTGAGATCAGGTTAAGCCTAAATATCTAAGTCTTTGGCTCTGCCTCCAGAATTATTGCTATTTTCCACTCCCTGATCTGGAATTCAGCCTATTCTTTCTCATGTATTCCTACTTGACTAACACAATGAGCACCAATAAATTATAATACTGTCACCTAACATGAACCCTATTCGCTTTCCCAACCTTTAAATGCTACTGCAGTCCAAAAGCCTAAATTTCTGGTTTCAGATAAAAAGATACCCCCCAAAATGCAAATAAATAATCTCAGCTATCTGTTCTCCAAACTGGGGTTATAATAAAAAAGTCTTAATAGTTGTAAAACATTTCCAAAACATACTATGACATGTACTGCTTTTTATATGTAGAATTTTAAAGTTCTGTAGCTTGTTTTGTTTCGTGGTTTTGTCTACTGGTATGAAAACTATTCCATTTGTGGCATTCATTTCTCTAGTCACAAAATCTACAAAATAGCTCATTATCTCTATTATGCCAATCTGTTTATTTTTTTAATTTTATTTTTTTTTAAGATTTTATTTTTCCTTTTTCTCCCAAAGCCCCCAGTACATAGTTGTGTATTTTTAGTTGTGGGTCCTTCTAGTTGTGGCATGTGGGATGCCACCTCAGCATGGCTTGACAAGCAGTGCCATGTCCAAGCCCAGGATTCGAACCAGCGAAACCCTGGGCCACCGAAACGGAGCATGTGAACTTAACCACTCAGCCACAGGGCCAGTCCCGCCAATTTATTTTCATAGTAAAAGGCTTAACAAATAAATTGACAAAAAGAGTACCTGATCAAAGAATGAAATTCAATGTTCTCTGAGGTTGTACCTAAGCTATTTGCTTTCTTAGTAACTTTAAAGAATTTACCCCTTATAGATAAGGTCATATGCCCATTTTTAGTGGCATATGCCTTTATAGACATATGTCTTATTTTCAAATCCCATAATCTGTTAAAACAAGAGGGTAAAATCATGGTTAGGTTGACCAATTTCAACATGGTCAAATATCAGCAATTTCATATAGTTCAACCTAATACTTGTTTGAAGCTATTATTGTAAGAAATTTTTTATTTTCTCAAAGTCTATAACTAGCATTACTTTGTCTCTATCTTATGTAATTTAATTGGAATATAAGGATCTTTCAGATAAAAAAATATAAAAGCCATGGAAATAAAGAAGACTAGAGTATTGAATGAACAATGGCCTAATTGAAAACCTTTTATGAAAAAACTTATAAAGTTAGTTTATGATTCTTATGTATTTCGTAAGCATTGAAAACAAAAATTTTAAAGCTTAATAAAAAGAGGGGCCGGCCTGGAGGTGTAGTAGTTAAGCTGCGTGCTCCACTTTGGTGGCACAGGATTCACAGGTTTGGATCCCAGGCAGACTTACACACCACTCATGAAGCCTACTGTGGCAGCGTCCCACATACAAAGTGGAAGAGGACTGGCACAGATGTTAGCTCAGAGACAATCTTCCCCACCAAATAAAAAAATTTTTTAAAGTTTTTTTAAAAAGAAAAAAAGGTTTGGGGCCAGCCCCATGGCCGAGTGTTTAAGTTCACGTGCTCCACTTCAGCAGTCCAGGGTTTCACCAGTTCCGATCCTGGGTGCAGACATGGGACCGCTCATCAGGCTATGCCGAGGTGGTGTCCCACATGCCACAACTAGAAGGACCCACAACTAAAAAATATACAACTATACACTGGGGGAATTTGGGGAGAAAAAAGTAGGAAAAAAAAAAGAAGATTGGCAACAGTTGTTAGCTCAGGTGCCAATCTTTAAAAAAAAAAAGATTTAATAAAAGGAAACAAAAATTAAACAGTACTGAATGGCAATTCTGAAAAAAGGACCAATGTAACTAATTAAAAAATGAAGCAAGAATGACAGTACAAACCATCTATCCTTACCTTGGATCAATTACTTCTGGATAGGCACATACTCTCAGAGTTTTTGAATTTGAACCAACAGCATATAAACCACCACCTGGATGAAAAGCCACTGCTCTAACAGCTTGTGTGTCTTCTAGGGTATTAATACAAACAAACTGCTTTTTTGATTTGTCATCCTATGGAAAGAAGGAACATGAAAGTTATCCTATTAAAAAAATGAATTCAAAAGAATTCATCTTTATCCCATTTTAAATTCATTTGAACAATATTATTCACTTTATCACCTTATGTTCACTACTTACAATCATATAATCTTTTAAATGGTAAATCTAAATTAACCCTGATGTTTCTATTTTTTGCTACTCATTGCTAAACTAAGTTCAGAGAGCTCAAAGACATTCAAGTTTTTCTTCACTTACTATGACAAAATATAAGACTATGCATTCCCATGTTAAATTCTCTTTAACCGTCAAGGAAAAAATAGCCCACATATATAGTTCTACAAAAACAACGGAGCATCGCCTTTTTCTAAAAATAGGAAGTATAAAGGACAACTATTTAATCCATTTAGGGTTAAAAAAATTGCCATTATTTCCAGCAACGAATACTTTAATATTTCAAACTGAAATTATAAAATACCCTTTTAAAACTGTAAAAATAATTTTAATCAGAACATTTAATTTGAGCCTCATTTTTATTTTAAACTGTTGACTTGTCTGTCCACAGCCCTCTTCTGAGGAAGGCAACTTGAAGCAGTTCTGTATAAAAGCTCTGGTGACTCCTGCTGTTGGCATCATTTGAAATCATCCTGCTACCCTGATCAGGACTGACTGTACCTGGAATAGGGACCTCCAGACTGCATGTAGTCAACAGACCCAACCAAATGCTATCTTTGGGAAGTATGAATGTCAAGTGTACACACACAAAGGCAAATCACTTCAGCTCTGGTTGCATCCTCAGAGCTCTAGGACCCTAATTGACTATAGTGATGAAGAGATTATATCCCTCCCTACCCAGACTTTTATGTATTCATGTAATACATCCTCAGGGGGGAGTAGGAGGTAAATCTGATATGTCACATTATGTTTGTCTTATGTAATTGAACTGAATTCTTATACTATTCATATGAATTTATCTGACTAGAAATGCTACATTTTCCATTAATCCATATATATGAAATGTGACTGTTTGCCAAATGAATAGCACAGTAGATAATAGAAAAATGGAGGGGAATGACTAATTGATTAAATGGGCTATAGTAAATTAATAATTACTAAGGGTTGCTTTATAGCAAAAGTGGCAGAGCCACAAACTAACTTTATTTGTTCTTCTCCAGTATGTTTAAAATTTTTTAAATTTGTTGCCATTTAAAAAATAAATTACACATGAAAATCTACATTTATAGCTCTTCTTGAAAATCAAAAGAACTGGAAACACTAGGCGAGCATAATTATTTGTGCACAGGACAAATATTCCTACGTGCTTATCACAAAACTGATGAACTTTATTCATTTATGTTACTTGTTTGGCCCCATAAGCATCTAAATAATGACTTTGTTTATGAGGTTAAAATCTGAACTAGGGAAAATAAGATAGAGTGAAGCTGTATACTAGTTAGGGAAGGATGTGTGGTCCCAAAGCAAAAAACAGATGCATTGATGAGAAGCCCAAAGGAGATACAAATAATATCTGAACAAATTAACCACCGAGTTCAGAGAGTAGTGCACAGCCCCAGCTCATGTGCCAAGATCACTACTGGGCCATTAACATGAATACTCTCAAATGTGCTTTCTAAGGCAACCTCTTCACTTAGCCCTGTGAAAGCTCAACTACCTTGAGATAAATATCAGCATTAACAATAATGGTTATTTCTAAAAATGGTCTTTTTTTGAATTGAGAATTCCTTAGCAAAATTTGCAAGTATATATAAAAATAACAAAACCTCCTTCCCCACAGTATTACCTCTTCCCCTCTTGACCGTGACAGATTCCCTGAAGAATCTCCAAGGGGTGGCTTAATGACCGAATGTTCTGATGAGCTGTGTGAGCAGAAATTCAAACAAAGTTTACTCTGAATATCAAAACAGAAATGAAATTAATTTATCCTTTCAATCTCTAATATTTATTTTTTTGGCAAATGACCCTCACTGACCCCAGTCAAAGTTACTCTTTGGAGCCATTTATTAAGAGGCTCTGGACTCAGTGACACCAAGCATAGTCATAAGGAGTGAGAAGCCACTCTGGAAAGGAGATTAAGTCAAAGTCCACAAATTTTACAGTGAGATGTCAAGTACTTTTCCCCTGCTTACTTCCAGAATCTTTGCTTCTATGCTTAAATCCTACCCCAGGCAGGAACTCAGATTGCTTTTCAGGAGAAAAGAGTAACAGAAACTGACAGTTGAGGGTCCCATAATAATAGAATGTTTCCACTTGATCACTTTTTTTGTGAGGCTAACAGATAGACAGATCCATCCATATATGTAGCCCTTCATTGTAACCAATTTTTTTTAAATGCCTCACTCTTTACAGATAGTCAAAGATTTCCAGTTACTTGAAGAAAGCAGCCTAGATAAAAGTCAAAGACTAAAACAAACAGAAAAAGGAATCTGGAAGAAGACAGACAATTCAGAAAACAAAAGCTACAAAAGCATAATTAAAATCTTTAGATATATAAGAGGAAATGATGAATCCAGGAAATAAGAACAAGACATAAAAACAAATTTTTAAGACTATTATAGAATAAAAAGGAGCTTAGAAAATAATATGGTAGCAGAAAAAAATTTAATCGATAAAAACTGGAGGTGAGGAAATGCTAAATAAATAATATTTTTCAATTTCCCAGAACTTAAGTTTCCAGCTTACAAGAGCCCATGAAGTACCCAGCAGAATGAAGTGAAAACAGACCCAGCTAGAGGTGTATCATCATCAAGTTTCAGAACATCGGGGAAGAGAAAGTCCTAAAAAATTCCAGAGTGGATAAAGCAGCTAGCCTCATACAAAGGATCAGGTCACAATGACATCAGACCTCTAAATAAGAACACTGAAACTAAAAGATCATGTAACAATGCCTTTGAAACTCTGAGGAATGATTTCCATCCTATGATTCTATACCCAGCTATACTAACAAATCAAATGTGAAATATTTAGACATGCAAGGTCTCGGAAACATCACCTCTGATGTATCTCTTTTCAGGAAACTACATGAGATCCTGAAAACAGGGGGTCCAATACAAGGAAGAGGCAAAGGAAATTCCTAGGAGAATGACGAAAAGAAGTCTCAAGACTCTCTAGGCCTGAATAAAATGGTCTAAAAACAATGAATATAAAGTGAAGCAGCAGTGATCCTGCTGGGCTGTCTCCCAGGGAAAAAAAAAGGAAAGAGAAAGTATCTGTTATTTTTTACCATAATGAAAGGAGTTTTATGATTTTAAAGTTCTGACAAAGCATCTGCAGATAATTTAGTGATAGGTACTAAGAAAACTATGCATGTGCACACATATACACGCACATCAAACATGAGACAATTACTGTCCCCATGAAAAACAAAAAGTTGTAGAAAAAGGAAATATAATCATATTATACTACATGACTCAGTTGTAAATAACATTTACATGACTGTAGTAATGTTAAAACTGAATACTGATTTGAATAAAAATTGATATGTATTGGAAAGAAGGTGTATACAAAGTGAGTGTGTGTTGTGGGTAAGGAGTATGGTAGCTAGATCTACTTGGCAAGAAAAAAATCAGGGAGAAGAAAAGCTAAAACTGTATGATTTCTGAGTAAGGTGGCTTATAAAAAACAGAATTGTCTTGGTGGTAAGAAAGCAAAAAGAGTAATAGGAGAATAAAGACTATTAAGAGACTTAAAAGTTAGTAGAAAAGAATGTACATAAATGAAGGCAGATAAAAAAAAAATTGGCAGGTAATGAGTTCCAAAAGCTTCTATTTGTAAGGCTTCAAAGAGAAGTTCAACTTTCTATGTTTCTATTTATTAATAGAAAGTTAATATTTCCAGGTTTTACAAAGTAAAGCACTTACATTTGGTTTCCACAAGGAGGTGATTCCTCAAGAAACGGTACGTGATTTGTTAATCCAGGATTACAAGGAGTGCTTGCGTGAATATTTGAAGCATCATGTGTTAATCTCTGACTAGAGTCTTGGGGTGGTGTAGGAAAACTAGTTACAGAAGAATTATTAGATCCATTGCCTTTGCTCCCATTACATTGCTGGTTGAGCACCGATACCTCATTACCAAGGCCATCCATTCCAATGTTCAATTCACCAAGCTTTTGAATGGACCTATAAAATAAAACAGTGCAATCATATTAAAATAAAAACTTAATCACATTCCTAACAAATAGGAGGTTAAAAGTTTAAGAAGATAAATGCATGCACATATAATATATAATTTATGGCAAGTTTCCTACTACAAAATTACCATCATCAGCTCAAGACATAACCAACATACTGACAGAAGATCCAAACTTTTCCACAGTACACCACTGTAAAGGAGACAGGTATAATGGGTATCCCTGATTTTTTTTTATTTTTCTCCCAAAGCCCCCCAGTACATAGTTGTGTATTTTTATTGTGGGTCCTTCTAGTTGTGGCATGTGGGATGCCACCTCAGCATGGCTTGATGAGCAGTGCCATGTCTGTGTCCAGGATTTGAACTGGCAAAACCCTGGGCCACCGAAGCACAGCACGCGATTTAACCACTCGGCCACGGGGCCAGCCTCTCCGACTTTTTAAAAGCATCTTTTATCATAAAAACAGGAAAAAAAATCTGTTTCTTCTCCAGTATAACTTCGGTTTAATTTTCAATTTAAAACAATTTCTCAAAATAGTCAATAAAAATATCACCACTACCAAACTTCTCACCAACTAAACAAGCCATTTTCATTTAATCTGTCTAATAATACCATATCAACTAGGAAATGGATGACTAGAGCAGACTATGATGGGACAAAGTCAAGTGTCATCCCTATTATGCATACATTTATTCACTCATATTACAGAGACTATTTGCCAGGCTTTGATCTGGGCACCAGGGAGATAAAACAGTAAACAAAACAAGTTACCTTCAGGGCCTTTCCCTCACCACAACTCTCTCTACAACAGGATAGCCTGACTCCTATGTTGGACTCAGGGCTCCAAAGAGCACAAAGAGGAAGCTGCCAGGCCCTCTTAAAATTTAGACCCAGAAGTGGTCCAGCATCACTTTCTTCAGCCTAGATTCAATATAAGAGAGGACTACACAAAGAGAGTGATTACCAAGAGGTGGTGTGTTTCATTGTATTTTCTAATTTTCCTACATTAAACATTAGTGCATGTGTGTGTTTAGGGCTTAAAAAAGACTTTAAAAGAGCAATTCAATATTATTAAAGGAACTGGCAGCCATTACTAAATATTTATCAGTTAAAAATTTTAACTAGACAAAGAGAACTGATTGGTGGTTACCCGGGGAAAGGGGGGTGGAGGGAGGGCACAAAGGGTGAAGTGGTGCACCTACAACATGACTGACAGTAATGTACAACTGAAATTTCACAAGGTTGTAAACTATCATAATCTTAATAAAAAGTTAAAAAAAATTTTAACTAGGCAGCATTTCCCAAATTGTGTTCTTTGAAACAACTAATCCTGTGAAATGCTCCCCATAAGAAAAGAACCTGAGGTCAAATAAATTTGGGAAACGTTGAGTTAAGCATGAAGAGTCTAAAATGCTCATATATCATTTAGCTCTCTAAAAGTGGGGAGGATGCCGGAGGGGCAGAATATACCTTTAATAAGTGCTAAATCAGTGGTGCCAATTATTAGTATTAATAAAAACAAAATATTAAGAGGTATAAAGTAGGATACAGTACCGTTAATAAAAATCCTATTTACTTGAATAAGACCTATTATATAACAGGACTTTAATTTCTCTTTCTCTATGCCTCTTGGAAGGAAGAAGCAAAATTTAAATGTGGAAACTATACTCTGCTCCTAGAATGATTTGGAAGAATAAAACATTAAGGGGAAAAAGTCTATATTAATTTATACATTCTATCTCTATTCAAGTTGTGCTTGGTATTAGTCAGGTACTTTAACATTCTGGTATAGGCTCAGATATATAAAACTACAGGCATAGAAAAAAAGGATCGAATGAAAGTATTACATTAAAGAGTTAGAAAATGGAATAGATAAGAAAAGGTTAAGAGTACAACACATAATTTATGTGAAACTAATTTACAAAAGTTTAGGATAAACATCTATTCAC
Organism: Equus caballus; assembly: GCF_041296265.1. Lineage (NCBI taxonomy): Eukaryota > Metazoa > Chordata > Mammalia > Perissodactyla > Equidae > Equus > Equus caballus. The sequence continues at coordinate 64,370,633 of NC_091688.1, read as the reverse complement.
ACTTATGATAGACCTGGTTATCCTATGGATTGTTATAACATACTCGCCTTTTTTTTTCTGGTGAGGAATATTCGCCCTGACCTAACATCTGCTGCCAATCTTCCGCTTTATTTCGTCTTGTGGAAGATTAGCCCTGAGCTAACATCTGTGCCAATCTTCCTCTATTTTTGTATGTGGGTCACTGCCTCAGCATGGCTGATAAGTGGCATAAGTCTGCACCCAGGATCTGAACCTGCAAACCTGAGCAGCCAAAGCAAAGTGTGCCAAACTTAACCACTACGCCACAAGGCTGGGCCCCCAATGTACTTACCTCTTAATATAATGTTAAACTCTGATCTCTAAAGAAATTGAGAACAGCTGTTAAACAATAAATATGCTCTAAACTGAACCTAAATTATAAGAAAGAATTTGAATTCTATTTAGGATTGTCTTTAAAGGAAGGATAAACCATCTTGAATAGTTTAACTTCTTTTCCTAGGAAGTACATCCCTAACACTTTTGGGATCACAGAACCTTACTACTTCATCTTCTGACTTACTGCTAGTTATCTGCTTTTACTAAAAAATAAAGTGATCAGAGAGTCAAATTGCAACAATGACTTTTATGGATATGAAGAAGACATGCAAGAACCAGAAGTGGTAATTCATCAAATTAGGATAATTCTGATAACCCACTTGATCAGAGGTGATACAAAAATGGTCTTCACAGGGCCGGACCCGTGGCTGAGTGGTGAAGTTCACATGCACTGCTTCGGTGGCCCAGGGTTTCACCCATTCGGATCCTGGGCGCTGACACGGCACTGCTCATCAAGCCACCCTGAGGTGGCATCCCACATGCCACAACTAGAAGGACCCACAATTAAAAATACGCAACTATGTACCGGGGGTCTTTGGGGAGAAAAAGGAAAAATTAAATCTTTAAAAAAAAAAAGGAAGAAAATGGTCTCAAAATTCAATGTTCAGAGGCCTACTTAGACTTTATATATCACTACTATAAACATTCCTTGTGTGCAGGTTTGAAGATAGGATCAATTTCAGGCTCATTGACTTCCACAACCCTCAGAGTGTCAAACGGATTACTTCCAATATTACTGCACTAAGTAAAGAACTGACAGTCACCACTGCATTGCCTAATCATAATCATGATGATAGCCAATATTTATGGCACACTTCCTTTATGCCAGGAATTATTCTAAGTAACTTTATTATAGTAACTCATTTAATCTGCCAACAACAACTGCTCATTTAAATACACATTCTGGTTTACTGATTTTTTAAAAAACACATTACCATATATATACCCTATAATTAAAAGCAACATAAGTTCATACTGTCTGGCAGAAACTATAAGAGAGAATCATTTTAACATAATGAATTCAAAAGAATATGAAAGTTTAAGCACTCAAAATAACAATAAAAATAACAATTAACACTTCATATAGTGCTTACTAAGTGCCAGGTACTCTTCTAAGAACTTTATATATATTAACTCATTTAAGCTTCATAGCAATCCTATGAAGGAGATGAGGAAACAGGCAAAAAGAAGCTAAGTAACTTCCCCTAAGTCCTCAGCTACCCTGGGACAGAGCTGGATTCACCCGGCAGTCTGCTTCCAGCCTGTGCACTGAACTACCACACTCATTTGCTCTTGTCGCTTAGATGTGAAAGGACGTTAAAAGGGGAAGATGAAATTAGATGAAGCCCTCAGAATGCTGTGATTGGAAGATATTATGTAACTCCACATTACACTTTAATAATAAAGATATTATGTAACTCCATGTTACACTCCATGAAATACTGTAAAAGCCTAAAAGTTTCAAACTATACATGGAGAGTAGCAGCTACATGTTTTAAACAGCTTTTAAATAATTCCTTATATTTTAAAAAGTGACTAAAAGACAAACCTATTAAGGAATTGTTCGGTGAGATTCTGCTGCTGATCAGGACCATCCTCCTGATTCACACCTCCTTCAAGCAGCATCTGTTGGTATATCTGTCGCTGTTGCTCCTTCTGTTCTAAATGTTGCTGATAGCGTAATCTTTGCCTATAATATTCTTGAAATTGTTCTGTTGAATCTCGAAGCTTAAAAATATTAGAAAAAAATAATATATTTGAGGAGACTATGACAGAATACATGTCATCACTCAATAGTAACATATAAATGCTGAATAAAATACACAAGTAGCTATATTTAACAACTAGAAAATAGTTAATATACTGCTCTTTGAAAAATAACAGTATCCATGAGTCTTAATAGTCAAGTAGATCAGTTAATTTGCTTTATGTTACAGCAAGAGACTGACCAAAATGAATGGCCTTCCTGGATCCTTGACTACCTTAAAATACAAATACAAATTATAGTGGTCATAAAGGAGACACAGTTAGAGAACATGACTAATACAAACCTATCTATATTACTTGAAAAAATATTTATTGATGGACTGCATTAATATTTAGTAAACTCAACATTAATCTTGTCCAGTGCAGTTAGTTTAAGCATGTAAATGGTTTAATAGGTTACTGTAGAGAGAAACTTATAAAATTTCCCTCAAAAACAATAATTCAGGTTTCAAAGGGCCTTTTACAAGAAAGTGGAATAAACCGGTGTTAAACTTAGCAGTCTCAACCTTCCTACTTCACTCTTCTAAAAGAATTGTATAGCACTCAAACATACAGGTTGGACTTAGATATTTAGCGAATTTCAATATTGGCAAAGAAAGACTGCCCTGCCAAGCTGGAGTCTGGTCATATTACCCGGATCAGGTGCACTGGAGTTACCTGCAACAAATCAATCATCTCTAAAATTGGCCAACACTGACAATTGGCTTAACCAAGAGTCTTGCACAGTTAACTAAAACAGTCTCCCTATTCCAGGAAATAATAACAACCTTCCTCTATTTCATAACTTATAGCAATAACTCTGAGAGAAAATTATATGTCCTTTTTTAAAAAAGTTTTTTTGTGGTAAAATAAATATAAAATGTGTCATTCTAACCATTTTTAAGTGTACAATTCAGCAGCATTAGTTATATTCAAAATGTTGTGCAACCATCATCACCTATTTCCAAAACTTTTTCATCACCCCAAACAGAAACTCTCTAAGAATTAAGCAATAATTCCCCATTTCCCCAAACCCCTGGTAACCTCTAATCTACTTTCTGTCTCTATAAATTTGCCCATTCTAGATATTTCATATAAGTGGAATCATACAATATTTGTCCTTTTGTGTCTGGCTTATTTCACTTAGCATGATGTTTTCAAGGTTCATCCATGTTGTGGCTTATGTCAGAACTTCATTCCTTTTTATAGTTGAATAACATTCCATTGTATGGATATACCACTTTTGTTTATCCATTAATCTGTGGATGGACATTTAGATTATTTCTACCTTTTGGCTATTTTGAATTTTGCTACTATGAACATGGATGTACAAATATCTGTTGAAGTCTTTGTTTCAGTGCTTTTGGGTATATACCCAGGAATGGAATTATGGGTCATGTGGTAATTCTACGTTCAGCTTTTGGAGGTAGCACCAAACCACAGTGACTACACCATTTTACATTCTAACCAGCAACATATGAGGGTTCAAATTTCTCCACTTCCTTACCAACACTTGTTATTTTCCACTGATTTGATTGTAGCCATCCTAGCAGTTGTGAGGTTATATTTCATTGTGGTTTTGATTTGCATTTCCCTCATGACTAGTGATGTTAGGCATCTTTTCATGTGCTTATTGGGCATTTGCATATATTCTTTAAAGAAATGTCTATTCAAGTTCTTTTTTAAATTAGGTTGTCTTTTTGTTATAGTAGTTACAGTAGTTCTTTATATATTCCAGATATTAAACCTTTATCAGATATAAGATTTGCAAATATTTCTCCACTCCATAGGCTGTCTTTTCACTTTCTTGATAATGTCCTTCAATGCATAAAAGTTTTTAATTTTGATGAAGTCCAATTTATCAATTTTTACATTTGTTACACATGCTTTTGGTATCATATCTAAGAACATATTACAAAATTCAAAGTCATGAAGATTTACCCCTATGTTTTCTTTTGTTTTACACTTTAGCTCTTTTACTTAGGTTGTTGATGTATTTCCAGTTAATTTTCGTATATGAGGTAGAAGTTCAACTTCATTCTTCTGCTTGTGGAAATTCAGTTGATCCAGCATCATCTATTGAAGAGACTATTCTTTCCCCATTGAACGGCCTTGGCACCCTTGCCAAAACTCAACTGGCCATAGATATATGGGAGTACTTATGGACCCTCAATTTATTCCATTGGTCTATATGTCTATCCTTGTGCACATACCACATGGTTTTGATTACTGTAGCTGTGTAGTAAGTTTTGAAATCATAAAGTTTAAGTCCTACAATTTTGTTCTTTTTTTGAATGATTGTTTTGGCTATTCAGGGACCCTTGCAATTCCATATGAATTTGAATAATGGCTTTTCCAGTACTGCAAAAGAGGCTGTGGAATTTTTATAGGAATTACATGGAATCTGTAGATTATATTGTGTAGGACTGACATCTTAACAATATTGTCTTCCTACCTATGAACACAGGATATCTTTCCATTTATTTAGATCTCCTTTAATTTCTTTCAGCAATGTTTTGTAGATTTCAGTGTAAAAGTCTTTCACCTCCTTCGTTTAATTTATTCCCAGGTATTTTATCCTTTTACATGCTATTGTAAATGAAACTGCTTTCTTAATTTCCTTTTTGAATTGTTCATTACTGGTGTATAGAAACACAATTGAGTTTTACGTGTTGATCTTGTACTCTGAAACTTTGCAGACCTCTTTATAAGCTCTAGCAGCTCTCTTGTGAATTCTTTGGGATTTTCTATATACAGGATCATATCATCTGTAAATAGAGATAGGTTTACTTCTTCCTTTCCAATTTGCATGATTTTTATTTCTTTTTCTTGTCTAATTGCTCTGGCTAGAACTTCCAGTAAATGCTGAATAGCAGTGGTGAAAGCAGGCATCTTTGTCTTCGTTTCTGATCTTACAGAGAAAGCTTTTAGTTTTTCACCATTGAGTATAATATTAGCTAGGGTTTTTCATAAATGCACTTTATCATGTTGAGTAAGTTCCAATCTACTCTTAGTTTTCTGAGAGTTTTTATCATGAAAGAGTGTTCGATTTTGTTAAATGCCTTTTCTCTATCAATTGAGATGATCATGTATTTTTTCCTTGATTCTATTAACGTGATGTATTTTTTTAATGTTGAACCACCCTTGCATCCTGGGATAAATCCACTTGGTCAGCGTGTATACTCCTTTTAATATGCTGATGGATTGAGTTTGCTAGGATTTCATTGAGGATCTTTGCTTCTAAATTCATAAAAGATACTCATCTGCAGTTTTCTTTTCTTGTAATGTCTTCATCTGGCCTTGGTATCAAGGTAATCCTGGCCTCATAGAATAAGTTATGAAGTGTGCCCTCCTCTTCTATTTCTTTGGAAGATTTTGAGGATTGGTGTTAACCCTTTTTTAAATGTTTGGTAGAATTCACCAGTAAGCCATCTGATCCTGAACTTGTATTTGTTAGGAGGTTTTTGATTACTGATTTAATCTCTTGTTATAGGTCTGCTGAGATTTTCTGTTTCTTCCTGAGTCAGTTTAGGTAATTTGTGTGTTTCTAGAAATTTGTCTACTGCATCTAGGTTCTCTAATTTGTTGGCTTACAATTGGGTACAGTATTCTCGCATAATCCTTTTTATTATTTTAAGGTCAAAAATAATGTCCCCAGTTTCATTTCTGATGTTAGTTGTGTCTTTTCTCTTTTTCTCTTTGTCAGTTTAGCAAAGGGCTTGTCAATTTTGTTCATCTTTTCAAAGAATCAATTTTTGGTTTTATTGATTCTATTATTTTCCTATTCTCTATTTTATCTCCCTTCTAATCTTTATTGCTTCCTTCTTTCTGCTAGCTTTGGGTGTAATTTGCTCTTCTTTTTCTAGTTCCTCAAGGTATAAAGTTAGGTTATTGATTTGAGATCATCTGTTTATTTGTTTTTGCTGAGAAAGATTCACTGTGAACTAACATCCATTGCCAACCTTCCTCTTTTTTTTACTTGAGGAAGATCAGCCCTGAGCTAACATCTGTGCCAATCTTCCTCTTTTTGTATGTGGGTCGCCACCACATCATGGCTGACAAGTGATGTAGGTCTGCACTCGGGATCCAAAACCGCAAACCTGGGCCGCCAAAGCCAAACACGCCGAAGTCAACCACTACGCCACAGGGCCAGCCCCTTCTTTTTTAACTTAGGCATTTACAGCTATAAATGTCCCCCTGAGTACTGCTTTTGCTGCCTTCTATAAGTTTGAGATGTTCTATGTTTTGGTATGTTGTATTCATTTTTCATTAGTCTCCAAGTGTTTTCTAATTTCCCTTGTGATTTCTTCTTTGACCCATTGGTTGTTTAATTTCCACAAATTTGTGATTTTTTCCAATTTTCCTTCTGTTATTAATTTCTAGCTTCATTCCACTGTGCCAGAGAAAATACTTAGCATGATTTTAATCTTTTAAAATTTACTGAAATTTGTTTTGTGTCCTAACATATGGTCTATGCTGAAGAACGTTGCATGTGCTCTTGAGGAGAATGTGTATTCTGCTATCTGTTGGAGTGTTCTCTAGACGTCTGCAAGGTCTAGTTGGTTTACAGTGTTGTTCAAGTCCTCTATATCCTTATGGATCTCCTGTTTAGATGTTGAACCCTTTACTGTAAGTGGGATATTGAAGTCTCCAACTATTACTGCAGAACTGTCTATTTCTCCTTTCAACTCTGCCAATGCTTGCTTCATATATTTTTGGATTCTCATGTTTGGTGCATATCCATATATACTTTTAATAGCAATTTTTCTACTTCATCCTTAATATTTAGTTGAAAACAAACAAAAAATTTATTCAACTTATTAAAACTACCTATTTACCCCTTCTAAATGATAAATTAGATAAGATAAAATTTACACCTTACTTCGCAATACAATTTCCTTTCCAAAATAGCACAGAAAAATAACCTCGAACTCTAAAAGATTAGATAAAAGTATTATTCTATATTATAAATGTCAGGATTTCTTATTCATTAAATCTAATTAGTAAAATATAGAGCATATATCTTAAAAATACAAGCTATCCACGTTTAATGTGAGTCCAATTACATGAGCCCTGAAATATGGAAGATTAATGTCAATCAATATATGGTATATGGTATTTTATATGGTATTTTAGAATGTTAATAAATCCACCTGTTAAAAATGCTCCAAAATACACAACGACAACTGAAAACAGCATATATTCTTTTGCGAGAGGGGAGAAAATGAACTAATAACAAAAAAATCTAGATATTCTCTCTCCTACTCCCAAATATCAGAAAATTCTCTAAAAATTCTATCTGAGCAAATACTATTACTTCTTACAAAGAGAATAACTCTAAAAGACATTAGATGTAGTAAATATTACCTCATTTTTTTCTTGCTTAGCTGGTCCTGGATTCTGTGCTCCATTTGCAGGCTCTTTTTCTGAAACTGAATTCTGGCCCAGGATTTCACTGCTAATAGGCCGCTGTGCCTCAACAGGTGTATCACTTCTTCCAGAAAGGTGCAAAAAACAAAAAGGAAAAGATGGGAGTGAAGGAAAATATATTTTAGTTAGAAAAATTTTAATTTAAAACAATGAATATCTAGCCTAAGTGTTGACCAAATGCACAAAAATAGATTTTTTTATTTTCCTTTCTTAAGTACATAAGAGATTTTTTAAAAAATAGAATATGCTTATAAAGGAAGAGCACTGTATTATTAAGCAAGAAAGGCAGGTGCTCCATCTAAAATAAGCCATGTGGCCTTGGGAAAATCACTTACGTTCTCTGTGGTTCAGTTTCATCTATAAACTGAGTACTGTCATGCATCGCTTAACGATGGGTATGCGTTCTCAGAATTACGTCCTTAAGCGATGTCACCGTCAAGCGACAGAGTGTACTTACAGAAACCTAGATGGTATAGCCTACACACAGCCTAGGCTACATGATACTAATCTTATGAGACCACCCTCAGATATGCAATCCATCATTGACTGAAACATCATTATGCAGCACGTGACTCTTAATAGGTTGGATGATCTAATGCTTAAGTTCTCTTTATGAACTCTTAATCTGTGATTTTGTTATCCAAACATTTATTTCTTTCCTCCAATATGTTTGAACAAAATTTTAAGAATTGTTGAGATTTATTAAAAGGCTTTCTTTGGTCTATTTGCACTTAACATAAAAGCTAAACATATACCTTTCCAATATTTTTAACGTATACTAATTAGTAAGCCTGACATCTTACGTCAGGTTGTTCCTAATATTCTTCTAAAACATGAGCAATTTCTACTTTTCATAGTAACTCTGTTCAAAATTTTTAGTAATTAACATCATCCAAAGATGATGAATACCACAGACATTTACACACATTATGTATTGGTACCAGGCAGCATGCAAACAAGTACAAAAGTAAAATGATCCCTGTCTTCAAGGAATTTGATTATCAGGTAGCCTCATAATGGCCTCCCAGGCAGAAGTAAGACACATCAAAATGCAGGTCTAGGGTTCAGGAAAGCAGAGCTAGATAGGCATCTTAGTTAGGAGCCTTGTACTTATAAGTACCTAAACATACATACATGTAATATGCACCAGAAAGACCTGGGAAGAGTCTTCAGATACTAGACTGTGCTATATGCTGCTAATGACCATAAGAAGTCTCATTTTATGTCCACAAAATAGAATCTGTAGGAGTTATTAACTGTATAGAGATAGAATAAAATGACCTTCAAAAAGTAACATTTGATTTAATTTTACAATTTACACAGCACTTCCATTTGCATTATCTCATTTAACTTGCAGAATAACTTGTAAAATACATTATAACTTCCATTTCACACAAGAGGAAACCAACTCAAAAAACAAATAATTTTCCTAAAATTGCATACCTAATAAATAAAGCTAGGACTTGAATCCAGGTCTTCAGATTCCAAATCCAATGCTAGCCCATGCCTGAGGATACTGTTTTTTGGCAATTTAATTTTGAGTTGTCAAAGCTTATATATTTAAACTAAGATTTCTCTCTTTTTGTTTTCACTTTGTTTCTCTTCAACTGAAAAGATATTCTTCAAAACACCATGCACTCCTTTATAAACCTTTCTTTCCTGTTTTATCATCTTGTTCACCATACTAACTCAATCACTGTATCCTGGGGATGCAGCATGGTGCTAGCGCACAGTAGACCCTCAAATATTTTTAAATGAATACTGACTTCAGACATCTATTACCATAAGTAGGAGTCTCTTCATGTGGCATCTTTAACATAACTGATCTAATCAAGCTTCCCAATATTTTTAAATTACACCAAAAATATTTTTAAAAACAAGGTAAACTTTTTCCAAAGTAAATTTTTGTAGTTTATCATACTAGCTCTCCCATAGCATGTTATTAGCAGCCCTTTTGATGCAATGTCCTTACCAAGGACATAGGCTCTGAAGGGGAAGAATTTATACTGATTAAGTACCAATCAAATGCTTGCCACACTACTAGGAGCTTTATCTCATTTTGCAAGTCAACATTATTTTATAGAGGAGGTCATTGAGGCTCAGACAGATTAAGTAACTGTCCCAAGGTCACACAGCTAGTAAATGGCAAACCCAAGTCTGACTCCAAAGACCATGATCTATTCACTAAATTCCACACTGCTTTGCCTCATAAAGTTTTCCAATTTCAGAGGCATGACAGATGTTTTCTGGATTATTGCTACTGCTCAGCTAATAACAAGTGTATTACTTACTTCTTGACATGTCACATTTTACCTCTCTGCTTATCTATAATGGTCTATTAACTCATATTCTACTTCTTTCCATCTTTATCTAGTCATTCCTCAATTTCTACCATTTCACGTAGGCAACAGCACATGTAGAGTCAGATTTGACTGGATTTGCGTCCTTCTTCTTTATAAAGACAATCCCACTGGTGCACAAGTCCAAACATGCCATTCATTATGTTGACCAAGAAGCAGCTGTCATCTTATGTACTCAGAAGAATATCAGCAGATGCCCCAGAATTGAAGCCCAGCATTCCAGACAATAACAATTTCTCTAAAGGGACTGGAAAGTCCAAGAAAAGTTTAAGATAGTCTCTACCAATGCTCAAGACTCCCTATTCCTTTGGAATTTAGATAATAGGATGCTGCTATAGTAAATTATACTCATCCATTTTCATCACTAGGTATCATTTCTAATCTTTCAAATATGAAATATAGAGCAATAAGATGCCTTAAGAAGTCACCCTAGGTTTTAGGAAGTCCCCTTACTTAACTAGAATCCCCCCCTCTTTCGGGACATTAAAGAAAGTATCACAACCTCCCCTCCTCTGTAATCTCACAGTAACTTTAAAGAAAATCCTTCTGTATATATTTATCCTGTATTTCTTGTGCTTAACTAAAGATCTCCTCTTGCTTTAATTAGAAACAGAAATTCCAAGTCCAGTGTTCCTTCCTCAATAAAGAATACCTCCAACTATCCTATGTGAAAGAGAAAAGATTTAGTTTTTGCACTCTTTTGTGCTCAATCAATAAATTTATTGCAGTCAATAGTAATACTTCATGGTATCAACTCTGAGTATAGGAAACCAGCCTTATGTCCCAATGGGTTTCCTGGAAAAACAAGGCTGGAAGTCTCCTAACCCTTGAAATAAAGAACTATTAATGAGAAAATTATTATTTTATGCCAGGTTTGAAGGAAAAACTAAATGGTGGCTTTAACACTTATTTCCTTCACATATATAAAGAACTACTAAAAAAAAAGCTAGGTACAGTCAGAGATTTTTATGTACACATGTTCAATATAAGTACTATTTACAGGAGAAAAAAATGGAAGCAATCTCTTGCCTTACAATAAGGAATTAGCTAAAATCATGACACAGTCACATAATGGAATACTGCACTCATCATTAGTCACTGATGCCAATAAATGTTTAAGAATATGGGAAAATATTAATGATCAAGTGAAAAAAGAAAATTATATGAAAATATATATAGTACATTTCCAATTTTAAAAAATATATTCAAAGAAAAAAGACTGGTAATCTAAGTGTAAGATTTTAATTATCATATTTATACTCTTCTATATTTTCCAAAATTTCTTCAATGCACATATATTGCCTTTACAACCAGCAAAAGAATAATACGGAATATAAAAACAAAGATTTTCCCTGATATTTTTAATTATCAAAAATTTTAAAATCCTGTAAAGTTTTAAGGACTAACTTTCAACTAAAGGGATTTGAACATTAAGAAAAAAACAGACACCTACAACAATTAGTCTATATCACACTTGGGGAGATTTCCTCATTTTTATGAGCACATACTTACCGTTCAGGGGATTCTTCATAAATACTGTGACATTCTGTATTCTCAAGCATGAGACTTCTACTGAGGTTTTGTACCCCCGGATAATGGAAGTTAGCAAAGGAGTGTGACATTGGAGAAGTTTTGTTCCCAAGGTCTGAGATTCTCTTATCATGACTGGTGAGTCCACAAGTGAGGCCATCTAAAGCAGGATTCAGAGAGCGGGTCATATAGGCATCAGCTGATTGAGGCCTTCTCATTGGAGATGATGGATAGGGAGAAAGTTTGCTGATAAGAGGAGTCAAAAGATCAGCATATGCAGCTTTTGTGGGTTTCAGAAGTTTGTCAACATGAATATTAAGCATTTTCTGTTCAAAAGCACAAGAGAAGACAGAAGATGGGAGATTCTGAAGCCATGACAATAAACTCAGATCCAAATCATCACAACCATTACCACATAAGAGATCAATGCCAAGAAGTACTTCACTTTCTGTTATTTCTTCTCCAGTTGCTTTACTTTGACAAAACTCTACACAGCATTCATAAAGTAGGCCCTTCATTACAAGCTGAAATAAACGATTGTTACTTGCTTTAAAACCAGCCTCACTTAGCTTCCTATCAGCAGGGATGAATTCTGCAACCATGACACAAGCCTCTTCAAAACAGTGAACTCGTGCAGTGCTGGGATTCCAGTCCTTAAATTCGGCATGATTGGTGAGACGAGGCAAAGTCAAAAGCAAACAGAGCTTGCTATAATCATCTTTAGAAGGACAGTACTCTTCTAGGGCATGTAAACACTGCACTGCTTCTTGCATGGTAAATTCCAGCTGTAAGAAAAATATAACTGGTCACTATAAACAGAGATGCTGTGAAATATGAAAACAATGAGAGTATTTTATTCAAATTCAAAGATACTTTACAAACTTTCATAAACTATTCAAGTACAAAAGGATAAACTCTAGTGTCACAGAATACTCATCTAATTTGCAGGATATTTAACAACTTTCAAGTCAGGAACCAAAATGTTTTTCACTACTACAATAAAAAGATTAAATAATTTGGTTAATTTGCACATTAAACTTTTATCTATAAAAGTAGTATTCTAATTCAGGCTTAAGACTATCATTTTCAAATGTATAATTTTTTAAGGGTAAGAATAATTGAGTTTTCTAGAAATGAAAACTGAAACATGCCAATTGTTTATATAGTTTGCTATCACTCCAGCTTACTCAAGAGCAAAAGAGCCATTCTCTTAGCTCAAACTTGCCATAGAACAAATCTGTGTGGGGAAACAAAGCAAATCATCTACAGTTCATTTACTACAAAAACAGTCCAGAGATAGAACAAAAGAAAACTTAGCTGAGAGACAAATTAGCAATAATTTGCTAGTGAATATTATCTAAGAATCATAAGCTTTTAACGATGTAAGGAACCTTAGAGCTTATGTAGTCCATATCTTAACATATGGGAAAAGTCAAGTTGCAGATTTAACCAAGTTAATTCAGTTGGTCAGTGACAAAGATAGAATAAAAATTAGGTATTTTAACTCATATTCCAGTGGTCTTTCCACTTTTGAACATCACTATCTGGTAAACATTTCTCTATCATATATGAAAGTCCCCACTGTAACATCCTTTTGGTTTACTTCAATGAACACTTAACTGGCATTTAATAAAAGTTTCCTTGGTTTTGGATGTAACAATACTAATATTAAAACTTTAAAAGTAACTCTAATCAAAAATAATACCATTAAATTTAAATTGTCATAAAGACATAAACATTTTATCAAAAAACAATCTCCGGATCAAAGAAAATACTGAAAAGACAGAAAGAGGAGGTAAAGATAATCAATTTCTGGGATATGAAAAGAAACAAAAATGTAAAGTCATCAAGTCAAACACCTATTACTATATAAACCATAAACAAGAGGGGAGCATACATTCTCCAACCAGCCAGCCATTCATTGATCATCTTTGCCTAAATCACCAAACTTAGAAGCACTACAGATTGAAAGTACTACAGCTAGAAAAGAGCAGATCTTGCCTCATCCTGGCTCATAAAAACCTTGTCAACTCATGATACTAATCTTTTGTTTTAGTGAATAAAATACTTATGACTAAAACAAGACTATGGCGCAAACCTTCAGGAATAAAAATCTTACATGCTGGGGTTCATCTTCTGCCGACATTGCATTGTTAACACATAAAGCTTCTAAAAACTTCTGCTTCAGGATAATATAACGAAACCTGTGAAACATAAAATAGGAAATATTAAAATGATTAAAAAACTGAATTACAGAAATGTCAAAAACAAGAAATGAAACAAGTTCATGAAGCAAAACAAGCCAAGTTTGTTTTAAGGGATTATTTCTTTAAAAAAATAATTTTTTTAATTAATTTTCCAATATTTCATAAGACAAGTAAACTTATAAGTTACTATAAGTACTTTTGCTTTCAGAAAATTCTGAAAATATTTTACTAAGCTTATCATACTGAAGCCACAATTAAAATAATTTCAGCAGCAAGTAATCACAATTTAATACTCTAAGGAGGGATTTCTATTTCCAATATCAATTCTAAACAAAAATCAAGTTTTTATAGAAGATGTCAAATGTCACCCAATATGAAATCAAAATCCTTTATATTCAAAATGTTTTGTTTTTCCAAATATGTCCTTTTTTCTTTTCAAACATGAGAAAGGTCTAATAAAAATAGGGCTGAAAGGGTAAGAAGAAATGAACAAGATTTCTAAAAAGTCACAAAATAACTATAGACTTAAAACTTTTAATGGGGATTTTTCAGTGAGGAGAAAGGAGAACAAAGAGTCCACTTGACTACTCTAGGAATCAAAAAATGTTGGATGCCTTAAGCACTTTAAAGAAAAAGTATTTCTAAGGGCTGAAAGGAAACAATAATGAACCTTCGGTCATTCTTTCAACATTGTTGTAGTAGCAAACACATGTCAAACAAAACAAAATCCCTGCCTTCATGAAGAGGGTCATCTAATAAATTGTATGAAATACGTATAGGGTTCAGTAAGGTTTCAAAGGAGTATGAAACCAATTCTACGAGAAGAGGTAAGAAGTAAAAGGAAAATCTTATGAGAACTGACTCCTGGAAGATGATCAAGAGTGAGCTATGTAAAGGCAGGTGGTGGTGAAAGGAATAGTATTCCAGACAAACGAAGAATATACAAAAGCAAAGAGGTATCAAATAGCATGGTATGAATGGAGAATGAAAAAACAATATGAGGTTCCACTTTTGGTAATGGTGGAGTAACGTGTATCTGGCTAACCTTTCTACAGATAAGAATTATAAACCCTAGACACAATACAAAAAATAACTATTTGAAAGCACTGAAGAAAAACAAAAACCTGGCACAACTAGAAGGAAGTCAATCCTTGAAAAAAGGGAACTTTAGGGGGTGAGATTCAAGGCTATAAAGCCTTCCAGCTGAAGGCACTCCCCAGTCCACAAAGTGGGAGATAGAACTCAAGCAGAAAGCTGCAGTCTTACAGGCTTGAGAAATCAGCAAGAAGTTTGGTACCGTCAGAACAGCTGAAAAGCAGCAGGGAGAGTAGGGAGACCCAAAAAAGGAGGAAGCAACAATGAGAAATACACCAAAACCTATTACATAAACTCTGACCAAATCCTTAGCTGTCCCTGAAACTGTGAAGATGCAAGGAACACTCCAAGGAGCCCAGGAAAGCAAGAGAAAGAAGGTTAAATAACTGAGCAGAGATTTTACCTGGTGTTCATTGGGCAAGAGAGAGAGTTTGCATTTTCAGTGTAACCAAGTTAACTCGCTACATGAATAAAAATCAACACTTTTCAAAGGAAGATAACAGAATCTAGAGTTTCAACAAAGAACCCACAATGTGCAGAGTACATTAAAAAATGACTAGATATGTGGCGGAAAAGAAAGTGACTCATAGTTAAGAGAAAAGGCAATCAATAGAAACTGAGCCTGATGTGACCTAGAATGGAATTACCAAATAAGGACTATTAGCAAAGAAGCAGCTACTATAAATATGTTCAAGAACTTAAAGGGAAATATAATTACAATGAACAGACAGATGGGAATATTTCAGCAGAAAAATTATAAATAAAAGGAAATTCTGAAACTGAAAAGTACAATATTTGAAATGAAAAATTCATTGCTTATGAGCAGATCACTAATTTACAGACACAAAATGTTCAGCAAAATACAAAGAAATCACACTTAAGCACATCATAATCAAACTGCTGAAAAACTAGTGATAAAAAGAAAAACTTCAAGGCAGCCAGAAGAGAAAGGCAAAAAAAGAAACATCACATACAAGGGAATAAGGATAACTGTTTGTCAGAAATACTGGAGGCCAGGAGACAATGGAATGACATCTTTAAAATCTTTTCACCATTTTGAAGAAACAACTGCCTCAGATATGGCCCTTGTGACTTTCTGTATATAGACATTGTTGACTAAGTAGGTTTAGATATCAGATTTTGAACTAACTGAAGTACTATGCAACTTGTCCTCTAGAAATGCTCCAAATCCACGGGATTGAATACACTATTTTCTGGGAAAGCTAAGAGTCTCATTTTTTAATTTTTGTTTATTGTTTTATTTTGCTAAGCTTTTACCAATGATAAGATACTAAAAATTTCAGATGAACTCTTACCTTTTTTTGTCAAATTTTTCCATACATTCTAGAGGCTGAATGAACTGAAGCACTTCATCCCACTGGCCATCAAGTATCAGCTGCCTATATAAAGAAAACTCACGTGTCATCAAATTTAGGTTATACTAGTTAGAAGCAGAATACATGACAAGATAGTATTAAAACTTTACAAAGCAGATAATAAGATTAATGTTTTACTTGATTCCTAACCACTATAATAAAATTTTTTCACAACTTATTTTTAACAACATATGCTATATGAGAAGAATTTATGAATCTACAACCACTCCTTATTCTAATATATAGGTGGATTTTTCACCTATGTAAAAACATTGGACTAAGTCTAAAAGTTCCTTTATTTCCCTATTCATCTTACAGTTTTAAAGTTATTCTGTTTTATTTAGAGGACAGTGTGTGGGTATGCTCCAGTCTCACTAAATCAGCGGTTCTCCACCATGGGCAATTTTACCCCCAGGAGACATCTAGCACTGTCTGGAGACATTTTTTGTTGTCACAACTGCTACTGGCAGAGAGGCAGCTAAACATTCTATAATGCACAAGACAACCATACACACACACACACACACACACACACCCCAAAGAATTTTCTGGCCCAAAACGTTAATAGTGCCAAGGTTGAGAAATCCTACTCTAAACTGTGAAATCTACATCTTTGAGGCATTTGACACTAAAGTTTACACTCTGAGAATGAAATAATAAGTAATAAGATCAGGTTTCATTCTACTTTAGTGGTCTATAAAACTTCCAAAAGTTTAAGGCATTTTTATTGCTGTTCTTGTTTTATAATAGTAATTTCCCTACTTTTGGATTTTTAGAACAGTAAAATTTTAAAAAGAAGAGATGGGCAGGAGGATCCATATAGGATTGCCAACTTTTGATTCTATAAAGAAGGACTATTAATAAAAAGCAATCACAATATATATCATAATCATTTTATAAAGGGACACAATATTTAAAAAGTAGAAGGGACACAATTTCAAAGGCCAGCCCTTTAAGATGAATACATTTAATTTAACGAGAAATTTACTATTCTATAATTCTTTGCATTTCACCTCAGACCAGTAAATCTTCATCACATACCAAGAGGTTCCTGGAGGGGGATATTTGAGAGCCACTGCTAAATTCCAGGAGTAGCAATGCTTGAAAGACAAGGCCGGAAGATACTGCCTCAGCACTGTTTCCTGACCATATCACTGACTAAGCTCCCTGGGGCTGAATGACATTCGTAGCACCAAATAAAGGGAAGTGCAACGAGTAAACTCCCCTAATGCAATAAAGCTTTCTTTAAAAGAAGTTCCTTTGTCATGAGTTAGGAGCACTTCATTTCTTAAGGCTTTCCAAGTCACAAAATGCCACATGTCCAAGAATCTGTACTCCTTGTCAAGGACATTTGGTATCACATAAGCACAGAGTACATTTCTGTCTGGAAATTTGGGTTTTTCTTTTGCCGTCCAATTCAAGTTAGGATATATTTAATTTTTCCATTTTGGCAAATATGTTAACTCCCTTTTGCTGTGAAATTCCACCTCCAAGAATCTCACTCTAAGGAAACAGTCCAAGATATAGAAAAAGTCATATGTATAAAAGATGCTCGGTAGAGTATTTAAGACAAATTGGAAACAATTTGAATGTCTAAAAATAGGGGAACCATTAGGAAATTAAGTAAATTGAAAAATTTCTAAGTATAAATTTGTAATCACACAGAGAATCCTTATGATGTTAAAGGATAAAGCATGATACTAAATTATAAATGCAACAGAATTGCTATGGGTTTTTTTTTTTAATATGCACAGAAAATTACCAGTAGTGTGTCTGGGTAGTGGGGTGATTTTTCTTCTTTATTTTTCTATATTTTCTATAAAGAATATGTTTATATAATGAGAATGTTTTATTTCTATAGCCAAAAAAAGGCATTTCAGAAATATTTTCTTTATCTTTCTGGGGTCTCTGATTTCTAAATCAAATATCTTTTATGATGATGCCACAACCAAAATGGAGTTTGTGACTCTTGTTTTTTTAATGGACCTCTGGATCTTACTACTGAAAACATTCTACAGAAAACATTATTTTGTAAATGTTCTATTATAAAAACAAACATTTTAAAAAATTATACTTACATAGCCTTTTCACAATTTAAAGATCTACCTATATTATACATATTACCTTATTAATACTTAATATTTCCTTGAAAGACCTACAAACCTCACAGTACTAATGAAATCATACCTCAGGAAAAGCATATCATCTGAAAATAGTCCATTTATGACTCCACTTTCCTTCTCAAGGGCCAACATACTAATGTGAAGCTTCTTTGAATTCAAGAAGTCTAAAATTAGCTTAATGATTTCAACCTCTTTTACATTCACTGTTTCTTCAGCCGTCATGTTGAAAGCCTAAATATTAAACCAAACAAAAACAAAAATTAGTCCTATTACTTTATTTATAAGTGTTATTAACTGTCTGGAAACTACATACAACAGGTTTCTTGGAAATATTTAGTACAAGTATTCTGAAGTGAAATTAACTTAATATTTATCAAAACCAGGTCACTCTTTAATGTGTGATAAAGGTATAGCTATGATTTTAAAAGTCCTTATCTTTGAGAGATACATATTGGAATAATTATAGATTAAATAGTCTGTGATTTGCTTCAAAATAATACAAGAGGTGGAAAGTGGGAGGAGGTAAAGATGAAACAAGAACAATCATGACTATTAAAGTGGGGTAATAAGTAAATGGAGGTTCATTAAGTTTGCTATGGTCTGGACGTTTACGTCCTCCCAAAATTCACATGTTGAAATCCAAACCCCCAAAGAGATGGTATTAGGAGGTGGGGCCTTTGAGAGCTGATTAGGTCATGAGGGCAGAGCCCTCATGATTGAGATTAGTGTCCTGATAAAAAGAGACACCAGAAAGCTAGCTCAACCCTTCCACTTTGTAAGGATACAACGGCAGCCTGATCTTGGACTTCCAGCCTCTAGAACTATGAGCAATAAATTTCTGCTATTTATAAGCCACCTAGTTTATGGTATTCTATTATAGCAGCCCAAATGGAATAAGACAATAATATCATCTACTCTTACACATTTACAATTTGCTATAATGAAGTATATTTTAAAAAGTCACTAATGACCAAACCACATTTAACTGTGTCCTAAATACCTTGCCCTAGGTATGCCCTAATACACTCATTCAATAAGCACTTATTGCCTTTTCTCTGTGATAGGCACTGTCCTGTACTCACTAGGCACTGTCCTGTACTCAGGAGACACTGGCCCTGTCCTTAAGAAGCTTATACTCTAACAGCAACACATAAAATGTTGTACCCTGTACTTTGGAGGCAAATAAAACAAGGCTGGTTACAATGTGCAATTTTAAGTCATACTGGTACTATCATAGCATTAGGTCAACATTCTCGTTTTACAGACAAGTTCATACAAGTTAAATTACCTAAGTTGTTGCGGTTTTCAAATGTTAAGGCTCAGCAATACAAAAGACTACCATGCAAAGGGGACTAGCTGCAAAGAAACCTCATCAGATGAAATAGACTGTAAGCATATCTTTCTCAGAGGACCAACTAACTTTAACCAAGCTCAGAGAAACATAAACACGTACACGTATGCACATAGGTTAATGTTTTTGCTATTTTGTCAATTTATTTCTGCATAATGAGAAATGTAAATATCTAGCAGACTAGAATGCTCACATCAGATGAGTATATTTTCCCCTCTTAGGTAGAGAAGGTGGTAGGGTAAACAAGGGACAAAGCATGGGAAGATAATTATGCTACTTAAATTTTTTTTTTTTTTTAAGATTTTATTTTTTTCCTTTTTCTCCACAAAGCCTCCCGGTACATAGTTGTATATTCTTTGTTGTGGGTCCTTCTAGTTGTGGCATGTGGGACGCAGCCTCAGCGTGGTTTGATGAGCAGTGCCATGTCCGAGCCCAGGATTCGAACCAATGAAACAGCAGGTTGCCTGCAGCAGAGCGCACGAACTTAACCACTCAACCACGGGGCCAGCCCCTATACAACTTAAATATTTAATGGCATCAGACTAAGCTAATCTCAAATACCCATCTCCACAAGAAGGCCATGCCTGCCTCAGGAAACAGACAAATCACAAATCTGTCTCCCGATGGGCCAGCAACCCAATTCCTCATGCTTTGGGTTTCTCTTTGCTATTTTCTGAGCTGAGCACCACTCGCGTTTTGATAGACTTTGTCCAAAAGAAGATACAATAAAATTAATGATATTTCCACCCACTAAATTCTAAGCACATTTCAGAACTGTCTCCCTGAGATTACTCCTAGATCACACTGATTAGTGATTTTAGCATTCCCCAAATATTCATAATTCTTACCAGCAAAACAACAGCTTTTACAAATTTAACTCTCAGAAAAATAGTTGTATTCCCCCCGATCTCTAAGTTCTTAGAGGGTACTTCACTTATATCACTATATACCAATCATACAACTTAGTGCAGAATTCAGACTACAATTTTCTAATGTTGTTTAAAACAACCAATGATATTAAACATTTTATAGGCCTCATATTATTCAACATTCAGTCTAAATACTAGGTAACTCTGGAGTTACTATGAATCTACGGCAATAGTCCCACTTTAAATCATAACTACAAGTTGCATGTTGCCATCATTTCTAGTCACTAAAGCCTAAAAGAAGAAATATATTCTTACAAATACATATTTTAAACTGACTTTACATTTAAATTTTGAATAGATACAGAAAATGTATCCTAATTAACCTAGAATTGTTCAGGGTTTTTTTTTTAATTAATTAAAAAAAGACAAGTTTTAATTCTATACTGTGAAATTCCCAGTAGAAAAGTATGGTATTTTAATCACCCAACCCAGAATTTAATTCTTATAAACCTCACTGTTGCTGGATACAGTATAAAACATAGGCACAGGCTTAAGGACTTTATCTTAGAATTATTCTTTTCTAACTACCCTGTGCTACTACAACATTTGTAAAGGGTCTGAAAATCCTAGCTATATAATTTAGAAGCTAGATACACGATATACGTATTTTTAAAGATAACATATAAACTTCACGAACATTTTTAAATTTCCTTAAACTATTAATCACTACAAAGCCAGAATTTTTCTCTAATTCAGAGCAGTAGAATTCAATAACAAATGCTTCTTCCCCTGCTGGAGAGCTGGAAATCAGTAAGATTTAACTAGCTTAGGAAGTACTAAAATTATTTATAAAATGAGATGTACAGTACATGATAACTGTTCAATAAGTGTTAGTTGAATTAACTGAAGATGCAAAAAGCAATGAAGAAATGTCTCTAAAAAAGTACAGAGGAGATGATTTTGTTTCCAACTGTTTTAAAAGCCATTCAAAAGGATAGAGCTCTGGCCCTTCAATCTGACTATTTAGCCAATGTCAACTCGAACAACATCTTAGGTAGACTGTCAGCCCATGGTACATGTGAACAATTACTCACCAGGCAGAATTTATGTAAGGCCAACAATAAAGTGTATTCCACTGAAAATAGAAAATAAAATGAAAAAAAAATCAGAATGTTTCAGTATTTCCCTATTAAATGACAGATTTAACTGTAAAAAAAAAATCATGAAAACATAATTCTATAGATTTTCCTTTAAGAAGTAAATTTTTACTTATATCCAAATATCTAGACTAGGTGAGGTAAGGAAACAAGAGTTTTCCTTAAAAACAAGTTTATCTGGGGCCTGCCCAGTGGCGCAGCAGTTAAGTTCACACGTTCCATTTCGACGGCCCGGAGTTTGCCAGTTTGGATCCTGGGTGTGGACATGGCACCGCTTGGCAAGCCATCCTGTGGCGGGCATCCCACATATAAACTAGAGGAAGATGGGCATGGATGTTAGCTCAGGGCCAGTCTTCCTCAGCAAAAAGAGGAGGATTGGCGACAGATGTTAGCTCAGGGCTAATCTTCCTCAAAAAAATAAATAAATAAATAAGTAAAATAAAAACAAGTTTATCCAGCTTCCAGCTGGAAGGTAGTTAGCATTTTAGTACTAGGATGCAATTAACACCTACAGAAACTAAATTCCAGATGGGGTTCCTATGTGGACTCCTACAGATTACTATCTTAGTGAATCAAGATTAGAAGGATGTATTAAGGGGAAAGAAAATTATTTTTAGAAATCTAAGATTAAAGGTAAAAAGAATAGATAAGAAAAAAATAATGGCAATAGAAATATATCGACTTCTATATATATTTCCATACATAGCTATGGAAAAAGTTTCATTAAGAAAATATCAGTGGAGGGTCTGGCCTTCTGGCGTAGTGGTTAAGTTTGTGCCTTCCACTTCGGCAGCCCGGGGTTCACAGGTTCAGATCCTGGGGGTGGACCTACACACCACTTGTCAAGACACGTTCTGGTGGCATCCTACATAGAAAACTAGGACTCACAACTAGGATATACAACTATGTACTGGGTCTTTGGGGAGAAAACAAATATATCTATCAGTGGAAATTTTCTAACCAAATATAAATAAATACAATTTAAATGTTCCTTTGCAGGGGCTGGCCCCATGGCTGAGTGGTTAAGTTTGCGCGCTCTGGTGCAGGCGGCCCAGTGTTTCGTCAGTTCGAATCCTGGGCGCAGACACGGCACCACTCATTGAGTCACACTGAGGCGACGTCCCACATGCCACAACTAGAAGGCCCCACAACTAAGAATATACAACTATGTACCAGGGGGCTTTGGGGAGAAAAAGGAAAAACAATAAAATCTTAAAAAAAAAAAATAAATGTTCCTTTGCAATGAGGTTATTTTACTTACTTATGATACAGACTAGGAAGGAAGCAAAATGCAAAAGGCTAAGAATGATTCAGAAGTACAAGATTAAGAGAATTAGGGCACAGCCATTATAAATTTTATAGTCAAGGAAAAAGTGCTTAAGGAAGGCTCCATTAATCCCCAACTCCATCCCAAACAACAAAACCACTCTCTTTAATCTTCCAAGTATTACAGAGTGCCTACCACTGAACAATAGTGCTTTACCCTTCCAGTTTACAGGCAAAAATGCAGATAAGGAAATGAAGTACTATGAAGCTTTTAAATAAAATATCAAATTACAACACAAGACTACTATACCTTTTCCTTAAAAAAAAAAAATCGAGAAAAAAATTTGCTACCTATCTTTTTAATAAAATAGCATTCCAAAAATTTATGCTGCCGCTAGGTCATTTAATTGTAAATGTCTGGTCCTTCAGGAATCTAAATGTGATGTTGCAAGTCATTTAATGTCTGTGGGCCTCAATTTCTTCATACATTAAAAAAAAAGGGTTGGGGCTGGCCCCCTGGCAGAGTGGTTAAGTTCACGTGCTCGGCAGCAGGCAGCCCAGTGTTTCGTTGGTTCGAATCCTGGGCTCGGACATAGCACTGCTCATCAAACCACGCTGAGGCTGCGTCCCACATGCCACAACTAGAAGGACCCACAAAGAAGAATATACAACTATGTACTGGGGGGCTTTGGGGAGAAAAAGGAAAAAATAAAAATCTAAAATAAAAAATAAAAAAAATTTTAAAAAGAGGGTTAGTTTGGCTAATTTCTATGATTTCCCTTCGAGTTTTATAATTTGCCTTAACTCACATTTCAATAATAGGAAGTATATATTCTTAGCAGGAAATATCAAGTCTGGGATAACCAAAAGTCACTAATCTATAATGTCAGTTTAATAAGAGGAAGGAAAATAGATTTGGTTTAGATCATTTAAGCAAACAAACAAAAGAAAAGCCCTTCTAACTGCAAAGCTCTGTCATGACTGCTAATCAGCTAACGTCTGTAATGTGGATGCAGCATGTGTCCCTTCTTACTGCTGACAGCTGTTCTCTATTCATCAATTATTATAATTTACCTTCTGGAACTGTGAATGATTTTTGGCCAAAAGAACAAATTACGTTAAAAGCAGGTGCAGCTTTATATAACTATAAAAAGAAAAGAATTCAATTAACATAAATGATATGTTGTATATATGCATAAAATATCTCTGGAAAAAAATACAAGAAATTGACAAAAGTGGTCATCTCCAAGAAGGAAAACTAGATAATCAAAGAATAAAAACTGAGAGAAGACTTTTCACTATAAACCCTTTTGTACCTTTTGAATTTTGTACCACGTACAAATATTACCTATTCAAAAAATTTAAAAACAAATATGAAACAAGTAATAAATTTCCAATCGCAAATAACTGGAAGGAATTAGTAATATAATGAATTCAATATGTATGTAATAAAGTAATAACATTTCAGAGTGATTTGTATTTTTTTCATAACCCAAAACCTCTTCTCAGATCTGATTCAAATATTACTTCCATCTTTCTCTATGAGATAAAGTATTTGTGTTCTTTCCATATCCAAACCCACAAATACTTTAAAAACATATTTAATTACTGAAGTACTAAAAATTTACAAGAGAAGCAAAAGCTATTTTTGACAGACTGTGTAATTAAGTCACATAAAGCAGAAAAAGTAAAGAAAAAAACTGTCAAATTTGGCACTAAAAATGCAAACCTTCCATTTAACAGAAGTTGCCAAAAACAAACTTAAAAGACAAGGAACAAGCTAGGACTAAAAACAACACACATGAACAGTTAAATGGTTACCATCCAGAACACATAAACAGCATCTCCAAACCAATACGCCCCCCCCAAAAATTCCAGTTGAACAACGAGCAAAAAATACAGGCAATTCACAGAACTACAAATGACCAATAAATTTATGAAAAGATGTTCAACCCCACTAGTGATGTTAAAATAAGATACCATTTATGGCCTACCAGTTTTGCAAAAATAAAAAAGACCTGATAATATCTAGTGTTGACATGAATGTGGGTAAACGCCCTTTCATACATTGTGTTAAGAATGTAAATTGGGACAGATTTTTTGAGCGAGAGTTTGACAGCATAAAATTTTTCTCTTTGAAAATTTTAAATATATATACTCCTTGACTCACCAATTCCAGTTCTACTTCTAAGAACCTATCCTGCAAAAATACTTGCAAATATATACAAAGATACATATACAAAGATGTACCTTGAAGATTTGTTTGTAATAAAGAAAAACTAGAAATAAATTGAGCTCCCATCAATAGACAAACTGTTAAATTATGGTAAATTCATACTACAGAATACTAACACAGCGATGTAGATCCATGAATCCTAACAATGGAAAGGCACATCACAGAACAATACAGCTATCAATATTTGCTGACTGGATGAATATAAATAGGCCCATTATTTTTTTTAAAAAGGGAGGGCATGATATCTCTATGCCTAAATAAATAACAAAGAAAGGTCTGGAGGAATACATATCAAACTGTTCAGAGCGGTTACCTCTAAAGAGAAGAATGGGAATGGATGGAGGGCAGGAACTAGGAAGGGAAAGCGACTGAAGGGAGACTTTTTTTAGGATCTTTACTTATATTGCTTAATTGATCCTTATAACAATCCTATGAGATAGGCAAGTTCATCCTCATTTTACACTTGGCTTTGTAAGGTTAAGAATTATCCTAGTATTTACATGAAGGCTAAACACATCTCACTAGCAGCTGAATACTTCTTTCAGAATTGTGTCAGGACATAAGTCCTGATATCAGCATCGATGTCAACACCATCCAGGAAATCTTTCAGAAGTACCAGAGGGAACCTATTTAAAAGGGTAGCAAAACAACCAAAGGGCAAAGAGGAGGCAAAAATACGAATGTTTTTAGATTAATTTTTAAATCAATTTTTCATTAGTTTCTTAAACATCTGGGCTGCCTTATCTTGGTAGCCAGAGAAGAAACTGTCTCCTCTTCCTCAATTCATATCCTAAGCTTTGTAGCAATGAAAATTAGAATTTCTGACTGAGAAAGAGGCAGAAATGCAGAGACAGAAAGGACAGGCAAAGAGAGAGAAACAGAGAGAAAGAGAGAGAGAGAAAGACATAGAAAAGGAGGAAAGGAGGGAGAGAAGAAAGGAAGGAAATACAGAAGCCAAAGGTTACAACCCTGTGGCAAGATTGCAACCATAAGTCTACCAGATTCTAAAGCGCTTTCTACTATATCACACTGATTCTCAAGAAAGGGAAGGGCAAAGATAGCTTACAAAAACAAAGAAAAACATAAAATGGATATGGATAGAGTCACCTAAATATGCCAAAATGAAAACGCTTCATAGTACTGAAATAATTTTTAAAAACGATTCCAACACAGGTTCCTAGTTCTATGATTTTTCACATTATTTTTATATTAAACAATGTTAATAGGGTACGTAATCAAACTAGAAGTCTGCATTAATAACAATCTAACCAGACTTTTAAACATGCACTTTTAGCTGGACAGACAAAAAGTATTAGCTCAACTGTGTAAGAAACTAAAATGAAATTAAAGATTGCTTTTTTTTTTTTTCGGCTTCTTATTCTAAAAGGTCTCTCCAGGTCTGACAAAACATACTTCCTAACTCTTACTTAATAAACTCCACTTAATTTTTAAATTATGTTATCTAAATGAATACTGCCATCAAAAAATAAACAGTACTGAAACTGATCGGGAGGGAGGGAACCTCCAAAGAGAAAAATTTAGATCTAAGAACTCTAAAGTTTAACAGTTTAACTTTCAAGTTTAAAACAAATTTGAGTTTTCAAAATCTATTAAAAACCACACCAAATATGGGAAATCCAGATAAATCTAGATAAATTTTAACAGTGTGTTGTTACAATGCTTTACTACTAAACGTAATTTAGTTTTTTTAGCATAACTAAAAGCAAAATTAGGGTGTTAATTTAAGGCATAAGAATCTCAGATCTAAAAACAAAATGTGTAGAGAATTTTATTTTATTCTTAAACAATACACTCTTTAGCTTATTTGCTTAGAGCATGGTTCAGCGGATCTGTTTAAGACTCATCAGACCTCTGCTCTGTTCTCTGGTCTCAGACTGAATACTTTTACAGTCAGAAAGCTCACAAATTGTGTCACTAATCTCAAGAGAAACTTGGTGGGTTAGGTATGGACAGACTAAAGCAAATCCATCCTTTAAAACAATTCAAAATGTGAATCCTTCTTACCAGTGAGCAACAGTGCCACCATTTGATTATACAATTATTATTAGACATTAGGCAGAGCTAAGAACTCAAGGTCTCCTGACTCCCAGGCAAAAGCTTTAGGTGTTAATCATGCAAAGAATTAAAGTCATTTTAAACAGTTTATTCCTTAAGTCATCACAGCAGCTCACAGGGAAAATTCAAATGTTTATTAAGCAGAGTTTCAACCTATAAACACACGTAAATAAGAAATGTGGAAAGTTTTTAATACTAATATTTGTAATAAAAATTTTAAACTCTAATCACAAATGTATGCTACATCAACTAAGATCAAAGTAAAATATGCATATAAATTCATACAGTATTCGTTATTTATTTGCTTCTGTGTTTTATTTGTGGTAAAAGGGATGCTTTATCTAAGGACATAACGTCCCCTTTTATTATATGATGAGATGTCCAGTATAGTTTTCTGTCACACCTAAAGTCAAGGTACCAAAAGTATGCTTTGTAAAATAGATTAAAATTGCCCTTCATGTTCTTTTTTTATTCCCACACTTACTTTTTTGTCTTCAAAGAGAAAAGCAAAACTGAAGATATTTGAGTACGCTTCAAAAGCTGAACTACATAAAAAATGGTTTAAGTCAGTAGGTCAACATTCAGAAACATATAAAGAAATGTACTGAACCAAGAGTCACAAAAACTTTAAAATGTACTGACAAAGCCAAAATTATACAAGCATTAACTACTGAAAGAAATACAATAGAGTATATACTATATAATTACCTATTAAAGTTTTCCATCCTTAGCTTTTCTAGTTCCTTAGCATTTATATATTTATCACAAAATTGATTTGGAAGGTACTTTAGTCCACTCTCCTATTTAGTAGAGAATATCTGAATAATTATCTCTGACAGATGGTCTGCCAATCTCTACATAAACGCCTCCAATGACACAAAACTTTTATACCCTCTAAGGCCACTGTGGAAGGCAGTCTCTACAATGGCCACCAATACAACCTTTTGTAGTCCCTAGCCCTAGAGTGTGGGCTGGATTTAGCGACACTTCTACCCAAGAGTACAGTGGTAGTATTGAGATGTCACTTCCAAGATTTATAAAGAGACTGCAATATCTGTCCTGAGTGCAGGCATGTTTCCTCTCTCAGACTGCTCACTCTGGGAGAAGCCAGCTGCCATGTCATGAGGCAACCTTGTGGAAAGATCCAAGTGACAAAGAACTGAGGGAAGCCTCCAGTCAACAGCCAGTGAGGAATGGAGGCCCTCAGTCCAACAGCCTGCAAGGAACAGAGGCCCACATCATTGAGCTTGGAAGGACCTCATTCCTGACTCGAGTTTTCAGGAGAGACCACAGTCCCTGTGGCAGCTTGACTACAACCTCAAGAGAGACCTTAAAGCAGAGGTACGTAGCTGGGCTATGCCCAGATTCCTGACCCTCAGAAACAGTGAGATAAATATTTGTTATTTTAAGCCATTAAGTTTTGGGGTAATTTTTGCACAACAATAGATAATACAGAACTCCAATTTTTTCCACAAATATAAAAAGGTAGGGTTTTTTCCCCCTAGTATGAATTGAAATCTACTTTCTTGTGACTTTCATCTAGTTATGTCTTCAGGGTCAGCATAATACAACTCTGTTACGTAAAAAACTTTCACACATTTAAATCTGACCATATCACGTCTATTCCCCTACTTCCTTCAACCATTCTGGAACCAGCTTCCAGATCCCCCACCATTCTGCTCATTCTCCTTTGAACATTTGTTAATCTCCCTCTTTAAAGCACCCAAAGTAGAATACTCCAGGTGTGATCTGGTCAGCAACTGTCTACAGGGAGACTAACACTTCCCATGCTGTGGGCACTACGCAATGAACACACCTAAACACGAAAAGTTGCTTTACATCATCACCTGTTCCTGAGATACTGTTTTTGCACTTCCTAGAATTTCATTTCCAAAGCTTTTCTTAAAGTTGGAAAGAAAACCAACTCAATTCTATTTCCAAGCTTTCAAAATATTGTTAGGAAAAAAAAAAGTTAAGCCAAAAATGGGCATTAAGGCTCCATTTTAGCTCAGTTCTATAAAGTTTTCTCGCAGATTTTGTTTCCATCTTCTTTTCCAACACATCAACAAAAGTCACAAAACATGGTACTTAGTCATAGAAATTCATTCATTTCATAGAATTAATTATTGAATCAAACATATCAAGTATAAATAGTATAATATTTGTATGTCCTTTTTCATGTAGCACTGTTTCTCTATAAAATAAGGTGTTGATTTTCGAAGTGAGATAACACTCCCAGCAGAGTGGCAAGCATGTGATTGGTGCTTAATAAATATAAATTCCTCCTCTTCAGAGCTCATACTCTTGGTAACGACAATGTGTCAAAAGGGCTGCTAATAACATGCTATGAGAGAGCTAGAGTGCTGTGGATAAAGTACAAAAATTTATTTTGGAAAAAGTCTACCTTGTTTTTTAAAAATATTTTTTGTGTAATTTAAAAATATTGGGAAGCTTGATTAGATCAGTTATGTTAAAGATGCAACATGAAGAGACTCCCACTTGTGGTAATAAATGTCTGAAGTCAGTATTCATTTAAAAATATTTGAGGGGCAAGCCCGGTGGCGCAGCGGTTAAGTGCACACCTTCCACTTCGGCGGCCTGGGGTTAGCCAGTTCCGATCCAGGGTGCGGACATGGCACCGCGTGGCAAGCGTCCCACATATAAAGTAGAAGAAGATGGGCATGGATGTTAGCTCAGGGCCAGCCTTCCTCAGCAAAAAGAGGAGGATTGGCAGCAGATGTTAGCTCAGGGCTAATCTTCCTCAAAAAATAAATAAATAAATAAAAAATGAAAATATTTGAGGGTCTACTCTGCACTAGCACCATGCTGCATCCCCGGGATACAGTGATTGAGTTAGTATGGTGAAAAGATGATAAAACACAAAAGAAGAGCTTACAACAAAGTATGTGGTGTTTTGTAAGGGTATCTTTTCAGTCAAGCAGAAACAAACTCAAAACAAAAAGGAAGAAAAATCAGTTGAAAAAATATGTAGGCTTTGGCTATTCAATGTAATGGTCTCAAAATTAAATGGCAAAAAAAAGTACTCTTAGGCATGGGTCAGCATTGGATTTGGAGCATGGAGACTTGGATTCAAGTCTTCTGTATAAAAATAATATACCTAAAATATAAAGAGTACCATAAAAGAATTACAAATAAAATGCTACAGAAGTTCAGAGTAAAGAGGTTTCCTGCTAAGAACAAGTTTGAAAAATTGTTAATACCCTAATATGCAGAGATGGGAAGGGAAAAGGTTCTAACATTTATTGTGCATCAACTATGTCAAGCCCTATGCTAAATATTCCCAGACATTATCTATGTAATTCTTACAACTCTATTTCATTTTACAGATGATTACACTAATACTCAGAGATGTCAGATGCTTGTGTAAAGTCACACAGCAAAAAGTACAGAAGCAAGAATAGGACGATCAGGTGGGTCTATCTGAATAAAATCCTGTGACCTCTCCATTACAACATTCTGACATTTATAGCAGCAAAAACAAGAGGGGATAATCAGGATTCAAGCAATCTTGAGCTTAATGTCAGTCAAAGTTTTAGGTATTGGAATTCAACTTATTTCCTGTACTACGCAGTGGTTTGCTGTTGATGAGCTGAGCTTATGGCAATGCTTCTTAAACTTTTCTCCCTAAAGGCAGAAGAAACTGAACACACACCCAGAGAACTCTTAAGCATGAAATTTCTTAGAAGTCTTTGAATTTTACTTTAGAAATTAGTGTGAATATTACATTCTCCATATCATCTTTTTGTGTTTTAACATCAAAACAATATTTTTCATTCAAGTCTTCAAGTGAAATTGATGACAACTCCATAAGTGTGTGCCATGTTATGTGACCACAGATTTTTCTCTTGGCACATTGCAGCTTATCTCTAACAGTGCAAATACTCCTCTTTGAAAAGCATAGGTTAGACAGGATAAAGTAAGCTATTTCTTGATTATTCAAGGACCAATGATCCACACTAAGGATTATTTAACACAAATGAAGCTCATTGACTTGACTTCATCAAGTCAAATGAAGCTAACTCAATCACTGTATCCCGGGGATGCAGCATGGTGCTAGTGCAGAGTAGACCCTCAAATATTTTTATTTGTTTTTTTTTTTTTTTTTTTGAGGAAGATTAGCCCTGAGCTAACATCTGCTGCCAATCCTCCTCTTTTTGCTGAGGAAGGCTGTCCACAGCCTTATTTTCTAAAATATGAGACTATATCCTACTGAAAGCAGGAAAGCAATCCTGACCCACATACAGGGAGGAAACACCCTTTTCTGCATGGTACCACAGTAATAAAAAACCTCTGCCAAGGAGGAAGGATGCACCTTAATACTTCCCATGAGCCCTTTAAGGTCATTGTAACAAAATAAGGTTCTGGACCTAGAAATGCTAAATAGATCACGCAGAAAATTTTAATTATTCTTGCCAATGCTCTACTCTATTAAAAGATATTCAACAGATGCCTTAAATTTTTTTCCAAAAATGCTTTCAAATACATTATTTTGTTCAACTTCAGAGCTCATTCCCAGACTAAAACAACAGCAGGTAGTATCCCCATTTTACAGATCTAGAAGTTACATTAATAGTAAGTTAAGTACCTCTTCCAAGATTGTAATCAGCAGCAAAGGGAATCTTAAATCCAGGCAATCTGATTTCCAGCTTACTGAGCTACTAAGGAAAACCACATCTTTTCATACTCATTTTGAAACTGCAGCATACATGAAGCTTATCATATGCTGTCCATTCAGTTAGTAACTGATAAACTCGATTTCACAAACAGAAAAAGAGGCTGAAAAAAATTACGTAACCAACATGGGACAGTACCCCTGTTCTCTTATGATACATTCCTGGTACTGGATTTTTTTAAAAAGAGAGAAAAGAATTAGGAAGTGGGAGAGTGGGGAAAAAAACAGGTTAAAATCCCTTCACAGAAAATTACATATTTATAACGGCATCTAAATTCAAGCGTTTTTGGTTTTTTACCTAACAATATAACATTACGGCTTAATTGCTTGGTCACTGTATAATAATTTTTCTTTCCTGTGCGGAAGCAATCTACCCCCTGAAACCTCAGGATTCATTACATCTTCCTCCTAAATGAGACCTCGAGAATATGCCATATAAAGGAAAATGGGCTCTAACGCGTTTCTCCTTTCTAGTAAAATTTCAGTGCAACACATGCCAACACTGGAGACAAAAAAAAAATCTATTTGGACTTACTTCGAAAAAAGATTTATAGCATATTAAAAATCTACATGTTAATTTCTGTGCCATTAACTTTTTGAAGCATTCTATGAACTCTACAACAAAGGGAATTAAGTGTTAGGATCACAACCCATGAATCTGGGTGGAACAAAGACTTCTCGTTTCATTATGCAGAGAGAACCAAGTTGCCAAAAACGCTCCGCTCAGACACCATGCGTGGTTACTGACTGCACGTCTGGGTATAGAGAAAAAAATCAAAGGCTGTTCAAATACCGCCGCTGCCTATCCGCCCCCCCCCCCCCCCCGTCCCTTTTGCCCCCGGCCTCGCCCTAGAGCTGGAGCCCCAATCTCTTTCTCCCCAATATAGGGAAGCGGCTTAACCCTATGAGTTCTACAAGCTCCCGCGTCTTCTACGCAGGCACCCCCCCAACCCCCGCCCCGGCACAACCCGGGTTCCAAATCCAGTCGCTGGCCCTCTCCCTGACCCCCGCCCATACCCCCAAAGGCCTGCCCCCACCGACCACTGACGTAAGAAAGGCCAAACCCGGCCGCCGCGGGGCTGCCCCGCGCCGAGGCGCGGCTCCCAGTCCCGCAGCTTGCTCCCCTCCTCCCGGCCAAGGCGTGCCCAGAAAGGGACACGAGCGCGCCCCTCGGTCCTCGCCCGGGCTCGGCAGGGGGAAGCATCCGCGCAGTCAGCTCTCCTCCCGCCTCTCAGCGTTGGCGAGGTGGGCACGAACGCTGCGCTCGCCTCCTGCTCAGGGTGGGGGGACAGTCGTGCCAGAGCAAGGGGCGTCGCTCTGCCCCCAGAGCTGGGCTGGCAGGGAGCGGCGACCTCGAATCCGGGCCCGGCCATTCCCAGGTCCTCAGCCGACGGCGCCGGGCCTCACCCACGACCCCAGTCCCCACCGGGTCAGCATCCAAGCCCACCCAAGACCCTTCCCCGGGGCCGCGAACGCCCTTGGGGTCGCCTGGGTCGGAACCCTGTCTAGTGGTGACAGGTGGCGATGGGTGACCATGGCAACCCGAGGTGTGCAGCGCGGCCAGACCCCGCCTCCCGGAGTCGCTCACCTGAGGCTCCAGGACGAGCCTGGAGAAGCGGCGGCGGAGAAAGCAGTTGAGCGGCCGACAGACGCGGCCCCGAAGCGGCTGGCTCCGGGCTGAGGAGGGAGCGCGAGGGCGGCGGTCTGGGTTTGGCGTCGGTCCTCCCCCTGCCACCCGCGCGTCAATCCATCAGTTCGTCAGTCGTCCTTCCCCGCCTCGGCCCCTCCCGGGCCGGCGACCGCTCCGCTCAGCCTCTGGCAGACTGCGGTTGTCAAGCGGCGCTGGAGCCGAGCCCCAGCCCCGAGCCTCAGCCAATCGGCGCGCTTCCCCGAGGCGCCTCAGGACCCCGCCGAGTGGGGCGGCCAGGCAGGTGCCTGCGCCGAAGGGAGAGTCGGCGGGCCGGGCCCAGGCCCGGGGCGAGGTGAAGACCCGCCTGGATGGATGGGCTGCCAGCCTGCGCTGTAAGGACCGGCCGGACTCGGGGGAAGAGCGGGCGCGGCGAAGGTGGGGGAGACCGGCAGCCGCGACGCAGACCGCCTGCGGGTCGGTGACCCTGCGTCCAGAAATAGCGCGGAGGGGTTGTCGCCTCCGAATCGAGAGTCGTCTGCGCGTTAGAACTGGCTCTTACTACTCCTTCCCGATAACTTATTAATAAAGGCTAATGAAAGAAATCTTGCCGCCTCCTCTTCTCCTCCCCGCACCCTCCGCTTTCCCAGGCCCCACTTCCTTCCTGAAAACTCCAGCAGCTTATTTGCCCCTTTCTTGAGTTTCCATTTTGTGATGCTGATTGGCCTCGAAGGATTTTTCCGTTACTTAAACTTAACATGTTCTCTGTTTCTGACTACCGCTTTTGGTTGTAAGTCCCTTGGCAGCAAAACCTCACTACTTCCCACCCTGTGGGTGTAGTAGTATTCCACAAATACACGTGTTGCTCAACTGAGTTGAATTAAGGGTTCAGGGGATATAACCATGTAGAGTAAAGGAAGAATACGGTGATGCAAACCTGTAAGAACCTCATCCACACGAAGGCGAAAAGCGAAGAGTGAGCTGGGCCTCCCAAAGTGGGGAATTGTGGTAAAAGAGACTGGTAAGAGTAAACATCATAAACATTTCTGGATAGGAAGAATTTGATCCAATTCAAGATCAAAGAAGTGATAGCTTGGGGGAAAGATTCTAAGAAAAATATTTACAAATTCAAGGAAAACAATTTAAGTACAAAAGCTGAACAGCAAAACTTCAATTGCAGAGTCCTGATTAACCCCTGGAAGAAAGTTATTAACCCTTTCAGTGAAAAGTGACAGACAAATAAATACAAACACGACTTAATGTTACTCAGGGTGTTGATATTTAAAAAAAAAAAAAAGCTTTACAGAATGTTTAAATTAAAAAAGTAGGCAGATATGATACATCCTGGAAATAAATAGTCTGTCGATTATTTTGCCAGTATAGTTTACCTGAGAACCGATTCTCAATCTTGATTCTCAAACAATAGCAGTTGCAAGAACCAGCACTATTTAAATATTTAAATCTTCAACTGGATCTAGAAGTTACTAATCAGGGACAATCTAACAAACGTTTGACCACCCATTAGGGGCAGCTTGCTAAAAACAAAAGAAGCTGACCTGGTACTAGTTTGGGTTTTGCATTCATTAAGCACAAAATGAAGTGCTTTGCCTATGTTCTCATTTAAAGCCTCATAATCTCCCTTATTAAAATACCTGTTAATTATTCCCAATTTAGAGATTAAGGGAAATAACTTGCCCAAGGTCAAACAGCTGATAATGTAGCAGAGTCAAGACTCTAACCATTCTGAATCTTAAATCTGTCTTTGTCCACCTCACCTCACTGCGTAAGGACTAGAAATTTTAGCTTGAAGAAAATGGACTTTATTCTGACAAGGTAGAGGGAATAAGAGATCTTCACGTTTGTATTCCCCATACCGTTGGCATAGTGTTATTTGCATCCAAATTTGCAGTAAATAGTAATCAGAATTCTTAGAAGTAAATGCGTAACCATTATATTTCCAGAAAAAGGTGATGGGAGGAGAAAAGAAACCAGGCACTGAAATACAAGACATCTGGTACATCTTATCACTTGTACACTGATAAATGCATTGACTGTATTTGCTTCCTAATGTAACATCAAGTTTTACACTACAACCTTAATAGCTGTTAGCCTAAGGTATCACCTTTCCTTCTGTGCTCAGCCACACTGGTTAAGATTAGATCTTCTTGTCTTTCACTCTAGTTGTTGCAAAGCAGTGAATTGTTCAGAAAGGACAAGGCTTTCTTAGATGAAGGATTGTCCTTAGGTCCTGAGGTACTGCCTCAATCATTCACCAAATATTTGCTGAATGCCTACTCTGGATCAGGAACTAGGTTAGGCATCATTTGAAAATGCAGGTTCTAACTTGACAGACTGATTCATGGTGCCTTGTGACATAAATGCCTATAGGCTAAGGTGGATTCCTTTTAATATGATTCTCAAATCTATCTAAAAAGGGAAATGGAAGTTTTTGCTTTCCCCAAATAGTAGAAAGGAACCTGAGTACAAGACTAAGGAAATCTTGCTTCAGGCTGTTGAGCCAAAATTCAGTGGGAAGAAGCAACTTGTTTTAAAAGCTCCACTCTCATCATTAGAACACACACTCATAAATACCCACACCAAAGAGCTGTGTGCTTCAGAGCCAGCAGTGTCCTGGTTTGGGAGAAGAAAGTATCACCACTGCTGCTTCTCCTTCAAACAGGTTTAAGGATTCTGTAGGAAAAAGACTAGGTCTGCCGTTGCTCCTGTCTAGACCCCTAAACAAAAGCTTACATTATATGTGGATGGTTAAACCTAGTAAAGAAAAATATATTCTTGTTTCAACATAAAAGAGATGTGCTTTTATTTACAGTAAGCAAATATCTGGATGTTATATAGAAAAGTAAATAAAATATTTTGGAAAAAAGATTCCATTTTAATTGTTATTGAAATACTTCAAAATCGAAAAAAAGGGGGGAACTATATGTTAGGAAAAGTTAATAATACATAAGGCACATTAAATATCATAATTTCAGATGGGTGTTTTAGGATAAGGTTAGTAAGTTTCTAGTAATAAGCTTGAGACCATTTAGTAGAACTTGTAAAAATAGAAGAAAAGCAGAGATTCAGCAAAATGAGTCTAGGTAGATGTCTTATTGTAAGTTTGTGTGCCCCCAAAATACTTACAAAAATCCTATTTCAGAAAAATTAAGTATAGTATTAGCATTTCTTTTAGAGTTCTGTCAGTAACTAAGTTGGTTCTTTCCTAATAAATTTTCAATTATTTATCTAAAATGGCCATGCAAAGGCAAATGAAAAAATGATTTATGTTTTAGAAATTGTTCTTCCTATCCTAAAGAATACACCCAAGCGTTTCAAGGCAGTTTACCAGGCTTTTTGTGTAAGTATAATAAAATGAGTAAGTGCACAGAAGTCTCAGTACTACAAACAACATGAATTGGGATTTTGTACAAAAGTTCAAATCGAAACTCTTATCAGTCTACTGGTAACACATAAATTTGCTCCTTTCTTTATTTCTATAACTTTAGAATTCCATTAATCCAGATACCATATAGCAAAATGGTAACTGTGCTATGCCTCAAGTACAATGGGTACTTAATAAATACTTGTCTGATGTATCAAAACGTTTGCCTTGATCCTGTCCTATAACAGTCTGACTAGCTCATGTAGTCATTTACCAGGACCCTGGAAAAGCAGCAGCTTTCAACAACACATTTAACACCTTGCTCACTGGTCATCTACCCCTCGGTCTCTATTTGTGCTAAGAAAGGAAGCATAGGGACCCTAAGAAAATCAGGCCTAGAGAATTGAGAATGTTCTGAGATGCAAGGAGAGCTCTTAAAAGTTCTTGATTTTCAGGTAAAATGCTCAGTGTTGTCAGCTCTTTGAGGCTTCCCTGAAGAACTTGGAAGAAAAACTGCCCTCTTTGAATTACCTCTGAGATCATTAAATGAATTAGAGTAGAAAAACACAAAGTCACCTTAAAGCCTACAAGCAGACAATGCTTGGATGGGTATTGTCAGTGGCAGTGAAAACTCAAGCCAAGTTTCCAGTGTCAGTAACAAGGCAATCTTGAAGGTAGCTCCCAAGGCAATACACCCCTCTGCATTGCTTCAGGCCCTGGGGAGCCATTTTTCCTGTTTCTGTATTAATTCTACTTATCTTACCTGATGCTGTAGCCAATGCATACATCTAACTCCTGAATTCTTATTCACCCTCAGTTTCCCACTTGTGTATGCCTAGAGAGGGAAGAATTAGCTGGCCATACAGGTACAGGTTTTACTTACATCTGTAAGTTGGCATACATATTCATACACTGGTCTTATGAGCTTGGTTTCTGTGAGTCCACCCAGAGAGATGGATGTGCTCTCCATTTGCTAATGAAATCGGTTTCTGAGCCTGCAATGCTGCAAATCAAACTCTGGACTGTAGTACATTCTCCCAAGTAATGCAACCTGCTGAGGCCTTTTGGGAAGCAGCCAAATGACTCCCAAGACAACATCTCTCTCCATTGATGAGAGGCCAAGTGAACTATTTCCCTGATTTTTAAATTTCTACACTTAGAATTAATATTACAGTTTTTACTTAAGAAAACCAGTCCAAATACAGTAAAAACCAATGACTTCATGCTCTGCTTGAGCATCTAATAAACATGCTAGCTAGAAAAAGAAAAGATTTTTTTTTTCAAGAGCTTCACTTAAAACAAAGTTGGGGAGGGGAGCTATTATAGATTAAAAGAAATTTAGATATACCTACCAAATGCAACGGGTGATGCCTTGCTTAGGCCCCGTTGCAAACAAACTGTAGTAGGTAGAATAACAGCCCCCGAAAGATGTCCACGTCCTAATCCCCAAAACCTGTGAATATGTTACTTTACATGGGCAAAGAGACTTTCCTGGTGTCATTAAGTTAAGGACCTTGACGTGGGGATTAGCCTGGGTTATCAGGTGGATCCAATATAATCACAAGGGTCCTTAAAAGCACAGAACCTTTCCTGGCTGGGGTCAGAGGGAGATATGACCATGAATGAAGGGTCAGAGATGCACCCGTCACTAGCTTTGAAGTTGCAAAGTGATCATGAGCCAAGGAATGCAGCCTCTAGAAGCTGGAAAAGGCGAGTAAACAGATTCTTTCTCAGAACATCCAGAAAGGAATGTAGCCCTGTGGGTACTTTGATTTAGCATATTGAGGCCTGTGAAAGACTTCTGACCTAGAGAACTAGTAAGATAATGAATTTGTGTTGTTTTAAGTCACTGAATTTGCAGTAACTTGTTACAGCAGCAACGGAACACTAATATACAAACTCAAAAAGATATTTTGAGACAAATCAAGAGATTGAAACTGTTTGGGTATTGGAATATTGAGGAATTAGTGTTAATTTTTGTTAGGGTATGATAATAGTATTTGGACTACCTTTTTAAACTTTTTCTTAGAGATACATACTGAAGTATTTACAGATGAAATGATACAATACTATCGGGGATTTGCTTTAAAAAATACTGCCCCTCCCACCCCCACCCCCCAAAGACGGTGGGGAAATATATGACATTAAATTAGAGGGGCTGACCCAGTGGCGCAGCCATTAAGTGCGCATGTTCTGCTTTGGCGGTCTGGGGTTCGCCAGTTCAGATCCCAGGTGCGCACATGGCATCATGTGGCAAACCATGCTGTGGCAGGCGTCCCACATATAAAGTAGAGGAAGATGTGCATGGATGTTAGCTCAGGGCCCGTCCTCTTCAGCAAAAGGAGGAGGATTGGCAGCAGTTAGCTCAGGGCTAATCTTCCTCAAAAAAAAAAAAATCAGAAAAATGTTAATTGTTGAAGCTAGGGGCTCATGATACTATTCTATTGTGTATACTTGAGAGTAAACTTAAAAAACTAAATAGCAAGCTTTTTAAAAAGTGAATTAACTTAGGAGAGAGCACTTGAACACTATAGATCAGCACTGTCCAAAAGAATTTTCTGTGATAATGGAAATGTTACATATCAGCACTGTTCAGTGCAGTAGCACTAGCCATGAGGCTGCTGAGCACTTGGAATATGGCTAGTGAAACTGAGGAATTTTATTTAATTTTAACTAAATTCAAATAGCCCCCTGTGGTTAATGGCTACAATATTACACAGCTCAGCTCTAGATATGGGAAGAGAGCCATGCTCCGTTACTCTTAGAATTAAGTTTATAAGCTCATGAATCAAGCGAAGCGAGTGCACATCTGTTATTTTTGTCTGCCCAGCCTCTCTTTACCTTTCTTACTAATAGTTGTACCCACTTCCCACCCCAAATCCAAACCATTCTTCACCACAGAGGTGGGGCATGAGATCCAGGCTATAGTAGAACTTCCTGGCCACAGTGATTGGTCCAAGAATGACCAGAGCCAGGACAATCAAACTCCTTGCTCAGAATTTTCTGTATTAGGAAGTGAGGTAGTGCCCTCGATCAGGAGTTGTGTGGATGGAACCCTAGAACTGTTGGCCATAATGTTCCCTTGACATACTGAGGTTCCTGAGGAAGTAAAACCAAAATTATGACAAAGATGGACAGTCTCGATTCTCCTCAAGTTCTTAGATTCAGTCAACGCTGGAGTCAATTCCATCCCTTCCTTCGTTATATAAGCCAATAAATTCCTCGTTTTTGCTTATGCTATTTTTGAGTTAAGTTCCATCAATTGCAACCTAAAGTCTTAATACAAAGTCCCATAAAAAATTTCCTGAGTGCCAGGATTATTAGCAATAGTAAGACTAATGGCACTGCTATAGACTGAATTGTATCCCCCTAAAATTCATGTCTAAGCCCTAACCCCATATCTGGCTGTATTAGAGATAGGACCTTTATGGAGGTAATTAAGGTTAAATGAGGTCAAAAAGGTGGCACCCTGATCTGACAGAATTGGTGCTCTTATAAGGGTAAGAACTGGGGCCAGCCCCGTGGCCAAGTGGTTAAGTTCACGCACCCCACTTCGGCAGCCCAGAGTTTCGCCAGTTCAGATCCTGGGCACGGACATGGCACTGCTCGTCTAGGCCACACTGAGGCGGCAACCTACATGCCACAACTAGAAGGACCCACAACTAAAATATACAGCTAGGTACGGGGGGATTTGGGGAGAAAAAGCAGGAAAAAAAAAAGATTGGCAACAGTTGTTAGCTCAAGTGCTAATCTTTTTTTTTTTTTTGAGAACGATTAGCCCTGAGCTAACACCTGCTGCCAATCTTCCTCTTTTTGCTGAGGACAACTGGCCCTGAGCTAACATCCGTGCCCACCTTCCTCTACTTTATATGTGGGACACCTGCGACAGCATGGCTTGCCAAGCAGTGCCATGTCGGTACCCAGGATCCGAACCAGTGAACCCCAGGCCACTGAAGCGGAGCATGTGAACTTAACCGCTGCACCACCGGGCCAGCCCCTCAAGTGCCAATCTTAAAAAAAAAAAAAAAAAAAAAGAGTAAGAACCAACAGAGCTCTCTCGAAGCCATGTGAGGACACAGTGAGAAGGCAGCTATCTGCAACCCAGGAAAAGTCCTCACCGGAACCTGACCGTGATGGCACCCTGATCTTGGACATCAGCCTCCAGAACTGTGAGAAAATAAATTTCTGTTGTCTAAGCCCCCTAGTCTAGGATATTTTGTTATGGCAACCCAAGCTGACTAATACAGACACCCAGTATAACTGCCCTAGTGCCATTACTACCAATTCCTCTATT
The DNA here is from genome assembly GCF_041296265.1 of Equus caballus. NCBI lineage: Eukaryota > Metazoa > Chordata > Mammalia > Perissodactyla > Equidae > Equus > Equus caballus. The sequence continues at coordinate 64,329,461 of NC_091688.1, read as the reverse complement.
TAGGGTGAAGTAGAACTTAACAAAAATAGCGACATACTGATCTTTTATTATTCCGTTCCCATTCTTGATTTCAGCTTAGACTGGAGTAGCTTTTCAAGTGGGTTTACTTTTTTAAATAACAAAAAGATCAGCCTAGCTATCTTAAATCTCATTATCAATTCAAGAGCATTACAATACAGAAAACAGTTTTTAGTGAGATTAAGTAACTAGAATTATATTACCAGTAATGAGGGTAAAAGCTGATAAATCACATAGTCAAATTCAAGTGTTAATCTTTCTAATTTTTCATACTTTATTCCTTGTATCAGTAGGTTAAGAAAATAAAATTTTCCTAAGTACTGATTTATAGATAATGTTTATAAGTGGCACACAAGACATTGTTTCACAGAGTAATATTCAGTGACCCCTTTGAATGCAATTTTAATCCTTCTTTTAAGCTAAGTGCAATAATTTATACAATAAGCTAAATACACACAAAACCAGTATATCCTGAACTACAAAAGTGGTTTCCGTAGTCTCATATGGTTTTAGTCACATACACATTTCCACAATGAACAAGTACTGACAAATACGTTAATAAAACACTACCCCAAATGCTTATCCTGCCATCAGCTTTTTGAGCAATGCCATTCCTGTTACTGAAAGCATTTACTTTTAGAAGCTTTAATCTGACCTGAGAAAATGAGTTCTCTTAAAACTTGACAAGTAGTATATCCTAAGCCCAAAAGGTTTTAAATCAAAAAAGCTTCCAACACGGAAGCATTCACGTGAAACTTAGTTTCTCCAAAAAAAAAAAAAAAAAAAATCACTTATCTAAAAGAATATTGACACAAATTGTCTTAAGACAAATAAACACTCCTAGAAAAGACTGTATTTTTCTCATTTTCTCTTGTTTCTCCTCTTCTCCATCCTCTCCTTAAAAGAAACACAAACCAGTTCACTATCTTAATAACCTCTCAGATTACTGTAGTCTAAAAACTTTAGAATACATGAAATGACTTAGCTATTATAAAGTCAAAGGTGCCATTTAGATTTCACATATTAAACAGCTACAGTATAGCCTACAAAGGATACAGGTACACCTGATACATAAATACTACTTTATCATTTACAGAGTCAAAAGTCAGAAGGAACTTAAGGGTTTGCAAGGTACTTCAATTTACATGTGGTCATTAAAACCCAGTAAGTACTTCAAGTATGGTAATATAATGGCAGGCAATTGACCGCTCAAATATCACTCTAAAATCGAAGACATGAAAATAAAGGCTGAAACTTGGTGTTTCCCCATCTTTCATTTACATGGCTAGATATCAGGACCTTATTGTGGAAAACATACAGTTATTATATATGGTTTCCCCAAAAGATAACGAAGCTTCAGAAAGTACAAAAGGTGTCAAGACCCATAGTTTGCTTCATCAAATGCTTTTCTAGCTCGTTTCAATTCTTCATTCATTGTAAGCAAGTCTTTAACTCTAGCAAACTTCCTTGGGTCCTTTCGAATCAAGAAGACGATATCTTCAACTTGTACCCGACCTTGTCTTCCAATTGACATTGCCTTGTGAGTCTATTGCAAAGAAACATATTAAATTTAATCAATTTTTTTAAAAATCTAACATTTTACTCTTAATGTGCATTTATTTAATGCTAGTGAGTTTGAAGACTTTCTCTTCTAATTATAGCTATTCATTTGTGAATTGTCTATTCATGTCCTTTGTCTACTTTCTACTGTGTTCTTAACAATATTTCTCTTAATGCTTTACAGACATTTTTTAATATTAATGACATTAAAACTATCAACTTTATTGATGTTTGTTTTTTTGATATATTTGGCTTTTTGTCTTCATTTGTATAAAATAATTTTATAATTTTTTGGTAACCATCCATTTCATTTAAGCTTTGTGTACATCTCAGTAGCCAATAAATATTGGGGGGTTTTGTTAAAACCAAATCTCAGCCCCTATCATTATATATTTATCCTGTACAAAAACAAAAGTTGATCATAGCATTATTTCTAATAACTAAAAAAAGAGAAACTAAATATTTAACAAGGCATTGAATAAACAAATTTGAGCACATCCAGTCAATTAATATTATGAAGCCATTAAAAATATTATAGAGTATTATGCAATGACATGGGGAAAATGTTCTAGACTTTCCCTAAGTCAAAAAAAGGTTCTAAGACTGTAATATACTATATGATTTCAATTTTATAAAGTTTAAAAATATGTGCAAAAAGACAAAAGAATATTCACCAGAATCTTAGCATCAGTTGTCTCTAGGTGGAAGGATTACAGATTTTTATTTCTTCCCTGCACTTTTTAAATGCTTTCTAAATTTAATCAATATTAATTACTTTTATAAGTAGGAAAAGATTTTTAAAAATGCACACTCTGACCCAGTAATTTAACTTCTATTATTCTGTACTAAGAAAATGATCCAAAAACACAGGGTAAAAATTTTTAAGTACTGAACACAACCAAACTCAGTATTCCTATCTTTGTGAATATATCCACAGGAGACAGAGGGGAAATTTCATGAATATGGTCATTCAAAATTATCTATTCAGTTAAAAATAATCTGTAATAACTTATACAATAGAGAAATGGTTAAGTATATTAGAAAACAATCTGAATTTTACATAGCTACTAAAATAACTGTGATTAGGACATGGGAAATATATATTATAAAATTTTGAACAAAAAAGAATGTTTACCATGATCACCACTATGGAAAACATTGTATACCTTTAAATAAATACTGGAAGGGGGAAACATGTTGGATGTTGGGATTATGGGTAATATTTTAAATTTTATTCAAGGATCTTAAATCCTAATAAATAAAATTCAGGGGAGTGGAATATATATTGTGTATATGTGTGTATATATTATCTATCTCTCCATCCTTAATGATAAATAGTAACTTCTATAAAACAGGTTGTTAAATGGATAGCTTATTTCAAAAGGATGCCATAGTTCTAGTCTTATCTAAAAGTTAGAATTTCAAATCAATTCCTCAATTAACTAACATGAATTACAAAACAACTTACCATTTCAGTGATGAACTCTATGACAAGGTCTTCGAGAATATCCACTGACTCAGTATAAGGATTCTGGTCATCCCCAAACCCATACATCATACATCGTACTGTAAAATAACAGTCATTTTGTTTACTTGAACAAATTTAACAATCTGACCAATACTTTTTTCCAATTAGAACTGAACCAAGTTATAGAAGATATTAGTATAAAAATACATTTACGTTGTATTTGTTGTCTCAACGAATGGGTTTTGGTGTAAAAGGTTTTAACCAACTGTTCCTACCTAGCTTTCCCTAGGTAGGAACTCCTCTTCCCTCCTGGCTACTGAACCCTGACATCATTATTCTTTCCCTAACCTCTATTATCTACCCATCTACAACCCCAGAATACCTTTGAGTAGGAAACTCCACGGCAGGGACGGGAGGAGTAGCATTGGCTCAGCCTTTACTAGGAGTGTTTTCTCTGTGTGTGGCAGTGGGGCATTGGAAAAGAAACAGCAAAATCCTTTCTGATACGACTACAGGGAAAAGGACATGAGAAAAAGTGCTCCAATCACCTTCTTATAGGAAGGACTGGGTAATCAAAAGGAAAAAGTAAAGGGCTTACTATACAGTATCTTGACATTTCATTCCCTAGATCAATGCAACTGCCAGCCCTTTCAGGGCTGAAGGAACCATAGAAAATGCAAAAGAGGAGAAAAGTTTAATACAAGGTAGTAAAAATAACTGCCAACAGCTAAAACTTACACAGCTCTTACTATATGCCAGGCACTGTTTTAAGCCCTTCACATATTTAACTTATTTAATCCTCGCAACAATCCTTTGAAGTAAATACTATTATTATCCCCATTCTATACAGATGAGGAAGTTGAGGCACGAGTTAAATGACTTAGCTAAAGTCACACAGATAGTAAGAGATGGAACCTGAATTTGAACACAGCTGATCTGGCTCCAGAGTCTATACTCCTATCCGCAACAGTATTATACTTCTTGGTAGTTTAGGGCAGATGGGATCCATATGGATTCGTATTCTATAATCTATAAACTCCCAGTTAGTCCACTGACAAGCTTCAAGAAGTCCTTGAACCCTCCTGAAATTATATGCAAAAATTGTATGCAGTATTTGTGTGTGTGCATTTCTCTGGAAAAAAATCAACTCAGCAGATTCTCAAAGAGATATAAACGTAAAGAAACTGTCATACTTTGGAAATGTCTTATATCTTGACATAAGTGGTGGTTACAAGTATATGTATATATGTAAAATTCATCAAGCTGTTCGCTTAAGACTAGTACAATTTATTGTCTGTAAGTTGCACGTTTTAAAAAAATAAAAGAACGAACTCTTAGAAGACTTCTAAAGGCATGAATGAGTACATTAAGGATAATTCCTATTTAGGCAGAAGCAAAAGCTGGTAGAACTGAAAAGAGAAGAAAGTAGACCAGGCCTAGGGAAGAAAAGAAAGGGGTGACTAGGAAGCCAGCCTGGGATAGGGAGGTATCCCTAGGGGCTATACTGGGAAGAGCCTTTAGGTTCAGATACTGGAGGGAGAAAAGAAAGACAGAAGCCAATATCCTCTCTTAGGATTCTGAAAATTTTTTTGCCTTTTTTTTTTGAGATAATTTCAGAATTACAGAAGAGTTGCAAAAATAGTACAGAATTCCCAAATACCCTATATCCAGCTTCCCCTTATGTATATATGTTACATAACCACAGACATTTATTAAAACTAAGAAATTAACACTGGTGCAAGTACCAAACTTATTCAGATGGTACCAGTTTTTCCACTAACGTCCTTTTTCTGTTCCAGGATCCCACACTATTTAGTTGTCATGCCTTCTTCATTTCCTCTGATCTGTGACAGTTTCTCAGACTTTCCTCGTTGTTCATGACCTCAACACTTCCAAAGAATACTGGTCAGTTATCTTGCAGAATGTCCCTCAGTCTGGATTTTTCTGATGTTTTCTCATGATTAGATTGTGCTTGTGCATTCCTAGCAAGGGTACCACAGAGGTGATGCCCTCTTATGCATCATATCAAGGGTACATGATGCCAATATATATTACTGGTGATATTAACTTTGATCATTTGGGTAAAGTACTGTCTGTCAGGATTCTCCACTGTAAGATTACTATTTTTCCTTAAATATTTTGAAGAAGGTACTTTGTCATTAACATTTTGATGGGCAGAGTTCACCAGCAGTGAAATATATTTCACTGGAAAAGGGAAACTTATATTAGATAGGAAGTATGTAAACTGTATTTAGTTAAAGGGTCTGTAAAGACAAATACCAGTGAATGCTCCGAAAATCTGTTAGCAAAAATTGTTTTAAAAAGATGGTTTAGGAGAACATATCTTGGTTAATAAGACATATGAAGATTCAGGTAAGACAAGGAGAAGGCTGTGAAGATTCCACATTCTTGTCATTACAAAAATAAAACAATCCAAGTGGAAGAAAGGTTTCTGCTAAGAACTGACTATGCAAGCATCACTCTGGGATGCTCTGGTGTAGGAATCCCCTTCTTATGATGAAATAAAAAGCAAAGCCAACCACATACAAATGGAGGAAATAGCATCAGAGATGGAATAAGGAGTGGTCAGCTTTAGGTGAGGAATTGACATATGGAGAAGAATTTGAGTGGTTTAAAAAAAAAAGACACACTCACTCTGCAGTTTCAAGAGCATTTGGGAACTGCTTACGTCTGAGCCAGCATAAATAAACCAGGTATTCATGTGTTGCCTCATCTGTCAGTACTCAGACATAACTGTATGTAAAGGACCCGGTACTGAGAGATGGAGAGTACATTCTCACAGTGCCCTTCAGGGGTTGGCCTGGGCCATCTGCACTAGCAGCAGCTCTCCCTATTGCTGCTGCCCAAAAAGGGTCAAACCTGTCTACTGAGAGAGTAGAGGAGAGGACTAAAACATTATAATCTCTACGCCACTGTAATGCCTCACACCATTCACCACTTTCCTGCCTTGTCCTAGTCCAAAACCCCAACTTACTTCCTACCCTCACCACCTGTTCCAGGATCCATCACAACTTTTGTCTTCCAATGAAAGCAGCCCCTGCTCCTAATGCTGCAAAGATAAAGGGAAAGGAGAAGTAATGGAAGTATGTTCTTAGTCCCTGATTTGAAACACTGATCATATTTCCTTAAGAAAAAACTATACACACACACATATAAATTGGGGTTAGCATCATTACTATCTATGATTCACAAGTTTAGCAGAATCTTATAGGCAAGTCTGAGAATATTGTCCCCACAGGGAAACACATTCAGAACAGATATATCTACTTTGAACAACTATGTCCAAAAATCTTTATCATCTGTAATAAAATAATTGTCAAATACTACTTACATTCTTTAGAAAAAAGTCTCTTTCTTTTACCCTGTCCACCATCTGCACCTCCTCCAATTTCTTCATTTTCTTCCTCAAACTAGAAGATGTATGTATAGAAATGTCAAGCACTGCATTTGATTTTTTAATAATTAACATTTTTTTCCATTTTTAACACTGATATCAGGCCAGAAAGCCTAAAGCAAACAGCAAAAAATCATGAAACCGTAGCAACTGAGGGGCCTCAAAGACTATCCAGTCTAAGTTCTGACTCATGCAGGAATGGCTTCTGCAATGTCCCTAACAAATAATCCTACTGCCTCTGGTATGCTAATGACCATATTTTTTTTTTTTTAACCAACTAAGTTGGCCTATTGCTACACGGTTTTACTATTAAAAGAGGTGGTTTTAAATCAAAGTTAGCAAAACTAGTATTTACTAATCACTGCTTATACAGTGCTAGGAACTTTCGTCAAGTAAGACTTAACCCCATTTTACGACAGGAAAACCGGGGCTCAAAGTTAAGTAACTTGCTCACAGAGAACAAGGATTTTGAAATCCAGGCTTCCTGATTTTCGGTCTATTATTTTTCCACTACAATAAGTATAGCGTTTTGATAGGAGTTGAACTGTTGGTTCATAAGGAGCGCTAACAAAGACGTATTAGCTGTGTCCTCTAGTGACTCTCTAGGCGTTTCAAAGTGTGTCTGGCAAATATGGACCAAAGGCTAAGGGCAAGGGGCCACCTTCCTACTCTGCCTTCACGTCCTACCCCACGTACTAAAGACATGAATCCGGAGGGAAAGGCTAGCACAGCGTCAAGTCCCCGATTCTGTCGGCTGAATTCATTAGGGAAAACAGACCCGATTCTGAATTCGGCCTCCGCTCCTGTGCCGGGGGGAGTAAAGAAAAAAGTGGGTTGGAACAGAAGTGGTCACTCACGGTGGGGTCTTCTTCCTCATCTGCCATCTCACCAGGCAGGCAACCTACAAGACCCAGCCGCCTCGGTCCGAGCCGCTTTTACTACTTCCGCCGCCCCACTTCCGGTGACGCGCGGGGCCGGGGCGGGGCCTAGCCGCCCCGCCTGCGGGAGAGGAACGTGTGCGTCCCACCTAGCGGTGGAACCAGGCGGTGCTTAGGCCAGGCGTGGTGAGGTATTGGCTCTATAACCCCGAAGAAGGGATTAAAAATTAGCAAAGAGAAGGGAGTCATGGGATAGGAGACGTGTAATTCGTTGTCACCCTAAATTTGTTTCTACGTATGGATCATCGCTTCCTGAGTTGGGACTGCGAAGCTGTGGATCATCGTGGGGCTAGTCAGCGGTCCTTGGCTGCCTGGAGGGCGTACTTAAAACAATTTCAGCAATTTAGAGTTCCACTATTGTTTATTGCGAAGCACAGTATTGGTTATTAGGGATATTGTTCTTTGATACTACTTCTCAGGGAGGTGGAACCACCCTTTAGACAGGATTTAAATTTCTGTGGCTTTTTGGGGGTCAGAACAATGATTGGGAAAACAACGGCCATTATAAGGCTAAGCTAGAGATATAAGATGTTCTGCAATGCAAGAGATAATGCCACACAAGGACAACACTATTTCTGAATGTCCTGCTAAACATTTATGTGAGTGAAAAAATCTGTTTATAATTAGCTGAGCCTAGAACCTTTGTTAACACATAAACACAAAGCATTTTCCTATGCTTTTAAGGTGCGCTGAGTTTTCTAGGAATGCAACTGTGAGATAATAGAAAATATATATATTGATCTCTGTCCCCAGTTCCTGCCATAGGGCTCCTAAAAGCCTCGTAAATTCCTAAGCGTTGAGAGCACTAGGAGCATCCTTTGGTCTAACGAGGTGACTCTGGGTGGGTGCCTGGATGCGGGCTGGTCACTGGAAAGACCAAGCCATGATTAGAAGCTTGGAATTTTCAGCCCCACCCACCCGTTCTCTACAGAGGGCGGAGAGGCTGGAAATGGACTTAATAATTGACCGTGCCTACATGAAGCATAAAAATCTCAATGGTAGGGCTTTCAGAGAGCGTCCAGGTTAGGGAATATGTCCACATACCTGGAGGGTGACATACACCAACTTCACAGGCACAGAAGCTCTGTGCTCAGGACCCTTCCAGATCTCACCCTGTGTATCTCTTCATCTGGCTGTTCATCAGTATCCTTTATCATATCCTTTAATACACTGGTGTATGTAAGTGTTTCCCTTAGTTCTGTGAGCTGGTTCTAGCAAATAATAGAATCCAAGAGGGAGGAGGTTGTGAGAACCTCCAATTTGCAACCAAGTTGGTCAGAAGTTGTGGGAAACCTACTGCTTGCAATTGGCATCTAGAGTGGCAGGCTGTCTTGTGGGACTGAGCCTTTAACCTGTGGGATCTGACACTATCTTCAGGTAGACAGTGTCAGAACTGAGTTAAACTGTAGGACACCCAGCTGGTATCAGAAAATTGCTTGGTGTAGAAAAAAACTGCACACATTTGTGACCAGAAGTGTCAGAAGTGAAGTATTCTGTATGAAAGTAAAGGATAAAAACACACAAGAAGGAAAGAACTGGGAGTTTTTCCCGGAACAGAAACTACCCTGAAATTGGAAGGATATTATACTTTGTTTTGTTTGGAACTTACCAAGGGCTGTGAAACATTTCAGGAAATAATGTCACCAAAAGCCGCATCACTTGTAATAATTTGGCCAATACTCACTGGAATCAGTCTGCATTTGTAGCTCCTGCTTTCATGGTGATGCTACATATAGGTGCAAGCATCTGAAACCATTACACTCTCTGGTGTACTCATGCCTGAACATTTACATATTGAAACACATATTGTAATTTACTGTCTTTATTTTACCTTTATATTAGTTCAGGCATTATATATTATTTTTTAATTATGTGGGTAGTTAGGTGTATTAGTTTTTTTGCTGTGTAACAAATTATCCCAAAAGTTAGTGGCTTACAACAATGAACATTTATCATACAGTTTCTGTGGGTCAGGAATCTAGGTGCAGTTTAGCTGCGTGCCTCTGGCTCAAGGTTCCTTATGTTACAGTCAGGGTGTTGGCTGAGGCTGCAGTCTCATCTGAAGTATTGATGTGGAAGGATCCTCTTGCAAAGTCACTCACATGGTTTTCACCAAGATTCAGTTCCTTCAGGTTATTAGACTAAGGGCCTCAGTTCTTCACTGGCTGTTGCCAGAGGCCTCCCTCAGTTCCTTGCCACTTGGTCCTCTTCATAGGGTGGCTTACAACATGGCAGCTGGCTTCTCTCAGAGCAGATGAGGGAGAGAACCAGGAAGAACACCCAAAACAGAAGCCACAGTTTTTTTGGTAACCTAACCTTGGAACTGACATCCCGTCACTTCTGTCCTGTTCTGTTCACTAGAAGTCAATAAGCGCAACCCACACTCCTGGAGAGGGGATTACACAAGGATAAGCATACCAGGAGGCAGACATCATTGGGGGTTATCTGAGAGGCTGCCTACCACAGTAGGTTATATTATCTGTGAATTTCATTTTAGAATAATAAAACATACATTATATTTGTTATTTAAGAAGATTGTTGGGGCCAGCGCTGTTGCCAAATGGTTAAAGTTGCACACATTCTGCTTCAACAGCCCAGGGTTTGCGGGTTCAGATCCTGGGTGCGGATCGACTCCACTCATCAGCCATGCTATGAAGGCATCCCATGTACAAAGAAGGGGAGGATTGGCACACATGTTAGCACAGGGCTAGTCTTCCTCAAGCAGGAGAAAAAGAAGAGGATTGGCAGCAGATGTCAGCTCAGGGCAAATCTTCCTCACACACACACAAAAAGATTGTTGAGTCTGATAGAGTTGAGAACTGTGTTAGGTAGGGATGAAATGCTGGTCTTGTCCAGGGGATTAGGTATAAAGCATTCACAATGTCCATTATCAGGGGAGTGGATAGGTAAAATGTGGTGGATGCACACCAGGGAGTACTGTGCAACAATCAGGAGTAATAGATTAGGAACATAGACAAAATTTAAAGACATAGTGCTAAATTTAAAAAGTAAGAAGCACAATGAGACTTACAACACACTACCTTTTATGTAAATTAAATATACATACACAAAAAATACATGTTTTACAGTAACATACAAAAAAGCTTACACATTAAATACATTAGAACAGTTGCGGGGTAGGAGAGATGAGAATAGGGATAAAGGGAATGCATAGATAAATAACAGGTGAAGGACTTTGGAAGGGTCAGTTATGAGAGTATGTCATGAACTGTGGAGTGTGAATAATTCGACCTGCTGAACCTGAGATCCAAAACATAAAGGAGGAAGGGCTGGCCCCGTGGCCGAGTGGTTAAGTTCGCGCGCTCCGCTTCGGCAGCCCAGGGTTTTGCTGGTTCGGATCCTGGGCGCAGACATGGCACTGCTTGTCAGGCCATGCTGACACGGTGTCCCACATGCCATAACTAGAAGGACCCACAACTGAAATATACAACTATGTACTGGGGGGAATTGGGGAGAAAAAGCAAAATATAAAGGAGGAAAAAAACTACAGTGTTGTGAGCAGAACAGAAATAAAGCACAAAGAGTGAAAAGTCATGGTGTGCTTCTACAGGTTGTTTCGGGTGGATTGCCAGAGCCAAGTTTGCTGGGTGGGGATGCAGGAAATGTGGCTGGAATGAATCTAGAGTTAAGAGTGTGAAAGGCCTTGAATGTTCTCTTCAGAGAATGAACTTCAAACTGCAGAGGGAGGTCTTTAAACAGAAGAGTCACATGACCCTCTCTTTTTAAAAAAGATCACTTACAGGGAGACCACCTAGGATGAGAGATGATTAGAACCTGAATTAAGAGGAAGAAGGAACTTTAGGAGGAGAATTTACAAGACTTTGTGACTGAATGAATCTGAGAGCTATGGAGAGAGAGTTTTACATCCAGATGGGTGGAATGCTATAAATATAAATTGGAAAGTAAAAGGGGAAAGCAACCGGGGAGTGAAGAAAATGAGTTCAATCTGAGTTTGAGAGTCTAGAGATGTCTTAAAGACAATTGGAAGTGCAGGCCTAGAAATCCACAGAGAACTTAGGACTAGAGAAATGGTATGGGAGACGTCAACACGAAGGTGATAGTTTAAAGACTGTACAGGAACAAAGGCAAGAGGGGAGGGAGGCAAAGGGCAGATCCTTAGAAATGGTACATGAAGAGACAGGAAAGACAGGAAGAATGGTTCAAAAGGTAGCAAAAGATAAAAAAAAAAAGGAAAGAAAGAAAGGAAAGAGGAGGAAGAGACAGAGGAGGAGGGAAGAAGAATATATTTTGGAGAAAAAAATTTCAAAAAGGAGCAAGTGACCCGGTGTGCTCAGTGCTACAGAGATGAAGAGATTTAAAGGGGCCGGCCTGGTGGTGCAGTGATTAAGTTCACATGTTCCGCTTCCGCGGCCCGGGGTTCGCCGGTTCGGATCCTGGGTGCGGACATGGCACCGCTTGGCAAGCCATGCTGTGGTAGGCGTCCCACATATAAAGTGGAGGAAGATGGGGCATGGATGTTAGCTCAGGGCCAGTCTTCCTCAGCAAAAAGAGGAGGTTTGGCAGGAGATGTTAGCTCAGGGCTTATCTTCCTCAAAAAAAATAAAAGAGAGATTTAAGAAAAGGCTCTGGATTTGACAGGAGGTGGTAGAATAATCTGGACAAAATAGTTTGAGGGCAATGGTGACGATGGAAGCCGGATTATAAAAGGTTAAGGAATGAGTGTATAGTTGGATACTGAAGGGTAGAAAAACAAAGAGAGGGAAAGTAACCTTAAGAGTGCAGTAGGATCAAGGAAAGTGGGCTTTGAATAAATTATTATTGAATGAATAATAAGGCTGTGAATTTGCATCAGACACTTAGCTAACAGCTGGGAAAAGCCAGGTTTGCATTATAGCAAAAAAGTGGAATGAGCTTTTAAAGAAAACATTAATGACAAAAGAGGTCTGTTCACAGGAGAATAGAGTCAGTGGAGAGGCAGACAGGGGAAGCTTATAGAATGGAGAAGTAGAGCTGGGTTGTGAGAATAATTTGGAAGGAATGGCAAGGGCGAGACTATCAGAAAAGAGGAAAGCAGAAGGCTGGGTGGTGGACTTGAGGCATAATGGGAGAGGGCAGGCAGGAAGTACCAACCAGACGCCAAATCCAGGCAGAAACTGTGCAGTCCCACCCTCCACCCTGACTCCTACCCCTCTGCCCCAGGGTACAGACCTCTGCAATGCTGCTCCCTGTTTGAGGCTTAGTGAGATAGTGTCATTTTTTAAATGGCTTTCAGAATTTCCACAATAATCTAATGCAGTCTTAACCATATCATCGTTTACCAAATAATGCCCACACTCCTTGGTTAAACAGGCAGGCTCCAAGGTCAGGTGAGTTGGGTTTGAAATCCTAGCTGTATGACATAAGCTTTGTTACTTTGAGACAAATTACTTAACCTCTCAGTACATCCACTTCTTCATCTGTGAGATGGGGATAATACTAGTTACCAACCTTATAAGGTTACTGTGAGGCTTAGAGATGTTAATACCCATAAGGTGCTTTGGGTAGTACCTGGCATGTAGTAAACATTGCTATGTGTCAGCTGTTTTTATTCAAGAACCAACCTCTCAGCATTATCTTCTGCTATTCTCCTTCATGAACTCTACATTCCAGTTCCTCAAGGCCACATTCAATTATTCATGCAACAAATACTTATTCAGCACCTGTAAAATGTTCAGTACTTGCTATGGGACTGTGGCTAAAATGGTATTGTATGCTCTGGAAGCTTACAATAGGGGAAGGGGACCCAAGGTCAGAGAACTCCCTTGAGTAAGTGAGGTTTGACCTGAGATCTGAGAGTGAACGGAGGTCTTGAGTGAAGGGGGAAGGGAAGAGTGCTGTGCCCCAAACTTATCTTGTACTTTCCCATCTGCATGCCTTTGATCACTCTACTCCTTTCCCACTAGAATACCTTTCCTTTCTATTGAAACGCTACATGCCTTTCAGGCCTGGCTAAAATGTCTGCTCCTGCTCCATAAAGCCTTCGCTGAGCTCTCCAGCTGAAAGAACTTTCTCCTTTACCCTCTCACGGCACTTAGTTTTCATTTTCCTTCAACACTTCTCACTTTCTACTGTATTTTCCAGTTATTTATACACAGAGCTTATCTTGTCTACTAAATCTTAAAGTTATTAAGAACAGAGTCTGTTTCTCATTCATCTTTGGGCTCCCAGAGGCTAGCACATTCCTTAGAAGTCCCAGAACAAATATCTGTAGCATAAATTAATGCCTGTTTGACATCCCTTTTCAAATATGTTGTAATTCAAATAAAGCTATTGTTGCAAGCTGTGCCTTTGGGACTGAACTTACTCTTTGGTTAAACCAGAATGCCATCGTTATGGTCTCCATGACTGATTAGTGTTCGCACAGGGACTGCAACAACCCAAACAAACAGGCCACTGTTCTTGACTGACAGGCTTTTGGCAACAACTGCCCGTCCTCCAGTGGAGGCTGAAATGAACTGAGTCCCCTGCCAGTGGGGCTCTATTTATTCCTTGTAGTTGGGCTGCAAGAGCCAATGACCCAGGCTTTGGCCTGATGTGAGGCTGTGGGGCTTTTCAGGTTGAGCGAAACAGTAATGCTCGGAATAAAATCATCAAAGATCAGTATCAGCGGAGGTATCATACTAATTTGAGGCAGTGTGATAACAAGGGGAAGGGAGTTTTGAAGTCAGACAGACCTGGGTTTGGGTCCTAACTAGCTCTGTGATCTCACCCATGTGTCTTCTTGAGCCTCAGATTTCTCATTGAAAAAAATATTCTGCAAAACGGTGGTGAAGATCAAAGATAATATCTTTACAAACACAATGCCTGTGCTCTGCTGAAATGTGTTTATTCATCTATCTTCCCCAATATATTTTGTTCCCTGAGGGCAGGGACTCATTTTTACCTCTATTCCTGCAAAATCTAGCAAAGTGCTCAACACATAGTAGACATTGGTAAGTATTTTTTAAACAAATGAACAACAGTAATAGCTAACATCTGTGGAGCACCAACTTCATGCCAGGTATTATTGTAAATAGTAATTCATTTAATCTTTCAACAATGGTAGAAGAAGAAATCATTATAACCCAGTTTTACCAAGAGAAAACAGAATGTAATTTTTTTAAATATAAAATTCTTGGTATAGCTTATTTTGAAATAAAAATCTGGTGAGATTCACTTTATTCAATAATAAAGGTAAAATACTTTATAAAACCTAGGAAATGAAAAACTATGGTGGAGGGAGAAAGAAGGAAGGAAATAAATGTAAGAGTGGGAAGAAAGAGTAGGAAGAAGAAGAAAGAGAGACAGACATATGGAAAAAGAAGAAACAGAAAAGGGTAAATTCTGACCAGAGTTAAAAATAACCACTTAATCAAAGTAAGATATTGTGGTCTATCACTGTCCTTTGAAATAATTAGCAAACTAATTACTCTTACCAGCTCTTCAACTGTTATTTCTTTGTCCTTAAAATCTATTTTTATTCATTTATTTTTTTTAAAGTATGACTTGGGATTTTTTTGGCTGAGAAAGATTCACCTTGAGTTAACATCTATTGCCAATCTTCCTCTTCTTTTTTTTCTTCCCCAAAGTCCTAGTACGTAGTTGTATATTCTAGTTGTAAGTCCTTCTAGTTTTTCTATGTGAGCTACCGCCACAGCATGGGTACTGACAGACGAGTGGTGTGGTTCTGCAACCAGGAACCAAATCTGGGCCACTGAAGTGGTGAGAGCACCAAACTTTAACCACTACGCCATCAGGGCTGGCTCGTTAAACGTTATTCTTTTTTTTTTTTTTTTTTTTAAAGATTTTACTTTTCCTTTTTCTCCCCAAAGCCCCCCAGTACATAATTGTATATTTTTAGTTGTGGGTCCTTCCAGTTGTGGCATGTGGGACGCCACCTCAGCATGGCCTGATGAGCAGTGCTATGTCCAGGCCCAGGATTCGAACCAGTGAAATGCTGGGCCACCAAAGTAAAGAGAACGAACTTAACCACTCAGCCATGGGGCCAGCCCCCGTTAAACTTTATTCTTAAACTCTGAGGGTGACAGGGGAGGAAAGACTTAACTTTCAGAGCATGACAAAAATTGGAGTGGCTTCCACATAGTACAAAATGAGAAGATAAAGTTATCTCCAAAAGAGTAAATGACATGAGCAAAAATGTGAAGGCAAAGAGAACATTTGAATAGCATAGAATAGTCTTTTCGCAGCTGAAGCTTAAAGTCCAGAGAGGGGAACAGTGGAAAATGCTGCTGGAAGGCCTTTAATAGCAGGGTAGGGAGTCAGAGTCAGACATATACTCAGCAGGCAGTGGTTGCTATTAAAGGAAACTGCAGTTGTAGTGTGGAGCAAAATTTTCTAGTCCTGAGTTCAGAAGACCAGAATTATTGTTTGTGTTTGATACTGGACAGTCCTTACCCTAAACCTCAGTTTCTCTCTAAAATAGGTGTAATAAGGCAGTTGTGAGGATTAAATAAGATAATATGACAAAGGTATGTTTGCTATGAAAATGTAAAAATGTTATACAAATGTAAGTTTTCATTGTTGGAAGATATAATTGGTGCTTAAAAAAGACTGAAATGGTAAAATCACTAAAGTGATGGCTGTAGGATTGAAAAGGGGGCAATTTGAATGACATTTTGAAAACAAGAGTTAATTGATTCAAATATTATTTACAAATTTTAAATTTAATGATTAAGGGAAAAGGAATATTAATCAGAGAAACTGGGAAATCAGAGGGGGAATGAGTTTGGCTTTAAACATTTCAGCTGTCAGAAGAACATCTGTTAGAAATGTAGAACTGGGGCTTGGGTGGACATCAACTAAAGAACTGTGCGTAGAGGTGGTAGCTGAAGCCATGGAAAAGAATAGGTCGCAAAGTGAGGTTAACAATGAGAAAAAGAGGGTCTGGGTATCTTAGGAACATCTATATTTAAGTGGAAGAAGAACCTGAGTAAAGACAACAGTTAGGTACAGGTCAGCGAGGATAATGTAGTTTCATATTGTCCAAGAAAGAGGAGAAATTTTTTAGATGAAGATGAGCTATGTGATTCAGTCCAATTAGTGAATACAAATTTCTTTAGGCTGTGGTTAGAATAGTTTGGGGTCTTTTTTTTGAGGAAGATTAGCCCGAGCTAACTCCTGCCAATCCTCCTCTTTTTGCTGAGGAAGACTGGCCCTGAGCTAACATCCATGCCCATCTTCCTCTACTTTATATGTGGGACGCCTACCAATCTTCCTCTACTTTATATGTGGGACGCCTACCACAGCATGGCTTGCCAAGAAGTGCCATGTCCACACCCGGGATCCAAACCGGTGAACCCCAGGGCGGCTGAAGCAGAACGTGCACACTTAACCACTGCACCATGGGGCCAGCCCCTAGTTTGGGGTCTTTATCCAGCCGTGGTTCAGGGAATTAACAGTCAGTTGCTAGTGATGATATTAGTGCTGAATGCTGTTTTCAATAACAACCGATGAAAGGTTCAAAGGCCAAGACAATTAGGGATTTTTGTTTTGTTGTTTTTTCTGAGTGGTCCTGAGCAGTTCTTTTGGGCAGGGGGATTTGTCTGTATGTTGATAAATAAATGGAGTAAATAAGGAAGCCATTTGGGTTAAAACTAATTCGGCCTGACCTTGTTTTTCCAAAGGGCCTGACGTGGCCTGTTGCACATGCATTGTATATCTGCTTTAAATATTTACCATGCCCCAAAGACAAGAATGATGCCTTTAAAGATAGGGACGTAACTTCCCCCCGTATCAGCATCTCTTTAAGGATAAGCATCTCTCTCTGAACTAAGGATTAATTAATTGTGACCATTGACCTGCTGTGTTCACCAATTTGCTGTGCCAGCAAAGCAATCTCGTGATTACTGTAAATGAGACATTCTTATCATATGTGATGTATGCTCTTTGTTCCAAGATGGGATATAACCACTCTGTACACCCTACCTCTTTCGCCCTCGGCTAATCCTCAGATCTGGCTCATAATAAACTCACCCTAATTTTGATTTATAGATTGATTCTGGATTATTTGCATTGCATGTATATGTGCACGCATTTATCTGGCTTTGTCTTAAGTTTTGTCCCGTATATTTTCCATTTGCTTTTTGTTTCTGCATTTATGTATACTTTTGCAAGGAAATGTCCTGCATTAGACTTTTTTGGCTTGCCACTCCACTCCAGCTCCTAGATGGAGGCTTTGGTAGCTTTTCTTCCGCGTAACCAACCAGGCCCCAGCCAGCAGATGGCACTACAGCAAGAGGGGCAGAGAGTCCCTTTAGGAGTTCGACAACCGCTGCGGACTATAGTACTTAACGATTTCTCCTCGGAGGACTCAGAGTCACACATTCTCCCGGACTCTAATAAAGCAGGTCGAGTTGTGTGCAATTAAGGCTTTCAGTTTACAAAAAGGAATCTGTGGCTTTGTCTCCTCCACCCCACTCCACCATTAAACTGACGATATCTTTCGTCCAGTTGTGCAAGTGTTGTGAGAAGCGCTGTCAAGATATGGCCGATTACTGGTTCAAGTGGCCAAGGTGACCCGAGCATTAACTACATACAGGAGATAATCAAGACTCTCCTGATGGTTTAAAGAAAAATCCATACAAAAATGTAATGATCTGAATGTTTCCCAACAATGTGGAGCTGTAGCATATGAAATACGCGACTCGTTTTTGATATAATGTTCCTTATTTCATTTTGCAAGTTCAGACGTAGCCTAACTATACAGATTTCCCTAAGGAGTAAGAAAGAGCCGCGCAGCAAGGACAGGCCCGGAGGTCGCAGGGGCCGCCTCTTGAACCCTGCTCTCCGGTCCTCGTAAGTGGAAGGGCAGGACGCAGAGCTCTCCGTCGTAGGTGGCCTGCTTACAAACACACCACTCACACACAGCAGGGGCCGCAGCGCAAAATGAAATGCAAAACTGCAAGCCTTTACTTTTCCAAACACACCGAGGCGAAAAGGTCAGGTTACGCCCCAGCAGTAACTTCACAGGAGAACCCAAAAGAGACTGGGTTACCATGACCACGTACGAAGCCTCTGGATAGTGCTCTTACAAGAGCGTAATCAGGCAAGCACCACCCACCCAGGCCCCCCCTAGCTCGGCAATCTGCTCGCCACTCCTGATTGCGTTTGGCGCTCGCCACTTTGCCCTTGCGCCTGCGTACTAAGGCTCCTGCCCGTCGCTGCGGCCGGATCGGGAAGTGTCAAGCGGGAGTTGGGTTCCGCCGCCTTCGCCGCTACCACCGCTGACCCCGGACCCCCTAGCCAGGCCCGGGTCCAGGCGCCATGACGAACGGTGAGAGCCAGTGCCCAAAGCGGAGGATGGGAGTGAAGGACGAGGGGAAACGTGGCGGGCGGGGCTGGGACTGACGTGGCCGTTCTCCCCGCCCCCTCCCAGCCCAGCCCCCCTTGGCCCCTCGGTGCTCCTAACTCCTGTCCCCCACCCTCTCCCGGGTTCCCCCGTTCTGCGCCCATCTATAACCACCACTGCCTCTCGTGCCTACACCCCGAGTTCTCGACCTCTACCCTGTGTTTTCCCTCTCCCCTTCCTGGAAGTTCGTTCTGGTCCTTAAAGGCCTCGAGGGGAGGCCGGACCGGGTTGAACTGTTGCTTAGCACCAGGGAAGAGAGGATCCTCCTCCCAGCCCCCTACATTCTCATACTTTCGGACAGTAGGCTCATTGGGACGACCAAGAAATCACAGAGAATCTCAAGCCTCACACATTTTGAGGATGAATGTAGACCCTAAAAAAGTTCTTGTTTGAAAAAATGCTGGGAAGCTTTCTCTTGTTTGATTCTAAAGTCCTGCCTGGGTGATCCCATCTGGAGACCCTGGCTAGTGTTGCAAGGATTGGCTTTAGACTCTGCCTCTTCTAAATGGTGTGGCAGCTGCCACCCTGTTTATCTGAGCTAATATTCCAGGACTCTTCAAACACTTTATAGACTTGATATCTGTATTTCAGAGAAGGGCAGGAAGCAGGGCCTTCATGGTCTT
Source organism: Equus caballus (assembly GCF_041296265.1). Classification (NCBI taxonomy): domain Eukaryota; kingdom Metazoa; phylum Chordata; class Mammalia; order Perissodactyla; family Equidae; genus Equus; species Equus caballus. The sequence goes on along the minus strand of NC_091688.1, from coordinate 64,310,071 downwards.
AAGAGTCAGCCTTACAGGAACGAAGACGAGGCCGCTGAGGCAGTATGATTTGAGGGACACAGGAAAGCATTTCTTAAAAGTACCTTTTCCATAAGCCTGGCACTGAAGACTCAAATTTCACCTCCTCATGAGTTTTGGCATTGTCTGCAAAAACTTATGGGAGAAAAAGACTAGCACCTGAAGGTATCACTCTTTGTAAAAACTCAGTGTATGTATTAATTTGCTGGACCCTTTTTTATGTGACACCTGTGAGATAGTTTTATTGGAGGGAGAGAGGGAGGTAAAGTGGTCCAGAACTGGCACATGCTAGTTATGTAAAATACCATTTTAGAGCTTCCTGGGTAGTCGGAGGTCTGAGATTACTACACATAGTAGGAGAAGGGACATCACCTAGAGGAAGAAATCGCCGGAACCAGGAAATGCAAGCAGTCTGACATAATAATTTCTGAATAAATTTTAGTCACCCTCACCCCCTTTGTGGTCCGATATCTTTTTTGCAGCTAGGTGATTCATTGCGCTTGTATGTACACAAAATAGCTTGGTATATGTATATAAGAAATAGAATTAATTGTTCAAAGCTTTTTTCCCACAATTATTCTACTATGTTGAAGCCTTAGATATGTATATTTTTTACAAGAATCTCTTGTTATTCTGGCAGAAATTTGAGTTGTATCATGCATGAAGAGTAAGATTGTAGTCATATGGATTCGAACTCTTGCAATTTCCATTAAGCTTTATTTTTTGCCTTAACACATTCTTCACCAACAGATGCAGATCTGAGACTTGGCTAAATATCTAGCTCTCCTTTATCACATGAGTGGTTTATAATAAGAACATGTTTAATTCTCTCAGCTCAGGCTCCAAGGAGTTCTTATGCTTCTCTCAACCTATTGCCAGCCCTGACATCTCTGGGAGGCTGCTTCCACATAAACTGATGTACTCTTCTCGGGATTTGTACTTCTTGAAAGGGGAAGGGAGTGGGCAGTGAAATTATTCTAACCGGGATGTCTGTAAGCAATTTGGGGGAACAGTAAGGTGGCCTTGTTTATCCCAAAACCTTGGTTCCCTCCTGGCAAGGATTGGCACTGCAGATGAGCTTATCATCTTGATGGTATACCAGGCACACTCTGCTCTCCTGGGAGTTCTCAAGTGGGATCACCTGTCCCAAGCTAGATTCACACCAAAGTTTTCTTTTCTTTCTGTAACAGTGTACTCCTTGGACGGGATTCTGGTGTTTGGTTTGCTCTTTGTTTGCACCTGTGCCTACTTCAAGAAAGTCCCTCGTCTCAAAACCTGGCTGCTGTCAGAGAAGAAGGGAGTTTGGGGTGTGTTTTACAAAGGTAAGATCATATCTGGACAGGGAGAAGAGATTGCCATCTCTGGGCAGTGAGGTGCTACAAAGTGGGGGATGGGATAGGCTGGGATTGTATTTGGTTCCACTTTTACATAATTGTTTATTTTAGCATCAAGGTAATTTTAGTGTTCTCCATGGAGTAAAAGTATATAAATTTAAACAGTTTTAGGCTGGACTGGAATTGTTCGGAGGAATATTTTCCCAATGGAAAGTTTTTCTGTTTCTTTTCTTTTTTTTTTTTTAATGATTGGCACCTTAGGGGCCGGCTCCGTGGCTCAGTGGTTAAGTTCGCACCCTCCGCTGTGGTGGCCCAGGGTTTGGATCCTGGGTGCAGACATGACACCACTCGTGAGGCCACGTTGAGGCGGCGTCCCACATCCCACAACTAGAAGGACCTGCAACTAAGATATACAACTATGTACGGTGGGGGGGGTTTGGGGAGATAAAGCAGAAAAAAAAAAAAAAAGATTGGCACCTGAGCTAACAACTGTTGCCAATCTTCTCTCTTTTCATTCTTCTCCCCAAAGCTGCCCCCCACCCCCACCCCGTATCCCCGTACATAGTTGTATATTCTAGTTGTGAGTGTCTCTGGTGTACTATGTGGGACGCCACCTCAACATGGCCTGATGAGCGGTGCCATGTCCACACCCAGGATCCAAACCAGTGAAACCCTGGGCTGCCGAAACGGAGCTCGTGAACTTAACCACTTGGCCACAGGGCCAGCCCCTGGAAAGTTTTTCTGAATTCCTGGAACTAATATATTGGAGTCTCTTTTAAGTTCTGATTTCATTAGCTCAGATTTTTTTTACTTTTTATTTTGGACACCTTTGTCTGGAATCCTACCTACCTAAGTCTTTTCTCAAAATAGGGCAAAATACAAACAGTTTATTGACCTAGAACCTAGAGCTTAAGGGTAGTATTTAAATACATTCCTGGATGGGTTCTTGAGACCCTTGCTAGGTCTCTTCATCTGTGCCTAGAGATTTCACAATATCACCTTGAAAGTGAGGACTTCTGTAAAGGGCAGCGTGTGATTTCTTTTCTCTTTTTACTTTTGTCTGCCAGCCGCTGTGATTGGAACCAGGCTACATGCTGCTGTGGCAATCGCCTGCATTGTAATGGCCTTTTACGTCCTATTTATAAAATGAATTCCAAAGCATCCATCTCACCAACTGCCAACCAAGGGGACGAGGGTGAAGAACCTGTCGGGGCCTGGGCCCACCGTAGGAGAGTTCAGCTAAAATCATCCAAGTCCCCAGGATGACACCATAGCATCTGCCCCTGCCATATGTGGGGAAAACTCTTCATGGTTACAGACATTATTTATGCTTCAGGAGACTCCAGAAAGCCAACTTACTTTGATCTGTGTGTAAATCAGTCCTTGGCAGAGAGCATATAATGTCCAGATGAATTACATCCCTCGGTGATAAGATTACATAGCTCCTGCTTAAAAACCTGTCACCTATTTTGTTCTTTAGCTCCTCATCAGAGTCTTTTCAAACTGAGGCTCAGAAGGGAACGACATAGGCTGTGTTCACACCTCTTGGAAGGAGTGATAATCTTCAAGACTTGACTTTTTTTTCACTGTTTGATTTGGATTTGGCAAATTGGGAGAGGGACTGGGTAGGAAACAGGAGTTATACATGCCAAGAAATGTTTTGGCTTTGGAAATGTGTCTTTCATATACCCATCTGGGAACATAAGAGAGATGCATGGTCCTCATTGCAAAAAGAGAACAGATGAAATAGCTATGCTGTGGGCTGGTAACTCAAGAGTTTTGCCAAGAGAATCTGGGCATACATAAGACTTGGGAATTATCTGTCTGTGATGAGACCAGAAAGCAGTAACTTAGACAAGAAGAAATGTTCTATTCACCAGTATCCCCAAAAGGAGACTTCACCCCATCAAATGGTATATGGAAAATGAATGCATTGTTGCTATTTTCCTAAAGTCTTTTGTATTTTCTAAATTACTGAGTGCTATACACTGTTACTCAGTTTTAAATGCCACAACTAGAGGAAAGAGAAACTATTGAAGAAATAGTTGTTTAATATATTTGCAGTTAGAGTAGAAGAGATAAATAAATCTAGTATATTCATATACTAGTAAAGTCATCCAGTGTAAGAATTTGTTGTGATGTTAGATGGAAGTTTTGTCCTGTTATCCAATATACAAACTTATTCTTTGTTTAAATCTGGGTTTTTATGGCAATTTTTGGTTGATTACTTGTTTGTCTTGGCCAACTCTTAATTTTCTTCCTATTGCGGTACTCTTTAGCTGTCTCTTGGAAAGTCTGTGTATTATAAGAACATGAGAAATTTGAGTAAGTGAGAGAAGTTGCTGAGATTCTTAGGCATGTTTGGACAGTTTATAGAATCCATGAATAAAATGAGGGTGTTTTCTAAAGTAAAGGAAAGCAGAGGTTTGCAGTTGAGACTGATGGGCTTTTCCATGGAGTACGATAGCCCCTGAGCAAATCATTTTAGATGACTCAACGTTTGAAGGGAAGAGTTCTCCATTCCCTCCTCATATATGCAAAAGGATCAACTGTTGCATTTATGAAGCCTAGAACTTCTCTATTTTTTTTAAGAAGGAGTTGGTCTGAAATTAAGTTGTTGTAAAATGCAAGCATAGGTATAAGTCTACCAGTTGAATTGTCCATTAAAGTGAAACTTGACTGTGGACAAGGTAGCTGTGGTTGACCCCTGTGTGGCAATAAATTGTCTTTTGTCTTACTCCAAAAGGACAAAAGGTGCTAGGAAGTTTAGGTTCTGAATTATGCAGTATAGTGCTTTGAGGGTTTTTAGAAGTATAGAAGGTCATCAAGTAAACACTACATGTCTGATCATCTCGGAGTCATGGCTGTTATCTCTTCAGGAATTGGTCCACAGGGTAAATTTCAATGATTCATATGGTTTCCATTGTCATTTCTGAGGCTCTTTCACATGAGAGAAAGGAAATCTAGTGGAACAGGAAAGAAGAGTTACACCTGTGGGTGTCAGTTTGGATCTGTTGGCCAACAAGAATGTCACTCCCTGGAAATACAGGTTCAGCACGTTTTGCACTTGTTATTTTGTAGCTTTAATGACTTTTGTTTTCTAATAGGGCTAACGTCTCTAAGCTTGGTGCTTAGAGCTGCTTCATGTTTTACACTAGTTCTATTTCACAGTTCTAGTTCTTCAAACCAATTTTTACAGCCTGTTGTGTGGGTCATCTTAACCTAAACTCTTGAATTGTTATATTTTGAGATATTTTCATACCAGAATGTACCCCAAAAGTGTACAGAGTGAAGGTAATTTACAGCAAGAAATACACAGCTTATTTCATTTCTTGACTTTATGTAAGCAGATGAGCAGAAACCTGTTTAACTCATTACTTTGGTTGATGTGTCATATATTTTTGACTGAAAATTGCAGGAAATTGTTCCTCAAAGGGAGTCTTTTTAGGGGTGGAAGAGTGAGGATAGCAATATTGCCTCTGATTCAGACTGGCATCACCATAAACCCTATATGCCAGGGTGGAAGGAAGTCACCTTTTTATAGTTGAAACACAATTTTTTTATTCACCATTGTCTTCACAAATCCTTGAAAATAAAATTTCTTTCCCTACCATTTTTTTCCATTTTATTTGTCACATGCTGAATTTGTTGAACTTTATTCAGTACTCCCCTGGAGTCTGCCCATAGTGTGTATACCTTTTTAGTTTATATTAGTGAGTAGCATCATTCCTGTTAACCCATTGTGATGGTCACTGAATGTATGAATCTGTGAGGGTATAGCTTTCTCTTTTGGGGGAGCTGATATATGTATCAGCATATATACATGAGTAAATTTTTGTGTGTATTAAATAAGGTAGATAAAACTCCCCAATACATTTTACTACCACTGCTGTTAAAATACAGTTATCATCTGCCATTACCAGCCATAAACTTCTTCATTCAAATGAGGTTATCAGGTTAACCAGAATATCCTTGAGCCAAGGGGATTCTGGCATATGCAGTGAGTACTTTTCTGGCATATGCTATGAATACTTTCCCCCCATGTGTTTATTCCAAATGCACGGTGGGACTAGCACAAGTTATAAATTCACAAATGGTTTCTACTAATCTCCAAAGTTCTTCTGAATTATCTTCTCCCTACGCATACCTATTTCATTGAAAAAGGCGAAAGCAGCAACTGAGACATTAAAATGGTGCTCTCTGTTGTGAAAGGAACTAATTCTACTTATATAATCACTACTTTTTTTCAGTCTACTCGTTCTGGAGTTTGAAAGTCAGATATGTTTCTTATTCTTCTCCCCAAAGCCCTCCTGTACATAGTTGTATACTCTAGTTGTAGGTTCTTCTAGTTCTGCTGTATGGGATGCTGTCTCGGTATGGCCTGATGAGCAGTGCAATGTCCGCGCCCAGGATCCAAACTGGCGAAACCCTGGGCTGCCGAAGCCGACCACGTGAACTTAACCACTCAGCCCTGGGGCTGGCTCCTCAGATATGTTTTAAAAGATATCAGGGTAAATGAAGGTTCAGCAATATGACTGCCATACCATCAAGTTCTGGGTAGCAAGGGGGCTCTCTGTGAGGACAGGGATATGCCTTCCTACCTTTACTCATATTACAAATATTCTGACTACCTAGTCTTTGGATTTAAATGATGTCTTCTCACCTTTCCCTTTGGTAAAATAATGTTTGCCTTCTCCCTTGGAGGAAGGAGCTCCTGGGCAAGCTGCTGTTGGTAATGACCAGGATTCACCTCAATGGGAAAAGAGTCATTCACCCATAAATTTCCTGAGATTGAATCATCTTGTTTCCAGAACTTGGATCAAAGACTTGGATCAAAGATTAAAGAAAAATTATAGGTATGGATATAAATTTGTAGCTGCACAAAGATCAAAAGACAACCATGATTCAGTATTGTAGGAATTTGTCCCGTCCCTCCTTGGGACCTGGGTTCCCCTCCGAGCCACGAGAGGGCAGCAGAGCGATCGCTCGACGGGGCCCTGCGCTCGGCGTTTCCTCCCAGAATCCTCCGAGGCGGGGGAGGGGCAGAGAGCTTTAAAGGAGGGTGCGGACTTCCGCTGCTTTACGGAGGGAAAGCGGCCTGGGGTCGGGGAGTGTGTATTGTGCTGTGGTGTTGTGTGGAAGGCGCGTGCTGGCCGAGCGTGTGAGTGGACGGGCGCATGTGTGAGTGCGAGCGTGGGGCGTGCAAGGCGAGTGCGCGTGCCCGCCCCTGCGCCCTTCCCCCCGCCTACACCTTGATCTTATTTGATCGGGTTGTGATCCCAGCCCCGCCGGGCCGACCCGAAATGAGAAGCTCCCCTCCTGCGAAGCCCACTCCTCGGGGCGCTGTGCAGCGAGGCCCCCTAGGCGGCGGCATCGCCGCGGCCCTGAAGGTCCCGGAGCCGGTCCTACGGGGCCCGGCGCTCAGAAGTGATGAATTGATCAGATAGACGAGGCCGGGCTTGTCCCAGGCCGCTGATTATCGAGGCGATTCTGATCTGAGCCCGACTCCGGGGGCATGGCCGCCCGTGGCGCTGGGGCTAATGCGTTAACGGTCGGCGGGGACCCCCCCCCCCCCCCCCGCGGCAGCGGGAGCTGCACCGGGACGGAGGCCTTGTTTCTGCTGCAGCTTTTCTTCCTTGCTTCCTCCCTTGTTTTCTTTAGGCCTGCCTTGTCATGATGACTGTATGGTGCCAACACTGGTGCCCTCTGGTCTAAAGGCACTATACAGCGTCTGCCGCTAGGGGATATAGGTATATATGCCTGTCTGTATACGTGTATGTATCCGTAAGAGAAATTGGAAAGCTTACGAGAATTCAGATTCCAGGGACCCGCCCCAGATTTACTGAATTAGAATTATCAGGGAGGTCTGAGAATCTATATTTTTAAAAGCCTCGATGCATGATGGATCACGGTAATTTTTTGATGTTCAGTATCAAATAACCTGCATGAGGTGACTATTCAGAATCACCTCTCTGCCACTTTCAGCCGTTCTAAGTAATGAGAACTGAAACTTCATGGTGCCGTTTGGCAGCAGATACCATCTGAATAGATTGGAGTGTCTGTGGAAGAGGGTTGAGATGGTTTGATGGTATTTAAGGACTGCGCCTGAGTACCAGGAAGAAGCCTTTTCAGATCTGAATTAACAACGCAGATGCTATCCAAACTTAGAAATGGGAATTTGCCCTAAAATATTCTAAAAGGTCTGCCCATATCATGACCAGTCCAACAGTAGGTTCTTGTGAGTGGCTTGTAATGTTAGAAACCACATTAATGCATCAGTTTTTGGGTTTCAAACCCAAGCACCAGATTGTTGAACCACGTTTATAAGAATTGGGGGTTATATATCACAGCACAAATTGACACAGAAAAGGGAAGACTTCCAGGCAAGGAGACACTAGCAGAGTGAGAGAATGAGCAAAGGCAAGGAGCCAGGACCAGGGAGATGGGGCCCTCATGGAAAAGTAGAGCCAGCAGATGACAGCTCAGGAGGTCTGAAATCTGTTAAGTGTGACCCCAGCATAAATATTAATGCTACATAGAGCTACTAAAATTGCAGTGTTGGTAAGCTCATTAAGAGCATGGGCTGTGTCCATTCTTGTTTCCCCAACGCTTAGCTGAGTGCCTGACATAAAGGTTTGTGAGAAATGTTGAATGGATGTATCTGTATGGTTGGAATGACTCCATTTTACAAAATATGAATACCTGTCTCCTGCCGTAAACAGCGCTGTTGTGTCCTAAATCGTTTTCAGCAAGATGACTTTCCAGGTTGCAAATATGCGCAGCAGGACTAGTTTCTAGAAGTTAGGAAACTTCCCTGCCATATTTTAAGAGTAGTCACGTGGCAACTCATAGTCCATGGGTAACAGACACTTCAGGCTTCATCTTGCACAAATCTATTTAATGGAGGATGTTCTACTATGACTGATTAATCCAGGGGCTTGTCAGCACTAGGTGGAGAAGAAGCCACCATCGGTCTTTCGGGAGTAGCCGCCATTGGTGGCCGCAGTGTGAGGGGAAACTGGAGAAAAGAGAGAGTGCGCTGTGAATTTCAGATCCTTTACCTTGTCTGGGAACCTGTAATCGCCCATACATTTATAGGTACTCTGGAGAAGGTTCTTGTAACAGCTCGGGAAACTGGCATATAGAGGACTGATGAGAGGGGGCTATAGGTCTTCCACTCGCAGGTTTCTGCCTCTTGCTGGAAATTTAGTCCCCTAGACCTAAGGCTGAGTTAGAGGCTCTGAAAATGGAATTCATTTGCTAGCTGTATAGTCAGCATGTCCCTGGTATTAGTCTGAGATGTGCCAACTTAATCATTGCTCTTCCAAGACTCTCAGTTATCCCTGAAGGTCCCTAATAGCCAGTTACCTCAACTCCTTGAATCTTGGGTCCATTTAGAAAAACTCTTGCCCCAACTATCTGCCCACACAGTCTTTTAACCCTTACCTATGGATCCCTGGATGCTGTGGATAGACTCCTTCTTAGGGTTGATCCAGTGTCTGATGTTAGCTCGGGAAGTGATGGGGGGTAGCGAGGGAGGGGGTAAACATTCTCCAGGGAATTGGATCTTGCTGCGTCTAGAAGATGGTGTGGGGAAGAACAGGGGAGAGTGAAATCAATCAGGAGGAGAAAAGTGAGGAGGGAAAGATAGTTGCATGTAACCTCAAAAATCAGCCAAAGGCCCTTTTTACTCTGTGGAATTAGCCGAAGATTTTGTTTATACAGATGAGCACAATCTTGGAGGATCTCTGTTCATTTTAGATAATAAAAATAGTGAAATTGCATTACAGATACAGATGTAAGAAAACAGGGAAATCTGTGTACAAATGAGTACCCATTGATTGTTATTTCCCATGTGACACTTTACCTTACTTGATTGGATGGCATTGCCCTTAGGGTGGAGGGGCTCCGGCTCCACCACTTACCCACGGGTATCCTGGGTGGTCTCCTGCTGTAACAGTATCTCACTTTTGTTCTTGAACATCCCCATGTGGTGATCGTACAAGGCTGCTAAGCGGAAATCCAGGTCATCCTTTGGTATCTACAGGGAAAGTCAGCCATCCCCAGGGTTAACTTGCCACCTCTGACCCCTCTCTGGTCAGGTTCTGTTGGGCTCTACTCTTCCCCAAAAGCAGAGCAAACCCCTTTTGGGCCTGAAGATCTACCAGCTCCATACACACCAAATTGTTGTACGTGATGACTTCTTAATTCTTGTCAATATAGAATTGTCTCTTATGGTTAGGTCCAAGGAGTGGTGAGCTCTCCCTGGAGACATGGGAATCACTATACTGTCCTTGACTTTGGCTTAATGGGTGTTACCTCATTCATGGTTGTAATCAGAAAAGTGGGAAGTCTGATGAGAAAATGATTTGCACCAGATAATCAACTGGAGCAAAACCCAAGCCTTCTGACTCCCCAGAGGCCAGATAAATTGGTATTTGGTTTTGGATTTGGTAGAATCTTGGACTGGGGACAAAATAAAGGTGCTGAAGCAGTCAGGGACAGGCTGCCTTTTAAAAAGGATATTAATGAGTCCTAAGTGGATGTAAAGAGAAATAGCATTTCAATGCTTGGTACCTCAGGATCAAAAAAATAAGCATCTCGCCTCATGGAGTTGATTGTGGGAGTTGAGTTGAGCCGATTCCAGGGTTCCTGTTGCTGAGCAAGGTGAGTTGGGTTCTTATATGGCAGTTTCTGCAAAAGAAAAACGACACCCAGGGCCTGGTTATAGGAGGCCTTGCTGATGTGGTAGCTTCAGTGACATCCATCCCCTTATGCCATCCTATTTTAATTGAATCTCAGAGGGACATCTGCCAAGAGAAGAACGAAATGGGGCAAGACTCTCAGGCTTCTGATCCTCCTAAGTTTTCAATCTCAGAACTGGCAGAAATGGGCCAGGAATAGAGGGAACAGGGTGGAGTGGGACAGGGGGTGAAGGGTGGGGAGCAGATAGGAAAGATGATGAGCTCAGGTTAAGATGTCCTATGTTTCAAGGAAAGGTAAGACATCCTAATGCAATTAACAGGTAGAAAATTGGAAATCTGCAGTTGTTGGAGGAGAGCTAAGGACAAGTAATAGAGATCTGAGGGTCCACATGAGGTGGTGATTGAAGCCTGCAAAAAGGAGTCTGGCCAAAAGGGAAAGGGTGGTTCATGAGAACTGCACACTATTCTAACTGGGGCGAGGGAAGGGACACTAAGGCAATCAGAGACAGGAGAATCAGGAGCATGCAGTGTCTGAGCAGGAGAGAAAAAGATTTCAGTAAGCAGGAAAGGGTCATCGTGACTGCAGGAATGTCAAAGAAAAGATCCATTGGGCATTGAATCCCCTAAATAAAACCCCACAAGCATGAATGTGAAAAATACATAACTGATTTCTTCATCACATGTAAAATGCCATACTGTCTGCCACTGTATCCCAGTGCCTAGCACAGCGACCTAACCCGTGGTACACACGGTGTTTAAAAATTAAATATTGGGGCTGGCCTGCTGCTGTAGCAGTTAAGTTCATGCACTCTGCTTTGATGGCCTGGGGTTTGTGGCTTCGGATCTCAGATGTGGACCTACACACCACTCATTAAGCCATGCTGTGGCGGCGTCCCACATACAAAATGGAGAAACATTGGTACATCTCTCCTCAAGCAAAAAGAGGAAGATTGGCAACAGATGTTAGCTCAGGGCCAATCTTCCTCACCACAAAAAAGAAAAAAAAAGGGAAAAAGAAAAAAATATTGGCTGAATCAGTGACTGAATTCCAGTGAGTACAACTACAGCCTAGTAGAAATCTCATTCGACCTATCTGATGTTGGAAACCCCCCCATCCCATATATGGCAAAGTGCTGTGTGACTCAGCTCAATTAGATATTAAATGAACAGTATGTACCAGGTACTGTGCTATCACCAAGAAAGACAAAAATGAAACAAAACTACAAATATATATGATGCAAGCATAGGCAGCTCTCCTCCTATTCCTTGAAGGCTACATACATCTCTATCAGCAGAAAGATGAGATTGTTACACTGAAAAAGTTGACTGTTAAGCATGAATGCCATCTTCACATCCACTTTCCTTCCATCTCAAAGAAAGGGAAGTCCCTTTTACTCAAGAATAACTCTTCTTCCCTAAACCCAGGCCTTCGTTGCACCATCCTGGCATCCCCTGGACCCAGCTTCTCTCCCATTCCTTTATCACTGTCTAGCTGCCACTCTATCACCTTCCCTACAGAGCTAGGCTTCTTTAAGAGTCAACATTTGGGCCAGCGCGGTGGTGCAGCGGTTGAGTTCACACGTTCCACTTCAGCAGCCTGGGGTTCACTGGTTTGGATCCCAGGTGCGGACATAGGCACCACTTATCAAGCCATGCTGTGGCATGCATCCCACACATAAAATAGAGGAAGATGGGCATGGATGTGAGCTCAGGGCCAATCTTCCTCAGCAAAAAGAGGAGGATTGGCAGTAGATGTTAGCTCAGGGCTAATCTTCCTAAAAAAAAAGTCAACATTTACTATCTCCACTTCTTCCCCATTCCCAACCCCTCTTCAGCCCACTGCAATCTGGCCTCTGCCTCAAGCACCCACTGAAACTGCTCTTGCTGGTGACCAATGATCTTTGTGGCTACATCAGGTGGATCCTTTCCAGACCTAATCTTATTTGACATCTGCTGTGTCTGGCACCACAATGCTGATTCCATGAAATCATCTCTCCTCCTATGTGGGTTCAGCTCCTCTCGGTTCTCCTCCTGTTTCTAAGCTGTTACTTCTCAGCTTCCTTCTCAGCTCTGCTTTTTCTCTCTGCCCCTTAGAGGTATTCTCCAGGGGGTTAGTTTCTGCCTTTCTCACTCTCACATTCACTAGAGGAGCTGATTCCCTCCTATGGCTTCAACCACCATGTGAATACTGTGCTTCCAGATGTACATCTCCAACCCACAACTCTCAACCACGTTGCCTACTATTCACCTTCACTTAAATGTCCCACAGGCACCACAAAAGCAACATCTACGTAATTGATCTCAACATCTTTCGCCCTGAACCTCCTTTCCCTGGACTCCTCATTCAGTAAATAGTATCAATTAAGCCCTCAGAAACCTAGGAGTTATCCTAGATGGTCCGCTCTCTTGGGGCCATATTCAGTGGGCCACAAGGTCCCATCAGTCCTGCCCATTGCATCTTATCGCCATCCCCTGCATCACTGCTTTAGATCATTACTCTTCCTCCTGGAGATTGCTGCACCTGCCTCCAGCTGATCCCTCTTGTCCCACTCCCATCTTATCCAATCCACTGCCACTTGTGTTTTCTAAAACATCCATGTAGTATGTCACTCCAGTGCTTAAAGTCCCAAGATGATTCCCCAGCACTTCCAGGGTGAAATCCTAGCTCACTAGCATGGTTACATAGCACACCCAGCCCAATAGGATCACTTCTCCAGCTCCTGCTCTCTTCACTCCTCCATCTCACACCAATGCTCCAGCCATTGCCGAGTCTTTGGCCCCAAATAGGCCACCCTCATTCTCCTTTCCATGTACGTGTACCTGCTGCTTCCTTTGCCTTAAATATCTGGTTCCTGTTTCTTTCTTCCTAACTCACATTCCACCTCCTCCCTCACCTGGCCCAGCTAACTCATATTTGGATATCCAAATTCACCTGCTCTGGGAAGCTTTTCTTTAAGCTCCCAGTTCTCATGACACACTGCGTATAAATCCCTCACAATACATGTGCTATTGTGCAGGCACTTTTGCTGTTGCTTTGTCAGTCTGGCTTTTCTTCTAGAGTTCCTTGAGAGCGGGAGCTGTGTCTAATTTATCTATATATCCTCAGTGTTTAGCAGAGTGCCTGGCATATAGTAAATAATAAATGTTGAATAAACAAAAGGAAACTTTTTGATTTTATTAAGCCACAGTTGCCATTTAATCCACCTTATTTTGCACCACTTCAAACATCTTAAATGCTTCTACCAGAAAAAAGATCATCTAAATTCTCAAATCACTGACACACATACAGAAACACATTCCAGCTTGACAAGAAGACAGAGATGGTGTGAAGACAGATGTATAAAGCATGGCCTGGTGGCTTTCAGAGGATTCTCTCCCATTCCATATCTCATATCTCTTCAGAGAACAGCTTTCCAAACAGGCCAAAGGGTGGCTTGGTGGAACCTGGGCCTGTTGAAGCTCCATTATACCAATCACTCTGCTTTGGGCAGAGAGCCCCTTGCTCCTCTGGACCAGAGCTCTACTTCCCTGTGCTCAAAAGCATGTCTGAAACGTTAGCAGACCCGAATATGGGGACATGGAGGCAGGCAGAAATAAGACTTCTCCGTTATCTGACTCAGTGTCCTCACGAGAGTCCTTTAAGTTACTACTTCTGCTTGTCGTGCCGACAGAAAGAAGAATGCCCTCGACCCTGCTGAGAATCTGTGCCAGATACCACGGTACCTTGGAAGCCCGCATTTTTCCCAAGTAGGAATCATCGTTATCCAACGTAGGCTGCTGGAAAGGGTTTCGGGTGGGAGGCATGGTAAAATGCAGGGAGAGACGCTCTTATGAGGGATGGGAGGCCTGCGCAGCCGCACAAAACCTGGCACGTGGAGGATCCCGGGTCCCAACTGTTTGGAACGCCCAGTTTCTGTTGCCAGGTAACTGCCTTGCCATCTATGACTGAGGTGAATTCCCTTCGAGAAGGGCGCCACCTGGCGGTCCAACCAGAGAGGCCTCTCGGGAGGAAGCGGCTGGGAATACAGAGGGAAAGCGCTGCTGAGCGTACTGAGGAGCCCTGGATTTGCACTCCTGAGCCTTAGTTGAAAAACGCCGGCCTCCCGGAGTGTAGGACTTCTGCAAAAGACTTCGGTTGAGGAAAGAAGTCCTAAAAGATGACCCAGAAATTTCCTTCTGCCTCACATCTAAGAAAAGGATTTTTCAAAGCAATGAGAGAATGGGATGTCAAGAGAGGGAAGAGCCCACGTGTCATGCTTGGAAAGTTGTCAGCTAAGGCAAAGGCTCCTTGCTTAAACTCGATTTAACTATACGAGTCTCCAGGCTTCGCATAGAGCCGGTTGTAAAGGCACGGATATATTTGGCGGGATGGAAGTAAGATCTCTAGAGGCGGCTGTTGCAATAACGCCTACCGGGGCCGCTCTTCTAGGCTATAACTTCTAGAGGAGAGACGGCCTCTCAATCTTATTTCTATCGCTTCACACACAGGAGGTGCTTAATATTTGTCGGACGCCATGTCTGCACAATTAGAGATGCTCATAAATAGCCTGGGGCCCGAAAGGGTAGTGGAAAACATGAATTTGACGGCGATGGCTTGGAGGATGTTTCCACCGCGTTCTTTACACGTGTCCTATGGTCGCCTGTTGGGCCGGTTGCAGACCCCAGGCGCGTGCACTCCCACGCGGCGCGCGCCAGAGGCAGCAGCTGCCATGGCGACCAGCAGGTGAGCGGCAGAGAAGCGCGTGGTCCCTGCCCCACCCGCGCGGAGGGAAAGAGGAGGCGGTTGCCAAGGCGACGTGGGTAGGAGGAGAAGAGGAAGGAGGGAGAAGGAAGGATGGGCGGCCTTGGCGTAGCCGCAGGGAGGTGACTGAAGCGAGTCCAGCCCCTTGCATCCTCCCCCTGAGAACCTCCCTCCCCCTTTTTCCGCCTTCTGCCAGCAGTAGCAGCAGCCGCAGCACCTGAGCCGCTGCTGCCGCTTGCTCAGGACAACGCTATGGCTGAGCCTGGGCGCAGCCTCCATCCCTCTGCCAGAGGCAGGGGAAGAACTGAGCGGCGCACACTCCGGCTTCTGTGGCTGCTGCTCTGGGTTGGGACCGCCTTCCAGGTGACCCAGGGAGCGGGACCGGAGCTTCACGCCTGCAAAGAGGTACTGTCCTCCCCGACCCTACCCGACTTTGGTCAGAAAAATCTTGGATCCCGGCGAAGACCTTGGGGACCTAGGCACAGACAGTTTCAGAGGCCTCGGAGTTTAGATTTCTTGGGGTATGAGGCATGGGGGGAGGGAAGAGGAGCAGATTGGCGTCGTGGAGAGCAGCCCACTGGAGGACTCACGAAATTGATCATCCTCACAGCTTGAGCTGCTGAGCTCAGGGGGAGAGGTCCCAGCTCCAAGGAGCCCAGGAGGAACCTGGGTCGCTGGACTCGGGAATTAGGGAAGAAGAAGACATGAGTTGTTTTCCAGCTGGGATGAAATTACCTTAAAAGTGGTTGAAAACAAAGATTATGTACAGAAGGACAAAATAGAGAGTGTGAAAGGGGAGAAGTGGGGAAAGAAAAGAGTTAGGAAGGCCAGAGGAAAGTAGTGGAGTGAAGTGGGAATCTTTGTAGTTTTCTCATGGCTTCAAGAAGGAGTGTGAAGGTGGGAGATGTGTGAGAAGGACTGAAGGAGCCCATCACGTCTCTTTCTCCCCTCGACATTAAACATCCAGTTACCTTGCCCGGCTGCTAATGGATCCTCTTTATAGCTTTGCCTCCCCCAGTGCGCTTTGCTTAGTACCTGACAGCACACGACCCACCTTTGACCAGACTTTGAGTTCTGTAATATCTCATTTTCCACCAATCTCTACTTTCCTTCTCCGGATTTCTGCTGACATATGTCATCAGTCTTTTTCAAGGTGTTTCTAAAATGTTGCCAACATAATTCAGACAATAGGTAGTGAATGTCTTCCAACCAAAATGCCTTTTGAACATTCTTTTTGGAGGGATACAAAAAGGGTATTAAGGAGTCACAAAACTTAGTTTCCATAGTATTGAAAAAACGATATTCGGTTGTGCTCCGAATAAATTTTTTTAACCATATGGCAGAGGCGGTAACGAAATATTTACAACAACTGCATTGGGAAGGCAAAATAAAAGTTGTTCTGTTATCTCTGGGAAATGTGAAAGACTTCATAATAAATCAAGAGTCTAGCCTTATAAAAGTAATCCCAAATGCCATACTTGACTAAGGTTTTGAGAGGTTGAAATATCTTTTATAAGTTGTCAGTGTTAACTGATTAGCAACAACAGCCCCACCCCATATGGAAATATATTATTATGAAGATGTTCTAACCACCAGACTATCTACAGCATAACAGATCATGAAGAAGTAAGTGAGGGAGAGAAAGTTTTGTGTAAATAAAGATATGTGACTTCTTTTGTGAATATGGCACAGGTGAGCCCAGTCAGTGGGACTTTTGGTAACTTTTATCAGTCCAGATGATGACCTGCCCTGGGCTGTCTATGTTTTCACCCAGCCGCTTTATGATTTGTTTTAAAGATGGCTAGGAACAGGATAATTTTGTCAGTGACCGTGGCTTACTGGCCTTGGTGGCCTGTGGTCTGCCCAACCGAGGTAACCAGTTCAAGCAAGCCCACTTGCCCAAGAATTCAACATGGGAGTTTCCTGGTGGAAGGTAAGACTCTTACAGTCAACTACCACTTCTTGTTGAGATCTTTGTCAATTATGGGAAATGCGAGACATTTAAGAAATGAAACACTTCGTATCATCTTGGTTTGGAGAGAGGGAAGAATATTGATACTTGAGAACTCTAACTTGTATGTAAATTTTGCCTTTAGTCCTTTTAAATGACTGACATTCGCCTAAGCAAAAGGTGTTGCCACAGAGCATGAGCTGAGGTCAGTGGAAAGCGGTGGAATTCCACATGCCAGGGTTCCAGTCCCTGCCTGTTACTTACCACCAGTTTTTGGATCGGTAGAATGGGTATTTCAATAACACTTATCTCAAAGAAGATTGCTTTGAGGGTTGAAAGAGTAAATACAAACAAAACACAATTAAAGTTACCTAACCCCCTTTCCCATTCTGCTTCTTTACCATTAGATCCACACCCTACGCTAGAGTGAAAGTGGCCTAGGAGTCATGCTCATTGGCCTCAAGCGTCAGCAAGTCCTGTTTACACTCTCCTTGAGCAAACAGTAGCTGCTGAACACTCTCAACTCAAAAACAATAAGGAAGAGAATAAACCCATTATTATAATATTCTTCATTTGGCAATATGAACTGACCCAACAAGTTTGGGGGCTTCCAACCCTAAATGGTGAAAAAACCAATATAGGGTAGACTAGCCTTTCTCCGTTCTTAATCTTCATATGAGTTTCTTGTGAGTCTATGTTGCGCATTAATGGCCAAGGCTGCCCCTGATGATAACAAGGCTTTTCTAACCTTGTTTCTGAAATTTGAGGCATCCCCCTGGCTCTAATCAGGGGAAACAGAGAGATTTAGCAGAAGACCTACACCGAGGTGGCAGGGAACGGGGAGTCTATATTGCTAAACTTGTGCTGGGGCTGGGGGTTTCTTTCACAGATTTACAATAACCAGGGTCACCAGTGGAACTATACGTCCTGTATGGTGTTTGTGTTCATGAATCATTTCTTTAATCCTGTGCTAGCCCAGGCTAAGTGCTAACTGAGAGCCAAAGGAGCATTTCCTATAGCACAATGAATCTAAATCAAATGAGAGAGTGGCAGAAAATGCCTTTAACAGATCTGCCTTGTCCTGATGCTCCAGTGCTAATTGCCCCCAAAGGGACCTCCCAATCTATATTGAAAAGCCTGTAAGGCTTAGGAATCTGGCAGGCATGGATTGGAATAAAATTTTTTGAATGAGTGATGACTCTGCCACTTAGTAAGGATGCTACTTTGAGCAAGTTAATTAACTTCTGACGGCCTCAGATTCCTGATGTATAAAATGTGGATGGTAGTACCTATCTAATGAGGCTCTGTGAGGATTAAACTAAGTTAGATAACATGTATAAAGTGCCTAATACATCCCCTTGACATGTCATAGGTTCTTAAGAAATATTGGTAGGCAGAAAAGGTAAGTACACGGATAATGATGTATAGATGATGACATAAGGTTAACGTGTGGTAAACAATGCAGGAGTGGCAATATAGAGATGGAAAGGAAAACAAGAAAACTTATTGGAACAGCTGGCACTTGACCTGCTTCTGGAATAATCGTTTCAGTGGGCAGAGATGGAGGAAGGGCACTTTCTAGCTAGAGGGAGGAGCCTGGGGAAGGTCCTCAGGTGAAAAATGCAAAGGAGCCTGAGAATTGCAAGTAGAGCAGGTGGCTGAAAGGTGCAGTAGGTGTGGGGTACAATAGAAATCAAGACTGGAAAGTTAGAAACTAAGTGGAGACTCCCTGAAGGATTTCTGGCAGAGATAGCAGCCTGCTCAGAGTGGATTTGCACAGATATATAGTAAACATGGTTGAAGTAGGCCAAAAGATGAGCACAGAGAGATGGGGGCAAGGAGGCCAGTTGAGAAGATTTTACTGAGGTCAAGGAGGAAGTTAACGAAGGGACTGCACTGGGATAGTGGCAGTGGGATCAATGGAAAGGCATAGCTATGACAAATATGCGGAAGGTAATGGTTACAAGTTTTGGCAACTGATTGAAAGTGTGGGATGATGGAGAGGGGCAAGCCAAGGATTCTCATCTGGGTTTTGGAAAGGGAAAATGGTGGGAGCGACTAGCCAAAACGCAGAAAGAACAGCTGCATGGAGCAGAGTGGTCTCTTTTCATAGCTCTGACTTACCTGGGATCAGCCCCTGTGCTGGGTGGGAGAAAGTCCTGAGACTCTGGCATGCTACTTCACTGTATGGTCATAGCTTCCAGGCTTCCGTAGTTCCTCCTGTATTTGGTTCTAACACATTATTCAAGGCTGGGACTCCACAGGGAAATGGGTAAAACTAGAAAATATTCAGGACCCCTGAGCTTTTGGGAAATATGTCACCAAAAGTATAAGAGATAAAATGACTATACTTGGAACAGACATTTCTCCAAAGAAGATATATGGATGGCCAAAAGGCACATGAAAAGATGTTCATTATCGCTGATCATCAGGGAAATGCAAATCAAAACTACGCTAAGATGTCACCTTACACCCATTAGAATGACAAAAATAACCAAAACAAATAGTAACAAATGTTGGAGAGGTTGTGGAGAAAAAGGAACCCTCATACACTATTGGTGGGAATGCAAACTGGTGCAGCCACTATGGAAAACAGTATGGAGATTCCTCAAAAAATTAAAAATAGAACTACCATACGATCCAGCTATCCCACTACTGGGTATCTATCCAAAGAGCTTGAAATCAGCAATTCCAAAAGTCCCATGCACCCCAATGTTCATTGCAGCATTATTTACAATAGCCAAGATGTGGAAGCAACCTAAGTGCCCATCAACAGATGATTGGATGAAGAAGATGTGGTATATATACATACACAATGGAATACTACTCAGCCATAAAAAAGAACAAAATCGTCCCATTTGCAACAACATGGATGGACCTTGAGGCAATTATGTTAAGTGAAATAAGCCAGATAGAGAAGGACAATCTCTGTATGACTCCACTCATAGGAGGAATTTAAAAATGCAGACAAAGAGAACAGATTAGTGGCTACCAGGGGAAAGGTGGGGTGCACCTACAATACAACTGACAAACAATAATGTACAACTGAAATTTCACAAGATTGTAACCTATCATTAACTCAATAAATTTTTTTTTTAAAAATGACTATGCTTGGGAACCATCAAGATTGGATTTTTAAATATCCTGCCATATTTGGTAAAGAGAGAAGATTAAGAATCTCCATTTACCATGAAGTACTTATGGGGTAGCCAGATGCACGGCTTTTGTTTGATATCAGAGGGGCCTAACAAACAATGGATTCTCGAGATGTGAAGACAGTTAAGAAGTCACTTTGTCTATTCTCCTGTCTCAAGGTGAGAGGTATACTAAAACTGAATCAGACTGATAGTTATTTGACTTACTTAAAAAAACTTTGAAAATTACAAAAGTGATACATTTCATTTGTAGAAAAATTGGAAAATAGTAAATAAAAAGAAGATAGTAAAAATCACCTATGATCTTATCACTGAAACTATCATTTCTATGTACACATTTGTGAGACAGGCAGAAAAGAGGTACAGGGTGTGGAGTCTGCGGAAAACGGGGCGGGTTGGGTTCCATTTCCAGCTCCTCCACTCAGTAACTGTATGACCACGGGGAAGTTATTTAATCTCCTCGTGCCTCAATGTCTTCATCATCAAGATGGGAATATTAACAGAGTCCACTTAATTACTACAATATGACAGTTAAGCGAGTTAATACACGTGAATTGTTTAGAAGAGCTCCTGGTGCATAGTAAGTACTCAATAAATGTGAGCTGTTATAATTAGATTTTTAGTGAAAGTATAATTAACATGGTCTTATAGTAGTAAAACATTAATAAGAATTTAATGGTGGTAAAGGTGGGTTTAATTGAAAAGGGAAAAAGAGTAGATGTGAAAGATATTCTGAGGAAAAAGTTGACAGAACTGGGCAAAGAGAGGCAGGAGAGCATAGTGCCTAAGTCTGGAGTTGTGCTGTCTGCAGTAGTAGCCTCCAGCTGCATGTGGCTGTTGAGCACTTGAAATGTGGCTAGTGCAGCTGAGGAAACGGATTTTTAATTTTATTTCATTTTCATTAATTTAAAATGTATTAATAGAGTTAAAACATATTCAACCCAATTATTGAAATACCGTTTACTGTGTTTGTAACAACTAGAGTATGTGAATCTACTTTCTTAACTGTCAATTTTATGAAATCTAAATAGAGGTCGAATATTTTTTTCTTTTTTTTTGAGGAAGATTGGCTCTGAGCTAACATTTGTTGCCAATCTTCCTTGTTTTGTTTTTCTCCCCAAAGCCCAAGTACATAATTGTATATCTTAGTTTTAAGTCATTCTAGTTGTGCTATGTGGGATGCCGCCACATCAGGCCTTGATGAGTGGTGTGTATGTCCACGCCTAGGATTCGAACCAGAGAACCCTGGGCTGCCAAAGCGGAGCACTAGAACTTAACCACTTGGCCATGGGACTGGCCCCTGAGATCAAATAGTTCTGATGAAAATTTAGCAACTGAATTGAGATTTGCTGTAAAATGTAAAAATCATGCCAGATTTGGAAGACATAGTTCAGAGAAAAAGAATGTAAAATATCTCAATAATATTTTATACTGATTACATGTTGAAATGATAATGTTTTAGATATTGTCTAAATAAAATGTATTATTAAAATTAATTTCACCTCTGTCTTTTTACTCTTTCAAATGTGCCCACTGGAAAACTTAAAATCTTGTGTGTGGCTCACATATGTTTCTATGGGACAGTGCTTGTCTGGAGGTAATGGCTGTGCATGTCTGGGGTCTGCAGTTGAATCCTAGTTACCATTTCAGCTAGATCATCTGGGACAAGATTCTCACCACTCTTTGCCTCCATTTTTTTGCATGTGAAAAATGGGGATAATTTAGTTCTTTTCTTTTATGGGTTGGTGGGAAGATTAAGTACGGTAATGCTTAAAGTGCTTTGCAAAATGCATAGCATATAGTTAAGAGCTGAATAAATGTTGTGCTTGTTACTCTTTTATGATCTGCTTTTAAAAAACTTAACAGGAACGTCAATCCAAGTCATTAAATGGTCTTGCATGGTATCATTTTAATGAGGAGCTGGATGAACTACCCTAGCTAATCTCTAATGCTACCCTTCCTCTTTGACCATCTGCATTAGACCCATCTCTTCTCACCTCCCTAATGTAGGTCAGCAAGTCTTCCCTCTCTTGGGAATTACCCATTTTTCCCCTCTACTGAATCATTCCTACCAATCTTCAGACGTTCTATTATTTCTCCTATCTTAAAAAATAGAAAAAAACAGCCCAACAACTTCTCTTGAGTTCCGCTTCCCCCTCCAGCTGCCACCCCATTTTACGGCTCCCCTTTATAGCAAAAGCTCTTAAATTCTATAATGTCTATAGCCACTGTCCTAAATCCACTCTTTGCCTTCTCTCTTGAAGTCACTCCAAGCCAACTTTCATCCCCACAACTCTACCAAAACTGCTATTGCTCAACCCAATGGAAATTGCTCAGTTTCAGTGATACTTCATCTACCCTCATTTGGTAAAGCTATGATCACCCTCACCAAGTAGGAGCACTTCTGCTCTTGACTTCCAGGACACCAACTCTTCTGGGTGGTTGATTTTTCTACCCCCTCCCCACCGGTGGCTCCTTCTCTGTTCCCTTGATTAATTGTAAATTAATTGTAAATCTGTCAGTTCCCCAGGACTCAGTCATTGAACATTGTATCTATTGATCGATCAATCAATCGACCTATCTCTGTTTCTATCCAGTATCTATCTATCTATCTATCTATCTATCTGTCTGTCTATCACTGTTTCTATCCAATCTCTTCTATTTTCGTTCCCTTGGTGATCTCATCCAGAATCAAGGCTTTAAACACCGTCTGTGCATCAACAGCTCCCAAACTCATACTTCCAGTCCAGACCTCGTCGCTGAAGTCCAGACTTGTGTATCCAGCTGCATAATGACGTCTGTATGTACATATTTGATTGGCAGCTCAGACTTACCATTTCCAAAACATCTGCTTTCCCCACCATCATCAAACATGTGCCTCCCAGAATCTTCCTCATCTCAGCTAATGGCAACCTCATCTTTTCCAGTCGCTCAGGCTCCACATCCTGACTTCTCTCTCTCCTACTCTCTAGATCCAATTCATCAGAAATTCTTGTTACCTCTCCCTTCAAAGTGTTTCCAGAATTTAACCACTTCTTACACCTCCACTGCTACCCACCCTTGTCCAGGCACCATCACCTCTCACCCAGAAGATGACAAAAGCCTCCTAACTGGTTCCTTTGCTTCCTCCCTGCCCAGTTAGCATCCAGTGCTCAGCCAGAGTCAACCCATGGAAAATGAGAGAGATTCTTTCCCTCCTCTGCTCGAAACATTCCCAAGGCTTCTATCTCAGAGCAGAAACCAACTTCTTACAATGGCCCACAAGGTCCTACCCACAATCTGCCCCTCCCCCACCTCTCCAACCACGCCAGCCTCCTTGCTGTTTCTCAGACCTGTGGGGCAACTGCCGCCTCAGGGCCTTGGCAGATGCTGTTTTCTCTGCTTGGAAGGCTCTTCCCTGGGATGTGTGGTTTATTTCCTAATCCCCTTCAGGTTTTTCTTGAAATATCATCCCACTCTCTATCCCATTTTCTGTTTTATTTGCTCCAGAGCACCTACTGCTCCCTAACATACTCTGTATTTTATTTATTTCACTTATTTCTGTCTTTCCTCTGTAGCACATAAGCTCCATGAAGACAGGGATTTTTGTGTTTTGTTTAACGCTGTGTCTCCAACACCCAAAAGAGTAACTGGCAATTGTGGGCCCTCAATAAATTAATGTAATAGATGAATTATATTCCACTGACAGGATTTATTCAACTGATCTCCTGTTGTTGAACATATAGGTTGTTTCCAACTTTTGGCTGTTATAAGCAATGCTAAGAGGAGCTTCTTTTTACCTATACCTTTCAGCACATCTGTCATTACTTCCTTGGAATAAATCCCTAGAAATAGAATCGCTGGATGAGAGGGTAAGATCACTTTCAGGCTTCTCATATGTATTTCTAAATTGCTTTCCAAAAGTCTTTTTTTTTAAATCAGTTTATTCTCTTACTAGTAGTGTATGAGAGGCTTCATTCCCCTACCGTCATCACAACACAGTTTTTTAATAATCTCATTGTTATTTTAATATGCATTTCTTTTGTCATTACTTTTGAACATATTCATTTTCTCTTATTCTCACTTGCTGTTTAAATCTATTTAATTATGTAACAATTGATATATACCAAATATACATATACACATATGTAAGTTTTTAACCCACCACCCAACTTAGGAATTAGAAGATAATCCATGCTCACAAAGCTTCTCGGGGGTTTATCGCCAGTCCCAGCCCTAAACATAACTGCTGTCCTGAATTTTGGTTTTATGTTCTCTTACATATTTTCTACTTTTATTTCTCCATATACATGTATATGTATATACACACACACATATATACGGAGATTTGAAAAAATATTTTCATTTTCATACATATATATATCTCCTTAAACAAAACCTTCTTTAGTTTTGTTTATTTTTGGCCTTCATAAAAATATATCATACCATGTGTAGTCTTCTAAGATTTTTTTTTTAACTCAACATCATGCTTCTAAACTCATTCATGTTGTTGTATGTCACTCATTGTATTTTGTTCGTTTATCAGTGTTATAAAATACTCCTTTGTGTGATGCTTTCACAATTTAAAAGTTCATTCTCCTGTTGATAGACATTTGGGTTTCCAGTGTTTTGGCATTTCAAACAATGCTGCTGTGGACGTTGTTAAACCTGTTTCCTGGTGTGCAGGTACAGATTTCTCCAAGGTATAAGCCTAAAAGTGGGGTGCTGGGTTGTGGGGTGTGAGCACATTCATCTTCACAAGAGAATGCCAAATTGTTTTCCTCTCATCTTCCGGCACTGTATTAGACAATGCTCTGCTGATATTTGTAGGGTTTTCATGGCCAATTTTTTCAGAAGTGGGTGGCCAGGTCCTTCTTCCTAGTCTGTCTTAGTCTGGAAGCTCTGCTGAAACCTGTCCACTGTGGGTGACCCTGCTGGGATGTGAAATACTGGTGGCATAGCTTTCAGCATCCCAGCAACACGCAGCCGCCACAGTATGACAACCGGTAGATGTGTGGTGTGGTTCCCTGACTGGGAGATGACTCTGGGCCGTGGTGCTGAGAACACGGAATCGTGACAACTAGACCACCAGGACTTTAGTCACTTTAGCCCCAGACATACTAAGTTAGGGCTTAACTGTGGGGTCACTCTCCCTTCAAGAGTGATGTCATTTCTGCAGAGCTCTTAAGGGTCATGTTTACCTAGAATTTTACAGTTTTCTTCAGTTTTCAGTGGTTTGTAATCTGATGCATCCCAGGTTGGATGGGTTTTCTTCTATTCTGGAAGCTGGACAGACATATTCACACTCAGGTTGCTCACTAAAATAGGGTTTGAGTGAAAGCAACTCCAGAGGTAGGCTTCTGGAAATTGGTAGCATCTCAAGGTCTCAGGGTATCACTTAGGGTAAAATAGAAGTGTCACTAGATAGGACATTACCACTGCTCTCCACTCTACCTGAGAGGAGTCTAGTTATAGTAACGGCTCTCAGGGAAATGCCCCCTGGGCACATTTAACCCCCATATTCAGATTTGGTGGATTCAGTTACAATTTAGAGCTTCCCTTTGTGTTCACGATGAATCCTAAAATGAGGGGCTTCATGCTGCCTTACACACTGGAAGAATGAGTTCTGAGAAAAGGACATTGCCAGGAACCATCTAGTCCTAAGGAATTCAGATAATTTCTGGAAATATAGATCTTGTTCATGCGTTGATCGTCCAGTAGTGGAGGTCTTCTTTGCCTGTGTACCCCTTATTTTAAAGAGAATTGCTAACTAGAGAACCTTACATTCTTAATCCAGAAATGACTTCTCCTACCTGGATAATCTTTCAATAAAAAAGGCATCTGTATCAGTCAGCTTTTGCTGAATAACAAACCACCCCAAGACTTAATGGCTCAAAACAACAACCATTTTAGCCTACAGTTCTGTAGTTTGGCTGGGTGGTTCTTCTGGCCTAGGGAAGCTTGGCTGATCTCTGCTGGGTGCCTTATGTGACTGTGGTCAGATGGGGGGTTAACTGAGAGATGATCTAGGATTGCCTCGCTCAGATGTCTGACAGTTGACAGGCTGTTGATTGAGGTGTTCAGGTTCTCTTCCAGGTGGCCTCTCATTCTCCAGTAGGCTAGCTTAGATTCATTCATGTCTCAGAGTTCCAAGTGCAGAAGGAGAGCAAGCCCCAATGTGCAAGCTCTTTTCAAGGCTTTGCTTGTGTCTTATTTGCTGATGTCCTGTTGGCCAAAGCAAATCACAAGGTCAGGCCGTGAAATAGGCTCCACCTCTTGATGGGAGACCCTGCAAAGTCACATTGCAAATGGGCATACATATTGGGATGGAAAGAATTTATTGCCATTTTTACAGTATACCACTGTGAAAAGCAGAGTTGATACTCAGAAATGAGCACTGCAGTCAACTTATAATTATACATTTGGTTAAGTGCTATGAAAAAAAGTGAAGGATATGATGAGAGATTATTACAAGGAGAACTAATGTATAATATACCACAGAGTCTTTTATATACTTTCAGCATCTTGCTGGAAAGATGTCAGCTGAGGAATTTTTAATCACTGTTATCTGTCGATATAAATCATTGCTTCAGGAATACAGCAAGAAAACTACAGCACAGTAGAGAAATATCCTACCCAAGGCAATGCATGCAGAGCATTGATTTTGGAATGGGGCTGAACTCTAGATTGCCTATTCCCTTTTGATCTATCAAATACTGTTTTTAAATAACTTTATTATTTTTGTAACAATGCTATATTCTTATTCTAAAAATTTGATAAATATAGAATACAAAAAAAGGACACAAAACTTACTGAAATTTCATAACTGGTTAAAATCACTGTAAAATTTTTGTTACATATTTCCAGACTTCTTTCTACACTTATAGAATTTTTATAACTTTATACTTATATGTATATATATAACTATATAATTCTCCATAAATGAGATCATATTACACATGCTGTTTCATCACCTGCTTTTCTCATGCAATAATATACAGGGGATATCTCTACCTGTTAATAAATATATGTCTACTTCATCATTTTTAAGACTGCATAGAGTTCTATAGCGTGTATATAATGCAATTTATTTAACCAACCAATTCAGATAGCTTCAATTTCTATTAGTATAAGCAATACTTAAATGAATGCCTTCGCGTATATATTTGTAAACACTTGTTCAATTGTCATTCCATTAAGTCATTAAGTTATATTCCTAGAAATGCTAATTCCTTGATCAAATATAAAATATATTTTATATTGCTCTATATTATCCAATTTCTCTTTTGGAGAAATTGCACCAATTTTACTTCCCATTAACTTTGCATGCCCCCACCTTTCCTCACATCCTTGGCAATAATATCAGTCTTTTCCGACTTTGGCAAATCAGTAGGCAACATGCACACGTGCACACACAAACACACACACCTTTATTCTTGCTTGGTTCATAGCTGAGGGCCCCCACATGTTTCAAACCAGACCCCACCTACAGCTCCCAAGTGACCTCAGAGTGTTTCTGGAAGTTATTACTGCAAGAGAGATAGAATCCTTGCTCATTCTATAGCAAACAATATAAAAAATTCCAGGGCCGGCCCCGTAGCCGAGTGGTTAAGTTCGCGGACTCCGCTTCAGCAGCCCAGGGTTTCACTGGTTCGGATCCTGGGCGTGGATATGGCACCGCTAATCAGGCCATGCTGAGGTGGTATCCCACATGCCACAACTAGAAGGAGCCACAACTAAAATATACGACTATGTACTGGGGGGATTTGGGGAGAAAAAGCAGAAAAAAAAGAACATGGGCAACAGTTGTTAGCTCAGGTGCCAATCTTTAAAAAAAAAAAAAAGAAGAAGTGCTAAGAAGTCATACATACACACAAAATCCCTATACATTATTCCTGTTCTAAATCCCTTCTCAACTGCTCCACCCTCCACCTAGCCAGGAGCGAAAACTCTGCTCTTCGCCCGCACTGTGGCCAGCCTCCCCACTCCTCTCTACCACATTTCCCAGCGTAGTCGTCCTTGGAGAGAAGCTTGTTTGCCTTGAAAAGCAGAGTTGATACTCACAAATAACCACACCAATTGACTCATAAATTTGGTTAAGAGCCACAAATGAAAAGTGAAGGATATGCTGTGAAATTATAACAAGGAGACCTAATTTAGATGGGGAAGGTCAGAGCAGGCCTCTCTGAGGAGTGAGTTGAAGCGGCGAGCAGCCAAGGATGTGGAGGGCTTTGGCAGGTGAAGATGAGGGGACAGCTTGCAGGCAAAAGAGTCTGGTGCTTAGGAAATGGAGAGAAGGCCAGTGTGTCTGGGTCACATCATTTTACACTTGGAAAATGAAAAAGTATATCCCCATTTTTGAGTTTCAAAAACTGTTAAAGGAAGATGTGAAATTTTAATCAAAGGTTCCTGGGGGCGTGGGTTTGTTTAACATTTTTTATCATTTATTTTTACATTTTAAAGTAATATCTGCTCATAATAATAATTCACATTTATTGAGTGTTCTAAATGACCTGCTTATGTTAACTCATTTAGTCCCCAATAACTGTATGAGGTAGGCACTATCAATACCCCACTCCTCTACCCCACACCATCCTTGTCCTCTTTCCTGCTTTATTTTCCCCCACAGCACGCTTTACCATCTGACATATATTTAACATACATACATACATATGTATTTTTAAATTGTCCATCTCTTCTCACTAGAATATAAACTATTTGAGGGCCAGTATTCTTGTATGTTTTATTCATTTTTATAGTTCCAGTGCCTGCCACATAATAGATACTCAGAAAAGTTCTATTCCGGGGCCCAGCCCCATGGCTGAGTGGTTAAGTTCATGTGCTCTGCTTTGCGGGGTTTCGCTGGTTCGGATCCTGGGAGCGGACACAGCACCACTCATCAAGCCACGCTGAGGCAGCGTCCCACATGCCACAACTAGAAGGACCCACAACTAAAATATACAACTATGTACTGGGGAGATTTGGGGAGAAAAAGGAAAAATAAAATCTTTAAAAAAAAAGTTCTATTCTATTCTGAAGGAATCTCCATTTTGTAGATGATGAAACTAAGGCACAGAGAGATTAGCCTGTCTGGGGTCACTGGGCAGGTAAAAGAGCAGGAACTCGGGCAGCTGGGCTCTTAGCCACCGTGCGGCTTTCTGCCTGTCCCTGCTGACATGCAGTTAGTGCAGGGGCCACAAGCTGAAAGTGAAAGTTTCCCCTCCACCCGCAAGGCCCCAAAGGCTAACCTCTGTCAACATCTGCTTAAATATGCTCTGCTTGAAATGTTTTAGGCCTGTACAAGCACATCTGGCTATTCTCTTTTTTTTTCTCCCCAAATCCCCCCTGCACACAGTTGTATGTTTTTAGTTGTGGGTCCTTCTAGTTGTGGCATATTGTCTATTCTTTTTTACTTTCTATACAATCAGATCAGAATATTCGTCCTGTTCTGTACTTCACTGTTTTCATTACTCTGCCTTTA
Source organism: Equus caballus (assembly GCF_041296265.1). NCBI lineage: Eukaryota > Metazoa > Chordata > Mammalia > Perissodactyla > Equidae > Equus > Equus caballus. Next base: position 64,280,707 of record NC_091688.1, on the reverse strand, counting down.
TTTTTAACTAAATTGTGATTCGTTATATGTGTGTACCATAATTTATTGAAACAGAAACGGTAAATAGATCGATTCCAGTCCTTTGCGTGGTAGCAGCGCTGCAGCGAACATCCTCCTACAGAAACTGATGCATCGGTAGGATACATTCTCAAAAGTAGAGACTGAGGGTCAGATTCGAAGTGTTCCATATTTCAGCAGATTTGTGTCAAGTTGGCAGCGTGCATTTGTAAAGATAGCGTTAGTCCTCTCCATCTGCGGTCGCGTGGAGAGGCGGGAGGCTTGGCTATGAGGCCTGCCACCAGAATTTATTCTCACCCAGGAAATCACTGAGTCCCGGAGGGCCCAGCTGGAGAGCCCGTCAGCTTTATCAAGCTGCCAGCTTTTCCAAGTCAGGGCAGACGGGCCCAGTGACTAATTTTGCCAAATTTTCTGAAAATAATTTGGTCAAACTCATAGCTTTTCCTCAATCTGCATTTTCCCTCTGGTAAGTGATAAAAATTGTGCCATTTGTCACATTTCTTCTTAAGCTCTCCTTCTATGTCATACCAGATAAAGCACGGAACAGATAATTATAGTTAGTTCTTGACAGCTGCTGAAAGAAAATATATTTGTCATACTTCCTAGGCGCTCCACTTTTCAAATTCCTTTAAGTCTGAGAAGCCGAATAGGAGGTTATCACTTATTATTATCACTATATAAATATATATAGGAAAAATATATTTGTCATGCATTATTAAAGGCATTTTAAAAAGACACACAGAACTATGCAGTGTGAAAAAATAGATAAATTGAGTTTCAAAGGCCTCGAATGTGATTTTTTAAATCTGAATCTTGATGATATGAAATGAAAGGCAAAAAATATACATATGTATAGGACTTGAATGTAATAAGCCCGCATGCTAATTGGCGTATGCTTTCTCCTTCCCCCATGAAAAACAATAGAGAAAAGCTGCCACTGAATTAGAAAGGAAACCGAAATTCGCTGTTTTTTGGCTTGAAACTGATTACTTCACCCCCCAAACCCAATCCTATGAAAATAAAAGAGTAGTGAGTAAGCCACCAAGAGAAAATATAAAGGGAGCATCAATTATATCTGTTCATCTGACGTTGTTCCAATTCTCCTAAGGATGGTTCTGGCTCAGGACAGCACTTGGGGAAAGTCAAGCATGTCAAACCCTGTGCTAGACACAGACTAGATGCTCCATAAACTTTGAAGTAATGAGTCAACTTATTCTCCCTGTAAAACACTTGTAAATGCTTAGTGGTAGGGCCTCCATTTACAAATATTAATTCAGCAGTGTAAATCAGCTGTAAAAGAAAAGAAGTAAGGGCTGTACCCAAACACAAAATAAATAACAGGTTAGCAGGAAGTTAGAAGAAGACAAAGAATTCCAGAGAAAAAAGGTCAGATTTTTAAAAGAACATATAGAGTTTTTAGTCCTGGATTATTTAAAAGACTAACCCCGCTTCTTGTATTCACCGTCTAGTTTCTCCCATATGGGGATAGATCCATGTAAGATTTCCAAAGAATGTGTGATTGTGGCCAGTGCACTTGATTATCTTTAATGCAGGCAATTGCTTATACATTCTCATTTTACTCAGATGGCGAGTAACGGAAGGGAGTGGCCATGAATGAGCGTGAGCAGATAAAGGTGATACCCCTGGGAGTTTGCAAACAGATTCTCGGGAGCCTCTCTGCAAGAGGAGATAGGCTTTTAATTTCTAGATAACCTAAAAATCGAAGGATTTCTTTTTTAAAAAAGTCATTGTTATCATCCCATCTTTATTAAAATCTTAATTTTATACTTGCACAAACTGAGGACCAAGGAGATCAACAGATTGGTTCACTCTGGGGAGTGTCACTTAGATGTAAAAGTGTGATCCTATAGAATGCTGGCGTTAGGGAGGATCCCAGCGGTCACTCAGACCCGGGGCATCCTCACCAGCTCTCTAAAATAGCTGAGTGGGTGCTTATCCTCAGGTAGGTTATATTGCTCAGCAATTACAAATGTTTAGGAAAGAATACTTTTTAGGAAAGAATACTTATTAAAGAAGCTCACCGTGTCTAGAGTAAACTCATACCCATTGGGGCAAAAAGCATTCTTTTTAAAACATTTGTATTTGTTAAGCAACATAACTGGTCACTTGATGGCCCATTATTTCTGACATTTATTTCCTCCACTCTGTACCCTTTCTGTTTTTTATCCCTCTTAGAAATATTGACAAATACTGTCCATATTGGTACCTGGTGCCAGAGAGCGGGTGTCATCAGAGTACTCACAGTTTGAAAACACCAATGATAGATTTCCTCTAGAGATCATGGACCCTTGTCATGTTTTCTCCACCAAATACTTTTTTTTTTTAAGATTCGCACCTACGATAACATCTGTTGTCAATCTTTTTTTGTTTTCTTCTTCTTCTTCTCCCCAAAGCCCCCCAGTACATAGTTGCATATTCTAGTTGTGAGTGCCTCTGGTTATGCTATGTGGGACGCCGACTCAACATAGCCTGATGAACGGTGCCATGTCCGCGCCCAGGATCTGAACCAGCGGCCTTCTCCCTCTGTACCTCTCTGTGTCTTCACATGGTCTTCTTCTAAGGACACCAGTCATTGAATTTAGGGCCCATCCGAATCCAGGATGACCCCATCTTAACTAATTACAACTGCAAAGACCTTATTTCTAGATAAGGTTACACATTCTGAGGCTCTGGGTGGACATGAATTTTGGAAGGACACTGTCCACCCAGTATAAGGTCCACCCATAGTAAGGACTCAGTAAGTGGAAGCAATTGTGGTTAATATGTGCCAAAGGGCAAATGAACAGAGAAAAATTATTTCAGTGTGGGCTGCAGTGCTTAGGGAGAGCTTCACAAAAGTGAGAGTCAAGTAGGGCTTTGAAGAAGTGGTAAAGTCTAGATAAGAACTGCGGATGTGGCAGGGTCTCCCGGGTGGGGAGAACAGCATGTCAGTACTTTAACAGTAGAGTTATTAACCTTGTAACATTAGAAGTCTCCTTTGGTCCAACAGGAATTAAAAACTATAATCTTTTATGAATGGATAAGCACATATATTATCTATTGCTGTCTATTATCTATTGCTTTATAACAAGTTATCCTAAAATTTAGTGGCTTAAAATAACAAACATTTATTATCTCACAGTTTCTGAGGGCCAGGAATTGAGAAGCGGCTCAGCTGGGAGATTCTGGCTCAGAGTCTCTTATGAGGTTATGGTCAAGGTGTCGGCTAGGGTTGCAGTCATCAAAAGCTTGTTTGGAATCCAAAGCTTGAGGATCATCTTCCAAGATGGCTCCCTCACGTGGCTAAAGGCAGGAGTCAGTTCCTCACACATGGGTCTCTCCTTAGGACTGATGGAGTGTCCTTATGATGCGGCAGCCAGCTTCCTCCAAAGCAGGTAGTCAGAGAGAGAGCACAGAAGAAGCCACAACACCTTTTGTGATCTAATCTCAAAAGTCACACTCCATCCCTTTCGCCATATTCTGTTCATTAGAAGCAAGTCACTGAGTCCAACCCACACTCAGCGGGAGGAGAATTAAGCTCTATCTTCCTCTTGAAGGTGGAACATCAAAGAATATGTGGACCTATTTTTAAATCACCACATCACAGCATATGGTGAAATCATCCATTCCTTTCTCCGTTGGACTAGTTTCCTAAATCTCCATGTTATTATTATTATTTATTAATACGATAATCATTTTGAACATTCATAGTGTGCCAGGCACTATGCTTGCACCCGGGAATTTGGAACGAATTGGCCCAATGCTTGCCCTCAGGAGTTTACAGTTTAATGGGAGAGAGGGAATACGTCCATCAACATAATGCGCTTACGTAAGAGATGAAGGGGAATATGAACAACGGCCTTGGGTCTGGACTACATAAGGGAAACTGCAGAAATGAGAGAAGGCTCCGGGGTAGGTGGCACCTGAGGGCCCAGGGCAGCATCTGAAGATTGACCCGCCCCCCGGTATAGAGTGGATGCTGAGCAGGTCGTGGGAGAGGGACATTCCAGGCCAGGAGATGGCAATGTGCAGGGCTTGTATGGGGGAATTTCAGGTTGCCCCAGGTGGCTTTAGTGGAGTGGGGAGAAAAGAGAATGGGAAGGTGAATTGAGGCCAGTCTTGGAGGCCCTTATAGAGTAAACTGTGTTAAGGAGGAAGATCGAACTGGATTCTGAACACACTGGAGAAGTTTTTTGGGCAGGGTGGCGAATGCTTAGACAGGCATTTTGGAGAACAGAAAAAAATCAGACCATAGACACCAGTGTGTATGTATGTGTGAACTCATTCATTCACTCATTCATTCAACAAATTTTATTGCATACCTGCTATGCATCAGGCATTGTTTATAGAGAAGTTATAGTCTAGCGGAAGATGTATATGTATATATATATTATCATCACGGAGATAAAATTACAACTGCAACAGATGATACAAAGGAAAGGTACATAGTGCAATGAGAGCACATATTAGGGGATTTGACTTAAGCAGGAAGTTAAGAGAACTCTTGTCAGGCCAGTGATAACCCAGCTGAAGTCTAAAGGATGTCCAGGGATAATAAGCCATGAAGGAGTAGGAGTCAGCACATGCAAAGGGCCCTGAGGTGAGTACAAAGGACTGAAAGAAGGCCAGTGTAAGCGGGAGGAGTAGATAAGGAGGAAAGGAGAATGTGGTTAGAAATGAGGTAGGAGAGGAAGGCAAGGATCAAACCATGAATTGTCTTATTTTAATTAACTAATTAATAGTGCTTCCACCTAAAAGGACTTCAGTTTTCAGGATATAGTCCATTAAAATCCAAATATAAAATAAAGATTGTGGTAGGAAAAACACAACTTAAAATTGATAAATGCAGAAAGAATAATTAAATGAATATATGCATGCTATATAAGCAAATTGAATGGAAACTTGACCCTGAGCCTCCCAGTGGCCAAGGTAAAAAAGGAAAACATTATAGAATATGTAACACTCAGAGCCCGTGAAGAAAACACATGAGAAAATCACTTAGCAGGCAGATGCAACAGAAAGATGTACTGATGGGCAAGCTGTGGCATGAGAATGGAAAAGATTAAGAACGTCAGAGGAAGACATTGCAGAGAGATTCACTGATCAGTTAATATAGTCACTGAGACTCTATGATATCTGTAGATATTATCTCCTAGCATCTGCAGAGACTATTATTTGTCATATATATATATATATATAATAGAAATGGAATATGTCTTACTTTTTAAGCCAGAGTAATTTCCTATGGTCTCAAATTGAAATAGCAGGGGACATGGTGTTTAATTACAATCTCTCAACCATTATAGAAGTTGGCACTGCTCAGAGTGGGAGGGGAAAGCGAGATGGCCTGCTCATCAGCAGGTGTAAAAATAAAGAAGTAGGCAGATTTGTCCTGTCTCCTCCTGTGATTGCTAGAAAACAGGAGGATCATCTGAGGCCTTCTTGAAAACTAGGGAGAATGGCATCCTGCCTTAATTTTTTCCACCAAATTTCATTCTTGGACCCAGGCCATTTCTGCTTTGGCAAAGTGAGAAGGTGCTGATGTGAAATCTGTTCCCAGTGATGGGGATCCAGGGATGGGCTCCCCTGGCCCAGGGGAACGTTTTGAAATCGCTGTGCGCGGTGGTTGCCAGAGCCTCAGGCGCTGTCAGGTGCCTGGCTGTGGGTGGGAGCAGAGGAACGCTGTACCAATTTTAGGAGCACATAAAGCAGCATTCCATTTTCTCCCTTGTAGCAGAAGCCATCTGAAAAAGCCAGCTTAGGGCAAACGGCTTGAAATTGAGCCTCCTGCTTTAGGTCCTGTTCTTTCCTCTAGCTCCCTTTCCCCAGCCCCACCTCCCTTTTTCACAATGGACAACACTACAGTTTCCCAAAGGAGAACATTGCAGGGGAGTCAAAAGCACTGTTCCCTCCTCTTGCTTTAGGTTTAGGTGTTTTTCAGATTTTACACTGCAAAGCCTCATAACCTTCTCCAGGCAGAGCCCAAGGATGGACCCCTGGTTTGGGCCTTGCACAGGCCTTCTCAAAACCTCACACGATTCTGGGGCTCTCTCCTCCATCTGGCTGCCACCCTCCTCTGTTACTGAGACCCTCAGGAAGAAAAGTGGCTTCCTTTAAGAACCAGGTCAGGGTCTGGCCCAGTGGCACAGTGGTTAAGTGCACACGTTCTGCTTCGGTGGCCTGGGGTTCGCTGGTTTAGATCCCGGGTGTGGACATGGCACCGCTTGGCAAGCCATGCTGTGGCAGGTGTCCCACATAGAAAGTAGAGGAAGATGGGCGTGGATGTTAACTCAGGGCCAGTCTTCCTCAACAAAAAGAGGAGGATTGGCGGCAGATTTGGCTCAGGGCTAATCTTCCTAAAAAAAAGAATCAGGTCATTCTTACAAAGGATTCCTGAGACCCAGCCCTCTGTCCAGTGAACAGCTGGCTTTTATGACTCTCTCCTGTTGGTTTACTGATAAGAAACACATCTGTTCAGTCGGCTGCTGCACCTGCTGCTTCGGTCTTTCTTTCATGATCGTGGAGGTGAAATTCTGCAGGATTGAGTTGGTTCCACCTTTATCATTACTTCATACAACTTCGAAGCCCTTTGGCAGCTTTCAAAGCATCTTGCCAATCTTGTCCTAGAGAGGACTGTCGGGTCTCTTTCCTAGACCTGACTTTTCCTGACCTAGGAAAAGCTGAAGCTGAACTTGAATGTGCTCGGTGGCGTTTTCATCAGAACTTCTCCCAGGAGGTGTCATTTCCAACAGAGGAAAGAAACTTGAAGAAAGAGTTCAGATTTAAATAATTACCTTGAGTCACTCTCTCTCCTCCCTCCTTTTTAAAAATAGTGAGATAATGTAATGCTCAGCATAAAAAATTGCAACAATGGTTGGAGAAGAAGGCGAGGTTTCTTGAAATCCTGCAACTACATAGGCGACTCAAAAAAAAAAAGATCAAGCCGATCCCTAAAGCCCCACCCATGCTTGATTCTCCCAGCCAGCTTCCCGGTTTACTGCAGGGGCTCCGGAACTGTAACAGCGCTCAGCATCACCTGGAGGGCTTGCTAAAACCCAGACTGCTAGCCCCACCCTAGAGGTTCTGATTCAGTGAGGCGGTGAAGAAGCCTAAGAATTTGCGTTTCTAACAAGTTCCCAGAAGCTGCTGGGGCTGCTGCTCCTGCGACCACACTTTGAGGACCAGGGGTTTAAGTCTAGTGGAAAGGACAAGGGCTTTGAAGACAGGCGGTCTTGGGCTTAAGTCCCAAACCTGCAGCTTGCTCACCAGCCGTGTGACTTTGGGGCGTGTGCCTGAGCACCTCTGAACCAGCTTCTCCATCGTTCAAATGGAAGAAATTCTATCTACCCCACAGAGTTCATTGAGTCAACAAATATTTGTTGTATGACTATTGTAGTACCGGGTTCAAAGCTGGGCAGTGGGGGCGTGACAATGAGTGAGGTACCCTCCCTCCACCAGCAGGCTAAGATGTCCTGATTTCCTACATTTCCCTCTAAAGAACATTTTCCTGTGGGTCAGAGTCATCTGAGGAACACGACGGCAGTGTCAGCTCCCACCCAGGGGGATGAAACGCTGCTGCAGGCTGTCCCCACCTGATGCGCACCCCCCAGATCCAAGAATCGTGCCTAAAAGAACCTCTCTAAGAAAGGCATTAACTTTTTGAAAAAATACTCGATTAAAAAAAATTTGTGAGAGGCCAGCTGGGTGGTGTAGTGGTGAAGTTCACACACTCTGCTTTTGAGACCCAGGGTTCACCAGTTCAGATCCTGGGTGCGGACCTATACACTGCTCACCAAGCCACGCTCTGGTGGCGTCCCACACAGAAGAACTGGAAGGACTTACAACTAGGATATACAACTATGTACTGGGGCTTTGGGGAGGAAAAGAAATTTTTTTTTGAACAGGTAATTCATCTACGTGATAATCAATTCAAAAGTATAAGGGGGTACAGAATAAAAAGTAAGTGTTCCTCCCACCCCTGTCCCCCGCCACCTAGTTCTTCTGCCAGGAAGCAGCCCCTGCTGCCTTCAGATTTACCCCCGGAGTTCGTTTGTGCAGTTGGGGCACCCTGCAGGCACCGGGGGTACATGGAAGACGTGATGGCAGCCCTGACCATAGGCTTCTCTCTGCAAGAACAAAACCAGAGGCAGGAGAATGCTCGTGGGACAACGTGCTAGTTACAAAATCAAAGTATAATGCATAAGTTATGAGGGGTTCCTTTAAATTAATTTTAATTATTCAAATTGGGATTGGGGAGTTGAATTTTAAGCCAAATATTATAATCCAGGAGATTATAGGTATGGACTAGAGGTAAAAAGAAAGCTAGAAGACATTAAAGAAATCACTTTTTTAAAATTATTAAAGCATGTTATTTCTCACGTCACTTTCTACCTGATATTATGTTTCTATATCCATTTACAGCATTCTTGTCCTATGGTGTACAGCTTATAGGATGATACTTTGTATACCATTATGTGAACAGCACTTCCTGGGAGCACAGTGCACAACTGATACAGCTGTACACAGTGGTCCCTGTCTATGCCAGGACTGCCTTGCTCATGTTTGTATCCCTTCACTGTATACTTAGTAAATACTGTTAGCTGAATTACTTTGACGTAAGGTAGGCAACATCTCAAAATGTTATGGCTGGGGCATAAGTTCAGAATAAAGGGAGAGATGGTTGGAGAAGTAAGCAGGGGCCAGGGAGTGAAGGCCCTTGTCAGCCTGAGAGGGAGTCCGGTGCGTACTCTGCGGGCATCAGTGGGGCAGTGACACGTTCTGCTTTGCAGTGCAGATGAGTCACTCTGGCTGTAGCTTGGAGACTGGCTTGGAGGAGAGGAGGAAGCAAAGCCTGGGCAAGTAGTGAGGCGGTTCCTCCAGGCAAGAGGGGACTGTTCTGGCTTCACTCGTAGCAGTGCGGATGGAGAGAGATGGACTGATCAGGAGCTATTTGGGAGGGAGCAGTAGCTAGGTCTCGGTGATTATATGTGGGGCCTAAGAGAGAGCGGTGTCAAGGACATGGTTCCTGGCTTGGGGAGGTGCTAAATCTAGCAATTTCAATATCACAGCGAAAGGACAATGCCAAGATTGGCATTTTGGTTTTTAAAGTGTTTGGAATTTATTAAATATTTTAAAGAAATAAGTAAAACTAATTATTTGAATCCTTCAAATGCAGTTTCTATAGCACATCAAGTAAAATATACATTTGTAAAAATATAAACATTACTTATTATCATTGTAATATAAATTGCTAGCAGATAAAGTTAATGAAAAGGAAGTATTATTCAAAAAACACTGAAGACCAGTATAGCCATCACAAAGTGGAGGATGGTACCATTGAGTTAGTTTTGGGACACCAGAGGGCAGAGCAGTTGACAACTGTCTTTAAAGGTTGGATGTGAATGCCTGAGGAATGTAGGCAGTTAAAGATAAGGATCAGGAGCTCAGGAGTAAGGGCTGAGTTCAACATATAAACTTGGAATCATCAGTCCATGAGGACAATTGAAACTATGGAAACAGCTTTGTGTAAGACAGTTGAGCTGAGCTTTAGAAAAGGCTAGGATTTTAATTGAACTAGAAGATGTTTAGGTAGAAGCGTGGATTTACAAACCGAAGAAAGAGCAAATCAAAGAAAGCTGTGGATTTAGGACTCAATGGATACTGTTAATGGTGTGCTGGTAAATGTTTAACAATTTGCTCTTCAGAGGTGAAGGGAAACCCTGCTTGATTGTGTTTGCTGATTTCCGTGGTGTAAATACTCCCATCGTGGTCAATTTCAAGCTGTCAGTGTCACAGAGCATGGAGTTGTGAATGGACGAGCACAGTCAGCTCTTGTGAGCTTGTGTAAGTGAGCTCTAGCCCATGGCCGGATGCAGTCCTGATGGAAACAGAGGATCCTGTCAGGGAGTGGTGTTAGATATGTTTAAGAGATAAAGTGAACCACCAGCGTGGCTGTAAAACCGTTAGGGTGTTGGCGAGGATGTGGAGAAGTTGAAAACTTTTACGGTGCTGGTGGAAATATGAAACGGTGCAGCCTCTGTGAAAGGCTGTTTGGCATTTCATCAAAATGTTAAATACAGAGTTATCATATGACCCAGCAATTGCACTCCCAAGTATATTCCCAAGAGAACTGAAAACATATGTCCACACAAAAACTTGTACACAAGTGTTCATAGCAGCACTATTCATAATAGCTGAAAAGTGGAAACAACCCAAGTGCCCATCAACTGATGCACGGATAAATAAAAAGCAGTATATCCATACAATGGAATATTACTGAGCCATAAAAAGGAATGAAGCACTCATACATGCTACAATATGGATGAACCTTGAAAACATTATGCTAAGTAAAAAGTCAGGCGTAAAAGGCTGCGTGTTGTATGATTCCATTTATATGAAATGTCCACAATAGGTAAATCCATAGAGACAAAAAGTAGATTCGTGGTTGCCAGGGGCTGGGAGAGGGGAAGGTGGAGAGTGGCTGCTAATGGGTAAGAGTTTGAGGACTCTTAACACTCAGCTTGAGAAACAGGGTTCTGGGAGATGGTGGTGTTGCAGCTGCTCAGACGTATTTGCTCCACTGGAGTTGTGGAAGCTCTGTCTGTTGACTTTCAGGCTAGAAGTCCGTCTTCCAAGTTCAAGTTCTCCATCGTAAACAGCTAACACATCCAAACATTAGGTGTCCTTGGAGAGTTTTGCACAGGCCAGGTCCTAGTTGGCCTGTTTCTTTCAGGTATGATTAAAAGCTCAGGTGAAAACATTTAATGGAACATTTTGATCTCATTAAAACCCAAGAAAAGCACATCTTTGAAACATTATCTCGTAAAGCCCTGCCTTGCAGACAGGTGTGAGTGCCAAACTCTCACTTATCAGAAACGGATTGGAATTTATGAAGGGACATTTCATTTCCTGGTGACAAAGCCACTTCCATCCTAGGGATATTTACCAGCAACCCTGCAAAGCCCTGGGCACCCGATGGACTGGCAGCAGTTACCGCGTGTCTAAATGTCATCGACCAGCCCTTCTCCTGGACAGATTAGCTTTAGGGGAGTTGCTGGAGGAGAAACAGCCGAGAAAGGACAGATGTTGTTTCATATGTACGAGAAGACTGGGATTAGAGAAGAGGGTGAGTCAGGGTGGGCAGTAAACATCGGGCGAACCCGGGAGGGTCTAACTCCTGCTGTCGTCATAGCTGTTAGGCCAGAAATGTCACTGGGCTCCTTTCTCCCAGCACTGCTGCCAGAAAGAGGAGAGGAGGGCCTGGGTGCCCCCTTCACAAGCCCTCTCCAGGCGAGCTCATAGAGTAGCTGGCTGCTGCTTTTGTTTTTTTCTAGACAATTTACAAGAGCTCCCCTGAACATAATCTCCTAATTGTCCCGAGAGTTTGATGTTACTCGCTTTGGGGGGATCTATTTAATTGTGTTATTGTGGGGGGGCGGGGGCCGGTTATCAGCCCTGTTTCATGGGCAAGGGCACCGAGGCACCGGGAGGTTTAAGAACCAGTCCACGGTCATGCGGTTGGGGGGTGGCAGGACAAGACGAGTGTCTGGATCTCTTAGCTACTGTGTTTCAGGCACTGTTCTGGGAACTTGGGCTCCGTCAGTGAACAAAAACAAAGATCCCTGTTCTTAAGGAGCTTGCCTCTGATGTGGAGTGGGAGCAGGGACAGAAATGGACAATAAACATAATGAGTAGCTAAGTTATCAAGCGTGTTTGAAGGTGGTAAGTGCTATGGAAAAAAGTCACTCAGGATTTGAGGGTCAGCGGGACGGAGGGGAACGGATTACTGCTGTAAACAGGGAGGTCCCTGCAGTAGGGATGATACCGGGGGGTTTTGTGGGGGACAAAGAGACCAGCCCAGAGTCCGGTACAAGGGTGCTCGTATGTGTTCACTAATGGACCACACCAGGCCCGTCTGCCTAGCTAGCCTGTCAGTGTCTCCCAGGAGCCTACAGGCCAAGGCTGTGCCCAAAATGGACAGGCAGCTCAAGTTACAGAGGGGCTGGACAGCAGGGTCAGGGTCCTGCCTGGCTCAGAACGTGGTGGCACACACTGGCCCAGCTGGGTGCGGAGACCCAGAATCTGCTTTGTGTGATGTGTCCATGGCCAAACCAGCAGGGCAGGCCCTGCTGGGGCCACTAACCACTTTCCCTGCTGTTTTGATCAAAATGGAAGCTAGAAACCCAGAGTAGAAGAGAAAACGCTGAAGAAGGGACAACGTAAGGCCAGGGCTCCTCCATACTCTTTCAGACTGGGAGCCTCAGTGCTCCCGGCACCGTGTTGCTAGGCAACAGCACACAGATTGAGGACAGCCAGCAGGGCCAGCCGGCTGGGGGTCTGTTTGTTTCCCTGCTGCCTGCTGGGTCTGGTGCCTCCTCTGGGGGAGCAGGGGCATCGCTTTGTAGGTGGAGGAAACAACTGACTACCTGGGGTGATTAAAGGAGGGCCAACAAGGCATCCTGGAGCCTGTGAGTCTGCCCCAGTGCCTGCAGTTCCACCTTTGGCAATTTGCTGTTTCAAGTGAAGACTGTGGTGATAAACTTTTTTGTGTGTGAAACTTTGGGTTCAAACAAAATCTTAACTGACACGAAAAAACAAAAAGAGATTTAAAAAGCAATATTGCTCTGTTAAAGGGAGAATCCCCACTCCCCTTCGAAGGGGCTGGCTTTCTAAACCCCTAGACTCTGGAGTATAGTTTGAAAATCCCTGGTTTAAAGTACTTCAGGACCCTGTTAAAAAGTGACCAGCCTTTGTTTGATAAAGTATTAAGCTATTTTAAAATTACTAACGCATTATGACAGATTTTAATGTTTTTCTGTAGGTGGGGGGGATGGATAACGGACTCCTTAGAAGATGTGATGCCCAGAACAACACACACATGCAAGCACTTACAATTCTGCGTCTGGTTGTGGGGGCAGCCATCCACGGACTGTTGATTAAGAACCCCTGTCTTGTGAGAGATTTGTTTATCTGATTTGCTTCCAAATGGGATAAATACTTAAGTCTTGAGGCATAGAAGAGTGAGGTTTGGAAGAGGGAGGAAGGAGAAAAAGATTTGGAGAATTAGAACCTAGGGGGCAGGGCCCGGGAGTCTGAATTTTTAAGGTGACCTCCAGGTCGTTGTGATGGTCAGACAATGTAGGCACCAGAGGTCTGGGGCTGGTGTGTCTAGGTCCAGGAGACACTGCTACTGAGTGGGCAGTCCAAGAGGGTGGGAAGGAGGGACAGAGGGAGAGGCCCTGATGCCCTCCCCAGTCTGACCAGCTGGAGAACAATAGAAAAGGATCTGTGCCACTCCACACGGGGACAAAGCGAGGTGGTTGTGCCCCCGAGCCGCAGCTGGAGCATGGCCCACAACCTCCGTGAGGGCACTCCAAAGCAAAAACAACAAAGAACAGGAGTCCAGGAAACCGTCCAGCCAGGACTGGGCCTAAGAGAAAGTCTCTCTTGGGGCACTGATGTTCAAGTTCTGACATTTCTCCGTGGTCTTCCACATTCCTCCCTCCCAGCAAAAGGCTGGTCTCTCCTGGACAGGGGGAATTGTTGACTGGGGTCTGCTCCATCTGGGTCAGGTGCTCTCCAAGCAAAGGAACGTTTGCAACTGAGTCGACAAAGACTCTCAACCCTGCTGCGCCGAGCTCAGGGCACCTGCCTGGCCTACCCTGCCCCGTCTTGACATCGTCCCCGAAGGATCTGCCTTTCAGGGACCGAGAGGGGAAGGTGGGTGAGCCTGCAGTTGGGGGAAGAGCAGGAGGCGGCCCCCTCCAGACCCAAGCCCTCTAGTCAGAATCCGGGTTTACTTAAGAACCTGTTTCTTAATGCAGGCCCTGTCCCAGCCAAGACAAACCCAGGTTGTTTTGATCCCCTGCTTCCTTGGGGGGTTGTGGCTCCTGATTCTAAGGCGCAGGATCTGGGAAACCTGCTTGGCTCTGTGCTCTGTCTGTGGGGTGCCGGTGGCAGGGGGGTAGCCCTTCTCCCCCAGCAGGCTCTGGGCAGTGATTCTTAGCCCTGTCCATGTTTTCCTCAAGTGTATACATTTATCCAAATTGTACAGTTAAGATTTGTGGATTTCAACGTATACCAATTTTACCTTTAAAAAGATTAACTATAAAAAATAACTTCAGTGAGCCGGCCCCATGGTGTAGTGGTTAAATTTGATGCATTTTGCTTCAGCAGCCAGGGTTCACAGGTTCAGATCCTGGGCGTGGACCTACACCACTCCTCAGCCATGCTGGGGTGGTGACCCACATATAAAGTGGAGGAAGATTGGCACAGATGTTAGCTCAGGGCTAATCTTCCTCAGCAAAAACAAAAACACTTCAAGTGGGGAGGAGTAGGTGGAAGTAAAAGGGGAGTGGGTGGAGGTGGATGAGCAAGACTGGCAGAAATTAAGTATTGAAGCTGAGTGATAGGGACATGGGGGTTCATAACATTATTTAAAATATATACATTTGAAATTTACTATAATAAAAAGTAAAAATAAAACAGCTTAGAGATGACTGTTTTCTCTTTAGAAGTCTACCTTCCAGATCAAAATCTTAAAGAAACTCCTACTCTTTACCCTAACAATTCCACTTCTGGGAATCTATCCAAAGGAAATAATCCGAGATACACAGAAAGCTTCATTGTAGTGCTATTTAAAATAAGGAAAAATTGGACAAAACTCAATGTCCAACAATAGAAGAATGGTTACAGAAACTATGGTGCAATCTTGAAGACATAAGAAAGCACTTGTGACCTGAAATTAAATGGAAAAAAGTCGCAACACAGACTATGAGCCATATGATCTTCACCGTGTTTTTAAAAATGGTGTACATGGATAGAAAAAGAACCTGGAAAGAAATACAATAAAATGTTACAGGTAGTGATCTCTGTGTGGTGGGCTTAAGGCAGATGTCTATTTTCTTTTTAATTATAGGCTGTATTTTCATCTTTTCTCCAATCCACATGTATTACTTTGATTATTATTTTAAAAACCAAGATGTGCCATTTTTAAGGAAGGGGGGAAAAGGTGGAAGGAAGAACAGATTTCCACGCAGGTACCAGCTGTAAAATAATAACATACTGGAACCGGAAGGAATCTTAGAAATGAGAAATTGCCTCAGTCCAACTTTCTCAGGTTCTGGACGAGAAGACTGCGGTCCAGAGGGGTGGTCACTCCACTGAGGGCCTTTGCATCCCAGCGGCACCTTGTTAACCCCTGGAGGGCCTGTTTAGGGAGCAGCCCTTTGACGCTCCAGTCAGTCTGGCCCCGCCTTTGCCAGCATCCTTGGCCAGCTGGGCTGGAGAAACACCCTGGCAGGAAGAAGGCCGGTGGAACCGCAGACCTCACCACCACCCGGTCCCGCAGTTCTCCGTCTGACAGTTCTAGCTGGCCATCTCCGTCTTCTCGGCTCTGCTGTGGCAGAGGTGACTCCTAAGCAGCTAGGCTAAATGTTTGCGGGGTCTGGCTTTCACACCATCATCAGCTGAAAAAGAAACAGTATGGTTCAATGGTTAGTGTCAAGTTGGAGTCGGAGATGTGTTAGTGTCTTTGCCAGAGTGCTTGGACATTGTCTTAGTCCATTCAGGCTGCCATAGCAGAATACCATAGACTGAGTGGCTTAAAATAGGCAAACATTTATTTCTGACAATTCTGGAGACTGGAAAGTCCAAGCTCAAGGTGCCAGCAGATCCAGTGTCTGGTGAGAGCACTCTTCCTGTTTGCGGAAAGCCATCTGCTCGCTTGTATGTGAGCATGGCTGAGAGAGAGCGGGCTAGCTCTGTGCCTCTTCTTTTATTTATTTATTTATTTATTTTAAGGAAGATTAGCCCTGAGCTAACTACTGCCAATCCTCCTCTTTCGGCTGCGGAAGACTGGCCCTGAGCTAACTTCCGTGCCCATCTTCCTCTACTTTCTGTGTGGGGTGCCTACCACAGCATGGCTTTTTGCCAGATGGTGCCATGTGTCCACCCATGATCCGAACCGGCAAACCCCGGGCCACCGAGATGTGGAATGTGCGAACTTAACCACTGTGCCACCAGGCTGGCCCCCTGTTCATCATCTTGTAAAGACAATAATCCCATCATGGGGCTCTGCTTTCACAATCTAATTATCTCCCAAAGGTCCCACCTCCAAATAACATCACGTTCGGGCTTCAACATACGAATTTTGGGGACACACAAATATACAGTCCATAACAGACATCAAGAACCTTCTCTGGAGAAAGCAGGAGCAATGCACGAAGAGCGTGCAGTGACAACTAATGGTGGAGAATGGTGGAAGATGGGAAATTGGCTTGTTTGTACATGTGTTTATAGTCTGTGTCCTCCCCACCCCACCCCTGCCAGCACACTCCCCCCACATACACAGCTCCTTGAGAGCTGTGACTGTCTCACACAGCACTGTTTCACCAGAACCTAGCACATAACAGGTTCTCCATAGATACCTGTTGAACATGGAATAAGTGAACATCATTTTCCTAGGGTGTAGAAGACCTGACATGTTCTAAATTAACACGATTTCTAGAGTTTAAATATTTCAATTCCAAAAGAGCAGAATGTTTGGGGGAAAAAATTTAGCAGTTAATATTTATTTGCACAACTGCAATGCAGTGCTTTCAAATGGTTGTTAATAGCAAACATGTAAACGTCATGGAACCACTAAGAGCATCTCCCGTGAGGCTGTCACGAGGTCCACTCTGTCTGTGGCCTTCCACTCCTTCCTCCACTCCTCCCTCTTGGTGTCTCTTGAATTTGGCCAACCGATTGGATGGTAGTTTAAAAAAAAATTTATTTGGGGTATGTTTCTTAAATTTAGACTGTCAGATCATCAGGCTCCTGCTCTCCAGGGAACTTAATAGCATAACTCAGAGATTGGGCATGCTCTCCAGGACCTGTGACACAACTGTTTTTTCTAGTTTAAAAAAATTGTGGTATCTACACATAACGTAAAATATACCATCTTAGCCATTTTTAAGTATAAGGTCAGTGGCATTAAGTACGTTTACATCGTCGTGAACCATCACCACCATCCACTGACAGAACTCTTCATCTTGCAAAACCGAAACTGCTCAGGGGCCCAGTCCTTGGCAACCACCCTTCCACCTTCTGTCTCTATGAATTTGACTACTCAGGGTATCTCACATGAGAGGAGTCATACAGTGGTTGTCCATTTGGGACTGGCTTGTCTCACTTGGTATAATTTTCATTTTTATTACTACTGTGGATTTTGATTGGTGGGGGCACCAAAGCCAGCCCTAGGTAGAGCTGAGAAAGGAGGGGGCTTACCTCCAGCTAGCCTGCTTTCCTGGCCCATCCTTCCCTCACTTCTGACCCATCTCAGTCCCTACTCATGGCTGAGTGTCCTCACCCCCATCATCTTGTCTCCGACTTACCCAGGGAGAGCATCGGATTGGCCTCGTGTGGGCCATGTGTCTATGCCTTGGCAGAGGAGGGGGCCACCTCATTCGACAATCCCACTGAGACTGACTATGCTCAGGAGGGGATGTGTCCTCCCAAAGAGGCTCTGTCATGAGAGGAGGGGGCAGGCGAAAACGACAGAAGTCCACGACAGGGGAGGTCTTCCAACGAGTTGAAAGTGCCTTTCAGCGCCCCCATTCCAGGCGCTGGGCTCAACTCTTTCCGCCGTGGGCCCTGTTTGCAAAGTCTTTTATACCCTTGGCTTTCCTCGCAAAGTTTTCAGCAGCTTGAGAGCCAGTGCTGGGCCCCAGACACACTTTGTGAGTGTGATCGGAGCCTCCACAGGCCACCTGCAAACACCAGCAGCCTGGAACACAGGGTCTGGGCTCAGATTGCCCGGGTCAGTCCTAGCCTGGTAATGTGCCGGCTCTGCGGCCTTGAGCAACTGGCTTCACCTTTCGATGCCTCAGTTTTCCCATCTGTAAAATGGTAAAATAATAGTACCTACTTTGTTAGGTTGTTTTGAAGATTGAAAAACCTCCTGTGCTGGGGCTGGCCCTGTGGCCGAGTGGTTGGGTTCATGTGCTCCACTTCAGCAGCCCAGCATTTCGCCATTTGGATCCTGGGCATGGACCTAGCACTGCTCATTAAGCCATGCTGGGGCAGTGTCCCACATAGCTCAACTAGAAGGATCTGCAATTAGAATATACAACTATGTACTATGCACTGGAGGCTTTGGGGAGAAGAAGAAGAAAAAAAAGTTTGGCAACAGATGTTAGCTCAGGTGTCAATCTTTAAAAAAAAGAAAACAACCTACTGTGATTATGCTCACAACCAACCTATTGCACATGGGGAAAAGGCAGCCTTTCTGGGCCCATCAGCCCCAAAATAGAGCACACACCCAGTATACAGAACTCGAGCTAGACTGCAACCTCTACTTGCATCCTGAGCCAGGCAGCCTTGTGGGTAGCCTCCACAACTGTGCACAGCAGCCCTGCCTATGCGGCACTATCACTATTTCCCCATCCTCCAGATAAGGCATCTGTGGCTTAGAGAAGTTGAGTACCGTGTGGTAACGGGGTGGCAGAATCACTTCCAGCTTGCCTATTTATTTAGGACGCACCAAAGAGGCTAACAACCGCCTGTGTTGTAGGCCACATCCCTTTGTCACCAGCTCATCAGCTTACACTTTATACGTCTTCTACAGTGGACAGCAACCAAATGCATCTCCAGCACCTAATCCTAATTAGAGACAATCACTAATCTCTAATCTATTACTTTGATAATCATTTAAAAAACTAAGACTTGTTATTTTGAAAGAATTGAGGAGAAAAGTGGAAGGAAGGACACATTTCTAGCCAGGTACCATTCTGACTTGTCAATTATTTTATCATTTCAGCAGTCCACTCAACGACAAGGGCTAAAAGCATTGTGGGTGTGAGTGACTCCTTCTGGAGCTGAAAGATCAGTGTTACCAACAGATAGCTCAATATTTCGCAAAGCAGGTTCCCACTTCAGTGCTTTTTCCTCTTCTTTCTCATGTTCCAGGAGCAATACATGTGGCTGGGTGGATGAGGGGAGGGCAGATTAACTAAGGTGCCCACTTCTCATTTCCAAACCCTTCTTCCCTTCTTCCCCTGATGGACAGGCAGCAGCCATTGCCCACTGTGCCTCATTTAAAATTGTGATTTGGCTGTGTCATATCACTGTACATGGGGAGAGCAAGGAATTATATGCTGGGCATATATACTGAGTATATTTGTGTGTCTTCTTTGTGAACCTGCATTTTAAGCAGACTATCCACTTTCAAAGACGGATCACTGAGTGAATTGAGGTACAATCAGAGAATTGATCTGTTCACAGAACGCTGAATATAATTTGTGAGTGTTGCTGTTATGTCTCTGATTTAACTGTTCATCTAAGCTTATGTCTTGAATGGTGACATCTCAAGGTGTGGTTCAGATCTGAAACAGCTGCAGCAGAGCCAGCCGCCTTGGACAGTGTCAATGTCCCCCAACGACTTGAAGTAAATTAGCGCATATTGAAAGGGAAATTTCCTAAGGCTTGGAACCACCATTTTCCCAGCAAACTTCCCACCTGAGTGGGCCCCAGGGGACACCAAATGAAAGACGATGAAAAGAAATGGACTTGTCCCAGAGTCTCCAAAAGGCCAAATGCAGTCCGAGTGAGCTGAAATTATCTGCTCGAACAGGTCAGATATTTTAACACCAATTCTCAGGCCTCGGGAGTGAGCCTGGCTGCTGGCAGACCACCAACACTGTCTTTTAAAATTCTTAGATTCGGCTGTTAAATTTGGCCCAGTGAGAGTCTGTGTTTGATTGGATGTACGAGGGTGGAGGATTCCTCATGGGAAGGCCTGGGCTCGAGCTCAGTGACTTACCAGCTGTGTGACTTTGGACAAACCATTTCACCCCTGCCGAGAGTGTGCTCTTGTCTGCATAATGAAGGAAACAACCCTGCTCTGCTTGCCTCATGGGGAATTTGAAGATCAAATGAGATGGTGTTTGGGAACTGTAGAAGCACTATGCAAATGACCGGCATAATTATGTTCACAGGCAGAACATCAAATCCTTTCTGCCTGGTTCACTTAATTCTCCATTTAATTTACATACGGTGGATTTCACCCCTTATTCCTGCAGCAAAACCCTTTGGAGAGCATCATTTTTAAACCTGAAATTGATATATGTGCAGTTACCCTATTTACCTCAGAGTCCTCTGAGATAAGGAAAAGACTGGAATTATGAGGAAAAATAGACCCAGAGGGATGTTAGCCCAAGGGCAAAAAGAATTCCCATCCTGATAGTCTTTTTTTCCTAGATGACACTGGCATCTAAATGCAAAGCCAAAGATTCTCATCAAAAGTTAGGCTCACTGGGCCAGCCCCGGGGCCAGTGGTTAAGTTCGTGCACTTTGCTTCAGCGGCCTGGGGTTCGCTGGTTCGGATCCTGGGCGCGGACCTAACGCCGCCGCTCATCAGTCCATGCTGTGGTGGCATCCCACATAGAAGAACTAGAATGACTGAGAACTAGGGTATATAACTATGCACTGGGGCTTTGGGGAGGAAAAAAAAAAGATTGGCAACAGATGTTAGCTCAGGGCCATCTTCCTCACACATACAGCAAAAGAAAAAGAAGAAGAGGTAAAACTGTATAATAGTTTGCTTTTAAAAAAAAAAAATGTTAGGCTCGCAGTTCCCTGCATTTTCCCCTTCTCCTCTGCATCTTCTCCCTCTGGATGAAAGTGCCGAGTCTGTGTGTCGCTGCCCTGAACCGTCCCCGGCACAACGCCTAGTACCGCTAAGCGCTGGGCATACAATGTACATTTGGTAAATATTTCTAATAGAGGAAAATACAAATGGCGCTCTCGAACTGCTCTCATCATCCTAAATTTCTGAAACTGCAGATGGAGAAACATGTTTATCATATTTCCACGAGTCTGAGATGCCATTGCTTCTAAGACACACCATTTTTTATGTCCCACAAAGAAAGGAAAAGCTCTATCAGTTAAAATAGGACACAACGCATCCTTATTGTGTCAATTATAAGCCACATCTTGATGTCACAGACGCTAAAATGTGAAAGAAATATGCACCTTAGAATAGTTGAAACGCGGCACATTTACCTGGCCTGAAAGGGAAAGCTTTCTCCTTTTGATTCCGATGCATTCTTAGATTAGCAAACTTCAAAACGGCCTCATTTTTAGTCTCCGCTCCTTGCCTTTATACATGTTGTGCAATCATGCTTTCCTGTGGGTTGAAGGAGGACACTAAATCTATTTTTCTTTTTTTTTTTTAAGATTTTATTTTTCCTTTTTTTCTCCCCAAAGCCCCCTGGTACATAGTTGTGTATTTTTAGTTGTGGGTCTTTCTAGTTGTGGCATGTGGGACACCACCTCAGCATGGCTTGATGAGTGGTGCCATGTCCGTACCCAGGATTCAAACCGGCGAAACCCTGGGCCGCAGAAGCGGAGCGCACGAACTTAACCACTTGGCTATGGGGCCGGCCCCTATTTTTCTTGTGGACATAATAATACAAAGTACTTCTGCACTCGAATATAGTTTTAGGTAAACGCCAATTGTAAAATACTTGTCAGAGCCCAAATGACATTCATTCTCTGGTCTGTTGTTTTTTACAAGATTTAAAAGAGTAAGAAATGTTTAAGGGTGTTTGGCACATCAATTGTGCTTTCTTTCTCCCAAGTAGTGCTTTGTACTCTTCTCATTGCTCTGTATAAGGCTGGGTTTGGCTGTTTTGTTGTTGTTACCTAGTTGAGTCTCAGTTCAGGTAAAGCAGTTGAACTGTGAATTTCTTGTTGCCCAGAGAAATTAGGCATGAACAGGCTCACGTGATGAGAACACATCACCTGCCTGGGCTAAATATGATGTTTTTAATAAAATGCAAGGTAGAATTTATAGTCTTTCTGGGCACAAGGGAGCATGAGGAACACAGGGAAAGAGAAACATTTTTTCTGTGACAATCCTTTGTAAAGATTTTCATGGACCAGTCCTTGCTCATAAATTCTACAGTTTGAGATAAAGAAAAACTCCATCTGTTTCTAGCCTGTTCTTTGGTTACCTTCACACATTTCTCTGATCAATCAGGACACTATTTATACACAATAGCAAGTAGAGTCACACACACACACAAGGATTTCTAAGGACTCAATGGTGTCCAGGTGGAGAGGAATGATCCAAATAATTGTAGCTCCCATATCTGCTTCATAACAATCATTTTGGCACCATGATCCCTGGCTCCCTGCCGGGGTTCCCTCCCGTCACTGTGTTGATGAGCGCTGGTAGCCATTGTGCTGGGCAGGAAGTAGGTGGGGAGCTGTTAATGTTTGATCGCTACTAATGCACGTTTTGCCTACTGTTCTCTCCCCTGCAGTCTGAGTACCACTATGAGTACACCGCGTGTGACAGCACAGGTTCCAGGTGGAGGGTCGCCGTGCCGCACACCCCGGGCCTATGCACCAGCCTCCCCGACCCCGTCAAGGGCACTGAGTGCTGTAAGTGGCCACCCTGCTTGGCTTCGGGCTCTGCCCCCAGCCTCCTGCCAGCCAAGCTAGGCCCCTCCTGAGCGTGCGGCTGCCTTAGGGAATCAGATCCTTCCCCCAGCTAGTCCCCATCCCCAAACCTTTCGAGATTTGGTGCAAGAATGTTATTTCGTGGATGCAAACTGGGTATCTGAATTTTCTTCTTTTTTTTTTTTAATGAAAATCCCATTGGGGTATAAAATATAAGTAATTCCAGCCGAGCACCAGTTAGATATTTTTTCTGTTTGCATACGGTTTCTTTTTTGCCTGTGCATTTCCCTCCAATCTGCACTCACCAGTCACAATCAGTCATTAGGAAAGATTGCTGTTTGCTCTCGTTTTGAAAAGGAAGCCAGAGTAGATGAATCTTTGCAGAGACAGACCCTTAAGATGTACTGGGCATCACGCCAGGGAACAAGAACCCTCCCCGACTATGGGGCTGACTGTGCAATCAGCAAGGCGGTGACTTGCCTGCAGCTCCCGTCCCCACCTCTGTGACTCTGTAGTCACAACTTTCCTGCCTTGGCAGCTATTTCTCCTGCACTGGTATTTTTAGAAATGCAAAAGGGGGTAACAATAAAAATCGAGGACTAGAATCGAGGAATGCTTGAAGATTTGGAAAGGAGATTGAGGGCATTCAAAATCTAAAATAAGCTTAGCATAGTGCCTGGTTCAGAAGGTATGCAGATAAATACTTGTTAAGTTAGTAACTGGATATTGCTAAGATTTGAGCAGAACTGAGGTGTGACTAACGGGAACAAACGAGCCATCTTCAGTTAGCTTGACCAACTTTATTGAGCACCCTGTGCACATGCTGTGTGAACCACAAAGATGAATAAGGCACAGTTTCTGCCTTCAGAAGCTTACAGTCTGGTGGAAGGAGCATTCATTCACTCATTCATTTTTTCAACAAAGCTTTATGGAGCTCCTGCTATGTCTGTGTCAATCACTGAGCCTCTGTCCCTGGAAAAGCTCAGAACCTAGAGGGAAGAACACATCAATATGATGTGTTAATATGAGGTTGAAAAAGAATGGGAGTTACGATGCTTGAGGGATCAGGAACAGCTGGGAGAACCCCTTGAGCAAAAGTTTGGAGGTGGAAGAGCACCAGACACATTCAGGGAAGAACAGCGGTCCAGAGTGGAAGGAACACAGGGAGGCTGACAGGTGGGGCTGGTGTGGAGAAAGGCCTGCAGTGAGAGATCAGGCTGGAAAGTTAGCTAGATCAGGGGGAAATATGGACGACTGAACGCAGGACTGAGAGCTTCATTCCATAACCAAGGGGGAGGGCCTGATTATTTTTTAAATAACAGGAATAATAGTACATATCGGTGTTTTAGAAGGATACCGCTGACCACAGAATGAGCAAAAATAGGAAACAGGAAACTAGTTAGGAGGACGTCGCAAGGGTGGAGCTAACAGGTCACGAGAATCCCGACAACCATGGCGGCAGGAGAACCAGAAAGGAGGCGACAGAGGCCAGAGACTCAAGGGGGAAATTCAAGGCTGAAGGGCCGTGTGCCATTCAGAGGAGCCGGCTCCAGAGACCACCGTCTCCTCTTCTCTGGAGAGCTCTGCTAATGGCCAAGGCTGCTCCCTTAGGACACGAGACCACTGGGGACAAGCCCAAAGTCCTGCAGCAAGGCAGAGCTTCCATGGGCCTGCATCTTTTCTTTTTTTTCTTTTAAGTAATAGCTTTATTGAAATGTAACTTACGTGTTATAAAATTCGCCCCTTTAAGGTGTAAAATTCAGTGGTTTTTAGAATATTCACAGAGTTGCATAACCATTACCACTATCCAATCTCAGAACATTTTCATCACCCCAGAAAGAAGCCTCATATCCATTAGCCATCTCTCCTCATGTCCCCTCCCCCAAGTCCCTGGCACCATAAATCTCCTTTCTGTCTCTCTGGATTTGCCTGTTCTGGACATTCCAGGTAAATGGAATCATATGACATGCCACGGGTCTAAATCTTAGTGGATCAAACTCCTAGATCTCAATCCTCTGCTCCTCCCCTTGGGATGCCCACAACCCACCCACTTCTCCTGGGACAGCAGCAGCCTCACCACCCAACCCTTGTCCCTGCTCTGTGTTCCAGCCTTCTCTTGCAAAGCCGGGGAGTTTCTGGACATGAAGGAGCAGTCTTGTAAGCCATGCGCCGAGGGTCGCTACTCCCTTGGCACAGGCATCCGGTTTGATGAGTGGGACGAGCTGCCCCATGGCTTTGCCACCATCTCAACCAACATGGAAATTGAAGACAGCACTACGGAGTCCACGGAGAACTGCACTTTGTAAGTCCTCCCACCCCCCATCTCCCAGCCTGGCCCCTCCCCGTGCTGGGGAAGGGGCTACAAAGAGCACGCCACAGCCTCCACTCCTGCCCCTCAGGCTGGGCAGGGAGGATGGAGAAGAGGGAGCCATGCTGCCAGGGTGAGGGCTGGAGCAGGTCCCCACAGACTGTTGGACCACCTCAGTCCACTCTTGCTGGCCTAAGCTTACCAGTGACTGACAGGCATGTGCAACAGGTGAAAAACACGGAGAAATAGAAGTGGACAAGATGCACAAAGGTTAAATAGCCCAGTCCATTTAAAACAAAATCCAATTGAATTTCCACCATGGAATTTCGGATCAGCCAATAAACTTCCTCAACTTGATTGCAACACAATGTGCAAAGCATTGGGTATCTTCCTGGCTCTGGTGCTAACTTCTAAAGATCTGCCAAACCTGAGTTTATAGGTTTAGGGAGATAGAATCAGACCGCAGCTTTGGTCAGTGGTGGCTGAGATCACCTTTGAGATCCTGGTGACCAGACAAATTTCCAGCTCAGAAGGAGATCTTTTCAGTAATTGAAAAGCTCTGCCCAGGTTGCTTGGAGAACCAGTGAGCTATCCTTATGAAACATTTTGATATTTAATTCCAGGGATAGGAATTAAATGATGTGCCGTCTATAGTTCAGGCACTATTCTGGATGCTTTACATCTATTATTTTCTATAATCCTCACAAGAACCCTATGAACTAGGCATTACTGTTCCCATTACACAGATGAGGAACTGGAGGCTCAGCGAGGTTAAGTGACTTGTCCTTTGTTACCCAGCTTACGACTGGTGATATTGGAATTCACAACCAGCCCCAAGCTTTCTACTGCCCCATGCTGCCACATTTGAATGACATATGGCATGTAAGGCAATATTGGGTCCTAGGGAGGAAAAGCATGGCGATACATAGACGTAAAAGACAATCGTCCACTGCTCTTTTTTAAATATCGACAATACAGGAGAAAAGTGTATGAAAGTTTCTCATATACCCAAGCAATCAAAGGTATAAAAAGGAGTTAATAATTGTATTACACTTGGATTTCTAAAACTGGGAGCAATGCCTTCCATTCCTGTACTTAAATCGCCTAGAACTACCATCGTCTGAGCCAGGCAGCAGGCATCCAATAGTCCAATTTTAATGTTATTTTAGAGTTCAATATTATGTATCCAAATCATTAGCATGACAACATTGTTGGCAGAAAGGAAGCTAGAGAGGGTTAAAGCTGGAAGGAGAGGGAATGTGTGGGTTAAGAGGACCAACCCCCATTTGAGTCCTAATGGAGAATGAGATTGACCCGGGACAAGGTGCAGGTCCAGCTCACTCAACCAATTCCTACCCGCGCGAAGGAAGAGTTTCTCTCTCTCTGGAGACTGTACTCACAGTCCAGAAATCGTTATCTCTCAGCAAGGCGGGATGTGGGCCTGTAGGTTAATCACAACCTGTGTTTCCACCGCACAGACTGCCTCAGGGCCCGGATCTTAAGGCATCCCAGACATCCTTGGGAGGGGAGAAAGGATGTGTCTCCTCTGCAGAAATGGAGAGGAAATGGCCTCCTAGAGAGGTTTTGTGGTCTCCTCACAGCCCCTCAGGAAGGCAATAACTGAGCTGGTACCAAGATACCACGTGTCTGGCTTTCCTCTGCCGTGTATTTACCTGAATCCATGCCCATTGCCTCCAACCCAACGGGAAATAGAATGCATGGTCCAAGAGGGAGGGGATCAGGTGTGTCTTGTTCTTTGCTGTGTCTCCAGCATCTGACATCAGGCACAAAGTAGACATGGAATAAATAATTGGGAACAAAACAGGCCAACTGAATGGAGTTTCCATGGCAGGATCTCGAGTCTTCAGGGGCTCATCCTTGGTTTGCAGATAAATGTCCCAGGACTAAGGTGGTGAGGACAGTCCTCAGACCCAAGACTGGGATAAGCAAGAGGCAACAGAAGTGAAGAGGGAGTGATAGGAAGGACCTTGCATGTTAGTAGAGAAGAAAGGACAGAAGCCCCAAAACTGTGAAGGTGAAACAAGAATGAGAGAAAGACAGACGTCAACATTAAAAGGGTTTCAAACATTGGAAGCTTCTAAGTTTACCTGTACGGTTTCTTCTTTCTAACCAGAACTTATGAATCAGTGCCACACAGCGTGAGCTAGGCAGGGTGACTGAGTGGCTGCCATGTGAGAATTCTTCTTTGAAAACTTGCCTCCCTTTCCCCTGGGCCATGGTAAAACAAAGCAGGAATAAGCAGATCACAGCTGAATGACTGTGGGCAATTTCCCTCATCCTAAAAAGTGGTGATAAAAGTAACATTCCTGGGTCAGCTCTGGTGACCTAGTGATGAAGTTCAGCATGCTCCACTCCAGCGGCCTGGGGTTTGGTTCCTGGGCGCAGACCTATACTGTTCCGTTAGTGGCCATGCTGTGCTGGTGGCCCACATCCTAAGAAATAGAGGAAGATTGGCATGGATGTTAGCTCAGGGCAAATCTTCCTCGGCAAAAAAAAAAAAAAGTATTCTTTTTATAGGTCATGGTAAGGACTAAATGAGATGATACATGTAAGAATTTGGAGCCATGCCTGGCACTAGAATCAATCAAGACATGTTGTCATTATTGAATGTGAAATGATCTTCCCCAGGGATAGCTCCAACAAACATTGGAATTGTGATGCATTTTTCAAATGTAACCCATTTATGGCATCCTTTTAATTATTCATCCAGCCTTAGGAGTTATTTATAGCTGATGCCATGGAGCACATCAGCATCGTGTTGTCTCTTTCGACAGGAGAAATCAATAGCATTAGGTTGGCTGGGGTATCTTGGATGAGCTCAGCTTAGGTATTCTGGATATGCTTCCATTCGAGAATAACACTAACTGTTGAAGAGCTGGAAGTACCATATTATTCTGACAAACACAGGGGGAAACCAGTGGACTAATCTGAGGTTCTCTTTGTTGATCATTACTAATAATTGGTGACCTGGGATGGTCTCAAGCACAATCAGTGAGATTGTCTTTGGTCACCCGTTTCCTCCATTAACCTGTTTAATCCCCTGTCCCTCCTGTGTGCCAGGCCCAGGGCTTGGTGCTGAGGATACAATAGTGAGCAAGATTAGTTTGGTCTCTGCCCTCAGAGCATCTATAAACCAGCCAGGAAGACAGACAAATAAGAATTAAAGTATATTCAGAAGAGGAAATCAAATTGCAAATGAACTAAGAAAAGAAGTGCAACCTCACTAATAATCAAGGAAATAAGACTTAATGCCCAATGAGACACTAGCTGCTACCACATCATCTTGGCAACAATTTTAAAGTCTCGCTATTTCAGATTTGGGGAGGATGTGGAGCTACAGGAACTCTCTTACACTGCCGGTGGGTGTAAATTGATAGCAACCACTTTGGAGAACAGTGTGGCAGCAGCTGGTAAAGCTGGAGGTCACATTCCCTCTAACCCAGCAGGTCTGCTCCCATCCTTCCACTCAGACGTGCGTGTAAGCAGAGGAACAAGAATGTTCCCAACAGAGTGTGCACAATAGCAAAAAATTGGAAACAATCTAAATGTCCATCAACAAGTAATACGTAAATAAATAAGGTAGAACCACACAAAGCAATATTATATGGCGGTAAGCATGAAAGAAGAGCTTTGTGTTTGAATATGGATGAATCCTGCAATCACTATATTGAAGCCAAAAAAAAAGCAAGTTTCAGAATACATAAGTATGATACATTTACATGAGGTTTAAAACATGCAAAGCACTGTCATACAGTGTGTTGTTTAGAGAGACATGCATAATTAGTAAAGGACAGAGATTAAGCACCAAATTCAGGAACGCGGTTCCTTGGCTGTGGGGAAAGGAGTGTGTGATAGGAAGGGGGTTGGGCTTAGCTGGGGGTCCACCAAGGCTTCTGCTGTACCATATTTCTTAAGCAGCATGGTGGGTCTTAAATATTTCATGATATATTTAAATGAAATCGAGTAGGATTGTGTTACGAGAAGGCAAACAGAGCTAAGGGCCCCCGTAGCAGAGGCAGGTAAAGATTCAAGTGGGAAATTCTCAGATTAGGTGACATTTATTCTAAGACATGAGTAGGAATTAAACAGAGGGAGGGAGGCAGAAGTTTGTTCCCAGAAGAAGCAACAGCATGTGGGAAGACCCAGCGGTGAGAGAAGTTCAACAGAAATTCTGTAGGGCTGGAGTACAGAGAGTGGGTGAGGAGTTTGTGCCCAATCCTAAGGGCAACGGGGGGTCACAGGGGTTTTAAGCAGGAAAGTGGCGTGGTCAGAGTTTTGTTCTGGAGGGTCCCTCCAACTACACTATGGAAAAGGGGCTGGAGGAGGCAGGGCTGGATGCAGGCAGGCCAGTTAGGGGCCAGCTCAGAGCTGAGGAGGGGTGGGGGAGGAGTAGGGAATACCCTTGGGCAGAGCTGAGAGATATTAGGGCATAAAATCGATATGAATAGATTGATGGTCTCTGGGGTGGCCTTCCCCCTTCCCGTAAAATCCAGTTACATGTAGCATCTAAAAGTGTACATTTCCAGAAAAACAGGTAGACTAGACTGGATGGACTGCGAAGGTCTGAAAATAGCTGTATCTACTGACTTTCTTTGACAGCTTTGGAGTCAGGCAGACCTGGGTTTGAATCTCAGCCCCTGCCTCTTGCTGGCTGCGTGATATTGGGCAAGGTACTCACCAAGCCTCAGTTTCATCATCCATTAAATGGTGAAAAAAATAGTACTTCCTCTTACTGACGAAAAGAAATCATGAATATAAAACATGTAGTTCAATACCTGGGAGACAGTAAGCAACTAATAAATGTTATCCCCCCACCCCACCCTCACTTGCCCACTATCTGCTGGGCAGTTCTGCACAATGTGGGGGCGTGCCCACCTGTCTTCCTCTTGTTGCCTGTACCCCTAGGCTCCTTGATCTGAAGGCCATTTTTCACTGAGCATTTTCAGGTCCAAGCTTCTACTTGTGAATCACAAATCTGGATTTCCCCAGAGACCTAGCAGGACAGGAGAACTGCACATTGCACAAAGCCTGGTGGGCTGTGCCCCTGCCAGTGAACTTGGCTCCTGTTCCCTCGCAGGTCCAAGTGGGTTCCCCTGGGCGACTACATCTCCTCCAACACGGACGAATGCACGGCCACGCTGATGTACGCTGTCAACCTGAAGCAGTCCGGCACTGTCAACTTCGAGTACTACTACCCAGACTCCAGCATCATCTTTGAGTTTTTTGTAAGCCCTTGGCCAAGGCGGGAGGGGGGAAGTAAAGACTCCCCGAGGCTCAAGTTCATTTGCAGGAACCACAAGCGTAGTCCTGCTTGGGAAATTACCACGGTTGTTTTCGCTCTGGAGAGAACTGTGGGCAAAATGAGCTGAGGCTTCAAGACGCGAGGGGAGAGGCAGAAGTCAAGGACTCTGGGGGAGAAGAGTTGAGTCTGGCAGATGTCTTGGTGTTTTGCCCTGCTCAGACATGCAAACAGCGTATAACGGCTTCTGAGTTGCTCATTAGTTCTTTGGTGTTAATGCACTGATGTTTTGTGTGTGTGACTAGCCCCAACCCCGCCTCAGGGCTCATGAGTTCTGAGCTCAGATGCTAAAAGAAATTGGCAAGGGCCCTCTGGAGGGCTGCTGCAGTGTGGGGTAAGGAACACATTTTCTTAGAAAGCTGAGACTATGATCCCTACCTCCTGCTGCCTCAGGTCCAGAATGACCAGTGCCAGCCCAGTGCAGATGACTCCAGGTGGATGAAGACCACAGAGAAAGGATGGGAATTCCACAGTGTGAGTATCATCCCAGCCTTCCCTTAACCTTTGCTGGAGAGACCAGCCTTTCCTAGAAATCCCAGAAAAGGCACTGAGGATCTTTCCTCCAAGAAGTGCTTCCTCCCTGTCTGGGCTTCCACCCCTCTGTCCCTAGAAGGTAGGGGTCTGATGTGAGGAGGACACTATAGTTTCTCTCCTCTTGAATTGACAGAATACGGGCAAGGACTGACTTGTTGCTCCTACGACTTGACCCCAAGGACCAGCTGCTTTCCAGCTTTAAGGGCTGGGTCTCCTGGGGATGGGCCATGGATAACTAGAACCAGAGAAGAATGAGGAAGTTCCAGTCACCCTATTATCAGTGCCTTCAGGCCCCTTCATTGGTCTCGCCCTTTTGAGATGCTCGTGGTATATGCGACTGAGGGAGAAGTGGGGGGAGAGGGCATGACAAGGTTCTAGGACGAGGCTTAAGAGGAGAGGGGAGCTTAGTCAAGATGGGAGGAAGGGCAAAGCTGAAGAAGCTGAGGGAGAGGGTCCGAAGAGACACTGTCGTGCAGACTGTAAGAGGAGGGGTCCCAACAAGAGGCTAATCCAGCGGATTAGGGAATGTCTGTTTCTGCGGCTGAACTAACTCTTGCTGTTTGTGGTTTTTAGGTGGAGCTAAATCGAGGCAATAATGTCCTCTACTGGAGAACCACGGCCTTCTCAGTGTGGTCCAAAGTGTCCAAGCCTGTGCTGGTGAGAAACATCGCCATAACAGGTACCGAGAGTGGGGCTGGGTCTGGGGTCTGTTGCTGACGGCTGGGCCTCGTGACTCTGCAGGGAGGGTGGGGGTCAGTCCCCAGGGGGCTCAGTCATTGCTTTTCTATGTTGATCTCCCTCCCTAGGGGTGGCCTACACTTCAGAATGCTTCCCCTGCAAACCCGGCACATACGCAGACCAGCAGGGCTCCTCCTTCTGCAAACTTTGCCCAGTCAACACTTATTCAAACAAGGGAGAAACTTCTTGCCACCAGTGTGACCCTGACAAATATTCAGGTGATGTGTGTGAAGGTGGGAAGAGTTTGGTGGGGTGGGTACCAACAAACACACAGGGAAAAACAGGAAGTGGAGCTGTCCTTCTGGCCATGCTGAAGATGGAAACTCTCAAACCCTTGCTTTCCAGGCCTGGGAGGAGCCTTGCCAATCCACACTTCACCAATCACTCTTGAAATGAAATCATTCAATATTTACTGAGCCTCTGCTATTTGCCAGGCCCTAGTCTAGGTGCTTGGAATACATCAGTGAACAAAACAGACAAAGGTCCCTGTCTTCCAGGGTGGATGGAATCTACATCCTGGAGATGGGGGTGGGGAGACGGACATAGGCAATAAAAAAGTAACTAGAATAAATATAGAATCCATTATATAGTACATTGGACAGTAAAAAGTGCACGCTGCCCTGGCAAAAAGGAAAAAGCAGCTCAAGGTCAGAGGGACTGGGAAAGTTAGGGAAAGGGGTTGCAATCTTTTTTTATTTTTAAGCAGTGAAATCTTTTTTATGAAATTTTTATATAAGATTATAATTAGAAATAATAGATACAGTAGATACGATATACATTTACATATTTTAATTTATAACAATTATTATCAAAGTTAATTCAAAACAGCCATGAGGCTGTATTGATGAGCAAAACCTTTTGATAGCAAGGGCTTAAGATGGAAGTTACGGGGCTGGCCAGGTGGCGCAGCAGTTAAGTGCACATGTTCCACTTTGGCGGCCCGGGGTTCACCGGTTCTGATCTCGGGTGCGGACATGGCACCGCTTGGCGAGTCATGCTGTGGTAGGCGTCCCACATAGAAAGTAGAGGAAGATGGGCACGGATGTTAGCTCAGGGCCAGTCTTCCTCAGCAAAAAGAGGAGGATTGGCAGCAGTTAGCTCGAGGGCTAATCTTCCTCAAAAAAAAAAAAAAAGAAGAATGGAAGTTACAATCATTTATTAGCCTGAACATCCACTGAATTCCAAGCAGGCCTTTTAAGGAAATCCAGGGTTCCCTGGAACACAGTTGAAAAACCACTGCTTTAAGGGAAAATAAGAGGACAGCTGGAAGCAGCCTATTTCTACCTTCCCTGCACAGCTGTCTAAAGCACCCCAACAAGAGAAACAGGGAGCAGGGCTCTGCTGTAAGATGGGCAGGGTCCCCAGAGGGCCCTCTGCCCAGGTAGTCCAGTGGTTGGCACAGGGGCCAATCTCCAAGACAGGTTTGGAACAACCAAGTAGGGAGAGAAAAGGGTCCCTTCTCTTCCCCTGCAAATAATCATAACTGTTCCATTTTTCCTTTTTCACACAAA
Organism: Equus caballus; assembly: GCF_041296265.1. Taxonomy (NCBI): domain Eukaryota; kingdom Metazoa; phylum Chordata; class Mammalia; order Perissodactyla; family Equidae; genus Equus; species Equus caballus. The sequence goes on along the minus strand of NC_091688.1, from coordinate 64,247,832 downwards.
ACCATATACAAATCCAGTTCAAGTCCTCTCTCAATCAGAGCCCGGTCCCCCCACATGGACACACCCACTCCTCACACAGGTCTTACAGTGTGTGTTTGCTCAGCTAAGACCATTGACCTTGTGAACTGCTTATTTTCACACTATTTCTAAAACAAAAGTCCTATTTATCTACACAGATCTTGTGCCAAATGAGCATAGTTTTCAGCAAGAACAGGAATGTTTAGATCTTGGAGGAAGTTTTTATCTGTAAGTCTAAATTCCTGCCTTTCCACTTGAATTTCTTATTCCTCTTCCCTGCTCTATCAATGGCAGCCTTTGTTCCTCCCTTTCCCGCCCAGCAGTTGTACAAGGGTTTGAATGGCAAGGTGGTTCCAGAAAAACTGCCTAGGAGTGTTTGATTAACTCTACGTAAACTGCTTTTTATCCAGAGAGCTGTTTGAAAGTGTTAGGTTGGTAGTCTGGATTCCTGGAGTCCATTCTCCTTCTGCCACCAATTTCTCAATCCACCCCTTTAACTAGGAAGTGAGTTTTTACTATGAAGAACATGGTCAGTTTGTTGACCACGTCACCAGCTTGGGCTACAAAGAGAGTTGCATTGCTTTGGGACTTGACTCTTCTGGAATACAGAGTCAGTGGGAGGCTGGGAAAATGCAGAGAGAGTCTAATGAAAGTCTAGATGGAATGTGCGTGAAGGGAGTGACGGAGGCCCTGGGACCATGTAGCCACTCATTTACAAATGAATTCCGAGTGCCTGCCAGGTGCCAGGGCTTGGGCTTGGCGCTAGGGTTAGAGTTGGTGCCTGCCCTCCAGCTTATGTCAAAAAGTGGAAACATGGTCATAGAAACACCTAAGTGTAGTAAGTCCAAGGTGCAATGGGAGCTGGGATAGGAATGCTGAGTGTAGTGGTCAGTAGAGGCGAAAATGGGAAGTGGTCTGTCCTCTCTGGGGAGGGAGGGAGGAAAGTCTTCACTAGCTGTGGTCTTGAAAGATGAGCTGAATCTTGAAAGATGAGTTGGTGATTCGATGGGGGAGGATGTTCTGGAAGAAGTATGAGTCAAAGCCAAAGGCTCAGGGATCTTGGAGTAGCTTGGCCTGGCTGGGGCTTACCTGGAGAGAAGATAATACAAGGCTAAGAGGTGGGGAGGGAACAGATTATGGATGGTCCTTCTGTGCCATTGCTAGAAAACTGGGATTTGATCCTATCAGCAGTGGAGGCCATTAAAGAATTTTAAGCTGGGGAGTGACACGATTTGGCTTGTGCTTTTGAAAGACCACTCTGGCTGTCATGTGGAAAATGGATGAAGAAAGGAAGGGCTGGTAGCAGAGGCCACAGTGGAGAGATTTTGCAACAGGCACTGTCGCTGGTATCTAGGACCTAGACTAAGGCAGAGCCAATGAGGGTAGAGATGTTAAGAACAAAGGCTTAACTAAAAGCATCTTTCTCGCTGATACCTAAAATTCGATCATTAGGATCAATTCCTTTGTGTTACATTTAACTTTAGGGATTCATTTCCTAATAGAATAGCATGGGGTTTAAGAGCAGGGACTCCAGAACTAAATTACTGTGGTTCATATCCCTGCTCCACCACTTACTGTTTGTGCCACCTTGGGCAAGTCACTTGTCTGTGCCTCAGTTTCCTCATCTATAAAATGGGAATAGCAATAATCGTATCTCCCTCTTAGTGTTATCATGTGAATTAATTGGTCAATACAGATGAAGGGTTTAGGACAATGCCTGGCATGTACTAAGCGTTAATTTTATTAATTCATTTCCATTAAGGCCTGTCCCAGCAGTCCTCTTCTAGTATGAAAATACTCTTGGCATAGGTAACAAGTCATTTATACAGTACTTTACAGTTTACAAAGCATCATCTCACTTGTTACTCATAGCCTAGTGCAGGAGTGATGTCTCCATTTACAAACGAATAAAGAGCATCTCAGAGAAGTTAAGGGATTTGCCCGGAGTGTGCGGTGGTATCTGAGCTGGGCCTTCTGTTTATTAGGTACTTAAATCCTCAGGAGAAATGTTTTCCTTTGATAAAACGGATCAGAATGAGAGAACATTGTACTCCTGGAGGCGGGTAGAAGATACTGAAAGGAGGAGGAAGGTGCATGGAGAGGAGTGGAGCCCCCTACAGACTTTATCTTCACACAGTTTGTCCAGGAATCCTACAGGAACCACTGTTCACGCCGTTACTAAATATCTAGGCAGATCTTTCAAACTTGACTAGTACCGGACTTAAACACCTCGATGAAACCTGAGCTGGGAAATGAGGTCAGTTTCAGCATTTGGGTTAATCATTTATTAAAAGCACATTAGCAGCTGTCAATGTGTAAACAGCTGGCATTTTTGCTAAAACCTGCAGTGAGGGTGTCAGGTTGAGCAAATATTTGATAGGCAGAGAAAGATCTTTGTGCAGAATGCACTTTCTAACATGTAACTTGCCATTTGCTACCCTCAAAACACACAGGCCTGGGAATTGGTGTGTTTTCACCATCTCCCCCAAATTTCTCCAGGCCAAGTCTGTCCAAAGCAGGAGTCCCTGGGTCCCTCTATGCTGAGTCAGGCCTTCTGTTTGTTAACCAAGGAAATGAGCTGAGAAGACCCCAGCTGTTTCTCAGCCAGCAGTTCCCTCTTGCCCGGGCTAATAAGACGGGGACAAAAGAGGTGTGGGAATGTGCCATTGAGGGAACTCCCCAGTGCAGGCCAATAAGGCTGTAATTAGGGGAGTCTCTGGTCTAGGAACTCATGTGGTACCTTGGGAAGAAGAAAGGATCAGTTGAGAAATAAGGCTTAACCAAAAGGGAGAGAAAGAGACTTTTAAACCTTATTAAAAATCCCACGACAGTTACCAAATAAAAATAATTCCCACAAACCCAGGTAATAATAGTTACCAGCATTTAATGAGTCCCTACTTACGACGTGTCATGTATGTGCTGCTCCAGTAAGGTAGATATTATTATTCTTCCTCAACAGATGAGAGCACTAAGGCTCAGAGAGGTTAAGTAACTTGCCTAAAGTGACGTCACCTCTAAATGATTGAGTGGGATCCAAACCCAGATCTATCTGACTTAAAATCTCCTTCCACTCTCCCACACTGCTTGTCAGGGAATGGAGAGAGAGGAGGTCTCACCATTATCAAACGCTTACTTGCAGGTGACACAGGAGTCATATTTAGAAATAGTGGTGACAGCTGTAGTGGAATTGTGCTGGCACTCTATGAAGCAGTTTTTTTTGTTTTTTGTTGTTGTTTTTTTTAAGGTTGGTGCCTGAGCTAACAACTGTTGCCAATCTTCTTCTTCTTCTTCTTCTTTTTATTGCTTTTTCTCCCCAAATCCCCCCAGTACATAGTTGTATATATTTTAGTTGTGGGTCCTTCTAGTTGTGGCATGTGGGACGCCGCCTCAACATGACCTGATAAGTGGTGCCATGTCCGCATCCAGGATCCAAACCAGTGAAACCCTGGGCCGCTGAATCAGAGCGCATGAACTTAACCACTCGGCCACGGAGCCGGCCCCTGAAGCAGTGTTTTTTATTCTGGAGAAAGTAAATTCCCTGGAAATTTAAAAAAATGTATCTGCGTGAATTGTGTATATTTTTCTGGATAGAGGAAACAGATCTTTTTTCAAATTCTCAAAAGGGTTTGTAATTCAAAAAAGGTGAAATCCATTTTTAAAGAGGGATTCATTGAAATAGTTCTTGCTATCCAGGGGTTCATAGGGTTAAAGCAGAACTAACACAGATATAAGGAGAACATACAGAGAGTAGAATAAATACAACGATAGTTAATGACATTTTTCCCTAGGTACAGATCAAGGGTTAGAGATAGTCCTGGGATGCTTATGGGGTGGGGGAAAGTGGAAAGAACCTTACATCTTAAGTGGAGTTGAAGGAAATTATCACCTCATCTGGGTAGGATTGTTGTGTGAAGAAAGGCCTTCAATCTAGGCATATATTAAGAGAAAATTCAGAGAAAGAATTGGAGTAAGTATGAAGGCACTGTCCTGGGCTTTCCTACATGTTGCTTCAATCTTTCAGGAGTAGAAAAACCACACGCACAGTCAGGATTCTGAGGCGCCTGGAAGATGGTGGGTTTCAGGGAACCTGTGTTGGTGGTTAACCTGCAAGATGCCCTTTCCAGCTACCTGCCCTCCTTGCCGGTCCTTTGGCCAGTCCGCTTCCCCACACCCTGCTCCACAGTGCAGGCCCAGGGGCTTCTCATTAGCACCAGGGAGAGGTGCAGAGGGGGTACTCAGCATGGCTTTAGGGACTGGAAATGATGCCATCAAGGCAAAGGGAAGGAAGGGTGGGTGTGCAGGATTTTGTGCTTTCTGCAATGTCTGTGTCGTGCTATACCCCAGGGTCTTGGGGATCCTAGGGTCATGTGCGATCGGTCAAGAGCTCTACTTTCCTATGTAACTTCAAATATCTGTCCCTGCTTTTGCAATTTAGACAAAGGGTCCTCCTCCTGCAGAGAGCGCCCCGCCTGCACAGACAAGGACTACTTCTATACTCACACAGCCTGTGATGCCAACGGAGAGGTGGGTAGCGTGGTCTTGGGGCCCCTTTGCCCCCTCCTTGGGCTTTACCACATTGAAATCCCAGCAGTCAGTGAAGCTGGCACGAGAGAAAACCCCACAGACTTCCTCAGGGACTTCGGGCCAATGGGGAGGCAAAAGGAGATGGCCTCATTCATTTTCAGGTCAGAAACTCTCTCGCCCACATTTGTTCCACTGCTTATTCATACACGCTCTGTTTCAAAAAACCATTTCATTTTCTTTTGCTTGGTTTCTCCCGTTTGCTCAGCCCCCCTGGGCAGTGACTGCCTGTCCATGCACACTGATTTCCACACGGAACTCGTCAGACTTGTCCTGTCAGTACAGCTTTTGTGGGTTGGCAAAGGGAATTGATTCCTGCTGCCTGGCTCACTGGAGAAGGCCTGACTTGTTCAGTCTCTGCCGTTTCCCTCCTCCCCCAGGCTTTCTGCTTCGGAAAGACTGTCCCTTGTAGTCTGCATGGTCACTGAGTCTTCAGGCATTTTTTGAGTCTTAATTGCTGTGCCAGACATTGTGCTCCAGCTGGGGATTCAGAGAGGACTAAGCCAGGCTTCTGCCCTCAGGGAGCTCACAGTCCTGAGCAGGAGGGTGGAGAGAGGAGAAAGATGGGCCTGACCAAGACCACAAGAAGGATGTGCAGGGCACCAGGAGAACCCAGAAGAGGACTGACCAGGACCAGGGACCAGGGAAGGCTTCTCAGAGGAGGTCATTGGTTCATTTCAACAGTCAGTCACTGTGCTGGGTGCTAGGTACACAGCAGGTAACAAAACCAAGAGAATGTCTACTCTCATGGAGCTTAATTCTTGTTGGGGAGTGAGTGGAGAGAGAGACAAGAGATAAATAACAAGTGGGTATATGATATATCAGATGGTAATAAGTGGTAGGAAGAAAAAGATAAAAGAGGATTAAGAGATGGAGAATGACGGGGGGGGGGGTGCTGTTTTAGAGAGGGATGGGATGACCTCTTTGAGGAGGTGACATTTGAACAGAGATCTGAATGAGATGAGGGAAGCCATAGTGCTTTCCAGGGAGAGGGGCACAGCAGGAGTAGAGGAGGCAGGCACGTGCCTGGTGAGTTCGGGGAACAGCAGTAAGTGAGCAGGAATGGCTCAAGGGCACAAGTGGAGGGATCTGTCTTAGATGAGACATTCTGGATGTACTGTCTGTATCCCTAAACCATTCTCAAGAAGATAGAATTAGGAGTCGGGAAATCTTCATTCAGCACTAAGCATACGCTTGGCATTAGGATGCATAAATGTTTGCTGGCTGGACAGCTGGCTGAACCCTCCTTTTGCTAATTAGGCGCGGGATAAAGTCTGCTCCTTAATGCTGATTGTTTTTCATAGTCGTCTCTTACTCCCCCTCACCCTCATGTTTGGAACATCATCCCCTTCTCCAGCAGCCAAGTGAGAATGGCTATATATTTTGTCCGTTGCACCTTAGGCTGGGTTCTGTAGTGTCTGATGTTCTGAATGACCTTGTAAAAATTATTGTCATTTTCTTGGCCTCGGTTGGCTCACTAATTAAATGAGGATAATCCTGCTCCTCTTCTCGCTCCTGGGCATAACATGTGACTGTATGTGGCTGTCTTTGCTTCCTTCTGCCCCACTCTTTCCCCTCCCGGCTTAGGCCAAGGCCTTCTAGATGTGCAGTGTGCTCTGATGCCTGCGAGCCTGCAGGCCTGCCCTTACCTGACCGCCTCCGGGGCCTTTCGATGCTGGGTTGGGCCAGAGCCAGTGCTTCTACCTTGCAGCCTAGCCAAAGCTCAGCTCAGAGGAGGAGGCCTGAAGCATGTACGACTAAGCAGTGCACACGAACATGCAGTCACCAGGAGCGCCTCACAGAAGTCTCATGCCACACTGGTTCTGTTTAGTCTCATGAATTCAGTTTGTCTGTCCTCTAAGCTATATTTTAAAATCAAAGGACACACCTCTCACTGACTCCAATGATTGCCCTTGTGGCCTTTGCTGTGCCTCAGTGGTTTCTCAGGGACCAGGATGGCCAATACATTGGGGCTTCTAAATGTGCTGCTCCAAGAGATGGCCCAAGTCAGTCTTCCTGCTCCCCAGACCCTTCTCTCTATGAGACTTGAGGAGACAGGCTGGGTGAGACGAGGTCAGAGCACAAGCCTGGGGCTCTGGCCATTGGTTGCTCTTCACAGGGAAGAAGGCTGAGCTGAGCAGGGGGAGGAGGAGCTCCAGGGCTCACCATGAGTGAAGGCAGCATGGCCCTCCAAGACCTTGTAGTTTCTTATCCTGAATAAAATAGACACATGCCTTCTTTATCCACCTTTTTGCATGTATGATATGCTGCACAGATCATTTTCATCATCACATCAATGCAATCCACAAGAGCACGTTTTGTCTCTGACTTGACCCAAGGGCCACACAGGAAGCTTGGAGCTGCCCAACCTCACGCCTGACTCAGCAGGGGCCTCCTGCAGGTCATCTTCTCTTCTATATCCAATGCCTCTATCCAAAGACTAAGGATGGCCCTAGTGAGTGACAAGCACAATGCTTCTCTTGTCCACTGACCTGATGGCTGCTGTTCCTCTTGGCTTCCCCTCCTCACACAGCTTCATTGAAATATAATTGACACATAACATTGTATAAGTTTAAGGTGTACAACGTGTTGATTTTATAGATTTATATTGCAAAATGATGACCACCATAGCGTTAGTTAGCCACCCCCCCATAACATCACATAGTTACCATTTCTTTTTTGTGGTAAGAACATTTAAGATCTACTTTCTTAGCAACTCGCAAATCTATAATACAGTATTGTTAACTATAATCACTGTGCTGTACTTTAGATCCCCAGAACTTATTGGTCTTATAACTAGAAGTTTGCACCCTTTGACCAACCTCGTTCCCCTTGCCTTGATGTCCCAGAGAACACAGTGTCCGCACCCCAGCATGGATTGTTGTTATGTGATTGCTGCCCTTGCTAGATGGGGAGCTCCCTGAGCACAGGGGCCATGTCTCATTCATCTCTGAGTCACCAAGTCTGACACATAGATGTATTAGGATTTCTATAAATGTCTACTGAACAAATGAAAAAGCAAAGAAAATACTTGGAAGACAAATTGGGACACCTCAGTCACTCCCTCTTTCCCCAGGGGTTATGAAAGCCACCTCCACTCCCTGCCTTTCTATGTTGTGGGATTTTCACCAGCTGCTTTTCCTGTGACCTTGATCGTAATAAGATTCTACATTGGAATCAGAGCATTCTCTGGAGACTGCTGGTGCCCTGTTCCCTCTGTCACACAAGTCCTCATTACCTTTACCCCTCTTCATCCAGTCAACATTCATTTCACAGATATTTATTGAGCATGACCATGTGCCAGGCACTGGGCTAAGTGCTTGGGATACATTGGTGACCAAAACAAAGCTCCCGACCCTAGTGGAGCTTTCATTAAAGCCCAGATCACGCCCCTTCGCCATTCTCAAGGTAAATTCCTAAAGATGCGCTAAATCCCACGCAGGCTGAGCCGTTCTTAATCCATTTCTGCAGACGCAGCTCATGTACAAATGGGCCCAGCCGAAAATCTGTGGTGAGGATCTCGAGGGGGCGGTGAAGCTGCCCGCCTCTGGCGTGAAGACCCGCTGCCCGCCCTGCAACCCAGGCTTCTTCAAAACCAACAGCAGCACCTGCGAGCCCTGCCCTTACGGCTCATACTCCAACGGCTCTGGTAACCCCCTCGCCGCCCTATTACCCGAATTGCATCTGTTCCCACATCACCCACATGGGCGGGCCACATGGGCACTCAGAGTGGTCGGCTGAATGCCGACTCTCTCCTCCGAGGGAGGCAGTAAGGGCCAGGCCACCTCTGAGGACTAAGTTCGGGAGACGAGAGTCTGGGAGGGGTCCTGCCTGTAGGTCAGAGTCATACCTGGAACTGCCTGCCTTCCTCCTCCTTCCAACTGTGACTGTGACTCAGGCCCGAAGGTACCCAATCCTCACGACAGAGGCTACCAGCACATGGCAGGGATGCTAACGAGGAGTTGGGGGAATTTGTGTACCTGTTGACATGAACGCATTTACTGATAATAATGTGACAAATAATATGAGCTCTACGAATCAGAATAGAAGATACATTTAAGTTTTGAAATGAAAAATTTGGTGGGCAAGGAGGATAGCTGGGATCTTGGAATGAAGGGTCAGTGTTTACGTCTTGAGTTGGTTAATCACATTGTCAGAATGTTTTTGAGCCAACTTGATATAACTATGCAATGGTGCTGACCCACCGCTCTTGTTTGGCTGTCTGCTATTGTTGCTGCTTGTCTGTGTGACAGCAGCTCCAGTCAGGGTGGCCGCAGCCTTCCTGCTGAATGCGAGCATCTTGTGGTTCCCCCAGACTGTAGCCACTGCCCAGCTGGGACTGAACCTGCTGTGGGATTCGAATACAAATGGTGGAACACGCTGCCCACGAACATGGAAACGACTGTTCTCAGTGGGATCAACTTCGAGTACAAGGGCATGACAGGTAATTGCCTCTCCCCGACCATGAGCTGTCAGCTCCCTGCTCTCCCACAGAGGCTCTTCCCACTTCCCATTTCTTCATAATGGTGATGCCTGGAGGAAAATGAGCCAATCATGCCACACATTCCCTTAGAAGTTTCACTCTTCATGGACATATATTCTGCTAAACCTTAGTTTTAGAGACAGAAACAGAACTAGAAACTATGTGCACACACTCCAAAAGTCTTGCACAGAGAGCCTCAGAGTCTTTGAACAAAGTAGCAGGATACGTAACATGGTTCCTGTTCGGCGGTGGCTCCGGACGCCTGGAGGACAGTGTTACCTCTCTCTTCCAGAGTGTCATCTGGGTGCTCTTTTACCCTGCACCCGAAGCCGCAGGGTGTTAACTCTCCCCTCTCCTTTTCCAGGCTGGGAGGTGGCTGGTGATCACATTTATACAGCTGTTGGAGCCTCAGACAATGACTTCATGATTCTCACTCTGGTTGTGCCAGGATTTAGGTGAGGAATACAAAGCTAAAGGGAAGCCCCTGCCACCTTGGCCACATCCAAGTCCCATAGAGCTTGGGATGTTGCAGAGGGGAGGGCTTCCGGTATGCTGAAGTACCAGTTCAGAACAGAGCACAGGAATGGTCTGACGAAGTTCACCTGAGTGCCAACACATTCTTAGTTGCTGCCCATGCTGATTTGCTTACTGCTCTGTCATCCATGTGGCTTCTCCCGTCAGATGGCTGCATGCTACCCAAATTCTTCCTCCTCACAGCATCAGATAAGATTTTTTAAAAAAATCGGGCCAGGGGTGCCCAAAGACAGTTCATCTTTATTTGAGACAAGAAGAGTAGAGGGATTGCTCTTATTGTCATATTTATCCCCATATCCCAAGAAGACCTAGGACAACAAGCAATTTGTTTGCCATTAAAAAAAAATAATACTATAGGCAGTGAGGTGTGGTGGAATGAGCACTAGACTGGAAGACAGGGCACTTGAACTTGGCCACTGACTGGCTTTGTGAACTTGGGAAAGTCACCGTGAGGCTTTAGGCTTTAGGCTCCTCATCTGTAAAACAAGGGGGATTCACAGACTGTGATTTTGGACTAACTCAGGTTGTGATGACTGTTCCAGCCCATTAGTTAGCACAAGTGTGTAGACAGGAGCTGAGAACTGGAGGTCCTCAGAATTCAAGCAAATGGCCAAAGCCAAAACAAAAGCCATAAATGGATTTCCAAAGCCAAAGTGAACTCTTCCACCCATATATGCTTTAAAGACGGGAGGGAACCACTGAAAGGGCTTCTCTATTGCCAGTCTGGCTTCTCCACTCCCACCTTCAAGCCCCCTCCTTTCCTTCCCTCACAGCGCTCAGCCCACGGTAGTCATGCAAAAGGTATTCATTTCCCTGCCCCTAACTTATCTTACTCAGAGCTGAGCAGATACATCCCATGTTTTCAAGGTGAGCAAACTTTTTAGACTTTTTGGAGGTAACATGTCCAAAAGTACTTTTCAATTTGCAAATCTGATTACAGTAGTAGAGTGCTTCTCCATCCCCCAACCCCATCCCCACCCTCTTGGGCATGGCTTTCTCTTTCCCAAGAGAAGGACCAGCCTGAGAATTTTGCTGAAGAAATTATAAGTTGAAATACTGCTCGTTCGACCCAGGCAAAACCCATACTATCCCAGAGAGTGAGCTGCGGAGTGAATACAGTTTACATCTTATGCAGTGGTGCTTCTCGAACTTTAATGAGCATACGCATCACCTGGGAGCTGTGTTAAGGCACAGATTCTGATTCAGTGGGTCTGGGGACCACACTCTGCTAGCGAGACTATATGGCATTTTACAAAGCACTTCTACATCTGTCATGCCTTTGGATCTCACCCAATGATGGGAGATAATAAGAAAGATGTCATCACATCCATTTTACAGATGAGGAAACTACAGTTCGGCCAGGTCAAGGTCACATAGAATTGGACTTAGTCCATGCTCTTTCCAGCATACTCAGAACTTAATCCTGTCCCCCAGCAGACCCTTTGCTGCTGTCTGGGCTCTTCAATAAGCACCACCTGGCCTCTGGAACTGACTTAATTTCTGCCTCCATAGACCTCCACAGTCGGTGATGGCAGACACAGAGAATAAAGAAGTGGCCAGGATCACATTTGTCTTTGAGACCATCTGTTCTGTGAACTGTGAGCTCTACTTCATGGTGGTACGTTTTCCTTTCTCTGCCCACTTTGGGGTTTACAAGGACTACTGGGAGGGTTGGCTCCCTCTGCCCCATTGGCACATCAACGTAACTGACACCCCAGCTTACAGTGATTTCACAGAGGAGGGGCCCAGACTGTCCATCAGGGAGTTCACAGTTTAACATTGGTCTGACCAACTGTGATGGCCCCTAGGATGGCAGTGGTGTGAGCACCCTCTCCCCCACCACCCCAACCACTCAGCCATCCCACCTTCTCCTTTTGTCTGTCTTGGGTTCAGGGTGTGAATTCCAGGACCAACACTCCTGTGGAGACATGGAAAGGTTCCAAAGGCAAACAGTCCTACACCTACATCATTGAGGAGAACGCCACCATGAGCTTCACCTGGGCCTTCCAGAGGACCACTTTTCATGAGATAGTAAGCTCCTCCCCTTCCTCAGATCCCCAGCTCCTAGAAGAGACCTCTGAACCCGGGAGGATGCCTAGTATTAGCTTAAGTGTGAGTTTGAGGTTCAGAATCCAAGGGTTAGAAGGATCCTGAAGAGTCAACAGAGGACTGCCTATTCCAGCCCCCCGAGGAGCATCCAGCCTTGTCCAGATGACTTCCCGGGGAAGATGACACTATAAGCTCCTTAAATTTCCTGTCCCTCCTCAGCAGTCCCCATGACATGTGTTGTGCCTGACCTGGTACACCCTGTCCAGCCCCCTCGTTGTTTTTAATAATAATAACTTCGGTTTTATTTTCTTAACTCAAAGTAATGCAGGTTCATTGCAGAAGACTTAGAAGATATAAAAAAGCAAAAAGAAGAAGTAAAATCACCCATAATCCTACTACCCAGAGATATCCCAGTTAACATCTAGAGTATCTCCTATATAGTCTTTATTTCTCTACAAATACATTTTTTTTTCATTTATAAGGAAAAGACCTGCTTTTTTCATATAAGAGTATCTACTGCACATTTCCCCCGTGGCACTTACTATTTTTACACACCATTTTAAATGGTTCAGTCTTATTTTAAAGTGACACAAAACGTACATAAAGAGTTACTGTCAAGTGAGTAAAAAGAATAGGATGCTTCTAAGATTTTTCTCAAATATCAAGCTAAAAAAGATTGTCACAGTTTACCATTTCCAGAGAGCTCAATTGCTACTGTGTCTCAGGCCTCCGCCAGCTCTCCTCTTGTTTCCAGGGCAGAAAGTACACCAATGATGTTGCCAAGATCTACTCCATCAATGTCACCAATGTCATGGATGGAGTAGCCTCCTACTGCCGTCCTTGTGCCCTGGAAGCCTCTGAAATGGGCTCCTCCTGCACCTCTTGTCCTGCTGGCTATTACATTGATCGAGATTCAGGAACCTGCCACTCCTGCCCCCCGGACACAATCCTGAAAGCCCACCAGCCTTATGGCATCCAGGCCTGCACGCCCTGTGGTCCAGGGACCAAGAGCAACAAGGTACCAGCAGTCAGCAGTGCATCCTAACCTTGGCCCTCAGGGTGGGTCACTTCAGAGGGTGCAGGTCCTGGGTGTGGTTCTTGAGGGGCTGATACCCAAGGACTCATCCTGGCGTATTCCCAGGTTGGAGTCCTGAAGGGCACCCATCCAGGCCGTGCTTGGGGATGGCGAGTTCTTAGCTGTAGCAGTTGGTTTTCAGGGTCTAGGCCTCAGTCATACACAAGTCTCATCTTTAGGAGATAGGTCAGGAGATCTGTGGCCATCTGGTCCAGAGGGTTACTTGGCATCTGTGCAGAGACCTGAAGAGAAGGAATAGTGAGACCTGCAGCCCAAATTCAGCCTACTTCAATCCAGCCTGTTATCATAGGAATTTGCCCCCTCTTCTTTGGAAAAGGAACTCCCCTTTGCTGAGACATATGGTTAATTGGCATTAATGCCTTCTATCCAGTGGTTTCTTCTACATTGGAACAACAGTGCTATTTCCCCACGTACTTTCTGAATCTAAGTACTATGACTAAAAGCGTTTAGTTATTCATGAATGCTTTTAAGTGAACTTGTATTTTACTGATCACAACCATGGGACATACATCTGTAAGGCACTATTTATAGTCTGCTGACGTTGTTCACTTTAGCTGGGAAACAATTCTACAGACCCCGGAGACCTCTTTTGGGCACCGTGGACTTTTGCCACAAACTTCCTCCTGGGGCTCCCTCTGCTGCTATGGGAGGGAATGATAGCTGTATAAGGCTGCTGCTGAAGGGACCTAAAACGGAGCAAGGAAGCAGCCTACGGAAATCAAACCCCTTTTGAGGTTCAGTTTCCTAAAGAGAAGCTGGGAAAGAGGAAGCAGGGGTCAGTGAGTTTTAAATGGAGATGGGGGGTGGAGGCAAGGCTGGTAGTTTCTCTTCTGCCAAAGGAAGGAGGGCTGTCCTGTGTCTTGAGAGAGTTCTATAAGCCAGGCATAGGGACAAGGCTGTAGAATCTGACCGAACTACCTGCTGCAAAACAATAGGTTTGGGTTCGTACATCACGTATGTGCTAATAATTGAGTGGCAAGATTTACATAAACCCCACCAGCCCCTGTTTCACTTCTTTTCATGCCCACCTCCAATCCTCACTTCCCCTTCTCTCACTCCACTCGGGCTGGACCAGGCTGGGGAGAATGGCTGCCACTCCGCAGGGGTCCCCTCAGCTGCCCCAGCAGCTGGCCTGATGGTCCCTTTCCCCTCAGATCCACTCTCTGTGTTACAACGACTGCACCTTCTCAGTCAGCACTCCGACCAGGACTTTCGAATACAACTTCCTGCCTCTGGCAAACCCCGTCTCTCTGGCTGGAGGGCCAAGCTTCACCTCCAAAGGGCTGAAATATTTCCATCACTTCACCCTCAGTCTCTGTGGAAACCAGGTGAGGCGTGCAGGGGCTGACAGCATGAGCACTGGGAGGGGTCGCCAGCGGGTCAGAGGCCAGAGAGGACACGGGAGAAAAGCTGGAAGGTGTCCAGGCCACAGGGCACTGAGGAGATTCAAAGGTTTTTCAATGATGATTATTCTCCCTGAGGACTTTTTTTCTCTAACATTAAATCATTTAGATTATAAACATTTAGGAAATTAAAGATGTTAAAATAAGGTGTCCATTTACTCCTACCTGACCTTTATTCCTTCCAAATGACGATATAAAAACTCTGCAGGAGGGAGATTTCTTTTTCCCTTCACAAAGTAGTCTTCACTAATCACAGCACTTGTCCTTTGTTTTCTAGAGGCTGGATGAAATAAACTGTTGTTAGTTCATCTGCATGTGTCTTTGCTGACAGTACAAAGGAAAGCAAGGTGAAAGGCTTTATAAGATAAGGAAGGAACGTCCCCCTCAGCCATTTCACGCTGCTGCAAATGTTTTGGATACAAAAGTGAAAGGCAGAAAAGTAAAGGGCAGTCCCATCACTACTGCGCTTGACTAAATTACAGACAAGCCAGGATCAGCATTAGGAAAGTTAGTTTCAAATGTTACAAAATAAAGAATATCTCGGGGCCGGCCCGGTGGCGCAGCGGTTAAGTTCACACGTCCCGCTTCTCAGCGGCCCGGGGTTCGCCGGCCTGGATCCCGGCTGCAGACACGGCACCGCTTGGCACGCCATGCTGTGGTAGGCGTCCCACATATAAAGTAGAGGAAGATGGGCACGGATGTTAGCTCAGGGCCTGGCTTCCTCAGCAAAAAGAGGAGGACTATGCCGAGGTGAGGCCTTTATACCACAAGCTTCTACCCATCTAATGCAGCATGCAGAAAGGTTGATTTGCATTTATACAGAAAACAAGTCAAAAAAGAAACTAATCTAGGAAAGACTAGAGACAGATGTCTCTACCTTGTTTTTAAAAGTCTCTGAAGAAGTTAAAATAAAGCCTCAGAAGTGACAGTGATAACTCAGGAATTGAGACTGATAAAAGCAAACCCCATGTAGCAAAAGTTTCATTCAGTGAGTTGGGAGAGGAGATGAAGATGGGGAATTTGAAGAGTTTGTGTCTTTTTTTTCCTTTGCTCCTTTATTCTTTTCAGAAATGCTTCTTGTGTACTGTCACACTATAGACCCTCAGTTCAAAGACAAAATAACGCCGTTTTATTATAATGTAAAGGTTTCTTCCTGTTCTCATATTCTTTATTTCTTACAGTCGAGAAATTACAATCTAAAATAAACTGAGGGGCTGGCTTGGTGGTGCAGCGGTTAAGTTCACACGTTCTGCTTCTTGGAGGCCCGGGGTTCGCCAGTTTGGATCCTGGGTGTGGACATGGCATGAGTTGGCAAGCCATGCTGTGATAGGCGTCCCACATAGAAAGCAGAGGAAGATGGGCACGGATGTTAGCTCAGGGCCAGTCTTCCTCAGCAAAAAGAGGAGGATTGGCAGCAGTTAGCTCAGAGCTAATCTTCCTAAAAAAAAAAAAATAAGTAAAATAAAATAAAATAAATTGAGATACCAGATTTAGCAATTTAACTCCATTTGTAATAAAATTTATGATATTGAAAATCCTACATTCTAAATGCTTAGTCCACTTAAAGTTAAAATATTGAACAAATGATTTTGTATTAGCAAACAAGTTATATATTGATATTTCATAAATTTAACAATTTTGAAGGAACAATATCTCAATATTTCCTCTATACAAAGTCTCAGGGAAGAAGGGGTCTCAATTCCTACTGTGTTCCCAAGTTCTATGTGGTTTGGGCTGTTAAAGACTGGAGGAGAAGCAAACTTTCTTCCCTTGATAAATATTTTTCTTTTAAAGATTGGCACCTGAACTAACAACTGTTGCCAATCTTTTTTTTCCTGCTTTTTTTTTTCTCTTTCTCCCCAAATCCCCCCCACCACACAGTTGTGTAATTTTTAGTTGTGGGTCCTTCTAGTTGTGGCATGTGGGACACCACCTCAACATGGCCCAATGAGCAGTACCATCTCCGTGCCCAGGATCTGAACCAGCAAAACCCCAGGCCGCCGAAGCGGAGCTGCGAACTTAACAACTCAGCCCCGGGGCCAGCCCCCACCTTTTTTAGTGTAACATGAAGTCTTCCTTCTTTTTTTTTTTTTGAGGAAGGTGAGCCCTGAGCTAACATCTGCTGCCAATCCTCCTCTTTTCGCTGAGGAAGACTGGCCCTGAGCTAACATTGTGTCCATCTTCCTCTACTTTCTATGTGGGACGCCTGCCAGCATGGCTTGCCAAGCGGTGCCATGTCTGCACCTGGGATCTGAATCGGCGGACCCCGGGCCACCGAAGTGGAACGTGTGCACTTAACTGTTGTGCCACCGGGCCGGTCCCCAATATTTTTTTAATGGAATAGGTTCCAATTGGTCCTAAGACGTCCTACCTCCAGGCAGGGAAGGGGCTGGTTATGGAGTCTGTTTTAACCCCCGGGAGTCACTGTCTGGAAAGTGCGTCCAGGACAAGCGTGGTGGAATCACACACCAAGGGAGACACAGAGGGCGAATGTGAACCAGGCCAGATGTTGAAATAAATTTCATGGGATCACTTACATATTTCAGTATCTGCCTAGAAAACTGACTAGGATAAGGAAGACCCTTAAGTGGTGGGCTGGTAGATTAGATCTCCAAATGCCACCATCGCAACCCTGCTCACATAAGGCTCCCAGGTGATGCCAAAGAAACAAAAAGACTGGGGATCTCTGGGCCAGAGTTCCAGAAGTCAGGACATCTAGGCCTTATTCTTTACTATTTTTTTTTAACCTGTCTTGTAATTAGAAATGGGATGAATCATTCCATTGCAACGTATCATTGGAAAGCTGAAGCTTTAGATGTAAAAATACTGTTCCCTCTTCCCTTTTGGGAGTTCTTCTGTGACCACCACTCCTTCCCACTTCTTCCTCCCCACATCCCCCTGCCCAGGGTAAGAAAATGTCTGTGTGCACCGACAATGTCACTGACCTCCGGATTCCTGAGGGTGAGTCAGGTTTCTCCAAATCCATCACAGCCTACATCTGCCAGGCGGTCATCATTCCCCCAGAGGTGACAGGCTACAAGGCCGGAGTGTCCTCGCAGCCTGTCAGCCTCGCTGATCGACTCATTGGTGAGTAACCCAGCTGCTCCAGCCTGTTTGAATTAGTATGTGTGTAAGAGAGTGTGAGGCAACCAGGCTCCAAGGTAGAAGGCCCCAGATGAAGGGCCCAACCTCTTTACCTCTGTTTTCTATTCCATCTTGGGTGCCAAGTGCCCCTGGGCCTCTGACAAACCTTTGGTTCACCCTTTCATGAGCCACTTGGCCTTGTGATGAGATGAAGGAAGGTTGCATGTGGACAGGTATTAAAAGAATGGAAGTGGTTGCCAGCTAATGCTGCTAGTGGGAACTAACTAGGAGCTCTAATTTGGCAGGGGTGACAACAGATATGACTCTCGATGGAATCACCTCCCCAGCTGAACTTTTCCACCCGGAGTCCTTGGGAATACCGGACGTGATCTTCTTTTATAGGTGAAAATGAGAGGCCAGGCTAATGCAAGTGAAACTTAGGGGTCCTCCACAATTTCTGTTGTATCCCTCCCTCCCCAGCCACCCACTGCTTATCAAGCCAGAACACATCCACGGTCTAGCAGATCTGCCCAGCAATGATAGCTAAAGACTGGGAGTTCCCTGATGGCAGCTTCTTGGGTATTACTGGGGCAGGTCTGCCCCTGGAGGCGGGGAGAAATATTGGATGATCTGTGGCTGATTTCCCTTCCTGCCTGGGGAGACTCCAGTGTTGTGTACATGCTAACCTTTCCTAGACCAGTGCATTTCCGCTTGACCAGATCTCCTGACCCCCACTCTCTCCATGTGTAAACCAAGGCCTGTGCACTCTTATGCGTCAGGCTAGAGCCCAAGTCCTGACTTCCCCAGCAAGGGAATCGTTCCACGTTGACTTCACTTAGTGGCACAGATGAGTGACTCATTCTCCTGTGGGGGCTGGCTTTCTCTGCAGGTCCAATGATGTCACCCAGTCCTGCAGTTCTGGGAGATCAACCACCATCCGCGTCAGATGTAGTCCACTAAAATCTGTCCCTGGAAGTCTGTCACTGCCAAGGTAAAGGGACGTAACAAAGTCTCCCTTCCTTGGACTCACTCTATCCTCAGAGCCAAAGATTACTGAAAAAGGGAAAAAGAGACAACAGTCTGAGGTCCATTAATGGGCTCTTAGGGACACAGTCATGGCTCCAAACCCTCACTATTTAGATGTCAAGAATGAGGCAGAGGGGCCGGTCCCATGGCCGAGTGGTTAAAGTTCCACGCACTCCACTTCGCTGGCCCAGGTTCACAAGTTTGGATCCCAGGTGCAGACCTACTCCACTCATCCATCAGCCGTGCTGTGGAGGCATCCCACATACAAAGTAGAGGAAGATTAGCATAGATGTTAGCTCAGGGCTAATCTTCCTCAAGCAAAAAAAAAGGAGGATTGGCAATGGATGTTATCTCAGGGCGAATCTTCCTCACACACACACAAAAAAGGGAATGAGCAGAAGGAAGAGTTAAAGCTACCTTCACATTCCCAGACCATTACGTGGGCAGCTGCATAGCAAAGTGGCTAACTGCTGGGGCTGAGAGCCACATTTGATTCATCTCCTCCACTGACCAGCTATGTTATCATGGATACATTTCTTAACTTCTCTATTTCCTATCTTATCTCTTCTTCTTTTTTTCTTATCTATAAATTCAGATAATGATAAGTTTCCTCAGGAATTTATTGAAAGGATAAATGAGACTTGAGAACTTCTCATGGTGTCTGGCATGTACTTGCTATTATTAGGATTGGGAGGGGCCGGCCCCGTGGCACAGCGGTTAAAGTGCACACATTCCGTGCCAGCAGCCTGGGGTTCGCCAGTTCAGATCCCAGGTGCAGACATGGCCCTGCTTGGCACGCCATGCTGTGGTAGGCGTCCCACATATAAAGTAGAGGGAGATGGGCACAGATGTTAGCTCAGGGCCAGTCTTCCTCAGCGAAAAGAGGAAGATTGGCTGCAGTTAGCTCAGGGCTAATCTTCCTCAAAAAAGAAAAAAAAAAAAGGATTGGGAAAGGTTTAGGGAATCCTAGGAATCTCTCCACAACTAAAAGACCCAATTCTGAGTTTAATAGCTGAGTGCACTAAATCAGAAACCCCGGGCTGCTGAGGTGGAGCACCTGAGCTTAAACACTCGCCACTGGCCCCACCCACCTCCGTTTTTTTTTTTTTCTCACATAACACCAACTAACATAGTGAGAGGCATTAGGGTCTTGAAGAAGATGGTTTGGGAGATGCTGCTCCCGAGCAAAAACCAATCAGGGAGATGGGGAGCAAAGCAGGATGTTTTGGCCCAGCAGTGGTGTCAAAATGTAAGATCACTCTTCTTGTTCTAGAAACCGCACAGTAAAGTACATAGCAGATGTCCATGACCTGAAGCCCATTCCTGAACCCCACCCCCAGGAAGCCACAGCGAAGTGGCTTTTGCAAAATGTCACATGCCCATGGGGAGAACAGGAGCCTCTGATGGCTTGGTTGGGCAGCCACACTAGAGCTCAGACACCTTACCTTAGCTCTCATCTGATGTCAGCGGAAGCAAATGGGCAGAGGATGGGAAGTCTGGTGGAGGCTGGGAAGGCCTCTTATCATCAGGGAAACTGGAGAGCAAACCCTGTGTTAAGGACTAGTTGGAAGGATCCTGGTGGAGCTAACAGTTTGGCAAGGAGAGAATGGATCAGGGAAGCTATGAGATGACAGGATTCCAACCAGATCTTCCCCTCCAGTCCAGCAAGTGAGCACTCAAGTCTCCTTTCTGCCTTGCCAGCACTTGCTCTGATGGGACCTGCGATGGCTGTAACTTCCACTTCCTGTGGGAGAGTGTGGCCGCTTGCCCGCTCTGCTCGGCTGCTGACTACCACACTATCGTCAGCAGCTGTGTGGCTGGGATCCAGGTAGGTTTCTGTGCTTGGGGGCTTCCCAGGAGAGAAGGGAATGTGATATCAGAGTCCCTTGTTTTTCTCTCCAACAGAAGACTACTTACGTGTGGCGAGAACCAAAGCTATGCATGGGTGGCATCTCCCTGCCTGAGCAGAGAGTCACCATCTGCAAAACGATAGATTTCTGGCTGAAAGTAGGCATCTCTGCAGGCACCTGCACTGCCATCCTGCTCACCGTCTTGACCTGTTACTTTTGGAAAAAGAATCAAAAGTACATGCTGGGGTCTTGGAGTTTGGGGATGGACAGGGTTGGACCACTGAGCTGGGAGGAGAACATCTGAGAGTATAAATTCATGGGGCTTTTCTCTGAAGTTGGCCACCGACCCCATGACTCTGGCCACTTGCTGAGCCACTTTTCCAGTGTATGCCTTGTTTATCCTGGCTCCTGAAGAGAGAAGGTACCACATGGCAGTCTACAAATGGCTACTAGATTCCCAAAAGAAAAACAAAGAATATCTTTGATTTGTAACTGTTAATAATAAAAATGATGACTTTACCATTCTCATATTTCCATTAAGCTTTAAGATCACAGAAACAGCCCAGCCTTAAGGGAAAAAGATCACTGACCTAGGAGCCAGGATTCCTTAGCTCTATGCCCAGCCCAACACCATTTTGCTATGCTTCGTTCAGTTTCCTTAGCCATGGTATGGGAATACCTGTTTATAGCCCAGCCTCCTTCCCCCTTTACCTCTTATTCCACACTTTGGTGTCTTGTCTTTCCCATCCCGTTTCACAGGCTGGAGTACAAGTACTCCAAGCTGGTGATGAACGCCACCCTCAAGGACTGTGACCTGCCAGCAGCCGACAGCTGTGCCATCATGGAAGGCGAGGATGTGGAGGATGACCTCATCTTTACCAGCAAGAAGTCACTCTTTGGGAAGATCAAATCATTTACCTCCAAGGTAGGGAGCCTGACCAGTGCACTGAGGTCAGCCTGGAGGGCTGGAGAAGACACCAGTCCTAGGCCCCTGAATGGCCCCACACTGTTCAGGGACCACTACTCTGCTCCCCACCCTCCACACTATTCTTTCCCTCCACCCTGAAAATCCTGGCTTCTGCCTTCTGTATTTCCACACCAATACTCTTTCCCCTGGGGCCCAGGGCTGCTCTTGACCAGGCTCCTTCTCTCCCAACATGCACTCCAGTTGATGGACTGTTTGGGCCTTTTAACTTCCAGAAGGAGTACTGAACCATCCATGTTGTAAGAATCATTTCCCTTTTTTTTGGAGGGAGGGGAAGAGGTGATCTTTAGGATCAACTTCTGCAAGAAGTGAGGCTCTCCTTTGACCACTGGAGGGTGCTGTCCCCCAGATGTCTGGGCCCTGTCCTTTGGGGGCTGAGTCATAGCTAAGTCGAAGCTGTTCACCACTGAGCAATTCTGAGCTGGAAGAGTTGGCTCTGTGTAGGTGGGTGAGTGAGTTTGAAGCTCATAAATGCAATACAGACATCACTGTTGCTGGGGGTGGGGCCAGCAGAGAGCATGCAGGCAACTCCTCCAGGGCCACAGCCCTCTGCAGCCCCACTCTGCCAGCACCCACACCTCACTGCCCTGAACCAGTTCATCCAAACAGGTGTGGGTGGGGAGGGAGGGAAGAGGGGAGGAGAGGGCTGAAGGATGGTGAGGAAAGGAAGGTGGATAGGTGATTAGATTGCTGACTCTCGTTCCCTTTCTGCTGGCCTACCAGGCTGACTCCCTTGACCTCCTTAGATCTTGGGGGGCATTTTTTACCCATGGGAGAACAATTCACCCTGGGACCCTTGAGTCCTCACAACAGCAAAGATGCAAAGCAGGGGGTTTTAGAGATTTTTCTTATCCTCTGACTGAATGAAGGGAGCAAGAATAGAGGGTATCTTATGTCTGTGTTTCCACCAAGCCCCTGAAAGCAGAAATTCCATAAGGGTTCCTTCTGTCACCTATTTTCCATTTCTCTCCTTTGTTCTCCAAACTTGCCCCTGTGCAGCAGCCAGCTCCTGTCACCATCTCTCTTTCAGAGGACTCCTGATGGATTTGACTCGGTGCCACTGAAGACATCCTCAGGAGGCCCGGACATGGACCTGTGAGAGGCACTGCCCTGCCTCACCTGCCTCCTCGCCTTGGCACGTCACCTAGCAGGCCTGTAGCGATCTGGGTGCCAGCTTCCTGCAACACCCACTGCTGGAAATCTCTTCATTGTGGCCTTATCAGAAGAAGTTTGAATTTCAGATTTTTGTTTTTTTACAGAGTACCCAAGCCCTCCTTTCTGCTTACGTCAAACCTGCCAAATATACCCACACTCTGTTTGTATATTACTCCCTTGCCTGCATCTTGTTTCTCCAAGTGGCTCAGCCGCCGGAGCCATAGCTTCACCTGCTCATAGTGCTTACAACTCTGGAATGAAAATATTTCTCTCTTCCTACGTATAGAAACTACTTCCTCTGTCCTCTTATTGAAGGGCAGGAGCAGCTGGCAGTTTCCCTGATCATATGCCCCCGGCTCATGGTCTCTTTAGGAGAGAAGCTGGGTGAGGAGGCGCTTGGCGTTCCCAGTGGACCGTCTTCATGGTAGCCTGAATTCATCTCTCCCGGAAAACCAGCTCGAACTGAGTGTAACGGATAGGCCAAGGGCCAGGGGAGTAAGGCCTGGGTAAGAAAAGGCTTGATAAGCACAAAGAGACGCAATAAGGAAGCTTTTGTTTGTTTGTTTTAGGAAGACTGGCCCTCAGCTAACATCTGTTGCCAATCTTCCTTTTTTTTTCTTTTCTCCCCAAAGCCCCAGTATATAGCTGTATGTCCTACTTGTAAGACATTCTAGTTCTTCTATCTGGAATGCTGCCACAGCATGGCCTGATGAGTGGTGCTATGTCTGCACCCAGGATCCAAACCAGCGAACCCTGGGCCACCAAAGTGGAGTGAGCAAACTTAACCACGGGGCCACGGGGCTGGCCCTGGAAGCTTTTGTTTTGTTTTATTTTTTAAACTAGGTACTTTAGGGGCCAGCCCCGTGGCGCAGTAGTTAAGTTTGCACGTTCTGCCTCGACAGCCCGGAGTTTGCAGGTTTGGATCCCAGGTGCGGACATGGAACTGCTTGGCACGCCATGCTGTGGCAGGCGTCCCACATAGAAAGTAGAGGAAGATGGGCACAATGTTAGCTCAGGGCCAGTCTTCCTCAGCAAAAAGAGGAGGATTGGCAGCGGATGTTAGCTCAGGGCTAATCTTTCTCAAAAAAAGTAAATAAATAAAATAAACTAGGTACTTCATTTCCTTTTCTTAAGTAAGCGATAAATATTCTCACTGGAGCCGAAGGGAAAAGTTCATCAGGAAAGGCCCAAAGCTCTAGTGGGTCTCTTGTCTCCTTTTTTTTTTTTTTTTTAACCTCCCACTATCTCCCTGTGACACTACAGAGAACCAGGTAAGCCCCAAACCCTGATGTTCTCGCCTCGTTCTCTGTCTGCTTTTACACACAGAGATGACACACCCTGCCAGTGAGGGAAATTCCCCGTTCTTGAGTCCCCATTCCTAGAGGCTTGGGCCATGTCAGGGAATAGGGGTATCATATTTTGAAAGAACACAAGGAGGCCAAGGTTTTGTTTTGGGTTTTTTTGCTGAGGAAGATTCGCCCTGAGCTAACATCTGTGCCAATCTTCCTCTATTTTGTATGTGGTTCACCACCACAGCATGGCTGCTGACGAGTGGTATAGGTTTGTGCCTGGGAACCAAATCCACGCTGCCAAAGTGGAGCATGCTGAACCTAACCACTGGTCACAGGGTCAGCCCCCAAGGCCAAGGTTTTAATGCGGCCTTACTGGAGTGGACCTGAGATGGCCATGATGTCTGCTTCTGAGCTTACCTCACCTGCTCAGCCACAGAATAAACAGCTTCCAGGCTAGCCAAAAAAGGAATTGACTCCCAGCCCATACCCCAGCTGCAGAATCAGATCAGTCTTCAAAGAGGAAAGACTAGAGGAGTTGAACAAGGTGTTCACCAAACAGGGACACTTTGCACTTTCCAGCCCCTGTCCTTCCCTTTTTCCTGTTCTCATTTCCTTTGTGTGCTAAAAAACTAAAAAGACGTCTGGCCCCAATTTCTGGCAGCACCCTCTTGAAAGGTGAGTAAAGAGAGTGTCCTCTGTGCCCCTGTTCTCCACTTTTACACCAAGTGTAATCGATGAGCTTTAAGTAACTAGAATGGTAAAACCAGAGCGAGGGTTTAAATTCCCTTTTTCTTTCAACTACTAACAATTCTCCCTCACTGACTATCTCTTGGTCAAGGGCCCAGTGGCCCATGATTTGTGCCTGTCTCCTTTCTCAAATGGCCATTTGGTGACCAGATGGTAGGTATAGAAAGGAGATGGCATTTCTAAGTGGTTTGTCTGCCACAAAACTGTTTGCTGATCCTGATTAGCCATTGCTGCCCTAGCAGTGGTCTTACAAAAGGGTCACTGAGAACTGGAGCCCTGCTATAACTTCGGGCCAACGACAGATCACTGAGGGCAGGCAGTCCCTTTGGTTCAATAAATCTAGAAGCTTTTCTTTGGCATCCAAATTCTCCCTCCTCCTGTGGGAGTCAGGCTCTCAGAACCTGTGGCTATGTGGGAATTCCTCCCAATGGATGTAGATAGCTAGCTCGTGAGCTCCAGTCTAAAATTTTCTGTAGTCTCAGCAACACCTTGGGCATCTGCTTTCCCACCAAATAACTTTCTTTTGTGAGAAAGG
This sequence comes from Equus caballus, assembly GCF_041296265.1. Classification (NCBI taxonomy): domain Eukaryota; kingdom Metazoa; phylum Chordata; class Mammalia; order Perissodactyla; family Equidae; genus Equus; species Equus caballus. The sequence goes on along the minus strand of NC_091688.1, from coordinate 64,222,994 downwards.
CTACAGAAGGTCCTTAGACTATCTGGAAGCAGTACATTATTCTGTTGACTTTATTGTGGACTGCCCCCAGAGCAACCTCAAACTCCACTGACTTAGTCATAATACCTTAGGATCTTCTTTTTACTATTCCTTAGTGTACCAACTTCTACAGATCTTCCCTGTGTCCTGCCAGGAACTCCTGAGTTATGCTATCCGGGTCACCTGTTGCTCCTTTAGCATCTTAGACACATGTTAGATATTTTTTAACAGCTCTGTTAGAGAGTTTAATTAACATCCCATACAATTTGCTCACTTTAAACGTACAATTCAATGGGTTTTAGTGTATTCACAGAATTGTGCATCCATCACCACAATCAATTTCAGAACAGACACATGTTAGATTTTATATGGGAAAAGCCTTTAGCAACCTTGAACTTAGGCTATGGTGGTTTGCACAAGCTACTGGGGGAGGACATGTGGGCTCAGGAGATAAACTATTTACATCCTATTTGGTTACCTGGAGTCCTAGAACACACAACTAACTCTCATCATGTAGGCACCACCTGCCTTTGGCTGGGAATACAAATGAAGATTGTGTTTTCAAGGACCAGGGGATTTCTTATGCCAACAAAACTTTTTTTTTGGTCTGACTTTACATTAAAGATAAGACTGACTATATTTATACAACAGAGACTTTGTAATGGATTTTTCAGCTTTGTGAAACCAAACTTTATCTCATCAAGACTGATTGGATATCCTTTTTACTCTGTACTCCAAGAGTAGTTTGTTAGGGGATGGGACTTGCATGTCATTCTTTTTTGTGTGAAATAAAAACATATCTTTCGAGTTGTTCTCCTTGAACATGGCTTGGGTCACTGGATGGGTGAGCGAGAAATGGTAAGTGTCTTTGACACTTACACTGAAGATGAGAAAGATTCTGGAACCCCAGAGTGACAGAAAAGAGCACACTCTGGAACAATACAGACCCAGGCTAGAAGCCTCTTACCACCTATTGAGGAATTAGCCAACAGCCAAAGGCTCAGTTTCCACAATAATAAAATGCAGCTAATGATACCTTACCTCCCAAGATCGGATGAGGATCAAAAGAGATAACACATAAGATCTTAGCATGTTAGTGCCCTTCCCTTCCAGTTCAGTTTTCTCTCAGGTGGCATTGAGGCCAGCAACACAACAATGTGTCCACAAATACAAGTAAAATTAGCTGCTTTGGGTGTGAGGTGGATGATAATAGACTAGGTGCAGATAAAATCCTAGGGAACATCAAGGACCGACCTTTTCCCAGAGTAGCTGGATCTTCCTGCTCCAGTCCTTCCTTCACTCTAGTTGAGGGCACTCGATCCCCTGCAAAGAATCCCCCTCAGCTGGTTGGTTGTGACTCACATCTGTTTTGACTGGGTGGTACCTGGGTTGTAAGGGTGGTTAAATGTTTTAAATATCACTCCTGCTTGTAGGATAAAGTCTAAACTCTTAAGTAGGACAGCAGGAAAGGAAACTCATGTTAATTTGGCTTCTCTATGTGTCAAGCCTGCACTAGGTAGTTTCACAGCATTGCCCACTAGTTCTCAGAACAGCCTTAAAGGTAGGTCCCAGCCCCATTACAGCAGATGGAGAAGCTGTGTCTCCAACAGATTCAGTAATGTGGTGTACAACAGTGAAGAGACGATGACATGGGAGCACGCAGTTCACTTACATGAATTCAGCCACATACTGTGCAGGGCCCCAGTGCATCAAACAAGCAACAGACCTGACCGAGCGTGAAACCGGGGGGGGGGGCACGCGGGGAAACGTGGGGATGATTTTAAGTTTCCCAATCACTGACAAAGTGAAACGCATTGTCAGGTGACCAGGCAAGAAGATACTAATGACTTGGTCTAAATCTTAAAGAAAGCATTTAATTAATCGAGAACCACAGAGCAACAATGGCTATTGAAGAGACAGGAAATTGATGTAGGGTTGCATATACAAAACTCTATGAATAAATGAAGAGCTATTCAAGGAGTATTTGGAATATAAACTAATTCCATTTTAGTGCTGAAATTAATAATCCCACATAAAGTGCAATTCCCTGTAAGATGTGGTGGGAGCGTGGTAGGAGAATTGACACCTCACTCCAGTTCTAACAGAGGGAGAGGCAGGATCAAAGCACCCCCAGGTCCTGGCAGCTTTCCCCTGACCCATGCTATTTTTAAACTGTTCTTCCTTGGTTGCCCAAGGACAGTAACATCAACTTCCTTTGTTACTATGCCTCTTATAGAAGGGTGTGGGCAGCTGCCAGCTTGAGCTTGCTTGTCAGTTCCTCCAGAAAGAGAAAGATAAATGCTACTGTACCGTGGGAACCTAGAAGGGTGCTGAACCCATCTGCGGTCGGGGCAAAGAGGGTATCAGAGAAGGCTTCCTGAAGGAAGGATGAATTAACCAGTTTGGAGGAACAGGGGAGGGAAAGGGAGTTCCACATAGAAGGAGCTTGTACAAAGGCACAGAGGCAAGGAGGGGGCTACAAGCAGCTAGGTATGCGGAGTGTGAGGAGAGAATGCCAAGACGTAAAGAGGGAAGACGCTAGAGAAGCTCTGGTAGGAGGGCAGACCACGAAGGGCTTTGCAAGCTATGTTTGGACGTTCTCCTGAGGGCAACAGGTAGCCACTGAAGGCTTCTAGCAGGGGAATGAGAGGATAGGGCTTGCTTGCCAAACACTGAGAAATCCTACTCCAAATCCAAGACAAAAAGAGGAATGCAAAGAGGTACGAGGGGCCAGCCAGGTCGCATAGTGGTTAAGTTCAGTGCGCTCCACTTCAGTGGGGTGCAGACCAACACCACACATCAAGCCATGCTGTGGCAGTGATCCACATACAAAACAGAGGAAGATTGCCATGGGTGTTAGCTCAGGGCCAGTATTCCTCAAGCAAAAAGAGGAGGATTGGCAACAGATGTTACTTTAGGGTCAATCTTCCTCACCAAAAAAAAAAGAGGTGCTAAAGCGAGGCCCAAGAGAGCCCTCCCACATAAGCCAGCTCTGAACTGGTGAAACTGAGGATGGCATCTATGGCTGGGTGCCCTGCCCTCTTTTCTTGATCCCTCTCTGCAGGTACTTATTCCCTCTGGGCTGCCCCCTAGCTTCCCAGGACCCCCAAGGCAGTTTCTCACCTAGGATTCTGCTCCCTGATCCTGGCACAAGCTTCTAACCCCTCAGCCTACTCCCTGCAACTCACCTAGCCAAGGGGATGTAATAAGCACCCACCATGTGTAAGGTGCTGGGCTAGGTCCTGTGGAGATAAAGATGCAAATATCCAATGGTCCTTGCCCTATGAGAAAAAGCCACATTTTCTAGCTAAGCTCCTCAAGGCCCTGTTTTCTGCTAAGGAATGTTAACAAAGGGACAAGCCCAAACAGACTATTTTAGACACTTACCAGCACTGAGCTTTCGGCTCCATTGCTTAACCTCCCTGGGCTTAGTTTCTTCCTATAGAAGATAAAGGGTTTGGCCTAGCGGTTTTCCAGTTGGGGGTCCTTGAACCCCTGGGTCCTCAGATGCAGCACCCAAAAACTATTCTCAGCATTAAAGCCTAACAGAAATCACACATCCAAAAGTGGTATGGCCTCATGCCATCACTTCATAACTAAAGGATGACGTTTATTTGTTTTGTTTTTGTGTTAGCTTCTGGCAGGAATTACTCAGAAATGCTAGTTGGCAGCCCTATATGTCTCATTAATAAGAAGGGAAAATGAGTTATTGCTTTTTAAATCATGCTTGTTAGACAAAGATATTTTATTTTATTTTTTATTTATTTATTTATTTTTGGAAGATTAGCCCTGAGCTAACGTCTGCTGCCAATCCTCCTCTTTTTGCTGAGGAAGCCTGGCCCTGAGCTAACATCCGTGCCCATCTTCCTCTACTTTATATGTGGGATGCCTACTACAGTATGGCTTGCCAAGCAGTGCCATGTCCACACCCGGGATCTGAACCCATGAACCCCAGGCTGTCAAAGCAGAACGTGTGCACTTAACCGCTGCGCCACTGGGCCGGCCCAGACAAAGATATTTTAAAACAGGGGACAAGGTGATGAAATGGTTAGGAATTATTAGGCTACTGGGGTTGGCCCCATGGCCTAGTGGTTAAGTTTTGCGTGCTCTGCTTTGTGGTCCAGGTTCGGTTCCCAGGCACAGACCTACACCACTTATCAGAATCCACTCTGTGGTGGTGACCCACATATAAAATAGAGGAAGACTGGCACAGATGTTAGCTCAGGGTGAATCTTCCTCAGCAAAAAAAAAAAAAAAAAAAGAGGAATTAGGCTAGCAGATAGCTAAGAGTCACCTCCAGCTCTAAAACTCCTATGATTCTAAGCTGATAAATGAAGTATGCTATTGTGTTAGTTTGTTATACTCATCAGACAACATAAGCATTTTAAAGGAAGATGTCTGTTATCTGATGATAAGACTAATAGTAAAAATTCCTAAGGAAATTTGGAGAGGCCAGAATTTTAAGGTCATCCTTCCAATTATACTGATGACCTCCTTAAAGGATTGGCCCAGTGGCCCTCCTCCCTGAGGCCTGGGCCCCAGGGCAGTCTCAGGAACACCCATCACTGTTTTGAAACTTAGCAGACAATAAGTTGGCAGTGCCTTCACTGACAGGGAAGCAGTCAGATCCCCACCACAGGCCTCGCCCCCAGAAGATGCCAAGGAACCCAAGGCTTCAAGAACAGTCTTCTTATATGTTTTCTTCCTAGACCACAGCTCCCTACCCCTCCTGTCTACTGGTTTTAGATCTAACATTCTGGGCAAGTGGAACCTAGAGGGGCAAACCCAGACCACCCCCTTCCAAGCCTCCCTCTGGATCACCACTTGTCAGCTCCACACTGTTAGCCCTGTCCTACATCTCAGAGTTGGCTTGGCAGAGGCTTGCTGGGGAGTAGGGAAAGCAATGCCACATCATCATCACAGGTGCACACGCAAGTGGTGTAAGACCAAGAAGGTCTTAGCACAGCTAGCTTTGGGGCATTCGTGCAGAGCTCTAGAATCTCTGTTAGGTGGAAGGATGGGGAACACCTATTCCCACATCCTCCTAATAATCTCATTATCAGGGAGATTCTTTGATAACTTTGGCTCCAATCAGCAACCAGAATATTTCACTGTAAAAGCCTGAATGTTATAAAATGAACATAGGAAGAAATCTTTGTTCAAGGAATTTTCAAACAGATCCAAGATATGGCCTCAGGACTTTGTACTGCCTTCAAATCTGCTAAATGGTTTCCCCTTGGGTAAACTTCGTCAAGTGTTTCTCTAAAAGATTCCATTTGCACTTTTCCAACTCTGTGATCTTAAGGGTTGGTAAAGGAACATTTTGGTTCACCCAATAATCAGACTAAGAAAGGTATCCTAGCTCTAGGGCAAGAGAGCAGGAATCTTGAGTTGAGGTATCCAGGGACTAAAATACAGAGTCATACCCTTGTTTCAAGATGGAGAAGAGAGCAGAGGCTCAAAGAGAGGGTCCAGTCTTAGGATCCAAGCTTGTAAGACAGTGACAAACAAACAGCAAGCCATAGGATACTGGAGTATATGAGGAAGCCATTTGGTGTAAACCTAATTCGGCCTAACCATGTGTTTTTTTTCCAAAAGGGCCTGACTTGGCCTTTGAGCATCCAATGTACATCTGCTTTAAGCATTTGCTATATCCCAAAAACGGGAGCAAATGGCCTTAAGATAAACATGCAACTTCCCCCACATGGGCATTTCTAAGGATAAGCGTCTCTCCCCAGGCTAGGAACTGATTGCTGTACTCACCTGTGACCACCCAGCTCCAGACAACAGACCTGCCACCAGCTGTATCCATCCAGACAGCAGATCTACTACCTGCTGTGTGAATAGCTGTGCTGTGCCGGCTAGATAACCTCGTGACTCTTGTAAAAGGGACATTCCTATCACATGTGATGTACACTCTTTGTTCCAAGAGGGTATATAACCATTCTGTGCACCCCACTTCTTTGGTGCCCTTCCTTGGTGAAGGAAGGCACCAGGCCAGCCCTCAGATCTGGCTCATAATAAACTCACCTCAATTTTCATTTACAGATTGGTTATGGATTATTTTCACCGACAAGAGAAACCGGCATCTACCAGAGGCGCCAGCTTCCGAGCCAGTGATCATTTTGGCAGGCCTCTGCCTAGCCTGAGATTTGGCCTTTAACACGAGGAAGCAACTGAGGCACTCACTTTTCCGGGGCAATCAGAACCCCTAGAGGGAGGGAGAACGCAGAGTACCGGGACAACGCCAGAGCCACACCCTGACACAGTACTAGAGGCCCATAGCCGCCTCCGGCCGAGAGGGGACGCCCTTGCACGCCCACTGCGCCTGCGCGGGGAAGGCTGGTCAGCGCGCCGGCGCAGTGCGTCGGTCTCAGGCTGACTGCCGCGGTGAGTTCCTGACTTCTCTTACTGTTCGCGCTGGTGAAGGAAACATGGTGCTGGATCTGGATTTGTTTCGGGTGGATAAGGGAGGGGACCCAGCCCTCATCCGAGAGTCGCAGGAGAAGCGCTTCAAGGACCCGGGACTAGTGGATCAGCTGGTGAAGGCGGACGGCGAGTGGCGACGATGTAAGTTCCAGGACGCGCGGCGTATCCCGGGTCCTAAGTCCAGTTTCATCTTTCGGATCGCGTTACCACTCCTGAGGCCACAGCTTCCTCCCACGTTGCAGTGGCTCCGAGGCGCTCTCTGTCCCCTAAACGCACCCTGAGACTGGGACCGTCCCACTTCTTCCTCCGCCGGGCGGTGCGAGCTCTCTTCCACGCGTGCTCCCGGCCGTAGCTGCTTCTCGGGCTGGGGAGGAGCAGGGCGCATGCGCACCAAGAGCTGTCAAGCCTCGCCACAAGGGTAGCTCGCAGAAAGCCAGGGCGGGAGGGTTGGGGGTCTCCCCTTTGCTAACCCTATCTTTGGTCGTCTCCGGTCTTTTTCTCATCTTCAGCAAGGCCAGAGTGGTCTCTCTCTGTTTTGATAGAATCTGAGAGTGAGTCACATCTGCAGCGCAATACTTCCACTCCACCCATAGTGGAAGCAGTTGGGCACTTTGGAGGCCGCCCCTGGCTAAAAGCAGTGATCCCGGAGCCTGTGGGAAGGCCGTCCCCCTGACCTGTAGGCATACCTTTAAGGATCGAGAAAAATCTTTCCGTTGTAGATCAGACACGGGGAGAGGGGTGAGATGAGGCAAGAAAAAGCTTGTAATTTGAGGCTGTTTAATTGTGATTTGTGGCAGTTTTCCGGAAAAGACATTGGCAGATTTGAGCTAGAACCTGGAACTGATCCGGGCATCTTTCGTGGAGCTAAATAAAACCACAGAACCCTTGCCTATCAACCTCTGCCTAGATTAACTGGAGTAGGCACTGATTGGCCAGATGCTGTCAAGCACGTGTGCTTCGTTTTGTCTGATGCAATAGGTCTGCAACCAGATGAGAGCCAGGTTTGTGACAGCACGCTGCAAAGGCAGTCGCTGTCCCAGCGTGTGGTGGATTTCTATTAGGAAAATTGATTTTCCTAAATTTATAAGTGTATTGGGCCCCAAGAGAGTAAGTGTTTAGCTCGGGTTGTCAGCTGATTCTGTATGCAGCAGTCTGTCTAATGTAGTAGTTTGACTGTGAGATCCGGCTACCTGAATCGGAAGTCTTGAGTTGCAGTGGAATTAAATTAAATGGAAGGAAAAACTAGACTGGCCACTGTTTTACTGAGTCAGGAGTATCAGATTTTTGTGTCAGTCTAGCCATTGTCCAGTGCTGAATGGCTTTGAATGTGTTAGCTAGTCTCTTGTGTATAATGTACACATCCACAGGAAGTTCTGTCCCTTACCTGACGAGTGGGTGTGTGGTGAGGGGGTGAGTTCTTCAGGGACAAGGTTGTGTTTCGGTCATCTCCATGTCCCAGTACCTACCTTATACATGTATATACAGCATATACATGTACGCAAGCATACATATAATTCCAGTACCTAGCACTGCACTTGGTCCTTGGTAAGGCCTGGACAAAGGTTTGTTGAATTCATGAATATCTTCTGTGTTCAGAGCACCTTGCCTTTCTGTATGAAAAGCAATTTATGTAGTTTATTTTCAACACATCTATTGATTAGACTCTTTTCTACCTGACCTCCCTTACCAATGTTCTCTTTGTAGCCAAAGGGAGTTAATGATTTTTTCCAAGTTACTGGCTGCCCAAGCTGGGCATTGACAGGTCTTGTATCAAGGTTCTTTTATATCTGAATCTCGGATCAGAGGTTATCATTATCTGCAACATCTATCGTTAGCTGCAGCAAGGATTTATTACCTAGAGCCACGTTATGAACTCAGATCGTGTTCCCTGACTGAGGACACAGCAGGCTTCACGAGGCCCTCCATTACAGCTATACCTGTTTGTCTGCCTGTAGACCTCCAAGGTGCCGGCGGGACTCTGTGTAGAAGACCCCAGGAGGCTGACAGAACTTAGAGATACAGCACCACATCAGAGTATACCACAACTCTTCTAACTCCAAGGATTCCATCTGTGATTTCTTCTTTTAATTCAGCGTAATATAATCAGGACACATTTGGGCATATGAGAAGCATTTGTCTCGACTATTCTAAAGCCAGTAGATTTCCATGTATCTTGAAATCGACTGCTAACTACAGGAATTCTCTCCTCCCCTCAGAAGTGCTGTCCTGAATGAGATTTCTCTTTACTATCCATTGAAGTTGTTATTTCCTCTTAACCCTATTGCACACATCTGAAGCCAGGCCCTTATTGTCAGAATAACTTTCTAACTGCTTTCAGTTTTACCTCGTCTTGGGCCACATCTAGGATGTGATCTTTTTGGAATGCAAGTCTAATCCTTTTACTTCCAGGCTTAAGTTTTGCAGTGACATTCATACCTTAAAGCAGTGCTATCTGACAAAATATAATGTGAGCCACACGTGTAATTGTAAATTTTCTTGTAGCCACTTAAAAAACGTCAAGAGGGGCTGGCCCAAAAAATGTCAAGAGGGGCCGGCCCAGTGTTGCAGCGGTTAAGTGTGCACATTCCGCTTCAGCGGCCCGGGGTTCGCCTGTTCAGATCCCGGGTGCGGACATGGCACTGCTTGGCAAGCCATGCTGTGGTAGGCGTCCCACATAGAAAGTAGAGGAAGATGGGCACGGATGTTAGCTCAGGGCCAGTCTTCCTCAGCAAAAAGAGGAGGATTGGCATCAGATGTTAGCTCAGCGCTAATCTTCCTCAAAAAAAAATATAAATAAATAAAAATTTTAAAAAAGTCAAGAAAAACAGATGAAATTAATTTTAGTAATATATTTTAACTCAATATGCCCCAAAAATTGTATTTTCAACACATAATCAATATAAAAAATTATTGAGTTAGTTTACATTCTCTTTTTTATAAGTCTTTGAAATGTGGTGTATATTTTACAACTTACAGTACATCTCGATTCAAGCTAGGCATGTTTCAAATGCTCAATAACCACATATAGCTAATGGCTACCATATTGGACAGTGTAGCCTTAAAGCATAAAAATTCAAATTTCTTAGCACAATTTACGAAGTCCACCTAACTTCCTGGTTTTATCATCTGCCACTCTCCCACAGATGCCCTCCACTCTTTCTTCTAGCCTTGTAATGCTACTTGTATACTCTTTTTTTTTTTTTGAGGAAGATTAGCCCTGAGCGAACATCTGCTGCCAATCCTCTTTTTGCTGAGGAAGACTGGCCCTGAGCTAACATCCGTGCCCATCTTCCTCTATTTTTTTTTATATGTGGGATACCTACTACAGCATGGCTTGCCAAGCAGTGCCATGTCTGCACCTGGGATCTGAACCGGTGAACCTCAGGCTACCGAAGCGGAACATGTGAACTTAACCACTGCACCACCAGGCCCGGCTCCTACTTGTATATTCTTTTGATCTCAGACCTCTTAACTTCAAGTTCATGGGCCCACATGCAATAAGCCTATCACTGAGACTCAGTGCTTGGAGATGAAGAAAGGTTTACTCAAATTCGCCAAAACAAGAAGGTGAGAGGATAGATTCTCTCAAATCCACCTTCCCAAAAGAAGTAAGCAGGGGATCTTTATAGAGCTAAGGGGCTTGGGAAGAGGTATTTCAGAGAAACAAAGGGGAAATGTGTGTTTATTTCACTCCAGATAAGCCCTTGGGCAGTCTGACTTCTGGGTATCAACTGGCAGCTGGGGGCTGGTTGTCTAGTGACCATAAATTCCTTAAAGGCATTCTTCATATGCAAAACAAGCTCATAAATCCTTGTGACCCTGAGTCACCCACCCCTCAGTTAAACAGGAAAACAGCAAGTTAACAAGATTAATTTCTTTTCATCTGTGTCTGTGTTGGGAGCAAGCTCAAAGGGTAATCATGTTCTTATTGAATATTTACAGTAACCCTCAGGTACCCTGCTTCACTTGCACACATCCATCACTGTTGCTTCTTCTTGGAATATTCTCTGTCCGGGTGCTGCCCCTACTCCCATCAGCCCCCTTTGCCACCCAACTCTGCTCCCTTGGCACTACCTCAATTGCTGAGTGCTCTCCATATATTATCTAATATGTCTCTGTTGTGGCAGTTATACTATTTTTATATGCAACTTTTTAAAACTTATTTTTCATTGAGATGTAATGTTTTCAATAAAGTGCACAGATCTTAATTGTTTTTTTCTTGAGGAAGATTAGCCCTGAGCTAACTACTGCCAATCTTCCTCCTTTTGCTGAGGAAGACTGGCCCTGAGCTAACATCCATGCTCATCTTCCTCTTACTTTCTATGTGGGACGCCTACTGCAGCATGGCATGCCCAGCGGTGCCATGTCCGCGCCTGGGATCCGAACTGGTGAACCCCAGGCCGTCGAAAAGCGGAACGTGCGAACTTAACCGCTGTGCCACTGGGCCGGACCCCTAACATTATTCTTAATGATGAAATAGTGAACGCTTTCTCTCCAAGGTTGGGAACAAGACAAGGATGGCTACTGTCACCACTTCTAATCAATATCACTGCTGGAGGTTCCAGACAGTATGATATAAGGCAAGGAAAAGAAATAGAAGATCAGAACAGAAGTAAAACTGTCGTTATTTGCAGGTGACTTGATTGTGTATGGAGAATCTGAACTATTAAAACTAAATAAATTTAACACGATCACTGTATATAATATACAGAATCAGTGACATTTCTGTGTGTGAATAACAATTGCAAAGCATCTGATAGAAATATATTTAATAAATGACATTCAAGATCCCTACACTGAAAACTACAAAACATTGCTGAGAGAAATTGAAGATAGTGAAGAGATATGCTATGTTCATTGATTGAAACCTTCAGCTTTAATATTGTTTTTGAATTTTGTTTTCTTTTATTTCCCAGTACCTAGAATGGTGTTTTCTTTTATATTCCCAACACTTCAATACTTAGCATAGGGCCTTGCAAATAGGAGGGACTAAATAATTTTTAAAAACTTTTTATTTCAAAATAGATAGAGCTTGGGGCGGCCTGGTGGTGTAGTGGTTAGGTTCACATGCTCTGCTTTGTTGGCCTGGGGTTCTCGAGTCCAGATCCTGGATGCAGACCTACACTGCTTGTGAAGCCATGCTGTGGTGGTGTCCCACATACAAAACAGAGGAAGATTGGCACACATGTTAGCTCAGGGTCAATCTTCCTCACCAAAAAAAAGATAGAGATTTACAGAGAGTTACAAAAATAGTACAGAGAGGTCCCATGTGCCCTTCACCCAGTTTCCCCAATGATGACATCAAACATAACTGGTACAATATCAAAACCAAGAACTTGGCATTGCCGCAATCCACAAACCTTACTCAGATATCACCAGTTTCGCAGGCACTCACTTGTGTGTGGCTCTATCTGATTTTATCTCAGGTGTAGGTTCATGTGACCACTGCCGCTCTCGAGGTGCAGAACTGATCCACCCCCACAGCGATCCCTCTTGCTGGCCCTTTGTAGTCCGTTCCTGTTCCCCTCCCCCGTCTAACCCCAGCAGCCACTAATCTCATCTCATCTCTGTAATCAATGTGAATGAGAAAGTAGTTATATCATTTTGTGCTAAAGTTTAGTTTAAATTTGATTTAGTTAAAGTTTGGTGAAACCTTAAACAGTAGCTATTTCTAGGTGCTGTCTCATTTCCGGCCATCATTTTACCTGTGAAAAGCTTGATTTTTACTGTATTGCTCCTCAAGCTTAGATTCAAGAGGTCCAGCTTTTGCTAATCAGACTTAGACTGATGAGTCACAACACCAATGTGTTCCTTTGGGCCGGAATACCTATGTAACTGATTAGTGCACCATCTTCCCCTAAGAAACCAAAGTATAAGAAACTAAATTATTCTCAAGGCTGCCAGATGAGCATTTGGTCAGAGCAAAGGGAATACGTTAACTATTTCTAGCATAGAGATGTAGCACTCAAGTTCGTGGGAATAGAAACATGACTGTCCCCTTTCCAGATTCTGGCACATACCACATAGTTTCTTTAAATGTATTTTAAGATAACTGCGCAGGTTAATGTTACTGTATTTTCCAGGTTTCTCAGATGTGTCACTCTACAGTGGCATCATCCAGGTTATGATACTTTTTTTTTTTTTTAAGGAAGATCAGCCCTGAGCTAACATCTGCTGCCAATCTTCCTCTTTTCGCTGAGGAAGACTGGCCCTGAGCTAACATCCATGCCCATCTTCCTCTACTTTATATGTGGGACGCCCGCCACAGCATGACTTGCCAAGTGGTGCCATGTCCACACCCAGGATCCGAACCAGGGAACCTCAGGCCTCCAAAGCGGGACATGCACACTTAACCGCTGCGTCACTGGGCTAGCCCCTATGATACTTTTTAATTTCAGTCTCAGAATGGCCTTTTCCTTGTCACCAAATGCTGGGGAACCCTATTGCAGTCACCAATATATGCCAGCTAAACTTGGGGGCTCTGAAGCCATAAGACTGTACAGCCTCATGAGACAGATCCTTGAGCTCTGCCTGCACTTTGGCCTGGGCTGAGATCAGTCCTGAAGAGCCGTGGTTAGGAGACGGAGGTATCTTAATTATGTGCATATCTTTGGTATATTCTTGGGTTCTTTATTCTTTAGGCAGGTTTCGGGCAGACAACTTGAACAAGCTGAAGAACCTGTGCAGCAAGACGATTGGGGAGAAAATGAAGGTAAGAGAACTGAGAAACAGTCTGGAGAGCTTGAGCAGAGGTATTTAATCTTATTCTTGTTTTTTCTGTTGTTGTTGTTTGGTGAGTAAAATTGGCCCTGAGCAAACATCTATTGCCAATCTCCCTTTTTTTGCTTGAGGAAGATTGGCCCTGAGCTAACATCTCTGCGAATCTGCCTCTATTGTGTATGTGGGATGCCTCCACAGCATGGCTTGATGAGCAGCATGTAGGTCAGTGCCCGGGATCCAAACCTGTGAAACCCTGAGCTGCCAAGTGGAGCACGCAAACTTACCCACTTGGCCACAGGGCTGGCCCCTAATCTTATTCTTAGTTAATACATAATTTCTTACTGAGTGTCTAATTCTATGAGATACTGCATTTCTTACCAAGGGGAGAAAATTATTTTAAAAAGAAAGGAAGGAAGAAGGAGGGAACTAAGAGGTACTTTCAAGGATCGGTGGGTCCATCTTCTGTCTTCACATATGTTAGGGCTGCTGTGATGGAATACCATAGACTGCATGGCTTATAAACAACAGAAATTTATTTCCCACAGTCTGGAGGCTGGGAACTCCAAGATTAAGGTGCCGGCAGATCCACTGTTTGGTGAAGGCCCACTTCCTGGTTCACAGACAGTCTTCTTGCTGTGTCCTCATAAGGGGTGGGCCTGAGGGAGCTCTCTGGGGTCTCTTTTATAAAGGCACTAATCCCATTCATGAGGGCTCTGCCCTCCTGACCTAGTCCCCTCTGAAAGACCTCATCTCCAACTACCATCACATTGGGGATTAGGTTTCAACATACGAATTTTGGGGGACACAAACGTTCAGTCTATAGCAAGGTAAGATTCTTGCCATACAAGTCATTCAGTGTCTAGTCTATTCTTTTTTTTTTTTTTTGGAGGAAGGTTAGCCCTGAGCTAACATCTGCTGCCAATCCTCCTCTTTTTGCTGAAGAAGACTGGCCCTGAGCTAACATCTGTGCCCATCTTCCTCTACTTTATATGTAGGACGCCTACCACAGCATGGCTTGCCAAGCAGTGCCATGTCCGCACCTGGGATCCGAACCGGCGGACCCCAGGCCGCCGAAGTGCAACGTGCACACTTAATCGCTGTGCCACTGGGCTGGCCCTATTCTATTCTTATAATAAGAATATAAATTCCACCAGTAATCCTTTTCAGTTCTTTTTTTTTTTTTTTTTTTGAGGAAGATTAGCCCTGAGCTAACTACTTCCAGTCCTCCTCTTTTTGCTGAGGAAGGCTGGCCCTGAGCTAACATCTGTGCCCATCTTCCTCTACTTTATATGTGGGACGCCTCCCATGGCATGGCATGCCAAGTGGTGCCATGTCCACACCCGGGATCTGAACCGGTGAACCCTGGGCCGCCAAGAGGCGGAACGTGTGAACTTAACCGCTGCGCCACCGGGCCAGCCCCTAGTTATTTCTTGAGCTCAACCTACAGTGCCAGAGGTTTCTTTCTTTTTTTTTTTTTGTTTTGAGGAAGATTAGCCCTGAGCTAACATCTGCTGCCAATCCTCCTCTTTTTGCTGAGGAAGACTGGCCCTGAGCGAACATCCATGCCCATCTTCCTGTACTTTATATGTAGGATGCCTACCACAGCATGGCTTGCCAAGTGGTGCCATGTCTGCACCCGGGATCCAAACTGGTGAACCCCAGGCTTCCGAAGCAGAACGCATGTGCTTAACCACTGTGACACCGGGCCAGCCCCAACCACGGGTTTCTTATGGCACTTTATCCCAGTACAGCCATGCTCTTTAATGAAAAGAGCACAGATATGGAGTCCAAATCCTGGACTGGTAGCTGTGTGACTTTAGCAGATTACCTTCTGAGCCTCAATTTTCTCATCTGTGAAATGACAGTATAATACTCACCTAGAGAACAGGATTGTGAGAACTAAATTTTTTAAATGTAGAGAACCTGGCACAATGACTAGAACATTGTAGTTATTCAACAATTGCGAGTAACAATGGATGGCAAGTAGTTACTGGCCTTCATCCAAAAAATCCTTCCTGTACCTGAAGCATAAGTTTCAGCTTGACCTTGCTTTGGTATCCAGAATAGTGCATGTTTTAAATCTTTCTTCAAAAATACTTATAGCCCTTTAATAGCGTCTTAAAAAACATATTAAATGCACTCTACAGTCTTTCTCATTTTTAAGTTGTAAACCTCTAACTTAACCAAAAAATTTAAATTGTGGAACCTGAACCAGTGAAGAGCATAACAAAAAGATTCCCTTGGGATTCTAGCACCTTCTACTTCGTGACAGTCGGCATCCTTCTTTTTTTTTTAATTTTATTTTCGGATATACATCATAATGTATTTTGAATTCTGTATAGATTACATCATGTCCACCACCCGAAAACTAATTATAGTGCATCCCCTCACATGTGAGCCTAATCACCCCTTTTGCCCTCCCCCCTCCCCCCTTCCCCATGGTGACCACCAATCCAATCTCCAGTGCTATGTGTGTGTTTGTCGTTTTTATCTTCTACTTAGGAGTGAGATCATATGGTATTTGACTTTCTCGCTCTGACTTATTTCTCTCAGCAAACTACCCTCAAGGTCCATCCACGTTGTCACAAATGGCCGGATTTCATCATTTCTTATGGCTGAGTAGTAGTCCATCGTGTATAAATACCATATCTTCTTTATCCATTCGTCCCTTGATGGGCACCTAGGTTGCTTCCAAGTCTTGGCCACTGTGTACAATGCTGCAATGAACATAGGGGTGCAAGTATCTTTATGCCTTTGTGTTTTCAAGTACTTTCAGCTTGTGACTGGCTGCGGAAATGGATATCGAGAATCATACAGTTTTCTTCCTATGTTGCTTATGATGCTTAATCATTTGCATGTCAGAGGCCCCATGGTTATGTTAATTCCCATGTATACTCCTGCCTGGGTGTTCTTTGGGACAGACAGATAGTGCCAGCCAAGTGTTTTCACAGCAAGAAGATGGGAGTGAGTGTTTTCATTTGCACTACCATCCTTAGATCCCTTTACTGCCAGCGCTGCGAGGAATGTTATCCCTGGCTGTCCACTGCAATAGTACTAGCAATGCTTTAATTTGGTATAGCACTTGAGAGCATTCAAAACTCTTTCATATGCATCTCATTTTGGTTTTGATCTTTGCTGCAAACCTGGAGTGTAGGTAGTACAATTATCAGCCCTATTAAAAGGGTAAGGGAATTGGCTTAGGGAATGAAGGGGCTTGCCTGAAATCACACCGTGAGTCAGCTGTAGAGCCAGAACCTGAACTCAGAACTCGAATGTGCTGCCCTGAGGGGTCATCAGATAGCTAGGGAGCCTCAGCTATCTTGGCTACCAGATGGAAAATCTTGAGACTTAGGCCATTTTTTTCTACCTCAGTAGTCTATGTTGTTTTTGTCAAGACTCATACTGATACTTTTAGAATTCTCCAACTTTTTTTTTTGAGGAAGGTTAGCCCTGAGGTGACATCTGCCGCCAATCCTCCTCTTTTTGCTGAGGAAGGCTGGCCCTGAGCTAACATCCGTGCCCATCTTCCTGCACTTTACATGTGGGACGCCTGCCACAGCATGGCTTGTCAAGTGGTGGTGCCATGTCTGCACCCGGGATCCAAACCGGCGAACCCTGAGCCGCCGAAGCGGAACGTGCGCACTTAACTGCTGCACCACCAGGCTGGCCCCAAGAATTTTCCAACTTTTTAAGACGATTTTGCTTGACTCACTGAAGGGTGTGAGTTGGGTTATGGTTAGAATCCTGACTTCTCACTTTGGTGTATGAGAATGTGTAATGAGCCTAAAGGATTCTGTGCTTTATCCTTAGAAGGAGATTTAGTCCTTTCTCATGGTTCAGTTTTGTGCAATGGGACATGAAGTTGTATAAACATAATTACCTATTGTTATATGTATGGAATTTTAAAAAATCTTTAGGGTATTGAACGTGATTTCTATATATCATTTTATTTATACTTGCAAAGCAGACCCTAAATCTTCTCGACTTAGTTTTGCTTTGTTTTGTTTTGTTTTTTGAGGAAGATGAGCCCTGAGCTAACATCTGCTGCCAATCCTCCTCTTTTTGCTGAGGAAGACTGGCCCTGAGCTAACATCCATGCCCATCTTCCTCTACTTTCTATGTGGGATGCCTACCACAGCATGGATTGCCAAGCAGTGCCATGTCCGCACCCGGGATCCGAACCGGTGAACCCTGGGCCACCGAAGCGGAACATGCATACTTAACCACTACACCACCAGGCCGGCCACTCAACTTAGTTTTATTCGAGTTTTGCTGAGGTCTTATATATCTTGTTATAATGGCCTTTGATATTTTTCTTTACCTACTTTTAATTTAGGAATATTTGACTTTCAAAATTATCTTTCCTGGGGCCAGCCCGGTGGCGCAGCGGTTAAGTGCACACATTCCACTTCCATGGCCTGGGGTTCACTCATTCGGATCCCAGGTGTGGACATGGCGCCGCTTGGCAAGCCATACTGTGGCAGGCGTCCATGTATAAAGTAGAGGAAGATGGGCATGGACATTAGCTCAGGGCCAGTCTTCTTGAACAAAAAGAGGAGGATTGGCAGCAGTTAGCTCAGGGCTAATCTTCCTCAAAAAAAGAAAAAAATTATCTTTCCTGTGGATCTGGGCAAGGATTGGAAATGATGATTTGGCAGAATATCATAAAGAAGGATGAATAAGGGCTGGCGCAGTGGTTAAGTTCCTATGCTACGCTCTGCTTCAGCGGCCTAGGGTTAACTGATTAGGATCCCAGATGCAGACCTGCACACTGCTTATCAGGCCATGCTGTGGCAGGTGTCCCACATATAAAGTGGAGGGAGATGGGCACAGATGTTAGCTCAGGGCCAATCTTCCTCAGCAAAAAGAGGAGGATTGGCAGCAGATGTTAGTTCAGGGCTAATCTTCCTTGAAAAAAAGAAGTATGAAGAGAGAAACCAGAGAGAAGAAGTGCAGCCCTGGGTACACCCCTGCCACTTGGCCAACTTGCATTGATTGCTCTAAACTTAGTTCCAGATTTTGTGACATTTTACTCAAAAATTTCGTTTTCTTTGGCTCCCTACTAGTCCATAATCCCACCCATCTCTCCCCTTAGCCTCAGTGCTGGGGTTGTTCTCAGCAGGTGGATGAGGGTGCACAAATCCGCACGCAGGCTGGCTCCTGAGCGGCACGTGAGCATTTTCACACATTCTCGGCCGTGACTGTTCTGCGTCCAGGGCAGACATTCTTCCGGCCTTCCTGATGGTGTCAGCCCTCTGACCCTGATGGGACAGTCAGTCTGCCCAGGATCAGAAAGCTAAAAAGTGGCAGGACAGGGACTTGAGACTTTGTCTTCTTGCTTCCAATTTACAAGTTTTTCTCTCACTTGTTACATCTTTTAAAGACAGTTATATAGAAAGTTCTGTGATTAGTTTATATGATATATTAATTTGGTATGCACTTATAAAACTATGTCAGAAAGTTTCTTTTATTCAGTAGTTTTTCTTTTTCCTGCAGAAAAAGGAGCCAGTGGGAGATGAGTCCGTTCCAGAGAATGTATTAAATCTTGATGACCTCACTGCAGACGCTTTAGCTGTAAGTTATTGTCTTTTTCTGTTTCTAGATTGGGATTTCTGTTCTCTTATCTTAACTTTACTCCTTGACGAGCAAGTGCTGACACTGCTTCACGCAGCTTTGTGGCATCCTTGAATTTCTGCAGCTGGGAGATGTCTCCATCCGCTCTATAGATGAGCCTGGACAGCAGAGGTGGAGACAGGTGGAGTGGAAAAGTCAAGGGGAGGAAGAAGAGAAAGGAGGAGCTGAGCTATTTCTGATTACTCCATTGTCACAAAGTCAAGGAATTTTTGAATTTACTGTCGTTCAGTGAATACGCACTACCGTGAGCCGAGAGCAGTAACTTTCAAGTTTTTAAGTCACTGAACCCTTTCTTAAAACCCATAACACAAAAGCATAGCAAGAGCAATAAACACAAAAGAGCAAAGTTGCTTTGCTTGAAGGGCTAGTTTGGGGGTGTTATCCCTGACCAGCCCTCCCAGCTGAGGGCTCCCCACTAGAAAGCACAGTGGTTTGAAACCCCTACACTAAGGAATACAAAAGAAGCTTAAGACAAGGTCTCTTGCTCCCAATACATTTATCGTCTTCCTAGAGAAGAGTTAAAGGTTGGAGAGCTAACATCATGGAGACCTAAATCGGTTTAATCAGGAATATTTCAGAAAGTGCAAGTTAAGGCAAAGACCTCTGAAAAGAGCCACAGCATTCAAACTCCTGAGGTTTACAGGAACAAAGAGAGTGGCCGCAGCTTATCCATCTCTGCCGTAGGCGCCCGGAAAGAAAACGCCAGTGGATTTGTAGGACGGGACTGTATATATCCCTGTGTGAAATAAATCTCAGTTCTTTGAAAGCCTTCACTGTCAATTTTTAAAATGCTGTCGCAAGGGTTGTCATTAGAGCACAGCAGGGTTAGGGCGACAGAGTCTCATTCCTACTCTGTCCGTGACTCACTGTGGCCTCTGTCGGCCTGGCCTGTTCACCTACAGAATTTGAAAGTCTCGCAAATCAAAAAAGTCCGGCTCCTCATCGACGAAGCCATCCTAAAGTGTGATGCTGAGCGGATAAAGCTGGAGGCAGAGCGGTTTGAGAACCTCCGAGAGATCGGGAACCTCCTGCATCCCTCTGTGCCCATCAGTAATGACGAGGTGGGTGTCGGGGCCACAGCGGGCGGCTGCCTCATGTCTCGCTGTCTGTTGGGAAGGGGGCGGGGTGGGAGGAGGACAGGGAAACACTGGCACTGGGTATAATAGGCCTTGTGTCAGAAGCAGGCTCTTTGTACGTTCGCTCTGCCCACCAATTGAGAAGTGAAAGAGTCAGATCCCCGCCTGATTGGGAAGTCGGGGAGACAGCAGGTAGGAGGGGACTTCTGGCATAGAAATCTCTTCTAAATCAGGCTGCTGTCCTCCACAGCGTGTTGCCCGTGGTAGCAGCAGTCTCGTGGGAGGGATCTGCTAAATCAACCTCACCCCTCACCCACACCCTGCTGAGAAGCCGCAGGTTGAAGGGAAATCTGCATGATAAAAGTTGCCTGCTGAGTGGGACCGTCCCCAGCACAAAGCTGCTCTGAGCCCAGCCTTTGTTTCCTGACACCTCAGCCGTGGCAGGGCCCATCTGTGCCTCTTTCATTCATTCCCTGGTGAACGAATGTTAAACTCACTGCAGGCTGGGGTGGCAGACTCTGGAGGTCAGGGCCCTGAGCCCGCCCTCATGTGGCCCCGGGACCAATGAGAGCCTAGAAAAAAAAAATCTACATTCTCCTCTGCACCCCAGGCGATGCTGATTGTCCAGGGGACAGTTGTCCTGCGGGATTTTCAAGGAGTCATTTATAAGGGGGAAAAAAAAACCCTGAGAGAATACAACGGATCTTTTGGAAAATCATAACTTTGGTTCTGCGGGCTAGAGTCACTTCTAGGAATTTATAAATTATTATTTTTCTACTGAGCACAAATTCTCTGGCAAATTCCCCTCTCTAGTCTCTGTAACAATGAACAAACCTAGTGTTTGAGTTAAGCAATGGCCTCACAAAGCTCTAGGTTGTTCTTGGAATAGGATTTAGAAAGACAGAGGTTGTAGAAGTCAGAGATCCTGCATCTTTCTCTCCTGGCCTTGTTTCCTTAGGATGCGGACAACAAAGTGGAGAGGATCTGGGGCGACTGTACAGTCAGGAAGAAGTACTCTCACGTGGACCTGGTGGTGATGGTAGATGGCTTTGAAGGCGAAAAGGGGGCCGTGGTGGCTGGGAGTCGAGGGTACTTCCTGAAGGTAAGAGCCAGGAACCAGTAGGGATGGGATTATAAAGAAGGAACTAAAAAAAAAAGGTGCAGAAAACGTAACTTTCTTAAAGGGCCCTGCAGTTCCACCGCTTGCACTCGCCTTTCTACTGCAAGCCTATTGGCAATTAGATGCAATTCTCTAAGGCGGGAGCGTGCTTATTCAGGCTTCCCTAGGACAGAAGCCACTGAGTGATCCTCCATAATGAATGTATGTTTTGCTAACTGAATCAAAACAGTCTCCGCCCTTAAGGAGCTCAGTGTAATTGGGCAGCCAAACAAGTAACAGTCAAAACCCACTGTGCTAAGTGCTGTGGTGTGAGGAGGCCCGGAGTGCTGTGAGAACCAGGTGGAGGCAGACCCACATGAGAGGGACAGAGGGCAGATGAATTCAGGGAAGGCTTCCGGAAGGACATGGTAAAAGAATTTTGGAAATACTGTACATATATGCGTATACATAGGTATGCTCTACATACACAAATGAGTCCAGTGTTACAAGAGTTAGCACACGATGGGGCTGGCCCCGTGGCCACGGGGTTGGGTTCACACGCTCCACTTCGGCGGCTCAGGGTTTCACCGGTTTGGATCCTGGGCATGGATATGGCACCACTCATCAGGGCATACTGAGGCGGCGTCCCGCATGCCACAGCTAGAAGGACCCACAACTAAAATATACAGCTATGTACCAGGGGGCTTTGGGGAGAAAAAGGAAAAGTTAAATCTTTAAAAAAAAAAAAAGGCACAAGAAAACTCATGCCCCTGGGGCCAATCATCCTTTTCCCTTGCTTTGGTATCTTAAAGAGACTTCTCTTTACAGTGCGCCTGGATGGTGTGCTGGGCATTGGTGTTAGGAAGGAATCTCTTGAGTCAATTGTTGGGATCCACGGTCTTTGCTGGCCTCCTGTGTCCCCCCAGTTGCTGTGAGTGTGAATTCTAGCAGATGAACACGATGGCGACAGAACCCAGTCCCAGTGCTGTGTCTCTGCTCCTTTAGGGGGTCCTGGTGTTCCTGGAACAGGCACTCATCCATTACGCCCTCCGCACCCTGAGGAATCGGGGCTACACTCCCATTTACACCCCGTTTTTCATGAGGAAGGAGGTCATGCAGGAGGTGGCACAGCTCAGCCAGTTTGATGAAGAACTTTATAAGGTGAGTGGCCGGGGGCAGTCTGGCAGAATGACTTCTGGAGTTATGAAGCTTAACTTCAAAAGACACAGAGCAGCGCTGTCCTGTCGAACTTCCTGCGATGACGGAATGTTCTGTATCTGTGGCTGTTGGGCGCTTAAAAGGTGGCTGGTACAACCGAGGAAGTAAAACTTTAATTTTCACTCATTTTAATTTAAACAGCCATATGTGGTAGTGCCGCCATATTGGAGAGTGCAGACCGAGAGCCTGTTTTATCTTTGGGAATCTGTGTGATGTGTCTAAACGAGCATACTTTAACATTATGAGCTTAGAAAAGAAGCACATGTATTGAGTGCTTGGCTGGTCTTCCCACTCCTGACCCCAGACCGGAAGCTTCCACAGGGCAAGATATACTTTCCCTGGGATAGGTGTGGCTTCCAGTTTGTGGCTCCTTCTCACCCATCTCAGGGAGAGCCAGAGGATTCAAGCCAAGGTTCAGAGGGTCATTCTGATCAACTGGCTCTTGATACCAGCTATAGCACCCCCAGTCTACGCCCAGCACTCAGAATTTCTAGAGCGTCTCTGCTAACGGCCGTCCATCGCAGCAGTTTGCTTGCCCGTCTCCTTCAAGACTGTTCTGACAGAAGGGGGCGACTTTGTTCTTAGTGGCTATTCCCTTCCAAGACCCATGTTGGGGAGGAGTTGGACGACTGCTCCTGGCCTCATCCCGCTTATCTTATGTGGAGATGAGTTAATAATTAGAACCTTCTTCTCACTGGGTCCTGGTGATGAGTTCAAAGTTATGTTTTCATTCAAAATACAGTGGAAAACGAACTGCTCTCCCTAAACCCTGAGCATTAGTATAACCTTGGTATCCTCCCTCTCCTTTCCTTTCTTTCTTTTGATAAGGAGAGAAAGTAGTCATGTATCAGCTGAAACTTCTTCTGTCTTTTCTCTTTCTTTCGCATCTCAACCCCAAGATTGGATAATCTCTAACAGAACTTTAGAAGGATGCCCTTTAGAAGGTAACACCAGGGAGAAGCTTATCCAGAGGATTATGAGAAATATTAGGTAGCAGGTGCTGCCTGTGTCTCCTGCATCCTCTGTCCAGATGCTTCTCGGATCCACGGCGGGGAAATCACAGGTCTCAAGAGTGAGGGATTTTGACTGGCACTTCTTGCCTAATAGAAACCTGAGTTTATTCGTTCTCTGGAGCAGTGCTGTCCAATGGAACTTTCTACAATGATGGAAATGTTCTGGATCCACACTATCCAGTATGGCAGCCACCAGCCACATCTGGCTGTTGAACACCTGAAATGTGGCTAGTGCAATCTGAGGAACTAAATTTTAATTTCATTTCATTTAAATAGCCATATGGGACTAGTGGCTGCATCATCCTAGACTGTCCAGCTCTAGAGTTTTTCTACGTTATGTGTGAATAGCCTCACAAGGGGCTAAATTCCCACTGTTGGGTAGCAAGGTCGTTTTCCAGGTCCCCAAACACTGGCCCAGAGGAAGTTTCCTCCTGTACCTTTTTTTTTTAATTAAAGTAATACCACATCACAGAAAATTTGGAATTGGTGGGGGGAAATCATCTTTCCCATTACCTGATACAACAGTTGCCATTTTTAAAATTCTTTTGAGGGCTTTTTTTGTACATATATCATTTTCACATACTTGTAATCACAATGTATGTAGAATGTCTTTTTACTTAGCGTTAGATCTAAAGCATTTTTCGGTGTTACACATGGTCTTCATAACCATCGTTTGTCCTTTTTTTTTTTTATTGCAGTGACATTGGTTTGTAACATTATATAAATTTGAGGTGTACATCATTATATTTTGATTTCTGTGTAGATTACATCATGTTCACCACCCAAAGACTAATTACAATCCGTCACCACACACATGAGCTTAATCAGCCCTTTCACTCTCCTCCCTGGCCCCTTCCCCTCTGGTTACCACCAATCCAATCTCTGTCTCTATATGTTTGTTTGTTGTTGTTTTTGTCTTCTATTTATGAATGAGTTCTTACAATATTTGACTTTCTCCCTCTGACTTATTTTGCTTAGCTTAATACCCTCAAGGTTTATCCATGTTGTCACAAATGGCTGGATTTCATCCTTCCTT
Source organism: Equus caballus (assembly GCF_041296265.1). Classification (NCBI taxonomy): domain Eukaryota; kingdom Metazoa; phylum Chordata; class Mammalia; order Perissodactyla; family Equidae; genus Equus; species Equus caballus. The sequence continues at coordinate 64,198,751 of NC_091688.1, read as the reverse complement.
ATGGTTGAGTAGTATTCCATTGTGTATATATACCACATCTTTTTTATCCTTTCATCCCTTCATGGGCACCTAGATTGCTTCCAATTCTTGGCTATTGTGAATAATACCGCAATGAACATAGGGGTGCATGTATCTTTCTGCATTCATGTTTTCATCTTCTTTGGATAAATACCCAGCAGTGGAATAGCTGAATCTACGTATGGTAGTTCTATTCTTAATTTTCTGAGGAATCTCCATACTGGAATAGCTGGATCGTATGGTAGTTCTATTCTTAATTTTCTGAGGAATCTCCATACTGGAATAGCTGGATCGTATGGTAGATCTATTCTTCATTTTTTGAGGAATCTCCATACTGTTTTCCATAGTGGCTGCACCAGTTTGCACTCCCACCAGCAGTGTATGAGGATTCCTTCCCTCCATGTCCTCTCCAACACTTGCATAACCATCATTTCTTAGTGGTTTCAGAATGTTACATGGACTAGATGTAGGGCAGTCAGCTCTTACCCTGTTGAATCTTTAGGGGCCTTCCTTTTTTGCTATTAATAGGTAATGTTACAGTAAACTTTGTGCTGTTGGTAGCTTCTTTTTTCTTTTATGTTACTTTCATCGGCTGAACACCAAAGTGATTCTTTGAGGATTATAACCACTAGACGAACTCATAAGCACCGAGAAAGTGGACACTATGTCTCCTTTTGCCCAGCATTGGCAAAAAGGACTTGGCATTTAGTAATGCCTCACAAACATTTGTTTTGAGTGGATTAATTTAGATTGCTACCAGCTCAGGTTTATTGCACACCTGTCAGTATTGGCCATTATACATCATTTATAAATGTTTCATTTAATCAGAATATTTTACCTCCTTTTAATTTGCATGTCTTTGACCTCTATTAGGGAGCCCATTTGGGACTGACCCGTTCCTCCCTTGTCTTTTTAGCGTGCCTGCTCACTCCCAGGCAAGGATAAGGACAGTTCTTCCCGTCCCGTCTCTCGTATCTCCCCTGCGGTTCCTTGCTCTAGCTGAGGTCCTTCCTCCTCCCTCACGCTTGACTAGTAAAAGTCCCTCCTCCTACAGGTGATTGGCAAAGGCAGTGAAAAATCTGATGACAACTCCTATGATGAGAAATACCTGATCGCTACCTCAGAGCAGCCCATTGCTGCGCTACACCGGGACGAGTGGCTACGGCCAGAGGATTTGCCCATCAAGTATGCTGGCCTGTCCACCTGCTTTCGCCAGGAGGTGGGCTCCCATGGCCGTGACACCCGTGGCATCTTTCGAGTCCATCAGTTTGAGAAGGTGAGTAGACAGGTCAGGGTGAGGAGTAGGACCCTTCCACCTATCTGTCCAGGGTGGTTAGAGGAAAGACAGGATCTGGGTTGCTCAGGCCCACCCTGGCGCCACTCTTTCCTCTCGTTGCCTCCATCTGTGTGTCTAGGGAAGAGCCTGAGAAGCGCATGGTGGAATGGCTGTGAGCACAGACTCTGGAATCAGGCTTCCTGAGTCCAAATGCCAACTCCACCACTTGCCAGCTGTGTGGCCTTGAACAAGTTGCTTAACCTCTCTGTGCTGTTTCCTCCTCTGTAAAAGGAAGATGATAATAATACCTACCTCGTTAGGCCTACCATGAGGCTTAAACTAGTTGATATGTATAAAGCACTTAGAACTGTACCTGGCACATACATGGGAAGCTGAGTATGAGCATTTGTTCTTATTACAGTCCCAGTCCAGTTCACCATGGCGGTCTCTTGCTGGGGGCCCAGCCTCACCTGACTCCCAGTGGTGTGGGAATAGGTCTTCACTACGAAGCTATCTCCCACTTAGGTCCTTTAGTTTATTCACCCCGTCCCATTGTCACTGTCTCTTTGGGTCCCTCCTTGCAGATTGAACAGTTCGTCTACTCATCGCCACATGACAACAAGTCGTGGGAGATGTTTGAAGAGATGATTGCCACTGCCGAGGAGTTCTACCAGTCTTTGGGGATCCCTTACCACATTGTGAACATTGTCTCAGGTATCAGCCTCCCCTTCCTGCATCCCACAGGCATCACCCTCACCAGCTGAGCTGCCACACAGAGAAATAGCTCACAATCCAGTTAATTGCCCACATTAATTAAAATATCACACTCGTCTCACTTGGGAGTGTTTGGTGATAAGAATATCTGGGCGTGATTTCACTTCTGGGGATAGGATGTGAATTAAAGAATTCTTCAGGTTTGCTAAAGGTTAGCCTTCTGAAATACCATCCGTCCTTCATGAGTTCTAGGGGTTTTTCCTTACAGGTTCTTTGAATCATGCCGCCAGCAAGAAGCTTGACCTGGAGGCCTGGTTTCCGGGCTCGGGAGCCTTCCGTGAGTTAGTCTCCTGTTCTAACTGCACGGACTATCAGGCTCGCCGGCTCCGAATCCGATACGGGCAAACCAAGAAGATGATGGACAAGGTAGACGGCCCCTGGGGAGGCGGGCAGCAGGGCCTTCAGGGCGGAGTAGACCCATCTTACTTCACAGCCCTTGGAGCAAGTTATTTCCCAGCATCATGGGAAAATCTGAGCTGCTCAATCTAGACCAAAAAGGGAACCTGAAAATGACTTCCACTGAATCAGGACTGAGGCCTTTTAGATAGAAACCTGAATCTAGCTCTTTTCTACAAGGTAATTCTAGCTTTTCTCTTTTTGGCTTTCTGTTTTCTGTAACTCCAGATAAAGAATAATCCCCATTTGTCTACACAGAACAAGTCGGAGGCAATGTCTTCCCTCTTCTTCTCACCCAAGAAGGTCTGGGTTGTAAGCTTCTCTCTTCAAACCCAATTTTCAGGCCCTTATCTTTTCCAAGTCAGGGACTTGACTGGGGTTAAGACTACTCTGGTAGTTTCTTCCTTCCCTCAAAGGGCCCAACTCTCCTCAGAATACTGGGACCTACCGCTTGGCACTCATGGAGACATGAGGAATCTTCCTGGAGTTATCTAATAGGCAACACATACCAAGCAGAATTCAGGTTTAGAAGAAGATCAATAATGGGTAGAACCCATGGTTTTGATTTGGATGGTTACAGTAGGGGGTCTGGCTGGTGGATGGTTCCTGGTCATCAGGAAGGCCAGCGAAGGGTAGAGTTTCACTGCCCCCTGTGGGGACCCTCTCTCCACAGGTGGAGTTTGTCCACATGCTCAATGCTACCATGTGCGCCACCACTCGCACCATCTGCGCCATCCTGGAGAACTACCAGACCGAGAAGGGCATCATCGTGCCTGAGAAGTTGAAGGAGTTCATGCCGCCAGGTCAGCCTTCCAGCCCAGCCCACCGTCCTCCTCTGCTCTGCCTGCACACTCTTCTGAATAGCAAGCCCCTTTCAGAATGTACCTAGTTTTCTCGTTGAGACGTGGTCCCTGAAACTCTGCCTGTCCTCTGGTGCTGGGCATTGCTTGAGAAAGGCGGTGAGGTTGAGAAAGTAGCCAGGGAAGGTATGGTCTTCTATTTAAATGCGGCTAAAATTCAGACTAGGGAAGAAAAGAATAAAAGAAAGCAGTGCCCATTGTGGGTGCCCTTTTGTTCAAAGGGGCCGTTGTCTTGCGGAACTCTCCCTGGAGGGCCGTGGGCTTTCACTCCTGAGAAATGATAGGTTATTTGTTTGGCTCTTCCTCTCCAGGCCTCCAAGAACTGATCCCCTTTGTGAAGCCTGCCCCCATTGACCAGGAGCCATCAAAGAAGCAGAAGAAGCAGCATGAGGGCAGCAAAAAGAAAGGGGCAGCAAGAGATGTCACCCTGGAAAGCCGGCTGCAGAACATGGAAGTCGCCGATTCCTGAACATTCCTTCCTTCCAGTTCGCCAGGCTTTCATGTCTGTCAGCTGAGATCTGCGAGCCTGCCCACGGGTCCACCCACTCGTCACCTGCCCCATCTGACTGCATTGCTAGAAGGAGAACCGCGGCCATGTACAACGCAGTGTTCTGTCTCTTCGCATGGGCATAGGATCCAATCACGGATGACTGATGAAACCATGTAATAAAGCATCTCTGGGGAAGGCTAGAACTCTTCCTCAGTCTTCTGGCCAGGGCTTGAACTCTGTCTCTGACAGTTCTCCCTGGAACCATCCTCACTTCTGCGTTTCCTTCTAAATAAGGCTGTTCCATTTAGTAAGTCAGTGAGCCTTCGAGAAGGTAGGTGAAGGCAGAAGTAGATTTAGTAAAGGCCCAAGGGGAAAATGAAAGCTTTTAAGTCTTAGACATACAAGCTTGCAGGAAAAGGGCCAGGATCCTCCTCTGTAAATTTGCTCCTGCTTAAAAGCAGTTAGGTAGGACCAGCTTAGAGACCAGAGTTCATATAAAAAGCCTCATAACACCTTTGTTCCCTAGGAAGGGCCCCATGGAAAGGGAGGGAGGCTGTGAGACCTCAGGGTAGGTGAGACTATATTTAATCCAAAAGAGCCCATAGATTCAAGAGATAGGGCAGGGCCTTAGTAACGGCTGCTTCTCTCTTTCCACTCATCCCCGGGGAGACCAAATGCAGGACAGCTTGTTGCTGCAACTCCAAAGGATCCAGGTAGCCACAGGACAGAGGGGAAACAGCAAGGCTGTTTTCATCCCTTCTCTGGAGCTCCCACTGTTGCCCTAATAGCCAGTTCACCCTTTCTCTGGGGAGGGTGATGTTTAGGCTCTTTATTTACCTGCTGCCTTTCATCTGCAATCTACAAACACTTTATTTTAATAACCCCTTGTGTTGGTTTAGTGCTTCTCTCCTAGGAGCCTAAAATACTTCCTATAGATGCTCTCTTTTATCATTGCGACAGTCTCAGGCTGGAGGGTGGGGACATGATTACACCCCTTCCATCGTAGGGAAGACAGGACAGGGTGGGTAGGGGAGACAGGCAACATGGCGAGGTGGCGGCCGTGAGCCCTGACTCCTCAGCCCTGTTTGATTGTTGTGTTTCTCGAGGATGAGAGCAGGGCTCTGAACTGGCCCATCGCTAAGGAGCCTTTATTTCGTCTCAGCTCCCTTAGTCCCTAAGCAGCAACCTCCGTGGGCCTGCTGGAGCTTGGCACCCAGGAAAGAGGCCATGTGCTTGGTTTTCCACTGGGAGCTTGGGGCTGATCTTTTTAATTTTGCTACTGGGAACCCTATCAAAACTGGGGCTCCGGAAAGGGTGAGCACAGCGGCTCTCTTGCCACCGGCAGGCTCCACCAGCCCGCCCTCGCCATCACCCGTTGCCCTCTGCTCTGGGATGACAAAGCCGGGGCATGAGGACAAAAGACCAAACTGCTCCCATTTACTCAGAAGGACCAGAAATTCACATTCCTGTAGCCTCAACTATTTGGTTTGAAGAAAGGCAGTTTACACAGTGAGCAGGAGGCTGGTTTGGGTCCCCACCACACCTCTCTTTGCCGTTTGAAAAGCCTATTGGACTTTGGGGCTAGAAACTTTCAAATGGCCCTGAACACCCCCATCTAGCCTTGCAGGTCATTACAGCTGCCCCCCTCTGCTCCCCATGCCTACCCTCTTCATCTCCCGGTGCCTGTGACCTTCCTTCCACCAGGAGGCACTGCTTTTCTTCTCAGCCCTAAAAGCAAGCACTGTGAGAGGGCAGAATCTGGGGCCGGGGCCACATACCTGCCTCCAGGCTCCCCTGCACTGGCTGACTTAGCTTCTCCCCTGACCAGTTTTCTGTATCTGGGTACACCTGGGACCTGGACTCCCTGCCACTTTATGCAGAGAGTGCCTCCTGCCCTGTGCTGCTGGCTGCCCAGCCCCCCATGCCAACCTTCCCCTACCTGCCCTACGGCTGGGTCAGTGTGTGGGCTGGCTTGGGGGCCTGCCTAGTGAAAAGGGATGGGTGGAGGCCTAGAAAATAACTGCTGTGTGGACCAATTAGTCTGTTAGCAGTAAGTCTATACCCCTTCTTGAAGCCAGAGGAGAGGAAAATAGTAGTTGTGAAGGAAAGGCTGACCCTATGGCTGAGGTCCCTCCCTGCAGGTCATACACAAGAACACACATGCAGGCGGGCACACATACTCATTTACTGAGTGCTTGCTCTGTGCCAGGCATGATTAGGAGCAGGGGTTATAGAAAGAATGGAACACAGTCCCTGCTCTCAAAGAACTCACAGTCATTGGGAAAGGTGTGGCCTTCTTCCAGAGAGCTGAAAACCAGACTCTTTCCCTCCCTGGAGCAGTGGGATGAGGCTGATGCAAGCCTTGTTTAGGATGGGTGGTTGGCTGGCCTGGAAGCTGAGCACTTGGGAACAGGCCCAGATAACCCTGACTCCACCCTGGTAGTTGCCTTCCGCAACCCACGGCTTATGCCCTCATCCCTGGCACCTTGACCTGCCTCATCTCCAACCTCAGCTACCCAGGTTACCTCAGTTAGCAAACAACCCCCACAGGCCCCGTCGAGTGAGTCAGAACCCTGGGTCCCTCACCAACCCTTGGTTCCCACACTCAGGAATTCAAGGCCCAGGATGCAGGTCAGGGAGCTTCAGGCAAGAGAGTGGAAGCTCCAGGACTCTACTAAGAGATAGAGACAACTAGAAGCCAGGCTTCCAGAGAAATTCTAGAGCCAGGCAACTGTGGCTGTGACCCAGTGTGAGACCAAGGGGCCTCCCTGAGCTCAGAGTCTGCTGGGAAGGTCAGTTTATCAGCCGCCAAGGAGCCAAAAGCTGGCCAGTGGTGAAATAACCGGCACTTTCCCTGAAACCTGTCCTGCTTTTCCTTCCCTCAAGCTTTTCCGGTTTACCCAGGGTCCTGAGACACCACCTCTCTCTCCAGCCTCCCATACCTCCCACTGGGGGCCTGGGGCAGCCCTGGCTGCGCTCCCAGGATGAGTCTGACAGGCAGAGCCGGGATGGGCCCTGGAGAAATGTGCTGCATGTCAGAGCCTGTGCCAGGATGAGGGGCCTGCTCCACTCCACCAAGTCATCCCCCACCCCCAGCGTGGGGTTCCCCAAAAGCTCCTCTCAGATACACACAAAAGGGGGGAGCAACACCCGTGTCACCAAAGGAGGTGGTCCTGTTGGGGCTCACACTGCTGCCTCTGGCATTGCCCTTTTAAGACCTCCCCCCTCGGGGCGGGGGTGCTGCAGGCAGGTTCCTGTTGCAGAAACCCAGCAAAGTGCAGCTCCCCTGACCTGGCAGCATGAGGGAGATTGGGACGCCAGCCTTGCAGGTTCAACCTTTGGGTCCCTGGACCTGAGGGACAGAGCCAGGGGGATCCAGCGACCTCTGATTCTGAGAAAGCCCCCTTTTCTGGAGGGGAAGTCCCTGTCTCTTGCTATTCTAATTGGTTGGCTGACAAGCCCTGCATTTTGGAGAGCGTCTGGGGCCCTCGCTGGACTTGGGTTTCCCTCCCCCTACATAAGCCTACTGTCAGAAATTTCCTGGAAAATTATTTCTTGAGGTGTAAATTGCTGAGAAGATGGTGTGACCCTTCCGGGAGATTTGTTTTTTTAAATCCTGAAGAAAGGGAAGAATTAAGCTCCCATTTAGAATAGCATTTATCCTTTCCTCCTTCCATGTTGTCTCAGAGAAAAAAATGTTTTTCTTTCTACTCTCTCTCCCAAACCAGCGCTTGTCTGCTTGCTCCCTGGGTCTCCCCGCCATTCGGTCTCCCCAGTCCCTGTTCTGCAGCTAGCTCTCTCCTGAAGCTCCCTCTCCATCCCTCCCCTCCCCACCCCTTCCCCTCAGTACCAACCTGCTTACATTTCCCCACCTTCAAACAGCCTTCCTGCCGTCCTGCCTCTGCTGTCAAATTGTGATCCCATCTGGCTCCTTTCCCTCAAAGGTAAATAAACAGTGGACACTTGTAGTCTCTGCCACCTCATCAACATTCTGGACCCTCCTAGTCCCCACCCCCTCAGAGGGAAGGTGGAATGTTCCAGCATGAGGGAGCAGGAAGGAGGCCTGAATAGATGGAGTACGGAGAGTGAGGGGGATGTTGAGTCTCGGCTAGAGAAGTGGCAGGATAAGGAGACAGCACCTGCCCCTAAATGCTGGTTCCCTGGGGCTCTGGCCTCTCTCTGCTCTTTCTCTGCATGCGCTCCTGCCTCTACATCCCAAATCCATGATCTCTCATCACCTATCTCTGGCCCCAGCCCTCCCACCCCCAACATACACAGTGAGCATCTCCACCAGGATCTCAAATCCGTAAGTCCGACCCTGTCTGATCCTCTAGTCCCACCCTCCTCTGGGTATTCAGGCACCCAAAACAAACACCGGGGAGTCACCCTGGACCACCCCCTCCTCATCCCCAGCAGCCAGCTTCACACAGTCCCACTGAGTCTCTTCATCACTCAGATCTGCCCCCTTGGCAGCCTGTTCCTCAGCAGCAGCACAGGCTCTCCTCCTGGACTCTCGCTGGTCTGCTGGACCCCAGCCCCTCCTCAGTGGGACTCCTCCCTGTGCTGGAGGGGTCTGTGGGGGGTACAGCCATGATCATGCCCTCCCCTGCAAGTTGCTTTGGGTGGCTCCCTCAGCTTATGAAATAAAGTTCAGACTTCTCAACCAGAGTCCAGATCCAGCAATTCAGATGAGCAAGCTCTTCTGCTCTTCTCCCCACCGTGAGCTCTGAGCTCCAGCCCCACCTGACCACTTGCTTCTCCCAGCACTGACCATGCATTGCACCCCTCCGTGTTTGCTCATGCTATTCCCTCTGCCAGGATGCCTTTTTCTCCTGCGTCTCCGTGAGATCCCTCCTTCCTCTTCAAGATGATTCAAATGCCACCTTCTTTACAAAGCCTTCCCTAACTCCTCCCACCCCCACACAGAAAGAGTCATGAATACAGCTCCACCACAGCATTTGTCTCTGTCCGCATTAGTCTGGTTGCTCTTTGAGGCCAGAGCTGGAGTCTTGTTCAGCTGCGTACCTCTCACACCTCTCTTGGTGCCCGGGGCGTGGCGAGGCCAGACAGGGCTCGCTCCTTGGCCTGCCCTGATAACCTAACAATTAAAGTATTGCAGGTGTTGCCTTGGGATTTGCTGCTCACAGCTCAGCCCCAGGCTCCAACCCTTCCCCTCTGTGCTCAGGAGCCAAAAATGATCTCAGCTGGAACTTAGAGGGACTGTCCATCAGTCTGGAATGCTGGGCCCACTCAGCCACCCTCAGCAAACAGCGCTGGCAAACAGTTGTGGACCGAACCTATCGCTGGGTTAAGGCCATCTTATAGTGAGCCTCAGAGGAAGTCTATCCAACTTGGCTGGGACATCAGGCCTACAGCTCCTGGCTGTAGCTGGCATTGGGAGTAGTTTTGTGGTGAAAGTGTGGCTGCCCACAGAGGACCCTAGAGACTCAACTGGCCCCCAAAATGGTGGCTCCAAGAGTGGAAGGACACCTGGTCACCTCTCTCTACCATCCATTCATTCATTCATTCATTCATTTAACCAAGCGCCTACTATGTGTCAGGTACCATGCTAGGTGCTAGGTGTTAGGCATTTAAGACACACACATTCTCCCTGCTCCTGGAGCTTACTGCTAGTGGGTAAGACAGATGTTAACCAAGTAGATTAACAAATAAATACTCTATGTAATTACTAATTGAGATATGTGCCATGAAGGAGGGGGCATTTAAGACTGCCATATTCAACAGCTGGAAGGAAGCCAGGGTGCCCAGAACAGAGTGAAGGAGGAGGAGTAAGGAGAGGCTGAGCACTTTCATAAGGGGCTTTGTGAACCAAGATGAGGAAGTGGCCCTTTATTCAAGGCATAGTCCGAGCCTGATGCAAAGTTTGCAGGAAGGGAGAGTCGTGCTCCGATTCAGACTTTGCAGTATTACTCTGTGAAGGACACCACAAGGGGGTCTTTAATCAGATAAATCCAGAATGTGGCACATTCAACAGGAAAACTGTCCTGAACTCTTCAAACAGTCAATATCAAAAAGAAAGAAGGAAGAAAGGAAAGAAAACTAAACGGGCCAGCCTGGTGGCACAGCAAAGTTTGTATGCTCCACTTTGGCTGCCCAGGGTTCACTGGTTTGGATCCCGGGCGTGGACTTACGCACTGTTCATCAAGCCATGCTGTGGTAGGCGAGCCACATATGAAATAGAGGAAAATGGGCACAGATGTTAGCTCAGGGCCAATCTTCCTCAGCAAAAAGGGGAGGATGGGCAGCAGATGTTAGCTCAGGGCTAATATTCCTCACCAAAAAAAAGAAAGAAAACTAAAACAATGTAATGCATAGACTTCTGGTTTGAAAGTAACAGCTATCAAAGACCTTTGAGGGATGGGAAGGAATTTGAATTGGACTGGAATTAGATGACACCAAGAATCACCTTTATCGTTCGTGTCCCTGGGTGTGGCCAAGGTCCTGTGGGAGCTGTACCCTGAGGGGCAGAGGGTTGACCCACCATGATGTCTGAACCTCACTTTCACTTCATTCTGCAAGAATTGTGAGAGAAAGCAGAGTGTCAGTAGTTACTCAGTCTAGGTGGAGGGCATCTGGGCATGCATTGTACCATTTTGGCAATTTTTCTGAATGCTTGACGTTTTCCAAAATAAAAAAATTGGGAGAGATTTTTTTAATCTAAAAATGTTTATTAATTTTTTAAAAAAAGATTACTTAGGCTGCTGGGTGGAGACAGGTTTGGAGGGGAAGCAATCACACGAAGAAGCCACACGGCTCTGAATGCCCCTCTGTGCCAGGCATGGATGGAGGCCCAAGAAACGGCAGTGCTCACCTCCTAGGTGCACGCCCTCCAGCAGTGAGGAAGTTCTGTCCTGTGCCCCTGGGGGCAGGGCGGGAGAAGATCAAGGACTATTTGCCAAACGTGCTTGGAGATGAAGGGAGGGGTTCCTGCCATCCCCCAGCCTGTCTGCCCATGGGCAGAGATACCAGTCACCTGGAGGGGGCTTCCTGTGCCCATGACTTCCATGGCAATCCCCGTGATGCTAGGCTCCAGATCCTCGTTCCATGATCCAGAGCCAAGGCGGCTGCTCTCTCTACCACCCAGAAAGCTTATTTTAGTACAAAGGGAGAGAGATGAACGAAGAGCTGCAGCTTCTCCATGTGCTGGCTTGGGCCTTCAGCAGAAATGAGAGTCTCATTACCCAACCCTGATTCAAAGGATAATTAACAGATGGTATAATTTCCAAGCATTCTCAGCACCACATGGCTATTAGGTGAAGAGCAGAATGCCCACGCAGCCCTAGATCCTCCCAAACCAGAGAGTCAAAGGCAGTCCAGAGAGGTAGAGCCCCGGGGCAGCCCACTTAAGCCACCCCTCAGTCTCTGGAGTGGCCCTTGGCCTTGCCCAGAGGAAGAAAGCTCATCTTTGGTCAAAGGGGAGGGCATTCTCCTGAGCCGTGGATCCTCCACCCACTTCTTTCTCCTCATCCTGTCCACTACCAATGCCAGGAATGTAGTCCAACCCTAGCTCCTCTTGCTGTCCCCAAGGCCCATCTCCTTTCCTTTCCCCCCGGGAGAAATAGAAAAGCTGACTTCTCACTTTGGGCATCACCGTGTTGTTACACAGAAGTTCCTTGAGCTTGGAGACCCCAAGAGGGGATTCACAGCTCCTCTGCTGTGACCCCTAGGAGGGTGACACTGCTGTGACTAGAGTGCAGTGTTGAAAGGGAGCATCTGGTCCAGTGCTTTTCAAACTGGGCTCCTCCAGACCCTCAAGCTCCACAGGGCACCCAGGGATTCTTTGGTTGGGGGAGCAGTGGGGATGGGGCAAGGCCCTGACCCCTACTTCAACCTGGCAGCGCTGCTTTGATCTGTTTTATATTTTGAGCTTCTACTTTAGATTTCATTTGAAAAAAGAATTCTACTGCTAAAGAAACTTTTGAAAACTCCTTAATCAATCCCCTTATTTTACAAAAGGGAAATCGAGGCACAGGAATTAGACCAAGTTCACACAGCTAGAGGGTGCCTGGGCTGGGACCAAAGCCCTGGTCTCCTCCCTGGGCCAGCCCTCACCCCACCTGACCAGGCCCCTTGTTGCTCACCAGCTGGCCCTGCAGTCTCTGGATGGTGGCCGTTGGTTGGGGTATGAGGGAGAGAAGCCCCTTCTGAATCACCTTCTACCTCTCTTGACTGGCTCTTATTCATGCTCCAGCTTCCGCGCCTGCACTCCCCAGACTCCTGTAATCCCCCACATCCCTTTCAGGCAGAAGGTCCAGTCTGGGGGCCTGCACTGTGAGGAGACTCAGAGCCCTGTGTACTGGGCAGGGCTGTTCGCTGGTCACAAAGCTGTGAGTGGAAGGAGGGGAGTGGCAGCTGGACATGGATGGGGAAGGAGGCAGGGGGCAAGAGGTCATATCTCCAGACAAGAGGCCCTATGGGGCAGGGAAAACCACTGGTCTAGGACCCAGGAAGCCTGTGTTAAAGCTTGGCTCCACCCCTAGCCAGCCTTGTGACCCTGCACCGGTTTCCCCCTCTCTGGGCCTCAGAACCTGGTAATATTAGCATGTTTATACCAGCTGGCTTCTGCTCTGACACTCCCAGCTTACTTCCCCTGAAAAGCTCATCTTGGTGTCCAAGATGAGGTTGGGGCCATTCTGCCCAGCAACTGGACCCCAAGGGGAAGCCTGGTTAAACCACCACCTTGCTAAGGGGTGGAGGTGGGGCTCAGGACCTCACTGGGGTTCCCCGGAAGTGGCATATCTCTCAGGGATAGGGGGGAGGCTTTATGCTGTCGGGCGGGGCCATTTTAGCTCAGTGTGGCCAGAGATCTGTGGGAGCGGACAGCAATGAGGGCTCTTATCAGCAGACAGCAGTCAGCTATTAGGAGTGGGGTGAGGTGGGCCCTTGGCCTCTTGAGAGCCCTTCAAAATGTTTTGAAAACCTCTAGGCATACTTAGGGTAGTGTCACCATTATTATCATTCGCTGTCTGGCTTCTGATTGTTAATTCCTCTCTAGGCTGTGGTAGGGATCTGGCACTAGCCCAGGTCACGCCTGGTTGGGATTGGGATTGTGGGGTCTGAACAGCGGAATTCTAGAGCATCACTGCGAAGAGGGCGGGAGGTGGGGCCCACCTCCTCCGGTGCGGCTGGCGTCGCCACTTTAAGGCGGCGGCGGCGCGAGCAGGTCTATGGTAATGAGCCGCCGCCGCCGCTCTGCAGAGCTCGCCCGCCCGCCGGGGAGGCGAGGGAGCGCGGGGCTGGGCCCGGGGCCGCGGCGACAGCAGCAGCCGCGGCGGGGACGCGGGGCGCGGGCCGGCGGCGCTGGGCCGTCGGGGGCGACCGGGGCCGGGCCGGGGGCCGGGCGCGCAGCTCCGCGGACGCAGGTGGGCGATCTCGCGGGGGCGAACGGGGCGCCCCTGGGTTCGGGGGGCCAGCAGGGCCAGCGGCGCGCGCGGCCCGCGGGCGCAGGTGGCGAGAGCCGGGCGTGCAAGCGGAGGCGCGGCGCCAGTCCGCGGTGGTGGGGGTGACCCGGGCGCAGGCCCGGCTCGGAGAGCGGTGGGAGCCCAGGCGGGTGGGAGGGCGCAGTGCCGGGCCCCGCCAGGCATCGAGGCGCAGGCCCCGCGGGGCAAAGGAGTGGCCCCCGGGCACCAGCGCCCCGTCCCGGGCATGAGGCGCGGCGGGGTGGGCAGGAGCCGGAGGAGGAGCCGCCGCCGCCTTTGACCCGGCCGGCCGGGAGCAGGGAGAGATGCGGAGCCTGGCGGCCCGCGCCCCTCTTCCAACGCCGCTGCCGCCGCTGCTGCTCCTGCTGCTGCTGCTGCTGCCGCTGCCACCACTACTGGGAGACCAGCTGGGACCTTGTCGTTCCCTGGGGCCCGGGGGACGCGGCTCCTCAGGGGCCTGTGCCCCCGTGGGCTGGCTCTGTCCAGCCTCAGCCTCGAACCTCTGGCTCTACACCAGTCGCTGCCGGGATTCGGGGACCGAGCTGACTGGCCATCTGGTGCCCCACCACGATGGTCTGAAGGTCTGGTGTCCAGAATCCGGGGCCCATATCCCCCTGCCGCCAGCCCCAGAAGGCTGCCCCTGGAGCTGTCGCCTCCTGGGCATTGGAGGCCACCTTTCGCCACAGGGCAAGCTCACCCTGCCCCAGGAGCACCCATGCTTAAAGGCCCCACGGCTGAGATGCCAGTCCTGCAAATTGGCGCAGACCCCAGGACTCAGGGCAGGGGAAGGGTCAGCAGGAGAGTCCATGGGTGGGCGTCGGAAAAGGAATGTGAATACAGCTCCCCAGTTCCAGCCCCCCAGCTACCAGGCCACAGTGCCCGAGAACCAGCCGGCAGGTACCCCTGTGGCATCCCTGCGGGCCATCGACCCAGACGAGGGCGAGGCAGGTCGGCTTGAGTACACCATGGATGCCCTTTTCGATAGCCGCTCCAACCATTTCTTCTCCCTGGACCCAATCACTGGTGCTGTGACCACAGCTGAGGAGCTGGATCGTGAGACCAAGAGCACCCATGTGTTCAGGGTCACGGCACAGGATCATGGCATGCCCCGACGCAGTGCCCTGGCCACACTCACCATCTTGGTGACTGACACTAATGATCACGACCCTGTTTTTGAGCAGCAGGAGTACAAGGAGAGCCTCAGGGAGAACCTGGAGGTTGGCTATGAGGTGCTCACCGTCAGAGCCACAGATGGTGACGCCCCTCCCAATGCCAATATTCTGTATCGCCTGCTGGAGGGGCCTGGGGGCAGCCCCTCTGAAGTCTTTGAGATTGACCCTCGCTCTGGGGTGATTCGAACCCGTGGCCCAGTGGATCGGGAAGAGGTGGAATCTTACCAGTTGACAGTGGAGGCAAGTGACCAGGGTCGGGACCCCGGGCCACGGAGCGCCACAGCCGCTGTTTTCCTGTCTGTGGAGGATGACAATGACAATGCCCCCCAGTTTAGTGAGAAGCGCTACGTGGTCCAGGTGCGGGAGGATGTGACACCCGGGGCCCCCGTACTCCGGGTCACAGCCTCAGATCGAGACAAGGGCAGCAACGCCCTGGTGCATTACAGCATCATGAGTGGCAATGCTCGGGGACAGTTTTACCTGGATGCCCAGACTGGGGCTCTGGATGTAGTAAGCCCTCTTGACTATGAGACAACCAAGGAGTATACCCTACGGATTCGAGCACAGGATGGTGGCCGACCCCCACTCTCTAACGTCTCTGGCCTGGTGACAGTTCAGGTCCTGGATATCAACGACAATGCTCCCATCTTTGTCAGCACCCCCTTCCAGGCTACTGTTCTGGAGAGTGTCCCCTTAGGCTACCTGGTTCTCCATGTCCAGGCCATTGATGCTGATGCTGGGGACAATGCCCGCCTCGAATACCGCCTTGCTGGGGTCGGGCATGACTTCCCCTTTACCATCAACAATGGCACAGGCTGGATCTCCGTGGCTGCTGAGCTGGACCGAGAGGAGGTTGATTTCTACAGCTTTGGAGTAGAAGCCCGAGACCATGGCACCCCAGCACTCACTGCCTCGGCCAGTGTCACTGTGACCATCCTGGATGTGAATGACAACAACCCAACCTTTACTCAACCAGAGTACACAGTGCGACTCAATGAGGATGCAGCTGTGGGCACTAGCGTGGTGACAGTGTCAGCTGTGGACCGTGATGCCCACAGTGTCATCACCTACCAGATCACCAGCGGCAACACCCGCAACCGCTTCTCCATCACCAGCCAGAGTGGTGGTGGGCTAGTGTCCCTCGCTCTGCCACTGGACTACAAACTGGAGCGACAGTATGTGCTGGCTGTCACCGCCTCTGACGGCACGCGGCAGGACACGGCACAGGTGGTAGTGAATGTCACCGATGCCAATACCCATCGTCCCGTCTTTCAAAGCTCCCACTATACAGTGAATGTTAATGAGGACCGGCCAGCAGGCACTACAGTGGTGCTGATCAGTGCCACGGATGAGGACACAGGTGAGAATGCCCGCATCACCTACTTTATGGAGGACAGCATCCCCCAGTTCCGCATCGATGCAGACACAGGGGCTGTCACCACCCAGGCTGAGCTGGACTACGAGGACCAGGTATCTTACACCCTGGCCATCACTGCTCGGGATAATGGCATTCCCCAGAAGTCTGACACCACCTACCTGGAGATCCTGGTAAATGATGTGAATGACAATGCCCCTCAGTTTCTGCGGGACTCCTACCAGGGCAGCATCTACGAGGATGTGCCTCCCTTCACCAGCGTCCTGCAGATCTCAGCCACTGACCGTGACTCTGGCCTTAATGGCAGAGTCTTCTACACCTTCCAAGGGGGCGATGATGGAGATGGTGACTTTATCGTGGAATCCACGTCAGGCATTGTGCGAACACTGCGGAGGCTGGATCGTGAGAATGTGGCCCAGTACATCTTACGGGCATACGCAGTGGACAAGGGGATGCCTCCAGCCCGCACGCCCATGGAAGTGACGGTCACTGTGTTGGATGTGAATGACAATCCACCTGTCTTTGAGCAGGATGAGTTTGATGTATTTGTGGAAGAGAACAGCCCCATTGGGCTGGCCGTGGCCCGAGTTACAGCCACTGACCCTGACGAAGGCACCAATGCCCAGATCATGTACCAGATTGTGGAGGGCAACATCCCTGAGGTCTTCCAGCTGGACATCTTCTCTGGGGAGCTGACTGCCCTGGTGGACTTGGACTATGAGGACCGACCTGAATACATCTTGGTCATCCAGGCCACGTCGGCTCCCCTGGTGAGCCGGGCTACAGTCCACGTCCGCCTGCTTGACCGCAATGACAACCCACCAGTGCTGGGCAACTTTGAGATCCTTTTCAACAACTATGTCACCAACCGCTCAAGCAGCTTCCCAGGGGGTGCCATTGGCCGTGTGCCTGCCCACGACCCTGACATCTCAGACAGCCTGACTTACAGCTTTGAGCGAGGAAATGAACTCAGCCTGGTCCTGCTCAATGCCTCCACAGGCGAGCTGAGGCTGAGCCGGGCACTGGACAACAACCGGCCTCTGGAGGCCATCATGAGCGTGCTGGTGTCAGGTAAGGAAGGGCCCAGGTGACGCTGGGGTGGGGGTGGCCCTTGGAGCAGCCATCCAAGTAGGAACTACTGACCCACCTCTCTGAGCAGTGCCTGGCACAGAGGTTGAGGGGCAAGATGTAGGTTAGGAAGGAGCCCCAGGAATCCTGGCGGCTGGTGCAGGCCCCACCTGCCACCCGGGGCTGGGCTGGGCTGCTTTGGTTGGCTGCCCCCTGCCTACTGGCCTATGACGTGGTAGGGGAAGTTTTGAGAGGCTGTCCTGACCGTGGCTGCCAAGAATTGTGAAAAAAGGCACGTGGAAGACTGGGGGGCCCGGAGAGCTGGGGGAG
Source organism: Equus caballus (assembly GCF_041296265.1). Classification (NCBI taxonomy): domain Eukaryota; kingdom Metazoa; phylum Chordata; class Mammalia; order Perissodactyla; family Equidae; genus Equus; species Equus caballus. The sequence goes on along the minus strand of NC_091688.1, from coordinate 64,181,552 downwards.
AGTGGGTAGGGGTGGAGGGGACTGTGGCTGGGGAGGGGCAAGCAGGCCCCCTCGGCACCCCTTCACACCAGGCGGGGTATTCCTGTGATCTCATACAGCCTCTGACAGAGCTGAGGGCTCTTGGGGCACAGGGTTGCCGCCGCGGGGTCAAGACCCTGCAGTTGGGCCTCTTCTGGCCCCTTCTGGCTCCCGGCTGAGCCGCAGACCGGCTGAGGGGGACTTTGTCTGGTGCATTCTTTTCCCTCCAGGCAGAAAGAGCCTGGCCTGGCTCCCCCTTCAGAGCTCCCGCAGGAAGTGAGGCCAGAGCTCATTGTCTCTGTCCAAACAGACCCCACTGTCAGAGGCCGTGGTTTGGGGTCGGCTTGGGGGAGGGGCTGCAGTGAAGCCAGGGGCAGGCTGAGGCCTCCTGGGCCCCCTTGTCACCCCATGGACTGTTTGTAGGATGCCAGGCCTTCCCTGCTGGCTGTGACCAGCCTAGGCTAGAGGAATGCGGTATGGGGACCAGGATGAGCCATGGGACTGGTGGTGGCCTTTGAGGGCAGAGCCCCTGATCCGGTGGGGAAAGAATAGAGTCCCAGGGCGTGGGAGTCTGGCCAGGACCCAGGCTGGGCATTCCTGCTGCTTGGCCAAGCGCTCAGCCTGCAGACTCCCTGGACAGGAGGGCTGGGGGGGAGAGTTGGGGTGGGGGCGGCATTCTGTCTTCTGTCAGCTGTGGGGAGAGCGCGGCAGCAGCAAGGAGGGAGGGAGCCAGCCCCAGGTTGCTGAGCCCCTTCTCCAAGGCTGGGAACAACTAGGACCCTCCTGAGGGCCCACTGTTAGCTGCACCATGGAGTGGATGGGTCAGGGTGCCCCCATGCGACACATCAGGGAAGACAGGAAGAGAGGAGCCTGGCAGGCCTCCACTCCCCCCGAACCCAAGTCCGGGCCTGGAGGGGAGTAAGAGGCATGGAGACACCTCAGCCCTCTCCCCACTCATGGTCGCTCCTGGACAGATGCCTCCCTGGCCTATTCTTCAGGTGGCCCTGGGAGCCAGGGTGCGTGAGCTTCTAGAGGTCATGGACAAGGATCTGTCCCTCTTGAAGCTTCGGTTTCTCCTCTGAGAGGAGGCAGTGGGAGGCTAGAGTTCCTTATCTCGTGTCCTTCTCTGTACTGGGTGGAGAAGCAGTGGGAAGAAGGGGAAAAGAGGGGCCTCTTGGTCCTGTCCTCCCCCCAGGCTGCCCAGGTGAGTGTGGCAGGACATGAGGGATGGGGGCAGAGGAGGCCCCACCCAGGCTTCTGGCTCCTCCCAGGGCAGAGCCTCTGCTGGCCCTCCAGCCCTAGCCCCACCCTCTCCTCGGCCCTGACCCTCGGAGGCAGTCACCACGGCAACTCCAAAGTTCAGGGAGGCTGGGATGGGGGGAATTGACTCCCACTGCCCCTTTGTTTTCCTTCTCTTGTTCTTTGTGTCTTCTTTCTTCCCTGCCCCTGCCCATAGGGGCCCTCTGCACTGCCCCTCTCTGTTGCCCTCTCCCCATCTCCTGTGTGGCTCTCTCCTCCTTTCCCACTTTCTCCATTGCTGGCTCTTTTCCTGGGCCTTTGTCTTGCCATTTGGTCTCTGTGTTCATGCCTCTCCAACTTCCCCCTCTCTTGTGCCCTGTGGCTGCAGCTGCCCCAGCTTGGGCCGGATGACTCTCCTGAAGCCTGAATTCTCCCTGCCTCTTTCTTACTCTGCCAGAACATGCAGGAGCTCCTGTCTGAGGCCTGGTCAGCCCCCAGAGTGGCAGACCCCTCCAGGCCTACAGCCACCACTGGCACATCTGCCAGGGGAAGAGAGGCTTGGAGTCCGATTCTCCCACAGTCTGGGAGCTGGCACTTTTCCGGGTGTGACTGGCTGGGCTCTGGGCACAAGCGGTGTTTCCTGGGGTCAGAACCCACCCCAACCCTGTTCTGTCCAGGAGGATGGCTCAGGCAGTGTACCCCCACCCCTCTTCCCTCTGATGCCTTTGCACCTGAGAGGCGACTCAGGTCAAGGCAGGGGAGAGGAGCAAAGACAGAAGAGCAAGTAGGAGGTTGACTGCTGGGGATGGGGGACAGTAGCAGAGGGGGCAGGTGGCCACAGATGGTGGACCAGATGGGAAGCAACAGAGACACACTGGGCGAGGGGCACAGGCGGGGCCTGGGGCAGCAGAGGGGGGACATACGGAGGAGTGCTTGTTCCCAGGGCTGAGTGGTGGTGAGGTTTCTCTGCTCATTGGCCTTGACTGCCCCTCCCCTCCTGAATCAGTCTGGAGCACTCTGTGTAGACTCTTAAGCTGCTTTCTGCCTAGAGGAACTATCCCATCATGGAATCACTGGGCAGAGGTACCAGGCACACAAGAGTCCTGTGCCAGCTCTGTACCTGAGTGCAGGGGGATCTGAAAGAGGGAGAAAAATAGAGCCTGAGGTCATAAATCTGGGCAGGCTTCCTGGGGTAGGTGAGTTTAGGGCAGGTTAGAAAACTAGGAGGGCTGTGGGTTGGTGTTTGGGTAGACGGGGTAGGAAGGAACAGCCTGTTCAGTAGCTGCGAGACAAGAGTGGGAGAAGCAGAAGTGGGTGATGACAAGCTTGCTTGCTGGTGAGAGCAGGCGGGCCTCGGCAGTCTCAAGCAATGAGGCTGGAGGGCAGGTGGCGAGTGGGCCAAGGACATGGCTGAGATGGGTGTCTGCTCAGAGCCTTCCCAGGCCCAAGTGAGCCACCCAGTGTAGTCAGCCACCTCAAGGAGGTGACACAGAAGCAGAATCTATTCCCAGAGTCCTCTCCTATTCCCACCCCACCCCAGAAACCCCATCTCCTGCCCCTTTCCTGCTAGGGTGTCCTTTTTTATAGCTACTCAGGGCCCCTCCCGTGGGTTTTAAAGACCATTTCTTTACAATGGAGACTGAATAGATTCTCATCAACATCTTAGTATTTACTGAACACCTACTGTGTATAGGACATGGCAGTAAATTAAAATATGAGAACCCCTTATAAGCCATTTCCCCCTCCCCTTGGCCTCCAGCTTTCATTTTTGAGCTAAATAAAATCCATTCCCATGTGTATATGCATTCAGGTGTGTGTGGTATTTCTGGGCTTAGGGTGTGTAGGTGGAGTGAGACACCGGAGTGTGTTAGCACTTAGCTGTTTATGAGGGAGTGTGCGGCTGGGGGTGTGGCAGACATTCGCTGTAATGCATTGAGCCAAGTGGGCGATGAGTAGCTAGAAGCCCTAGGGCCAGAGGAGAAATCAGCCCAGTGGGGCTCTGTCCGGGTCTCAGGTTGGAGAGCTGCCCAGGCCCTTCCATCTCTGCCTTCCCCCCGTGGTCCCCCACAGCACTGGGGCAGCGGGTGGTGCTACCACTGGTAAGGTGGCTCAGCTGGATTTCCTGGGGTGGGGCCCCCCAGGCTACCCTCAGCAGCCCAGAGAGTTGGGCGGGAAGAATGCTTTGTGTGGGACGTTGCCATGGGGATAGTGGGCCTGCGCCCAAGCAGCCATGGGGCTCAGTGGGAGGGGGACTGGGTGGCCCACTGACCCAGTTCACCCCCCCCAACTCTGCCTCCATGGGGGAGGGAGGAGCACAAGCAGGGTCAGCATTATGGTAGTGTTGAAATATAGAGGCTGAGGGGGCAGGAGGATTATATTTGTGGGTTCCTCATGGTGCTCTGGGCCTTGTGGAGAGGTAAGAAAAAGGCAAAATGGGATTCTTGTGCAGGAAAGCTCCGAGTCTGGTACAGGGGAGCAGGACCCATGGCTTTGGCAGGGAAGGTGCACAAGCATTAAAAGATGCTCCAGGCTGCACAACAGAGGGTTTGGGGAAAGTATGCAAAGGGAACTTGTGGGAATCTAATCCCCTTAAGCGCCTATGTGGCTGATGCCTCAAGGAGTGACTTGCCCACAGGTGACATACAGAAACCTCCTTGGACACCTTTATGCCATTTAGGAAAGGGGGCCCCTTTTTGGCAACGGAGCAACACAGGAGTGTGCCGGCTGGATTGCAGCCCCACTCACTCCCTCCTCTGGGAGCTCCCGCCCAGGGCCAGGTCCTTGGCGTGGCACCCCTGCCCTCCCCACCCGCAGGCCGGGTCTTGACCTTGTCACCTCTCCACAGACGGCGTGCACAGTGTGACAGCCCAGTGCGCACTGCGCGTCACCATCATCACGGACGAGATGCTCACGCACAGCATCACGCTGCGACTGGAGGACATGTCGCCCGAGCGCTTCCTGTCGCCGCTGCTGGGCCTCTTCATCCAGGCGGTGGCAGCCACGCTGGCCACACCCCCAGACCACGTGGTGGTCTTCAACGTGCAGCGGGACACCGATGCCCCTGGCGGCCACATCCTCAACGTGAGCCTGTCGGTGGGCCAGCCTCCGGGGCCCGGGGGCGGGCCCCCCTTCCTGCCCTCCGAGGACCTGCAGGAGCGCCTGTACCTCAACCGCAGCCTGCTGACGGCCATCTCGGCGCAGCGCGTGCTGCCCTTCGACGACAACATCTGCCTGCGCGAGCCCTGCGAGAACTACATGCGCTGCGTTTCGGTGCTGCGCTTCGACTCCTCCGCGCCCTTCATCGCCTCCTCCTCCGTGCTTTTCCGGCCCATCCACCCAGTCGGGGGGCTCCGCTGCCGCTGCCCCCGCGGCTTCACGGGCGACTACTGCGAGACCGAGGTGGACCTCTGCTACTCGCGGCCCTGCGGCCCCCACGGACGCTGCCGCAGCCGCGAGGGCGGCTACACCTGCCTCTGCCGCGACGGCTACACGGGTGAGCCACGGGAGGGGGACCGTGGGGGCGCGCTGGAAGTGCGCGCGCAAATCAGGCTGAGGACTGGGGTGCCCTGTTCCTTTCCAGAGTAACGTACAGATTACACTGCCATTCACAAGTCCCATTGCCTTCACAACAACCTATTGAGGAAGGCAGAGAGGGGAGCCTTTCTTCTGCGCCCCCCCGCCACCCCCCGCCCCAGTGTAATTGAGGTCAGCGCTAGCTCCAGAGCCAGTCTGCTTGGGTTTGTATCCCAGCTTTGACACTAGTAGCTGTGTGACCTTGGGCAACTTAGTTAACCTCTCCGTGCTTCAGTGTTTGTTTGTTTGTTTTTACCTGTTTGTTCTCTTTCTTTAATATAATAAAAGTATATAGCCATTTGAAATCATCACATACTATTACATAGATTTGAAACACTGGAGAAAATTCCCTTTAAAATCCCAGGTAGTATGGCATTTCTAAACATGACCTCAAAGTTAGAAATGTTTAACGAAATGAGTGATAGTGTTGAGTACTGTGGTAGACACTGTCAGTTGCTTACTCAAAGCTATTTTCTTGCACCACTTATTATTATTATTATTAATTATTAAACGTTTCTCTGAATCCCAGTCTTAGCCACTGAGACCTGAGCAGTCTTTTGCAGAGCCTTTGGAAAGCTTTTAATTCTTTTTTTAAATTTTTTTAATTTGAGTTCATAAGAGTTTACATCATTGGGAAACTTCAGTTGTACGTTATTTCTTGTCTGTCACCACGTAAGTGCTCCCCTTCACCCCCTGTGCCCACCCCTCACCCACTTCCCCTGGTAACCACTGAACTGTTTTCTTTGTCCATGTGCTTGTTTATATTCCACATATGAGTGAAATCATCTGGTGTTTGTCTTTCTCAGTCTGGCTTATTTCACTAAGCATGATTCCCTCCAGGTCTTTCCGTGTTGTTGCAAATGGGATGAATTTGTCTCTTTTTCTGGCTGAGTAGTATTCCATTGTATATTTATATACCACATCTTCTTTGTCCAATCATCAGTCGATGGGCACTTGGATTGTTTCCACATCTTGGCTGTTGTGAATAATGCTGCAATGAACATAGAGGTGCATATGTTACTTTGGATTGTTGATTTCAAGTTGTTTGGGTAGATACCCAGTAGTGGGATAGCTGAGTCATATGGTAGTTCTATTTTTAGTTTTTTGAGGAATCTCCATATTGTTTTCCATAGTGACTGCACCAGTTTGTATTCCCACCAGCAGTGTATGAGTGTTCCCTTTTCTCCACACTCTCTCCAACATTTGTTACTTTTAGTCTTAGAGATTATAGCCATTTTAGCAGGTGTAAGGTGGTATCTTAGTATAGTTTTGATTTGCATTTCCCTGATGATTAGTGATGTTGAACATCTTTTCATGTGTTTCTTGGCCATCTGTATGTCTTCTTTGGAAAAATGTCTTCTGCCTATTTTTTGATCAGACTGTTTTTCTGTTGTTCAGTTGTGTGAGTTCCTTATATGTTATGCAGATCAACCCCTTATTGGATATATGATTTGCAAAAATTTTCTCCCAATTGGTGGGTTGTCTTTTGGTTTTGATCCTAGTTTCTTTTGCCTTGCAGAAGCTCTTTAAGTCTGGTGAACTCCCACTTGTTTATTTTTTCTTTTGTTTCCCCTGTCTGAGAAGACATGATATTCAAAAAGATCCTTTTTAGTTCAATGTCAAAGAGAATACTACCTATATTATCTTCCAGGAGTTTTATGGTTTCAGGACTTGTCTTCAAGTCTTTGATCCATTTTGAGTTTATTTTTGTGTATGGCGTGAGATAATGGTCTGCCTTCACTCTTTTGCATGTGGCTGTCCAGTTTTCCCAACACCATTTGTTGAAGAGACTGTCTTTTTCTCCATTGTATGTTCTTGGCACCTTTGTCAAAGATTAGCTATTGTGCCTCAGTATTTTAAAATGAAGATAATGAATCTACTTCCATCATAGGGTGGTTGTGAGGATTAATTTAATGCATGTAAAGAGCTGGCCCATGGAAAGTGTTGGCTGTGATTTAAGGGAACGCGGTGGTTGGTGACTTGCTCCAGAGCTCATCTCTCAGCTTGGTTAGAGGTGAGGCTGGGCCTAGAACCTGGTCTCCCTCCACTATGGAATGAGTTGCCTTTCTGAGCTGCATTGAGGGGAAGGTCCAGAAGAGCCGGGGAAACTGAGGGGTTTGGGTGCAGGGATGGGGGTGTTTCAGAACGTCATTGCCCCCATGGGACCCTGAGCAAAAGAGCTCCACCTCTGCCCAGCTGCCTAAAAGAGGGTCCTCACCAGTAGGCCTCCCTGTTGGCCTATGACCCAGGGTCTTTACACCTTCTGTCCCCTGTCTCTCCTAGGATGCTCGCTGTCTCTGCTTTGTGCTCCTGACCCCTCCCTGTCCCTCAGGACACCTCCTTTTCCTCTCCCCCGTGGGCCCCTCCCTCCCCATGCCTTAGGCCTTGCGCCCTCTCCTTCAGAGCCATGCCCACTGACTCTGCCAGCAGTGGCAGGCAGGCCCCACCGCCTTCCCTGCTGCATCTTCCTGTCCAGAACTTGCCAGACTTGACTCCTCTCAGCTGCTGCTGGGGGGGGGGGGGGGGGGAGTCTTTGTCCAGGAGGATTGGGGGGGTGGAGCTTGGAGTAGGCGAACAACAGTTTCCATGGAAACAGGAGCCAGTCACTAGGCACAAGAGCTGAGAACCTATCTCTAGAATCTGGGAATGGGGAGAGAGAGAAAGGGGTGGATTTTTCCCATCTGATGTTGGAATTTGCACTCCTCCCTTGAATCCTGGTCTGCTCCCAGGGCTCCGTTCCCCACTCTCTTAGCATCTCCCAAGTGCACAGAGGTCCTCAGTGTGGATCCCAGGGCTCAGGGTGGGATTTCTCTGCCCATTCCTGGGGAGTCCCCAACTTCCCCCACATCTGACAAATCCCAGTGGAAGCCTGGTCTCATCCCCAGGGAGGGAAACTGATCTTGGCGCCTGACAGGGACAAAAGCACCAGTGGGAGGGAGGGGGGAAGGGGGTTTGGCACCAGCCCTCGTGCTGTCCTGCAGGCCCTTCCCTCCATGCATATTCACCCCTGCAGGGACCTAAACACCCCCAGGCTTGCTTGGTAGCCATGACACTGACATCTACTAGGACCTGACCCTTATGACCAGGGACCTTGCAGGCCTGTGCTCTTGAGGCCCAGGCAGAGGTGCAGAAGCTTCAAGGGATTTGCAGGGGAGCAGTATGTGGGGTTGTGGCAAGAATGGCCCAGGGGGCCAAACAGCCCTGGGGAGGGCTGGGTTTCATGTATCTCAGAGAAGATGGGCACATGGGAAGAAGTGGGGATACCTGGGAGGGTTTGAGAGTTTTCTGGGGGTCACCAGGGACCATGGGAGGTGTCACTGAGTGGGAAGGAGTCCTAGTTCCCCTCCTCCTCCTCAGGCACTTAGTACTCGCCTCCCTTTCCTCGCACACAGGTGAGCACTGTGAGGTGAGTGCCCGCTCAGGCCGTTGCACCCCGGGTGTCTGCAAGAATGGGGGCACCTGTGTCAACCTGCTGGTGGGTGGCTTCAAGTGCGACTGCCCATCTGGAGACTTCGAGAAGCCCTACTGCCAGGTGACCACACGCAGCTTCCCCGCCCGCTCCTTCATCACCTTTCGTGGCCTGCGCCAGCGCTTCCACTTCACCCTGGCCCTCTCGTGAGTGGCTGGGCACTGGGGGGTGAGGGGGCACCGTGGGAGCCTGGGGCGCCTCCTGTTCTGTAGACAAGGTGAGAGGTCAGGCAGTGAAAGCACTCGGAGCAGGTCGTTGGCAGAGCCAGGTCTGCACTTGGAGTTGCCTGTGCACTTTCCCAGGAGACCTCCCTCATGCACCAGGGTCTGCCTCACTCCTCCCACCCCACCCTCGAGAGTGGGGAGCCAGGATGCCAGGATTCTGGTTCTGATTTAGGTTCATCTTCCACACTCTATGCACATGGCCCATTCCCTTGGCCAAGGTGTCAGCCCTCTGCAGGGTCCTGGGGAGGATCAGGGGCTAGCCAGGTGGCTGGGGTGCTGGCATCCAGGCAGGTGCCCCATTCCCTGCCCCCATCCCCAATGCCTGCTCAGGTTTGCCACCAAGGAGCGCAACGGGCTGCTGTTGTACAACGGGCGCTTCAACGAGAAGCATGACTTTGTGGCTCTCGAGGTGATCCAGGAGCAGGTCCAGCTCACCTTCTCTGCAGGTGATCCCTCGGGCCCAGTGTCCTTGCCCATCTCCCAGAGGCTCCATGTCTCTCAGCCTTTGACCCCAAGTCACACACTCTCCCAGCCAAACCTGGGCCCAGCCCCAAACATGAGCACACCCTCCCCATTCCCAGCCCTCATCTGGTGTCCCAGCTCACCTGGGTCCTTTCCCCAGGAGAGTCAACCACCACCGTGTCCCCATTCGTGCCCGGAGGGGTCAGTGACGGCCAGTGGCACACAGTGCAGCTGAAGTACTACAATAAGGTGGGTGTGGGATGGGGTCAAGGAGTTGGAGGGTCCTGTCCTTGGCTCAGGTGCTCACCCAGGCCCCTAGGGGCGCTGGCCGTGGCACTTCTGGCTAAAAGGGAGGGGGTGTGGGGACTTGCCACCTCTCAGGGCATTCCTTTTCCACGGGGTAGTGCAAGATGCTCCCTGTCCCCTTGGGCAGGCACAGACTCGAATGGACGTTGAGGAAGGTAGTTAAGCACACAAATCAGTGAGCACGTGTGTGTGCACGTTTGTATGTGTATATATATGTGTGTACACAAGGGGGTGTCCATGTGTGCTGGGGTCTTTGTGCCTGGCCCATGAACCTAGTGAGCTCCTTGCCCACTGTTTCCTTTCTCTGCCCTTCCTTGTCCACAGCCACTGTTGGGCCAGACGGGGCTCCCACAGGGCCCATCCGAGCAAAAGGTGGCTGTGGTGACCGTGGATGGCTGTGACACAGGGGTGGCCCTGCGCTTCGGAGCTGTGCTGGGCAACTACTCCTGTGCAGCCCAGGGCACCCAGGGTGGCAGCAAGAAGTGAGCGGGGAGAGGGCTGGGGGAGGGGTGAGGTGCGGGTCCAGGCAGGGAGGGAAGGTCGAGAGGGTGGGCCTTCCGGGGGGCCTGAAATGGGAGCCAGTCCAAATGGGGGCCTTCCCTCACCTTGTTTCCCTGCTCAGCCCTCTGCCCTGTGTGCTGGTGGGGGTAGCGGGCAAGGTCAGGGGTGGGGGGGGGGTTAGAGCTGGGCCTATGGAATGGCCTGGGGAGGGGGTGAGAGGAGATGAGAGCAGCTCCAGGTCAGGGTGCTCCCCTTCCCCTGGCTGCTCTGCAGGGGCCCTGGGCTCCTGCCTGGGCCCTCTGCCTCTCTGGCCTGGCGGCAGGGTGTGAGGAGAAGGAAGAGTCAGAAGCTCCGCACTCTGCCGCATGTCGCCATCATTTTTGCCCCCCAGGTCTCTGGATCTGACAGGGCCCCTGCTGCTGGGCGGGGTGCCTGACCTGCCCGAGAGCTTCCCTGTCCGGACGCGGCACTTTGTGGGCTGCATGAGGAACCTGCAGGTGGACAGCCGGCACATGGACATGGCTGACTTCATTGCCAACAACGGCACTGTGCCTGGTATGGGAGCCTGGGGTAGGGGCCAGGCCAGGAGACCGATGCAGAGAGGAGGGGTTATCCCTGGGATGGGGACTCCTGCACATGGGGGTCTCAAAGCTCCCTCCAGCCACAGGTTTTCTGTTTGGAGGCCCCGCCTGAGCCCCCTTCTCTCCATTCTAGGCTGCCCTGCCAAGAAGAACGTGTGTGACAGCAACACTTGCCACAACGGGGGCACCTGTGTGAACCAGTGGGACTCATTCAGCTGCGAGTGCCCTCTGGGTTTCGGGGGCAAGAGCTGTGCCCAGGGTAGGAGGGGCAGCAGTCAGAGGCTGAGGCCTGGGCACTGTCAGCAGTGCTGGGAACACTGGCAGGGCCTGGGCAGGCACTGGGCAGGCACTGGGCAGGGCCCGGCCAAGCTGGGCTGTGGGTGGAAAAGCGTGTCTGGGCAGAGCCCTGAGAGGGCAGCACAGGAGACAAAGGGCCCAGTCAGAGGCAGGCCTGGGCACAGTGTGGGGCGGGCCCAGGGCAGGTAAGTGCTCCGAAGGGCGGGTCCAATGAGGGGAGTGGACACTAGGAGAGGCAGCGCCCTCCTCCCGTGGAGCTGCCACTGCTGAGCATCCTACGCCCGGGGGTACCCAGCTGCTCTGCCCCTCAGAGTCTGCCTTTATCTGCCTCCCCAGAAATGGCCAACCCACAGCGCTTCCTGGGCAGCAGTCTGGTGGCCTGGCATGGCCTCTCCCTGCCCATCTCCCAGCCCTGGCACCTCAGCCTCATGTTCCGCACACGCCAGGCCGATGGCGTCCTGCTGCAGGCCGTCACCAGGGGGCGCAGCACCATCACCCTGCAGGTGATGCAGGGAGGGTGGGGGGCGGGCGGGCCCTGGCCGGGGCTGCAGTTGTCTCCAGGCGGCTGGTCATAGGTGGCTGGGCAGGGTCTTTTATTTCCTGGAAATGAAGAGGCAGCTGGATTGGTTCGTGGGTCACTGCTGCCATCTACTGGGCCTGAGGGAAATAATACCTTTTCCTCTCTGGCTTCAGCAAGGCAGTGGGATGGGTTTGGTGGTTCAGGAAGGGGTACAGTGGGCTGGAAAAAGCCGACTGTGGCCGTCTGCTGACCCTCCTTTCTTTCCTCCTGGTGCCAGCTGCGGGAGGGCCACGTGGTGCTGAGTGTGGAGGGCACAGGGCTCCAGGCCTCGTCTCTCCAGCTGGAGCCAGGCCGCGCCAATGATGGCGACTGGCACCATGCGCAGCTGGCCCTAGGAGCTAGCGGGGGCCCCGGCCATGCCATCCTGTCCTTCGACTATGGGCAGCAGCGGGCAGAGGGCAACCTGGGCCCCCGGCTGCATGGGCTGCACCTGAGCAACATTACAGTGGGAGGAGTGCCTGGGCCAGCCAGTGGTGTGGCCCGTGGCTTCCGGGGCTGTTTGCAGGTGAGTATCCTCCCTGAGCCTCCCATTCCCACCACCACCTGGAGATCTGCTCCACAGAGGTCCACCACTGCCCATGTCCCTCCCAGGGTGTGCGGGTAAGCGAGACACCCGAGGGTGTTAGCAGTCTGGATCCCAGCCGCGGGGAAAGCATCAACGTGGAGCCAGGCTGTAGCCTGCCGGACCCCTGTGACTCGAACCCGTGTCCTGCCAACAGCTATTGCAGCGATGACTGGGACAGCTATTCCTGCAGCTGTGATCCAGGTATGCTGGGGATCCAGGGCAATGACGCAGGTTAACGGGTGCCCAGGGTCTCACTCTGGCTCTGCTGTGTGACCTAGGGCCAGTCATATCACCTCTCTGAGCCTCATTCTCCTGCACCACAAAGCCATAGCCAGCTTGTATGATGCTGAGAGTGGAAGAAGGTGGATGAAGACAGTTTTGAAGAAAGCGCCAGAGGATGGTGGGGATTGAGCCTCTCCTGTCTTTCTGGGTCCAGGTTACTATGGTGACAACTGTACTAATGTGTGTGACCTGAATCCATGTGAGCACCAGTCCACATGTACACGAAAGCCAAGTGCCCCCCACGGCTACACCTGCGAGTGTCCCCAAAATTACCTTGGGCCATACTGTGAGACCAGGTAAGTGGACCAGGGCATGCAGCAGCAGATCCCAGTGGCCACTGCCTATCTCTGGTGTGTTCCTCAGAGCACCGAGAACTTGGCTGAGCCACAGCCAGTGTCAGAAGGGCCACACACTGCTACACCAGGTGGGGGTGGCAGAGGGAGCCCATGCCTGCCTTGGCCTCTCTCTGCAGGGTTGACCAGCCTTGTCCCCGAGGCTGGTGGGGCCACCCCACGTGTGGCCCGTGCAACTGTGACGTCAGCAAAGGCTTTGACCCAGACTGCAACAAGACAAGCGGCGAGTGCCACTGCAAGGTGACAGCCCCGACCTAGACCTCCACAGCGGCCACCTCGGCCTCTGTTGTGCACCTCCTGGTCTCCTGAGGGAGGTAGTGGAGAAAGCCTTCCCAGACAGAGCTGCCTTTTCTCTAACAGGCGGGCAAGGGACTGTTTATGCTCATTGTCTGGAGTGTGGGGGGACCCAGGACTGACATTTAACCAGTGAGCTCTTGGGCCACCTGTACTGGTTGTTTGCAGCCTGTTTTGATTGGTTGGTGTTGAACTGATGGGTTAAACTCCAAATCAATTACCAGTTGTTAAATATTTTGAATACCACTCTTGGGGGGACCTGAGGTCAGGGAGCCTCTCTCCAGAGAGGCCACAGCTGAAAGAATTTGTGAGCATCTCGGGAAGAGAGCCAGAGCCATTGACCCCTATTCTCCCTCCTTCCTCCCAGGAGAACCACTATCGGCCACCTGGCAGCCCCACCTGCCTCCTGTGCGATTGCTACCCCACAGGCTCTTTGTCCCGTGTCTGTGACCCTGAAGATGGCCAGTGTCCGTGCAAGCCGGGCGTCATTGGGCGCCAGTGTGACCGCTGTGACAACCCCTTTGCTGAGGTCACCACCAATGGCTGTGAAGGTGGGGATCCCGCAATGGGTGGGTGGCACTCCCCACTGTGTGCCAGGTCCCCGTGTCCCAGGGAGGCCGGGAACAGGGCCTGGTTGCAGGCCTGAGGATGCTGGGGAGCCTGGGTACAGCTGCAGGGGAAGCTCCTCCCGGATGACTGTGTGTGCTTCCCTGCAGTGAATTACGACAGCTGCCCACGCGCCATCGAGGCTGGGATCTGGTGGCCCCGTACCCGCTTCGGGCTGCCTGCTGCTGCCCCCTGCCCCAAAGGCTCCTTTGGTAGGTGCTGGAGACCTAGAATGGGATACTGAGGACTTGGCCTCTCATCAGCGGAGTGAGGGCGGGAAGCCCCTGGCGGCAGATCCTGGGACCCCACTTTCTGGCCTTCAGGTCCTGGAGACTCCATGTCCCATTCTTCCTTGGCTCACTGTTTCTCTGCTCCCAAGGTTGCCCAGATGAAGGGCATCCACTGGACTGTTAGCAAGAGTGCAGAAAAACCTGCAGTGTGCCCAGCACAAGGCTGGTGCTCGAGATTCAGAGATGCATCACACAGGGTTCCCATCCTTGGCTCACCCCCTGGTGCTGGAGTTGTGCCACTGGAAAGACAGTCTGGAGAGTAGGGGATGTTGGGTGCTGTCCCAGGGGACCCAGCCCCAGGATGGCGGCTGGCGCTGCTCCTTGGGTTGAGGCTGAGCAGAGTTCATAAGCAGAGAGTGGCAGAGAGCACATGTGGTGGCTTGAGAGGGGCAGCGATGTCTGGGGGCTCAAGGCGGCCATGTGCCCCATGCTCCTGTAGCCCTTGTATGGGCCCATCTTGCAGAGGCTTTGGCTGTAATGTCCTACACACCTGTCTCCCTGTGTCACCTGGGCAATAGAAGAGCAGGGCCTTTGCTTGCTTGTCTCCTGTCTCCGGCCCACGAGTGTGCTGGCCCCCAGCAGAACTTCTCAGCCAGGTCTTGGCAGCCTCCTGTGTCTCTCCCTGAGGCCAGTCCTCTTGGCTTCCTTCCCCCAGGGACCGCTGTGCGCCACTGTGACGAGCACAGGGGCTGGCTCCCCCCAAACCTCTTCAACTGCACATCAGTCACCTTCTCAGAGCTGAAGGGCTTTGTAAGTGAACCTCTTCATCACCATTCCACCCTCCCCTTCCCCCTGCCCAGTCTCACTTGGCTGACTCAGTTTTGGAAAGGGATTCTGGAATTCCAGCCCCTGCCTCCTGGGACCCCCACCTGGAGAGGCCATTTCTCCCTTCTGAGGCCCTTTTACCCCAGAGTTCCCATTCTGCTCTCTGGGTGCCTCACTGCCACCCTCGTATGCTGACCCCTGCCCACCCTGTCTCATCTGGCTCCGTCCTAGGCTGAGCGGCTGCAGCGGAATGAGTCAGGCCTGGACTCGGGGCGCTCCCAGTGGCTGGCCCTGCTTCTGCGCAATGCGACACAGCACACAGCTGGCTACTTTGGCAGTGATGTCAAGGTGGCCTACCAGCTGGCCACACGGCTGTTGGCCCACGAGAGCGCCCAGCGGGGCTTCGGGCTGTCTGCCACGCAGGATGTACACTTCACTGAGGTGGGGCTTGGAGGGGGCAGGACTGGCTGGTTAGGTGGGGGGGGTCACAGTGAGTGAGTCTGCTCCTGGCAACCTGGGGGCAGAGTGGGGAACACTCCCCCACCCCTGCTTTGGGGAGCTCCCAGCTGGCATGAGACCTCCATGAGATCTCCTGAGTCATGGCCCAGCACTTGGGTAATTTAGAGCACCTCTTTTCACAGCAAGGTGCCCGTAGAAAATAATATTTGCATCAGGGCCTGTCTGACCAGGCTTCTCGTAGCAGAGGCCCAGACCACTGTGCCTGGGTGGGGAAGAATCAGAATCCCGTACAGATCATATGTGTGGGTCCTGGCACAGGGCCTGGGCAGCTCTTAGTTAGACAGTGAGGAGGAAGGATTAGAGGGAGGATCATGATGGGGGGAGCCAGGGCTGGTTCAGACATAGGCTGACGCCTGGCGGTGGGGACGAGAAGGTGTGGAGGTGCGGGCACAGCCCACTGTGACTGTGCCCACCCCCAGAATCTCCTGCGAGTGGGCAGTGCCCTCCTGGATGCAGCCAACAAGCGGCACTGGGAGCTGATCCAGCAGACAGAGGGTGGCACCGCCTGGCTGCTCCAGCACTATGAGGCCTACGCCAGTGCCCTGGCCCAGAACATGCGGCACACCTACCTAAGCCCCTTCACTATTGTCACACCCAACATTGGTGAGACTGGTGCCTGGATTGGGGGGCGGTTGGTGGAATGTTCCTGGCAAGGGTGGCTGTGCTGGGGCCTTGCCCGCCTCAGCCAAGGTCTGACCTGTGACCCCCCTCCCTAGTCATCTCTGTAGTGCGCTTGGACAAGGGTAATTTCGCTGGGGCCAAGCTGCCCCGCTACGAGGCGCTGCGGGGGGAGCGGCCCCCGGATCTTGAGACAACAGTCATTCTGCCCGAGTCTGTCTTCAGAGGTCAGTGGGGGCCCAAAGGGTGGGTCAAGGGCCAGGTGAGGGATCTGTGCAGGGCCCAGCTGAGTGGACAGTGTTCTGCTCCTAGAGACGACCCCTGTGGTCAGGCCCGCGGGCCCCGGAGAGGCCCAGGAGCCAGAGGAGCTGGCACGGCGTCAGCGGCGGCACCCAGAGCTGAGCCAGGGTGAGGCTGTGGCCAGCGTCATCATCTACCGCACCCTGGCTGGGCTGCTGCCCCATAACTATGACCCAGACAAGCGCAGCCTGAGGTGAGCAGCGGGGGAGACAAGCGGGGGAGGGGCAGGGGCATGGGTCGGGTGGGTAAGTACTGCTGAGACATGAAGAGGAGAGGAGCCAAGGGCTGGGGGCATCTTGGAACACTAAGAGGTATCCCCCAGTCACACAACTACCATGGTGACCATGCGCCTGCCTGCCCCACATCAGAGTTCCCAAACGCCCTGTCATCAACACGCCTGTGGTGAGCATCAGCGTCCATGATGATGAGGAGCTTCTCCCTCGCGCCCTGGACAAGCCAGTCACGGTGCAGTTCCGGCTGCTGGAGACGGAGGAGAGGACCAAGCCCATCTGTGTCTTCTGGAACCATTCGATTCTGTGAGCCCGCACTGCCCTACCCCTGAAGCTTTAGGTCAAGAGCCCAGGTCCCTGGGTGCTCCACCCTCCTTGTCTCCTGACCCTGCCACCCTCACGCAGGGTCAGTGGCACGGGTGGCTGGTCGGCCCGAGGCTGTGAAGTCGTCTTCCGCAACGAGAGCCACGTCAGCTGCCAGTGCAACCACATGACGAGCTTCGCTGTGCTCATGGATGTGTCCCGGCGGGAGGTTGGACCCACAAGGGGCAGCCGCCAAGCTGGGGGTGGGAGCCCAGGGCACTGCCCTTCCTAATTCCCCTGGCCCCCTGCCGCCCTCCCTGCAGAATGGGGAGATCCTGCCACTGAAGACACTGACATACGTAGCCCTAGGGGTCACCTTGGCTGCCCTGCTGCTCACCTTCCTCTTCCTCACTCTCCTGCGTGCCCTGCGCTCCAACCAGCACGGCATCCGACGGAACCTCACTGCGGCCCTGGGCCTGGCCCAGCTGGTCTTCCTCCTGGGAATCAACCAGGCTGACCTGCCTGTAAGATGTCTCTCCTCACCCAGAGATCTTCCCCAACTTCCAGCCCTCTCAAGCTCCTTTATGAGTCCTCCCCAGCACCCACTCTTAATCCGCTCCTGCAGCAGTAACTGATGAAGAGCCCCGGCCAGTGCATGGCCCAGTTTCCTCTTCTCTATCTCCCCTTACTTCCCCAGCATCCTACAGTACCTTCCTCTGGCCCAGACTTGCCCTGAAGCACCTCCCAACCCCCAGGCTTTCCCCCTCTGCCTGACGAGAGCAGAACCCCTGCTCTGGGTATGTCTGGTCACTGACCTGCTGTGGCCTGGGCCCTCAGTTTGCTTGCACAGTCATCGCCATCCTGCTGCACTTCCTGTACCTCTGCGCCTTTTCCTGGGCTCTGCTGGAGGCCTTGCACCTGTACCGGGCGCTCACTGAGGTGCGCGACGTCAATGCTGGCCCCATGCGCTTCTACTACATGCTGGGCTGGGGCGTGCCCGCCTTCATCACAGGTACCCCTACCCCTGTTCCAGGCCTTGAGGTTCTACGTCCCTCTGCCCTGGGTCCACCTTCATGCCATGGTTTCCCTGCCCACATCCCAGGCCAGAGGCCTACATCCCTATGCCCCAGGCCAAGTTCTCCATAGGCATCACTCTGATTTAACCCAGCCCCTGAGACCCCCACCCAGGGTCCGGGTCCCCCCTCCTGGAGAGGGTGACATGGACAGATGGTGGGTAGAACCTGTCATCCTCTGTGTCTGGCTCTGTGAGCCCACTTGACTGTCTGACTGATTCCCAAGCCTCTGACCACCCCTGTCTCTGCTGCTGTCATCATACTCCCAGGTCTAGCTGTGGGCCTGGACCCCGAGGGCTATGGGAACCCTGACTTCTGCTGGCTCTCCATCTACGACACGCTCATCTGGAGTTTCGCTGGCCCTGTGGCCTTCGCTGTCTCAGTAAGTGCTAGAAAGCTGGAAAGTGGGCTGGGGGTGAGCAGGCTGAGTGTGTCTTCAGGATCCCCTTTAGGAATGGCTGAGGCTGCCGGGGCCCTGTAGGGTGGAGGCTGTCTGTCCTCTGATGATCCCCCTGACGCCTCCCCCTCCCCTGCTAGATGAGTGTCTTCCTGTACATCCTGGCGGCCCGGGCCTCCTGTGCTGCCCAGCGGCAGGGTTTTGAGAAGAAAGGCCCTGTGTGAGTATGGGGAGCGGGTGCTTGGGCAGTGGACGGGCCTCGGTGTGGGAGGCCTCATAGTCAGACTCCTGGCCCGCCCCTCTCCCCAGCTCGGGCCTGCGGCCCTCCTTCGCTGTCCTCCTGCTGCTGAGCGCTGCGTGGCTGCTGGCACTGCTCTCCGTCAACAGTGACACCCTCCTCTTCCACTACCTCTTTGCTGCCTGCAATTGCATCCAGGTACCTGGCCCAGCCCATGCCTTGTGGGAGCCCCATGGAGATGGGGCGGGTGCTTGGCTGTGGGGTACCCGAATAAGCACTTAGACAGTTGCTGCCTCTTGCCTGCCAGGGCCCCTTCATCTTCCTCTCCTACGTGGTGCTTAGCAAGGAGGTCCGGAAAGCACTCAAGTTTGCCTGCAGCCGCAAGCCCAGCCCTGACCCTGCTCTGACCACCAAGTCCACCCTGACCTCGGTGAGGGAGCCAGGGGTCAGGGGGCAGAGGAGGGGTCTTGGGGTAGGGGGCGGCAGGAGGCCCCAGGAGCCTGTTCTCTGTGCTTTTTGCCCCCTTTTTCTCCATCCTTACATCCTTTCCTGGTGGGAAGGAGGGGTGGTGAAATGGTGTGTGTGGCCTGGGAAGAAGGGAGTATGGAGGGCGGGGAGGAAGATTTTGACTAGGGAGAGATGGGAGCGGTGCTTGGAAGAATAAAGTGAGGAAGTGGCCAAGATAGGTAATCAGGTCGTGGATGCTCAACACCTGAGAATCCCTCGTGAATCTTGGTGAATCTTTTGTCTCCCAGGATGCTCTCAGGAGACAGATCCTGGTCCATCTTTTACCAACAAGCTCTTATTCAGCCGGTTCTGGGGTACTTGGGGTGCATAGGATTGGCACAGCTATGGCAGAGCTACAGCCACAACTAGGCCCTGATCATGGGGGCAGCAGAGACGTGGGGCCTCTCTCTCCCAGACCTGGGCATGTGGGAGGCAGAACTTAGGACAAGCTCCCTTGGCTCTTCCACTTCTCAGGTTGGGGCTACCCCATCCTGCTTCTCCACTTACTGACTCCTCTGTTCCCTCCCTAGTCCTACAACTGCCCCAGCCCCTACGCAGACGGGCGGCTGTACCAGCCCTACGGAGACTCGGCAGGTTCTCTGCACAGTGCCAGCCGCTCGGGCAAGAGTCAACCCAGCTACATCCCCTTCTTGCTGAGGTGAGCCCTGGCCATGGCAGGGGTGGGGAGGAGAGAAGAGCACCGTGGGTGCCAGACCCAGGCCAGCCAGCCGCTGGGAGTTGAGTAGCACACACTATGACTGACACAGGTGGCAGCTTGAATTAGAAGCAGTAGGGGACACGGAGCAGGAACTGGAAAACCCAGGAGAGAGAAGAGAATGGGACGCTGGGCAAGGGGCCAGCCTGACCCCTCCAGCATGGTCTTGTCTTCTTAGGGAGGAGTCCACACTGAACCCTGGCCAAGGGCCCCCTGGCCTTGGCGACCCAGGCGGCCTATTCCTGGACGGTCAAGATCAGCAGCATGGTGAGGGCGGAAGCCCCTGACAGCCGGTGGGGGTGCGGGGCAGCTGCCTGGCCTTGCCGAGGGTGGGTGGAGGTGGATGGGCCGGCTGTGATCTCTCCCCCACCTCCCAGATCCTGACACAGACTCCGACAGTGACCTGTCCCTGGAAGATGACCAGAGTGGCTCCTATGCCTCTACCCACTCATCAGACAGTGAGGAAGAGGAAGAGGAGGAGGAGGAGGCCGCCTTCCCTGGAGAGCCGGGCTGGGACAGCTTGCTGGGCCCTGGGGCCGAGAGACTGCCCCTGCACAGTACCCCCAAGGGTGGGCCAGCGCCCGGCCTGTGGCCTTTGGGGGCAATGGGAGGGCAGAGGACCTGGGATTCTTGGGAAGCAAGACTGGGTAGTGACTTTACTAGCTGTCTGCCTTCTCTCAGCCTCATCTACTTCCTTTCTGCACCAGATGGGGGCGTGGGGCCCGGGAAAGCCCCCTGGCCAGGAGACTTTGGGACCACAGCAAAGGAGAGTGGTGGCAATGGGGCCTCCGAGGAGCGGCCGAGGGAGAATGGAGATGCTCTGCCTCGGGAGGGGTCCCTGGGCCCCTTTCCAGGCCCTTCTGCCCAACCTCACAAAGGTTAGTGGGGCACACCAGCTGCCATGCCCCCCCAGTTGGCAACCTCACACCTCACATTTGCCCCTTGGCTGGTGGGGCTCTGTAGGGCAGCCCCTTCCCCTACCTCCTGCTCCTCATGCACCTTTCCTCCTGGCTCACAGGCATTCTCAAGAAGAAGTGTCTGCCCACCATCAGTGAGAAGAGCAGCCTCCTACGGCTACCCATGGAGCAGGGCACAGGGTCTTCTCGGGGCTCCTCAGCCAGTGAGGGCAGCCGGGGCGGGCCCCCTCCCCGCCCACCGCCCCGGCAGAGTCTCCAGGAGCAACTGAACGGGGTCATGCCCATCGCCATGAGCATCAAGGCAGGCACAGTGGATGAGGACTCATCGGGCTCCGAGTGAGTGTGCTGAGTGGGCGGGACAGGGTGCAGCCCAGCAGAGGCCCGGCTGGGCTCTGAGCTGCCCCCAGGCTACTCTGGTTGGCTCTCAGAGGACGAATGGGCAGAGTGTGACCCGGCTCCCTTACTGTGATGTGCCCACAAACCATGGTGCCCTGTGGGGTCAGCCCAGCCCAAGCATTGGGTAGAGTGAGGGAGGGTGGGGAGCTGGGGGTGCTTTTCTGTTTCCTTCTTCTGGTGAAAGCTTCTCACTGTCTCCTCTGCTCCGACTAACTCTCTGTCTGCCTTTTCTGTCACTTTCCTTTCCTGCCTCTCCAGATTTCTCTTCTTTAACTTCCTGCATTAACCCTGGGCCGGTGGTTCCTACACCCTGAGGCTCCCTTACCTTCCCCAGCTGCACTCATGCCCCTACTCCTGTCTTGTGCTTTATCCTGCCCCTGCTCCCCACCGCCTGCCTGCAGCAGCGAGGAAACATCCATCTGAGGAGCCTGGGCCTTGCCGGGAGGGGCAGCCACCCCACCCAAGGCCATCTAGTGCCAACTCCCTCCCCTACCATCCCCCTCACTGCACTTTGGACCCCTGGGGCCAACATCTCCAAGACAAAGTTTTTCAGAAAAGAGGAAAAAAGAATTTAAAAAAGGATCGCCACTCTTCATGACTTCAGGGATTAATTTTTTTTATATGCTGGAAACTGACTCCCTTTCCCTTCCCAAAGAGGATAGGACCTCCCAGGATGCTTCCCAGCCTCTCCTCAGTTTCCCATCTGCTGTGCCTCTGGGAGGAGAGGGACTTTTGGGGGGCCTGCCCCTCATTTGCCATCACCAAAAGGAAAGGACAAAGCCACACGCACCCAGGGCGTCACAGCCCTGCAGGCTGCACCCGGGCAGGCCTCAGTATGGCGAGGGCGTCAGGGCAGAGGGCACTCCTCACCCTGCCTCTGCCGCCCCTCCCAGGAACTGAAAAAGCCCTGTCCGGTGAGGGGGCAGAAGGACTCAGCGCCCCCGGACCCCCAAATGCTGCATGAACACATTTTGAGGGGAACCCGTGCCCCTGGGCGGCGGCCGGGCCACCCCAGCCCCTCTCCTTCCCCTGGACTCCGGCCCCGTGCTGCAGCCCGGGCATTTGCTCAGTTTGCTGACCCAAAAGTGCTTCATTTCCCTGCCGGACCCGCACCGGGGAAGGCCAGTCATGTGTTAAGTTGCGCTTCTTTGCTGTTGTGTGGGTGGGACGGGAGGAAGAGTAAATACAGTGCTGGCTCATTGCCCCAAGCGGTTCAAGCACAGGTCTCAAGTCTGAGTTCTGGTGTCCACTCACCCAACCCCCAGGGTCAGGCAAACCCCACTTTGTCTGACCTGCTGTGGCCTCTGAGACGTGTTCTATTTTTAACCCCTTCTTGGAATTGGCTCTCTTCTTCAAAGGACCAGGTCCTGTTCCTCTTTCTCCCCGTCCCCCACTCCCAGATCCCTGCGAAGAGAGAGTTAATATATATTTTTTATTTATTTGCTTTTTGTGTTGGGATGGGTTTGTGTCCGGTCCCAGGGGGTCTGATGTGGCCGTCACAGGTTGGGTATGTACCCCGCAGTCCTGGTGTGGGGGCCTGAGGCCCTTTCCCTCGCTCCAGGCTGTCATCTCCCAGCCTCTCCTCCCCTCTTCTCAGTTTTACCAACTGTTATTCGAGTCACCATCGCTAAGCTTGTATTCCAGTCTTGTCACTGACTATCCTCTGGAGCATGTGGCTAGAAAAAGAGGCCATGGACAGAAAAATTGTTCCCGTTTCTCATTTGTAAGGCTGGTCTCTGGCTTTTCTGCCATGGATTCTCCCCCTGACCTCTTCCCTCAGCAATTCCTGCAAAGGGTTAAAAATTTAACTGGTTTTTACTACTGATGACTTGACTTAAAAAAATGCAAAGATGCTGGATGCTAACTTGATACTAACCATCAGATTGTACAGTTTGAGTGTTACTGTAAATATGGTAGGGCTTTGTGGGTTTTTTTTCATTTCCCCATACTACTGAATAAACTAGTTCTGTGCGGGTCGAGCACTGTCATCATGTCTTCTGTGTGGTGCCCTGTCCTTCTAGAGGCAGGGAGGCCTGGTCTCTGGAAAACAGAGCAGGCAGGGTCCTGGAAGGGCCAGGAGACAAGGGGACTCAGACACCAAGTGGCTGATGAGCAAGCCCCCCTACCAACACTCCCTGATAGCCTCATAGCACAGAGCCCATGTCCTGGCATTGCCAAGGAAGACGTGGCAGCAAAGTGTCCTTTTCACCACGACAGGAGGGACTTCTGTGGCTAGAGGCTGAACAGAACAGGCAGGTTTCCAGCCCATACCCTGGGGGTGGAATTCAGGAGGCAGGGAGGGCTGAGTTGAGAGGCTGATGGGAATTTAAAGGTGCTCCGTGACTAGGTACCTCCTAACTACTTCTCTGGGCCATTTTGTGTTTTTTCCCCCATTAGAACTGAAGCAACTACTTATACTCTAGCTGCCTACGTGCTCTGCAATATTACTTCTATTCGCAAGTTCTGTGTTTTTTGAAGGTCTGTTTAACAAACTAGATAGGGAGTTAACATGGGGCAAGAGAGGGCAGTGACTAAGAACACGAACTCTGGAACCAGACTGAGTGACTTAACCTCTCCGAGCCTTAGTTTCTCTGCCTGCAAAATGAGAATGATCATAGCATCTGCCTAATTGAGCTTTGATGAGAATTAAATGAGTTCACATATGTAAAGTGCTTAGAAAGGTTCACAGTGTGTGCTAAGGGGCCAATGCACGCTGACCTCCCTCTGCTGCTACAGGGTAGGGGTGGAGGTGGAATGCAGAAAAAGAAAGGATAGAAAGCCAGACCAAAAGGGAGGGAAGTCAGCAGGCAGCTGAACACGAAGGGCAGTTGTGGCAGGTAGGCCTCCTCCCTGGCTGGCGCTGCCCACTGAATGTTGCTTAAGCCGATTTGGAGTGGGGTAGGGGGTAACTAAACTCTAGACTGACCTAGAGGGCGAAAGGAACATGCCTTGTCCTTTCCAGCCACCAGGTGGCAATAGCACATGGGTCTGCTGCTCGTTTTGCCTCCAATGACCCACCCAGGCCACAGGGAAGTGTGTACCTAAGCGTGCAGACCTTCCAGGGCTTCCGTCAGAGCGCATGGTCACCAGCAGGCCCTGCTCCCTAGATACCAGTGCAGGACACAGCTGGGAAACACACCTGAGGCTGTATTGCCTCTGCCAAGTTTCTCCAGGGCCAAATAGGCAGTGTCTGTCTCCACACCCCCTCCCCACTCAATTCTTGGAATCCCAGAGGCTGCTGGAGTTTCTGCAGGAGGCTCAGGGAAAGGTGAGTGTGTAGGCAACTGTCACCGTGATATAGATGAAGGTGTTAAATGAACCTTAAGATCAGCCATAAAAAGAAGAAATCAGTGGAGGGCCCCTGGCCCCGGGAACTGGGGAAGGGCATTTCAGTGCCTAAGGAGGGTTCTTATGGCCATTATAGGTGTGGGGGCGGGGACACCAGCGGCCACTCCACTCCCTTTGCCTAGTTGTCTGCTGACTTCCTTAAGTCATGGCCTGACCTCCAAGGAGGGAATTTCTCTCAAAACTCATAAGGAATTGAGTTGGTTCTGGTTGCAAGAGTTAAATGAGTCTTTGTCATTCATTCAATACCCACCACCTTGCACTCAAATATTTTTTTCAACAAATGAATGAAATTCCCTGCCACATACAAGTCACAACACTAGGCACTGAGAGGTTTATAAACCCTCGTGCCAGCTCTCAAATCTAGGAGAGGAGATAAGAGAACACCAATGTGTTCTCTAAGGCTGTAAGGTAGAATGTGATGGGGCATTCTGGCATCTTCTCCCTGAGGCGATGAGTGAAGCTGAGTACCAGGCCATCCACCAAAGGGCCCCCTCATCCCAAAAGTGCAGCAGACAAGAAGCTGAGGAGTTCCCAGGAGGTTCCATTTTCTTGCCAGGAAAGGACACCCAAGTTTAGGATATAAATAATAATTTATAATAATAATAATCCTGGCTTGACAGCCTCACATACCGTAAATTAAGCTATACTTAACTTGATCTGGACCTTCTAATAACGCATGACTCCTGGACAAGGGCAGCCTGTGCCCAGTAATGCCGACAAGGGGGGTAATCACAACCTGATGAGCTGGGATCTCAAGGCCCCAGGGCCCATTCAGGCCCCTGCCTGGGCAGCCCATCCTGGCTCCCTCATTGGAATTAGACGGGAGTTTACTCTAAATTTGTTAGAAATTAGAGCAGGATCTACTTTCACACATACAGAAAATATAAAAATACATTCATTTTATTTTAGAAAAATGCAGACTGTTGGAGTAAGCTTACCATAAACTGGCCTGTTAGGAGTCACAGAATTCACAGGAAACAAGTTCTGGAGACCAGGTGCCTGCCTCTCGGTCTCTCCAAACAGGCCCGAGTCCAGTAGGGGACGTGACACAGGATGAGCCCTCCTCAGAGAGCAGGGAGGTTAGCTACAGAGGCCATTCACATGTAAATGTCCAGTGAAGCAGTGCCTGGGAAGAAGATCAAACTCCCTGGGGCTGAACACAGGAGTGGGGGTGGATGAGGACCAACCACTCTCCTGCAGTTCTCATTTTTGGTTTGTTCATTTCACTACTGGGATGCGACCTCTTTTCCCTCCTCTTCTTTCAACTCAGAGAGTTCGATTCTCCTCCAGCTCAACCCTAATCTACCCCATCTCCCACGGTCTCTACTCCTGGGCACCAGCCCTGATGGCATCTCTTCCTCCTGCCTCTGGGCCAGAATCTGCTGGAGTCAGGGCCTGCCTCCAACCGGACGGCTGGGAGGCCGAGAAGAGGCGAGTCCAGGCAGTGACTGTAGTGTTTTGCTACTGAATTCCTGCTGCTTGT
Organism: Equus caballus; assembly: GCF_041296265.1. Taxonomy (NCBI): domain Eukaryota; kingdom Metazoa; phylum Chordata; class Mammalia; order Perissodactyla; family Equidae; genus Equus; species Equus caballus. Next base: position 64,156,103 of record NC_091688.1, on the reverse strand, counting down.
CCTGCTCTCTTTACCTAAAGAGACGGAAGAAGGAACTGCCTGAAATTGCGCTTCTCCCTCACCCAGCTGAGTTCGAGTTCCTCAGGGTAGAAAGAAACAGGCCTCCCCACCCCTCCAGACTCCCCTCCTCACCCGCATCTTGCCACACAGAGTTCAGGGCTGATGTGCATAACGGCTCAGAAGCCCAGACGGCAGGGGAGAGACAGCATCTCAACCAGTCTTACCTGGTGGGTCCTGGGACTGCAGCTTTCCTGGGAGGCTGCAGATTGCTGCGAGGGGCACCAGTGACGGGAAGATTTGGTCGCTGGGAAATAGGAACTTGATGAGGGTTAACAAAGGAAATGAGTTAGCAGAAAGTACAAATGACCTTCTCAAAAAGAAACACTGGAAGAAGGCACAGTGAGTTTGTTATTAGTGCCTTTCCTCCCACCCAAAGTAAAAAACAGAAAGTATTTGAAATGCAAGGCTCAAACTCTTTGCCCAAGCCCACATCCTCTCCTACACTCAGTCCCCCCATCTCCCACAGGGCTGTAATGGAGATGGAGAAAGTTGTCGCTGTTACTAGCTCTGGGAGGGTGCGGACAAGCTGGGCGACAGGAGGTCTTCTTCCTCCTGATTTCTTACTTATGTCCATTCTCCGTCACCTCTCTGCCCTGCATCCTCACCTCTCTGCCCTGCAGCACTTGGTCTTGGAAGTCCTTTCCGAGTTGACTGAGAATCTGGAGGTAGGGCACCTTTGCTGGATGGTACACTCCGGCTGGCGAGTGGCATTCGGCTGGCAGGCCTGGGGATGGCAGAGGGAACAGGCAGCCGACTGGAAGGTTTAACAGCTGCTCCCTGTGGCCGAGACAGGCGCTGAGAGTTGCTGGTAGAAGGCTGTGGGGCCAAGGCTGGTCTGACAGGGGTAGGTGGGCCTGGTGGAGACGAGTACAGGAATTTTAGGGTAAGCTCCACATCCTCCCTACTCCCATTCACCCACAGCCTTGCTGCCCAGCTTCTCACTTGCTATCGCTCTCCCACTGGGCCCAGCTTTTCCCCGGACTGGAGGAGTTGATCGGGCAAGAGGAGAAGATGCCGGGCTTTTGGCTGCGGGGAACAGATTGCAAGTAGGCGACTCCTGAAACACAAAGAGAGGAAAAACGGACTAGAATGGAAAAAGAATCTGTTCTGCTGGCTGATTAAGGGATCGAGGTGGAGAGCTGCCTAAATCCCAGCAAGGAAGGGCAGAAGTTAGCTGCCAACATCATCGCCACCACCAATACCATTTATTGACAGCTTATTTTAGGCATTCTAGAGCTGTGCACAGACGCCGCAGTTAAGTGGTTTGCTTGTGGTGTCTCATTTAATTCCAGCAATTCTATGAGGTAGAATTTACCATCTCCATTTTACCCACGAGGAAACCACTCTATGTCTGTACCAAGTCATGCACTGTGTCAGGGGTCACACATCCAACCCAGACCCTCTAAACTCACCTTCTTCACACTGGAGGGCCTCTTTCCAGATGCTGCCCGAAGAGCCCTGACTGACCCTTTCCTGTCACTGCTCCGGAGTCGAGGTGTCAGGCTGCTTGGGGAGGGGGTGCTCCGAGCCAAAGAGCTCACAGTGGGCAGGAGGTCTCGGACAGGACTGTCCTTCAGCACAAAGGTCTCCCGCCGAGGGCTGGGCTTCACCCTGTGAGGCCCAGGGCCCTCGCCCGTGATCTCCCGCTCCTGCAAGGCACACTGCTCCAGCTGAGCTGCCAGCCGGTTGGCTTCATCCAGGATCTCCTCCAGCTTCTCTGGGCTGAGGGGGCCTAAGCTGAGCCTCAGACCCTGGGGGGCGGGGGCCACTGCATTTGGGTCACTTCGGTGGGAGAGGCCTCGTCGGAGGGGTTTCTCCGGAGTCATCAACACTGCTATGTCTTCCTCTTCACGACTGAGAAAGCAAACCAGGCCCCATACCCACACATTAGAGAGCAGGAGGCTGTGCAAGGGAGAGTGGGAAAACCCCCACATCAGAGCCAGGGACACAACCCCAAACCCTGACGCCCATGCTGGCTGTGAGAGCCGGCCTCTAGCTGATGAGATGCCTGGTTCTATGAGACCGAACAGGCCTGCAGCATTTACTGACATTGGAAATTATGCCAGGAGGAAGAGGCAAATCCACTTACCCTTCTCCCTAACACCCTGGAATCTCACTCCAGCTTATCCCTTCTCGCTCCCCCAGTAGTGTCACAGAGACCCAAGTCAACCCCAGTCAACCCCAGCAGCCCCTGTGCACCCAACCTTGCTAAATTACCAACCCAGGCCCCAGAGGCCAGTAATTCAGCAGTAAGGGGTTACAGACAAAGCGGCCTTGCTGGAGGACAGTAGGTGGGATAAAGAGGCTGGTACCTGTCAGATGGTGACAGCCCTCCCAAGTCCAAGGTCTCATCCACTATAAACTTCACATCTGTAGAGGAGGAAAGAATGAATGCCAGCCTCGGCTCCCTAACACGGCTCTAAACCTCAGGGCCTCATCATTCCGTCCTCCAGGGTTTCCTTACCTTCCTCCAAATCTCCCATGTTCCAGCCAGCAGGAGCAAGAGGTAGCTTAGACCTGAGCGGGAGAGAAAACACACCTCTCCTCAGGTCTCCATCCTGCCCAAGGCTCCCAGCTAGACTCAGGGTGCAAGCCAGGGGTTTAGGGTCATGCTGGAGGTAAAGCAAGCGTCCCAGGAGTAGCCCGTGCCCCTGTAACTACCCGTTAGCTCCGGGGGAGGTGCGGGGAGCCCCTCCTGCACCCCCATCGTCCTCCGCAGACTGCCCTCCCGGCTCTCTGCGACCCGGCCTCTCCTCGCTGGGGGCGGTCTGCGCGCCCCACCTTCCTCCCGCCACCATCCTCCGGGTTCTTCCTCCACGCAATCCACCTTTCCACTCCCCAAGGCACCACACTCACAGACCACCCCCTCCGGCCCACCCTCAGTTTTCACTTTTGGCGCGGCCTCACCTCCCGCGAAAGGTGCTTTCCTTCCACAGCCTAGTCCCGGGAATCAGCTCCTGGGGGCGGGGCTCCTTTCGAATCTCTCAGGCCCCACCCACTCCTACCACAGACGCTCAGCGATTGGCGGATCCCAGCAACCCCCTCCTTGGGGGCGGGGCGGCGGCGGGCAGCCGGCCGGAAGTCTGCAGGTGGGGGCCGCGTGGAGAGCGGTTCCAAGAAAGACTATCCGGAGGGCCGCAGCCCCGGGGCCGCGAGCGCGCGCGCCCGGGAGACCTGCCTTCGTCCGGGACGGGAGCCGAGCGAAGCCGGGCCTGGGAGGGGCGGGGCCTCCAGGCGGTGGGCAAGGGAACGGGCCAATGAGCGTGGGTTTCGCGCCCTGCCATCCCGTCTTTCCGCCCCCTCCTGCTTCTCCCGGGTTTGCGGGCCTCCAGCCGCCCTGGGGACTGGCTTGGGGGTACCTAACCCTCCTTGCGGCCGTCGGCTCCAAAACTAACCCTCTGCCTGAAGAAGTTTGTTTCCTTGGGCTCCCTGCATATGCAAGCGCCGCATTTGCCACAGTTGCCCAGTTGTGATTTTACCAACTTACGGAAGCACCAAAACATTTATGTTTTCAGTATATCGAGATTCTCTAAGAAGTACGTCTTCCGTCAGCTCTTTAAGGAAGAACATTCGGAACGTGAGGCACCAAGGTGTAAAGAAAACAACGGACTCTTCACACAGGGAGATCTGGGTTCAAATTCAAACCGCGACTCCTCCGTTTGCAGGCTAGGCGGACTGGAGGATCGTTGACCTCTCGGCGCCTGTAGTTGACCCCTCGCTCATCTATGAAGCGAGGATCGTGCCCGGCACAGTTACAAGGTTAGGAGGCTACGTATGAACAAGAAGTTTTGTACCATGTGTGTTAGGGGCTTTTCAGGGGGTGTTTGTAACTTGCTACCTCTAAACCAAAAGCTATGTTTGTAAAACGCGTAAGCCTACTTATTAGGGATTTCTCTCTTTGTTGTTTCCAAGTGTTGCCTGTGAATAGGCTGGGCCATCAGTTAACAGAAATGTTCTAAAAATTTTAAAAGGCCCTAAAAGAATGGCGGAAGAGCTTCTTGTAAACAAAGAGCCTGAGCTTTAGTCTCTAGAGTTTATGACCATTATTTTGGCCTCTTAGAGGCTTTTTCATTTACTTCCCAGTGTTTTGCTGTGAAGTGGAGGTGGTGAGGTTTGCAGGAGTGAGATGTTATTGTAATGCCACAGGAAGCAAAGGAGTCTTGGAATTTGGTGGGTGATAGGGAAAGGTTGGGAGACCCAGAACTTGTGAGTTTATGTGAGGAAGAGCAGAGAGAAGAGAATTTCCTCTTTTTCCGTGGGCTTGCTGGTTAAAGTGGAATTTTAGTTACTTATAGGATTCAGGTTCCATGGAGCGGGGAAACCACCCTGGCAGCTTCCCTGTCTCCAGGCAGCTAGCGGGCAAAGGGAGATCAGAGGGAAAGAAGCTGCTCATTAACTGCATTCCTTCTTCCCCTAGGAGCAGCAGGAGGAGGGAAACTCTGTATTTACTTCTTCACCCTCCTTCAAGGGAGTAGGGGAGGCAGTTTTAGCAAATTGAAAGCTAGTTTCCCCTAAGGAAACTCATCTCCAGTTTTCCAATACCAAATTATGATTTTGAAAGCTGTTGCAGTAGCAGAAAAAAGGCAATGAAACTGCTTTCTCCTCCATCAAAATGACAACAAGGCCAGAAAATGTAGACTTCAGGCATAAGAATTCTTCACTCAGCATAAAGCCACGAATTGGGGAAATATTTTTCCCCCTCAGCTCAACCCCAAAATGGTACATGTGAACAGGTGGTTAAGATTTTGGATAAATAATGACTAAGTGAATTAATGAAGAAATTACTCCCCCTCCCAGGCACATGGTAGGCCTTAGTTCAGAAGGTACTCCATAGTGATGAATGCATAAATGAAAAAATTAAGGATTCCAGTGCACTTCTCCTTGAATGCAGAAAGATTAACTGTGACTTGAGGTCTTGTTCAGTCTGAAGATGATTGTACTCCTTCACCATGAAGGTTGAGAATATATGAACTTTAAGGGATGGCCCTTGAATACTTCAATAAACAGCAGAGGCATGGAGCTGCGGGCTGAGGCCCGAGGTCTAACTGATCCTTAGGGCATCATAGTCCTAAGGGAGTATTTCATTCCTTCCTGACCTAGGTCCTGCTTCAGCTGGAGGGAGGCCTCCTGGCCAGTGTGTACATGACCAGCTGGCTCTGGACTCTGCCCACCTCCAACATTCTCATCAGGCGTTCCACAAGCGCGTTAGACCCTACAAGTGATTTGTGTGACTATTTTCTCAGTTTTCCCCAGGATGGTACATAACTAGTAACATTCTAGATGCATGGGAAGAAGTGCATTTATGACGTACAATGGATGCCTTGGGACACTGGGGTTTAATTCCCTTAGAACACCAGTTGAGAAAGGCTGGAATAGATGCTTTGCCTCAACTGAAAATAGACCTTTGGTCTGAACACTCTTCTCAGCCAAAACACATCCCCTTCCTCCTCCAAACCTTGCCTAATACTTACTGACTCCTACAAATCTTTTCTTTCTGAGACTCCTGATTCCAGCTCAGACCCACTGCAGTGAGGGTCACTGGGTAAAAGAGATGAGAGGAAATAGAGGAGGCTTGAAGTCAAACAGACTAGTTCAAATCCTAGCTCTGCTACTTACCAGCTGCATTACCTGGAGCAATTTATAAGCTTCAACTTCCTCATTTGTAAAATGAAGATTGAAAGAGATAAAGTCTGAGGGTCTGTGCCTGATGCATAGAAGGCTGTTTCAGACATCTATTACAGTGTAACAAACCACCCCAATATTTAGTGGCTTGAAACAGCAGCAACCACTCATGTGCTCATGCAGGGCTATGCAAGGACAACCTGTCTCCACTTTACAAGGAGTAGATTGGGTTTGACTAGGGCTGGAGGGTCCAAGATGGCCACACACATCTAGGGTCATGGTGCTGGCTGTCAGCTGGGATGCTTGGTTGTGCTCCATGTGGCCTCTCATAATTCTACTGAATTCTTTACATGGGAGCTGACTTCCAAAAGCAAAAGTAGAAACTACTAGACCTCTTAAAGTCTAGGCCCAGAACTGGCACAGCATCACCTCCACTACATTCTTTTGGTTAAAGCAGGTCCCATGGTCAGCCCAGATTCAAGGAGAGGAGATACAGAGTCTCAATCTTGATGGGAAGAACACCATGCCCATACTAGGATGGGAGGAATTGTTTCTATCTTGTGCAGATTCCATTACAGAATATCTCCAATATCGTATTTGTTATAAGAATGAAAACATATAAGCAAGGGCACCTCACCTTTGTTGTGTCCCCAGGGCTTAATGAGACTCTGCTCCAATTTCTTCAGTATCTCCCAGCCCTCAAGTCTTAGTACTCTGTCTTTAATTAGCTATGTTCATATTTATGTGTCCTGCTGTCTGCATCTCTATGATAGATGTGCATCCTGTTTTCCAGCTTATACTGGAAAGAGCACAGAGGAAGAGAGCAAGTGATCTTCAACATCTTTTAGCACCTAGTCCTGTACAGAGTTGAAGTCGGCTCTGTCGGAGACTGTCTAGAGAAAAGGACAGTGTTAGAAACCTCTGTGGAAGAGAATGTGGATACGGGAAGAGAAAGAGGAGTCTGAGGGTCCACAGACTTCATACAGTCTGGCTAAAGGTTCCAACTTTCTAAATGGTTTTCCCTTGTAGAAGGGCTCAAACAGATGGACACTTATGCACTGAGGATGCACACATTTATTTAGATTAGTCCAAACCAGGCACTGGACTGGAGCTCCTCAAGAACACAATCTCAGCACAATCAGGCTTCCTGGAAGCACAGAAAAGAGAAGGTCTGCTGTGGCCATAACAGCAAACAGCCAGAGCACATCCAGGATGCTGAGGCAATCCCTCTTTATGGTCCCTGGATCCTGTGCTATGAATTCTCTACTTACTCTGCTTCATTGCTGGGCACTGGCTGGGAGAGAGGTAGGAGGGCAGCTAACACTAACAAGGCCAACACCAACACAACACGACGTTAACATTAACACAGAGGGAACGGAAGGATGGCGAGAGAGCTGGCTTTGAGGGCCAGCTGGCAGACAGAGCTCTCCTGAGAAGTCTATGCTTTTAATGCATCCCGTAGGGTTTTCATTTGCTGTATATCAATGATAGGCTTAAATAATGGCTTCTGGAATGGAATTCATTCTCAATTTTCATCAGCTGGGAGCTCCAGGGCAGAGGAGACATTGGGAACCAGTTCTCCTTAATTCTCTCCTGAGCTTCTTTTTCACCTCACTCACCAGTTTGTACACAACATTTCTGCTGTGAATGATTTAGAATATGAAGGAACTGTCAAATTCTAAATGATGAACTGAGTTGCCCTTTGCCAATGATGTGCTGCTTGGGACCACATACCCACATGTTCAATTATTATTGACATGCAATGATGATGGTGGTTTTCTTCTCTTGGAAGGGAAAGAATCCATAAACTTCAAAGTAAAAAACAAGCAAACTAATTTGTTTCTCACCATGCTTATGATGCTGAGGTAGAAACACTTAATTGACAGGAGCAGCTTCCTCTCTCCTCTTCCTTGCTGCCGCCATGAGGTAAAGGTAACCTCATCCATCCTCCACTCCTGATTGTTCCCTTGACACCTTTTCTTCTAGCACCTGCCCACCTCCCTCCCACAGAATCCCCTTGCAATTAGCTAGATGCTGTCACTCTTCTTCAGAGGACCATTAGGTTTAATTCCTATCATCAGCTTGAGGAGTACAGATAGATAGAAGATGCGACAAAAGTAGACATCATCTGTGGTAAATTCCCTCCACAGGGAAGGTTGTACTAGCTTACTAAGAAAAGTGGTCACCAGCGAGTGCATGGTTGAAAGACTCAGGGATGCATAGCTATCTCAGACTCAACAACACTAGCCACAAACATGAAATATCTCACTCAGACCCCTGTCCCTCTCTCCTTACCTTCCTCAGAGTTGCCATGTCCTCTTAGGGAGCTTCAATGAGGAGCTGCAAGAATTCAGACATTTCTCAATGTTAACATCTCGGAAATCTCTGGGAAACCTTCTTTCGGAGCATTGGGAAGGGATATACTCCTCAGGTTTTTCGAGAGTCCATGGTGCTAATTAGGAGTCCATGCACAGGGAAGAGCAGCACATGGAAAGGCCCATTCACTCCTGATTCATGCTACACGCACTTAGACAGTGCCCACTGTGTGTCAGAAATGGGGCTCAACCCTGGGGAGACAAAGGCGAATGAGACTGTCCCTGCCCTCACAGTGCCCATAATCTAATGAGGAAACAGATCAGGAAATAGACAATTATAAAACAATATGCTAAATGCAACGATGGAGCTCTGAACAAGGTGACCGGAATGGATAAATGAATGAGTACTTTATAAGAGATAGAGAGGAGGTACAATATTCCCTTTTAACAAACCAGAGGGGAAAGTCCCCCAGAGGGAATCGATTCAGAAGATTGCATATTTTAAAGAAAAACAATCTGGGTGAGGCCCAGGAGACATGGGCTCTTTCCACCATAATGCCAGCTCCTCAACCAACACTGGAAATGTTGGGTAAACCAGTCACCTCCCTGTGCCTCAGGTTTCTCCTTTGCAAAATGGAAATAGCGATTCTTCCCGTGTTACAGAATTGATGGAGAGAAATGAAATAGTGGACCATCAGAGCAGCTCCTCAAGTACATCCCGATGATGCCAGTGATGAGGGGACCTGAAGGAGGAAGCAAACCAGGCCCTTCCCCGTGGAGGCTGGGTCTCTGCCAACGACTTTTCCAGCTGGGGAGAGAGGAGATGCTTGCACCCTAAGGCACGAGCGCTGCCCTTACCTTTCACGTCCACCCGACAGTCCACAGACGCCTCCCCCAGGGGGTTAACCGCCTTGCAGGTGTAGATGCCCCTGTCAAAGGGACCAGGCTTGCGAATTTCTAGGGAGCAGATTCCCAGGTGAGTGAGGGCTCTGTACTTGGGGTTGCCCTGGATGTCAATCTTGTTCTTCAGCCAGATGATCTTTGGCTGGAAGATAAAGATGAGGGGGCAGCAGGAGTTGTAAGAGCAGTTGTTCTTTTGGGGCTCCGTCTCTGGGACTCTTTGCCTACAAGGCTGAGGGACACACCATCCGGAAGAGCGGGGGAATAGGGTGCTTAATGAACGGGTGGTACAGGGATGTAGCAAAGATAACAGCCTTCTGGATAGCTCCTCATCCCTTACATTTGGGAAGACATTCCCCTTCCAGGACCCTCAACAGCCTCCCACCCTCCTTCTTTTGGTTGGAAAGCACCTGAAACCTCGCCTTGTTCATCAAGAGTTCCTGACGAGAAGAAAGGTGATGACTTCTGTTCTGTGCTGCTCCCTCCGTGGATCATAAGCACCTAGTGTCAGGATCTCCTCTTTTTTGTATATACACTGTTGAATCATTTATGTTCTATTCCCGCTGTTGCCTTAGGAGTCGCTCCTGTCCCCTCTGGTTAGAAAGTAGTTTCTAGAGTGGGCTTATTGTTATTTTCTTTCTGAGATGTTATCCCCGGATGGTCTGGCCCAGGGCTGATACACAGAAGGCACTTGGTAAAGGTTGTTGGTGGTATTTTATGCCATGTGTGGCGTACAGTGACTAGACTGTGAATAGACAGAAATCCTTGCTCAGGTTTGTGGCCAAAAGCTCAACTCTAGGCAGCTCACGTGTGCATGGCCCCGATCAGAGGAGGCGTGAGGGTGAATCAGGAGAATCCAACAGGACTCTACCACCCCTGCCAGAGAGACAACTTTGAAGCTCATCCCCAGTTGCCAGCAGGTCAGAAAGTGACATCTTCAGATGAACAAACACTAAAAGGAAAGCTGGGAACATTATCCACATCAGCCTGTCTTGGACTCCAAGTGCCCTGACGGCTCCTTCATAACCTACTGTGGAGGAGGCAGATGACGGTGACGTGAACAAATGTTTTGGTTAGAATGCTCTTCAGTGTAGCTAAGGTTGGCGTGGGAGCAGGAAGCAGCACAGCACAGCCACCCCATAGAACTCCCCACTCACCTTGGGAGAGGCGCGGACGCAGCAGAAGAGCTGGGTGTCATAGCCAGTGACTGTAGTGCAGTCTGCCAGAGGCTGGCTGAACTTTGGGGCTTCAGAGAAATCTCGCTGGGCAAACCCCTCTGTCTTGTAAACAGTAGCTGAGGGGACCAAGAAGGGCAATGCTGTAGAGCCTGGGACCCCCATCCCTCTGCAACCTTTATCCTTAACTCTTCCCAGCTCAGGGTCTCCGTACCTTACCTGCTTTCTGGATGTGGGCAAGGTCGGCAGTGATGGGGGCTGTCTCACTGAGTCCACACTGGTTCTCAGCAAAGACTCGAAATGCATAGGAGTTGCCGACAATGAGCTTGGAGACAGTGCAGCTGGTGCGATGATAACGTTCCAGTACTGTGAACCATAGCTTCCGGGTCCCAAGAAGATGCCATGAAAGAGACACCTGTTTTGTGAACTCACTCCCCCTCAGTCCACCACATGGAGCTACCAGAGCCCTATTCCAGAATGTGCTATTCCTCCCTCCCTCCCTCCCTCCCTCCCAGCCAGGCCTCACCCCAGATTTTGTGTCAGCCTTCTGCACCGTGTATCCCAGGAGTGCCACATTGCCTGTGTCTTGGGGAGGTGTCCACTCCAGGATAGCGTTGGAGCCCCAAACATCCACCAACTTGATACTCTGAGGAGGGCCTGGCCTCTCTGAAAGGGCCAAGCATGGCAGTGGGCATGTACAACTCACATGCATGGAAATCACTTCAGAAGTGCCCCTTCCCCTGCTCTGCTTAGTTACCCCTGCCTTCACCCCAGACTGTGTCCCACACTCAGTGTGAAGGAGTCACCTCAGCTTCCCCAGCTCTCTGCGATGGCTCCTCTTCAGCCTGGAGAGGGAGACTCTGAGGACCACCCCATCTCCCACTCCCCTCACCATACCAATCACCAGGATGTCAATGGTGGCGGTGGCCTCCAGCTCGCCCAGCTGCACACTGAGCTGGTAGCGACCGGAGTCTGCACGTTGGGCTTCTCGGATGAAGAGGATGGAGTCCCGCTCCCCATTCCGCACACTCACACGACTGGCGTCCAAGGCACAGCCATCACATGTCCACGTGGCTCGAGGTTTGGGTTTGCCCTGAGAAATGGGGATAAGGCTGTGAGTATCCTCAAGAGGCCTCTTAACCCTCCCTACTGCGGTAGAGGTCAGATCCACCACAGGTCCACATGGTGACTTGACTCGCAGCTGCAAATTCCTTGAGTTAGAGGTTGGTGAACTCTCCCAGGGGACTTCCGTCTTTCAGCAACAGCCTTAGGATCATGGGAAAGGGGGATGGCTTTAAGTCTCTTGCCCTCTGAAAGTCTAGGTCATGGACACCCAGGGCAGCTGGGACTAATAATAGCTGCCCAAACTCCCAAGGGCCCTCCAAAGTGAGAGCTCACAGATCTCTGCTGACTGAAGGGCGTGGCTTAGCCTCACCGCATCACATGGGGCATGCCTGACCCGAGCAGACCCAAACCCACCCTCAGGAGTGCAGATGGAAGGGTCATTTGGCCCCAGACTCCTAGTGACACAGCCCCCTCCATTCAAGGCCAGGACGACTGCCCCACTGCTACCAGGACTCTTGGTATCTGTTTCCAAATCAAAACCCTGGCCTGGTCGCAGTAGTGGACCCAGCGTGGGGCTGGCATGATCACCTGAAACGGGATTAGTAGGTTCACGGTGTCTCCAACCTTGCGGATGTAGGTCTGCCTCAGGGCCCGAGGTAGCCAGATCTTGGGGTGCTCTGAGTGATGGAGGGAGAGAACAGGGAGTGGTGAGTCTCCTGTGGTAGGAAGAGTAGAGCTCAGGGGAGTCCTGCGTCCAGCTGTGCTCCGTGGGCAGGTGATCCAGGCATCTCTCAGTAAATCAAGTCCTCTCCTAGGGAATGGGAAGATTGCCCGCATCATCTTGCTGGGACTTAGGGATGAGCAATTGGCTGAAGGATGCTCTAGGGCGTGTTAAACTCTTGGCAGAAAGAGCCCTGGAGTGCGAGCCTCATGCTTACTTCTTTTAATTTATACCTCAACTACTGACTTTCATCATTGAGGTTTCTTTTTTTCTGTTGGTACACAGACCAGTCCAATCTGTGTGATTTGTCTTTCCATCCCTTTTCTATATTTGTCCTTAACAACACTCCTTTTATCAAGGCCACTTTCAATGCTAGTCCTGACCTCCAAGTGTCAGCCCTGCTCTCCAGTTTGGTGCCAGGCTCGAGGAGAAAGCTTTCCATTCTGCAGGCAGAGTCAACAGCCTGGACCCATTAGGCCAGCACTGACGTCATTGCAGAGGGAGCTGGCCTCTGGGTTCCTTCCTCCGCATGGCAGCCCTGCTTGGGCGCCTGCATAGCGTTCTTCCAGCTTGCGGAGGATCACTTTGTACAAACAGAATGTGGGAAAGATTAGGTCCACTGCTCACTTCCCCTTGATCTCCCGGGCTTGTTCCAGTGAGAAGAGTGATTAGATTATGTTTATTGGGTTCCAGGATGAAGACAGGGATGCGCAGGAAAGTGCTGAGTTAAGGTTTGGAGAATGACCATGTGTAATTCTCTCCTCTCTGGGATGCCTCTGGCTGCCTTGGCTGAGAAAGTGCAAACATTCCACCTGGGTTCTCTTGGGGCCTGGCTGAGACCAACACAGTTTTCTGGCCTTCTTGGGGCTCCTGTCTCCTCCTTTCTCAGACAGAGACAGTCCCCTGCTGCTGTTGTCTTAAGTGGAATGTGACAGCACCTCAGTTCCCACCAGCTGCCTGGTCTCCCCACTACAATTCATTCCTAGCAGTTGGAAAAACTCCACCCCAGTACACAACTGAGCAAACAGCACAACTGCTTGATAGTGGATTCCAAACATTTTGATAACATACATTTCCCCGTAAATACATTCCTGAGCCTTCACCCCAACATATGTATGTTACTTATAAATTGAACTGTTTAAACGTGTACATTACACAATGCGAAATTTTGAATGGTGAAATTTAAAATAAAATAAATGGAGGTTCTACTATGTTCTGCCTACACCTGAATCTGTAGACCGCTGTTTAGAGACCAGGAACTTCGCTCTCATAGTCGGCCCCCACTACGATCTTGAGGTCACTTGGCCTTTGTAAATGATTATACCACAAGTATGCAACGTGCGCTATCCACTTGATCTGGTTTCCTTTTCTGCTGTGTGGCTTATGTTGTCACCTGGGTTGTGCTGTCTTAGACCACACCTTGCCCCTGACAAAGCAGGAACTGAGTGATCTGAGGCCTCGGGTGCTCTGAGCGCCCATCCTGCTCAGGGCCAGTCCACCTCAGCAAGAACATGGCAGCGACAGGCCCCAGGCAGCTAAATGACCCTGCTCCAGTTGCCCTCTGTTCGACTTTGGCAGTTTGGGAGGGGGCGGGGCGTGAAGAACAGAAGAAGTGTTTGTGTGATGTGTTCCTCTCCTGTGGCCATCTTGGCAAGCGACCAAGGAGTTGAGAACAGGCAGATATGACTTAAGGGTTTTCTGAGAAAAAAGGCTGTGATTGAAAAGGAGGGTTAAAACCTCATCTTGTTGGGCTTGGTTCCCCACTGTTGGGTGGGGAAATAACCCTTCACACTTGCTGGGGAGAGGGCTGGAGAGAAGCCGACTCTGCTCTTCCTTGCTCTGCCTATAGAATGTATGACTTACGAAGGACCTTGATGAGCACCCAGAACAGGGAGAAGACGAGAAGGAAAGGGCTCAGACAGAGAAAACAGGTTTGCCGAAGATTCAGGGCTGGTTGTGAAGTTGTGCTGGCGCCAGGACTCCGGCCTCCCTGTCCAGGAACATATGTCTGAAGGACCATTCTCTGAGTGTGGCGTATCGGTCCACTTACCTGGGACTGGGCACCATAGTCGGGGCTCTGACAGCGATCTCCCCACTGGAGGGAGGAGGCAAAGAAGGGGAGGCAGAAGGACACATTCAAGGGTTGAAAAGGTTGAAGTGAGCAAAGGAGCCCAGGCCGTCATACCTGGAAGCTGTGCCAAGTGAGCCCTGCTCTGCTTAGACCTCAGGTAGGAAATGGGCTTCTGTAGATAGGTGCCTGTGATGCTTATATTTGTTCCCACTTAGTGTTTCTTTTGTTTCTCAGAGAAACACCTTGGAAAACTGTTAGCATGGTTTCACCTGAACTGAAGATAAAAATTAAAGAAATAGGTTTATGTGGAACATAAGCTAAGATGGGTGAATTAGAAGGAGAATGGGATCCAGCCGGGACCCCAGTGTGGGCAGAGAGACAGAGAAGAAAGGCCAAAGCTAGGATGGTGGTCTCTCCCTCCCTGGAGGGCTTCTGTGCCCGTTCTTCACTTATAAGTGAGATTCCCTGACAAGACAATGAATCGATAGGGGACAGACTTAAGTTACTAGAATGTTCTGACTCTGAGGGTTAGTAGGCGAGGATTCTGCTCTCAGCAGGCTCTGAGGCCCCAGAGGGAGGGCAGAGGATGGGTCTGAGGCTAAAGCAGCTGACAGTGTGGGAGGTGACAGAAGATGACAGAAGAGTGTTTGACAGCTCCAGGTGTCTGGGCAGCAGCAAGCTCTTTCCCAGCTCAACCCAGGCCTCCTTTTCAGACCCGGCAAATAAGAGCAATCTGACCCTTTGGGAAGAATGTTAATAGGTGGGCTCATTTGGGGCATCTCTTTTCACACTTCCACAGTCAAGTAAGGTGTTAACTGTACTGACCTTGGGGAAACATGGCTTTCCCTGATGCCCAAGGTCGTTCTCCTCCTCAGGAGGGTTGTGAACCAAAGACTGGAGCCCTGAAGCAGAGCCCAGAGTTTCTAAGCCCAGGTTGGCGACAGCCACAGTTCGGTTTCCTCCCTTTGTAGAGTCTTGGGGAAAAGGCATTTTGAAAAGTCCTTTGAGAGCCGTTGGCTTCTGAGCTGCGTTGCTCTCAGCCCTGTATTTCTCTCAGACAGAATGCTGTCAAATTCTTTCTAAAAATTAGTAGAGAGGGAGATTACTTAAAGTCCAAAGATCTCGACTCCTCTTGATTAAAAAATGCCTTCTAATTCTACCTTAATTTTCTTCTGCTGAAGCTCATGGCCATTTTCTTATTCTGTGCTCGCAGGAAGTAACTGTTCATATCCTCTCCTTGTTTCCTTTCAGGCGGTTAAAGACTCTCCTCCAGTAACTCCCTGAGGGCTGTGTAGTGTGGAGTGAGGTTATTAATTATGGCTCGGAGAGTGAAGGAACAAGACAGATGCATTGAAGAGTGGAGGGGGGGTGCGTGTGTATGAGTGTATGTGTGAGTGTGTAAATGTATGTGTGTGTGAGAATATGTGTGCATGTATGTGAGGGGGTGTGTGTGTATGCACATGCCTGCATGAGTGAATGGTTACCAAAAGAGGGCGAATGCACAAGGCCAGCTATGGCTTTGAGACACAACCAGAGATTTCCAGGGATCCAAAAAGTACCAGCATTTCTTAGAGAAACATTAGCAGATGCCTAGGATGTGGTCTTGGCCTTACCAGAAATCTGTCTGGAGGAGTGTGGTGGGAAAGGAGTGTGGTAACTGCAGAAGCACTTTGTGAAGGAAAAGAGTGTCACCTCCCTAAAGACCATGAAACTGAGGTCAGAAAAAATAAAAGGACATGGAAATAGGCCACGCTTCTCTGAGGAGATTGTCACAACCCCTGCCCCGACCCGTGATAGTCTTCCCCTCGTGCTGCTGGCTTTAGCCCCGAGCTCACTGTCGCTCTCTCAACACTGCTCCATGCACGATTCCTGCTGATTTCAACACCTCTCCTTCTGACTCCTGTGTGCCCACCCCTCCTCTGGTGGCTCTGTCCTCCCGGCAGCCCCTGGTGCCTTTGGTCATTCTGTAGGCCGATAACTACAAATCCTCTATAATCTGAATTTCTATCATCCCACTCTCTCATCACCGCATGTATGACAGAGATGGCTAATAGCCCACCGAAACTGACATGATCGCTTCCATAGTGTAGTTCCCTCTGAGAAGGGGCTCACCGCCTTGCTGTGTGGCTATGAGACCAGTTCTTGCCAGTGAAATGTGAGTGGACACAATGAGAATCACTTCTGAGCCAAGGTTTTTAACAAGCGAGTTCTTGATTTCCCCTTCTGCTAGCCAAATGCAGATGATCACGGGGCCCTAAGGCATGGCAGAGCCACAAGATGGAAGAGGCCTGGGTCCCTGCACCATTGCTTGGAGAACTATCTGCCGAGGAGGAACACTTATTTTTCGTTGTTTCGCTAGTAGGAAATAAACATCTATTGTTTTTGAGGCTTAAATTCTGAGGCCTATTTGTCTCATCAACTAGCATACCATAATGAATAGTCTCTACCCCTCAGCTCACTCCCTCTAATGCTCCAATACCAGCAATCCTTCAGCACCTCTGAGACCTCTGCTCCATTGTCCTACCACCTTTCACTCTCCATCACCCTCTCATGTTATCACTTCATCGTTATACTCACGCCCTTGCATACCCACTCAAATCCCTTAATCCGCTTTCACTTCATGACATCCTTCTAGCAATACCCAACCCCAGTTAAATACTTTCCATCCACTCAGTGTCTGCATCTGCACAGCCAAACATGACTGGGGCAAAATAGAAAACTATGCTGACTTTAAGTCAATGGCCACTATCAGTGACCACTAACTCCAAAGGGACCCTGGCAATTCCACCAGACTTCCCTAGTTCACTCAATCTCCTGTTCTCCTGGGTGACTATTGCACCCCTTCCTCCTCTCAAACTTCCATATCTTCTCCCTCGTCCTCATTCTCAGCTGATGATCTTGCTAGTGTCTAAGGCCTGCCTAGAGCCTGTTCTTAACTCAGCAGCCAGAAAAAACCCTTAAAACCTACACCTGATCATGTCAGTTCTCACTCACAACCCTGCACTGGCTGCCCATCTGTTTGAGTTGAACCGGTCTTCACAATGCTCCTGCTACTGCTCTGACCGCAAGCCTACCATTCTCTCCCTCACTCTGCTACGGCTACAGCGGCCTCAGTTCATAAGGCACACTCCTGCCTCAGAGCCTTTGCACCTACTGTTCTCTCTGCGTGAAAAACATTCCCCCCAAATATCTGCATGCATTGTTCTCTCATCTCCTTTAAGTTGCTGCTCAAATATCACCTTATTAATGAGACCTTCACTGAATAGTCTTTTTAAAACAGCAAGCACGCTTCCCACCTCCAGCACTTTCTATCTTCCTCCACTTTTTTTTGGCATAGCATTATCACCAACTGATATATTATCTATTTTATCTGTATATTTATTTACTGTCTCTCCTTATACTAGAGAGCAATCTCCACGAGGGAAATTATTTTTGCCTATTTTGTTCATTTCTGTAACAGTGCCTGGCACATAATAGGCACAAAATAAACATTTATAGAAGGAAGAGAGAAGAGAGGAAGGGAGGAAGGGATGAAAGGAGAGAAGAAGAGTGGGAGGAAGGAAGAAAGGTCACTTCCAGGCATGGAATTCAACTTCGCGAGCCTGGAAGACACGGAACAGTTTGGATTGAAAGAGGATGCACAGGAAGTTGGAGTTATTATGCTGGAATCAGCAGACGGGCCCTCCCTCTGGGTCTCAGGGTCATTCCAGGTCAGCGATGCAGCCTGTCCCCCAGCCCCTCGCCGCTGTGGAAGCTCTCCTCCCACCCCTGCCCAGTGTGGCCTCCAGGACACAGTGCCTCCATGTAGTGCTGAGGGAGACAGAGAATTGTTTCCCAGTGGCGGCCACCTCCTTCTGCTCATTTAGCCCAGTAGCTGGCTTTTTTGACTAAAAGCTCAATGTTGACCTGTTTCAGTTTATTTCGATGTCACCAATTAATTCTGCTTCTGAGGCCTGCTCTATTTCGCACGTTCTCGCATGCTTGCCACAGGGCCCCTTGCTCCACATAAGAAAGAGGAGGAGTTAAGAGGAAGAAGAAGTCCTTGGAGCTCACAGGGAATGTAGGGGCCGTCTAGTCCAGGTCCATGCCACTCTGACGGACTCTGGATGGACTTCAGGGGTTCTGGGAACTCCCCGAACTTTTTTGAGAAATTTGCTGGGGCAAGAGTCCACAGCTTTCGTCAGATTTTCCTAGGGGTCCATATTCATCAAAAGATTAAGAATCTTGATTTAGTTCAACCTCTCAGTTTACAGATGAGAAAACGGAAGCCCAGAGAGGTGGATTGACTTGCCCAGGGTCACGGGACAGAGCTAGGATTTGAATTAATGTCTTCTTTTTCCAAGCAGATAACAGACGCAAACACACTTTGCAAAGTGTCACAAGGAATCCTTACTGCCAGTGATCTCTGGGATGCCACTGGATTGAGCCACTGGGTGCTGGTGGCCCTGAGGTCCAGAGCTGCTGCACACGAGGACAGGGCTCTTCAGGCTGCACCTGTGGGACCTGGCTACCCACAGCATCCCCTCTGCAGCCAGGGGGCAGAGTGTGGGTGAGATGAGCACCCAACCCAGCGTTTTATGGAGACCAGGAGAGTCGGGGGGTCAGCTCTCCTTCTCCCTCTGCCTGTGACTTGCTCCCTGGGCCTTTTCGGGGAGAAGCTGGCCCAACTTAATATGTTCACAACTTCTGCTCCCCTTACCTCTTTTTCAATGGGACGAACTCCCCCGGTTCTCTGCCTTTGACATTCAAACAGCTTCTGAAAACCCAGCGTCTCCCTCAGGATGGTAAGAGGCAGGGAACTTGCCCTGCACGGCCCTATCTGCAGGCAGAACACTTAGTCTTCACCCAGGACCTGCAAACATTTGATTATCTGTTCACATCTTGGTTGGGCCTCTTCCAAGGCACTTTGGATTATCTCAACAATCCTTTCAACTACCCTGCTAGGTAGATACTATTAATCACCATTTTACAGAGAGAACATTGGAACTGAGCAGTTGACTGGCTTGTCCGAGGTCACAGAGCTGCTGGAGGCAGTACTGGGAACCGAATCTAGGTGGTGTCTTCTCCTTCTCCCTCTCCCCGCCCTGTGATTCCATGGGTTTCCCATTTGTGGTCTTCGCGCCCTCTGCTCTTCAGACTTCAAGGGGCTGAAAGCGGAGACTTTGTGCAGTAACTGTCTTAAACAGTTAATGCAGCCCCCGTGGTTGCTTCTGCCGTGACCACGTAGGAGCAGGGAACGCCGCTCCTGCCTTCCTCCTCTGGTCGGTCGAGCTGGCCGCAGCGGGAGACCCCCCAGAGCTGTGAGTGCAGAGGCCTCAGCCAGGGTCAGCTGGGGGTGGGCAGCAGCGCTGCTGGCCAGGAAACCTGGGCCTGGAAGGGGCACCCAGCACCTCCTGGCTCAAAAATGCCTCTTTCCCGAGAGGCTCACAGAGGAGAAGCCAAATGCTTCTCCCAGAGGGCTCTGCTTCTGTGGGTGCCCTGGGGGTGTTGGGGTAGGTCCTGGTCCCGTGGCACTGCCGCCAGAGAGGCAGTGTCATGGGCTGTTCACCCCTTAGCCTCCCAGTTGCTATAAGCTTTTCGTTTCCCTCTTCTACCCAGACGGCCACCATCTCACCCCTCATTCCCTTCCTGACTGGCATTAATATAGCAAGTCTTCCTAGTCCCTGTCACAATATTTTTTAAAGGTAAAGTGCCACAAACACCACTCACTGGAAAGTGCCACAAAAACCCAGCAGAGACACTTGAGCAGCAGGTAAGAATCCATCAAGGAAGGAGGTGGGGGCTCCAGTGAATGCTTCTCTGTCCTAAGTACCAGTCCCTAAGTACCATGAGGCCGTTTAGCTCTGCAAAAACCTAGGGAGGTGGTCAGGGTGGTAGGAACATCCTCCCCAACTCCCGCCACCCGGCCTCTCCACCCTCCCCAACCCCCTGGAGTCACCTTCTATAGTGGACGGGAGCTGGGGAACGGGGCTGCCGGCCCCCTGTTGAGGTGAAGCCTGGGGTCGTTCAGCATCAGCTGGCCTGGCTTCTTTCACCTTCAGTGAGGATCCCGAGGCCACCTCCGGAGATGTGGCTGTCTCCATGCTGGGCCACCCTGAGGCTGGGCTCCAGCGGAAGATTTCCACTGTTGGTGGTGAGGGAGGTGCTGAGCACCTGCTCTCTGGCCTGGCTTCCCAGGGTCCCAGCCACAGGGTTATGTAACTGGGCTGGCCTTTCTCCACCCAGCTACTCCCAGCAGAAGGGTGAAGCAGGGGCTAGGGGAAGAGAGAGGGATCAGACAGCAGCCCAGAATAACCCCAGGAGGAAGGCAGAGGTGGCCTTGTTATCTTGGGAGAGAGAGATGACACCCCTCACACAGCACTAGGGAGGGAGGGGAGAGCTGAAGCCTCAAACAGCAGGCCCCCACCCCCATGCACAGACCATCCAAACGGGACTTCTGGCTTCTATCGGAGGATTGGGTGACATCTTGGCTTCTGACCTCCAGCTCATCCAACAGGGGGTTCAGGTTCAAAGAAAGGGGCCCCAGGATTAGCTGATTCACAGGCACCCCTTTAACTGCCCTTTCTCTTTCTGCTCCGACATTCAGTGCGTTGTAAAGTCTTGTCCACTGGACCTTTATAGGGTCTGTCCCCACCCCCTCCGCCTCCCCACTAGTTGCCGTGGAAGGTGGAGTCTGTACGCTGGAGCCAGCTAGCCGGGCTCACCTTTCATCACCGACTAGCTGTGTGACTTGCCACACATCACAATCGCTCTTAGGTCTGTTTCCTCATCTGTAAAATGGAGATGATAATAACCAGAGGGTTGTTGTGGGGCTTAAAAGAGGTAATCTGTGTAAAGTGCTTAGCAGAGTGTAGCTGACTAAGTGCTTGATAAACGGAAGCTATTTTTAGGTCAGGCCAGCATTTGCCCCTTTGAAAGCTCCCTTGCCTCTGAGATAAAGGACAAATAAAGTGAGAGGAGCAGTGGTGGAGGAAGGAGAGCCAGGGGCATACCGTCACGGGACTTGAGTGTGCCTTTTGGCTATACTACTAACTTATTAGCTAGGTGACCCTGGGCAGACCACCTACTCTGAACCTCAGGCCCCTGGTCTAGGAAACAAGGGATGATAACGCCATGATTGTGCTGAGGATAAAATGATACACACACAGGAAAGTGGCCAGCCCATTGCAGGTGCTAGTTACCTACTAAAGCTCCTATATGATTTCCGGGCCATTCTACATGTGCTGCACACTCCATCCAAATGATCTGGTTTCCTACCACACTCCCACTTTCTTATCTCCAGAAGCCAGCATTCTTTCTGCATATATTTTTATATAGACTTTATTTTTCAGAGCAGTTTTATGTTCACAGCAAACCTGAGTGGAAAGCACAGAATTCCCATATGTCCTCCTCCCCCAAACCTTTATTTTTTTACTAAAAAAAAAAATGAATGTGATTGAATGAACAGGTTCTTCACTCATGTTTCCCCTTTAGCCCTCAATTTGGGAGCAGAGTCAAAAAGATCCTGAGAGCCCATGTTAGGATCTCAGGGTGTGGGACAGAAGTCTGGAACTCCTCTTTGTAACTTGTATAGGGGCTGAGGGCCAGGAAAACCTGTAGACACACTTCAGGCCCAGGAACTTGTTTATCAGGAACTGGGACGACTGAAGAGGGTGAGCGTGGAGCTTGACCTCTGGGGCTGGTTGGTAAAAGGCTGCACTTGGCCACATAGGACTAGGGCGAAGGCCTTTCTGACCTATTTCTCTTGCCTGACCCAGTCAAGGCCCTTGTTAAGTATGGACAGTCCCCAAACCAGGGGACTCCAAACATCCCTTTTTACACCCGTCTTTACCCATGCCTTGGGGAGAGGATTGGCCAAGCTTTCAGTGTTAGCCCTTGGGTGCAACTGAGGTGTGAAAGAATCACATTAAAAATGCAGACTCCTAAGGTCTGTCCACTAGAAAGTCTAATTTAATGGGTCAACAGTGGGCTCCTCGAGAGCAAGTCTTTGCCTTCTCATCTTCAGATCATGATGCCAGAGCCAAGTATTCAACGGAAATATCACCCCAGGATGGCAGGCCGAGAAGCCAGCCTTCAAGTCTCGGGTAAAGGCTCAAGGGAGGCAGGCAGGAACCTTTCCTAAAAGAAATAGTTTGGAAGAGAGGACGGCTGTAACTCTTTGAAGGCCCTTAAATGAAATGGATCAGAAAGACTGTAAGAGCAGCAAGAGAAATATAAGAGGGGCAGATGGAAAGACACCAAAGTTAAACTCAGTGTTGTCGTGTGTCAAACGTGCTACATGGAACATATAATTCAGAAGTGATGGTATGCTGTGTGTCTAGAAGGACGAGTGTAGCAACTGAAACCTGGGAGGGTGTGTGGGGTGGGTCACCTGGACTTTCTAGGGGTAAGAACAAGAAAGCTGGCCTTACAAATACCCATGGGAGGTAGATCTTTATGGCAAAGAAACTAGAAAAAAGTGAGTTGTTTTCCCCATAAATTATCTAATACCTTTCATGCTATGAAGGCACAGCCCTGGGTCTTTAATTGGCTTATTCTCCGGTTTCTAGAGTTTTATTTTTGAAGCTAGAAAACTGGGAAAGCTATCATATTAACAAACTGTAGCTTAGTCATTTCAGCAGGTCAGGTAACAAAGTCCAGTCTGTTTTATTTCTAACTCAAATATTGCAAATATACAGAAAATTACCAGTACAAAGTTAAACACATCCAGATTTATTTACACAATGCTAAAGAAATTTGAGTTTTATTTCCATTTTGTGGAATTCTATTTCGGGGTCTGGCTTTGTTGTGTAATTGACATGGGTCACTGAATCTTGATTATCCCACCTCACATGCAATTTTCTCTCCCAAAGGAACATAAAACTTGTTTTCTTAGCGCACATGCAGTAATGATCTTAATACTGCTTTACACTTTAGTAGGAAGGCAGCTGTCCCACAGCTTGGGGAGGGGAGGCAGAGAAGGTATAGAACAGGGAGGGACCACATGCTCAGAAAGGGAACAAGAGACAAGAGAGGTTTGAACAAGAGGCACATGGGGACCCTGAGCATTTCTGTGCACGAGGATAAGGAGGGTACAACCAAACCCTCCTCCCTAGACGTCCAAACACAAGAGGTGGGCAGAATCATTAGGGAACATTCTAGTCACCCGATTACCAACTGAGGGCATGCGGAGGAAGAGAACTGCATTAAACATTTGGGACAGATCAATAAATCATTAACATGTACACTATACAGTTTATACATGTATATATGTACACATATATATATATATAAAGGTACAGATTAGTTTATGTTACTCTATATAAACAAGGATGCTTAAGAATGGAGAATGTACTGGTGTGAAAAATGCATACAGTAGGAAGTTGTTGAAGACAATTTCAAATTAATGTTCTGATTCTTGTTGTTATAACGCAATGTAACCAAGAAATCAACACGTTCCTGCTATTTCAGTGATCCTCCCTAGGGCAAGACCTGGGCTCTGCTAAGCAGGACGGTGCTGTGAAAGCTGCCCGAGCTGGGCAAACCAATGGCAGATGGAAGAGAAAGTCTGGCACCTGCTGAGTGCCAGGGCTGAAAGTCTGTCCTCCCTATCACTCCATCTTGCGGCAAATCTCAAACTTTGGTTTTATTCAAAGGACACTCAAGTCCATATTTATTTTCCTGCTCAAGAGAAGGTAGTGGCAAAGGTGAAAAGCAGAAGCTCTTCCCATTTTAGCAGTTCTCAGTGTCCAGGCTTCACATGGGGCAAGGGGGCTGTACTGATAACGAGCAGGACGAGCTCTGCATACAGGGACACGAGTCTTTAGAGCTCTCCTAAAACGGGAGAGAGAGTCTCTCCACCTGGATGGTTTGCCTGGAAAATAGAGAAATGACTGAAGCCAGGACAGCCCTGCCACCTGGGGTGAGTGTGGACAGACAGCCCTGCACTCCTCTCTGTATCCTGGTATCGTGACGAAGGCCACCGGAGGGAGAACCAGCTATAGTTTATAGAGCCAGCACAGGTGCCAGAGGTGGCCAGGCACTACCAATCTGTCAGGGACGAAAGCCAGGTTGGGCATGTTGAGGCCCAGAGGTAAATCTACGAGTGAAGAGATATACACTAGGAAGCCTGTTCGGAGGGAGATGGCAAACTCTAAGTTTCAGTTATAGCTAATAAATGGAGTCTCCTGATCCCAGACTAGAATGGCCACAACCCTCCAAACACTTGTGTTCTTCTAAGCGGCATTCCCATTCAATCACCAGCCGAGGTGTATGCATCTCTGTTCTCTGGTCTCACTGAAAACCAAACGCCCTCTTAGGTCTAAGACACCTGTCCACAGAGCAGGAAGGATGGTGAGTTCCCCACCTGGACGTATGAGCTCAGACCACTGTAGATGGTCTGATGTGTCCAACCTATGTTACAACACTGAGGTCTACTGCTGAAACCTCCAGAACTAATCTCTTCTATTCCTATCAAGGTTGGGAGTTTACACAATGATATGCTATGCGTTACTTTCAAAGATAATGCTCCTAACCTATTATTGGTAGGACAAATTAGAAACCCTTTTTCCTTAGAAGCTATCGTGGATTTAGGCTGTTTTACTCTCTGGGTGAGGGCACAGAATTGCGAGTGAGCAGGCTGACACAGAAAGCTACCGAGCCAACAAAGGGAATGAGCCAGGCTTGTTAGCAGTGCTCCAAACAACTGAGCTGGCCGGCCAGCCAGCGATGGGACAACAAGGGGAATGGGGAAGGGTGACTCGTCCACGGGGACTCCACCCCTGCACTCTCGAACAATGACCCTCAACCAGGTGAGGGGCAGGTTCTAAACACATATTCAAAATTACCATTACTTTTGTTTTCAGCCATGAAAAACAGGAGAACAAAATTTTCTGTTCACCCAGGTGGCACAACGGCGCTAAATTCTGCTCTGAAAGAAATGCCACTGATTCCTGTTGTAAAGGACAGCACATCATCTACAAGAAACAACCCCGTTCCAGCTTTTCAGCACTCGCACGCATGGGACGTTTGCATTCTGAAGGCAGCCAACCAGCACTGCTCGTCACACACAGGGACCTGGGACATTTTACGCAAGTTTTGTACCTCAGTTCCATCTCCTAAAAAAAGGGGATTAAAATCTCTGCCTCTTTTCTTTTTTAATCTTATAAGAGTGTTGGGAGGTTCAAATGACATAATGCAGGTGAAAACGCCGTGGAAACTGCCAAGTCCTACAGAAATCCCAGTATCATTATAAGCAAAGAGCCCCAATCTTATATGGTTACAGAAAAATATTAGCTTTCTTACATCTTAAAACTATTCAGAGAATCACCGTCTATTGGCACGTCTACTCCAGCGGGGACACGCTGGGACAATCAGGTGTGGGGCGTAAGCAGGTCTTTTCTGGGCATCAAACTAACAATGGGCAGGAGGGGAGGGTGTCTGGGACAAAGGCTGACACTTTATCATTTCTGAGGTGGTTTACCTTTAGAATGTTTTTTAATTTAAAAATCATGAATGAGCTTTTCCTAAAAGACTAGTGTTCTCTGGCTCTAACAAACATTAATTCTCTTCACAAAAACCACCCTAACGTTATTTTCTAACGGAAGCTCCTGACTCATCTAATTTTACGGCAGTTTCAAAGTCTCTAAAATTCTCCCGTTCCTCCCCGCCGTCCCCTCTGCTGCTCATCCTCTTGGGGGAGGAGGGAACGCAGCCATCTGCTCACACATTCTGACAAAAGTTAATTTGGCACATTTACTTTTCACTGACTTTCTAGCCATAAAATGAACTAGCAGCAAAATGGCAGTCACCAAAGGACGTCCCAATCACAATCGTTGGGAGAACTGTGAC
Organism: Equus caballus; assembly: GCF_041296265.1. Lineage (NCBI taxonomy): Eukaryota > Metazoa > Chordata > Mammalia > Perissodactyla > Equidae > Equus > Equus caballus. The sequence continues at coordinate 64,130,345 of NC_091688.1, read as the reverse complement.
CAGCACAGCAGGCGGGCTAAGACTCAAACGTACTCTACAGTATTCCCGTCTAGTGCATATTCAAGCTGTGTTAAAACTAATCACTGCAGCTTTCCATTACTATATGGCCACCCAAAAATCCACCTCACTACATTCTATACTTTATTTAATTCGAAAAAATGTCAAATGGAAAACTTCCTTAAATTTAAACTATGAACTTGATGTATCAAATGTAAACAAATCATCTATACTGGAAGTGTGTCTTCAGATGGTTCAGCCAAAAGTTTCATGCCAACAAATTACTTAGTAAAACTGGGAAAAAGTGGTAAAAGGGAGAGCCTGGTAATAAAATCCTGATTTTTTTTTTTTTTAGAAAAGCCTATAAATTTGAAAACATGTCTAGTCCTGGCTCCACATACAACAGTAACCTAAGAGGATGCAAACGAGCAGCCCTTCTAATGATTCACCAACAAGCCAACCCAACAAGTAGGAGGAGACATGGAAGCCTGGGATGTTCAGTCCTCAGGGGCTGCATCGTGCCCACCACCACCAGCTAGAGAGAAGAGGTCACTCAGCCTGGGCAGACATCCAGGGCAGGCCTGAACCTGGTCCTCAAGCAAGTCCACTGGCACACACACAAAGCATGGCTTGAAAGATCTTGCAAGAGGCAAGAATTTCTCCTTTAATAGGTGGTAAATCTAGTCAATTCTCTGCTGCTCCCTTCTTCCTGCCCCAAGTTAAAAATATTGCTCTTTAAGTTTTCCTGATTTAGTGTCTTGGAAGCACATGATGAAGTTAGTTGCCAAAGGGCAATTAACAAGGGTATTGCCTAATTAAACAGGGGACAACAAAAATCACTGTGGTCTATAGTCCCTAGGAAAAAAAACAAAAAGTGAGGATCTGTGAGGAGCTGGTGTGCAATGTCCTTGGAGCAGGGCTGTCCCCAGAAGGAAGGCTGCCCAGGCTGTGCCAGTCATCGCAGCCTCTGTATTCATCTCTGCAGCTGCTCCGTGTCACCAGCAGAGGCCAGGGACAGCACCAAGTATGTTGTGAGAGTTGATGCTGGAGTCGGCAGGTGCCCTGGGGCAGGCGCCATGCAAAACATGCAAGAGTGGGGTTAGTGAAATGTTCCCTTCAATTTCCATTTCATTTCCCTTAAAAAACAAAACCAAAAGAGCCCATACTTTGCAAAAGAACTGCACTCGAAATAAAAAGTTAAAGAATTTAAATTTTCCCCTCTTCTCAGAGCCAACTGTTAGAGTGTTTAGGGCTCCCTGCCCCCCTGTGCTTCTTTAGTATAGGTCCTTTTGGCTTTGATGGAAGCAGCAGAAACAGAGATGGGTCCCTCGCAATGGGAAATTTATTTCCCCAAGTTGGAGCCACAGGGAGTGTAGGAGGTACTGCGGTTCCGTCATCCATGCTCAGTCCCAGCTCCGCAGAGGAGCTACTCCAGGAGGTCCTGAAAAGAAGACAGAGCCCGTGTTATTTAGAGACTAAAAAGTTCCTATTTTGAAAGCAGTTACCTAGTTTCTGGGCTGGCCACGTCTTACAGTCATTAAATTGCTGCTTCCCGTTTATACCCTCCTTTGCCTGAATCGTATCTTGATCGTGAATAGGAAAAGAATCACTCTTTTTTTGTACTTCTGGGCCACCCCTCAAGAAGAGACAGTCTCACCTCATCTGAGTCATCATGATAACCACTTTTATTAGTGTGGGGGGCTGTATCCAAAGCATCCACTCCATCCACACCGTTGGCCTCTGCGTGCTGCTGTAGCACTGAGTATCGATGCACCAGGAACCTGGGGATGGACACCTCCGTTAGCCCTCGAGTGTGAGCAGGGGTGCATTTCTTACAGGACTGAGGATTTTCCGAGTTTTATATGCTCACAGAGTGAGTCACGCATATAGGAAGCACAGCCCACAGCTGGCATATGGAAAACATAAGACCTGAGAAGATCTGGGCCTGATGTTTCAGGAACATCGCTTCAACGAGCTAGTTTTTGCCAAGGGCAGACTCAACCACATGCCCTCAGCTGACTTTCTGGGTTAAATTCAGTACCTTTGACTGGCCTCCATGTCCTTACCTTCCCCCACAGACGTATTTCTTCACAATGAGCACTCCTGCTACGACTGTGACCAGCATCAATCCCACAGTGGCCAGGATAATTGGAACAGAATTTGACTTGGAATTCTTGATAAATTAAAACAAAAACAAAAAATTGTGGGCATGCATATTCCAAGACTGAATTCAAAGAGGTTGCTCATTCCCCTCATTTCTCTGTGAATGCTGTGCAGTTGCCAGGGACTTGATGATACTTTTCTAACCCCTTAAGATAAACCATCTCGATGTGACCAGGAGAATACCACAGCTGGCAGAGGCTAACCAGAACTTTAACTGCCCTGAAGCCATCAGAATGCTGCAATCTCAGGGGCTTCGATGTCAAAGGTACACTGGAAGTCTTGGCAACTCCCCAGATCAAACGGTCATTGTGACTGTCCCCACTACCACTGTTATAAGCTCTGGAGCAGGAAAGGGAGACTATGCTAATAGTGGGCTGAACGAATCAAGAACAGGGCCATTACCTGGGAAGAAGCTGTGCCAATGCTGTATCAGGCAGGCCATCATATGACACCAAGATTTATTCTTTTAACTTAATTTTTGGCATGTTTTTATAAATAAGCTTTTTCATATCACCCTCTGAGTGTGACCTACCTACCTCAGGGTGGGAGATGGGGAGTGTGTGTTTTCAGTGTATCCAAGGGATGGCGGAGCTGGGTTCTGGGACAAGTTGTGTCCCCGTGAGTGGGAGTCCTGTGCAGTTACACACACAAACACTCCGAGGACAGCCACCAGGAGCACAGGGTGGGGTGCAAAGAAGGAGGAACCTGTCCCTCGACAAGTACACACACCCATACATTCTTCTCCCACTGCCTTTTTTTTTTTTAAGATTTTTATTTTTCCCTTTTTCTCCCCAAAGCCCCCATGGTACATAGTTGTATATTTTAGTTGTGGGTCCTTCTGGTTGTGCTCTGCGGGACACTGCCTCAACGTGGCCTGATCAGCGGTGCCATGTCCACGCCCAGGATCCGAACCAGCGAAACCCTGGGCTGCTGAAGCAGAGCACGTGAACTTAACCACTTGGCCATAAGGCTGGCCCCTCCCACTGCCTTCTTAATCCCATCCCCTGTCAGGCCCTCACCCCTTAGAAGGTTAGAGAGGAGAGAACTGCAGACTGTCCACCTCTCAGTCTACAGATTAGGAAGGGGGGGCCCACTGTTTACTGCCCCCAGTCCCACTGCCAGTCCAGGGCTTCTTTGTCGAGAGGTTTCCTCCTCACCAAATCCCAGCCAGAGTTCAGTTCCACACCTGTAATCAGCCCCATAACTCACTTCCAAATAAAAACCAGCCCATTATCCCCACAGCTCAGTCTTTCATTCTGAATACACTTGGCATGACGGCACAGAGACGCACCCTACCTATGGCCCAGTGCTCCTCTCTTCCACACGTGCAAAACTCCAGCCCTTTATAGCCAAACTTCTTGAGTCTTTTTCTTAAATGACTCCAAGCCTCAGAAATTTCCTCAACTCTATGCTTCTAACACTTGGAAGGACTTTATGGAATACCGTTTTTTCCCCAAGAAAAAAGTTTTCAGTAGATGAGCTTATCACTGGGTTACGTGACCATCCTAACAGTTTCCTGTGCAAAGGGAAGTCGACAGAAGTAGTGTGGCCACTTTGTATTCAGCAATAAAACTCCTGATGCTGTAACTTTGACTATTCCTGGCAGAACATGAAACCCCACTTGTAACTAAACCAGATCTACTTTAACATACCTGCTTTTCTTTCTTTTTTTTTTTTTAAAGATTTTATTTTTTCCTTTTTCTCCCCAAAGCCCCCCGGTACATAGTTGTATATTCTTAGTTGTGGATCCTTCTAGTTGTGGCATGTGGGATGCCGCCTCAGCATGGCTCGATGAGCAGTGCCATGTCTGCGCCCAGGATTCGAACCGACGAAACACTGGGCTGCCTGCAGCAGAAGGCTTGAACTTAACCACTCGGCCATGGGGCCAGCCCCCATACCTGCTTTTCTGGACTCAAAAAGTTGCTTGTGCATTTCTTTTTCAAGTCTTTTACTTCTCGAACTGGATTCACTCCACCTTGGCATTTATCTCCTGGAATTTTCCGGTACCTGAAAGGCAGAGAAAATTTGTTAACAGAACACAAGGATGTACTCTCGGATTCCTGTCTATTTCCTGAAAATAAGATTTGAAAAGCTGCAGAAAAGCTTCTTGTCCTTATATTATCTTTCAGGCCTTGGGAAGATCCACAGGGATGTTTTGGCGATATTTTATGTAGTTTTGGCCTTGAACAGACAAAGCATCTCTGGCCTTGCTGCAAGACATGCCCGCTTTCCACCCTAAGAGACTGCGAGCAAGACCTGTGACCTGGGAAAAACGTTAAATGTGGTACAAAAATGGGATAGTGGCTATTTCAACTTAAAATAATTAAAATTAATTCAGTTCCTCAGTTGCACTAGTGTCAATAGCCCTGCAAGGCTAGCAGCTACTGTATCAGACACAGATCACAGAACATTTCCATCATCACAGAAAGTTCTATCGGACAGTGTTTTTTTAGAGCATTCTGAAATATTGCTCAGATCTCTGTGTGGAGACAAGCAGCTTTTCACTCTGAACAGTGGCAACTCCTTTGTCAGGGTAAGGGAGAAAAACCATCTCACCCGTTGGTTGTCAGGTGCTCTTTTCTTCCATACAGACAAAACTCCAGGTCGTGGCCCTTCAGTTCTGGCTGTTCCACACAGTTGGAGTCATTTTCTGGACGGAAGTAGCCAAAATCACTGCAAGAGTCAGCCAATAAAGTACCTTTCAAAGTTGTTGAAAGACAGTAAGCAACTAGCAAGCATGTGGGGCAGTGGGTGGTTACTAGTCCAGTCTTGGGTTGCCAGAGAGCAGCTCAGGAAGGCCTGTGCTATCTAGAAAGAAGGTCCATTTAGGAAAACAGACATGGAAAGGGATTAACTAGGGGAAAACAGCATATGGATTAAGCCTGGTGGCCTTAGTAGCTAGGGGCCCCAAGGCTGGGAGCCCTGCACAGACAGCTCAGGCTCAGGGAGAGGAATGGCTGCAGCCTGCCATGGAGTGAGGACTCTTGCAACTAAGACACAGAGAAATAGTGGCATCGGCAACAGATCTAAACTCAGGGACACCCAGCAATTCTTCCATTAACCTCCAAATAACTCATTCTTATGTTGTACCCCATGGAGGTGTACCACGGGGTGTATGTAAAACCTTTCCTGCCTCCCCCATTTCTGACCCTCTCAGCTTCTTAGATGGTCCCTGCCTCCATTCTATCCCATCTCTCCACAGTGCCAGCCATCTGCTCTCCTTTCTCTGTTTTCCCCAAAGAAATAACATGCTGCCACCTCTCCAAGGCTGACCCCTGACATGAGCATCCTTGGCCCCATTCTGACTACCGCCCTGCGACCTTGCTCCATTGACAGCATGGGAGGGGCCATCAGTCCCAGTTACCTGGTGGCTTCTCCTTAGCCTGCACCTAACCGTCTCCTCCATCCTCCTCTCCCTTACTGGCCAAATTTCTTAAAAGTGTGTTTTTTACTTGTTCTATTTTACACATTTACTTTTTATTTTGTGCATTTTGGCTTCACCTCCCTACGCAACCCTGAAAATGAATGTCTGAGGCTCCTGAGGGCTCACTAGTTACCCAGCCCAGGGGAGTCCTCCCTGTTCTCATTCACCTTGACCTTTGACACACCATCGTGCTCCTACCCACCTTGGCCCTGCAAGGCTGCACTCGTCTGTTTCTCTGGTCACTGCTTGCTCTTCTTTCTTCCTAACCCATAAATGCAGATGTTTTCCAAGGTCCTACAATTCAGTCTCACTTTGTATCTGCTCTCCTTTTGTAAGCTTAACTATGTGTGGTTGCAACTAAAACTTCCAGGTCTCACCTCTCTTGAACTTTAATCCTACATTTCCAAATATCCGCTGAACATCACCACGTAAATTTGCTGACAGAACCTCAGATAAATATAACATTCAAAACCCATCAGTTCTCCTTCATGCCAGCCTCTCCTATCATTTCCTTATGTTTGTCTGTGACGTGAATTTCCTTCCCATCATCTAGGTTGAAAATTTAGCCTGAGCACCCCCACCTGGACCCCACTTACTTCTTTATTGTGACTACTGTGACTCCCCCTCATGGCCTATCTTCCAGCCCGCCCTTCCCCATCACGCCGTTGGCTGTCTATGCTCACACCCGTCCGCCGGCTTTAACGACCTGCTTCTTCCCAGATGTGCACAGTCAAGTCCTACAGCTCTCAGGGCTCAGCTTGAGTGCCACCTCCTCAACAAAGCCTTCCTGGACCCACCTCCTTGCAGCGCTCAATGGAACAGTCTCTCCTTTCTCTAAACCCTCAGCCACTTACCACCTCGTTTCACAACATAACTGTGTGCATCTTACCAGGAGAATCTATAAAGACTTCCACTACCACTTTGCACTGCCCTGTGCACAGCAAGTCTTCAAGGAATATTTGGGGAATATATAGATCCTGCTTGTACTTTAATATGTTTCTGACAAATATTTAGGGGAGAGGGTAGGAAGAGCAAAAGATGAAGACACTACCCCTCCAATAGCAGGGGGAAACTTCTGGTAAAATTTTAGGTATTCAGTCCAAAATCTCAGGGGAAGCACCCTCCCCGCTCACAAAGTACACATTTCTCAAGCACATGTGGTACCATGTGCAGGCTCTGGAGCTGAACCACGAGGTCCACATCCAGCTCTACCTCTTCCTGGCTGAGTGACCACGAGCACATTAGTCACAACCTCTCTGTACTTTCATTTCTCCCTTTGTGAATGGAAATGGCAACAGTACCTATCTCACAGGGCTGCTGTGGTTAAGTGTAAATTGCTTAGGACAGTGCCTAGTACAGAGTAAGTGCTGAGTAAACATCAGGTGCTGTCATTACTACTACACGATTACGAAATAGAATATGACCTCAAGGAGTCTAGAGTTTAACGGGGGAACCAAACCCACAGGCAACAATTAAAACACTGGAAATGCTATAATAGGGGTACTGTGGGAGCCTAGATGACGGAAAACCGGGGAAGGCTTTAAAGAGGTGACATCTGAGCTCAGTATTAAAGGCCAAGTAGGAAGTCACCAGGTGTGGGGTCAAAGAGGGAATGTGGAAAGCCGTTCTAGGCAGAGGAAGCAGCACGTGCAATGGCATGGAGCTCTGAAGCAGCACAGCATGTCTGGAAAACAGGAGCAGCTCAGGGAATGAAGAGCCTCGCCTGTGTGCAGCGAAGGATGGGAGAGAGCCCTGTGGAGTTTCACAGTATCAACCAGCCCGAGCCCTCCGGTAGCACCCAAATGATCTGAGGGAAATTTTCCCTGTGGAATCAGCAGGGAGAACCCTGGCCATTCCACACACAGACATGAGCCACACAGGAGGAACCACACTGGGCCAGACTTGGGGTTCACTCATTGTAGTCTTCTCTGCCACCTGCAGTTTGAGAGAATATGGCGAGGGAGGACATGACTGCCTGCCTTCTTTTCCAAATTCTTTAGGATCCATTTTTTCCTCCTGTCAGTACCTTTTGTAGGTGACGAGTTCCAGAAGATCCTGCCTGTGGTGTGAATCAGTTCCTCTTATTTGCCCTCAGTTACCTCGCTTAGGCTACCAAGGGACTCTGTGCACTTGTATAATCAACTAATCCCACGCCAGCCAGCAACTAACCCTTAAGCCTGGATTCTAGGGAGTCCACGTTGATGGCCTCTAAACCTTGATGGGACAGATGGACCATAAACACACTAACGTCACTCCCTATCTCAGGACAGAACCATACCCTCTCTGCCTTCAGTTTTGCAGACGACTCAAAACCTAGTGCACCACCTGCTGAACTCAGGCCGTCAGGCTCTTCACTAAAGTCCAATTTCCTCTTAGCTCCTGCACCCCTTTTCTTGATGTTTTTGTCCTATCATCTTTCTCTATTTTTCAATCGTCTTCCTCCTTATATGCCCCTCTCCTTCCCACAATCGCCAAGTCAGGATTTCTGGGGGCTGTTGCTGGTTCTGCCCAAAAACTGACTGTCTGATACGATAATATTACCTGCTCAATTATTAACAACTTGGCTTCCCTTTCTCTGTGCTTCAATTTTGTTAATAAGAAGCAGCAGTTCTCCACTCTTGGAGAAGAAAAGGATTTAAATATTTTTAGTCCTATAAGACAACTGTCTTTCCCCTCGTCCAGCAGGGGAGGGGCTGATGGGGATGTGAGGGATGCTGATACCAGAGGAAGTCCTCCAGGGAGCAGGCACAGACGGAGGGCTGCTTGGTCACTACGTAGTCCCGACCGTTCTGACAGACGGATGACTTGCGCAGCCGGAGATACTGTTCTTTATAGCCTAGAATGCAGCCATTTCCATAATCTCCAGGGTCTGTGGAGTGAGCCAGCCATATGGTATAGTCCTTCTCTTCACCTAAAGGAAAGACAGGCTGTTCAGGAAACTGCACAGCACAGAACCCACGCACATGCGGCAGCTGCCAGGCTATAGGAAGAACAAGGAGAGGGAAAGCGGGGATGTCTGACTCAACCTTTTGCCTCATTTTAGAATTGCGAACACAAGTTACCCTAGTTGGAGCCCACCGGTAACTGGCATTCCCTCATGCCAAAGGAGGATTCTTTGCATCTCACCACTCATCTGAGTACTAGGAAAATCCTTATTTGTTTCAAAGTGGGAAACTGGACAGAGGACCTCTAGGGTTCCTTCCAATCTGAGAGGCTGCCATCTACGTGTCTTGTACACCTGTGTCCTCAGCAGGAGCTGGCCGAGGTAAGAAATCAGATGTTTTCCTTTAGGACAAGATACCAATCAGTCAAACACATGGGTTCAATTTCACTATGAGTTAGTTTGCTTCAAATAGAAGGGAAAACATTCTCTTTCTAGACTTTTCACTCTAGTCGACTGGCTCTCAAATGAAGACTGGTGATGACAGTCAACCTGGCTTAGTATATTCTATCACCTGCTCCTGGAAAAATGACTCATGGCCTAAAGACTGTGGATTAGGGTTTCATCCTTCAGGATATGGAGAGCAGCACAGAGCTTGTTAAACAGCAGGTGCTTAAACCTTTTTAATGACGTTAGACGTTAGGGATAACTGCAGAGCTGCCTGCCGAGGGGAAAACTCATAAGCTGGATCCTTTACAGCCTATTCAATGAATTGAGATAATAATGACTCTCCAGTATCAAATCATATTTAAACATCTTGTAAAAAAGTAAGGTCCAAACCGAGTGCTTTGGCTTCTTCCAGGAGTCACTGAATTAACATTCTAAGGAAATGGTCCATCATAGAGTGTAACAGAAGTCACGATTGAAGCTCAGCCAAAGCATCTTAAAACCTTAGGTTTTTTTGTCATATTATGCCAACAAGTAACTACAGGTCACAGGGTGGTCACTTTTTCTCCAGTTTTTTCTTTTCTTCTCAATATTTTCAGTACAATGTCAACATCTTCGGTACTCGGGCCTGGGTTTGCTTGTGATTCTTTAGGAACACCTTGCAACCAACATTTTAACTCCTTTTCTGAAGCCATTTTCTGGGTCTTTAACACGGCTTCTAGTCTGGAGCCACAGAAGGCTGAAACGGCCAGTGTGGGCTTCACGCCTGCCCAGAGCCTCACCCGTGACTGACATTCAAGCCAAAACTCTTGTCATGAAAACTTCCTCACTTCAACATTTTGTAAGTGACACAATCAGATGCTCTTTGCAACACACTTTCCTCTTTACAGTTCTGCTGTAATCAAGGGTGAAAAACCCTGAAATGTTATGAAATAATTTTAGACTACCACAGGCATGCATTATCCTCACAATCAGAAAAAGTCTCATAGGATGTAACTTAGCTCTAACAGTGCAAAGCTATACTGTCCTACGTGACAGCCTTCGCCACCTGTGACGGTCTGAACTGAGATTTACCATACGGGTAAGCGTAAAATAGACGCTGGATTCTGAAGACTTAGAAGAAAAAAAAAAAAAAAAATTTCATTAATGATTTTTTAATATTGCTTACATGCTGTAATGATAATTTTTGTATATATGGAGATAATTATTAAAATTAAGTTCACCTCTTTCATAATGTAGCTGATAGAAGAATTTAAATTACATATGTGGCCCTCATTTTCTTTCTCTTGGACAGAGATAGTCCAAAGAGGGAAGCTGTTTTTCTGAAAGCATCCCATTGCCTGATTACCCACATGGAACATCCTTCAATCCTTCAAATGTATTTTCTTACTCCAGTGAAACGAAATTAAACTGAATTGGTTATTTAGGAAAATAGGCTTACAAGTTTCTGGTAGAAAAGGTCAAAGGAGACACTCACAGCTCCTTTCAAGGATATCTTTAAAATCAATGGTGTAGGAGACCCACTGGCGAGTCAGGAAAGATTCCGTGAAACCCCAAATGCTGATGTTCATGGACCTGGCGCCAGGCTCTGAAGCTAGGCCAGTAAAGTAGATGGGCTCCCTGGTGAACATGTAGGTTTGCCAGCACTGACCTTCATCTGTGGAAAACCTGAAACCAAATTAGACAAAGATCATGACAGAGGATCAACATTTACAGGAATATCAGGAAACCACTCTGGCTGTTTGATCCCAAACCAGAGAAAGACCCTCATATATTTAGGTGATGGCTTACTAACATTAATTTTTAATGTTAACAGGGTAGGGAAAGGGGATTCATTCAGAGAGTAAGGAAGAAAATCCCTTTATAAAAATTCTTTCAAAGGAAAGATAGGCTAGTGACCTACCATCTAAATAAAAGAACAGAAATTATTTTATAAGAACTTGTATGTCATTTCCCATCCAGGGTGCTTACATGCTTCCATAACATTCTTGTGGAAAGAAAGAATATTTTTAAAAAGTGACAAAAAGTGTTAGGTAGAGGGAGTCAGAGGAAAAAGCAAAGCCATTTATCTGAATTTCTCTAACTGCAATCCCTTCAAGAACCTTCCCCAAAGTTCTGCAGAATGCACAAACATGAATCAGGTTCAGTAACTTCCCCCAACAAACCGAAGAACAACCCCCAGCTGCCCTCTCTGCAGACACTGGGTGGAGCTGAGCTCATGCATACTTAATCACATTGATAGGATGGCTGCTGTGCTCAATGGCCACGATGATGCCTCCGGAATCCAGGATGGTGTAATAGTGGGGTCCTTCCAGCATCCTCGCCCAGGAGTAACCCCCATCATCTGAGATGTACACATCTGGGATCATCACTGAGATGGCATCCCCCACGCTCCCTGCAACACAATCCACCACCTCGTCAGTACAAATCAGCACAAATGAAACGGAGAGGATTTACTGCCAGGAGAATAGTTTTGAATGAACTTGTTCTGATTATTTCCCATCATGCTTTTATTTTTTTAAAAGATTGGCACCTGAGCTAACATCTGTTGCCAATCTTCTTCTTCTTCTTTTTTCCTTCTTCTTCTTCCCCAAAGCCCCCCGGTACACAGCTGTGTATTTTTAGTTGTGGGTTCTTCTGGTTGTGCTATGTGGGATGCCGCGTCAGCATGGCCTGATGAGCAGCCATGTCCGTGCCCAGGATCTGAACCGGCAAAACCCTGGGCCGCCGAAGCAGAGCGCATGAACTTAACCACTCGGCCGCGGGCACAGACCCCCATCATGCTTCTTGAAAAAGGAAAAAAAACGCCACTGAAAATTTGGGAAAGGGAGAAGGCATGTTGCTCTCTCTGATGGGAGTCTATGAAAAACTCACAGTACCATTATCATGCAAGAAATTCTACACAGGATGGTAAAAGCCACATACGGTGGTTTTCTTATAGGTTCAAGGATATAAGTGAGTTTTCATGTGCTAAGCTACTTCTTCCTGTGGAGGGGAGTGGAGGGTGCTTACCGTGGGCGATGACTATGCCGATGGCATTAGGCTCTGAGAGGGGGGCCATTGGAACATTTAGTTTCTGGGAGATGCTGTAGGAAGCGTGAATATGAAGGCTGCACTGTGAAAAGAAACCAAAGCTTAGATTAAAACCAAAGGTGTAATATTTCACTCATCTCACAGAGCCTTCTAATAAAGCTTTGAACTTAACCCAGACCTTAGTGGGATAACCCTTTTTTTTAAATTATGGAAAATAAACACACCACAAAATTTACCAACTTAATCATTTTTAAGTGTACAGTTCTGTAGTGTTAATTACATTCACACTGTTGTGTAACCATCACCACCGTCCATCTCCAGAACTTTTTCATCATGCAAAACGGAAACTCTATACCCATTAAACAATAGCTCCCCATTCCACCCTCCCCCTAGACTCTGGCAACCACCACTCTACTTTCTGTCTCTGAGTTAGACTACTCTGGGTAACTCATATAAGTGGAACCACACAGTATTTGTCCTTTTGTGTCTTGCTTACTTCACTTCACATGATGTCCTTAAGGTTCCTCCACGTTGTAGCATGCATCAGAATTTCCTCCCTTTTTAAGGCTGAATATTATTCCATTGTATGTATATACCATGCTTTGCCTATGCATTCATCTGTCGATGGACACTTAGCTTGCTTCCACCTTTTGGCTACTGTGAATGCTCCTGCTATGAACGTGGTGTGCAACTATCTCTTTGAGACCTCGCTTTCAATTCTTTTGCCTATATACACAGAAGTGGAATTGCTGGATCACACGGTAGTTCTATGTTTAATTTTTTTTGAGGAACCACCATCTGTTTTCCACAGAGGCTACACCATTTTTCATTCCCACCAACAGTGCAAAAGGGTTCCAATTTCTCCACAGCCTCACCAACACTTCTTATTTCGGGTTTTCTTTTTTTATAGTAGCCCTCCTAACGGGTGTCAGGTGATCTCTTGCTGTGGTTTTGATCTGCATTTCTCTAATTAGTGATGTCAAGCATCTTTTTATATGCTTATCGGCCATCTGTATATTTTCTTTAGAGAGATGTCTTCAAGTCCTTTGCCCATTTTTAATTTGGGTTATTTGTTTTTTTGTTGTTGAGTTATAGGCTCAGTGGGATAGTCTTGATTCTAAAATGCATTAGTATATTTGGAAGCAAATTATGCAATTACTTTCTCATATGTAATCTGTCAGTTTATTTTATTCCTGTACTACATCAAAGCCTCTGATCAATATTTAAAGAATGATCCCACACAAATAAACTTGATGAATGCCTGACATATTTCAGATACTATAAAAGAGGTGGTGGTGATTCAAAATAAGATTCAGTCTTGTCTTTAAGAAATATTTCCCAGAAACTAGTTAAGGTATAAATCAGACTGAAAGTTAGTTCTTTAAAAGAGGTTGAAATGTTAATTTTATGTCATGTATATTTTACTACAATAAAGAAAGAGGTTCAAGCAAACTATTAGTGAAACAAAGAGGAAAGATTAGCTCTAACTGAAGACGGCACTGAGGATGGCTAGGATTTCCACTGATCCTAATGAATGAGGCGTGGGGAGACAGGCTCCACTTCCCCAGGAACACCCCAGGAAGACCACGTGCAGGCCACAGGGGCAGAGCACTCAGGGAGCAGCGAGGGTTACGACAAGCAGTGTGTCCATGATAGAATGGGGAACAACAATGTAAAGGCAGAAGAGAGCCCGAAAGGGGAGGAGAGGCCCTTCATTCACCAGGTCAGAGGCACAGGCCAGTCACAGGCAAAGGGGGAGCAGGAAGAGTGTTGAGGAGGGACAGACAGGGGAGTGCGAAAGTGAGCACAAAGTCAGTAAGGAGGCCACCGTACCTGCCCAGGCTTGAGGTGAGGAGGGCAGGGACAGGGCAAGGCCAGGGCAGAGGGCTGGGGGAGGGGGCAGGAGGGAGAGAGACTCAACAGCACTTATGAGCCGAGAGGAGGGAGACAGCACATTGGGGGTGGCGTCTGAGGTTCTTAGAACAAAAAGCCCAGCCTAGAACAGCAGAGTGCAGATCCTGAGGAGAGCAAGGGAACTACCAGCACTATCAGTTTTTGAAGAAAACTCCCAGTGTTCCCCTAAGCCCCTCTCAAATTCTATAAGTGTCAGACACAAAGCTTGTTTTGCTTTTCTTTTTTTCTTGCCTGTCAACACCTGTCACTCCTGGAAGCTGGGGTCTCCTGGAGCAGCACCTGTGTTTCCAGCTCTCAGTCTCTCTTCAGAGGGGTTGGCTCACGCTTGCATGGGCACCGCCGGGTCACCACCCACACCCACCGGCCGTGTGGAGCACAGGCAGGGGGGAAGAGAAGGCCGAGTTCCCCTCCTCTTGATTCTAGCCAGCACAGCTCTGCATGGCTCAAGAACAGCTGGACGATGGCTTTTTGCAGAATTCCTAAAGTCTCAAAGCTGCCAGGCTGACTCCCAACTCACCACCGGCCCCTCTATCCATTCTGCTTTCATTCAGCAGTTTGATAAAACACACATTGTTAGCCTTCAGTTTTGTTTTTCTTTAAAAGACAAATAATTCACAGTATTTTGGTCTTTTTTAGCAGTTTCTATTTCCTACATTCTAAGTTAATTTCATTACTCTCGTTTCCAAACTTTCCACCTTTAGCTGTGGACCCTAATCAAGTACAAAAGTTCTTTATTCAAAGGCCTGGCACTGACAAGAGAACAGAATGGCTGCTTCGCTCCAAATACATATGACAACTGGCGTAAAACCAACCTCCTTCTTGTTTTTGGCTGTAGCATCACATTCACTGTTTTCAGGCTTCCTCAGGTGCTTCCACCTTCCTCCTTGGTCAAAAGTGATCATAGTCTGGACAGAATTATCTGAATGGGACAAGAGTGATATTCAGCCTGATACATTGGAAGCACCCTATTAAATTCAGTTTATCATTGCATAACCCTCTCCTAACTGAGCCTACTTAACACCATTAGAACCCTGGAGTCCCACAAGCTTCTAACATCCAACAAAACGGCTTCGTGGGGTGAGTAACTGAGCAGCACTCCAAATATGATATTGGAGGAAGGCCTCCCACCTGAACAGGACCCAACTGATTCCAGAAATCATCTGACACTTTTGGAAAAACACACCTTTTATCTCCTTGCCAACACAGACAGGCTGACGTCCATTCTCTTCCCCTGCTTCCTGGCCTTGGAAGCAAAGTCTACCCTGGGAAGGCCTCCTAATCCTCACTGAGAGAAGGCCATGGTACCGGGCTTGTTTCAGGGAATCTCAAGATTTGAATGTCTCTGCATTAGTCAATTAATAACTCCTAATTTTTGTCCTTCCACTACTCCAGATCCTATCCCTCTTATATATTTTCTTTTTTTTCTCATGTCTCTTCCCCATTCTCTGTTTTCAACGATACAAACTGTCGCAGGTTTAAATTCAGAAATAACACACTTTGAATTTTCCAAGGAAAATCTAGAAAGCAAATGATGGAAAATTCGTTTATTTAATAAATATTTACTGCATGCCCACTATGTGAAAACTGTTGTAAGCTTCTGGAAATATATGAGTGAACAAAACAGAAAAAAACTTTGTGAAGTACACATTCTACCAGGGTGAGACAGACAAACGCCAGACATTGTAAATAGGTAAATTATACAGTAGGTTAGAAAATAAGTGCTGTGGAAAAAACTTGCATGGTTACAGGGAAACTGAGTGTGTGTGTGTGAGCTGGGGAGGGCAGACTGAAATTTAAAATATGGCAGTCAGGGCAGGACTTATTCAGAAAGCAACATACGAGCAAAGATGGAAAGGAGGAAGGTGTCAGCCTGGCAGATATCTGGGGAAACAGAGAGAACAGTCAGTGCAAATCTCCAAACCATGAGTGTGTGCACCTGGCGCGTTTATGGGCTGGCAGAGGGCTGAGTGACGAGAGCGGAGGAGAGAAGCGTTGGAGGCGAGGTTAGGGAGGAAAGAGGGGGCCAAGAGCACTTAGGACCTCGTAGACTGCAAGGTCTCTACAAAATAAAAACACACGTTCCCCAGCTCCTACCAAAAAATAAATACATAAACAAAACCTTAAGAGTCTTTGTACTTCAGAGTGACGCGTTTATCTGTGTAACTGGGCCTTAGCAAAGGTGAGCTCTGCAGAACCACTGAGAGGAACACAAGAGGAACCCTCTCCACAAGGAGGAAAGAGGAAGGGGTTCAAACCCAGCTCCTTCCTGTAGGCCTGAACCTCCCAATAGAGAAGACTTCTTCTATAAACTAAACAACACAGCACCCAAAAAATCTTTCTTTCTACCTGCTGTTGCTTTGTTCTTTCTTAGTTTTATTTGCCGTAACTTATTTAAAATAGAGAGCCAGAATTCACATGGGTTGGCCTGTTGGCCAGGCAAGCAGCATTACTGAGTGGGCAGGACCATCAGTCTCCCCAAAGGCCTCAACTCCCAGTATGTTCAGCTGAAGAACAGCTGTGCCAAGACTCACCTTCAGAGAGCACACTTGTTATATAGACCCCGCGGAGGGAGGTCACATTGGTAAAGTCCGTCTCACCACCCGTGGTGGTGTAGAGATGTCGGTCCAAGGACTTGGAATATACAATGCCTCGATCGTCTGAGGTAAAGATTGTGCCAAATCCGGTATCTGAAATAGGCAAACAAACAAAAACACTAAGTTTTGGGGGGGAACAGAGAGAAAACAACAGTCTAACCATGCACATGACTGACTGATGGCACACATTAGCCAACTGTCTCTCTTCGTGATGTAGACGCAGACCTGAGGTTTGATACTCAAGCTCTTCGTGTCCATCTTTAATTCTAATACCCAGCTTAGTGTTTGGAATATGGCAGATGCTGAGTTTGTTAAATGAATTAATCTGAAGCTACAGAAAAGCTCTTCCCTGACACATTTTGGTGGCAGAGACACTGTATTTAGATTCATATCATACGCATCTCTAAACCTTTATACTCCAGAACAATGCTTCTCAAACTATCTGTGGTGAAAAATCAATGTTTATATTTCCATTATGTCACAAACCAATGCTTTTGTAAAATATAATAAAAATTAATCACTAGAAAAATAAAATACAAAAGACAAAATATAATCTTCAACTTTTCAATTAGATTTAATACAGATAAAATTACTTTGCCAAATGTCTACAAGAGTTTCTAAACATCTGCTCTTGCTTTCTGTATTCATTTGGTAACAAATAGCTTGCAAATCAGTACCAGTCTTCAGACCATTTTTTGAGCAGCATTGCTCTAGAACACTTGAACATACACATAAACCATATTAGAATGTCAAAACAAGTGCCTTTTAAACAGAGGCTCCATATTATTGCTAAGACAGAGTACGCAGTGGGACACTAATAAATTCCTAGGATAAGAGGAAAAATTGACATTTAAGAAGCAAAGCTACTCAAAGTAGGGCTTGAAGCTTGCATCTCCATGCTTAAATCTCTATGCTTAAATCTCAAGGGTGGGCCACTAAAAAGCTCTTACCTCCAGGCTCATCTACATGCATGAACACCATGTCATCATTGGCTGCTAGAATAGAATAGAATTGTTCCTGCCCCACAGAGGGGAGCTGGGCCATGCTCCATGTGTCCCCTTGATCTGTTGACACATGAATCCTTCTTGTTGTATCCTGGAACAAATGCCAATATTTACCTTTTTAATTTTCTGTCAAGATGCCATGTGCAGGGACATGAATAGGAACATTATTATTAATAATTATAAGTATCATTATCCCTTTCCTCACTGGGTACAACTGTGCTAAATGAAAAGTCCCAATACCAATTACCAAAGCAATTTCTAACCTCTAGCAAAGTTCCAGGCAATGGAACAATCCCTTCTATTTTAAGGAAGGCTATCTTGACTTCCTCTTTGGTTTCTTCATTCTGGTATGGCCCTATAAGATATCATCCTCCCAACCTCTGGCATTTCAATTTCCTTCAAGAGAGCTAAGGGTTTGATGGGACCATCATTAGTTTGGCTTTATAACCATTTGCATATGCTTGCTCAGATAATTCTTAAAATGATGACTGCTGCATAAAAGTTTGGTCCCTTTGAGATAGTCCTGGGATAATCCAAAGAATCAGATAATTAAGGGTCTAGAAAATGGAGATGATATCTGGCTTGAGAGATTACAGGGGAAGTCAGGATGGGACCCGCCTCCTCTTTAAGGAAGTCTCTCAGAACAGCCATAAGGAAGGGAACCTGCAGAGGCTGGGAAGAGGCCAAGGAGAGTCAGAAATTAATATAAGGAAGGCGATCAGGGAGTATTTAGCTGTTAAAAGGAGTCTTTTAAGCAGGCAATTAACACCTACTCTCTGATAAATAGTTTAAAACAGCTACTAGACACATTTAGCCAGGGCATAAGAATTAGTCTCAGAGCCTCCTTACATTAAATACTCTTTAAAGTTCAGTGACAAGTACATTTAACTTATTTTTCTAACTCATATCTAGATGTTTCCTTCCAATCTTACTCTGTTATAGGCAGAAACTGGAGTTCAAAAGTACACACTAGAATTTAAATTTTGTAGATGGTAGCAGCATAGTGTAGGAGGCGACAAAACAGAGGCTACCTCTGGATCAGACAGCCTGACTCCCGCCAGGGTTCCACCCGTGCATGACCCTTGGCAAGTTACTCAATTTCCTCAAATAAAAACTGAGATAACAGTATTAGCTCATAGGGTTGTTGGGAGGATTATTACAAAATTGCTGAGGGAGTTATCTATAGTTACTGTGTCTACTTCCCCATCTCCAATTCTCTCTGAACTCACTCTAATCAATCTTTAGCCGCAGTACTCCAAAGAAACTGCTTTTGTCAAGGTCACTAACTCCTTGGATAATTCTCAGAACTCAGCCAACTCAACTGAGATCAACTGAGTTTAAAATAGCTGATTACTTCCTCCTTCTTGCAACAGTTTTTTCACTTGGCTTTCGTGACAACACACTGTCCTACTCCCCCTACCTTACTGGTCTCTCCTTCTCAGTCTTCTTTGCTGGGTTCTCCACCTCTTCCAAACCTTTAGGCATTGGGGTGCTTCAGAGCGTCCTCAGTCCTCCCACCTCTTCTCTACCTACTCATTCTTCCAGAAGATATCATCTAGTCACATGGCTTTAAAGACCAAGTAATTTTGGGAGATTCATACACCCAAATGCTTACTTGACATTTCCACTTAGATATCTGTCTAATAGGCACCTCATACCCAAAACTGAATTCTTGATTTTCCTTCCACGAACCTGCTTCTCCTGGTGCCTTTGCCATCTTAGTAAACGGCACCTCCATTCGCCCAGTTGCTCAGGCCAAAGACTCTAAAGCTATCCTTGGTTCCTCTCATTCTCTCACAACCCACATCTAATCCATCAGCCATTCCTGTTGGCAATATGTTCAAAAATCTACCCACAATCTTACCACTTCTCCCCTCATCCACTGCTAACAGCCTCGTCCAACCCACCATCTCTCTCACTACTCCAACAGCCTCCCAGCTGCTCTTGCTGCTTCCACTCCTACCCCGTCAGGCTATTCTGCACACAACTATTCTGTCAAAAGAGAAGCCAAATTATGTCATTCCCCTGTCACAACCCTTTCACAGCTTCCCAACACACCAAGAACAAAAGCCAAAGACTTAATCATGAGCTACAAAGGCGCTGTGTGACCTGGCCACTTGCTCCCTGTCTTCAGTGCTTCTCTGTGCTCCAGCCATGCTGCCCTTCTCACTTTTTTTCAATATTTCAAGCACGCTCCAGTCTGAGGGTCTCTGCACTTACCACTTCCTCAGCCGAGATGTCCAGACAGCTATGCTCTCCCTTAAGTCAGGTCCCAGAGAGCCTAGCCAAACCACCACATCTAAAACAGCTCTGCTCCAATTCCCGTCACTTTCCATTTCCTTACTCTGCTTTATATTTCTTCATAGCTTTAATCGCTACCTAATGTTACATCATATGTCTTAGTTTAGGATCTATCTCCCTACTTCAATATAAGCTCTGAGAGCAGGACATTCATCTGTTTTGTTCACTGCTATATTCCTGGGACCAAGAATAGTTGTACCTAGTATAACTAGGTACTCAATTAACGTTATCTATCACTATTATTACTATTACTGGATAATGAGCAAGTGGATTGTTTTCTTCAGCTATCCACATCTGAGTAAAGCCCAAACACTGGGTCTACATATCCCAAAACAGATACCAGAATTCATGTGGTGACAACAGGCCAAAGGGCAGAGGAGTCAACCAACCTCTATAAAAGAGGCATCCTCAAATCTTACAGTGACACTAAATCTCGCAAAAAGGCAGGAAACTCTGCCAGTACAAGTAGTAAAAGGGATCTATTTGAGGCATATTTACAGAAATATCACAACCCAAAGAAAAGAGGTAAACACTCACCTTATCAGCCATCACAGAGGCAAAAAGGAAACGTCCCCCAAGACCAAACGAGTAGATTTTCACACCAATGGTTTTGAAGCTTTTCCCAAAGTCTGAAGTTCTCCATAATTCCAGGGCCCCAAGGTCAGCTTCTTAAACAAGACAAAACATTAATTAAAATTTCCCTGACCAGAGAGCCTCTAGTTCAGAACAACTGTTTTAGAATTGTTCTTAATTTTATAGCTAAATTAGGATTTTTAATCCTATGCACATCAATCAAGTGACAGTATAAATGTGATATGGCATTAGACATAGGAAATTCACATCTAGGTTTTATTTTATCCATGTGAGGTTTTACACTGGACAGAAAGAGTTTACATATGTGAAACATAAACAAGTACCTGGACAAAGAAAACAGTTCAGTGTTTACCAGGGGAGTGGGGTGGCGGGGCACAGGGAGTGAAGGGGAGCACTTATTGGTGACAGTCAAGAAATAATGTACAACTGAAATCTCACATTGATTTTAACTATTATGAACTCAATAAAAAAAAGCAAAATGTAAGGTATACTACAACAAAATGTACTAACAATCTCAAGAATTATTACTGAATGACTTAACTCACAAGTCCATTTTTAGTAAAACAACTTCATATTTCAAAAAAAAAAAGAAAGAAAGATAGAATTTACTTAATTCCAATACAGCGTTGCATAAAAATATCAAAGCCACAAGCATCCTGCTTTACTTTCTTTAGGACATCGTTGAAATTATCTTATTCTATTTTAAGCTGTCTTGTTTGAGTTTTGGTTTTCTTGTTGATCACCCAACATCCCTACTTGAACTGAAGACACTTGGGTGTCTTGTTCTCTCCACCCTCAGAACAGGGTTTTGCATACTATAGCCGGTGCTCAAGTGAATGAACGAATAAATGAAATGCATTTGCTGAATGAATAAACGAAAGATTTTGCTCTCTGCTTCGAGACTGTCACTGACTGGGAAGTCAATGGCTTCCACCAACACAAACACAGTCCACGCACTTTTGCAGAAATCACTATTCATTTCAATTTGTTACTGCTTGTAGCCTAATATTTATTTTATGTAAATACATTGCTAAAATTAAGTATACTGTCTCCATGTACAGCCAGCATTTTTATTTGTTCTAGGCACAGTATAATAATTTGGTTGTACTTTCAAGATATGAAAAATCATTAACCACTATCTTTAGCTACTGACATTACTGGAGAATGGAAGGATGTTTGATGTTTCTACCTCCTAGAAGCCAGAATATTCTACTATGAGTGGACAGCAGGACACTCTTTTCTGGGACTAAGACATACTTACTGCAGGAGCCGTTCACATGGGTGGTAAAGAAGATGGTGTTCTCTGATCCCCTACAATGAGGCAAAGACAGGGAGAAGATGTGGTTCAAGACTGCTAATGGATTGTGCCAAGCGTAGTGACGAAGCCCCCAGCAAGTCTGACAAGCCTCCACAGGCACTGGCTGAAACAGCCTTCTCGGATGCTATGCCTCTGCCTCTCTCACAGCCTCGCCAGGCAAGGCAGCCCCCGGCCTGGCCCCAGGCATTTTCCACAGTCCACGACTGCTTTATGCGAATGCTTCTGGCCGGTCAAACTGATCTCCTTACACTCTCCAAATCTGCCTCTTGCTTTTGCTCATACTGTTTCCTTCTTAAAATGCTTTTCCCTTATGTAAGCAAATCTTACCCTCCCAATCTTCAGGCTCCAGCTTAAAATCTGGCTCTTCCCTGAAGCTTCCCTGTCACCCCAACTGGAAAGCTTCTCTGCTGCAAACTTGTAGAGCAGTGGTTCTCAACTAGGGGTGATTCTGCTCCCCAAGGGACATGTGTTACTAGCATCTAGTGGATGGAGGCCAGGGATGCTGCTAAACACACTACAATGCACAGGGCAGCTCCACAACAAAGAATTATCTGATCCAAATGTCCTTGGTGCCGACCGAGGTTGAGAAAGCCTGTTCTGGAGCAGTGTGCCACCCGGCCTCAGCCAGCTGGCACTCCCCCATCTCCTGTTTAGTTATTCTGACTGCACAATGTATGCCTTATCCCTCCTACTACACGACTGGCTCCTTCAGGGCAGGTACTAAGTTTCACATTTCCCCTCAGAACCTAGTTCAGGGCTGTGCAGAAGCTAAATAATTTAGTTCTTTCATTTGAATAGACAACTAGGTCAGAGGTTGAATTATTTAACTTGTAACTTGGAAAGGGAGTTTGCAGGGAACTAGATTCAGACCTGAGAGCACTTAGACACTAGCACCAGCAAAGGTGCTGCGTCTGAACAGGTTCTTTCAGAACTTTACGTTGTAAATTCCTAGAAATCAAAGATCTAAAAGGTGAGTAAACAGTTATCAGTCACACATTTATCTTATATTTAGACACTAAACAAAGAAATGAGTTACAAAAGGTAAAACAACTTGTATAGGACACAAGATAAAATACTATTTTAAAATAATTTTTTAGCTTTAAAGATGGGTTTTTTGTTTGTTTCTTTTTACTCTAGTGAAGGAAAATTGACAAAATTGTACGGTATTTGAAATGTACATCGTGGTGACCTGATACATGTGCGTAAAGATGAATTTTAATAATCAAAATTACTGCAGTCTTATTTGAACACAGCTTACATAGTTTAGGTCCATCAGGAGTGAAATAACTTGTTAACTTACTTTAAAAATTCCTTCCTTCCTGAAGGGACCATATAAGGTACAAACACAATTCACTAAAATACATAAAATGACAGCAGATGTGGCATGTGTACACAGTGGTGCTGTGAAAACCTCATTTAACCAGCATTGTCTGGAAAAGCCCCACTTTATTTAAGCAACATTTCTTTATATTTTAGCTAATCTTGGTTGACATGTTCGGCACTGTCTACATTACACGTTTCCCTGACTCCCTAAGTAGAGGACTTTGAATATTAATCTCTTCCTTGGGATTAGAGGTCATCATCGTGAACATGAACTGTGTGGACCCATAACCCGGCACGCCCCTCAGAAGTTGCTGAGGCATGTGTGCTCCCTCTATCTAGCGCCAGACCACTTCATCCTCCCAAGTTCTCTCACTTTTCACCTGTTCTTGTAGTTCTCCTGCCTGCACGCAGCCCTCGGGCAGCGGGCTCTCATGCTGGCATCTGCTTGTTGTTAGCACTCACATACCCCACCTCTGGCAGCAATCTACTACAAACTGGGAAACTAGATTAACAAACTGGCTGAAATTAGTCAACGAGAAAGAAGAAAGAGGCTCTAAACAAGGGTCTGAACCGAATCAGAATTCTGGAGGTATAAAGGCTCTTAATTCAATTCTTGCTTAACCATCCCACAAATTCCCCAGACAAATCTCCTTTCACAGAAGGAAAAAACTGAAGCAGAGAGAGGTTAAGCCACTGACGAGCAGCAAAGCCAGGTCAGAACCAAGATGACTTGACTCCTAAGTAAGAGCCGCCTCCACTACGTCATCTGTAAGCAGGTACCTGGCGGGGGTCCCACCGAGAGCAGTGAATGAGTTTGGCGCACAGACAGTGTGAGCTCTTTGGGCTTTCTTCCTGATTCCTCACTACATTCCACAACACTTAAATGGACGTCTATATGAAGGAGTGTAAATCTGGGCAAAGGGAAGTACGTAAGTCCCCAGATCAAAGCTGTATTTCATGCTGTTCCAATTATTCTGACCATTTATGGAGAATAGACCTTTTGCAGACAGCAGCTACTCAGTCATGTGCCTTGTTTTATACTTTACATTCTAACATTCAGTGAGACTAAGTCTTCTTTCCCAGGTCAAGGTCTGTGTCATACCCCTCTCTCGTATCCTTTATGGTACCCTGAAGAGTACTTGGCCCAGAGCAAGTGCTCAATATTTATTCATGTGACTTCTGGCAGCACTGTCAGGAAAGGTGGAGGGCTCTGCACAGATGGAGTCTTCTGTTACTCACCATTTGGCCAAACACACTGCTTTGTGGATTTCTTCCCATTTTCCCCCAAAATTCTTGGACACCCACAGGCCATTCTGAAAGATTATAAATGACTTATCAGAATTCCAGCTTTATCCTGTGCAGCTGCTTGTATGACCTTTAATAATTCATATCTAACCATTCAGAACAGTAAAAACACACACTCAAGTTCCATTCAAGCTGCCTGAGCTCTACAGACACACACACAGTTATGGGGGCCCCTTTGGGGTCTTGGAAGTTCAGAATAACAAATGCTTATAAAGTGCCTACTATGTGCCAGGCACTGTACCAAACGTTGCACTAGGGATAAGAGGACAAATGAGACACACTCTGCTTAAGCTCACAGTGTAACAAGTGGTACAGAAAAGAAGAAAGTTTGATACCATGTGGTGAGTGTTATGGAAACAGGGTCTCTAGGGTAAGAGTAGGGAGGGGAGGGACACTGCATCAGAGATGGCTTGTGAGGAAGACAGCTGAACTGAGTCTTAAATGATGAGCAGTGTAACCAAAAGAAGGCAAATGGGGGGGCTGAGATGTTATTGCACAAAGATAGACTAAGGCAGAGAGGTGACAGATCACTGCAGTGGGTGCAGGGAGCTAAAAGCCTTTAGAGGTCGATGGAGCATTCAAAGGTGAAGAGAGGGGTAGCAAATGGTAAGGAGAAAGGTGAGGACCAGCTCATGAGAGCCCTCCTTCTACGCCGTGCTGAGGAATCTGGTCTTTATCTTATATGAGGTACTCCAAGAAGGAAGGTGCTCTAAGCAGGGAAATGATTGGTCAGTTCTACTTTTTCAGGTGGAATACTTGGATGACAATGGAAAGATGAATTTCAGAGGGCCCAAACTAGAAGCAGGAAGAGGAGTGACTAATCAACACATTAGTTCATTAAGACTGACTGAGGCCCTAAACCACGGCTGCGGGGAAGAGACTCAGGAGGAATTCAGACGCTGGACTCAGCAGGACTGGATGACTCATCCTGTAAGGCCGGATGGAGTGTGTGTGTGTGTGTGTGTCGAAGTTGATCATTCCAGGATTCTGGTTAAGGGATAAGATGCACTGTGGAATCCTCAGCTAGTATAAGGATTAAGAAAAGAAGAGCATGTCTGAGGAAGAGAAAGGAAGAAGTCAGTCTCAGAACGAGTTTGTGGGACATCTAGCTAGAGACATCCAGGGGGCAGCAAAAGAGGAATATGAAGCCCTAGGAGGAAGCCGGGGCCAGAGGGAAGGATCTGAGAATCTCACACATCATAAGCGGTAGTTAAAACGGTAAGAGTGGAGTGGAAGAGATTGCTCAGAGGGAAGTAAGCTGCAGGGATTTAAGGGTAGGTTGGAAGGAGTTTAAGAAAGAGACCAAGAAGGAATGGTTAGAAGGTAGGAAAGAATCACAGGGAATGTGACAGAAGCCAAGCAAGCAGAGTTTTTAAAAGAAGAGATTGGTCAATACTTTCAAAAACAGATGAGACTTAATAAGATAAAGACTGACAATGTCAGTTACATTGGCAACACAAGCCTTCTGGGCTCAGATTCAGTGGCAGCGTGACAGAGATGTCCTGGTACAGGGGAAATTAAATGGGGCTGATCCAGGCAGAATTCACCTTCAGTGCTCCCACTCTCACCCACCATCTCCTTTCTTTAACTTTTCCTCCTCTGGTAATGTTCACTTCCCAGCATTTCTAACTCGCCTAATTCCACTTAGAAAGACAGGAAAGAGTCTAATGTCACCACTTTGACACTAGTGCAAATTGGTCCATCTTCTCCACTTGGAGTATTTGGACTTCAAACTTACCCTTAATTGGAAGAAATTTCAAGCATAGAAGCACTTTGTGCCTAGCTCTTCCTGAGGATAGTCTGTTTAAGATACTTAGTAATGAAGATGAGGTGGTCAAAGAATCCATGGTTTTCTCCATTCCTGTGGGGTCTCTTTGCTCCCTTGAAGGGCCTTCAGCTCAAGCTGCTGGAGGTCAACTTCCAGGAATTATTGTTCTAAGATCTGAAGCTTACCCAGCAGGCTAGTCTCCTTCCTGTAGCCTCTTTTGGCTAAGCTGAACTCCGACCTCCTTGATCCCTCCTGCCTTATCTCTGCTCAAAGATCTGCCCACAGAAGGCCCAGGACCCAGACTTCTCTTCCAGTGCCCTTCATCCTCTCTTTGCCCAGCCTGACTTGTTCACATTTGATGATCCTGTTTCTGTCACCAGAACAGCTCTCAAATTATACTGTGCAGTGGGCTTAGCTGGGGAGCTTGTTAAAAATACCAGCCACCTCACAACCAAAAATCATTCCCTTATTATATCTGAATCGGGAATTGCATCTTAAATCAGCCTCCCAGGGGTTTCTATCTGATGTTGCTGGTCAGTAGACCACACTCTAACAAATAAGATGAGAGAGAGCCATATAAACACAAAGTATAATTATAATTATCACAGTCTAGCAACTCAGCCATTTTGGCCCTTAACATCCATGATAAAGGAGACTGGTTCTGCAGGAAAGGAAGGCCGAACATGCTCCTCAGGGAACTTTCAGATGTCAGTTGCAAGGCTTGGGAGGGACACTGGTTTCCGGGGAAAATATAGGAATGTGGTAGGGGGCGCCAGGATTGAAGACTCTGGCTATTCAATACATGAGTGTCAAAGACAGAAATCAAGATGCTTTATATACTGAGGAACTAAGAAAAAAGAAACAATTAGAAAGACGTGGTTTGGCCATAGGAAAGGAACAATCACAACATGAGGAGCCTGACAATCTGTGCTATCCCTTGCAGCACAAGGATGACTACAGTAAACTGTTTTCTAATCTATTATTAAAAAAACTGTATTAACAACTAGACATTATACTCTTCTGGAATAGATAGTCCATGAAAATTGTGCACTTTACCAAATAGGAAAAAAGTGCAAAAAATACATACTTTATGTTGTAAGAAGTCACTAGACAGCAGTCCAATACTAAAGCCTATAGGGTCCTTTTCAGACAGTATATTTTGAGACTATAACAATGCAAAAGGCAAGACAAGCTCCTCCACTAGACTTACGTCAGTGCTGAGGGCGAGAAGATGATCCGAGTTCTGAGGGCTGTACATCATCTGGGTGAGGGGGTGGAAAGGGAGATTGGTCTGAACAAAGTTCTTTGCAAAATCTGAGGATCTGAAGATTCTTCCTCCATGGCTTCCTCCAGACACCTCTGCTGTTAAAATCACCTGATTAGGAAGAGGAAAGCTCAGATTCAGGGTAAATACTATAAAAGCACAGGAATTTCTTGTACATTTTCACCAGACATTAGTTAAGAAAATTTTCGTTCCAAAAATAAAAGGAATTATGACAATAGATTAGTTGGTGTACTCCAATCTCAAGCATTAGTCTTATTGAAAAATACTATCCTGAATTGGGCTAGTGCATCATACCTATGAATTTGAGCCTGGTCAGTTTGAGATTAGCCAGTTTCCCAAAAGACTAAAATGTTGTCTTAAGGAGTATACATTGTAATGCTAAACAGCTGCCATGTAATTATGAAGCGTTTTGGTGCATCTTGGACAGGGATCAAAAAAGAACCTGAGTGCTGAATTCCATTCTTTTGCAATCAGTACTAAATTACGTTTAATTTTAAAACAAAGTAACAGTAAACTAAAGATATTGCTGTGTATCACTGGACCATTCTAATACTAATATCTGACAGCTCTGCATGTGGTATCAAGCTTAGCTCTCTAAATGCATGAATAAGTCTCACCTTTCCAGAGTTCTCAGGACCAATGGCCATGCCAAATTCAGTCCGAATGAAGGTGTTATTGATGAGATTTGTAATATCCTTAAAGTTCTTTCCATAGTCCTCACTGAGAGGAAGAAAAACAAGACAAATTTAGAATGCACTGGTCATGGACATTGCTGGGGTCCGACTGCTTCCCGTCCCCCTTTCCAGGGACTCTGTGGAGGCACTCACTCTGCCCGAACAGTCACCTGCCTATGGGGAGCTGCTTCCATCCCTCGCTCCAGCGGTGGGCCTGATTAGTCTCAAGGAAGTTCTACCCCCTCACCCGGCGATGGGGTCAGGAATCAGGGAGTGATGCAGGTTGAGCCAATAAGGCAAAAGGGGGAAATCTAGGGTCTTTTAGGAAATACGTTTCCTCACACTTAAGACAGCCACCTGACGAAATAGTCTGTCTTCCTTTAGACCAGTGGTCTCAACCAGGGCATGTTTGTCCCCCACTCCGCACCATCCCACCTCCTTGCCGCAAACACTTGGTAATGTCTGGAGACATTTTTGATCATCACAATTCAGAGCTGAGGTGCTACTGGCATCTAGTGGGTAGAGGCCATGGATGCTGCTAAACATCCTACAATGCACAGGACAGTTCACAACAACCAAGAATTATCTGGCCCCAAACGACAATAATGCCAAGGTTGAGAACCCCAATGTTGTAGTATGTGAACGCAAAGCAAAAAATTGCTATGGGGGGCCGGCCGGGTGGCGCAGCAATTAAGTGTGCATGTTCCGCTTTGGTGGCGTGGGGTTCTCCAGTTCGTATCCCGGGTGCGGACATGGCACCACGCGGCACGCCATGCTGTGGCAGGTGTCCCACATATAAAGTAGAGGAAGATGGGCACGGATGTTAGCTCAGGGCCAGTCTTCCTCAGCAAAAAAGAGGAGGATTGGCAGATGTTAGCTCAGCGTTAATCTTCCTCGAAAAAAAAATCGCTTTAGGCATTTTGACGCAATGAGAGTACAACTTGAAGATGAAGCCAATATAAGTGGAGAGCACTGCTGAGGTAATTCTGGAATTTCAGAGAGGCAGAGCCCACGACACTGGACTGAACCAACACTGAAGCCCGTCCTTCCTCTGTATTTAGTTATGAGCCATTAATTCCCTTATTATTTAAGCTAGCTTGACTTGGGATCTCTGCTAAATGTAGCCAAAGGCCTCCTAACTAATCTATTAATGCACCGTACCAGTGATAAAACTGTAAGTTCAGTAGCAAGAGTCCTGAAGTTCCCTCCCCCACCGCCCCTGCCTCCCCAGAGGTTGTCACCCGTAGGCACAAGTCTCCAACGCACGCAGCACACAAAACAAACCAGGAAAAACAAACTTAATCTCAGGTCTTGGGTTCTCAAAGCTTTTCCCGAAAGTTCATTCCAACACTATCTTTGAGACGTATTTGAATCCACGTTTAGATTTAGAAAAATAAAAGCAAAAAAATCAGTAGCTGTCTAACTCTGACAGGTTTAATACCATGTACAGTTCTCTTAAAACATGATACAGAATGCTAAATCTTAACATTCATTAAATTTGAATGTTCATCAGTGAAGACCACTGTGTATTGCAAATTAGTTGCCCAGTGATCAATGCAATGAGCAGTGGTCTTCGCTGGTAGAATATATGACTTAAAAGATGGTACAAATTTTGGCAGCAGCCTCAACAGATAAAGAATCACGGATCCATAGAACATGAGAGACGCAAGGGACTGCAGAGAACATCTTGTCCAATTCTCTCATTTCACAGATGAGAAGGTACAAGGGAGGCAATTTATCAAAAGTCAACCAGTTAATTAAGGGCAAAATTCAAACTATAATCCAGTTCTCTTAACTCTCAGCCCCAAATTAGAGACAATTTTTAATTATTTCTGAGGAGTTTTTCTCTTACAACCTGCAGTCTTCCTCCCTCTTGCCAGGGCTTGTGGCCTGGCAGCAGAGATGAGCTAAGAGGAAGCTGAGAGAGACTGGAGGGAAGCATCTTGGGGTGTCTGCACAGGTCCCCGACAGTATGCTAAAGCAAACTACACGTGGCTTTAGCTTTTCTCAATCACCTTACCATCTCTTAGCACACACACAGAGAAAATTCCTAGATAAATAAAACAGGGATTAGGCACTACCCAACAGATTCCTATACTACCCTCTTTTGGCTGTGGAGTACAAGAAGAGCTCTTATCTTCCCGACAGCAGACCAAGAGAGGTGCGTAAACAACTCCTAGCTCCACACTGCAACACATCACCAACCGCTCAGACAACCTTCCACAGGGGTTTGCAGCAGCTTGATTACCACCAGCTTACAAACCTCCCCTCCTTCATGATATCCCCCTGGAACCTCCACAGCCCTGTTGGCAAGCCTTCTTGCTTTTTAAGAACTAGGCACAACAAACACGTCCCTGCTCTTCAGAAAAAGAAAGAAACAGCAAAACAAAAAATCATCTGCTACAACACTCTGGTACTTTAGCCAGTTATACAACTGGAACACAAAGGACTAGTATCAACCTGCTGGGACTTAAGTAGGGGTCTGTCAAGGCCATGTTGGATCCAGGATATACTTTAACATAACACTTCATTTAAAAGTAACTTTATTTTCTATCAGCATATATATCAGCATACAACATATCCCATGGAGAGGAAATCAATGAAACACCTTGAAAAATGTCTACTTTTCAAATTCCATATGATAATTAACAGTTATGAATAGCAGTCACGCCAGTTAACAAAACCCTGTGAAACCATCTGCTTTAGATACAAGTCTTTTTTAATAACAATTCTACACATGAATCCTAATATCTGCTCTTTCTGGTTCCCAAAAGTAAATGATCACTTTTGCATGTACGTGTGGTGTAAACATGTATAAGAATACGCACGTGTTTATAACTCAAGAAAATAGTACTAGAATACAAATATTTTTGGAACAAAGCCTAATACCCCCAAAGAACTAGAAAAATCTAGACATTATTAAAATAAACGAAAAAAAAAAAGAAGTAGGGGCTGGCCCTGTGGCCAAGTGGTTGAGTTCACACGCTCTGCTTTGGCGGCCCAGGCTTTCGCCAGTTCAGATCCCGGGCATGGACATGGCACCGCTCATCAAGCCATGCTGAGGTGGTATCCCACACAGCACAACCAGAGGCACTCACAACTAGAATATACAACTACGTACTGGGGGACTTTTGGGAAAAGAAGGAAAAAAAAACACTGGCAACAGATGTTAGCTCAGGGCCAATCTTACAAAAAAAAAAAAAAAAAAAGAAGTAATCATCACATGGACTTCTGGCAAGAGAGAGTACCAAAACTCCTAGCTAAGATGACGCACTCAAAGTGTTTCTTCCAGAAGACTCAGACGTTGACACTCAACCCAAATGTCAATAACCAAGAATTACAGCCTTGTTTTTGAGCACTTTTCATTAACAACATATACGGACTTGTGACATCAGGCATTTGAGCTGCAGACATTCATGAGAAGTAAGAGTAAAGCGTCCTACACTATCTCAGAGAATCTTACACTTTACTTCTCTCAACAATTAAACAAGCTCAGATATCCTTGTTTGAGTTGCTTTTGGGCCTAATCATTTCTCTATTCCTTTAGTTCATTTTTGCCATGATTAAGTCACTATAAATAGCAACATAAAAGCAACAAGGATGACAACAAATTCTTAAAAAAATAATTATAATTTTGTAGTTTTCTCTAATTGAGAAAGCTTATACAGTCGATCCTCATTATTCATGAGTAATTTGCCTTCTCAGTAAAATTTATTTGTAACCCCAAATCAATATTCGGGCACCTTTGGAGTCATTTGCAGACATGCACAGGGTGGTGAAAAATCTGAGTCACCCAGTGCACACGTTCCCCAGCTGAGGTCCAACAAGAGGACGCTCTGCCTTCTCACTTCAGCTCTTATACTGTAAATAAGAATCTTCTTCATGGTCTATTTAGTACCATGCATTTTACATTTTTGTGCTTTTTGTTGGTGCTTTCGCTACTTCAAATAGCCCCCAAGGATAGTGCTGAGGTGCTGTTTAGAGTTCCTGGGCACAAGAAGGCTTGGATGTGCTTTGTGGAGAGAATACTTGAGTTAGATAAGCTTCTTTCGGGCATGAGTTGGTTGTGAGCTCAATGTTAATGAATCAACAATATACATATTAAATAAGGTATCTCTAAACAGAAACACACATAAAACAAGGTTACGTATTGCACAATTGATGAAAATGAATGTTGTGACCAGAGGTTTGCAGAAACCTAACTCCGTATTTCCCCGAGGAGCAAGGGTTCTGTATTCACTCTGTACCCATGGAGACTTTGTAGAACATAACTATTGTGAATAATGAGGATTGACTGGGTTGAGATTTCTAGTTAAAAGATCCATAGGGAGAATGTAGCTTATTAAAACGTGCCAAAAGAACCACAGACATGAAATCATTACCAGGTAAAATTGGCAGAATTTGAATTTACATTAAACTAAACTCCCAATAATTCAGTCTCTTTTTTCACCCCAACTGTCTAATGCTACCTTACGTGTTTTGTTTTTTTTTTTGAGGGGAAAGAGTTGCCCTGAGCTAACATCTGTTGCCAATCTTCCTCTCTTTTTCATTTTTTTTCCCCCTCCCCAAAGCTCCAATACATAGTTGTATATTCTAACTGTAAGTCTTTCTAGTTCTCCTGTGTGAGCCACTGCCACAGGATGGCTACCCACACACAAGTGGTGTGGTTCTGAGCCCGGGAACCAAACCCGGGTGGCTGAAGTGGAGAGCACTGACCTTTAACCACTAGGCCATCAAGGCTGGCTCTCTGTGTTTTTATTTTAATATTTTATTGTGTTCAATCCTTACTGGGAAAGGATGCATGCTTTCTGTGGAAATTTTTAAAATACAAGTGGGAAAATAAAGACGGTAAGATGACGCAAATAAAATCACAGAATTTTTTATCAGAAGGAAGATGAGTTCGTATCTGGGCTCCTTATCTTGCTTTGATTGACAAGACAACTCTAAGAATAGGTATTTTCATGGGAATATTTCCTAAGTGATTAAAACCACCTAGTTACATGATTTTTATATGCCCCAAGTTTGTACAAGTGAAGTTGTAGTAAAATGCCACCATCATACATTTTAATAGACTTTTTCTTTAAGAAAAAAAAAAGCAGAGAAATACATTTTATAAATGGAATTTATGCTAACCTTGTAACTAAAATATGCAATCACTGTTAGTAACCTACTGCAGTGCAAACTGAACCAAGCATGTCATTAAAAAGGCTGTCACACAAGACGCCTTGGAGAAGCTGGTCACTGTATTTGCTTTAACATCTCTTGTACACCTTTAAGTTACTCTTTTATTTAACCTCAAGTAACATCCTGAAAAACTTACACTGACTATGGAATAAATTTTAACATGAAATTTCTTAGAGATTCCCTTATTAATTTCCCAAATTTGAACAACTCTCAATAAGAAATAAAAATCACAAATCAAACAGCCCAGCAGTTTTGTGGTAATCCGGTACAGAATTCTGGTGCAGAATAATGCTCACGTGTGCTTCACTATGTTGATCTTACAATGGAAAGTTAGACTCAAGAGGCCATAAAACAAAAAGGTGCAAAACATCGTTTAGTTGCCAAAAATCAAATCATCATCTAAACTATAGCTAGTTTATTTCCTTTTTAACTTCATATTTGCAAGTGAGAGGTAAATACACTTTACAATCTATTATGTGAATTCTCCTTAACAGAGAATAAAAATTTATACTATTCCAACATGATGTCTTTAAATGGGAGATATTAATATATTATTCAATTTTACCTAATCATTAATGCCTAAGGACTTTATTATCTCCCAAATCTTTCAACGATTCTTTTTCACAACCTAAAGTATACTCCCCATAACTCAGCACAGGGAACAGCGACAGCTTCCTTCTATTCCGGTGGGGCTCCATGCCGCACTCTCAGAGAGGGGCACGTGATCAGCTGCCTTTTATTGAATCCCAAGTAAACCTTTGACCTCATAAGATTTAGCAGAGAAAGTTAATCCAATAAATAATAATCATTAAAGCTGTGAAAAACAGCAGAGTCTTCAGAGTGGATTCAAGAGGCTTTTATTTTATTTCTCAGTTGGGTGACCTCAGCATATTCAGGACTCATTTTGATCAAACTGCTCCCTCCCTTTCCCATTTCTAAAGCAACATGTGCCTCTTGGCTGGGGGTTCAACAACATGAGTCATTTCAGACTAGGCCAGCCCAGATGGAGAGGTAACAAGGCATATTTACAGTTTCCACCTAAACTCTGGAAGAGTTTTCACTTCACAGCACGGTGGAAATAATTAATATTCAAAATGACCTTGGTAAAAAGAAAAAAACCCCTGCCGTGCAACATGAAGAGAAAGAACTGTAGTAACATGATACTATACCAGAAACAAATAGGACTGCTCTCTAGTTAAGTGTATGTTAGGGGCTTCTCACAAGACCAAACAAACACAGGATGAAAAAGGTCGGAATCAGACTGTGGTAGGTATTTAAATGGTAACATAGTGATACTGTTTCTGGTTTGCTTTTGGTTGTCTTAAAGTAAGCATAATACCGAAAAGCAAAAGATGGGGGAAAAAGCCGTGAAAACATATTTCACTGCCCTTAAGTATGACTCGGGGACCTGTCAGGTCCATTTCCAGTCATTTGACTAAAGAACAATGTAGAGAATAAAGAGTGAGTACAGAAGGCAAACAAAAAAGTAATCGAGGCAATAGGTATAGAAGATAATTCAACCTGGAGAAGGAGGAGTTTAGTAAAGAGCCTTCAAAATACGTAGTGATCAATCAGAGAGGAGGTTTTCATTTGCTAGTAAAAAATGAGCCGAAAATTAGCATCCTCCATGACAGATATATGTGTGATATTTATCACAGCAGCATTAGTAAAAGTGAAAAAATCAGCTACAATCTAAGTGTCTAAGAGAGTACTGATTAAGCAAATTCTGTCAATCTAACAAAAATGATGAAGGTTACTAGCAGAGGGGATATGAAAAATATTGTGGTATGAGTACTGACCAATCAGAAAGGGTATAGGTCATAACGCCGGGTGTTAGTAATGCCTGCATGCTGCCAGGGGTGGGGGTGTGTGTGCATTTGTAGAAGCCATGCAGGCATCTGGGGGCAGGCAATCACTTATTACCAACTGGCACAGAAGGCTCTCACTTCTTTTGAACAACACGTACAGCAGTGCCAGCACATGCTGGCTACATGCCAGCCCTGGCTGTTGGCATGGCAGCAGTTAACAGCACCAAGTGCTTACTCCACGCCAGGCACCACAAAGCATAATTCCTAACAGCTCTAGGGTGGCCATTCTTGTCATCTTTCTTCTACAGATGACAAAAAAGACTCAGGGAGGTTAAATGACTTGGCTAAGTTCATTCTGCTTGCAAATGACAGTGCTGAGATTGAACCCCACGCCTATGCACCGACAAAACCTAGCAACTTTATGCTGCACCATGTTGCTTCCCAAGACTATGTGGCTGTAGGATGTAATTTACAGGGGAAAATCAAGATAATAAATTGTAAATAAATTAAGATTACACTTGACGTTAGAGTGAATTTTTTCTTGCCTTCAAAATTCCCAAATGTTTTATGATATGGTTGTATTGCTTTTATAATGAAAGATAAACCGGTAAGAAAAACTGTATCATAAGGAAAGTTTGTATGACAGCAAGATTTCTTAAACACTGGAAAGAGTTACTGAAGTTACATATCTTTCATGCATTTTTTTCCCTCCAAAACAAGATACTTTTCATCTGTCTGAACTGGTTCAACTACTGTTCTAATTGAATAAACAAAATCACCTATAAATTATAGCCCTTTCTAGCACTAGGATTCTATAGGACATTGTCAACCTTTATCAAATAAATAGGAAGATATTACCAGTCTAAAAATTATAGAGAGGCCAAGGCATTGATTCACTCAGTTAATATGCACTGCCTGCCTGCTGTGACTCAGTTGTTAGGCAAGTTGTGAGAGAACCCCAAGTTAGTCAAGAACCTTGCTTCATGGAGCTTACAGCAATTTCAAGATGGCAATTTCCTCTTGGCCTATTTTTGAGCCTGCATCACTGTGTTGAAGGGCAGAGAGCGCTGGCTGCCGGCTCAAGAGCAGCAGCAGTCAAGGATCCCACCTGCTGGGGAAGCGACCCTGGGCCGATCTATCTCAGAGCTTCAATGTGGGTTCACTCCCGTTGAGGAGATAATCAGCAATTTCTGGAAGTTAGTTGGTCTTGAATATTACGGTTAAGGAAAAGAACCTACTATTTAACCAAACTGTACCTTTGAGAAGACAACTCTAAAACTTTGTCAATGTCACAGTATAGGTTATGGTTCAGAACATACACCATCACTGTCATTACCAATGCGAACACTACAAGGCACTTTGGTAGGTCCGACCTGAGAACCTCCTCCTGATCAACGGACCATCTGTTTGGGGCTCAAAATGCTACATAAATAATATTTATTTGGAAGGTATAGTGAGGATTGTTACTTCAGGAATATAAAACCATTTTGTGCTCATCACAAATAGAAAGATGGTTAAACTCCATACTACCTTCCTACAAATAAATATCCATTTAAAATAACAAACACACCACTACAGACTCTTCCTTCATCCTCCCTTGTCATTTTGCCCCTCAGTCGGGTCATCCTAATCTTCTTGGAAGTAGATTTGTTTTCATACCTCTTCAGGTTGCTAAGTACATAGTAAAAAGTATGCTAAGTGAGACAGTCTGGTGAAAATTTAAGATGGCTAGAAGATCTTTTAAATCAACTGTTAGACTCCATCAAGTCTAGAAAAGGGGGGAACTTACATTCACAACATGTTACTCAGTCAAATATCCCAGCCATGTGTTATGCATCTCACCTTCGATATAGCTTGGACTGTCCAAAAGCCAGTGGTATATGGAAGGTAGTCAAGACTAGAATGATCTGGAGAGAGACAAAAGCATGCAGTCAATAAGAGAGATGGTCCAATTACATGCTTGCACACACTGGGATTAAATCAATATCTGAAAGATTGCCAATAGCCCTGTTTTGTAGTAGTCTATATTGTAATATATCTGAAAACTCAGAAGGACCAAGTTGCTAGGGCTTACAGTGATTCAAAATCTCAGCTCATTTTGTTGAGATGGTCCCATCGCCTACACTTGCAGCAATGAGGCGGAGCTACTCAACAGCACATTACAGTAAAGGACGGATTGAACTATTTTGTATCCTTATTATTGTAAGATATTCTCAGGCAAGAATCATCTCTCCTTCTGCCTACAGAGGCCAGAATAGTGTGGATGTTCTAATAGAAGTCACTTTGTCCTTTTCTTCTTCTCTCTGCTGTTAGTTCTTCATAAAATTAATCTTTTAAATAACTACTTTTCTAGAGCAAAATATGCAGGAGGAAAAGATTCTGATAGATTAGTACAAGAGGCTAGGGAGTCTCAAGTAGCTATATAACAGGAAATCTTGGAGATACCAACTATCTCAGATAAATGGATGAATCATGGAAATTAGGACACAACTCAAATTTGAGAAGAAACTGAAACACGCCTAAAGAAATTTTACCAGAAGTTTAAAAATTTATTAAAATAAGAAATTTATAACTTTCTCTTTAGCATCAAAATTATATTTCTTTCGGCTCCTGACATAGCCATCATGTGCCACAAGGCTATGATACATACATTACTGGAACACCAGAGGGCATGAGCTGTGGCTCCTCCCCTGTTTCAGGCAGGACAACAGAGCCAGGAAACACCAGGCCCCGATTAAAGACCTGAGGCCAATGCATCCTCAGTGCCCTCCTCCAGGGGGATTGGCTACGTACGAAGAGGGATAAGGAACTGACTGACTCGCCTTTCATTCCCCCAATCCTGGTAGTACCTCCTTTGTGGTAGGGGAAGGGACAACAGATGGAGTTGAACAACCATGAGCCCATGGGCGCCACAGTCCTTTGACATCAACTGTGAGAAAGGACACAGGAACAATACAGTTTGGAGGAAAAATGCCAAGATGTGTAATGTGCAGTTTTCCGCTTCTGCACAGGGGTTTTCTCAAGTATTGTGAGGCTCCCTTCTCATCACATAGCACTCTCTTTCCTCTTTCTTCTTGCTCATCTTGATGCCAAGCAGCAACCAAGGACTAAAAGGATGTCTATCTTGCTATTATGGAAGAAGGTGGTCACAAGATGCTCCCAGCTCTAAAGCAAAACTAAACTGACCACAGCTTCCTCAGAGTCTGTCCTGCAAGCGTGCATCTTCTGGGATTGAGGTTGGAGACAATTTCAGAAAGTAATAACATTCTGTGCTTAAACTCCCCAAATCTAACCTCATCTTCTTGCTAGGCTGAATTAAAGACTCAAAATACTACTTACCCCAGTGCTATCTCCAACCCAAGACAAAGATACTGAGCCACTGAGATCATCGAACACATGCTACAAGGGAAAAAAAAATGCATTTAGAAATGACATCTCTGCATCTTTGACTTCCTTAAATAATTCAGAACACTATACTTTCAAAGTAATTACGTTCATAATTATAAGGGGATAGGGATTCCCAAAACAAAATTTGGGAGAGACAGGATTTAACTACTTAACCTGAATTACTTGGAAACTTTAATTCTCTCTCATACAAAGTGAGCCAAGCAGATGAGTTTTCTTCAGTGCACCAGATGGGGAGCTAGGATAATCTACTTGCTTTCTCCTACAGAACTAAATATAAAGATATAGAAAGTATTCTGAGGGTGCTTTAAAACAAGAGATCACAGCCCACATTGACAGACAGAACTGTAACCCAATCTGCATAATTTAAATTTTTCTAGGCAGCCTTTACAGTATAGCTGAATGAGTTAATAGCTGGATTCCTTTTGCTTTTAGACTAACTCACTCAAAATGACAAGGGATAGAAAGAAGAGCAAATGCCCTTGTTTCACTTTTTTATTTAATAATAATAATAATAGAACAACCTTAATAGAGTTGTGGTGAAAGTGAGGACACAAAAAAGTGAAAGCTGATCCAAAACATGGTAAATGTGTTGAAACGTAGTTATAATAATCATTGTTGGTGCTTTTGGCTTTTGGGTTTTGGTTTTCAAATACCTTCTTTCTTTACTTATAAAATAATATATACCCATTATAGAAAATGCAGGCAATAATAGGGAGCTATAATAAAGAAAACATAAATCATTCAGAATCCTAACACAGAGATAGTCAAGGTTAACACACATATAATCTTCTAGTCTCAGATAATTCCAAAAAGGCAATACTGGCACTTGGTAAAAATTTCCAACCATACAGAAATGTATATAGTAGAAAGTGAAGATCCTTCCTCTTTCCCTGCCACACACCCCACGACCCCAAGCCCCACTCCCCAGAGGAGTTAAGAGCTTGGTATATATTCCTACTAAATGTTGATGATTATGCTTTTCTCTTCTGAAGACTTATATCTCATTCAGGTTTTTTAATCTTAAACATGCCCGGCCTTCCCGGATGTGAGCAGCTCCTTAAAAGCAGAGGTTATACTTCTTCGTATTCCCTGTGCCTACCACAATACTTGCACACTCAATAAGCATTTTGAAAATGATTATACATCTTTCCCAAACCACAAATTCAATCTCAAAATAGAACATGTCTATAAATGGTGGGAAGCCAGCCGCTTGGTCACTCAAGCCACCAATCGCAGAAGCAGTCTGAAGAAACAGAAGTGTTTTGCTTATCTTCTGATTTTCTTTGGTGGTCCTCCTGAATGGGCCTCCAAACTCACCTATGCTATTTCCCCTCTGGACTGTGAGCACCTTTGAGGTCACAGAATCTCTTGCACAATCTGTGTAAATAGTACAATCAGTGCCTCACAGAGGGCTTGCTCAGTAAATGCTGGTTAACTCTCAAACGCCCAGGCAGAGCTTCCCACAGCGTCTACAGGACAGAAAGGCTATTCATTTATGTAAGCTGGCCAAGCATCTGAGAAAAAGTAGGGCTGCTAGAGACATCCGGAACCAGAAGCTTAAAAATGGACACAGCAGTGTGTTTTTTAAGTCATTGCATACAGAGCAAGACAGCATGTTCTCTAGGGTGAGGATATAGTGTCTCAGATTACATCAATGAGCTCCTTGAACAGCAGCAGGAGTATCCAGAGCTGCCACAAGCACCAGATAGACTGCATGGGCTTG
This sequence comes from Equus caballus, assembly GCF_041296265.1. Classification (NCBI taxonomy): domain Eukaryota; kingdom Metazoa; phylum Chordata; class Mammalia; order Perissodactyla; family Equidae; genus Equus; species Equus caballus. The sequence continues at coordinate 64,090,197 of NC_091688.1, read as the reverse complement.
CAGTCATCTAAACATAGGCTATCATTCCAAGGAAGGCTCTGGTCACAACAACTGACTAGGATAAAAGAAAAATCCCACCATTGGAGTTCTGGCTGTTTTGATCAGGCCATAATATAGTTAGTCTTGAGCCAAACAGGACCAGCAACTTTCATTTTTCAGGCAACACTCTACACACCTGATCCTGTTGGTGCACACTGGCATTACTCATATCTTCCTATTGCCCAACCACAGGAGGAAGACGAGTATTAGATGTCACTAGCGACACTCAGCTCCACCTAAACAACTCAAAGGATAGTTGACCTCATTCACCATCCAGAGTTCCTTTGGAAACGTGGGCAGATTTATCAACTATAACTGTGGTCTTCTGCTACCCTTAACTCTGCCTCCCTTCCCTTCCCAGTAACCAACCAAATTCTACTTTTAGAAATATATGAACTCACTGAAAAAACATCCACATACAGTGAATGCAACTAATTTCTTATATTTCAGTCTTTAACATTCTTATACTGGTGAAAATAAGAGAAAAAAATGAAATCAGATCTAACAACAGACAATAGCTCACATGGAAAGAAAAGGTCACATGGAAAGGAGACAAATTCAGGACAGCTGGGGGATCAAGAGCACAGATACTAGCTGACCCTTCAACGGGAGAAGGGTTACAGATGTTCAGGAAAGGGTGGCCACCTGCTCATGGTTAGAAGACAGAATTCACTTGTGTCAGTGGAAGGCCATTAATCCTAATGCTTAATCATTTATTATATTTAACAATGTACATGTCACTCTACATTGTGGTGGCATCTTAGATATTTCAAAATATGTATTACTTTTAAGTATGGCATCAAGAACCTTGTCTGCCTCCCTCACTAACCTGAAGCCCATCTGGTAGAGGGACTAAGTCTACTTATTTTAGCTACTAAATATATAGCATAGCACATGGAAGGCACTGACTTAAGAACTATTCGTGAAGCTCTGAAAAGGAAGATGACGAAGTGAAAAGAGAAGGCCACTTAATTTCTTCATGACAGAAATGAGGATGAAATGTAAAAATCCTGCTCTAAAAGGACTTTTGCTTCTGGTACAAGATGGAGTAACAGGGATCAGATTTACTTTACCACCTGAAACAACCAGAAAAACAGAATATATAAAACTATAGCTTTCAAGACAGTGGACTTCAGACAATGAAGGATAATAATCCCCAAGACACAAGAAACAAACAAGGACCTACATTTGCCCACGCTTACTGTCTGGAGAGAATATCCAGGCCACAGCGCAGGGAAGGGGAACCCAGGCAGAGCCCAGAGGTCTCCCCTCAGTTGAAAAGACGAGCTGGTAGCTGGGGAGGCCCAAGAGGCTGGAGTTCACAGGGTAGAGTACTAGAGGGGAGAGAGCTGCACAGCAAGAGAACTCTGGAGATCTACTGATGGAGGCGCCCCAGCCACCCCGCCAAGTGTCAGCTGAGAAATAAACAGCTCATGCCTGTAAGGAGACTACCCGAGGGCAGGGAAGGATCCACCTGAGAGAACTGAAGGAAACATCTGGGCCTCAAATAGGACCAGACATAATTCCTGCTCCCAACAACCATAGCAGAAAACCTCCTTTTCACAAGGAATTGGACAGGGTGCTCAGAAATTTTTACCTCGGTAATGAAGAAAAATTAACCCTAGACTAAATGCTGTCTCGGTCTTGCCTAAAAAACTTCAAAGCAAAACCAAAAAGGATCAAACTATTGCCAAGTAACCTAACAATGTCCCAGAACAAAGTTCAAGAATATCTATAGGAATGTAAAAATATTTAGCACTCAAGCAGATAAAATTCACAATGTTCGACAGTCAATCAAAAATAACCAGGCACGCAGAGAAGCAAGAACACAGGACCCACAATGAAAAGAAAAACCAAACTGACCCAGAAATAACACAGATAATAAAATTAATGGACAAGAACATTAAAAGTTATGATTATACTCCATATGTTCAATAAGTTAGAGAATAGACTGAGTATGTTAAATAAAGACATAGAAGATAAAACAGACTCAGACTCCTAGAGATGGTAATTACAATGTCTGGGATGAAAATTACATTGAGCAGGATTAACAGGAGATTAGACATTCCAGCAGAGAAGATTAATAAATTTGAAGACATATCAATGGAAACTATCCAAAGCGAAATATGGGGAAAAAGACAGAAAAAATGAACAAAGCATCATTGAGCTATAGAACTTCAAGTAACCTAATACATAATGTAATAGGAGCCTCTGGAAAATGTGAGGGTGGGGGATGGGGATAGGAAAATAAATGGAAAAAAATAATAGCCCAAAATTTCCCAAATTTAATGAAAAGTATACACCCAGAAATCCAAGAAGCTCACAAACCCTAAGCTCAAGAAACATAATGAAAACTACACCAAGACACAGCATATTCAAATTGTTTAAAACCAGTCATAGATAAAAATCTTAAAAGCATCCAGAAGAAAAAATGATATTACATACAGAGGAACAAAGAATCATAGTAGACTTCTCAGAAACAATGCAAGCCAGTGGATCAACACTGTTAAAGAACTGGGAAAAAACTGTAAAGACAGAATTCTACACCCAGTGAAAATATCCTTTTAAAATGCAGGTTTTAACACAGAAAGGTTCTGTTCTTCTGAACGTGTTCATTGCTCCTCAGCACTGTATAGCGGGGGTTTCTTTTCGACAGCCACAGGAGAGGGACTACACCAGCACAAAGGATCTGAAAGACAGGGGCTGGCCCAGTGGTGTAGCAGTTAAGTTTGCGTGCTCTGCTTCAGCGGCCCGGGGTTTGTGAGTTCAGATCCCGGGTGCGGACCTGCACACTGCTCATCAAGCCATGCTGTGGTGGTGTCCCACTCAAGAAACAGAGGAAGACTGGCCCAGATGTGAGCTCAGCAACAATCTTCCTCAAGCAAAAAGAGTAGAATTGCCAACAGATGTTAGCTCAGGGTTAATCTTCCTCACACACACAAAAAATCTGAAAGACAGCTGAAAGCCCATCTTTCCGTGGAAAACCAACAATCCTATCATCACAGCTTACATGATCTCTTCCTAGATAATATTCTCACAGCACCCGTGGACATTGCTTATAACTATTTATATTTGGCTCCGTCTCAAATTATACTAGGAATTCTTAGATGGCAGACACTATGATCTGGTATTACGCATCAGGCCTAGCACAAGGTCTTACATATATTAAGTGCTCCACAAACATCTCTATAAAAGTCTATTCACAAACCCCTGCTACCAACATTATTGATCTGCGTGTGATCTTCCTTCTACCATGGGTACCACCATTTCGATAATAATGGCTGAATAGGGTCTCTTCCTATGCCCTTACTGCCAGGGAAAACATTGTTAAACACTAGCATGTATTCTTGGCTGTTCATACATATAATAGTGACCTTACTCCTCCCCTTCCCACTGCAGTTATCATCAACTCCATATAGTCAAAAATTGGTAAAGATGCCCTGAACACATCAAAGTGTTTAGAGGCACTGCCCAGGGGTAGACCATACAGAAGAGACAGTCAAACATTTGAGTGTGAAGTAACAAAGACCTGCATACTGAGATTTAAACAGGGCTTACAGACGTAGGAGCAGGCAGAAGCAACAGCCAGACAGCGGTAGAAAATAGCTGTGCAGGTAGAACAAACATGAAGATATATGAAGTATTTTGAAAAATTTCAAAGGACAACACAAATAAAATATATTAATAACACCAACTAGTAAAGTGCTGAGTATACAGGTGACGCTATTAAGTACTTGTTAAATAAGAATTGCAAGATCAGGATAAACAAAGTTAAGGTGGGAATAGAAGGAAAATAAAAATAGAGAAGAGGAAATATGTGTGAGAAGAAAAGTACTTCTGCTTGAAATATCCAAAGAAAGCTGAGATGAAACGACTGGGTCACTTACTCAAACAGGCATGGTTCCCAATGGTATATACAGCTGAACATAATCAACCAATAAGTTATGGTTCAATTGTTCTAATCAAGGTAAAGTAAGATGAACAAAAGAAATACGAGCAGAGGACAAAGCTTTGTGGCTAGAAGGAACTGAAAGGCAGAATAATCCCTTTTAGAAGAGAAAACCCCAAACCTCCAACACAACATTACGAATGAATATCCTACAATATTAAAATACTGACCATATAAAAACACTTAGGAGCCAAGGAGTCCAGCCAACAGAAGGCAGAGTGAATGTCTACCTCCAGCGCTGTTACAAAGAAGATGTTCTGTGTTAGCTGTATATGTGACAATTGAAATGGAGACAGCTGGGGAGAGCTGAAGCATGTTTTATTTCTGGTAAACAATAGCTGTGTCGCTCCAACACAGTCTGCCTACGAGGTAGACCGTTCAGCACAAAGGGAACATGATCCGGCCACCACTTACTTCTAAGCAGTCAGCCAAACGTATGATCTAGAAGCAGGTCAGAATTAAGGGAAACCACGCAAATATGCCGTTTGTGTGATTAGCAATCCAAAAGCCAGCATGCAGAGGGGCTACAGAGTAAACACAGTAATTCAGATTACTTAATCATACCCTAGGGTAGGCAGCTCAGAAACCAAAAAGTTTAAGACTAGCTATGCAAAATGTCAGCTTGATTCTCTCAAGAGCAGATGAGCTTGAAACGTGTCATTTCTAGAGAGAGACTTATTAATCCCCTAACAGAGTTACTGGCACAAGAATGGACAGGACACACGAAGGGAACAAAACAAAGTCCAAGACTGGACGAAGTTTCTTTTATTGTACAATAAAGTCAGCATTTCAAGTTAGTGGTAAAAGAGTGTTGGAAAAACTAGCTATCTGGAAAAAATTAACAGCTGAATTCCTAATTCCCTTCTTACTCCCACACCCAAATAAATTCTACATTTTTTTAAATATAAAAAGTTATATCATAATACTACTAGAAGTATGAGTGAATATTTTTATAATCTTAGAATGAAAACACCATTACAAAAAATGATACAAAAACCAGAACCCATAATATAGGGATTACTTTGACTACACAAAAAAATTCTAATGGCAAAATATCAAAGAGAAAGTTGAAAAGAAACTGGAAAAAATTATTTGCAACATGACAAAGGGTTAATATAGTTTTCAAATCAATAAGAAAAAGGCAAAGATCTCAAAAGAAAATAGGCAAGGACACAAGCAATTCACAAAAGGACATAGAAATGGCGAATAACATGAAAAGCTATCCAATCTCACCAGCACTCAAAGGAAAATCAAAGAAAAGTGATGTGATGACATTTTCCACCTTTGGAAAAGCCTGACAAATGTATCCAGTGAGGGGTGGAGACCAGAGCACCTGTGTGCACCGCTGGGGGGAGAATGTAAACTGCTACAACTTTTCTGAAGAGCTATTTGGTGACGTAAGTCAGAACTGGAAATGTCCATACCATGTGACCAAGTAAGCTCACTCTGAGGAATTTATCGTAAGGGGATAATTACACAGCTTTTAAAATTTTTTTTATTGAGGTCACAGTGGTTTACAACATTATATAAATTTCAGGTGCACGACATTACATTTCAACTTCTGTATAGGCTACACTATGTTCACCACCAAAAGTCTAGCTGCCGTCCGTCACCATACATGTGTGTCCCTTTACCCCGTTTGCCCTCCCCTCACCGCAACACATCTTTACAAAAGATGTTATACATCTGGATGTTTGTTGCAGCTAACAACTATTGAGCACTTCCTACAGGCCGGCTACTGCGCTAAGCATTTTAACACATGATCATTTCATCCACATAACAGCCCCAGCAGGTAGTACTCTATCTGTATGCTCTAAATGAAGACCTAAAGCTTTGTCAAATAAGTTCTTTTACACAATAAAACAATACACCAGGTGATACTGAAAATGTTTCAGGTACTTACTGACATTGATAGATATTCATAGTATGTTGAGGAAAAAGGTTACAGAATAGCATGTAAAATCGTGTATTTATGGTTAAAAAGATATCTGGAAGGATTTCTTCAAAATATTAACCACAACTGTCTCTAAGTGGTAGAATTTATGGGGATGATTTCTTCTTCATAGTTTTTCTGGGTTGACTGAATTACTCCCCATCCCACCTCCAATCAGCAGGAATCATTTCTTAAAATAAAACTACATAATATTATTATTTTTTTAAAAAAAGGATACATGAAAGGGTGGTATAAAAAGTACACACAGACCACGTCAGTTTATTCTATTACACCGGCTAACGCATGTAAGAGAAGGTCACAGTATAGGTCAGAGAGCCCCTGCCACCCTGAGCCACACCAACACAGGAGGTCTCGGTTTAGGGGAGACTTTCTAACGCAACATCCTACCATCATTATTCACTGGGTCACTAAACTTTTCAGAGCCACATTCAGTCTTTTGCCCATCACCTGTTGAACAGTGATTTCTAGTGTCCCCAATGGCACTGACAGCCACTTGCTTTCCCCAGGAGGGGAGCTCTAGGGAGTAGGGAGTCACTGGTTGGCATTTATAACCAAATTGGTTTTCAGGGACTCATTATGTTAGAAAGCAGGGGACAGCTTGTACTACCTTCCCTGAAATACATTTACCTTGACAGCTCATGATACAAGACTCACCCACACATTTATTGCCTACCATTTTAAAGCCAGAGGTCCACCAAATTTAGAGACCAGGAATTAACACAAATGTCCACTTCTGTGGTTATGGGGCTAATCCTTGGTTCCATCTGGAAAAAGAGAAAGGCCACAAAACACAACACTTTTCATGGAAATAACTTTGTCTTCACTTGTAATTAAACCAGAAACCTAATTAAATTACTGTTACCACAGGTTGGAGAACTTAAGTTGGTCCCAAGACTCACTGTAGATTGGAAAAAAACTCAGTAATGAGAAACTTCTGCCTATCTTTAGTTACACACCTGATCAAAAGTAAAACACTGACAGAACTAACACTGGCACATGGGAGCATGGGTCAGTTTCACCCGGCGGGCCCCAGTTTAAAAGCCACTTGCAGATGACCCAACCATCTGCCATCTGGAACCACCTCTCTGGCAAGTAAACAAGGGAATGAATTCAATGATGGCATCCTTCACGCACATTCCTTCTTTCGCCAAGTACATCCACGTGCCCACCATGTGCCGGCCCCTATTCAGGGCACTGGGGAAAGAGCGGTGATAACACACGTTCTGTGCTTGTGGGGTATCCTCTATGAACACGCTTCTTCCAGAAGCCTGAAAACTAAGGCTAAACATGCTAGATGTTTAATCTACAGAAGACAGCCTGTCACAGCAAAAATAAAACTACAAAAGGGGGTTAAAGCCTAGTCCAGTAACTAATAGGTTGGGAAAGTAGGCACAAATCATTTTCTCTCCTGGGAATCCATTTCCTCAAGAGTAAAACTGAATTATGCTCCTTCACTCACTGGAATAACAAGAATCAAATGAAATAACATACAAAGGCAAGGCACTGGTGATCCCATAAAAGCTGGGATTTCAGATTTAGGCTTCCAAACCCTACTAGGGAACACAGGGACAGACAGGGCACAGTGACGTGCAGGAGAGGTCTGAAACACAGCCTGGGTGATGCTCTCGCAGGCAGGAGGAAATCTTAACAGAACACAGTTCTGCTAAATAAGGCACTGTAGGATCACAAAACATGAGCCAAAAATAAGATCACAAATGTTCTAGTTCTCGGGGAGACTATTCTTAGAAATGAAAAAGCTAAACATAAAACATCATACAGGTTTTCAAACCTATTCAATTATTCAGGATTTTATGCGAGGCAGGATGATATAGACGAGAGCACTGGGCTAAGACTCAGTCAAACTGAATTTTACTTCCAGCTCTGCCAAAAGCCATGTTTTGAGCAGCACAACCAAACTTCACCACCAAGGTGAGGGGGCTGGAATGACAACATTTCTAGTCCCTATAAGCTATAAAATTCTATGACTCATCTATAATTTAACCACTCAGTTTGCTTTTCCACTGCTCTGTCTTCATTAAAAAGAAAAAAATCAGCTCCCTGCTCTAAAGTCGAGTATTAAAAGGAGAGGGCAACAGCAACCCTCACAAGTAAAAGCCTCAACAACCTGGACACTCGCAGAAAGGAAGCAAGGGAGACCCCTGATGCCACTATCCAGGAAGTAAAAATCTATGCATTTGACCTAAGAGAAACTCGCAGACCATCACTCTAAATCAATTTGCTAAACTTGTTAGAATTGCCTAAAATTAGTAATCTGCTTTCTTGGTTTACAGAAGCAGCTAATAAAATCTGGGTGTAGTGTACCTAGAGACAGGGACAGCAGCAAGAAGGAAGAGGACATTGCAACGAGACTGCCGTTTCTGCAGGAAAAAAAGTAAACTTCAATAGCAGACAATGGCACTAAGCTTACAAATCTGGGCCAACCGAAGTGGGAGAAGACAGCCCCACATATCTCTAGAGGTCCTGAGGGCATTAATGTCATACCACATTAAAATAACATCAATCCTAGCATAGCATAATTTAACCTCTTCTTAATGATCCAGGCTCATACTGTTGACTAAGGCAGAGAAATATTTTTAGAAAGAGTCCCATTAAAATGAAACAAAAACTTCTGGCACTTACAAGCTTAGTTTTTGAAAAATTTCACCTTCATGGGATAATTCATTTCCAATCATGCCTAATAAATGAGCTAAATTTCAAAACTGTTAGCATTTAATTTTTACATCTTAGTCTCATTTCAAAGAAAAGCAAGTGATGAAGGGACATGCCCCAGTTGCCAGCTGCCTGAGCCATAAGGCTGGCTGCTCACCACTGGGCGTGGGGACTGACCCCTCACTCCCTCTGCTGCAACCACACTGGCCCTCTTCCAGATCTTGGGCACACTAAGCGCTTTCTAGCCCCAGGCCTTTGAACATGCTGGTCTCTCTGCCCAGCATACTCCTACTGGAGAAATTCTACTCATCTTCAAGTATCAGTTTAAATAATTTCAGCAAGTCCTTCCAATGTCTCTGACTAAAAGGACCTCTGCCAATTATTCTCCTATGGCTATTTTTTCTTCTTGGCACTTATCAGATTTATAATTATGTATTTGTTTAATGTCCATTTTTCTCTGCTGGTCATAAAGGCAGAGTTCTTGTCTGTTGTGTTCCACATCAGTTCCCAGGACCCAGTACAATGCTGAACATGTGGTAGGTGCTCAACAAGTACTTGTTGAATTAAAGAATGACAATAATAGTACTGAATCTTTGCTGAGCACTTATGATATATAAGGCACCACTGCTACTCTACAGATGAAGAAGCAGGCTCAGAGGGGTTAAGTAATTTGCCCGAAGTCACATAGCTTATAAGTGGCAGGGCAAAAATTCAAATTCATGTCTGTCTGACTCCAGATGACATAATTAACGACTACTCTTTCTCCAGCACTGTGAGAGACAAAGGTGGTGAAGGACTCATAGTACAAGTGTGGCCCCTACCTTCAAGGAGTTTACAACCTGCGGCATAAAAATGTAATAAATGAAAGTAAATATAAGACAGAATACTATAGTTAAGGGCTGGATTACATGGCATAGTTAAATGTTGTAGGAGAGAACAGAAAAAAACAACCAGAGCTAGCTAGAAGGGCATTCAGAGAGGAGGAATGCCATGAGAACAAAAACAGAGAAGAGAGCACATGGCGAGCTAAGGGGACTGGTGAGAAGGTTGCCTTAAGTGGAACAAAGGGTGAACAGAGGGCAGGAAGTGGTGAACTATTAGCTTAAAGAGATATATACACAATAAAAAATAATTCTGCTAACATTCTAGCCCTCTATGCTTCCAAGCAAAGCTCTTGAGAAGTACCTATCACGTCTTATTAATATTTCTTAAAACTTCAGAAAGGTCAGTAGAGTGCAAAGCTAACAGCGGCTGCTCAGTGAATGAATGAGGGTGGAATAGGCTAGGCGCAATTTCAGAGCTGTCAACTTAAAACCACACTCACTAACTCTAATAAACTAAAGCTTAATGCAGGAGAAGAGAGATAAAAGTGTAAGCAGTCTTACTTTTTGTAACTGTAAGTTCTTTAACTATTAAGTAAATAACTATACATACTCGAAACTACTACAACCAGCTGACCAAGCATCTGATGGCAGTGGGATCATTAATTTCTCCTCCACCTCCTACAGCTTCCAGAAAGACGCTTTGGACAGATGATCTCTCCCTCATCTTAACCCCCTTTTCTTAACCCCAAGGACATAAGTGGTACATATTTCTTAATCCGGATTTGGTTCCTGTGAGAATCCATAATAATTCTCTAGGAATATTACAGCCATAGAAAAAAAAATTTAAGCACATACACAAATATTTGGGCATCTAACTGGTAATGCATCAGAAGCTTCGTGGAGAGAATCATTATCGGAGACTCTCAATAAAGGACAAATATACACTAAATCCCACACTGTCTCATTTAATCTTCACAATGACCCTAAGAAGCTGGTATTAGTACACCCATTTTATAGATGAAAAACCTAAGGCTCACAGAGATTAATCTGTCCATGATCACCACTGAAGTCTGAGTCCTAGTCTGACCTGAGATCGTGTTCCCTCCTAACCACTGCCTCAAAGAACTATCAATCATATTAACAAGTTAAAATTATGATGTAATTGTGAAGGTTAAAAAAAGAACACATACGCTTCTCTCATTTCTGCCAATCTTGACTCACTCTCATTCCTGCCACCCCCGCCCAAGCCTGTCACCCAGCCCTGCCAAGTGATAAAACCAAATACATTTATGCCTCATCTGTCTCTTTTTATGCACATGTTCCTCAGGAGTTGGTATTTATCAGGATCATTTGGCTGACAATTGAGCCCCACAGATGCAATAACAGATCAACAGGCTTATTAAGAAATGACATAAATCATACATATATGGTACTTTATAAGGTCTTTAAAACATTTTCTCTTCAAAGCCTCACGGTAATGTCGCATTTTATATGATGGAGAACAGAGGCTCAGAATGGCTAGTTGAGCTCTGTTGAGGGTGCTATGACCATGAGGAGCAGAGAAGAATTCACAACTATGACTTCCACCCAGGGTCTATAATCTCGCCTTATCCCTAGAGCACATGCAGTGGTTCAAAACATCTCTGTGAAACACCTCCAAATGTAGCACCACACCGGGACATCTGTGTTCTACTCCCGGCCCTTGGCCCGTAGGCAAGTCATTTAGCCTCATCAGTAAAAGCAAGAGATCTGACCAGCTAATCAGCCTAACAATCTATGATTCAAACCGTTAAGCATCTTCTTAGCAGGAGTTCAACCTTATCCTTGTTCACAACTGTTCAGAAAAGAGAAATCTGTTCATGGGCTTCATCGCCTCACAGCTCCGGGGTTTCTCAGGCCTTGGCTCACATTTTCCTTCAGTGAGGTCCAGGAGTCCCTGAGTGCTCCTTCAAGTATAAAAGACGGTCTGCCTTGTCCTCTATTCTGCTCTCCTGTTGGACATACTCTTCCAAGACCACAGTAATGGTCAACCTCTAAAAGCAGAACTCTTCTTGGCTCCCCATCTCCACTTCTGGTTTCTTCAGCTCTAGCCTCATGTCTAGCACTATCTGTTAAAACAGTTTCTCCACTAAGTCCTAACACCAAACTCCCCACCCATAGTAGCCCTCTCTTTCCATCCCTCTCAAAGAGTTCTCTCTTTCAACTTCTCCATATGTTTTCCTAGTAACCTTAGTCATATTCCTCATCAATTACTTCCCGACAGAAATTTCCCATTGACCTTTCCCTGAGCATGTCTTGGATCTCCTTGCCTCCGTGCATTTACAGATCTCCCTAGGAATTACCTCTGCACCTTGATTCTCTCTTCATCCATGAGGCCTTCCCAAGTGGTCATATCGTCTTCAAAAATTCTTCCAAATTCTCAGCAAGCCATCTCTGAACAACCAAATCCTTAAGGTGGCACCAATACAGATATCTTTAAGGTTTAATTTTGCTTATCCACAGGCCTGGACTCCACTATATGTAGCTCAGTAAGTGTTTAAATGAATGACATCTATATGATGCTTACATTTAACAAAACATTTTGATAAAACTTCTCATTTGACTTGCCAAATAATCCTAAAGCTGCTTCTCTAGTTTAAAAAAACCACCATAAAGGTCAGAGAAGTTAAGTGCTTGTCCATGATCACACAGCTATGGAGCAGCAGAGCCAGGACTCAAATCTGGGCAGATATCTCTTTTGAATTGTGCATACAACATATCTATGACTTAAATCCCTTTGACAACTAGCAGGTACCAGACACACATTTGGTCTGAACTATGTTGTCTGGGAAGTACTAAAGTTAATTAACATGTTCCTTCCCAGTTCAATTTCCCTTGGTCCTTCAGGGTGATCCCACTGATGAAGCAGACTTGCAAACTGGCTCAAGTACAATAGTAGAACTTAGTTTTTTAGAACATATAGAAAGAAAAGAACAAAACTCTTAACAAAAGCAAATATAAGAGAAAGAGTACTCATTAGTCCCAGAAGGAAAAAACATACATTTTCTTCCGATGAAAATAAATCTAGCCAATTAATCACACATAAGTTTCTAACTAGCACAGGGCTGAGTATACCCATGGTAAGCTGACCTTCTATTTTCAAACACACAGGCAGCCAGGACAAAAAAAAAAAAAAAGCCCCAGTTTTGGCAGAGTACTGTAGGGAAGGAAAAAAACAAATTTGCTGCTATATAGCTACTGGGTTTGCTTGTGGACTATCCAGGCTAGCAGCTCTGATTAGCATTAGATTTTTCAGCTGATAAGGAATGATAAAGTATTACTCAAAAAATAAAACAGTCAAATGTCTTTCATAATTATATAAAAAAAATACTCCCGCTATCTTTAAGAACACTCGTATTTCACTGAAGCAAGCTCTGGAGGTGGTAACAAATCACCCCCAGATGTGAAATCCAGGCTATGTTCAAGTTCAACTGGGAAGCAGAACTGCCGCAATTTGCTTCTAAATTCGGAATCAACCAATAAATATCTGTGATTACAACCTCTGGCCTCCTCTCTTCCACATGAATCACAGAATTTTTTTTAGACGTTTTAAATCTAGTCCAAAACTTCTCATGTTGTAGATGAGAAACTGAGGGCCAGATACCGAAATGCCAAACACAAAATAAATGACATTCACAGAAAACTTTCTCAGCAAAACACCACAGGCTCTGAATGGAAGATTTTGTTTTTACTGTGGTTTCCTGAGACTGGGCTTGAGAGTAGAGAAGGAAAAATAGCCTCAATCTTTTTTTTAAAAAAAATCCTACATGTCCAGCATTCACCTAACAACTTCTAAAAGTATGAAGTGTCGTATGAAGATTCATTCAATCCAGCTAGGTCAAAGCCACATATAATCAACTCAACTTTGATCCCAGTCACCATTACAACAAAAACCTGCCTAGGACTGACTGAAAGTGTCCAGCTTGTTCCTCAAACCCCATTACTCCTCAAACCCACCTACGTACAGATAAGCGAAGCCACACAGACGGTGGGAAGAACAAGTTTTCACCAAGTTTTTAAAAAGAGTAGAAGATGTGATAGAAACAACTGGTTACAAAGGGATAGAAAGGAAATTGAAAATTTTTTAGAAATTTACAAATGCAGTATCTATTTTGTAATATTTTTGGAGCCCTTGCCACACAGCCCTTTGCTAGAAAAGCTGTATTTTTAATTACATGGTTTTGTCTCCTTTAATATTAGCTGGTGCGAACCTATGCATCAGTTATCAAGCCATGCTGTGCCGGGGGTCCCACATATAAAATAGAGGAAGATGGGCACGGATGATAGCTCAGGGCAAATCTCCCTCAGGAAAAAGAGGGGGATTGGTGGTGGACCTTAGCTCAGGGCTAATCTTCCTCAAAAAAAAGTTCATTTTCTGTGAAGACAGAGCTTGAGGGGTAGGAGTGGATAGGAAGGGAGGGAGAAGAGGAAATGTCACTCTTCTGCTCTGACCACTACAACTTGGCATTAAGCATTGCCCTTCGTGCAAGGATCACACAAGGGTAATAGGCCGACTAGGATAAAGTTAGGGAGCACAGTCCCTATAGTCAACCACGGAGAAGCCAACGCTTGTTGGCAAGAGCTGACTGAAAATCAGCAGAGTGCAGAGAAAGCCTCTATGAACCTGACATGAAAGATCCAATCAAAACAGGAGGATGGAGAGCCTATTATTATTGTTCTCATTACAAAAAGAAAATAGTCATTAGAAATTGACCTTCTTCAATTTCTTCATTATGACCTGCATAAGCCTTCTTCCAATTATTTCCACAGACAGGAGATTCAGATTTCTAATTAAAAATCACTATGCACAGAGCCAACTTTGAGTCAGCAGAGAACTTCCCTAATTATTACACTGCGTTCTCTTTGAGCCATTTGTCTTACCTGGCTAGCTCTCTACTCTCACCTCAACAACAAACAACAAACCTCAGACGAAGACTAACGTTTCCTCAGATAAATATACTTCAGCAAATCTCCTGATACTTCTAACTAAAATCCCCAATGCGTTAGTCATTTTAACATCCCCTAGGGTTAAAAGTCTGATTAGTATACTGCATGGGAGTGGAATCCTCAGGAGGATTTCGCTCATTCTGCTCAACCAGGACCAAAAAGGAGATACTACAGAACTCCTGTTCCTTGACCACAAAATGAATGGATGAAACAGGACCCAAGAGAAGATTAACTAGAGGTGAGGGTGGGAGTGCTGGGGAAGGCAGTATGAAGAGAGGCTGAGTAGTGGAATAAAGGAGGCAGTTAGAAAGTTCCCAGCAGTTAAGAGCACTGATCTTCAGATTTCCGGGTGTTACAAAGATCCACAACAAGAGGCTGAGAGCGGCAGCTCCCTGAAGCCTCCAACAGGCACATTCAGTCCTGTCAGCCTGGACTCAGCCCTGCCAGCACCAGGAAACAAACACACACATTCTTCTCAGAGCTGACACCGCACACAACACGCCTTCTCCACAAGGCCTGTTTATTTAAGAAACCAGATGCTTTGATGTCGGGATACAAGTTGGGAAGTTATGTGTAAAGAAGTAGTTAATGACAGGAGCAGAGGGAGGACAGAGAATGAGCAACAGTTCCCAGCTTTATTAATCATAAGATTAAAAAGTTTTAAGGAAGTTGTCAAATGGTCTGAACACAGGAATGAGAAGTAAGGAAATTATGTCAGCCACCACCGTAACTCTGGCCAAGGCATTTCATCTGTTTCTTCAAGACAGAGTTTCATGCCTAACCTCAAAGGGGTACTTATAGGAGGAATGTTTTGAAGCAATCCAACTTAGCAACCAACATTAATAAAATCTCCTAGGCTTGCTCAATTTCTCTCCTGTACACAGGTTACACATGTCATGAACACTCCAAGCACTTCAAGGAAAGAATCAGTTAAAAGTGTGGCATGAAAACAGTTTTGGGTTAAAGGCAAAAGGAAGGTTATTTATTGAGTCTAAGGAAAGAACATTTATAAATACACACACACACTTGTTGGATTTCATGAGTGAAGAAGCCTGAAGTGTTATAGGTCATTAGGGCACAGGTCTCCTGAAACCAGAAGAATATAAAACTACTATCATGTTTTAGTTCTACTTCCTTCTTAAGAAGATTAGTTAAATGCCAACATAGTCTCGCAAGCCAAATAAGCCACAGAAATAGGTCTAGGAGATTTGCTAAAACCTTCTGAGGCTTTTCATCCTCTTTCCTCTGTATCTCGGTACCCCCAGCATCTAGCACGTATTTGGACATCTGGAAGGCAATCACACACACTGACTACATGAATTAATGTCACCTGACAAGAACAGCAAGTTCTATAACAAATAAGAAGAGAATCAAGAACTGTTGATTCTTCTTGGGAATTGAATCCTGTCATTTTATGAAAAACTACTCTAAATGGCACCTTCCCAGCTGTACAAAAGTGTACGATATCTCTGATAAAAAGTTCTTCTGTCATGGTGATACGTTTATCTCACACTGCTTATAAAGGGTCCAAAAATACTAGATCTCTTCAACACGATTTAGGATGCTTTGTCATGACTTCTAAAAATATAGAACTGAAAAGCTGAACAGACCATTACATAACAATTCTTGGTTAAGGAGGTAGACCTCAACTGCTTTATTCAACCATTTCCAAGGTGAAGAAGATTATTAACAGTGCCTCCACTTTTACCACATGTACACGTTACCTTTTTTAATTTAAAATGATGGGATCTCTGAAGAAGAGACCAAGGATGATTAACAAATGCAAAAATAGCTACTCAAAATTAGATCACTGGAGGAAGGTTGAAAAAAAAATCATTGGAAACAGTAGCTAAATAAAATGAAAAAAATAGAGGGAAGTTTCTCTATATATGGATGTCAAAGAACGAGTGGGTTCAGGTCTGCTCTCAAGTAGATTTGGCCTAAGGGCCCCCTGAGCCAGTTTTTTCAACGTCTTGCTTTAGAAATCAGTATACTACAAATGAGATATCAATTAAACTGGGGAAGACTCTTGAGGAAAGGAATAAATGCACAAGTAGCCACAGGTCCTAAAGGTAGGTCAACCAGCAAGAGAAAAATCTAAAATACGGAGTACAAATGCTGTGTCCAGCTGGCTCAAGGAAGGAAGTGGTCCTGTTATAAATTAAGCATCAGTGTTGTAAAGCCTTTCTCAACTCCCCACTGTGAGGTGGAAGTCTACACGATTATTGTTTTTCTCGTCAAACAGGAAAACTTCCCAGTACTCATTCCACCCTATCGGCGCCCAGCCTGTCCCACCCGTCAGCACTAGCTTGGCCACCTTTATGCAGCTGCTGCTTGGAACCCATTAAGTGAGGTTATCCCTGATTGCTTGTGCCTTGACTCCAATTGCCCTGGGTCCCCAGCTCTGAGAATTCGGCACAGATAACAAGGACAGTCCAGGTAGAGGGAGAAAGATAGTTTAAGGGGAGACTGAGGTTGGGCTGATATGGAATGCACAAGGACAAATGCAGGTGGTCACTTATCTCTGTCCCCATGTGCAACTCTCTATGAAAAAGGAAAGGATATAACGGAGAAAATACACTAAATTGAAAATACATCATGCAAACGTGGGTAGCAACAATTAAATCGTTTTAGAAAAACATGAGGAATGAAGATGCCCACGTTGCACTGAAGCAAGGAGCCAGGACACGCCTAACAATAGGCTTGGTCAATCCAGCAGTGCAAAGGTTGAACCGCTTGTTCCCAGGGAGAGAAGTGCCACGATTTTTAAAGTCTTTGACTAGGACCCAGCTCAGAGCAGAGTATCTGCAATGTGTTACTTAACGGTTAGAAACCTTGTCACAACAGAATGTAAACATCCTGGTCAGAGTCCGATGCCACCATAGAAGGTCAAATTGAAGGCGCAAAAGAGATCACACACACTGCCATCCCTTTTCCAAGCTTGTTCCGTTAACTATTAAAATACACGCAGTAACCTAACCACTGCTTTGGGATTCTGAACACCCGCCTACCCGTCCTGAAAGCACAGACCCAGAGAGGACACACCTTTGCTTCTGCGCAGCCCAACTTCTGCAAGCACTTAAGAGGTAATTATTCCTCCAGCTTCCTGGTGGCTTCCAGCGTTATTGGATCCTGACTCTTTATACACACAGAAAACAACGACGCTCGAGAGATTTTGACAACTTACAAAAACGAATGCCATGAAAGTCGAAGACTGCCTCTCCTATGACGAAACACAGCCGCTCGGGCCGCGGCGCCCGGGGGCCGCTCCCCGGGCCGGACTCCGCCCGCCGCAGTTTCGGGGCCGCGGCCCGGGGGGCGCGGGCGCTGCGGGGCCTGGGGCTCGTCGGCGGAGCCGCGAGGCGCGCGGCCAGAGGAGGAGGGGCCGGCGGCGGCACCTCGCGGTCCGGGCGGCGCCCGGGCCCGGCGCCCGCTCACCTGGTGCGTGTTGTTCGCCAGCCTGGCGACGAAGTCCCGGACCCGGCCGCAGTCGTCGTCCTCGTCGAGCGCGCTGCGCCGCCAACGGCCGCCGCGGGGAAACTGGCCCCCGGGCGCGGCCGCGCGCAGCCCCCAGCTCACCCCGACGGGGCCGGACCAGCGCGACAGCGGCGCAGCGGGCGGTGGCGGCGCGTCCAGCCGGTCCTGGCCGAGCGTTGCCCGCGGCAGCAGCTGCAGGAGGAGGAAGAGGCCGAGGCCGTGGGGCCAGCGCGAGAGGCCGTCCGCAGCTTTCCGGGGCCGCTCCATCGCCGCCGAATGCCGACGCCGCCGACACCTGCCGCCCGGCGCGCCCGCCCACCCCCGCCGGCGCCGCGCCACACCCCCGAGCCCGAGCCCGGCGCTCCTTGGATACGCGCAGCCGGGCCTCTCCGCTCCCATAGGCTGGCCGCCTGTCCTTCTTCCCCGGGCCACTCCTCATTGGCTCGCGTCGCCTCCGGCTCGGGGGTCCTGGATTCGGATGCCAAGATGCGGGACTGATTGGCTGGAACGTGGCAGAGACGGCTGAGGTCATCCCCTCCTCGCCTGGCGTCGCCAGGGCCGGGCTTCCAGAGTTAGCATTGGAGCTTTCCGCTTCTTCTAGTGAAGCCCCCTGCTCCGCGGCGCCCCGACCTCTTGCTGCTCCCTCCGGCATCCTCAAGTTGGGGTTGGGTTAGTCCCCCTCCTCTCCCCGAGAGACACTTCTAAAATTATTGGGGTTGCGGCAGCGCCTGGAAATCTCAGGGAATCCCTGAGCCTGCTCAGCTGGAAAAGGGGGCTTCGTCATGAACCGGCGCTTCAGGTTTTTAACCCCCGCGCACTGGAGCGCCCAGTGTCTGCTGAAGCCGCCGCCTTGCTGCCAAAAAGGTGAATGCGAATTGTGTGGGCTACATCCTATGGAGCCAGATAGACATCAGGCCGTCCGTGACTCAGGCAAGCTTGAAGAAAAGTCTCTCCATCACGGACGGCCTCGCTCACCTTCTTCTACAGGGAGTTAGGCCAAAGTTGGAATTGCTTATTGGTTTTCCTGGAGTTAGAAAGTAGCTTAGATATGAGGGTCAGGTAAAAGGGGGCGAGAGAATTGCCCAGTGCCTCCTTTAGATGTGATCGTTTCATAGATGAGTATTTATCTTTACCAAAGTGCCTAAACCCTGCAGTGAGTGCACTGCACATTTTGGGTTTTGGTATATGATGTCCCCTAGATTAGCACCCCGCCTCCAGTAAATAAAACTAAACCCCTACGCTGTGCTGTTCCCTTTATCGCAGAAAGTGCGCGCACAGAACTTCTAGAACATGCAGCGCAGGTAAAACCAGTTCTGGATCTTAACCCTATTGACTCCCTCCCTTCAGAAGGCTACAAGTTGTCCAGTAGAAAAGGTAGCAAACAGAAGATACAAAGAATACAAAACGTTACATCCAAATAAAGCAAGCAACTAGAAATTACTTTTAACTATAAACTAGAGGTAAACCCAAATAAGAATATATTCATTGTAGAGCAAAATGGTGCAGTGCACCCAACCCAATGTTTACATTAAAATCCTTCTAATTGGGTTACTCTGAAAACAAAGATTTACAAATTTATGTTTTTCCAGAACAACCATAGTAAGACGTGAGAAGTGAAAAATACTTTTGAACGGCATCTGAGCAGGATGGTAAAATCACTAGAATAGCCTTCCAAGTTATCAGCTACTGAAATGACAAGATAAAGCTCGATGAAAACTGGTGAACAGTTTGCTCCTTTCCATTAACTACCATGTGTCAGATTATTTTTTAATCTATGCCAACCAAGGAGTAGATCACAAGACAGTCAGTTCCAGTAGCATGTGATTAGCTGGGGGGAGAAAAGGGGCTATACAGGAATATTTCTTTGTTCGGGTGACACAAAGATGAATGGTCTATTGTCTTACTGTCTGAAAGGAAAAAAGTCAACTCAACAGTGCCATCTCCTGGAGAAATTCCTAAATACACGTTTTAACAGTATTAAATTGTTGCAATTATCTGTACTTTCATTTTTTAATATATTGCTTTTAGTTCTCATTATACGCTTACAGAATATATATTTCCTTCCTCAAACTGTATCAGCTGCTGAGTAACTTGGTACCATGGTACTTGGCATAAGGCACTGAGAAAATGTTTGATTGAATAAAATGTTTTTAGTTTTTCTCTAATGACACAGGCACTAAATACAAAAGTTGCACTGTCAGTGTGCATACTGACACATAAGATCTTACCTTACTTGCAAGACTAAAGTATGTAAATTTATCTTATTACTAAAAACCATACTTTTCTCCAAGATAAATTTTATACCAGAAAGATGAATAGAAAGCAGTTACATTCACAAAGCCATTGCTTTTCCTAGTAAGATCATTTGATTCTATTTAAGTTAGACACAAGAAGAAACCTTGCAGAGTTTTAAGATTCTACAGAGAACCAAAGTTCTCTTTCAAGAATGCTCTAATTCTATTCTTTCAAGAATTCTAAAATTAGAATTATAGAGGGTATGAAATTTACTGTTTCACCAGTTGTAGTCTAAGGTACAAATACACTGCCCAGGCAGTGGGAGGGAAAACAGTGTAAGCTGAAGCTAAGAGCTATTCCTCAGTATTTTTCCCCCTACATAATGCACATAAGACACTACTCCACCTCTCCCCAAAGCAGCATGTTTTTCCATTTCTGCATTAACCAACACTGAGTTAAAGGGAATATTGTTTATGGTCTAATTCCCCCCACTAGAAGCTTCATGGGAGCACACCCTATCTAGTACTTTTACAGCTCTATCCCCAATGCCTAATACATTACTTGGCATATAGTAGGTAGGTACTCAATAAATTTAAATTTGAATAAATAGTTGAGATAGGATTTGATAAAAGATGAACATGAAACTAATCCCATGATCACCATGCTATATTTAATAAGAGGGTTAAAATCACTAGAACAGTCTCCAAAACACTGGTGACAATAGACTCTAGTTCCCTACTTTCCTGACGTGTACGTCTAGGGCAAAATTCTTTTCTTCCAAATGTTTCCTGTCATTGCAGTTTCCAAATATATATAAGCACAATTTGTTTTTTGCTGGGAACACAGTATGAATTTAATATGAATTCGGCCTACTCAAATAATCAGAATTTATTTTGACATCGAAGAGTACAACTCCCTCCAAGCGTTAATGGGGATAAGACACAATCAATTCTGCATTATCCACATATGGATTAGCCATGTTGTGGATAATGCAAGTACATTCTCAATGAGATTTCCCTATTACTCAGTAAGTCTCTAGGCTTCAAGGGACCTGGCATTGCAAAATTATGAGTTGATGATCTAAAACCAGAAAATCTGAGTTCAAGTCCCAACAGCTTAATTTTCTGTGTCCATGGTCACACAGCCTTAGATTCTTCATCTGTTAAGTATAACAATATCTACTTCATATGGCCATTTTTGAGGCTCCAAAAGATTGATAATCTCAATCAGTTATATGATGGTAGCTCTAATATAGTACATTCCAAGGTCTAACGTAAACTATTTCTGAATATACCATTCTCTTACTGATTTGTAATTGATCGCCAGCGAGGCTAAGATCATGAATTCTTTTATAGTCCTTAACTTCATAAAAAAAGAAAATCTCTTTCCAAATTGTCTACTTACAACACAAGAACTGATACAACATTGTAGCTGGCTTATTCTAACCCATCAGTGTTTTGGGGAGGACCTCAGAACATGTTCTTTTAATTGTCAGTCAGTAGCCTCTCCTTTGTATAAGGAAAGCAGCAAAAATACCTATTTACTCAAGAGAAACTATAGGACTGAAATGGGTTTATAGTGGCATTAATATCTTATGAACCACTGGGAGGAGCTGGGCTAGCTTGAGTTCATTTGCCAACACGAAGGGATTCATGAACAGCTGATTCTGTTGCAGAGAGCTACTACAACAATTCAGAATAGAAACTCTGACAGGACAGGGATATTCATACCAATATCCTTTTTGCCCCCTAACATAAGCATTTCAAACAAAAGACTGCATTAGAATAGTCCATTAACAAATATTTTAAAATTTTCTTTATTTCAGAACTGCCTTTATGTACAGACATCATAAAAAAATGCACATACACTGGAGATTTTCCAACGAACAGGAGCTGGAAAGAAACGTTAAGGGCAATCAGGAGAACTGAAATTGTCCCAGAGAAGTTCTGAGGATCACGCTTTCTTAAATGTCCTTGATAACCTCTTCAAGTTCTTCCTTTGTGAACATGTGGAAATTCTGGCCAGGCTGCACTGTGGCTAGCTGGAAAGAAAACAGAGAAGGGTTAATGAGCTGGGCTGGTTACCCTGCTGAAAGTCCCAGCATGGTCACAGGCTGTGTTGGTGAGGCAGCTGTTCACTAGGAACTAAGGGATCTGCTGTCCCAGGGATATCCGTCCCAGCAGCAGGGTCCTAAAATAGCTCTCTGACTCCAAAATAAAAATTCTTATTGACCAAATTTTCTATTTTAAGGTTAACCCACCACATAATAGTTAACCAATGCCTGGTATCACTGTCACTTCTTAAAGTTACTTCAACAAGAATCACAAAAGCAGCAGCAAACCACATGGGGTCAGTACTTTTTTCTGTTAAAGATTCCTTTTGGAAAAACATATTTACACACTTGCAAGTTGAGCTTGTGGTGACCTTGGGTTACTTGGCCACTCTGTGCCTCAATTTCCATTGGTGCCTAGATCATTATAAAAAGCATCAAATAACTGTTAACTATTAGTATTAGGTATTATTTTCTCTAAAATTGTCCCTATCACAACTTAACAACAAAAAGGTTTGTTTTGTTTTTTAAAAGGACAGGCCATGAAAAGATTCCATTAACATCGACAATAGGAAATCAGCTCTTTTTCTCCCCCTGATAAAAACGGCCGCCCTTTATTTGGCACTAGTAATGCCCTGAGCAGCACCAGGGTCTTCACTTGTTTTATTTACCAGGGAAATGCTCACGTGCACCACCTCCTAGGACCGTGCATGATCGTTCTAGTGATGGTGCTGCCTGAATTGGAGTCCACAATAACCACACGTCCCGGTTTTTGTCTCTGTTCAGGCTGATGTAGGGGTGGCCTGGATCCCCCCGCTGCCGTCACACGCTATCACTTGGCTCTCCACTCATGGGTTGCTCTGCTATCAAATCAGTGGCGAAGTTTTCATTCACCTCTTTCTGATGCCCTACAAACCGAATCCTCTTGTCGTCTCCATCATCATAAACCTGGCCAGCGTGCGTGACCTTCTCCCCAGTCGGTGAGGTCCACACCCTGAAGTGCCTGGCACCCCGGGTGGGCTCGGCGCCGCCCCTCTGCTCCAGCCCAGCAGCCGAGGAAGATCACGCCGCTGCCACCTTGGAAATCAGTTTTGACTGAAGATATTAGTAATAACTAGCAGCCCAGATCAAATTTAACTAAAACTGCCACATTTTCCATCATCTGCTGACAACAGAGTCCAACATTTTTGAGCAATATTGAGGAATAGGTGCCACTTCACATTTGCCTAAAAAGCTTTTGTGTTTAATCTGCTTTAAATGTAATGACACTGTAATGATATTTTCTTTTTTTAAAACTTTTAAACATACTAGGGCATTTTTTGACTAATATTCATCACTGGTATTTAATATAATTTGAAAACTGCCAGAATTGGCATAATCCAGTTATATGATGGTTATTATTCTCTGCTTCATCTACAGGTAAAATTTATAAAAAGACTACTGCACATCTTAAAACACCTGAATATGTTTTGGCAACAGACTAAAAAAGGTTCTCTCAAAGCCTGCGGTCTCCACTGGATTCATCCATCTAATTACATGAGACGTCAGAAGAGTCCCAAATACATTTGCAAAATATGTTAAACAGTCTACTCATGTCCATATAGCCCATGAGTTCTATTCCAAGGAAATTAAAATGTATAAATGTTATTACTGCTTCTCTTAAGGACATGAGGACAAAAAAACATAAAGTCAGTAAGAGTGAGGGCCTACAGAATTTTTTGTCAAGTCACTCACAGCTCACAGGCTGGTGCTCCAAACCATTACAGGGGATTAAAAAACAGAAACTAGGCAAACTCTGAATAGAACAGTCGTATGAAACCAGGCTGCGAATCATTACTCATAGGACTTGAACCAAGTACTGCCTTCAGGGAGGTACTTATCATTAGATGAGTAAAAAGAACCCCTTCCATTTACATGATGATAAATTTATTTACATGAATATGAAAGATATTTTTCTATTTCTCTCACTTTACTTTCAAAAACCTGTGAGGCAGGTAAAACAGGTATTGTTTTTCATTCATTCGATCAATAATTACTAAGCATCTGTGTACTAGTTACAATTGCACTAGGCACTAAGGATCCAAAGATAAAGAAGTCTCTTATTTACAGGGTGCTAAATGCCAAATGATTTCAATGTCAAGTAAGTGCTATAAGAAAGCTAAGCATATGTAGGGTAGAAGCACAAAGCAGCGATCTAGGGAAAGTTCAGGAAGGCTTCAAGCAAACTTTGAGTTGTCTTAAAGCATAAAGGGTCAGTTGAGGAACAGAAGGGCAGACTGAATGTGCAAATGCATAAAGGCATGAAACAAGATGATGTATCTGCAAAACTGAATGTAATTCTGAATGGCTAGGGCAGAGGTTGCATATGGGATGAGATAAAATGGAGAGAAAGTAGGAGGTCAGAGCTCACAGAGAGAAAGTATATTGAAGTGGTTAAAAGTACAGGACACAAACTTAGATCCGAGTTCAAATCTTGACTTCACCATTTACCAATTCTGTTATTTTGGGCAAGATCCTATCCTCTCAAAGCCTCAGTTTCGGGGCCAGCCTGGTGGCACAGTGGTTAAGTTCCCGCACTCTGCTTCAGCAGCCTGGGGTTCACTGGTTCAGATTCCACGCACGGATCTGCACCACTCATCAAGCCATGCTGAGGTGGTATCCCACATACAAAATGGAGGAAGACTAGCACAGTTGTTAGCTCAGGGCCAATCTTCCTCACCAAAAAAAAAAAAAAAAAAAAGGGAAATACCTATCTCATAGGGTTGTTGTGAGGATTAAGATAAATAAATGCATGTAAAATGCTTAGCAAGGTGCCAACAGATTAAATACATGATTTGAGAAGTAGTGAATTATTGTGCCATGAAAAGAAGTTTGGAATTTATCTAGTGGACAGTAGGAGTCAGATTTTTTTAAGTGGAGAACAATCAAAATTAGATATGCAATTCAGAAAATCCACCTGAGTAGCACAATGGGGAGAAAATGGAATGAAATGGAGGAGGGCAAGGCTAGAAGCAGGAAGACTAGTTAGGAAACCTCTGAAGACATACAAGGCAGGAGAAAAATGAGAAAGGCGGCACTGGAAGTAGGGATGGAGAGGGGGCACTGATATGAGACTTATTTATACGGGGGCAAAGACACAGTTCAGTGAAGGGAAAGGGAAGTCAAAGTCTTCTAGATTTCTGCTGTGAATGACAGGCACACTGGTGGTATCATCCAGAGGCATTAGAAATATGGGAAGAGGAAATGGTTTTCAGGAAAGATAATGAGTTTAGTTTTAGAATTGTCAGAAATTGAGGTGTCTGCTTCAGAAAGGTCAAATAAAAGGTCTAAAAAGTGACCTTTTTAGTGTCTAAAATCTGACAAACAGGAATTATCTTAGCAAGGAGCAGTCTCAGGGAAATAATAAGAACAGAAACAAATGGTAGTGACAGAGGAATAAGTGAGAAGTGAGGCAGTGAAGACAACGCATACATAGAATCCGTTTGGAAGAGACCTAGCAATAACGGTTAAAAAATAGGCCTGGGATGGAACAGCATGCAGCAATAAAATGTTAACAGACTACTGACACACAAAACATGGATGAATCTCAAAATCATTATGCTGAGTGAAAGAAGTTAGACACAAAAGAATACACATTGTATGATCCACTGATATGAAA
The DNA here is from genome assembly GCF_041296265.1 of Equus caballus. Classification (NCBI taxonomy): domain Eukaryota; kingdom Metazoa; phylum Chordata; class Mammalia; order Perissodactyla; family Equidae; genus Equus; species Equus caballus. The sequence goes on along the minus strand of NC_091688.1, from coordinate 64,064,355 downwards.
TTCTAGAACACGCAAAATGAATCTATAGTGACAAAAAGCAGATCAGTGGGAAGAAGTGACTAAAAAGAGGTCTGAGGGAACTGTTAGGGATGATGGGGATGTTCTAAATCTTGATTGTGGTGGCAGATACAGGGGTTATACGTTTGTCAAAATTCTGTGAACTGTATACTTAAAATAGGTGCATTTTACAGCATTTACATTATACCTCGACAAAGTTGATTTTTTTAAAAAAGCAGCATAGTAGGTAGAAGGAAGGGTTAACAAAAGTGGGTTTTAAAGATGCAATTTGGAAATTTTTACTTTTTGAGGGGAAGCAGCTGTAGAGAAGGAGAGGCTGGTGATCCAAGGGACAACCGATGGAGCAGGGACCTAAAGATGCAGTGGCTAGAGCAGTGGCTCCCAAATGCCTGACCTTAGACTGACCATCAGAATCACCCAAGGAGATTTCAAAATCACAGATTTCTGGGCCTCATTTCCAAAGACTGATGGACAGCCAGGAAACCATGAGTCAGAGCACTGGTGGAGTAAACAGTCTTGGACAAGTGGAAGTGCCCCTTTTTAATGTGAAGAAAAAAGTCAGGGATTAATACAGTGAATGATAGAGCATGGATGAGACATACCTTATGCTCTTTTCAAAGCAACATTGTAGTTGCATTGACATTAACCTAAAAACTACTTTTGCAGTTTCAGTTGAACCAAGCAGGCCTTAGAACCTTTACTGTGAAATCAACAGAACTACATGTGAATTACTCCAGGGTGGCAGGAAGAGAGTCTTAGCAGAAATGCCAAGATCCTATCTCATTCAGTACCAAAGAAAACAAAGTACCAGAAAGGAACTGGAAAAAGCCCTCCCAACGGTCAAGATGGGAGTACCACTGCATTTGTTGTACCTCATCTCAGAGACTGGCAAGAAGGGGAAGTATTTTCGAACCTTTGCTAAGAAGGTGAAAAAACAACATATTTATGAAGTAAGTTTTTCCATTTGCATTCCAAATCCCCTTTCTCCCCATTACTGCTCAAAAAGCAAGCTAACCCACCCCCCCATCCCCTAGCCCGCCCCGGCCCCATCCTCTCTCCAACTTTTTTTTTGAGGAAGATTAGCCCTGAGCTAACTACTGCCAATCCTCTTTCTGCTGAGGAAGACCGGCCCTGAGCTAACATCCATGCCCATCTTCCTCTACTTTATACGTGGGATGCCTACTACAGCATGGCTTTTGCCAAGCGGTGCCATGTGCACACCCGGGATCCGAACTGGTGAAACCCAGGCCGCTGAGAAGCAGAACGTGCGAACTTAACCACTGCGCCACCAGGCAGGCCCCACCAACTCTTCTCAGACCTTCCCCCCTTTAGGCCAGCTTCTTGATCTGTCGTCCAATTTTGCCCCTTTCACAGCAGCCTATGGGACCTGGCTCTATTGGTGAGACATTTACCAATAACACTCTCCATTCCTGTGCCCTTTACGAGTCAATCCTTCACCAGAGATTAACCCAAACATACATTTTCCTAACTATGCTGAGTACAGCTGACAAATATCCTTGTAAGTGCTGATTGGTTTAACTATTGATTTGTGATTATAGCCTCAGTTGCCTTTTAAAAAAAATTTAATTGAAATATAATATACATACATACTATGCCTCCAAGGGTAAAACTATCCCGACTTTTTACAATTTGTTTTGTGATTCTGGCCTCTGCTAGTATTTTAATGTGGCCCAGCAATCCTGTCACTCACTCGTGTCATTTCCCTATCCATAATGACTTGTCCAAATATTTCCCATTCTCCTGAATTTCACTGTTGCATTCACCTACCCTCAGCACATGATCTAACAATCACTGGGGAAATAAAGGACCTTTCTCCCAATTCACCTCCAAACCTACCTTACGTTTACTCATCATTAACTCCTTTTCTCCTATCTACTCTTAGCATCCTATATAAGGGCACAGAGGATCTGGTCCATGCCACTCCAGTGTCATCTCTTGCCATCTCCCTATCTTACCTACATCTCACACCCTGGCATTCAAACAAAACCCTCAAAGTTCCCTTTTATGCATTATATTATTTTACATCTTTAAGCCTTTGCACATGGCTGTTCTCTCTTCCTGGAATACTCTTCTCTTCCTTTCTCCAGACGTCATCTCTTCCAGTAAGCTTTCCTAATGCCCCAGTATAAGTTACATGTTTTTATGATAATCCATTCTTATTGGTATTATAGAAGTATCACCCCAAGCTGTTACTATCTGCATGTCTTCTACACTACTTGAATGGGAATAGGATTTTCTGTGTCTATATCCCTGGCGTCTGGCATATAATAGGTATTCAATATAATGCTGAATAAATTCTACTTTTTGAAACCAACTCCTTCATTTGTACCATGTCTTCCCTCTTCTAGAACTTTTCTATCACTATCTAACCTCTGCTTCTATTTCTTTTAATGTTTCTTTATCCACTAGTTTCTTCTGAGTCTATAACAATATTTTCAAGTCTTTCACCATCCTTAAAAAGACAAAAATCCTTTTCTTTAAATGCTGCCTTCTGCTGACACTAATCAGTTCTTGAGAAAGCAGCACACTCTTGTTTTGTCCACTTCATCACCTCCCTTTCACTCTTTAACTCATCGAATTCTGGCTTCTGCCATTACCACTTAACTAAAGTTGTTTATTCAAAGGATATCATAACTTAAGAACTGGTCATACAAAAATGTGGTTATCTCAATCCATTCAATCTTCAGCAATGGGAGCTAGGATATCTGAATAAAAAGCAATAAAACAGAAAATACCTCTATGTTAGTTGCATTCAGCTTCTCCTCCATTACTTGTTTGAGGATGATGAGTGAAGACTTGATGGCTTCTTTCAGTGTCATAGACTTGAAACAAAGAGGGTAAGAAGAGTAGCCATTAATTGTACATAATCCCTCCTTCCTTCAAAGTTTCCCCTTTAGCTCCCTGAGGAAATGATTTAGCAAATATTAAAAAATCAAACATCTTAATAAGTACAGCATATTACAAGTATCTCCAGAATTCAAGTAAATGGTAAATAAGTAGAATATATTTCTTCAGGAAAAAAAAGTCTTATTTTGAACCAGAACAAAGTCACCAACTTTCACATGGTAAGTGATCTTTGAAGAAGAGAAAAGGGCTCCACTTCTCTACTTATCTTCTTTTAATTTAGAAGCAAAATAATATTGTGATATTATCCTATGAATGGTGATATCCCATGAATAATTCCCAAATGATTTAAGAAGGTAGCCCAATGGTTTAGAAAATTTATTCTTTTTTTCCCATTGTGTACCTAATTTCCCCCACACATAAAATAAATACTATTAGGGGCTGATGTGAGCAGGCCTCCCTGAATGAACCACTTGAATGGTAAGTATGGCAGCCTTCAACCACAACAATGAGTTACCCAACACCAAGTCTTCCTATCCCACAAATATAAAAAAGGCCAAATGCCCTCCTGCTTCAAGAGCCAGACTAGGAAGCATATTTTGTTAAGTCAATCTGTGAGGATAAAGGATAAACAAATTGTGGTACATCTATACCATGGTATACCACTCAGCAATAAAAAGGAACTATTGATATGTACAAAAACAGGAATGGCTCTCAAAAGCATAATGTTGAACAAAAAAAGGCAGGTGAAAAAATACAAACTTAGGATTCCATTTATAAAAAGTATAAGAACAAGGCCTGGCCCCATGGCCAAGTGGTTAAATTTCTGCATGCTCTGCTTTGGCAGCCTAGGGGTTCGCAGGTTTGGATCCTGAGCACAGATCTGCTCTACTCACCAGCTGTGAGTGGTGGCATGCTGTGGCAGTGACCCACATACAAAAAAATAGAGGAGGATTGGTGCAGATGCTAGCTCAGGGCTAATATTCCTCAAGCAAAAAAAGAGGAAAACTGGCAATGGATGTTAGCTCAAGGAGAATCTTCCTCAGAAAAAAAAAAAAAAAAAAAGCACAAGAACAGACAAAACTAATCCATAGTGGTGAACATGGTTGTGAGGGAGGAAGAGAGATTGGAGAGAAGACAAGCATTTCTAGGGGGGTGATGGAAATGTTCTATATCTTTTTTTAGATGTGTAGTTACAACGGTGTATACAATTGTCAAAACTCATAGAACTGAACTTTTAAGGTCTGTACATTTTATTGTATGTAAGTTATATCTTGATTTTAAAAATAATAAAATAAAAGTTGTGAGAATGCTTAATTACCTTGTGGTAAACTTCTTGCAAGGAGCTCTGGGCACCCTCTGAAGCAGAGCCAATTGCTCGAGCATCACACTGTACAAAGGTTCCAGATGGGTCCATATGAAACCTGCAACCCCCCCAAAAGAGGATTAAAATGCTTAAGTGGTGGCATTTTATGTAACAAATGTCTCACTAAAAAATATAAATGCTTAGCCCAGCCAGGAAACTCCACTGAAATACTGAGGCACAAATCCAAAAGATGTTCTATACTGGAGAAACCAGATCTTCTAAAGCGTTTAAGAAAACTAAGTATAGTATAGTATATATAAATAGGGCACTTGTGTATGCCTATCTAAATAATATTTGAGGATAGGGATCAAACCAACATTCCAAAGCAAAGCTCTAAAACACATGCCGACTATAGTAACAAAGTTACTTCTAATTCTTTCCAGAATTAGCACTAGTTCCAATAAGGGACTACTTCATAGAGTCCCCAAATTTGTCTTCGTATAAACAGCAGAGAATCATGAACTTTAGAGTTAGAAGCCCTTCGTTTTTCTACAACTCTACAATAATTTTCTCAGTCGATTTAAACTATCAGTCCTCATCCCAAATTAAAAGAACTTTCCCAAGGAAGCAGGAAAAATATGGCAAAATGGTTCTTACAGCTGGGGTCCTTTCTCATCAACGCCTCCAAATAACAGTGCTACTCCAAAAGGACGAGACTGGAACCAGAAAACAAGAGGTATGAAGATAAATGGCTATGAAGTAGGGGGCGAGAGGGGCTGGGAAAGGCATGTTCAGAGGACAAATGTTCTAAGTCTCACAGAACAGCAAGACCACACTCACCATGGCACCTGGATCTGCATCTTCTTCTCCAAACTGCAGAGCCAGATTGGACACAGCCTGGGTTACACTCTCCACTGTCATTGTCTCATTATAGGTGAACCAATGGTTCTAGAAGAAGAGCAAAGCAAGGTCTACCTTTCAAATAAGAAGGGCATTAAAGCAGCCCACCATCTCCCTACACACAGCCCTTTGAACTGCGGCTAGAAACTGAAGGGTCAAGCTCCAGTGTGTACTCCTTAACACTAAACTCGAACGCTTGGGACTACATGAGAGGAAGAGAAACGGCTCTGGAAATAAACTTATCAAAAGGACTCTCAGCAATGATGGACAAGAGGATTACTCCCTTGAAAAACAGAGTTAACCTCTCAAAGCACCAAGTTTAGTCTTTTCACAAAGTGAATGCTAATAGCTGAATATCACCTTCCCTCAAAGACCCCATATTATCATTCTGCTGGTGTTTAACATGACTTATTCTTACATAAGTATTGATAGCAAACTTGCAAATAAGTGTAAAAAAATTTTTACCAATCAGATATTTTTTCTTATTAGTCTACTCTCCAGGCAGCAGGTGCTTGGTTAAAAAAAAAATCAATATTCTCAACCAGTATTTGTCACCGGGTACATACCATTACTCACCACAGGAGAGCTGTTATTTGCAAGCCTAGCAGCAAAGGCAGTTGAGGGGAAGTGGGAGGGCGGCGAGTGGGTGGAGGGGAGGTGGGGAGGGGCAGGTGTCCTTTGGCTATGTCTACCTCCTGCTTCGGTGCTCTCACAGAAAGTCAATTAGGGAAAAGAATGCAGTACGATGCTCACTTTATATAAGGCAAATCATAAATAAGCAAGAGACTGTTAGCACTATTTACCAGGGCTTCCTTAAAGCTGCAACAGTTGGATGGGTAGAATCTAAGCCTCAGAAAGTTTTAACTAGGGATTCTAACCGAAATCACTCCCAAGAGCTACATCTGATATTAACACAGAGGCCTGCTATACAGCCCAGGCAGCTGTATCATCACTAAACAAGGAACCCAAGCATCATGGTAAAAAGAAGAGATGATGCTAATTTTACCTGTGTCTCCACTCTGGCTTTATCAATTAAAGTCTTAGCATCAGCAATTAGCCCACTCATGGCACAACCTGCAATGTAAAAGCAACAGTGACCCAGTGGCCAAATCCTTGTATAACTCTTTCATCTACTCAGGAAATACCGAAATTCTGGAGTGGAACCATGGCAGCCATTCAGCAATCCCATAGCAATATACCCAGGAGATTAGATGGGAAATTTTATCTGAACTGAACACAAGTATAATTACATTACAAACAAATAAAAAACCATCCACAATGACACAGAACTCCAGCTATTAAGATAGAAGACAGAGAAGAACAGCCAATCAAACATGAATTTCCACATAGGACATCCTTAGGCATCCCTTTAGCCCTTTTTGTAGACCATGATGCACTTTCACACTAAGCAAACACTAACACCCCAACAGGAGAAATGAGGAAAAAATAACCATTTCACCAAGAGCTATGGTGGAAGAACCTAGAATAAAATCAAAAGCCTTTTTACCTCTCTGATCAAACACAAACCAATTAGCTATATTAGAGAAAGTCTGCTTGATGGTCCAAGATGCCAAGGTTATGGCTGTTACTTTATATGCCATGACTCAAACCTGAATCTCAAGCCTAGGTCTTGCTCCTACGAAGCAAAATGTCTCCCTTAATATATCTACTTGGATATAACACAGACTCCAATCAAGTTACTTCCCTTCCAGACTCCCTCTTCCTCCTTGATCCTCACAACCAATCGGATTCCAAATTCTATCAAACTTTATCTGATTACTCTGTCTGGCATTAGTCCTTACCTCTCCATTCTCTGGCCACTGCCTTGGTTAAAGCTCTCATCATCTCTTTACTTGGATTAAAAAAAACTTTCTTACCTGGTCTCCCCACCTCCAGTCTCAGCCCCCTTCACTCTACCTTTAACACTGTCATCAGAAAGGTCTTTCTAAAATCCCAGTCTGATCATATTACCTCAATGCTTAAAACCTTCCCCATCAATGCAAAAGACTAAGGTCAAGTTCTTCAGCATGGTAAAAAGGACTTCCACTGTCTGACCCCACACTCGTTTCTTGCCACAGTCCACCTCCCAGTCACACCAAACTGCTCATGCATTTTATATTTTATATTTGATACCACCAAGGCTTTGCTCGTTTCTATTTTCTCTGACTAGAATTCTCTCCTCTGCTGCATCCAGACACTTGTTCACTTGGTAAACACTTCCTTATCTTTTAGAATTCAACTTGGCTCAAGCATCATCTTTATGGAATTCTTTTCTGAAAGTCCCACTACCACTGGCCCCAGGCAAAACTAATTATTTCCTCCTTTGTACTCCTACTGAGCATATTCTACAGCCTTCTCAATACCTACATCACTTAATTGTATTTACTTATTTACATGTCCACTTCCACGATTAGACTGTATGCTCCTGGAAGACAAGGACTATGTCTCATTCCTCTCTGTATCCCAGGTGACTAGCACAATGTCTGCACATAGTAGGTTCTCAATTTGTTGAATGGAGTGACACTGACCTATCTCCAAGAGACAGGTGACTTAAGATAAAATACACACAGTGTTCTATTTAGTATTTTAAGAAATACTAAATCTCAGCTTCTGTATCTATAAAAGAGATGTCAAGCAACCAGAGTCATCATGGCATTTGGTTCTGATGCCTTCAAGCAATTAATTTTATTACCAATGTTTCATTAATTGATGACTAGATAGGTTAAAAAAATTGGGACAGCCAACTAAAATGCCATGCTACAAATAAGTAGAACTACTAACCCTGTAATGCTACAATGATTCCAGAAGCTAAGGCAGGGGAATTATAACAATGACCAATAAAATGCTGGTGTTGGGGGGAGATAGGCAGTAAAAAGATAAATCTGAAAACAGAGGAAGAGGACTGATCTGGTCAAAGTCTATTCTTTTTCTTTCTTTCTTTTTTTTGTGGGGGGTGAAGATTGTCCCTGAGCTAATTTCTGTGCCAATCTACTCCATTTTGTATGTGGATGCCACCACAGCATGGCTTGATGAGTGGTGTGTAGGTCTGCACCCAGAATCTGAACCCATGAACCCCAGGCCACCGAAGCAGAGAACCCAACCGCTACACTACCAGGCAGGCCCTTATTATTCTTATACTCTCTTAACTGTAATTCACTCTAAAGATCTTTAAGAGTTCCTCTTTTCTTAGTGGACACCTCTAGCTTCCCACACAATCCTCTGCGTCACCAGGAACCTCTGCTTCTGGTGGCCTCCTACCAGGGCGAATGTTATGCATCAAGGAAGACCCAGCCATCACAGGGAGCTGGCCTATGATTCAACCTTTACATATGTCACCAACCATCACATTTGCCAAGTCTAAATTTAAGGGAGAAAGGGACTTCTGGGAGTAGGTGAGTCCTACAACTACTTCCTACTCCTACGTTATGCACACTGGCCTACTGCCTGGAAAACGACAGCTAACAGGGGGATAAGACGACATTCATCTAATGAACCTCCCTTGGAACATCAAAGAAGACTAACTAACCCAGGCCAGATCCAACAGAACAGCTTTTCCCTACTCCTTACCTATGTGAGCATCAATCTCTACAATTTTCTCAATGCTGCTGGGCTCCATGAGTGGGGAGGTAATTCTCTTCTCCACAGCTAGGCACACACCCTCTGATGTCTGGATCCCAATGGCTGTAGAACCAAGCTGAAGAGAAACATGTAATGGTTATCACGTACAGGTCAAAGAACAGTCTCACACACTCACCAGGAATCTCTCTCTATATCTTCACAAGATAGAAGCTTCAATCAGCCATATCTAGTATGCAGAGAGAATAAGGAACACCCTGATAAGTGATCTACTGTTCCTGTCAATGGCAAGAGCACTGATTTCTAGAATTTTGTGCTTATAAAAGGGATGTTCAATAAGGTCTTGAAAACATCTGGAAAATGATCAACTCTAATGCCAACATTTTGGAGAGGGGCAGATTCTAAAGTTCTAAATACAGTAGGCAAGAAAGTAGTGAAACTCTAATGTTTTTTCTGGACCTGGTACCTCTGCTATCTTGATCTGTCCCCAAAGGGAATATTTCTCAAGTCTACATGACCTCTAGAAAAGTAATTTACTTAAAAAAAAAAAAAGGAAAGAAAGAAAAATAAACACCACCACCAACAAAAAATATTGACTTCATTTTTCAAGGTCACTAGCAGTCCACAGTATAGCTCAATTTCATCTCTCCATCTCCATGCCACCATCCCAGTCATCCACCCCTCTATGTCTCAGTTTCCTTATCTGCAAATTGGGGATGATAATAATAATAACAAAACCTACATCAAGAAGCATAAATGCACTAATACATAAAATGCTTAAAATGATACCTAGCACATAGTAAATGAGCACTAAATGTTATTCTTATTATATAGCTAGATTACTTCAATAGCCTCCTACTTAGTCTCCCCATCTTTAATCTCTCTCTTCCAATGTGTCTTTCACGTTATGGCCTGACTGATCAAAATCCCTCAGGAATAGCCTAACCCATTTTCTCAGGCCATCTTATTCCCTACCCTTGCACCTCTGCTCATGCTGTCTCCCCTGGAATACATTCTTCTCGCTGCTTATCCAAATCCCACCCATTATTCTTAAAGCCTTTCATTACTATATGTGTTCCCTCCTCTGAATTACCATTATAGTTAGCTAGTTAGTTCTACAAAACAATGACTGCCAGCGGGAGCATCAGACTCTTGGAGCCCCTTATTACAAAAGATTCCAAAGAATTCCATGAATCGTTATGTGTAACACGCTTAATACGTCTGCAGGCTGAATGATCATGTCTCAGACACATATGTATTATTTTTCAATTTTTGACTTTATTAAGTGTTACTAAATGTATATACTAGTTTTTCATTGTATATTTTCTTAATCAATGGATACATGAATAACTACAGGAGATGAACTGTCAAAGAATTTTATGTAAAAAAATGAGTATTCATACTTCTAAGTAAAGGTGTAGACTAAACGTATACATTAGCCCTACTTCTTTCCCAAGCCTAGTAATATGAGATCAAGGGGTTTAAGGGGCAAGGGGACATACATACACTAGGACAAAAAGAATGGGCAAAGACACACCAATAAAATTTCGAAGAAAGAAGACGGGTTTATGATAATTTACTTGGCAGACCTGAGAAATCCAAATCTTAAACCAGTAGTAAAGAAAGTCAAGAAACAACCTGATTTATATCATAGGATGCCAAAAAGGAAATGGTCGCAACAAAGACCTCAGGAAATAGCAACAGAAGAGGCTAAAAACTGCAAGATTAGTTCAATGTCTCCTTTAGAAACAGATTTCCAGATCCCCTCCCCTAGGCTGTAAAGCTCACTAACAGCCCCCACCCACACTCCTGCAGAAGACTCGGTGAAGGTAAAACAGAATCTTTGGATTGTGGACACCAAGCACAGTCAAAGGCAGGAGTACTAAAGTGAAAACAGGAGGATTAACTAAAAATTGACAAACTTAATGTTAAGAATCCCAGCCTTCTTTCCTCACTCAGTTCTCAGAAGCCAGCAGCCAGAAACACCCTCCAGGCATGAAATGAGAAGAGGTAGCTGTCTCTAGAGCAGTGGTGTCAAACTTTTTAAACAAAATCTACATTAAGATACATATTTTGGGCTGACCCGGTGGTATACTCATTAAGTTTGTGCACTTCACTTCGGCAGCCTGGGGTCCACAGGTTCAGATCCTGGGTGTAGACCTACACACTGCTCATCAAGCCAGGGTGTGGCAGTATCCCACATACAAAATAGAGGAAGACTGGCACAGATGTTAGCTCAACAACAATCTTCCTTAAGCAAAAAGAGGAAGATTGGAAATAGATGTTAGCTAGGGGGCCAATCTTCCTCACCAAAAAACAAAAACAAAAACAAAAACAAAACACAAAGAAAAACAAAGAAAAATAAAGGAATAGATTTTATATCATAATCAAAACATACAAATAAATAAAAATAAAAGAAATAAAGTTTCATTGAAAAAAAAGCAAACCTGCATCAATACTATGGGCAAGGCATTCTGATTATCTACTGTTCTACTCCACTTAAAAAAGAAATGCTCCCAAGCCAGCCCTGATGGCTTAGTAGTTAAAGTTTGGCACACTCTGCTTCAGCAGCCTGGGTTCAGTTCCTGGGTGTGGAACCACACCACTCATCTGTCAGTAGTCATGCTGTGGCAGTGGCTCACACAGAAGAACTAGGAGGACCTACAACTAGAATATACAACTGGGGCTTTAGGGAGGGAAAGAGAGAAACAGAGAAAGAGAGAGAGAGAGAGCGCGCGCGCGCAAGAGCGAGCAGACACGCGTGTGAGAAAAAGAGGAAGACTGGCAACAGTTGTTAGCTCAGGGTGAATCTCCCCCTCTCCCCCTGCAAAAAAGAAAGAAATGCTCCCATAATCCACTAAAATTGATTTCAATGCCCACTAATAGGACAAGAATTGCAGTTTGAAAAACATAGTTCTAAAGAATCTAGTTTCAGAAAGAAAAAATCTAAAGAAAAAAATTTTTTAAATCCTTGAAGAAAAAGAAGATATTTCATCCATACAACAAGAACAGGATACCAGTACGAGAAAGGAAAAAAACAGAATAGCTTGGAAATAAAAAATACTTTCTTATGAAACTACTGGAGAATGAGTTCTACCAAACTGAAGGAATACATCAAAAAAGAAAATGACATGGGATCTAACACAAGAGGGAGTTAAAGGGAATCCCTAGGATAACATTGACAGAAGATCCTAAGTGTACAACTGTGCAGTAGGCCCCAGAGGACAACTAGTCCAGACTGGAGCAGGACAGAGGGCTCAAAGACTTCTTAAAGAATCTTTAATAGGATATTTAATGTGCCTGGATGTTTTGAGATGATATACATAACCTGGAGAGACTCTGGGGATGCATTATTGACATGTACATACTAAATTAAGCAGTTTTTTTTTTTTTTAAAGATTGGCACCTGAGCTAACAACCGTTGCCAATCTTCTTTTTTTTTTTTTCCTGTTTTTTCTCCCCAAATCCCCCCAGTACATAGTTGCATATTTTTCACTCGTGGGTCCTTCTAGTTGTAGCATGTGGGACGCCGCCTCAGCATGGCCTGATGAGTGGTGCCATGTCTGCGCCCAGGATCCGAACCAGTGAAACCCTGGGCTGCCGAAGTGGAGTGTGTGAACTTAACCACTCGGCCATGGGGTCAGCCTCGCAAATTTTTTTTAAAAAGAGAGTTATTAACTCCCAGGAAAATAATAACAGAATATGGCTCAGTTGTGAATGGCATTTACATAGTTATACTAACATAAATGTTGACTAATGATCTAACAAAATTATGAAATATATGAGATAAATTGAGAGAGTGGCCCTACCCCCACCCCAGTAGGCAATATTGCGTGTGTGTTGTGTGTGTCTGTCATTGGGGGCACAAATCTTCATCCTCCAAAATGAGAAATCTGTGGATAAGACCTAAACAAAAACATTATGTTTGTGTTGCTAAAGACAAAGGGGGCAGGCCTCAGGGATTGCTGTTTTCGTTACAAGGTCTATAAAACTATTTTACCTTATGACTCTAAAAACACATGCAAGTATGCCTTAAAAATAAAATAAAAAACAGAAACTATAGCTAGAGAATTTAATTTGGCACTTAGTTGTTCTCTAATTGTGTTATGTATAGCGTGCTGATCCTGAATCTCCAACTGAACAGAACAGGAATACATACCTACTTTTCAAAATTTATCTAGCAGTACTGTTCTCACCTGGGAGCCATTTTACCCCATAGGGGACATTTGGCAAAGTCTGGAGACATTTTTGGTTGTCACAACTGGAAGAGTGAGTGCTACTGGCATGTAATGGGGAGAGGCTAGAGAGGCTGCTAAACATTTTACAATGCACAGGACAGTCCCCCACAACAAAGAGTTATCCGGTCCAAAATGTCAATAGTTCCTAGATACTATAATTACCTTGTGGAGGAAATTCTCTCATAACATGAAAATAAATTCTCAGCCCATTCAATTTGGCCTCCAACTTAAAAAACTTCCTAAGCTTCCACTCCAAAAAAGGGTCAATATTTTTGAGACCGGCTTTTGAAAAATTTATCAAAATCAGGATAATTTTCTTTTGTACACTTGCATTTACCCCCAGATATTTCAATATAACAATTCTGCCTAAACTCCACTCCCCTGCTCCTTGGTGGGACTAGGGAGAGGGAGAAGGAAAGAGAGGGAACATCTGAAGTGACTCCATGTAGTATCTCTTTAATATAGATCACTAGCAGAGTAGCCAATGTCCGGATGCTCAGTATAATACAATAATTTTGACACTGCCACAGATTTTCACTCCTTCTCCCAAGAAACCTACTCTAAAGGCATTTTCCCCCCACCTCTGCTGTCTATAACTCACCCATGCAATCTGCACAGTACCTCCAAGTGATAATTTCTACTTGTCAGCCATTTTAAGTCATTTCTCCAGCTCCTTTCATACTGCTAAATCCTTATAGTTATCAAATTGCTTTCTCACTGGCTACTCATAAGTTACCAACACAACAACCAGGTTGTTTAAATGCCAAAGAGCCTGAATTTTCAGAGAGATTAAGTCACACCCATTAAGAACCACATCACTATATCCCAGCCCAACCTACGGCTACACATATCAGATACCATCTCATTATTTCCAAGCAATCTGGAAATTACTACTGGTAAGGGGCTTTAAAGGAGAACCCAAAAAACTGAGGATTACTCTTGGTTTGCACATCTGAGAACTGTTGTCTAAGCTAAGGCTCAAAATAAGTGCCACAGCTTGGAATTGTGGTAGTCCTGTGCTTCTTAATAAGATATGGTTTCAATATAGGGCAAAGCTGATCAGAAATAGAAATAGGCACTTGTAGCTGACCCATCATCTTCTCTCCCCCTATCTATCACAAAGCTTTCACCTTTACTTCTATGTCTTCAACTATTCAGAATCTCTTTTGCCCTTTTCCAGATTCTCATACAACCACTTTCCCCAATACACTCTTTCTAGAAAAGGTAACTTACAGGGAAACACAAAAGCTTTCTTCAATTATGTGAGGAATTGTCTTATGGAAGAGGTTTAAATATCCTGTGTGGCTCAAGGGCAAAACCAGGGCCAACTGAAGGAAACTTTAGGAAACCAGACTTTTGATTCAATATAAGGATAAATTTCTAACCATTATGAACTGTTTTCAAACAGAATGAGGTATCTGATGAGAAAATTCTGCCACTAGAACTATACAAATAGAGGCTGTTTGAGGACATAGAAGTGACTGAAGCACAGAGTGACGGGCCAGACTAGACACGTGATTCTCAACCCCTGCTAGACATTAGACTCACTGGGAGAGTCCTTAAAAATCCTGATGCCTGGACCTTATCCTAGACAACCTAAACCAGAATTTACATTATCCATAATCCAACAAACATAGATCCCACATGATAACTAACTCTAAGTTTAGATAACTTACTTTCTAACTACTAACTTTTCAGTACTGGTTTGAACTATTCGATTTTGTTACTAGACTACCGGACACGTCTCTTATTCAATCCTGAAAGTGTCTAGTACAAATTCACAACTTTACCAACAAGAATACAGGTGATTAGTTAAATGATTTGTTCAAAATATTTCCCAGGTGCTAACTCTGAACTTCTATACCCCTCTCTTCACAGCCAAGAAGATTATAAACACAAACATGTTCCCTCAACCCCACTGAAAAGAAGCCACTTACATAATTATGACGCAGCTATCTGTTGAAAAAGTTTTAAAATAGATGTTAGGAATGGGATTGAACTTGTTATTAACATGGTTAACAGTGATTGGTTGAAGGCAGATAAAGAACATTTTCTAAAGGAATAGCTAAAACACATTTACTCCAAATGTTCTGCAAGCAAAGCATTAAGTTGCTATGAAATTTGAAAAACTATGCCTCTTGATACTATACCTTGATAGCCTCAATGGCATATTCCACTTGAAATAATCTTCCTTCAGGAGAAAAAGTATTCACACCCCTATAATTTAGAAAAAAAAAAGGTGGTATATTTGTCAGAAAAAATAAATGTAGAGACACTAAACTCAAGTTCCTTGACATCTAGCTCAGATGGCTACAAGATTTGCGTGTTGTCATTATTCTCCTTTACCCACAACAATCTGTTGCTATTTTTTTATACATTAACAGCTTTTCAAGGGAATGGAACCTATGTATAGAACACTTCTGCCTTACTCTCAGAAAGTCTTCAAACTGACCAAATGAGCACAGGTGACTTTCTGCCTCAATCCCAAATCAATGTGGAATTCTTTTGGTAAATTCATGCCCCCAAACTATCAGGCAATTCCCAAGAAAATGTACATTTATCTTTATCCTCTTCTCATTATGCACATTTGATGTTAATATCTTACTTTTTACTAAAAGTCAATCACAAGTACATTTCTCTATTTGTATGAATTAGTATTGTTATCTTAATAGACTGAGATCTGTGCAATCCCTAAAGCCTAACCTGCTTCATTCACTCAATATATAATTAAATCAATTACATGCCAGACTACTTTTCTCTCTAAAACACTTCCCTACCTCTCCTTGCTCCAATCTGATGGAAATTCCTATGGAGAAGAGGCATCAATCATGGACTTAGCTATCAAAGCTTTCAGCACACAATGGACACTTTAAATATACTTGAACAAATGAATGAAAATAGTTACAATCCTTGGTTTACAGAGTCTGAATTTTACAACACGTAACATGATATACAGTACAGTTTTCAAATTTATCAAAAAATTTTTTCAAAAGAAATTTTCTATGTATCTCTCAAATATAAAACAGATAGTAATAAGACAAGTTGACATTTACTGCATATCTACTATATGTCTGGCACTGTTATAAACCTTTAAATGAGTTAACTCACTTAATCCTCAAAACAATTCTATGAAGCAGTATTCTAAGGTAGATACTATTTTACAGATGAGGAAGTTGAAGCACAAAGAGGTTAAGAAATTTGCCCAAAGTCACTCAGCATGTTAGAGGCAGAACTGGAATAAGAATTTAGGCAATCTGACTACCAAGACTAAGCTTTCCACTATTCCACTATACTGCCTCTGGGAATTGTTCTGGTTAAGTCAAGGGTCAAAGGAGAATCCCGCCATCCCAGGCTCCCATCTGAGGTAAAATCCCTGAGGTCATATAAAAGGAAGTTTAGGATTCGAAAGAAGTTTTTAAAAATCACTGACAGAAAAGTCTGAGCATAGAAGACCTGGGATAAAGTCCTAGTTCTGCCACTTACTAGCTTTAATTCCCTCAAATAAAACAAACAAACAAACAAAAAAATCCTATCCTGCCTCTATGACAAGACAATTAATACTGAATTGCATAGAGTATGGAAGACCTTTGTAAATATATTATTTTCACCCTAATTAAGGAACTTCACCCTAGTGAGGTATCACTACATCCTCCCTAAAATGTGCTCTGCTCTTGGCCCTCTTCTCAAACTCTACTGTTTCCTTGGGTTATTTCATTTATGCCAAGCACCAGCTACTTCCAAATTTCTATTACCAATTAGACCAAGTCCCTGATTAATAAAAGCCTCCTGAGCATTCCCTCTTGGATATCCCATTAGCACCGATCACTCAACATTTTCCAATCTGAAATACCTCTTTAAATCCAGCCACCCTTGAAAAATCAGCTCCATCTCCTGCCATTCCAAAGTCATTTTTTATATTAAGACATCTCTAATCTTCCAGTTCCCTAAGCTAGAAAGCTCTGAATGATCCAATTCATTCCTCCCCATCTTCTCCCATATTAACCATATGCCAAGTCATATCAATTCATAGCAATTCCTCCTCCACAGTAACTCAACACTCTCTTCTTCCATTCTCAATGCCCTCATTACCTTTCACCTAACTATTGTAATAGCCTTCTAACAGGCATTGACTTGCTCTTTCCTCTAATCCAGTCACTTAATCTCTATAAAACACAATTAGGATTATGTAACTTCTTAAAACAAAAACTAATGGCGCACAGTTGCCTACAGAATAAGACCCAAACTCCTTAATCTCATATTAAAAACCATCTAATACCTAGTGCTATCATGCCTTAGCCCGTATCTCCGGTTATTCCCATACATGTATCATATGTGCCAGACTGGAATTTTCCCAAATATGCACTGTGCTTTCCCACTGCCCCTCGTTTGTTCATCTTATATTTTCTGCCTCAAAACTATTGACACTCACTGTCCATATTTATTAAAACCTTTCTCAAGACTCAGTTTAAGCATCAGCTCCTTTGTGAAGTTTTCCATGATCCCTTAATATTGAACGCAATCTCTCATCAAAACTCCCATTGTATTGATTTGAATTTCTTTAATGACACGAATACATTTCTGACTCATACTATAGCTACTTTTGTAAACAGTTCTTTAAAAGACAGTCTCTCAGGGGCCAGCTCCGTGGCCGAGTGGTTAAGTTCGCGTGCTCCGCTGCGGTGGCCCAGGGTTGGGATCCTGGGCGCGGACATGACACCGCTTGTTAGGCTACGTTGAGGCGGCGTCCCACATCCCACAACTAGAAGGACCTGCAACTAAGATATACAACTGTGTACGGGGCGGGGGTTGGGGAGATAAAGCAGGAAAAAAAAAAAAAAAGACTGACAACAGTTGTTAGCCCAGGTGCCAATCTTTAAAAAGAAAAAAAAATAAAATAAAAGAGTCTCTCATATGAAAGCAAGGATCTTGATTTTATTCAATGCTGTATGACCAGCAACTAGCAGTGTCTTGTACACAGCAAGCATTCAAGTACATCAGTTAAGTGAATAAAAAAGGCCTATATTTTAGGCGTTCTTGGGAAGACAGAAAAATAACAGAAAGCAGTCAAGAAAGATGTGAAATAAATGGTCACAAAATCTTAATAAAGGCTTTCTGATAAGGATACAATTTCCATCATACACACCCTAACTCAAAATTATATCACCCAAAGATCATTTTCTTCAGTGCTCTGGAAGCTAAATATTGATTAACAAAGTCATTTTATAGAACAGTAGGAAAAGACGTCAGTTTTAAAACTTCACGTACATCTTTTATGAGTCAGTAAAAGGCTAAAAAAAGTGGTAGTTCCAGGTGACAAAACTTTTGACAGAATCAACGTATACCTGACAAGAAATGCAGCTTCTCAAACCACTTAGTACAAAGAAAATATCTGCCTTTCCCGGCTTTAAAAAACCTAAAAGCTATGTGAAAACTTAATTGATCAAAACGGAAACTGAAAGTAAAATTGTCTACAGCATGAATAGGTGCAATTTAATATTACTTAACATTTCCTAGGCCTGAAAGATTTTTTTTTCAAACGATCTCACAACCTTGATTTCGCAAACAGATTTGGCCTTCAAAAGACACCCAAATTAACTTAAACTTTTCAAAAAGTCAGAGAAGCCTAGGTGTAGTGGAATCAGCGTACTGAGAAAACTCTTGAAAACCACTCTAAATTCCAGTTCCTATAACATCAGATTCCAGACATTATATCTGGGCATGGCTGAGACTGCCTTCGCGCTGCTGCAGAAACCATTCATCCCAGCACGCCCTACCACAGCTCAAAGGAAAGCCTGCTCTATTCCCACCACTAAGAAATGAAAAACGAGGTTGTTCGCCTAGAAGGAAAGGGGAGCTGAAACTACCAAACCCATTAAATAATCTCTAGTTGCTTTTTCTTCCAGGCACACGTCTACGTTTTTTTTAAAAGGTAGTCCTACTCAGCACGAAAAGATGAACGGGGAAGCGGGTGACCCCTCGCCTTCCCCGGGTTAAAGGTCAGAGTCCCGGCTCCTCAGCCTTAGTTCCCAAGCACAAAGCGGAGGTTTTCGCTTCCGCACCGAGCGAGGACCCAGCAGTGACTCAGCGGTAGCACGAGCGCGGCCGCTGGGCGCAAGTCTAGCTTGGGGAATCACAGCTGGCGGCTGGGGAAGGCAGGGCATCCCCAGGCCGGGCCACACTCAGGTTCCCGGGGCGCCCCGTGACACGGCAGAACCCAGGCCGAGGCCCGGCCCCGGGCCTGCCCACCCACAACCCCGAACCCATGTCCCCCCGCTGCACGGACCTGTCGTACTCAGACCGGGTGAGGAACATGGCGAGAGCAGGAGAAGGCAGCAGCGGCTCCGCGGGGCTTCTCAGGGCCAACACGAGCGTAGCAGCACCCAACTCACCCACACCGCCACAGAACCGGAGCCCTGCTCCCAACTGCGCCTGCGCCCGTGACCCCTTCAGCCCGCCCTCCTGTGCCTGCCTCCTATTGGTTGGTCGCAGTTCCGGCCGAGATGATTGGGCTAACGCGCTTCCCCGCCAGGTCTCGGTTGGTCCAGGGAGGGCGGGACAGGGCTCGTCCTTCCGCTTTAAACGGTGGGTGGTTGCTAGGAGCGCTCCCAACTGAAGCCGGGTGGGCAGAGTTCTCCTTTTGGGGAAGGTGTGAACCCGCAGCAAGACTGGCAACTGAGAGAACTTCTACCGAGAGGTGAGCTGTCTGAACTCGGATTTGACAGGTCCCTCGCCGCGTCCCGTAATCCATTCCAGAGCACGTTGGCTCTTTTCTCCACGCTCTCCATCCGCCTAGCTTATTGCCGATTTCCCGCTCTTCCGGCTCCGGTGACGTCTCCTTCGAGGTGCCGCGCAGAGCCCTCCAGGACTCGACTCCGATGGAGACGGGGCGCGCTGCCCTGGGTCTGAGCGGGCGCCGTGGGCGAGTTCATTCGCTTCAGCGCACCCGTCCCGTGGCTTGTTGGTTGAGGGAAGTTGGTGGGTTCTAGTCTGTAGGAAAGTCCTCAAGTATCCGCCTGGTCAAGGTAATTTTACCGGCATTTCCTTCCTTCCTGCTCCCCACCCCCCGCCTCCAACACAGGTTTCAGACCTGGTGACCCAGAGCTCTGGATCTGGGTTTCGCATGGTTCACTGCTTTTTCTGTTACTCTTGGAGAGTTAGCTAACGGCGCCGCCTTTTTTATGCTTCTTGCTTCTCTTCCCTAAGGGTAGGAGAGCAACTTCACGACTTCATAGACTATAAATGAGTTATTTGTTCAAGAAAGATAGCCAGCTAAGAAGTCATTTAATGAGCAGTATATAAGTGAAAGGGACATGCCAGGGTTCCATTTCCAGTTAAACCACAGTCAAATCCTAACCTTTCTAGTCCTGTATCGCTCCAGTAGAATTCATATTTGTCCCTAGATTAGATTTGTAAATGACCAAGACATTTCAGTGGTGGCGGAAATATAGAAATATGCTTTTGGGGCATTGATATCTGTTTTTCCCATCATTTATTTCCTGCCTTCATGAATTCAATAGGAGTTTCGTTTTGTGGTCTTTAGCCAATCAGATGTCTGACACCAATAAAAGTGAGGAAAGTTCCAAGTAGCACTTCTCAGGGATCTGTTAGATTTCTGAGAAAAGAAGAATGTCCTTTAGGTTTCTGGTCACCTCATGTGGCCTTTCTATAAGAAATGTTAGTTAAATTCACTATGCTTGCTCTTTCAAAGTTCTTTTGAAATTAATGTATAGTAACGATCCTTAAACAACTACGTAGGTGTTACCTATATACCTATATAGGTATTTGAGCTTAATAATGTTTCCTAAAAACCTGGGGATGCAGAGCGCTCTGCAGCCTCTACTAATAGCAGATATGGTAGTGGATGTCTCAAAATTACTTGTATGTGGAATCTCCTCTGGGTAAATGTGTTTGTTTGTACCCTGTGTATCGTAAATAAAGGGGAGCCACAGGTAGCTGATTGTAGGTGAGAAAGGAAAGCTTGTTTTCTCCCAAGAAAGTGGATCGTTATGACATAAAAATCCAGCACCCAGTATAGTTTCTTGCCCATAATCAATTCAGTTCAATAAATAAGTTTCAATAGAAGTTGAACTAGATGTCCCTCTGAGAAAAATAATAAAGGAGCCATAGCTGACAGAAAGGAAAGAATGTAGTAAAACGTAAGAGAATGACTTAGATTCAGAAACTGAGAAGCGTATATAAACATCTTAAAGAGCTAGGCACGTGAGTCCTGGAGCAAAGTAACTTGTGGCAGAATAGTCAGAGTGGACTGGAGACACTACCCAAACAAAGAAACCAGTGAGAACTGATCCCAAAACTGAATTTTTTTATATACCCATAATAGTCTAACTTGTAAATATTTCTGACTACGTAAACTAGAAATTACTACTTAAAAAAAAGATGCTTGAAAGTGTGTATAACTCTCCTGATAATGTCTAAAGAGAGATACAGAAGAAAAGGGTTAGGAATTGTTCCCAAGACTTATAACCATAAAAGAGATCACATCGAACTTTGGATGGTGGCAGCAAAAGCAGGGAACTGGCATCTGGGCAGCTACTGTGATGCTATAGACACTCCCTGAGAAAAGTAATCTTGAAAGCCTTGTGGTATCTCTTTGAAAGAATAAAATGAGAGATTAGCTATTTAAAAGTAAAGTAATTGAGGCTAAACAGAATGTGGTATATACATACGATAGATATTATTCAGCCTTAGAAAGGAATGAAATTCTGACACATGCTACAAGCTTGAAGACATTATGCTAAGGAAATAAGCCAGATACAAAAGGACACATATTATATGATTGTATTTATGTGAAGTGCCTAGAATAGTCAAATTCATAGAGACAGAAAGTAGAACAGTGGTTACCTAGGACAGGCAAAGAGGGTGTTGGGGAATTGTTGTTCAATGGGTACAGGATTTCAGTATGGGATGATGAGAAAGTTCTGGAGATGGACTGTAATGATAGTTGCACAATAGTGTGAATATATTTAATGCCACTGAACTGTACACTTAAAAAGGTTAAAATGGTAAATTTTATGTTACATGTACTTTACCACAATAAAAATAAGTTTTTTTAAAAGGAAAGTAATCAATGGGGCCGGCCTGGTGGTGCAGCGGTTAAGTGCGCTTGTTCCGCTTCGGTGGCCCGGAGTTCGCTGGTTGGGATCCCAGGTGCAGACATGGCACCACTTGGCAAGCCATGCTGTGGCAGGCATCCCACACAGAAAGTAGAGGAAGATGGACATGGATGTTAGCTCAGGGCCAGTCTTCCTCAGCAAAAAGGGGAGGATTGGCGGCACATGTTAGCTCAGGGCTAATCTTCCTCACAAAAAAGAAAAAGAGAAAAGGAAGGTAATCGAAATGTGAGTTCTTTGAGGGCCAGTATATGTGTCACTTGGAGAATTAGAGTAAGTAGAAAATTCAGCATTTCAAATTGCCACTCTTAAAATTTAATTTAAAACTAATATTTCTTTTTCTTTTATTTCCTTTGTGGGCTTTTGTGTGTGTGTGTGTGTGTTTTTGGTAAAATAGAAGTTTGTTGGTCACAACTTTTTTAGGTGAAATACAGATGAAAAGGAGTGTTTCTTCCTGGAGAAATGCGCATCATTTGCACATTAGTGAAAGCTTTGCATTCACCCGAGGGCTGAGAGCTCATAGATATTTTGGTACTTTTTTTGCAAAGAAAGGAAAGCGATCCCATAATTGAAAGCTGCCATAATTATTTTGGAGATGAAACACAGATGTCTAAACTATATTACAATAAAGCATGATACTTTTCCATCTATAGATTAGAAGCCTTGCCATTTCACTGGAATTAAATGAAATAGTTTGGTAAAGTTAACAGCCCAATGTTGAAAATACTGAGATTTGTTAGCAAATGTCATATATGGTCACTTTGTGTCAGACATTCCTGGGCGAATGGCAGAAAATATGTGGAGAATTTCGTGATTTCAAATCAATCTAATCTAGGTCCCTTTGCTCTTCCTAAATATTGTGTCACCCAAATCCATCTGTTCACATTTATCTCTAGCAGCTATAATTTGTTATTTACTTAAAAAGACACTTTAGATTTGGCTGCTTCACCTTGTATGTGATTTTTTTTACTTTAATCATTTTGTAAGAATAAGTAATGATTTTTAGCAAGGATACTGGGAGGTTTAACTAGCTTTGATTCCTGCAGACCCCTCAAGGAATAATGATTTGCCAGTTCTGGCAATGACTGAGCATGGCAGAAGTACGAATGCAGCTTCCTTGTGGCTATATTTGGGGCTCCTCTAATGGACAGCGTTGGCTTGAGGACTCCCATCAGACTTGCTGAAACTTTCTTAGACCTGCTGCAGTCTGAGATGCTACCTACACAATCCTTTCTTTTCCCTCTCCTTATGTCAGACCTGTATCAGTTTGCAGACTCTCCCAAAGTGTCCTACTCCCTTCCCTTTTGTCTTTCACAGACATTTCCCCTAATAAATCTCTTCTTATTATGGGCTGCATTGCACCCTCCCCAAAATTCATATGTTGAGGCCTTAAACCCTCAATACCTCAGGATGTATTTGGAGATAGGTCCTTTAAAGAGGCGATTAAGTTAAAATGAAGCTTTTTTAACTTATTTAAAATGAAGGGTGAACCCCAATCCAATCTGACTGGTGTCCCCATAGGAAGAGGAAATGTGGACACATAAAGAGACACCAGGGGCGTGCCCACACAGAGGAAAGGCCATGTGAGGACACAGCAAGAAGGTGGCCATCTGCAAGCCGAGAAGAGAGGCCTCAGAAGAACCCAAACCTGGCGACACCTTAATCTTAGATCTCTAGCCTTCAGAACTGTGAGAAATAAATTTCTGTTGTTTAAGCCATCCAGTCTGGCATTTTGTTATGGCAGCCTGAGCTGACTAAGATGGAGTTTATGGTAAGCCCCAGTGGGAAAATCACAGTGCAGTCCCTGGGACCCTGGAGCAAAGCCATGCCATCTGCAGCAGAGAAATACACATTTTAAGACCTGGCTACTAGTGTGATCCTGGGCCTTGGAGGAGACAGAACACTTAACCATAGGACATCAAGTATTCACATGTCCAGAACTACCTGTTATGGACTAGGTTCTGTTGGTTCAGATGGACCCAGCAGCATCTATTATAAAATGAAAATGGTACATCTGGGATGGAGCTCAAGCACAGCTGTGGCACTTGTAAGTGCCAGGACCAGGTATTCCAGAGCCCCATGTCACCCACCACAGCTGCACCAACACCATGACCACTGAATGAGGAGGGCTAAAGCCTGAGCTTGGTTTATGGATGAGTTAGCTTAGTATGTGGGTGCAAGCCAGATGGTGGCTGCATTATAGTCACATTCTTGAGAGACTTTGAAAAACGGCAGAGAGGGAAAATCTCAATGAGTAGAGTTGCAATCATTGTCCCTGGTCATCTGCTTTGTGTATAAGGAGAAGCAGACTGAAGTAAGAATATGTATAGATTCTTGGGTAGATATCAATGGCCTGGCCCTTTGGTAGGGAGCCTGGAAGGAAAAGGACTGGAAGATCAAAGACAAGGAGTTCTGGGGTAGAGTCATGTAGATGGATGTACAGGAGTGGGCATGATGTGAAGATTTTTGTATCACATCTTGCATCCACCAGGGAAGAGGCACTAAACAATCGACTAGACAAAATGACTCATTCAGTTGTCATTACCAGCTAATAATTAGCCACCTTGGAACCAGCATGATGGGCACCGTTGTGGGTTGTCTTTTATCCCCCCAAATTTCATATGTTGAAGTCTTAACCCCAATACTTCAAAATGTAACCTTATTTGGAAAGAGGGTTGTTGCAGGTATAATTAGTTAAGATGACATCATACTGGAGTAGGGTGCCCTAATTCAAAATGACTGGTGTCCTTTTAAGCAGACAGCCGTGTGAATACAGAGATACATAGAGAGAATGCCATGTGAAGATAAAAATATGGTAATGCAGCAGAAGCCAAGGAATGCCAAAGATTACCAGTAAACCACCAGAAGCTAGGGGAGGTGCATGGAATAGGTTTTCCTTACAGCCCTCCGAAGGAACCAATCTTGATCTTGATCTCAGACTTCTAGCCTGCAGAACTGTGAGACAATAAATTTCTGTTGTTTAAATTGCTGAATTTGTGGCTCTTTGTTATGACATCCCTGAGAAACTAACACAGGCACGTAAATGGAGTGGCCACAGTGGCAGAGGTGAAGGCTATGTATGGGCCCAAAGAGCGTGGACTACAACTTTCCAAGGCTGGTCTAGCTACTGATGCCTAAATGTCCAAACTGTCAGCGACAGAGACCAATGCTGAGTCCCCCAAATGGCACTATTACTCCAAGAGACCAACTGGTACTTGGTGACAAGTTGACTACATTGGGTCCCTTCCATGTTGGAGGGGCCAGTGGTTCCTTCTCAGAGTAATAGATAGCTATTCTGCATATGGGATTTTCCTTTCCACCCACAGATCTTTAGCCAGCATTACCATGTTGGGGCTTATGGAATGCCTGATCCACAGGCAAAGAATCCTGCATAATAGAGCATTTGGCTGGGGTAACTGCTTCATGGTAAAAGAACTGTGGGAGTGTAGTGGACCCATGACTATGGGATGTACTGGTCATACCACACCATCCAGAAAAAGCTGGCCTCATGGAGAGCTAGAATAACTTTCTAAAGGCACAAGTGAAGTGTCACTGAAAGGCAACAATCTCAAAAAATTTGGTTCTATCATTCAGGATGTGTTATACACATTAAATCAGAGGAGTTTATGACCCCAATAGGAAAAATACATGGGTCCACTAGCCAAGGAATGGATTCAGGAATAGTCCCACTTACCTTCACTACCAATGACCCACTAGAGGATTTTGTGCTGCTGACACACACAAATCTGGGATCTATAGGGCTGGAGGTACTGGTTCCAAAAGGGGTTGCACTCCTGTTAAGGGACACAGCAAGAGTCCCATTGAACTACAAGCTATGACTGTTGCTGGGGCACTTTGGACTCATTTTTCAGAGACCAGCAGACAAAAAGAGGAGTCACCATCATGACAAGGATAATTGACCCTGATCGGTAGGAGAAGGTAGCACTGCTTTTTAGAGAATCCATGTGGTCCACTTGGGCATCTCTTGATACTTCCTTGCACCATTTTAACTGTGAATACATGCATCAACTCTGGCCTGAAAAGGTATGGTTACCAGGAACTCAGACCCTTCAGGAATAAAGGTTTGGCTCACACCACCACATAAGCCACCAAGACCTGCTAAGGTGATAACCGAGGGTGAGGGGAATTTAGAGTGAAGAGTGGAAAAGGGAGAGAATGAGTATCAATTGTAGCTTCCAGGCCAACTGCTATATATAGTTCATCCTACTAACCTTCCTTTTCTAAGTTTCCCTGCAGGAAGAGAGGCCCATGGGAACCAGGGAAGAGCTTCTCCCCAACCTTGCATGAAGAGGTAGATCTGTGGGGCAAAGGAGTAGACTGTGGTGGTTCTGAAAATGGGCCACTAGATCTCCTGCTAGGCAGAGCATAGTTAATTGATGGCCCCAGCTACTGACCTGGATCCACCAATGTGTTCACAACTGAGGTGACACTTCTTACAACCTATTCCTCACTAATGACTGAGCATAGTGGGGCAATAATGCAGGCTCATTCCTTTGAGACGTGGAACTCCTCTAATGGGCCACTTTGGCTAGAGAACTGCCCATAGGATTCAGAGCTCAGAGGGAAATTTAGAGAAGGGCACAGCAAGCTTATGCAAAGAAAGTAAGACAAAGGAATAAGGATAAAACCAGAAATCAATGAAATAGAAAGTAGATATACAAGAAAGAAAACTGACAAACCCAAAACTTATTAATCTTCAAAAAGTCTAAAAAAATTAATCAGCTCCTAGCAAGAGTAATCAAGGAAGAGTATAAGAAAACACATTACCAATATCAGCAATAAAAAAGGGGACATCACTACAAGTCCTATAGACATTAAAAATATGAGGATAGTATAAATAATTTTATACCAATAAATTTGACAACTCAGATGAAATGAAAAATTTTATTAAAAAACAAAACTTACCGGGGCTGGCCCCGTGGCCGAGTGGTTAAGTTCGCGCGCTCCGCTGCAGGCAGCCCAGTGTTTCGTCGGTTCGAATCCTGGGCGCGGACATGGCACTGCTCGTCAGACCACGCTGAGGCAGCGTCCCACATGCCACAACTAGAGGAACCCACAACGAAGAATGCACAACTATGTACCGGGGGGCTTTGGGGAGAAAAAGGAAAAAATAAAATCTTAAAAAAAAAAAAAAAAAAAAAAAAACTTACCAATACTGAAACAATAATAAATAGAAAAATCTATATTTTATATTTTAAAGGAGTTGAATTCATAATTTAAAACCTTTCCACAAAGAAAGCTCCAGATGGCTTCACTGGTAAGTTCTTTCCAACATGTATATTTCTTTTAGAAAGGCACAAAAGGCATGTTTACACTTTCTAATGCTTGTATATTACATACTCTATTTGTGGATTAACTTCCCCCTCCTCCATGCATCATTCATTTAGCACCTCTTATGCATTATGTTAAGAGTTGTAGATAAAAAGATGAATAAAGTTTTTGGCAGAGGGACCTTTCAGGTTGGTGGGAGAAGCAGACATATAGTGTAAATGTAGTGAAATAAGTGCTAATAAAGATTTGTATAAAGTTCTATGAGAGAGGAGTATGAATCTAGGGAAGGGAAGGATTTCCAGTCATGAGAGATGAAACAGTGTGCCATGTACTATGGGCATAAGAATAACTGGAAAATAGAGGACATTCCTTGTTAGTCTTCCTTACTGCGTCTTCTCCCCTTATTCTCTTAAATTTTTTGATACCTCAGGGTTCTGTCCCTGGCTTCTGTTTTTCACTCTCCCCAAACAATTTCACCCACTCCCACATTTGTCCCTTTCATATATAAGTTAATCACTTCAAAATCTGTGTCTCCAGCCTCCATCTCTCTCTTCAGCTCCAGGCCTAAATAGTCACATGTCTAGAGTGCTCACTGACTCAAGGACTTTGCCTCCACACCTATTCCCCTCGCTCTCCTGCATCATCAATCTTCCCTGCCTTCTTGAAAAAAAACCCTCCCTTAATGGCGTATGTCTCTCCAGCTATTACACTGCTTCTCTATTCACCTTTATATAACAAAACTTCTCTCTTTCTTTCTTTCTACTGCATCTTAACTTTATAACACATAAGACCTGTTATAAGTCTTTTATCCCCATTACTGTTCTGAGACTTCTTTTATCCGGGTCACCAATGACCTTCAGGTTGCCAAATCCAATTCTCAACTTACTCGACCTAACAGCAGCATTTGACCAGTTGATCATTTCCTCTTTCTTGAAAGACTTTTACTTGGCTTCTACCCTCTGCTGATTTCCTCCTCACTTCATTGGCCACCCCTTCTCAGTTGTTTTGTTGTATCTTCTTTCTCTTTTCAACCTTTAGGTATTGGAATATTCTAGTGTTCCATCCTTGGACTTCTACTCAGTTTTTGCTTGCACTCATCTTAGAAAATCTTAACCAATTCTCTCATCTTTTTTTTTTTTTTTTGAGGACAATTAACCCTGAGCTAACATCTGCTGCCAATCTTCCTCTTTTTGCTGAGGAAGACCAGCCCTCAGCTATCATTCGTGCCCATCTTCCTCTACTTCATACGTGGGATGCCTGCCACAGCATGGCTTGCCAAGCAGTGGATAGGTCCACACCTGGGATCCAAACCGGCAAACCCCAGGCTGCTGAAGCAGAACATACGAACTTAACCGCTGCACCACTGGCCTGGCCCCCTCATTTCTTTCATCTTAAATGTCATCTGTATGATAATGATTCCAAAAATGTAAATCTACAGCTCAACCTCTTCCCTGAACTCCAGACTCATATCTCCACTAGCTTCTCTCCTTGGATATCTAACAATATTCCAAACTAAACATGTCTAAAATCAAACTCTTGAGTCCCTGCTATAAAACCTAATTCCCTTCAGTCTTGTCCATCTCAGTAAATGGCTTTATGAAGCACCCTTTTGCTCAGGCCAGAAATGTTGGCATCATTGTTGACTCCTCTCTTTTTCTACTACCCTTATTCAATCCATCAGCACAATCAGGGCACAGAAGCTGGCAGAGTGAGGCCATAGCTGTGGTAACCTGGCATGGAATAGAAGTGGGAACTAAGAGTTCAAGTGAGAGGTGATGAGGGATTGAACTACTGCAGAGGCGGAGGAGACAAGGAGGAGGAGGTCGAGGAAACACGTCTACCATAGCTGGAGACCGAGTTCATTCACATGGCCAGTGATCCAATCAATCATGCCTGCATGAGGAAATCTCAAAATCTCTGGAGGAGTTCCTGTTTGGGGAGCAGAGGTGTGATGGGAAGGGGCATGTCCTGCTCCACAGGGAGAAGGCACAGAAGCTCTGTGTTCAAGACCTTCCCAAACCTCACCCTTCATTTGTCTGGCCCTTTTTTGTGTCCTTTAAATAAAACTGTGATTGCAAGTGTAGCACTTTCCTGAGTTCTGTGAGTCACTCTTGTGCATTATTGTACCTGAGGGGGTTGTGGGAACCCCTGAAGTTTCACCAGTTGGTCAGAAGTGTGGAGGCCCCCCCAAAGTGTGGCTGGCATCTTAAGTAAGGTCAGTCTTGCTAAGGACTGTGCCCTTAAACCTGTGGAGTCTGACACTAACTCTAGGTTGTTAGCATCAAAATTGTGTTGCAGTTAGAATTGGTGTCAGAATAACAGGTAACAGAGACTCCTACTCAAACTGACTTTCAAAAGTAAAAGGAGGGGCCAGCCTGGTTGCGTAGTGGTTAAGTTCCCACACTCGACTTCCAAGGCTCAGGGTTCACGGGTTTGGAACCCAGGCGTGGACCTAGCACTGCTCATCAAGCCACACTGTGGTGGCATCCCACATGAAATGGAGGAAGATTGACACAGATGTTAGCTCAGGGACAATCTCCCTCATACACACACAAAAAAGTAAGGAGAACTTATTGGTGCACGTTACCAAAGAGTCCACAAGTACCTGGCTTTAGGCACAGCTTGATCCAACATCTCAAATAATGTCACCAGGACCTGGTTTTTCTCTTTCAGTTTTTCTTGAGACTGACTTCATTCTCAGCAAACTCTCCCTTCCTGGTGCAGGATAGCTGCCAGTACTGCCAGTTGTTCCTGAGGCTATGTGTTTGTGGATATATATCCAATTGAGGGAGAAAGAGGGAAAGAGAGAGAGAGAGAGAGAGAAAAGAAAGATATTCTTATTCACTCAAATAGACGTCCAAGAATTGAATATAATTGGCCTGAATTGGGTCATATGCTCATCCTTGAATGAATTACCATAACCAGGAGTATTGCCATAAGTCAATCAGAGCCTACCTCTCAAACCAGAGGTAGGATTTATCTTACCCAAACCATTTGGTGGTGCATGACTTGCCTTAAGCAAAATCTGGGTACTGTTGTCAGAAAAATGGGAAAATGAATACTGTGGAAGCAATCAGTAATGGAACAGTGTTCAGTTGATATTTATTGAATTGACTCTTCATTTTGAAAATTAGCTGCATTCTGGAAAGCAGTCCCAGATTCCTTTAGTTCTTAAATTCTACACTTAAGAGTGGTTCTATCTGTACTCCAGGTGGCTTAAGTATCCTGTGAGATTCTCTTTGCAGCCTAATGATTTGCTGGTGCAATTCCAAAAGACAGTAATACAGCTTGTCTGGTTATGGTACAACTCATCCTCTCCAGAGATTGTTTACGTGACAACTTAATTATTCAGAGAATAAAACCTTAAGAAATGACCACACTTAAAGAGCTGACAGAGGAAGATGATTCTGCAAAAGGATGTCTCTATGCCTTCAGCTCTTAAAAACCACTTGGAAATACCAAAACAGATGTCACAAAGTTTATATACCAAAGTTGCTGGACTGACTTTATGGGAAACATTCTTAGATCCTCACTTAGAGCCAATTTGCATGATTCTGGATGCACTTCTAACAGGATTGGTTATCTGATGTAGTGAACCTCTACTGTTTTTTCTTGTTCACAAATATTTTTTCTTCTTTAGGTAAAAGCATCCTGATTTTCCTTTGGGGAAAGTAGTTCTCTCTAGCTTTCAGTTTTGTGGTTTTAGTAAGACTGATACTACCCACGAGGTCCAAGAATGGGTCCATGACCAAGATTTGGCCAGTCCCTTGCCTGCAGTGATGGATTCTGAAATGGGAATGTGGCCCAATCTGGGCCATTGAGAGCTCTACCCAGAACTTTGCCTGCAACTTGTAGAGGGTTGCTAGGTTGTTTAGATGTAAGGCCAAACTGATGTGGGCTATCCTGGGGGAGAATCCAGCTGGAAAATGAAACCAATATAGAGAAAAGCAGAGCAGAGAGATGGAGAGACAGGGGTAGAGAGAGAAGCAGGTCAGATGTTATCATTTGGGCCCCTGGAACCAGTCATGACTAAAACTCTTGGATTTTTCAGTTACAGAAGGCAATAAATCACCTTTTTTTTCTCAAGCCTGTTTGAGTTGGGTTTCTGCACTAAAAGAATCTTAATTAATTCATCTGTTTTTCTGGTCAAGCAAATTAGAAGCAACAATAGAAGAGGATTTTTGCTTGGAGGCATGTGAATTAGCAGCAGTTTCACTGATTTTTTTTTTCTTTTTTTTTTTTTTCTTTTTTCCTTTTTCTCCCCAAAGCCCCCCGGTACATAGTTGTATATTCTTCGTTGTGGGTCCTTCTAGTTGTGGCATGTGGGACGCTGCCTCAGCGTGGTTTGATGAGCAGTGCCATGTCCGCGCCCAGGATTCGAACCAACGAAACACTGGGCCGCCTGCAGCGGAGCGCGCGAACTTAACCACTCGGCCACGGGGCCAGCCCCTCACTGATTTTTTTTTAATGTCATAAATTCTGAACACTTAATGAAATAAAATCCAGTGTTTTGGTACTTGGTGCTGACACCAAAGGAAAACTACAAAATCAATCTCTCTCTCTCTCTCTTTCTAATTAAAGAAGAAAGAAAGAAAGATGAGAAACCGTTTGGGACCCTAATCATGACATCATATCTTACATTACAATGTCTTACAGTACAGGACAATGTTTCACAGTCCTGATGACATTCCCTATTTTTATAACTGGTCTCAATGGTATTTCATACTTAAAACCATGTTTGATTCCTCTCTTAGTGAGTAGTTACAATACTAGAGCAAAATTATATTGTCAATGGTTCTCTTTTCATTTCCTCCAAAGGCAAAATACTGGATTTTATTTTCTTACATGTTCAGAATCTATGAAGTTTTAAAAAAATTAATGTAACTAAATATTATTTAACAAATTTAAAAACAAACAAAAATTATAAACACATTACAAATGTCTGGCAAAATTCTGGCCACTACTGGCTTGGCTGCTTTCTGTAACTTCACTGCTCCTCCACCCTACCCCTACATATACACACTAGCACATACATCACCTCTGATGTAGCTGGTCTGGAAGAGCTTCAAGACTTTCCTGCCCGGTTTAGCTCTCCATGGAGTTTTCAGGACTACTGCCTCTGATTGAAAATGATGTCTCTTCTATGAGCCCAAGAGAGACGGCCCTAACTGGGTCTGACTCTTCTCCATCACCTATGAGGAGATTTCCTACTTCAAAGGCTCCTCTTGCCTAGTCCTTGCTCAAGATTTTTGCTGAGAGAATGTAGTGGAAGATGAAGGAGTTTGGAAGAGGTAGGGAGTTGCTGGAACTGGGTGATAGAGAGAAAATGGGAGGGCTTATGGTGATAGTGATAAGGAAGGGGTTTGGGGAGGAGAAGGAAGGAGGGTTTGAGAAGAGAGATGTGAAGAGTAAATGAAGCTGCCGACCAATGTCTGAAATAATGATATTACACCAACAAAAATACCTGAATTTTTGTGCTTAAAAATAGCACAGTATACCAGAACACTGGCATATAGGAAACAGTAATGCAATCATGACTGCCTCTTCCCTGACCTTCAGTCAAAGTAGCCTCTAAATCTTGTTAATTCAATTTCAGAGACATGCCACTCCACCTACAGATTCTGCTTTGTGAAATATTCTTGGCACAACCCTTGGAAGGCTCTGGTTCTGTTTTAAGAAGGAAGGCCATGTACTTACATCACTATACACACTGCTGCCAGGTTAATATTCCTGAAGCACAGCTCTAACCAGGTAGTCACTAATATTTATTGACTATTTGCTATGTGCCAGGCGCCAGGCTCTACATACATTATCTTATTTAACCTTCACAACAGCCCTTTGTAGTCAATACTATCATTAACCCCATTCTGTAGATAAGAAAATAGAAGCTTAGGGAAATTAAATCTCTTGAAAAGGGAACACAGCTACTAAATGGCAGAACTTGGTTTGGAACTCAGATCTGTCTGATTTCAGACTTGGGTCATTAACCACTATTCTGTATACTTCTTCTGCTCAAAAATCTAACAGTGACTAGTCAACGAAGTCTAAAGGCTTATCACTCAGGCCTTTACCCACAACTGCCATTCCAGTTTTATTTTCTATAACTCCCCTACATACATCCAATTTTCAAGGCAAATAGAAGTTTTCACTGATCGCAAATATCCCTGAGTAGTTCACATTTCCATGCCTCTGCTTATGTAAGAATGCTCTGTACCCCTAGTTCCAGAAAAATAAAAATAAAAACATTATGTCATTGTTTCACACAATAATTGTCATGATTTTTATTTTTCATTACAATAATAGCCATTGATTTTTACTCTCATATATATATTTTCCCTTAAAATATTTTATTCTGAAGGATGTATCAAGATTAAGTGGGGTTTTTTGATGTATTAGGCCTTTAAAAATTGTTTATAAATCCAAATCTAACAGAATTAGGATTCCAGATAGTAGAAGTCATTTTACCAAAAGTCCAAGATGTATTTAGTGTATCCCAAGATTTGTAAAACAAACAAACAAACAAACAAACTATTAGTACAGAAATTTGGCAAGTGGTCAATCTCCTTTTGTAGGGTGCCTCTACTCCTAACAGGCAGAATTTTCAAAAGATGAAATATCTGCTATGGAATAATTTCATGGATTAAAAAATGCTGAGAGGGTGATGTTATCTTGAATGTACAGTTGGTTTGGCTACAATATGGCTTCAGCTTTTTAAAAAGCAGTAGCTCTCTAGAAAATATGAGAGAAGGGAACATTTTCCAAATCATTTTAGGAGGCTATCATTTCCTTGATAACAAAACCAAACAAAGACAGTCCAAAAAAGAAAACTACAGACCAATAGCCCTTGTGAACAGAGATGCAAAAATCCTCAACAGATATTAGAAAATTGAATTCAGAAAAACATATACATATAAATTACAGAATATATATAAAGAATAACACATCATGACCAAAAATTCAAAGCTGGTTCAATATTCAAAAATCAATCAATAGACCCACAAAAATATAGTCAGTTGATCTTTGACAAAGGAGCAAAGACAACTCAATGGAGAAAAGACGAGCTATTCAATAAATGGTTCTGGAACAACTGGACATCCACACGGCAAAAAAACGAATTTAGACACATACCTTACACCCTTCATAAAAATTAACTCAAAATAAATTATAGACCAAAGTGTAAAATGCAAAACTATAACACTCTCAGAAGATAACATGAGAGAAAATCTTGATGACCTTGGGTTTGGCAATGACTTTTTAGATACCACACCAAAGGCACAACCTATGAAAGAAAAAATTGATAGGTTGGACTTCACTAAAATTTAAAATTCTGCTGTGTAAAAAACACTGTCAAGAGAATAAGACAAAACAAAGACTAGGAGAAAATATTTGTGAAACATAAATCCGATAAGGAACTATTATCCAAAATGCACAAAGAACATTTAAAAATAAGAAAATGAACAACCCAATTGAAAAATGGGGAAACGATTTGAACAGACACTCAACAAAGAAGATATACATATGGCAAATAAGCATATGAAAAGACGTTCAACATTGTATGTCATTAAGGAATTGCGAATTAAAACAACAATGAGATACCACTACCTACCTACTAGAATAGCTAAAATCTAAAACACTGCCAATACCAAATGTTAGCTAGGATGTGGAGCAACAGGAGTTCTCATTCATTGCTGGTGGGAATGCAAAATGGTACAACCACTTTGGAAGACAGTTTGGCAGTTTCTTATAAAACTAAACATGCTCTTGGAGTGACATCAGCAACACAGCAGAGTGAGCAGTTTTCTTTGTCTCTCTCTCTTCGAACTACAACTAAATGGACACTCATTGATCAATGGAGGATATTCACACACCACCTCAGACCGCCTGAGAGACTTGTGCTCCTATACATTGGAAGGTGGATGGACTACCCCACAGGAGGAGGTGGAGACAGGTGAGAACTCTCTGGCCCCAGACAGCCCAGTACCTGTGAGCAACTCTTTCCCAGCTGAAGTGCTCATAGCACCACTGCAGCCCTGAGGGTGGGCGTGCACCTTGGTGTGACTGTGGAAACAGGTGACTGCAGCCCTGAGCCCCCTGTGATTGCTCTTTGGACCAATGGGAAAATCCACAGTCTCATTGCAGTCCCAGGGAGTGACTCGGGCTCAGATCTGGTGGGGAGGCCCTGCCTACTAAGCACAAAGGCTGGTGCGACCTAGGAACAGACACAGACAGTATGGCTGCGTGAGAAGACTGCTGGCTGCCTTAAATGCCCATAGCTCTGCTGCAGCCTCGAGGGGGCAAGTGAGATCCAGCAGGACCATGGGAGTGAGAGGTGACAATCCAGAGCCCCAGCATGATTGCTCCTTTGTCCAGTGGGAAAATCTATGGTCCCACAGTGGCCCAAGGGAGAGACTCAGCTCAGCCCTAGTGGAGAGGCCTGAGTCACCAAGCACAGAGGCTGATGTGACCTAGGAGCAGATGCAGTGCAGCTGTGAGTCCAGGTGAACAAACTGCTGGCTACCTTAAACTCCCATACCTCTGTTGTGGCTCCAAAGGGGCAAGTGAGGTCCAGCGGGACCACAGGAGCAGGCGGGGACAACCCTGAGCCCTACTGTGATCACGACTAGGTCCAGTGGGAAAATCCATAGTCCCACCATAGCCCCAGGGAGTGACTCAGGCTCCACCCCAGTGGGGAGGCCCTGCCCAACAGGCTCAAAGGCTGGTGTGACCTAGGAACAGATGGCAGCATATCTTCAGCCTGGGTGAAAGTGCCCCCAGCTACCACAAATGCCCACAGTAGCACAGCAGGCCCAAAGGGGCAGTACAACTGACAGGACTGTGGAAGCAGGCGATAGCAGCTGTGAGTCCCTGTGTGATCATGCTCTTGACCAGTGAGAAGAATCTACAATCCCACCACAGTCCCAGGGAGTGACACAGGCTCAGACTCAGTGGGGAGGCCCCAACCAACAAGCACAATAGCTGGTACAACATAGGACCAGACAGCAGTGGAGCTGCAAGTTTGGGTGAACAAGCTCCCAGCTGCCTTGAAAGCCCATAACACTGCTGCAGTCCCTAAGGGGGAAGCATGTCTATGTGCGTCTGTGGGAGCAGATGGCAGCAACCCAGAGCCCCCATGTGATTGTTCCCACAGTGCATGAGAGACCCCACAGGGCCACTGCAATCCCAAGGAGTGGCCCAGGCTAGGCCAGGAACAGCTGATGGGGATCCTAGTGGGAGCAGATTATACAGCTCCTGACCCCTCCCCCCAGTGGCAGAAAGTGGAAGGAATAACCAAACTCTAGCTCTATGTGGAGGCATAAATCCACAGCATCAAGCAGTATGAAAAAATATGTTAAATCTCCAGAACAGAAGAAAATGACAAGTACCCAGAAAACAATCCTGAAGACACAGAAATCTATAACCTAAATGACAAAAAATTCAAAATAGCTATCATTAAAAAACCCAACTAGTTAAAAGAGAATACAGATAGATAACTCAATGAGCTGAGGAGCTATGTCACAAAAGAGCTTGAAACTATGAAGAAGAACCAATCAGAAATGTTAGAGATGAGGGGCTGGCCCCGTGGCCGAGTGGTTAAGTTCGCGCACTCCGCTGCAGGCGGCCCAGTGTTTCGTCGGTTCGGGTCCTGGGCGCGGACACGGCACTGCTCATCAGGCCACGCTGGGGCGGCGTCCCACATGCCACAACTAGAAGGAGCCACAACTAAAAATACACAACTATGTACCGGGGGACTTTGGGGAGAAAGAAGGAAAAAATAAAAAAAATCTTAAAAAAAAAAATAAAAAAGAAATAAAAAAAAAGAAATGTTAGAGATGAAAAACACAATGGAGGAGATAAAGAAAAATCTGGACTCCTTGAACAGTAGGGCTGATAATATCAAGGACAGAATTAGCAGTCTGGAGGATAGGAATACAGAAATGCTTCAGAGAGAGGAGGAAAGAGAACTAAGACTAAAAAGAAATGAAGAAACTCTCCAAGAAATATTTGACTCAATTAGGAAATGCAACAAAAGGATTATAGGTATCCCAGAGAGAGAAGAGAAGGATAATGGAATAGAAAGCTTGTTCAAAGAAATAATAGCTGAGAATTTCCAAAATCTGAAGAGGGAGCTGGAAATCCATGTGACAGAAGCCAATAGATCTCCAAACTGTATCAATGTAAAAAGACCAACTCCAAGGCATATAGTAGTAAAGCAGGCAAAAGTCAATGACAAAAAAAAAAAAAATATATATATATATATATTAAGGGCAGCAAGGCAGAAGAAAATAACCTACAAAAGAACTCCTATCAGGTTGTCAACAGATTTCTCAGCAGATGCCTTACAAGCTAGGAGAGAGTGGAATGATATATTCAAAATTCTAAAAGACAAAAACTTTCAGCCAAGAATACTCTATCCAGCAAAAATATCCTTCAAATATGATGGAGAAATAAAAATTTTCTCAAACAAAAGTTGAGGGAGTTCATTGCCACAAGATGCCCTCTATGAGAAATCCTCAGGAAGGCCCTCATACCTGGAAAAAAAAAAAAAAGGAAAGGGTTTACAAAACCCTGAGCAGGGAGATAAGTAGATAGACAAAATCAGAAAATTGCAGCTCTCTATCAGAACAGGTTAGCAAATGTTTAATTATAACATTAAAGATAAAGAGAAGGAAAACACCAAGAATAAATATAATCTTGTCATTTTAACCACAAATTCACAACACAAGAAGAAAAAAGATGTGATGATAACAACTTAGAAGGAAAAGAGGAAAGGGATGGAACCGACTTAGTTTAAGGAAATAAGAGGCTATGAGAAAATGTACCATCTCATCTATGAGATGTTTTATACAAACCACATGGTAACCACTAAACAATTAGAACAGAAACACAAATTACAAATAAGGAGAAAACTAAGAAAACCAGCATATAAAACTACCTAACTGAATGGGTAGTCTGAAATACACAGGACAAGAAACAAAGGAAATGCAGGAGAACTGGAAAACAAGTGATAAAACGGCAGCAGTAGACCCTCACACTTCAACAATCACTCTAAATGTAAATGGATGGAGTTCTCCAATCAAAAGACACAGAGTGGCAGGATGGATTAAAAACCAAGACCCAATGATATACTGCCACCAGGAGACACACCTCAGTCCCAAAGACAAACATAGACTCAGAGTGAAGGGTGGAAGGTGATACTCCAAGCTAATAGTGAACAAAAGAAAGCAGGTGTCGCCATACTTATATCAGACAAAGTAGACTTCAAGACAAAACAGGTAAAGAGAGACGAAGAGGGGCAGTATATAATGATAAATGGGGCACTCCACCAAGAAGACATAACACTTGTAAATATATATGCACCCAACACAGGAACACCAAAGTACATAAAGTAACGATTAATAAAACTAAAAAGAGATATCAACAACAATACAATAATAGTAGGGGACCTCAACACCCCACTTACACCAATGGATAAATCATCCAGACAGAAAGTCAACAAGGAAATTGTAGAATTAAATGAAAATCTAGACCAGATGGACTTAATAGATATATACAGAACACTCCATCCAAAAACAGCAGGTCATGCATTCTTCTCAGGTGTGCATGCAACATTCTCAAGGATAGACCATATGTTGGGAAACAAAGCAAACCTCAGTAAATTTAAGAGGATTGAAATAACATCAAGCATCTTTTCTGAAAATAATGCTATGAAACTAGAAATCAATTATAAGAAAAAAGCTGGGAAAGGGGCAAAGAGGTGGAGATTAAACAACATGTTACTGAACAATCGATGGATCATTGGAGAAATCAAAGAAGAAATCAAATACTATCTGGAGACAAATGAAAATGAAAACACATGATACCAACTTGTTTGGGATGCAGCAAAAGCAGTCCTAAGAGGGAAATTCATTGCAATATAGGTTCACCTCAACAAACAAAAAAAATCTCAAATAAGCAATCTCAAACGACACCTAACAGAATTAGAAAAAGAAGAACAAACAAAGCCCAAAGTCAGTAAAAGGAGGGAAATAATAAAAAGTAGAGCAGAAATAAATAAAATTGAAACAAAAAAGACAGTAGAAAGGATCAATGAAACAAAGAGGTAGTTCTTCGAGAAAATAAACAAAATTGACAAATCTTTAGCCAGGCTCACTAAGAAAAAAAGAGAGAAGACTCAAATAAATAAAATTAGAAATGAAAGAGGAGAAATTACAACGGATACCACAGAAATACAAAAGATTATAAGAGAATACTATGAAAAACTATAGGCCAACAAATTGGACAACCTAGTAGAAATGGATAAATTCTCAGACTCTTAAAACCTCCCAAAACTGAATCAAGAAGAAATAGAGAATTTGAATAGACCAATCACAAGTAAAGAGATTGAAACAGTAATCAAAAACCTCACCCAAAATAAAAGTCCAGGATGAGACGGCTTTTCTGGAGAATTCTACCAAACATTCAGAGAAGATTTAATACCTATCCTTCTCAAACTATTCCAGAAAATTGAGGAAAATGGAACAGTTCCTAACACATTCTATGAGGTCAACATCACCCTGATACCACAGCCAGAGAAGGATAAGAAAAAGAAGGAAAATTGCAGGCCAATATCGCTGATGAACATAGGTGCAAAAATCCTCAACAAAATATTGGCAAACTGAATACAGCAATACATTAAAAAGATCACACACCATGATCAAGTGGGATTTATACCAGGGACACAGGGATGGTTCAACATCTGCAAGTCAATCAATGTGATACACCACATTAACAAAATGAGGAACAAAAACCACGTGATCATCTCAACAGATACACAGAAAGCATTCAACAAGATCCAACAACCATTTATGATAAAAATGCTCAATAAAATGGGTATAGAATGAAAGTACCTCAACATAATAAAGTCCATATATGACAAACCCACAGCCAACATCATACTCCATGCGGAAAAACTGAAAGCCATCCCTCTGAGAACAGGAACAAGACAAGGGTACCTACTCTCACCACTCCTATTCAACATAGTACTGGAGGTGTTGGCCAGAGCAATTAGGCAGGAAAAAGAAATAAAAGGAATCCAAATAGGCAAGGAAGAAGTGAAACTGTCGCTGTTTGCAGATGACATGATTTTATATATAGAAAACCCTAAAAACTCCATCAGAAAGCTACTAGAAATAATCAACAATAACAGCAAAGTAGCAGGGTACAAAATCAACTTACATAAATCAATTGCATTTATATACTCTAATAAGGAACTAACAGAAAGAAAACTCGAGAACACAATCCCATTCACAATCACAACAAAAAGAATAAAATCTCTTAGAATAAATTTAACCTAAGAAGTGAAAGACCTACACAATGAAAACTACAAGACTTTCCTGAAAGAAATTGATGACAACATAAAGAGATGGAAAGATATTCCATGCATATGGATTGGAAGAATAAATGTAGTTAAAATGTCCATACTACCCAAAACAATCTACAGATTCAGTGCAATTCCAATCAGAATCCCAATGACATTCTTCACGGAAATAGAAAAAAGAATCCTAAAATTCATATGGGGCAACAAAAGACCCTGAATTGCTAAGGCAATCCTGAGAAAAAAGAACACAGCTGGAGGTATCACAATCCCTGAGTTCAAAATGTACTACAAAGCTATAGTAATCAAAACAGCATGGTACTGGTACAAAATCAGGCACACAGATCAATGGAACAGAATTGAAAGCCTAGAAATAAAACCACACATCTACGGACAGCTAATCTTCAACAAAGGAGCAGAGAACATACAATGAAGAACAGATAGTCTCTTCAACAAATGGTGTTGGAAAAACTGGACAGCCACATGCCAAAGAATGAAAGTAGACCATTTTCTTAGCCATTCACAAAAATAAACTCAAAATGGATCAGACTTGAAGGTAAGACCTGAAACCATAAGACTTCTAGAAGAAAATATAGGCAGTATGCTCTTTGACATTGGTCTTAAAAGGATCTTTTCAGACACCATGTCTTCTTGGAAAAGGGAGGCAACAGAAAGAATAAACAAGTGGGACTTCATCAGACTGAAGAGCTTCTACAAGGCAAGGGAAAACAGGATTTAAATGAAAAGACAACCCACCAACCAGGAGAAAATATTTGCAAATCGTATATCCGACAAAGGGTTAATCTCCATAAGACATAAAGAACTCACATGACTCAACAACAAAAAAATCAAACAGCCTCATCAAAAAATGGGCAGGAGATATGAAGACTCATTTCTCCAAAGAAGATATATGGATGGCAAATAGGCACATGAGAAGAGGCTCATCATCACTGATCATCAGGGAAATGCAAATCACAACTACTCTAAGATATCACCTTACACTCGTTAGAATGGCTATAATAACCGAGACAAAAAATAGCAAATGTTAGGGAGGTTGTGGAGAAATAGGAACCCTCATACACTGCTAGTGGGAATGCAAACTGGTGCCATCACTATGGAAAACAGTATGGAGATTTCTCAAAAAATTAAAAATAGAAATACCATATGACCCAGTCATCTCACTACTGTTTTTCTATCCAAAGAACTTGAAATCAGCAACTCAAAGAGACTTATGCACCCCATCTTCATTGCAGCATTTTCACAATAGCCAAGACGTGGAAGCAACCTAAGTGCCCATTGACTGATGACGGGATAAAGAATATATGGTATATATATATATATATATATATATATATACACACACAATGGAATACTACTCAGCCATAAAAAATGACAAAATAGTCCCATTCACAACAACATGGATGGACCTCGAGGGTATTATGCTAAGTGAAATAAGCCAGATAGAGAAAGATAAACTCTGTATGATTCCGCTCATATGTGGAAGATAAACAAACATGGACAAAGAGAATAGATTAGTGGTTACTGGGGAAGAGGAGTGGGAGGTGGGCACAAAGGGTGAAGGGGCACATCTATAAGATGACTGACAAATAATAATGTACAACTGAAATTTCACAATGTTGTAAACTATCATAACCTCAATAAAAATAAAAAAACTACTAAACACACTTTACCATAAATCCAGCAATCACACTCCTTGGTATTTACCCAAATGAGTTGAAAACTTACATCCATGCAAAAACTTGTATATGGATGTTTGTAGCAGCTTTATTCATAATTGCCAAACTTGGAAGCAACCAAGATGCCCTTCATCAATACGTAATGCATACATAAATTGCTACATTTAAACAACGAAATATTACTCAGCACTAAAAAGAAATGAGCTATCAAGTCATGAAAAGACATGAAAGAATCTTAAATGTATATTCTTAAGTGAAAGAAGCCATCTGAAAGGCTGCATACTGAATGATTCCAACTATATGATACTCTGGAT
Source organism: Equus caballus (assembly GCF_041296265.1). Lineage (NCBI taxonomy): Eukaryota > Metazoa > Chordata > Mammalia > Perissodactyla > Equidae > Equus > Equus caballus. The sequence continues at coordinate 64,021,664 of NC_091688.1, read as the reverse complement.
AAGGCAAAACTATGGAGGCAGTAAGATCAGTGGTTACCAGAGGGTATGGGGGAAGGAGGGATGAATAGGTAAAACACAGGAGGTTTTTAGGGCAGTGAAATTATTCTGTATGATCCTATAAGAGTGGATACATATCAGGGCCGGCCCCATGGCCGAGTGGTTAAGTTTGTGTGCTCTGCTTTGGCAGCCTGGGGTTTTGCCGGTTCACATCCTGGGCGTGGACATGGCACCGCTCACCAAGCCACGCTGAGGCAGCGTCCCACATGGCACAACTAGAGGCACTCACAACTAGAATATACAACTATGTACTGGGGGGCTTTGTGGAGAAGAATAAAAAAAAAAAAAAACAAGATTGGCAACAGTTAGCTCAGGTGCCAATCTTTAAGAAAAAAAAAGAGAGGATACATGTCATTACACATTTATCAAAACCCACAGAATATATACTACAAAGAGTAAACCATAATGTAAACTATAGACTTTGGTTGATAATGATGTGTCAATGTGGGCTTGTTGATTGTAACAAATTTACCACACTGGTTCAGGATGTTGGTGATGGGAGAGGCTGTGTGTGGGGAGAGGGCAGGGAGGTGGGAATTCTCTGCATTTTCAGCCCAATTTTGCTATGAACCAAAAACTGCTTTAAACATAAAGTCTGGTTTATATAGAGAGATATTACCTTTAAAAATTCTAAAAACTGTATCAATCAATGTAATCTGCTGCACTAATAATCCAAAGAAGAAAAAAACCATGATCATTATCAATTGATACGGAAAAAGTATTTGACAAAATTCAACATCCATCCATGATAAAAACTCTCAGCAAACTGGGAATAGAGAGGAACTTCCTCAATCTGATAAAGGGAAGCTATAGAAAACCTAGAGCTAACATCATACTAAATGGTGAAAGACTCAACATCTTCCCCTAAGATCAGGAACGAGGCAATGATGTCCACTCTCAGCACTCCACAGTCAACACTGTACTGGATGTCCTAGCCAGCGCAATAAGGCGAGGAAGATAAATAAAAAGCATATGGGTTATAAAGGAAGAAGTAAAACTGTCCTTATTTGCAGACAATATAATTGTCTATGTAGAAAATCCCAAGGAATTTACAAAAACTCATAGAACTAAAATGTGAGTTTAGAAAGTTCGTAGGATACAAGGTCAACAGGAAAAAATCCATCATATTTCTAGGTTCTAGCAATTATTAAATGGAAGCTTAAATTTAAAATAATGCCATTTATAATGGCTCCCAAAAAACTAAATACTCAGGTATAAACCTACCAAAACATAAACATGATTTGTATGCTTAAAACTGCAAATGCTGATGAAAGAAATCAAAGGAGACCTGAATAAATGGAGATGCATACTGTGTTCATGGATTGGAAAGTGCAACACAGTAATGATGTCACTTTTGCCTAAATTTATCTATAGATTTAATGCAGTTCCAATAAAAATCCCAGTAGAATTTTTTTGAAGATATAGATCCTAAAATTTATCTTGAAAGGCAAAGGAACTAGAATCGCCAAATCAATTTTGAAGAAGACCAAAGTTGAAGAAATCATACTGTCCTACTTTAAGATTTACTACTAAACTACAGTATCCAACACGGTGTGGTACTGGCAAAGGTACAGACACATGGATTAGATAGAAGGCCCAGAAATAGACTCACACAAATATGGCCAATTGATTTTTTCACAAGAGTGCAAAAGCAATTAAATGGAGAAAGAACAGTCTTTTTAAAAAAATGATGTTAAGGGGCCAGCCTGGTGGCATAGTGGTTAAGTTCATGTGCTCCTGGCAGCCAGGGTTCACAGGTTCGAATCTGGGCACGGAGCTAGCACCACTAGTCAAGCCACACTGTGGCAGTGTCCTACACACAAAATAGAGGAAGATTGGCACAGATGTTAGCTCAGGGCCAATCTTCCTCACACACACACACAAACACACACACACAAATGATGTTAGAGCAATTGGACATCTACATGCCACAACAAAAAGAAAGAAAGAAAGAATCTTGACCTAAATATCACACCTTCTACAAAAAGTAACTCAAAAATATCTAAATGTAAAGCATAAAACTACAAAACATGTAGAAGAAAACATTTGTGACCTAGGGTTGGGCAAAGAGTTTTTAGACACGATGCTAAAAGCATAATACATTAAAAAAAAAAAAAAAAGATAAATTAGACTTCACCAAAATGTAAAACTTGCTCTGCAAAAGACACTGTTAAGAGAATGAAAAGGCAAACTACAGACTGGGAGAAAATATTTGCAAATCACATATCCAACAACGAAGTTGTGTTTAGAATATACAAAGATTTCTCAAAACTCAATTGTAAGAAACAAACAACCCAATTAAAAAATGGGCAAAAAACTTGAACAGACACTGCACCAAAGAAGATACATGGATGGCAAATAAGCACATTAAAATATGTTCAACATTGGGGCTGGCCCGGTGGTGCAGCAGTTAAGTGCGCACTTTCTGCTTTGGCGGCCCGGGGTTTGCTGGTTTGGATCGTGGGTGCAGACAGGGCACCGCTTGGCAAGCCATGCTGTGGTAGGCGTCCCACATATAAAGTAGAGGAAGATGGGCACGGATGTTAGCTCAGGGCCAGTCTTCCTCAGCAAAAAGAGGAGGATTGGCGGCAGATGTTAGCTCAGGGCTAATCTTCCTCAAAAAAAAAAAAGATATTCAACATCATTAGCCACTGGGGAAATGCAAATTAAAACCACAGTGAGATACCACTACACACGTTTTAGAATGTATATTATGTAATATACATTACACAACAATACCAACTTCTGGAGAAGATGAAAGCAACTAGAATACATTGTTGGTGGGAAAGCAAAATGCTATAGCCACTCTGGAAAAGAGTTTGGTAGTGTCACACAAATTTCAACACACAATTAGATATAACCTGGAAATCCCACTTCTGGGTATTTTCCCTAGAAATAAAAACTTATGTTCACTCAAATACCTGTACAAGAATGTTTATAGCAGCTCTACTCATAACAGTGAAAAAAAATGGAAACAAGCCAAATGTACATTGGCAAGTGAATAAACCAACTGTGATGGATCTTATTTCATAATATGATGGAATATTATGCAACAAAAAGGGGCAAACTACTGATAAGTGCAACAATTGGATGAATCTCAAAAACGTTATGCTGAGCGAAAGAAGCCAGACACAAAAGTACAGTTCATACTATATAATTCCATTTATTTGAAATTCTAGAAAAAGCAAGACTAATTTATAATGACAGAAATCAGATCAGTGATTGCCTAGGAAATGACTGCAAAAGGGCAGGAGGGAGCTCTTTGGAGTGATGGAAATGTTTGAGATCTTTGATTGGGTGATGGTTACACGGGCATATACATTTATCAAAACTCAAATTTCAAATGTTCACATCTTATGACCTAGCTGACTCACTTTAAGGTATAGAGCGATGTTGATCAAATTGCTGGTAGATACCCATTATTAACGAATCATTAAACCAATCTAATGCATCTTCTCAGAGGGGTATTGACCCTGAAACTAATGAAGATTAAGCTTCAGCCTCCATCACTTGCATAGCTTCTTAGGCCTGGTTACCAAATTTGTATTCATAATTTTGTATTCTTTTTCTAAAAGGAGCCCCCAAATTGTATAAACTTTAGGCCCACAAAACTTGCATCTGCCTCTGGATGATCAGAATTTTTTTTAATGAAATGGAATAGAAAATATGAGAGTGTTTTGTGAAAGTTTTGTTTCAGCTTATATAATGGGTCATGACATAAAAATTCATTTCTTACCAGGGTTTGTGTTTAAAAAAACAAAGGAAGTTGGAAATTTTGTGCAGTGTAGCAAGCTATGCACATGTGCACCAGGAGGTATGTGCACATTCAATGCAGCATGGTAAAAGTAAATTTTGGATATAACCTAAATGTCCATCGATGTAAGAATAAGTAAATACAGTGTGGTATATATATGTTGTTGGATTCTATACAGCCAAAAGGAGCAAACTAAAGGTACCTACATCAGGCTAGATAACTCTTATAAACACAACATTAAGTAAAAAAGCAACTTAAAGAAGGTTACCTAAAGCATAACATTTAAAGTTTAAAACAATTTGAAAGACTGTACTATGGCGAATTTCTATGTATTGTTTCTAGATATAGTTATACACAGTAAAAGTATTAAAATATGCATGAGGCTGATATAAAACAAATTCAGGATAGTATCATGGTTACTTCTGGGGAGGAAGGAGAGAGGGAGGGAATGATGTGAGGGTACACACACAGCTTCAATTTTATATGGAATTTCTATTTTGTTTTTAAAGAACGGATTTGAAACAAACAAGGAAAGGTTTAAAATTTAACAAGGTTACTTGGTGGGTGTGTGGATTTTTGCTGTATTCTGATCCTTTTCTGTGTTATATTCTATATGCATATTGTAGACATTGGTAATAAGTATTATTTCATGTTTGTGTAGTGTGGGCATTTACACACATTGCACCTCTTAATCCTCATGAAGACATTATGCTGTAAGTAGGACATAAATCATTATCCCTATTCCATAGAAAAGGAACTTAAGAATGCAGAACAATTTATTAAGAACTGGACTGAGGACTTAAGTTGTTCCTTATTTAGCCTAGATTTGCATGGAAATCCACTGGAGAAGTTCCCTTTGAGTCCAGGCGACCTGATCCCAGGGGCTCCCTCCTACCCCAACCTTGGGAAGACTCTTGCTCACTGGGGGAATGAATTGCATTAATAAAAGCTAAATGTGTATTCAAAAAGCAGTCAATCCGAAGTACCAGAAGGGACCTCCAAGAACGATTTTGTGATGATACATATTTTTGTGGATAGTATTTACAAGCCAATTCTTAGGAAGCACAGGCCAGTTCTCTATTCCTGGCTGCCGCCCACTGGCTCACTCAGTGACCTTGCACAAATCACTTAACCTTTTACTACTTACATTTACAACCCGGTAAACTGGATGTGTAATATTCATGACTGCTCTCTCAAGCCTCCTGCGAACAGTTTTTGAAAATTAGGGACCAATTTAAGGTCAACCACAAGGCAAAACTGTCAACCCTTCCGTACAAATTACATCCTCTGAGCCTCGTATTCCTCAAAGGTTTTGATTTCTCTCTCCTTTAAAGGTGATGGCTACTTTAAAGGAGGTTGAGTTTGCACTTTTAAAACATTAGTAATTTTAAGTCAACGTACGAACGCCTTCTGTTCTTAAAAGATTAAAGCAACACTTAACTAGACAGAATAAAACATGAGCAATTTATATTCTATTGCTCCACCCCCCTTTTTTTTGTGCGTGAGTGAGGAAGATCGTCCCTGAGCTAACGTCTGTGCCAATCTTCCTCTATTTTGTTTGTGGGACGCCGCCACAGCATGGCTTGACGAGCGGTGTATATGTTGGCGCCCCACCCCGCGAACCCCAGGCCCGACAAGCGAAGCGCGCGAACTTAAACGCTACGCCACTGGCCGGCCCTGTCCGTCTGTACTGGCTCTCCAACATTTGCGAAGCAAGCAGTTTGTTAACCATCAAGGTTTAGAACCTTCTTTCGGTACTCATGATGCCTTATGAAAATGCTTTAGGTTAGGGGTATTACGGTGTAGAAGAAAAGAAAAACTGCGCAGAGCGGCTCCAAACCCCGGTGAACAGGGAAGGATAAGCTGGGAACCGGGGCGTCCCAGCGCGCCAGGCTAGTTCCCGACTGCGGCGGTGGGTTGGAGCGGCTGTGGCGTCTCGCTTGGGACTGGCCCTGGAGGCTTCTGGCAAAGAACCTGAGCCCCCTCGAGGCCGAACTGCCCGCAGAGGCCACAGGTCCCTTTAAGGCGTCCTGAGGGCAGAGACCCGGGAGCGAAGGGGGCGGGAGGAGGGTTCGGGAGCGCACGCCACGTGACTCGGCTGCCAAGTTCGCTCGCGAGTTTGACAGAAGTTTGAATTGGACTCGGGGGCTTTCTGCAGCCGGCGCGGCAGAGCGGCGGCCTCGGCGAACGCGAGCAGCGGCGCCCCCGCGACCCACCCCGCCAGCCTGGATCCCGGGCCGCCGCCGGCCGCTCGCGCTCCCGCACCGCTCGCTTCCCCCGCCGCGGGTCAGCAGCCCCCCGCCCCACCGCGGTCCCCACAGCCTCCGGGCGAGGGAGTCCAGCCCCCGCGCCGCGTCCCGGCCCCGCTGCGCCACCATGTCCTCGACAGAGAGCTCGAGTCGCACGGCGGACAAGTCGCCGCGCCAGCAGGTACTCCCTGCGCGCCCCTGGGGCTCTCTCACCGCCCCTTCTCCGCCTGCCGTCGGGCTCGACCCTTCGTCCGCCCCCACTCTCGGGTGTGAGTGAGAGGAGGGGACCAGCCTTGCCCAAGGTCCCCCACTGCCCTGACCCCCTGCTGGCCCTGTCTCCGCAGGTGGACCGCCTGCTCGTCGGGCTGCGCTGGCGGCGGCTAGAGGAGCCTCTGGGCTTCATCAAAGTTCTCCAGTGGGTGAGTTGCTGCCCCAGCCGCGGGCTATTTCGGGAACCTGGGCTGTGACGCTGACCCGAAGCAATGTGGCCGGAGTGGGGGGCAGGGAGGTGCTGCGGCCGGTCCGCGGCGGAATGGTGGGGGGCGGCGACAGGTGGGCGGGGGAGGGGCGGGCTGGGGCTCCTTCTCCAGCGCTTGGTGGCAGGAGGGTGAGGAGCGAGGCATGCGGAGTCCCGGATTCGGTCCTTCTATGTGCAAGGAGCCTTTGCCCAGGGCGCTCACATTTCACCAGGGCGACAGGACCCGGGTATAACCTTTCCAGAACTCTGATCCTGCACATACCACTCCTGGGCGGCGGGAGGGGGAAGAGGACAAGGGGGACGAGGAAAGCCGCGGAGGGCAGAGAAGGGAAGGAGGCAGGCGATGGAAACTATTCTGCCTCCAAACCCACCAGGACCTGGCTGATCCTGGAGGTGCGCTCAGGGGACAGGGTCCTGGTTGGCGGTTGCCCTGTTGAGGTCACTAGAGTAATCTGGGTTCCTGTAACTGAGTGAGAGAGTAGCTGAATGAATGAATGGAGTTCATGGCTCTAAGATTAAGTAAAAGGAAAAAATTAAGACAATGAAAATCACAGTTTGCCAAAATGTGGTTTGTAGAGTAAGACAGAACATTGAGCTGGGAAGCTGGGGCCCTGGGTTCCAGAGCTGAACCTGCCTTTTTCAACTGTGTGACCTTGGGCAAGTCATTTCTTTGGACCTCAGTTTCCAACATTAGTCAAATGTTGATCAGATCATCCCTAGGGTCCCCTTCTGCTCTAAATGGGTTAGCATGCTAGAATATTGCCCTTCATTATACTTACCTTGTGACCTTGAAGAAATCACTTGCCCAGGGCCTCAGTTTCCCTTGTAATGGTCTAGGGAAACACCATCTCCTTGGTGTCACTGGGACTTGGAGACATTGGTATGCTCTCTCTCCTTCCCAGTGCCCAAGGCCTCCTGGGCATAAATTAGGAACCTGGACAGGCTCAGTCACTCTTTCAAATCAGAAAGACTGGTTGGGAGCATTTAGTGCACTATCACCGAAGAGATTTAAGTTAGACAATCCACACACCAAATGGTGTGTGAATAACAATCAATCAGTGTACTTTCAGCACAGAATTCAGCTAGGGAATAAGTTACCATTAATACTGAGGATTGAGTTCTAAAGGGCTTGTAGCTCACTGGAGACAGGAGTTAGTACTGTGTTGCCAATTCCTAAATCATCATTTGGATGAGAATCATCAGATCTGAAATTCAGGGGCAATAGTGCCTTTGGAGTTATCTCTGGATATCTGAGATCCTGACTAGGGCTACAGGCCAGCCTGGGGAGCTCCCAAGTACAAACTCTGGGACCTTGCGGGGACTTTCCATTCTCTCTACTGCTTCAAGAGCCATTGGACTGACTGTTGACTGAGCTCTGTCACCTCCCCCCACTTCCCTGTTCTGACCCACCACTTGAGTACTGGAGGGGCCATATAAGAATGATATTAAGGCTCCATGTGACTGCCATCCAGAACTAGGGACCATTAGGAGCTATCCAGAGGAGCAGAACCTGAAATGTAAGAGTACAGTTTTATCATTAAACTAGACAAATGGATCTAAGCGAAATTTGAGGAAGACTGTCAAGGGATGAGGGAAACAATAAGGTTATTAGACCATGGAATCATCCTGCATGGGGGGATTCCGAAAAGCCTCCTTCCTCAACCCTTCTATCCTTTTCTTACTGCCCCCCCCCCCCAACGCCATTTCTACAAAGGCTGCACAAAGCAATGCCCGAGGAAATAAGCCAGGCCCCTCCCAGGGGCAGCACTCATCCCTAAGAGTTAAGTCCCGTTTGACTTTTATGATCCTCTACTACTTAGAGAGGGGGTTCTGCCTTTCTCTCATAATGCTAAATCCAGGGGCCCAGGGCTAGACTCCGAACTCAGCCTTCATTCAAAGGGTAGCATCATAAGGAGATACATTTTGTTTTTACTGCCATCCTGGTGGTCTGAACTCAGAGTGTCTTTCGCTTCCCCTGAATCTCTGCAGATGAGCTAACATGAAACTACACAGGAACCAGAACCAGAAATGACCGTGAAAATGTCATTTTGGATTTTCACTCATTTTCTGCTTGGAGGGAGCAAATGCTCTTGACTGGAAAAGGGAAAAAAAGAAAACAAAAATCTTGCAGTTCTTGTGATGATAATTGAAAACTTTTGTTGTCATTGTTACTAAAAAGCAAAGGTTTTACTGGAATCCTGGTGAGAAGAAAGTAATGCTATTCTTTTATTAGTCAGGAACTTGGTTTAGAGTGTCTTTTTAAAATTTAAAAATTAACTAATCTCACCTTGATTCCAAGTCTGGAGTCTTGCTCAGTCTACACTAAGCTAGAGAAATAACATGGGCATAGACCAATAATTGGAGAACTAGTTTTTTTAAAAAAGAAAAAGGTAGACTTTGAGGTTGGGTGGGCTTTGGTTTAAATGCAGTCTCCTCTGCCTTTTAGCCGTGGAACGTAGGGTAAGTGATGAAATCTTCATAGGCCTCAGTTTCTTATCTGTAAATGAGGGTAAGATCTGTCTCCTGGGCTCACTGGGAGGATTACAGGGGTAATATCTGTAAAGCATCCCAGCGTTCAGGATGGCCATGCTGAGCCTGGCAGGCCAGGAAGTATTCAGTAAAGCTGGTTCCTTTCTCTCCTATTCCTGAAACTTCCCTTTCCCCTAACTTTCCTCCTTCTGCAGACTGTCAGCCAGACTTGACCTTTGGTGAGATTATTCAAATATCATCGCCAAATCTTCACTTTGAGGATAATGTCCAAAAGAATTTCCTGAATCACTCAGTCACTGTTCCTGTAATGAGTCATATTATCATTAACTGGGTGTGTCCCTGATCCATAATTCACCTTTAAGGTGCCAAAATCATTTATTTTGGCTCTGGGGTCTCTGTAATGAAAATAAGCTGTTTCGGTAAGTGTGGGGAATGTGAAAGTACACCATCGGAGTTCATAAAAACTATGAGATGATTGTGGAAGTGGGATTTGGGGCAAGAACTTGTCTTTCTTGTGCCCTGCACTAACTGAGGATGTTAGTGTTCTCAGGACTGACACAGGATTATCACCAACAAGCAGGTCAACACCAAAGTGGAGCTTCATCCTTAAACTCCAAGAGAGATGCAGAGGCAGAAGGAGGTGGAGGGCAGTGTATGACTATCGCTGTCCCCAGCAACGCAGGTCCAAGAGGAGGAAGCTGGTTGGCACCAGAACTCCAGAGATCCCCCCTTGTCTCAGGGATTCCATCTCTCCTTGGCTCCTGTCCTTTATGACCAGTTTGCTCAACTCAGAGCTTTGTGCGTGGTGACAGAGGTGGTTTCAATTCTATCCCACTCTTGCCTGTGGCTCAGTCACCTGACACTGTTAGGGAAGAAAGCAAATCTGGTGCAGAAAGGTGGAAAGAGCTGGGAGAGTGTCTTTCTCTGCTCCTGCATCCCAGTGCAGAGTTACTCCCTCCCTCCTTACCATCTTCTCTGCACATAGAAGAGATCTCTTTTTTATAGCCTGAATAACTGTGGGATGCAGGGTTTGTCTTTCATTTTCTGTGTTTTTTTTTTTAGCATGACACTCTCCTTTCTGGATGTAAACTCTTGTGAACAGGAACCAGGTCTTCCTCATTTTCTTGTCTCTAGTACCTGACACAAAGTAGATGCTTAATAACTGTTTGTTGATTAACGAATGAATGAAATAGAAAGAGCACTGGACAGGAAATCAGCAGATGTAAATTCTAAGCCTGGCTCTCACATTGGTTAAATGTGACCTTGGAAAAGTCACTTAATCTTTTGGGACTTCAGTTTCCACCTTTATGAAATGAGACTGTTGCGCTTGATAATCTCCGAGATCCTTTTTGCTCAGCTGCTCTGTGAACCTGTGAGATTCTCCTTAGATTTCTTCTTTCATCCACTAATATAGCAGATTGTCTGTTATCTGGCACCATCTGACTGTGTGATGTTTGGATGTAATAATATAGTCTGGTTAATAAAGGGTTCGATAAGGTGTTCAGAGATCCCTGACTTTCAAAGAATCAAACTAGAAGACAATACAGTTAATACTAAAGTTGTTATGGGTATATTTTGCCCATAAAGGAATCATAAAGCAGGATTCAGGATTTTCAGAACCTCAAGGTTGTCATCTTGACATAGGAAAACATTCGGCAATGATGGAAAAGTTCTCTAATCTGTGTTGTCCAGTGTGGTACCTGCTAGTCACATGTGGCTCTTAAGCACTTGAAATGTGGCTAGTGTGACTGAGCAACTGAATGTTAAATTTTATTTCATTTTAATTAATGTAAATTTAAATAGCCACACTTGGCTAGTGTTGTGGATAGTGTAGCTCTAGAGTATGAGCTTCATGAGCACAGAGATTTTTTTCTCTTTTGCTCACTGCTAAGTAATAGTGCCTAGAACAGTGTAATAGTAGTAAAACTAGTACACACTAGATGCTCAATAAATGTCATCTTTCTGTAGATGCTCAGGAGTACCTGTGAAGAGAGTGCTGATGAAGAGAAGGCTCCATAGAGCAGGGTCATTGCCCAAGTTAGGAATACCGCCTTTCTTAGGGAACCTATACAGAGCCATTCACTGAGTGACTGCCAACATGTAAAAATATATCCAACTGTGCTGCTCTTCCTAGAATGTGACACCCTAATTGTGTCCCGTTCTGGACACCAGAAGCTAAGAGAAATAAAGAAACTTCTAAGAGGGGTCAGAGAACCACAGAGTTGACAAAAGATTAGAGAATTCCTGTGAGGAGAAGCTAGAGAAGTTCCACTGTTATGTTAGTGAGGCAACCTGGAGCTTGTAAAGGGTAATGATGCAGAGGTTTTGGGTGACTTCTCACCAGCTCTGTCAAGAGAGACAGGCAGGGCTCTACTGCAGCCTCCGTGATTTGTCAGAGGAGGAAGTTATTCAGGCTTTGGAGAGAGGTTATACCATCTCCTTTCCTGGATGTTTTTTAAAATGGAAACAATTCTCATTTGTATGGACTAAACCTCCTGGAAACAGAGAGGTACCCATTATGACCTTTAGAGAGGGGTCAATGGCTCCAGGAGGAAGATGGTCTGCCAGGCCAGGCAATGCAAGGCGGGGCAGTGGCACCGGACACCACCCAGGGGCAGAGCACAGCTGCCGGCAAGCCCAGCCAAGGGCACACTGATAGTGTTACCCTCGGAGAGTGAGAGGATTACAGAGCTGGAAAAGGCCTCCAGGTTACCTACTGCAAACCTCTCATTTTACAGATGAGGAAACTGAGACTCACAGAGTGGAGTGACTTATTAGAGGTCACCCAGCCGATTAGTGACAGGCCAGGACTAGAACCTGGATTTCCAGACTCCTAATCCAGGTCTCTTTTTACTCCATAACACTATCAAGCATTAGCAAAATAATTTGCACACAACTCTATTCTAAACTCTGGATGCAGGACTGAGACGTAGATTAGCTGTCTTCCGGGTGCTTAACGTCCAAGACACTGAGTCACCGAGAAACATACAGAAAATCAACAATTAACAGAATAAGCCCACTGCTTAATAAGAATGATTACATCATGTACAAGCCAATGGTAAGTGCACAGGAAATGGGGCCTGAACAGATGATGTGGAAGGATAAGAGATTCCAATTTCTCATCTCCTTTTCTAACCAAAGTGTGTTTCTCCAGAAAGAAATGTGAAAATCATAGGATGAGGGAATTTCATTTCACTCAAGACAGGAGTTTTAGTAAAATGTGATGAAAGGTGGAGAGGAAAACAATTCAAGTGATCTGAAACGCCTCTGGTTCTTAACACTGAGAAATGGCAGCATCAACAGATTACAGAGGGAAACTCCACTGGGGAAAGAGCTGAGGCTGATAAGGCAAGTGGAGAGTACTTTTCTCTGGGCCTGAGCCAGGACTGTCAGCATCAACCCAGCCAGCACTGTTGCTGAAAGGAAAGGTGCCTTTGGGGCAAGAGGAGTTAGGCTGGCAGTGCCATGGGACAGCAGCATGGCCCCCTGCCCCCTTGGCCCCTCTGAAGACTTGGCAGAAGTTGTCTCCTCCAGCTATGCTTCCATTGAGGCAGGAAGCCACTGGAAGTTAGCAACATGGTAATGACAAGATTCAATGACAGCTTCAGGAGGGAAAGGGAAAGCATTTCATGCATGCCTGATCTAGGTTGGCACAGGGGAATGTATTTCTAGGGTGCCTCTTTCTTGGGGAGGAAATTCAAGTCCAGCTTTGAGCTAGAAGTTTCTAAAAGCCTAAATTACTCTGTGTCAGTCATCATCTGAAGGAGGCTACCTATGGTCCCCAGTGTCACATCCAGTGGGGAGACCTGGAAACTGCCCATTTCCGCTCTCTTCATCTCCCTCCCAGACACCACTTAAAGTCAACTATTTGGTCCAGCACTCTGTGCAGTGAGCACAGCACCCTGAGGCTGGAAAACCAGTGGAAGCCATGGGTGCCTGCCCAGGAGGGACTTGATTAAAGAGAACCCGTCCCCCCAACCCCCACCATATCTGCACTTGCTGAGTGTCAGAGGGTGATTCTGAAGGGATAGACCTTGGCCAGTTGAAGCCTTCTGACTCTCAAAGGGGCTTCACTCTCCCTCAGCTCTTTGCTATTTTCGCCTTCGGGTCCTGCGGCTCCTACAGTGGGGAGACAGGAGCAACGGTTCGCTGCAACAACGAAGCCAAGGATGTGAGCTCCATCATTGTTGCGTTCGGCTATCCCTTCAGGTGAGCAGGAATTGATTCCGACCCCACATAGCCCCTCTCACTGGGTTGGTAGGACCTGCTTGGTCTCTTCCTCCTCCAGAAACCTAAAGACTGTTGTGTGCCACTCCAGATTCAAATAGAATTACAAGACTTAGGTCCTTCCTGCCCTTTAGGCATTTCAGACACACTGACAAGAGAAAAATATAAGGGAAACTCCGATAGATCACTGTTATAATAATGTTCCAGTCCACAGATAACCCATAGCAGGTAACAACACCTCCTACAGAAAGAACCCATGCAGTTTGGGATGGAGGCTTATAAGAGTCTGGGCAAGTTGGGCAGGTCTCTCTGACCCTCAGCAGCCTCCTCCCTGCCTTGCAGGTAAGGAAGCTTGTTAGTACTTAGATCCCACAGAGCTGATGTGGGGCGCTCACCTGGTACCACCAGAATACAAGGAGGTGCACCTTGACCAGGAGGTAGAAGAGACTAGTACTCTTTGCTGGGTATTTGGGAGCTTAGGGGGGCCCCAAGTGTTTAGAGGAGAATGGGACCAGGGCTCACCTTTTCAGAAATTTCTAGTAGTAGCAGCCAGGTTAGATTAATTGTCTCTTGTATATAATAGAGTGTTTGTTTTTCTCTCTTTCTTTTGTCCAATAGAGTCTCATTGGGCAGCCTAAATAAGGCCTGAAAATGGTTGCTTCCAACCTTAACTTGGCCACTGTGGGCCTGTGCTTTCCCAGGGGCAGAATGAAGCTGATCTCCTTGGTAGTTTAGCTCTCAGAAATAGATGGACTACGTATATTGTGGCTGTGACCTAAAGGGCCCTGGGGATAATTGGAAATACATAGTTGCCATATCTGGACAGGGTAGATGAGTGTGGGGTGGTGGCTGAATGAGAGGTGGGGCTTGAGCGGAATTCTAGGGAAGTTCCTGTCTTGACTGCAAGGTTCCAGCCAGAAACATTCCTTCCTCCCTGCCCCTTTTCTTGGCTCTGTAACAGTCCTAGGGTGAGAATTAGCACAGGACTACTCCCAGGGCAGGGAGAGCTCTCTGCCTCCGCAGGGGAGGACTGCCCTGAGCTCAGGATGGCCTCCCCTGCCGCCTGCAGGTTGAACCGGGTCCAGTATGAGATGCCCCTCTGTGATGAGGAGTCCACCTCCAAGACCATGCACCTCATGGGGGACTTCTCTGCCCCTGCTGAGTTCTTTGTGACCCTAGGCATCTTTTCCTTCTTCTACACCATGGCTGCACTAGTCGTCTACCTGCGCTTCCACAAACTCTACACGGAGAACAGGCGCTTCCCATTGGTGGTGAGTGGGCACTGGCCAGAAGGGATGGGGTGGAGAAACTGAGGAGATGTACCTTCTGGGGGTAAGGTCATTGCTGGGGGTGGGAGGGGGGGGAGGACAAACCTGGTGGCTTTCCTGGGTCCCTGACACCTATATGTGGACCCTCCTGAATCTGCCTGCTGGTTCTTTGCTGGTGGTCCCGTTGGGTGCTGTGGCTCCCACAGTTCCTCGGGTCAGTGGAAGGCTCAAGTCTCAGGACTCTCCCTCTACCAACCTCCCATCACTTGCTCTGCTCACAAGAGGCACAACAGCATCAAGAAGCAGGCACTGGAGTCTATTGGCCTGGGTTCAAATCCCAGCACTGTCCTTTACTAGCTGTGTGCTCTTGGACATGTTACTTACTCTCGCTAAACCTCAGTTTCCTCAACTTTAAAATGGGAATAAAATAATACCTATCTCATAGTCTTTTGGGGGCATAAAGTGAAAATGCATGTAAACTATCTGGCTTATAGTTATCCTCAGTAAGTGTTAGCTATTATCAATATTATTCCCCCTTTACTTTCTCCATGTCCCAGGCATGCAAGGTAGAAGGGGTGTCTTAGGGGACCCCATTTGTCTCCTGCAGTTTGCCCTTACTCTGCTACCAGGTGTAGCTGAGCAATGGTGACCAAAGGAAAGGCTGGGAGGGGAGAGTGGGGAATTCAGGCCACTTGGGTTTTGGGGTGACACCAACTAGCGGATGCCTTGGTACCTTGTTACCTGACCTCAGTTCTAGAGCATGGACAGCTGTAGCCCTGGGTGGCAGGATTCCTTTGGTGTCAGTGAAGAGATTCCTCAGGATGATCTGGGCTCGCTGAGGCTCTAGGTGTTGGGTAGGATGGGAAGAGGCAGCTGTCCCGGGACTCCAGGATTCCACTGCATTATGGCAAGAGGAAAAGAAGTGAGGAATCACGGGGGCATCTCTGAGTGTATTTCCTCTCCCTCTGCTCCTCTCAGGACTTCTGTGTGACTGTCTCCTTCACCTTCTTCTGGCTGGTAGCTGCAGCTGCCTGGGGCAAGGGCCTGACCGACATCAAGGGGGCCACACGGCCATCCAGCCTGACCGCAGCCATGTCTGTGTGCCATGGAGAGGAAGCAGTGTGCAGTGCCGGGGCCACACCCTCCATGGGACTGGCCAACATCTCCGTGGTGAGACCTGTGGCCACTGAAGGGGTCTGAGGGGGGCAGCACTATCCCAGCTGCCCAGGCTTGTCCCAGCAGTAGGTTCTGAAAGGAACAGAGAAGTGTCCCCACAGCTGGTATCCCCTGCATCGAGAGCCAGTGGCTCCCTGCACCTAATGCTGGCTGCTGGCCCCTGGCTGACCTTGAGAAGACATTTTGGGATGAGGGGAACCTGAGAGCCACTGAGCCTTCTGTTCCTTCCGCCTTCTGTACTCTGCCTTCCATTTCCCCTCCCTTCTTCCCACCTCCAGCCATGCTCTCTGTGACTGCCTCCCACTCTTCCTGCCTCTTTACAATATGTGTGTGTGAACACATACAAGCACATGAAGGGGGAGCATAGGGCTGTGGCTGGGCTCAAAACTGGGAGCAGACCCAGAGTGAGAGAGAAGGGGCTCATTGTCTCTCAGGCCTCCAGACTGGAAGAGGGCTTTGGGCAGTGGTGGGTCCAGCTGGTAAGCACCTGTTTGGCCATCCCAGTTGTTAGAACACTGAAATATTTCCATACCAGTTAGTAAATAGCTGAGGCCTTGAGTTTTTCAAATGCCGCTGTCATCCCAGCCACCTCAGCCCTGAAAATGGCCTGAACCTCCCCAGGGCCCAGCAACTGAAAGGTTTAATGGCTGCCACACCAGGGAGCTTTCTAGAACTTGCCGGAACCCTGCTGATAGGTTTTACCCTTCAACATTTTATTGTAAAAATTTTTACACATACAGCAAAGTTGAAAGAATTTTACAGTGGACACCCACGTACTCATCACCTGGACTGTACCATTAACATTTTACTCGACTTGCTTTATCACATATCTTTCCACCTCTCTTCATCTATCAATCCATCTTATTTTTAATGCATTTCAAAGTTAATTGCAGACATCAGTACACTTCCCCATAAATACTTCCTGCTGATAGGTTTTTCAATATTTTGAATGAATATTTGAATATAGCCCTCGCTGGTCCCGGGGCCTAGGGAAGGAGCACCTTGGACAGCTCTGGACACACCCACCCAGCAGAAGGCTCTCTGAGCAGGCGTGCTCCCGGTGGGAAGCCCGGCTAGGACCCTTGCTCCTTGTCATGCTTTGCACGATGCTCCACTCCAGGGGCCAGATTCTCCTAGCGACCAAGTCACAACTTTGTGCATGCTGTGGACAGAATTAGACACTTTCACCAGAGAACCCCTTAGGCGGTGATGGCCTTGAACCCTACCTCTATGTCCAGTTCTCTTTTAGTCTTTCTAGCATTCTGTACCCACTCCCCATAGGTACTCCCCCTCCCTGTTCCCATGATGCCCCACTTCCTATTCTCACAAACCCCCCTGATGTCTTTACAGCTCTTCGGCTTTATCAACTTCTTCCTGTGGGCCGGGAACTGTTGGTTTGTGTTCAAGGAGACCCCATGGCATGGGCAGGGCCAGGAACAGGACCAGGACCAGGGCCAGGGTCCCAGCCAGGAGAGCGCAGCTGAGCAGGGAGCCGTGGAGAAGCAGTAAGCAGCCCCCACCTGGCTACTCCCGAACAGGACAGCACCTCTTCAACCACCTCCGGCTTCCAGGACCTCCCTCTTCTTCCTTCTCCAGCTCCCCTCCCCCATCATTCTGGGCTTTGAGCTTTGAGACGTCGACGGATGGGCAGGCATCAGCTGTTGGAAACCTGGGCAGCCCTCCCAGTGGCTTCCTATCCCTCCTCCTACTGAAGCCCCAGATGGCAGGAGCTTAGTGCTTCTTGTCCACTGCCTGGACAGGCATCTTACTTGGGGTCTTACTCATGTCCTCACCGCCTCTGCTGCAGGCAAGGGTTGGAGGCAGGAGACCAGAGTCCTGAGACTGGTTCCTAGCAGCCACTTCTATCACCCTGTCCAGCTTCAATAAAAATGCAAGGGTTGGGGGGGAATTGGCTGGCAGCCTTCTCCCTGGTCCCTTGCATGGAGGGCCCACCAGTGGTTTAGTGACCCCTCTTCAATGGCTGTGATCTAGGCCCCATGTCTGCAATGATCTCCAGTCAGCCCAAGCTCAGTTTGCTTCCCGCTCTCTCCTCTGGCCTCTGCTTGGCCACAGAATCTAAAATGTGTGAACCTGGGAGGCGCACTAGCCTGGAAAACAGCCCTTCAGAGGGTCCTGATGAGGCCTAGACTCAGTGGGGAGCCGACAAATAGCAACTGAGTTGCAACTTCAAGAAACTAAAGCCAGGAAACGTTTTGGGGAGTCAGTTTCTTCTATTTCCTCAGTCCTCCCACCCCTTCAGGCTGGGGCACTTTCCACCAACAGGCTAAACTCACACTTGCCCTGGGAATTCCTTACCTTCCTCCCTGTCCTCCTTCTTGGGCTTGGCGTCACACTCGGGACACAAGATGAGGGGTCTAGGAACATATCCATTTCAGCCCTCCCTACCTCCAACCTCTCCGTCCCTCTCCCTTCCCCAGCCTCTAGGGTCTGAGGCATTCAAGATCCTTTTCGAAGTTTGTCAAGGCTTTCCTTTCATTCCTGTGGGGCCAGATACGGGCTTTGGAAGGGCCCAAAGGACCATCATGAGGCTAAGTTGCCCCAGAGCCCCAGGACATGGATGGATGGGCCCATTTCCTCCTCACTCTCTGCTCAGTTTTTTCCCCCTCCCTGCTCCTTCTCTGGCCCCTCTTTCATACTTCTTCTTCTCACCTTTATGAAAGGACATGCCCTCTCCCTTTGTCCTCCATTCCTCCCCTGCTTCCTCATTTCTCCCAGGCTCTATCCTCCCCACCCACCCCCACCCAAGTCCAGGGCAGGCCGATGCTATTGGTGCTTCTTCACTTCGGGACCCAGTACCATATTTGTCTTTGGTGTGTCTCCTCTTCCTGATACCTCCTTCAGTCCCTTTCTGGACCCCAGGGCCTAAGGGTCAGTGCTGACTGGGTAAGGGCCATCTGTCTGCCGCCCAGCTAGAAACACTTCAGTCTGCCCTGACCATAGGGCTGCCCAGGAAGGATGAAGAAGGAAGAATCCAGCCATTTTCCAATCCAGTGCCAATTAGCCCACTTACCATCCCAAAGGTGAATGTGCCCTGTACCAATCTCTCCTCAGGACTGAATCAGCCCCTCCAACCTCCTCACCTCCCTAAACACCAGCCACAGTAACATGTGCATTACTGGAGTACCTGGGAGTCAAGACCTTTGACTTCTGGCCAATCATTTCTTCTTTGGGTCAGAGTTTCCCTACTTGACACGGGGAGTGTGAGATTTACATCCTCAAGTGCTCCAGAGTCTTTCAGTGAAATAATTAGTTTTTTTGTTTTGTTTTGTTTTTTAGATGTTGGGGAAGGGATTTGAGGAGGGAAGAGAGGATATGGGGATGAGAGTGTTTCTAAGTCTGAACCTCTCTCTGTCCTGAGCTGTCCCCGTGGTTACTCAAGGATAAGGGGGGGGACAGTTTTGCCTACAGCTCCAGAGACACAGAGAACAAAGGGGTGACCTTCATTTTTCTTCACGCTGGCCCCTGTGAGGGTCTGTGAGCAGCTTCTACTGGAACTTTGTTTGGATTCTGTGTATGTATTTATAATTTATCTGAAATGTGATGGATAAAGTGTTCTCACTTGGGGGCTGAAGTTAGCAACTGGCCCTTCAGCTAGGGAAAGGGGGGTGGGTCTGCACTCCTGCCAAGGACTCCTAGCCCAGAACTCTCCCTAGAACAGAGAAGGCTCTTTCTCTTCCTCAGGAGGCTGGCTTGTTCTCCGCCAGAAGAGCCTTGATTTAGGCTATGGCCCCTCTCTCTCCATGGCCACCCTAAGAGGAAAAGCTACTTCACCTCGTTACCTCTAGAGGGCTGGGCTGGGCTAAGTGCCGAGGGCAGGGCTGTCCTCATAGGACTCATGTCCCCTCCAGCTGGGGCTGGTATCACTGCTTTGCCTAGTGCAGCCTGAGGTAGGAGAAGGTGTCTGGTTTCTCCAGCTGCTGCAGGAGGCCAACAGGCAGGGCATCTGCCCTTTGCTCTAGTAAACTCTGACCCAGCCAGGGTGCCCATCTAGGACCTTTCCTGAACATGAGTTCCCTCCACCATCATGGTCAGAGGTCTCCTACTTCCAGGATTGCAGATCAGGGGTGGGGGGAGAATGTTGCATGTTGTTTTCTGGTGCTTGTTATTACACATTTGAATAAACAGTGCTTCAAGCATTTGCTATGAAGGAGCCAAGACTGGAGCCCTTCTGGGGATTTCTTTTTCCCTCTTTCTCCCCATTAAGTTCTTGGACAAATGTCAGCATTTCCACCAAAACGTCATTCCACTCCTCTCCATTCTGCACCCCAAGCAATAAAGTCTGCAGGCTGAGGAGCTGTTCCTGGCAGCCCCCAGTCTCGTGACATCTCCTCTTTTGGTGGCACCAACTAATCTAAAGTAACTGAGAGTCATTAACAAATTTAGAGCAAACTCAAAAGGTGAGACAGTGGCTTCCACAATGCTGTTTCCATTTGCTTTCCTACCATCTGTGACCCAGACAAGCTTCCTGTCAGGAGTTGAGGGCCATATGCTTTGCCCTCTTAACTATAAAGGTTCTTGCTGAACAAACTCGCATCTCTATCCCCATTCTGATAGACAGTCACACGCTACATTTACATTCCCTAGAAAAATACACTTGCGCACAATATTACATTCCATTTCACCAGGTTCCTTGATACCCTAGAGATCATCTGTGGTTCTCAGGTTAAGAATATCTGCCCTTGGAGATTATCCTTTAGGTACTTAAACCTTCCCTGGGTGAAAATTAGAAGAAAGTCTGAAATCTTGAAATCACAGACCTTGACTTATTTGTCTCCAGTTTTGTTTCTCCTTAGCTGAAGGAATGAATATGGGACAAGGTATGACGGGTTGAGGAAGGAAAAGAGAATTAGTATCTTTTTTCTGATGTGATGGGTCGGGGGACAGGGTGGGGGGCGCGGCAGGCCTTTGTTTCATGATTGTGTGAGGGTGGGAAGAAATGTTATCAGCTGAGAAGAAGAAAGAGGTGGATGATTAAGGTATTTTCCAGGCCTTAGCAAGGAAAACGATAGATCTGATGAGAAATCTCCCTATGCTGAGGCTCTGGTAGCAGCCCTTCCCTCAGAGAAAATATTCATTAGAAAAAGAAGCGAAAGTGATGGATGGAGCCAGGGTCCAGCCAGGGTTTGGAAAGGAGCGGTACAGGGTATCGATCGCAGTTCTCAGGAGGAGAGAGACGATTAGCAGAGATGCTGCAAACACCAGCAGCCTCGGGGCCACCCCAGTTCCGAGGCTGGCTCTGGCTCGGAGATAGCCTTCTGTCATCCTGACAGGTGATCTTGGTCAGCTCAGCTAGGTCCTCCCAAACCCAGACAACGCCACTTCAACCCTGCATCAGGGCAGCATGGGTTTCCCACAGAGGAGGCACGACACTGGAGCCGAGGACCCTCCCCCACTCCAACCCTTGTGTCCTTCAGCACATCCTACAGACTCCCTCCCCTTGCCCTTCTGATTCACAGCGCCCACCTCCCTGCACCTACCCTATTCGATCTACTGAGGAGTGAAGTCGCTTCGTGGCCGCCAGCCCAGGAAGGGGCGCCAGCCAGCTGGCGGAGGCACGGCTTAGAGGGGCGTCTTGGGTAGAGAGAGGTTTGGGGCTGGGGTGTGTGTGCAGTGAGCTTGGGAGAGTGGGCTGGTAGCACAAAGAATTTGTGCACAAGGGTTAGGAGAGGAGGTCCTGGGGTTTTGGTCTCTTTTTCCCCCGCAATTGTGCATTTCGGAGGAGCTCTCTCGGCAAGCTAGGTAGGCAACAGCACCCCCTCGAAGCCTACATTTCCCAGAAGGCTATGCGAGAGGGAGGGTGAGGGGCAGGAGACCTGTGCTGCGCTTGCGCAAAGAGTGAGCTGGAAAGGTGGGAGGGAGAGGGGAGGCGTGCCCGCGGGGGGCTGGGGGGAGGGGGCCGCGCGGCGGCGGCGCCCGGGCGGGCGCGCGTCCGCGGCGGTGATGGCGGTGCGTGAACGCGCGGCGGCAGCAATGGCCGCTCTGGAGCGGCGGGTGCCGAGTCTCGATGACTTCGCGGGACAGAGCTGGAGCTCGTGGGTGGAGCGGGCCGACCTGCCCGTGACCGACGGTGAGTGAAGGTTCCCTAGAGTCCGGGGACCCCATCACTGTCTCCCCTCCCCCACTCCGGGCCCCCGCCAGCAGAGGGGAGCAGCCGACGGGAGCCGCCGTCCGGCTCCCCGGCCCCCCAAACAAAGGACCCGCCGGGTCCTAGTGCCCGCCTGCTCCGCCACCTTCGCGCCTCCGGGTCCTAGCGCCGGCTCACATCCCGCAGCCCACCCTGCCCACCTCTGCCTCTGCCGATGCCCAATACCTGCCCCCACATCTGCTTGCCTTTATCTTTCTCCTTGCCTGCTGTCCTCCAGCTTCCGCTCCTCCTGCACCTGCCTCGAGCTTTCCCCATCCGCAACAGTCGTCTCCACGTGTTTCCCACGCACCCCACTTCTGTGCCCCCCTCCTAACCCCCCTTGTTCCTTGGCCTTCTGCCCCACACCTCCTGCTCCTTTTTGGCATTTGCCCACCAGCTGCAGTGCTACTGGACCCCCACCCCCTCCGCGTTAGTTCGTCGGTCCACAGTTATCCATCCTCCCTTCCTCCCTCCTTCCGTCCATCCATCCATGCCTCCAACCCTCCGTCCTTTCCCGGGCCTCTTGCCCTGCCTCTTGGCTCTCTCCCCTGACCCCCACCTTCTCTGGGCCCCGGAGTAGTGCCTTTGGTGAGCAGGCTGACAGCCCCTTCTCCTGATCTTTGTCTGGGCCCCAGGGGGCACCTGGCCTCGTGGCCTTCGGGGTGACAGCAGGCATCAGCCCCTGAAGAAGTTTGCAAGTGAGAAGAGGTGGAGGAGGAGACCGCATGGAGCGGTCTCTGATGACACTTGTTCTCCTCTGAGACATCCGACTCCCAGCTCAGTTCTGTCCATCACTGCATTTTAATAGACTTAAGAGTAGGAGCTGCCCCTTGTCTCTTGCATGCCTAACCCACCACCCCTCGTATCTGGAAATTATATAAGACTGTCAACAATCTTCTCATCCTAGAAAGGGGCAAATCTGTTAGTAGGTGTCAGAAGCAGACCTGAGTGGGAGCCCAGGCCACCCTGGGACTACCCCATGCTGGGTGGGCAAGGATGGGGCCATTGTCAGGGTCTGGGTGCATTGAGAACCGGAAATGGAATCAGACGGGTTTGGTGACTCAGAATTGATTTTTTTTCCAAGGGACAGGGAGGGGGCGTAGAGGAGGGAGGGGAGAGGAGTAAGGTAGGGGGATGGGGAAAGAGCTGCTTTGCACAGCTAACATGTTTTTGTCATCAACCCAGAAACTGAGGTACAGGGGCAGTCCTTGCCCAAAGCTCCCCTAAAGAGGGGAGGGGCTTGCATAGCTGCCCATGGGGACTTTAAAGATGCCAAAGGGCCCCAAGACAGCAGTTTCTCTGCTCTGAGGCCATCCTATCAATGCAGGACCTGAGAAGCTGGGTGTAACTTTGATGATGCCACAGTAACCCAGGTAGAAGAAAATTGAGTTCATGGGGATGGGGACCTGGGAGAGTATCTGTTTGGGATGCCAGAGAGTAGCAGAAAGGACCCATTGAAGAAATTTCAAGAAGGGATGCAGGGATCTGTAGTAAAATATGTTAGGGACTATTTCCTATTTAAATGGGGAAGCAGGCCCAGAAAAGAGATGATATTTACCCACAACTAGTTGGCAGTGGAACCCTGAACTGTACCTTAGAGTGAAGGGTCTGTAAGAAATGTGGCTGGATCCCTCCTGATGGGGCCAGCTCATTCCAGAGGTAGCAGGTGAAGGAAGAATGGGCACTTGAGAATGACCCACTGAAGGGTTCTCCAAGTGGTCCTGAGCACCAGAAGCTTGTCATGAGTGTGGGCTTCCTATTGCCTGGCTGCGGGCCCTGGTCAGGGAGGAGGTGGGGCTTCTGGGAAGGGAGTGGTCCTTCTGAGCTGTATTTCTCCTCCAGGGGCTGAGTTGGAAGAGAGTAACAAAAGCACCAAGAAGTTGGATGCCATGACCCTCATTAAAGAAGGTGGGAGTCAGCACCCATTAGGGCTGGGGCCCAGGGCAGACAGGAACACCTTCCCCTCTTCCACTACATCCCAGGAGGTGGCCACTTAAAGCGGCAGGTCTGGGGATCTCACTTTGATGGGTCCAAGTCTGCCCATTCCCCTGGCTCCTCTGACCTGTTGTGGGAGAGTCTAATCCTGGATGATTGGCGCCCACTTACCTGAAAGCCTACATTCTTAGGGACTGGTTGGATTGAACTCTGGAGGCTGGGGGCATCCAGCATAAGGCCTGTCATGTCAGCTGGGAGGGGAAGTGTCTTCTTAGTGGTGGGGTGGGAGTGCTCTCTGATCTTAACAAGGAAACCTGGGGTCCCCAGCCCCGGTGATAAGGGCTTCTGTCATTGCAGACATGTCCATCTTCGGGCACTGCCCTGCCCATGACGACTTCTATTTGGTTGTGTGTAACCACTGCAGCCAAGTGGTGAAGCCTCAAGCTTTCCAGAAGCACTGCGGTGAGGGGAGCCCTAGGGAGGAGATAGAGGGGGCAAGGGAAGGTGGAACGTGGAACTCTGAGGACAGGGTCAGTTGGGAGGTCGTGTAGGTAATGGAGGGAGGCCTTGGGGATAGAAGGTCCTGGGGGGCAGCTTCAGAGGATTGTGACGGGTAAGGGTTATTGTTTGAGCAAACTTCTAGCATCTGATGGAGTTAAAGGAAGAGCCGAGAGGTTCAGGAAGCTGGGTCGCAGAATTTTGAGTATTGAAGGGTCAAATTTAGATGGGAAGGAGGCAAATTTAAAATCTAAGCTATGGGAACTCCAGATTCTCTATTGTGAGTCTGTGAGCAGAGTTAGGAGGTTGAGGAAGGAGGCAGTTGATACCACTCACCTCGATTACTCTCTCCACCTCCTGGTGACAGAAAGAAGACATGGGCCCCTCAGCAAGCTTTACGCCCGGGCCCCACCCCCACCTCCAGCCCCTGCCAGCTCTCAGAAATGCCATGTAGTGAATGGGCAGGGCCCAGCTTGTAGGGCCCCAGGTTCCACCAAAACCTCCTCCAGGGAGAAGGGCCAGGGGTCCCGGAGCCGTGGCCACCAGCCTCCTGAGAAGACCCAGAAGGACAACCTCTGGTAAGGAGAGGCTGGAGACTCCCTAAGACCGGCCCTGACCCTAGCCCAAGACGGGGTTGACACAAATGGAGGCAGCTGTGGGGCGATGGGCCCTTCTCACAACACGAGGCAGCCAGCTCTATCTGCCACTCCCTTTCATGTGCTCCAGGGAATATGGGGTCCCCTTTTCCCATGTTCTGCACCCCCGCTGGAGCCCACCCAAATTCCAGGGCTGGGAAGGAGATGGCTCTGGGCTAGAGTCCAGGGCCCAAGGCCAGCCTCCTTACCCCCAAGCCCACACCCTCTCTCCATGTATAGCCTTTTCGTGCCTGTGGTGAATCTGGAGAAGATGTCCAGTCTCCCGAAGCCCGATGGACACGGAATCAGGGTGGCCCCGCCCTCTGCTTTCCTCAGCCAGCCAGGTGGCCTCACCAAGGATTCCCCAGGAAAAAACCCCATGGCACCCCCTTCTAAAGAACCTCCTGGCAGAGAGAGCATTGAGATGAACCCCAGCGAGGGCCCCAGTCACCGGACTGAAGGCAGCCCCACTGAAAAGGAAGCTAGTGGGGTCAGGCTGCCCCCCAAAACTCACCGGAAGATGGCTCGTGAGTAGTCGTGGTCTCGGGGGTCAGGAGGTAGAGCGGGGGCTCCTTCAGATTGCTTTGTCCTTGGGCCTGATGGAGAGGGGTCAGGAGGGAGTGGGCCTGGCCATCACAGGTTGCCAGGGCACAGGAGCCCCTGGTCAGCCCTTGACATGGACACACACTTGACCTGCTTGCTCCCTGGAAAGCATCTCTCCAGCCCAGGTCTCCTGATCAAGGCTGAGGGAGCCTATGCCCAAGCAGGTGAAGTTATTCTTCATCGTGGGCTGCTGACTTTTATCTCTTCTCACCTAGATCCAGGGCACCACACACCTCCCACAGCTGCTTTCTCTGGCATCCCAGATATCTGTGGCTGCTTTTGTTTCTTGATATGTGTTGCCTGATTTGGGCGTGGAATCCCCATGATGAGTTCCTGGGCTGGGACTGAGGATGGGGATGGTTCTTGCGCCGAGCAGAGAAGTGCTGATGCCCAGAGGACTTTCTCTGGAAGCCTGCGGCCCCAGACTTGAGGGCCAGAGGCTCTTCCGTCTTAGGCCCCTCTCTTCTCAGGCTTTAGGCAGGAAGAAGCCAGACCCTCCTGTGGACCTCCTAGACATGGCCCAGAGGTTCATGGGAACCACTTTCCCCACAGGAAAGGAGTGTGACCTCAACAGGCAGTGTGGGGTAATAAATCCAGAGACCAAAAAGATCTGTACCCGCCTGCTGACGTGCAAGGTAACCCCCACTCCCACTGCACAGTGAGGGAGGACAGCACAGACACGGGCCCTGGGCAAGGAGAGGAATTGAGTTGCTATCCAAGATCTGGGTCCAGGGATGGGGGTTAAGCCCAGACCAAGGGGAGAGGAGGCTGCCCACTGTGGGCCCAAGGTGGGGGCAGCAGGCAGGGGGTGGCTTCCAGATGCCCCCACCCCAGAGGAGGGTTTTGGTCCTGTGGGGGAGTGAAACAAAGACACACAAACACACTCACACCCCCTCTCTCTCCGCTTGCCCAGGCCAGAGCACACTGCTGCCCCTCACCCCTGCTCAGCTCACACCCCCCCTCCCCACCCCTCCACCCTGCTGTATTCTAGATCCACTCGGTGCACCAGCGCCGGGAGGTCCAGGGCCGGGCCAAGGACTTTGATGTGCTAGTGGCAGAGCTGAAGGCCAACTCCCGCAAAGGGGAGTCTCCCAAGGAGAAAAGCCCAGGGCGTAAGGAGCCAGCTCTGGAGCGCCCCTCCCAGGAGCCCCCCTCCTCAGTCCCGGTTGTGGCAGCAGCAGCTGTGCCCAGCAGCACCTTCTCTGCTCGTGCCAAGCAGACCTACCCATACTGTGCACTGCCCAGGTACGTCCAGGATCCAGCCCCTGTCTCACCTGGGGACACTGGGCCCTTGGCCGTCAGGGTCCTCTGGAGACAGGCCCAGAAAGTGTCCTGAAAGGTGCTGCTTACTCCGCCCTGAGTGTGGGGGGATACCTGGGGCCCCTAGCAGTGGTGGGGAAGTAGGTGATTCCCTGTTCCTGACCAAGCATACCACAGTTCCCCGGCTGTCTGTAGTGTGCCAGTTCCAACACCCAGGATAAGAACGTTTTCCCAGGCTGCTTCCAACAGGCCAAAACTCTTAACTGGGGAGCCGAAAGGGTCAGGGTCCTGGGTGAGGCAGTCCTACTGTGTATTCATTCACTGGCCCCTTCGTGTGCAGAGGCTGCGCTGGACCCCGGGGAGAGCCTGCCTTGCTGAAGGAGACACACACGCATCTCTGCCTGTAACACGAGGGGCAGACACGAAACACAGGCTCAGCTCACAGACAGGCTCACAGGAATATGTGATGCAAGAAGGGGGTTGAGAGAATTGACTGGGCTGACCAGAGCTGGGTGCAGTTAAACTCAGAAGATTTTCTGGAGGAGGCGAATCTGGAGCAGATTTTCCCTCTGAGGAGGCAGGGCCTGGGAAGTGAAGGGGCTGGGGAGACAACCCCTTGGGATCTGTGGCCCCTGATCTTTCTGGCTCTTACTCTGAGCTCTGTTGTTCCCTCCCTTCCTGTTCTCCTTCCTCTTTGTCTGATTGCCCAGCAGGGTGTTTGCCCTGGCTTTTTGAGCTTGGCGGGTTCAGGGACACCCCACCCTGACCCACTCCCATCACATCACCCTCACATCCCCTTTGGCCCTTCCAGGTCCCGGGCCTCCTCTGAGAGTGAGTTGGATGATGATGGCCCCTGTGGTGGTGATGGGGACCCAGGCCTGTTCCCCTTCCCCCTGCCCCGGGGTGGGGCCCAAGCCTCCAGCGAGGAGAGTGAGGAGGAGGGGACATCTGACGACCTCCACCTCCCCCCTGACTGCCATTATGCAACCCGGCCCCCGCGGCCACAGGCGGTAAGGACCTGGGGCAGGGACCTGCGGTGGGGGGTGGCCCAGCTCTCCTGGCCCACAATGTGGGGAGGAGGTCAGATCCTGTGTGCAGGTGCCCTCCCTGCTTTTCAGGGCCCGCTAACCTTGTACCTTCCTTCTGCCTTCAGTTCTGCACCTTTGGGAGCCGGCTGGTGAGTCCAGGATGCTACGTGTTTAGCCGCCGGCTGGACCGGTTCTGCTCCGCACTGAGCTCCATGCTGGAACGGCACCTCAGCTCACACATGTGGAAGTGAGTCTCTTGGGCCCAGAACGTCCCTCCCTGTCCCCCAGGCATACATGGGCTTCAGAAGCTCTAATTCTCTGCATACACCTATAGATTTGGCTTGACTGTTTGCCAGGAAGACTCCAGCTAGAATGAAGAGGAGGTGGGGAAACCTGGCAGCCTGGAGCTGGGCTAAGGCAGGGCTTGAATGAATCTCGACTCTTATCCATCACTTCCAGTACCTTTTGGCTAACTAGGGATAGGGGATATGCAAACTGAGATTTAGAATGAGGTTCTTAATGGGTCTATATACTAGTTCATTCCTGCCTATTCCTGTGCCTTCTTCCTGATCCTAAGTTCCAACGTCTCCCAGCAGATGGCAGCAATGCAGGGGCTCTGTGGACCATTTCTAGGTGGGGCAGAGAGACTGGTGTATGTTGGTGGGGAGGCCCTCTTGTTTGCTGCGCATCACAGTGAGGCTCTCTTTTTGCTGCAGAAAGATTCCACCAGCGGCTGAGCCTCCATCTCACCTTGTCAGCTCATCTCTGTCTGCTCCCCTGAGCCCATCCTCTACGGGCAGCTGCCCCCGCCTTCCAGGCCCAACCCCCAGACCTGCCTGCCCAGCCTCCACGCCCCCCACCAAGGACAGCCTTGTCCCCAGCTACCCTGCAGGCTCCCCCAGTGTGGCAGCCGCCTGCAGCCAGGCAGAATGCATGGGCGGGAGCCAGGCCATCACCTCACCACTGCCTGCCAACACACCATCCCCATCCTTCAGCAAGCTCCCTCCTTCGAAGGCCAGCAAGTCATCCAAAGGCAAGGACGGGGCTGAGGTGGAGGCCCCTTCTCGAAAGCGAAAGTTATCCCCTGGCCCCACCACTTTCAAACGGACCTGCATCATGGAGCCCACTGGAAAAGGCAAACCTTCTGGCTGCCGGGGCCTCTCAACCAAGACTAAAACAGCCCTGGGCATGGGGCTTAATGGGACGGTGGGGCCAAGAGTGAAGCGGGCAGGGCCCCTGGACTGTCGGGGTTCCCCTCATCCGCCCCCCACCCCAGTCAAGGCTTCTCAGCTGGACAACCGGGGAGCGGCTGGACACCCAGCCAAGGCCCTGCCAACCAACTGCCTCTCTGAGGAGGAGGTAGCCAAGAAGCGGAAAAATCTGGCCACTTACTGCCGGCCAGTGAAGGCCAAGCACTGCCAGGCTGGCACCCCTGCTGATGCGGCCTGCTCTGTGCGCCGCAAGAAGCCGGGTCCGGCCCTGGCCTTTGAGGAGAAGTGTTCTACACTGAAGGTACCAGCCCAGCTCCCTGAAGAGCATGGGCAGGGAAGGGTCAGGATGGATGAGGGTGGAGTATACAGTGGGACACAGAGAAGGTGCTAAGTAAATGTTTGTGCAGGGAAGGGAAGAAAGGGGAAGCTGAGAGAGTTCCTGGGCCGTCTTCTTTAGGGCGAGGTGGATCAGCTCTTCGCAAGGTGACTCCAGCTTTTGCTTGATGGCCTTCCCCTATCCCCAGCCCTCTCCGCTGAGCTACAGAGATGCCGACTCTGCCTCCCCCTCCCCCACTCTCGCTTTGCTTTAATCAAAGTGGCCCTCACTCCAGGAACTGGAGCTACCTCTATCCCCTGAAGGAAAGGACGTTGGACTCCCTGAGCTCTGCTAAGAAAGGTTTGGGTAGTGGGGTTGAGCTTGGGTCCCTGAGCTGTGGCCTAACGTGCTGAGCAGCAGGGTGGGTGGGCTGGTCTTGTTCATTGGTTTTGCCTCTGGGTATCAGGATATGGAAAGGCAGGGGCACAACTCAGGGTCCACATATGCATGTATGCCCACCTTGCACATGTACCCACTTCCAGGTTTTCAGGTGCCAAGCGAGTTCTTCAGGGTTTCTGGTAAAACCAGCAGCCAGGTTTATTTGCCTCTTCTGATGGGAGCCCTGGCGTAGCGTGCTATGAACTGTCCGCATGATCCCAGCCAGGAGGGACTTATCGGAGGTGGGAAGGAGGGTTGCTCTCCTGGTTTAGGCATGGGCCAGATACATACCAACACCTCTGGCACCCATATGAACAGTTGCCCAGGGCATGAGAGTGTGTGTTTGTGCGCACATGTGTGCATGAGTGGTCTCCAGCCTGCCCCTGCTGGGCTGGCCTTCATCTTCCCCTTTGCCCAGCTTTACTCACCAGGCCAGCAGGAGGAAATCAAGCCTTAGCCTTATGGTCCACACAGTTCATTGGGTAGGAGGACTGCTAGGCCCTGAGCCTGACCCTGTCTCTTGCCTCTTGTCTTCCTGCAGTCAAAAGCCCATTAACGAGAAAGTGCCTGCCCACTGCGATGGAGCCGCCAGCACCTCCTCCCCTCCAGATCCGGGCCCCAGGCTGCTGCCGCTTTTTATAACTTTATATTATTTTTTTTAAGAAAAAAAACTCTTTAAAATACCTCAAGACTGTCTCCCTCTTCTGTTGCTGTTCCTAAGAAAGTACAAAAACAGAAACATAGAAAAGGAAGCAAAAAAACGTAAAAAAATGAGTATCCTTACTGTCCCCAACCGCACCCTGGGAGGCTGAGATGATAGGTAGCCAGATTCCAGCTCCCATCGCTTGCCTGCCAAAGTCTCTTATGTTCATCAATTTTTGTCCTTTTCAACAGTGTGGAAATGGCTGGGGTTTGTATCATTGGGGCAGTCTTCTTTCCAGATGGGACGGTGAGGCATGTGGTTCTGAGTGAGCAAGGCTCCCCAGAATCTTGACCTGGGAGACGACTCCAGTACCACTGGGAAGGGAAACTTGATAGGGGAGTGGAGCCACATGTCTGGCTCTACCCTTGGATCTTTGCCCTGAGGGTCTGTGGGAGTCAGCCTGTGGCCCTTTTCTGGTCTTCCAGCAATCCTAGGCCCCCATCCCATCCGAATTACTGCCTCAGTTTCTTCAGCTGTTCTTGCCCTTCCCGCCTCTTACTACCTGCCTTATTTTCTCAACCACTGGAGGAGCTTGAATTGAGTTGGTAACTGCTCTCAGGATGTCCCTGATTCTGTAGGACAGCCTCTTTGCCCTTAAGGGAGGGGTACAGCCTCTCCCACGCAGGCCTCCTTGAGCTGAGCCACACGTTTTTTGGAGGCAGGAAGGGAAAAGGTATGATTGCTTACAGAACTTCCCTTAGTGTGGGAGACAGCAGGAATGTGGGAGGCCCTGGTCCGTCAGGATCGCCTGGCTGCCCAGGGCTGAGCAGATGGTTTGGAGGCAGCAAGGGCTGGGAGTGCCCTACTTCTTCCATTTATCTCACTGGGGACAACTACTGTGCAGATATGGGATGAGACTTGCATCTCCCTCCTTTGGTCCTTAAACCTGAATTCACCAAGCGCAGGGCACTATTTTTTGGCCTGTCCTTTCAGTCTCCTTGCTTTTAGGTGGAGGGGATTCTTATTCCTTTAATAAGACAGAAGAAGGGATGGCAGAAGAGAGTGGGTAGCCGGGGAAATTCAGTATTTCTGGAAAACTGCTCAAAACACTGGTTTCACACTCTTGGTTCAATGTACCAAATTTGTGATTTCGGGTTTGGCTGAAGTCAGTTGCCATAAGTGTAATTTCCACAGGCTACTTGAGACAAGCCATTGTAGACATAAAGATACAAATGAAGCTGGGACTGGAGGTGTGCGGTCCCCTTCTGCCCTCGGGGCTTTCCAAGGCTGTCGCGGTTTCCCCCCAGCCCCCAGAGGGCGCTGTGGGCGAATCTGCCGCTCTGCCGGAGGCGTCCCGGGGGAGGAGCCTCTCCCGCGGCGGCGGCCGCCTCCGCGATCGCAAACCCGGAAGACGCGCTCTGGCCGCTGAGAGTGTGTGCGCGCCGGCCCGGCACGGCTATGCAGCCCCTCGTGGTAGGTCTGGCTCCCGCTCCAGCGAGGGAGCCGAGACTGACCCGCTGGCTGCGGAGAGGCAGTGGGATCTTGGCGCACCTGGTAGCTTGGGCCTTCACCATCTTTCTGATTCTGCTGTCCCGGCCAGGAACCAGTGAGTGGGCAAGGAGGGGCGGGGCCAGGGAAGGGGGTGGAGCCGAGGTGCCAGAGGGGCAGCGCTTGGGAGCGCTAGGAAACGTGGATGTGGACCCCACCAGTCGAGGGGCGGACTGTGGAGAGGTAGTAAGGGCGTGGTGGGGCGGGGCCCCGGGGGGATCCTAGAGGGGCGGTTCTTTGGGTGCTTGGGAGGCGAGGCAGAAGACTGAACTGAACTCACCAGTTCATCATGAGCATGATGGACGCTACAAGTAAGGGAGGGAGGCCAAGGTGCATTCTAGAACTGGGCTGACAGCTGCGAGGTGCCCACTGGGGAACCCAGGCCAAACTGGTGTATGTTTGCCCTCTAGGTTGCTCACCCAAAGCTTCCTGATTCCTAATTAGCGTTGGGGATAATACAGTGACCTTTCCCCCTAGCCAGATTCTTTGGGCTCCCGCCAGCACAGGGGCAGAAACAATGGTGCCCACCGTCAGTCTGTTCTCTTTGATTCTTAGGTCTTTTCTCCTGGCACCCCGTATTCATGGCCTTGGCGGTGAGTTTGGGCTTCTTTCTGCAGCTGATTTGTTTGGATATGCCCCTAGTGAAGCATCCAGCCTTCAGAAGGCTCGGCCTTTCTAAGGCTTAGAGAGGTGGGGGACAGGTAGGGCCCCATCTTTCCCTGCAACCTATGAGACTGGGAGACCTGGAGGGCTGGGCTGTAGGTAGTGTCAGGTAGTTGAAGCGGGTGGGAGGGCATGGAAGATATTTCTTTCTCCACTAGTAGGGCCTGAAAGGAGGAAGTGGAAAGGGTGTTATCGAGTTGCTCCCCTCAAAGTTCAGGAAGAAGTTTAACGTTTGCTGTTCCCATTGATCAAGAAATGGGAGCCATGGTCTGTGGAGGAGGGCGGGGTGTGGATGTCAGCCTGAATGATGAGACTTCTACTCAAGTGTTGATTCTCAATTGTGCCCGGAAATGCTGACCTGTGAGACAGGAGGTACTGGTGGGAGTTCTTTAGCCCCCACCCTTTGTCTTCCTTGTTTGGATGTATGAGAGCACCTCCTTTTTCTTAGGCCTCCAAGCTGGGCCTGAGGCTCACTGGCCCTCTCCTATGTTCACAGTTCTGCCTTTGCATGGCTGAGGCCATCCTACTCTTCTCGTCGGAGCACTCCCCGTTCTTCTTCTGCTCCCGAAAGGCCCGGATCCGACTCCACTGGGCAGGGCAGACCCTAGCCATCCTCTGTGCATCCCTGGGCCTGGGCTTCATCATCTGCAGCAGGACCCGCAGTGAGCTGCCCCACCTGGTGTCCTGGCACAGCTGGGTAGGGGCTCTGACACTGCTGGCCACTGGTGGCCAGGCCCTGTGTGGGCTCTGCCTCCTCTGTCCCCAGGCAGCCAGGGTCTCAAGGGTGGCTCGCCTCAAGCTCTACCATCTGACATGTGGACTCGTGGTCTACCTGATGGCTACGGCAACGGTGCTCCTGGGCCTGTACTCAGTGTGGTTCCAGGCCCAGATCAAAGGTGCAGCCTGGTACCTGTGCCTGGCGCTGCCCCTCTATCCAGCCCTGGTGATCATGCACCAGATCTCCAGCTCCTACTTGCCAAGGAAGAAAATGGAAATGTGAGTTCCTCCGAACTCTGAATCTTGATGGGACACTTGCCTTGGACTTCAGTGGTTCCTTTGGTGATCTTCAAGGGATCCACTTCAGAAGTGGTAGGGTTTTTGTACTTCTTAGCTGGGCCAGGGGCTGCAGAAACCCAAACTGCTATTGCTGATGGATGACTCAGTGGGCTGAAATGGGGAAGTGCACTGGGTCCAAGTGAAAGGTGATGGGGAGCTTGGTCCTGAAGCCTCCGCTCCTGATGGGAGACAGAAGTGTTGGGTGGTGGTGGTGATGGTGGTGGTGGTCATTTCCTGCTTGCATGCCTGATAAAGAGTTGGGTTCCTGTAACTTATGGATGGAAGCCATGGCTCTTTGGGTCACTTTTGAGAAAGCAGGGTGCTGTAGTGGAGAGAGCCCACGGGTCTTGTTTATGGATTATGGTCCTCATAGGCTGTATTGTGCAACCTTAGGCAAGTCACATGTCTCAGGACCTCACTTTTCTCATCTGTGTAACGAGTGTTTCTAAACAATCTCTAATATTCAGTGTCTGTTGGGTTGATGTCACACCCTTCCAGCCCTGGACCATGGGCTGGACCACTCAGCAGACTCAGGATGTAATTCTTGCATTCATTATCCCCTTGCCCCTCTGGAGAGACAGGTCTACTCTCGTGGCCTTTCAGGAATCTGTGCCAATTTGGCCCCTGGACCAGGGCACAAAGGGTCAGGCCCTGTGGAGAGAAGGGGCCCAGGTGAGGGTTTCCTGAACTCCAAGATAGTAAAGGCACTGAAGTCACTTTAAGCTTTTGGAGAAGGGCAGTGGCTTAACCAAGCCTATGGCTCTTGGCTGGGCTTCTTTGCCCAGCTAAGAACTTCCTTCAGCCCACCTCAGGATCTGGGCTTGAGGGCTGTGGAACATGGTGATGCTCCTTCCCTTGACATCCATTCTCAGTGGCAAAGTAGTCCTGAGCATCTCACATTTTTCCCTTCTTAGGGCCCAGGTTCTCACCTCAGCACATAGCTTCATGGAGCTATTCCAAAGCTTTTTGAACAAAATAAGAACCAAGGAAGTGGGGCAGGGCTCTTCTGATCTCGGGAAGACCAAGTCTCCCTGGTTCTCCTTCTTCCCTTGTCAACTAAGCTTTCCTCAGTTATCATCTCTTGCCAGCTCTTTGGCCATGGAGGGGGCTGAGTTTGATGCCAGCTGGCAAATGAGGGCTGTGCCCACTTCCCTGCAGAGACCTCACCTTTTTCCAAACTGGAAGTAGTTCCCCAGACCGCCCTCAGCCGTGAAGGCTGGCTGCCAGACTGGTTAACTGTGGTGTGGCTCAGTGGAGGAGATGGAACCTCCGTAGACCATGGCAAGGACTGGAGACGGCTGAGTCAGGAAAGCTGGTGTGGAGTTGGGTAGAGATAGCTCAGTGGAAACTCTGAGAGGCCTGGAATGTAGAGGCTGGAGCTCCAGGTCCCAGGAGCAGGGGGAGGTGTTCCTCGATGGCAGTATTTGGGTTATGCCAGGTCTTTCGAAGGTTCAAGACCTTGTCTTTGGGTGGCTCAGAAGCAAGGAGGTTGGTATGATTCAGCATACAAGGATGGAGTTTGCAAGAGCAGACGTGTCCTCAGAGTGGATCTCACCAGGTTCCTCCTGGGTCAGATGGCATCTCCCAGTAGCTCTCCAGACCCTGAGCATCTAAAGGGGGCCACTCCTGTGCAGAGGGTGATTGTTCCTGTCTCGTTCATTGCCCTCTGTCCCCTCTCAAACTACCCACTGTGGTCTGGACCTGGAAGAGATGGTTCCTGGGGCTGCATGGAGGAGATTCTCATCTAGGGTCACTTTGATCAGGCATTCCATCTCTTCCTCCATCACAGCCAGTGCTGGGAGTCTCTCCCTGTCTGCAGCATGGGGGGAGGGCTGGGTAAGGTTCACCGGCTTGCTCCGAGAGCCAAGCAGACAACGCCTTAAAGCCCCAGGCTGCCTGAGGTGTTGCCTCCTCCCAGTTGGTGCGGGGGCGGGTGGGCGGCGGGCAGGCGGGCTGACAGCCGGCAGTTTGCGTGGGCTGTGCCAGCTGATGTCTATTCCCAGCCCTGGGAGGAAGGGGGAAGTCATTTATATTCTGCTGGAGGAAGGGGCCCCAGCTGTCACCTCTGACCGGTAGGCCTGGAGGGCAGGGGCACGGGGCAGAGAGCAGGGCACAGGTGGTCTCTTGCTTAGATAGTCTGAGTGTAGTTTAGGGAGTAGGTCACCAGGAGGAGCCCTTCTTCGCGGCTGGCCAGATGGTGGGGGGGGCTTCCCTTCCCTCCCCTCTTTGCATTTCTCCCTCCACACCACCTGCCCTCACATCCTGGGGCAGCAGCTGGACAACCATTAGGCCTCAGTGCCA
This sequence comes from Equus caballus, assembly GCF_041296265.1. Taxonomy (NCBI): domain Eukaryota; kingdom Metazoa; phylum Chordata; class Mammalia; order Perissodactyla; family Equidae; genus Equus; species Equus caballus. Next base: position 63,985,685 of record NC_091688.1, on the reverse strand, counting down.
GGGCACGCTTCCTCCAGCTGGGATCTCCGTGGCTGCCGCCTGCGTAAGCCTCCTGCCTCCCTCCGCGCTCTGTTCCCCCCACTCCCTCTATCTCCCCATCTGGGATATTAGCTGGGCTCCTTGTCAGTGAGGCACAGGCCTTGGGGGAGAAGCAAATGGCTGCCCTTTGCCCTTGTCCCCTGCTTAGGGAAAGCTGATAGTAGTCAGCCTGTTTTGCCTTTTTTAAAAAAAGCCAGTGTGCTCAAATAAAAAAATTGCATGTCATTTGCATAAATTTGCATAGCAGATTTACTAAATCCTGATTCCAAATGTGATTATATTCAAACTCAACCTTGAGGACATTAGAAATATGGATGGTTTTTGTATCCAAATTATAATAAGAGTACCCTTCTGGGTTCAGATGACCCCCAATCCCCATCTTTCCATGACCACCCTGTCCCTTGAGTCCCACCATGGCTGGGGGTGGTGTTGAATGGCAGGAACTCTGTGTCTGGGGAAGTCTTCCAGCCTCACCTTCTTGGCTTTTCAGCTGCATCAAAGGTAGGCTGCTATCTCTCTTCCCAGCCTGTGCCTCCTCTCTCCTCACCCTGTCACAGAGCAGACTGCTCCTCCCCTCTCCCTGACACTGGCCTGTCCCTTCTTTCTCATTGTCCCACCCTTCCACCCTCGTGCATGGCTGCTATGGGTCTTGTTTTTAAAGCCTTAAACTGTGGGAGATCCAAGCACCCTCCCTGAGCCAGCTGGCTGCTGTGCCAAGGCCTGTTCAGAGTAAATAATAATCATTAGCTGAACAGTGCTGGGGCCTTTCAGCTCCAGATCTCTAAGCACTGGCAGGCTGAGTCAGCCAGCCCTCACCTTCCCCTTCTTCTTGGGCTGCCAGTGTAAGAGAATGGGGAGGCCTATGGGAGGGAAGGAGGGGTCAGGAGTCTTACCTCCCAGCCTTCAGGCTTCTTTTCTCTGGGAGTGGGCCCTGCGAGTCCTCTGAGTAAACAAAAAGGTCTTTTCAACTGACAAAGGTCAAGATGTAGGGAACGCAGTATGTGCTCTGCTAACACTGGTAGTGGCCGTGGTGGCTGCTGACCCTGAACCTCTGGTCTTCCTGCCCTTCCTTCTGTTTACCTGTGTGGCCTCCAGAGGACACCCTTGGTCCTGACATCTGACCTCAGCATTTCTGGTGGCTCCCTGCAGGCTTAGGGAGCAGGGAGACCTCTGGTGTAGTGCTCCCACTGCCCCTGTGTCTGGCTGGCATAAAGAGCCTGTGTAACATGAAGTGAAAAGTGCATGGACCTGAAACTAGGAAACCTGCAGGCTGGGTTTATTTGGCCCTAACACTGGTGTGGCCAAAAGCAAACCCCTTACTGCTGGACCTCCCTCACAGGGATGATGTGAGGGTTAGATGGGAGAACGCATGTTAACAGGTATTGCAAAGTTCAAAACATTAAACAAATGTAAACAGGTGGTATTATGTTCTTGTCCTTATCTCTTTTTCATTCAGCCTGGCTCTGGGCTTTATGCTTCTTTTAGGGAGGCAATAAACAGTTATGGATGATAACGCTTAGGGGACCCAAGCATCAGAGAGGTTGTACTGCTGGCCATCGTAAGAGAACACAGACACATTTCCTCCTTTTAAATGCAAGGTCACCTCTTATCCATTCCTGTCAGGAATGCCATCAAGGCTATGACTCTAGCAAAGCTTGCCCTAAAGTGCTGCCTACCTGGTGTTTTCAAGTCCTGGGGCTGCCTGCAAATCTGGAAGTCAGTGCAGTCATCCCCTAGGTCCAGCCTGAAGTTCCTGGAGCTGGTCTTGGTCTGGAGCTGCTGGTCACAAGTCTTTCTAAATCTCTCCTACCCAATTCTGCTCTTCTGAGGGAAAAGTAGAGCAGACAAGCCAGGAAGGGACGGAGCAACGGTAATGGACACAACACTGCCACTCCGACCCTCTGGTTTCCCCTGTAGCCACAGGCTGAGCAAGGCCTGCTTCAGGCTCTCACGCCAGGCCTGGAGGTGCAGAGCTGTGAGACACGGCCCTGTCTTGTTCACAGGTTTGTTTCTCTTTCCTTCTTTCAGGTTCTTCAAGTAGGATCACAGTCTCCGCCTCCTCAAAGCACTTTATTGGAATTAAAACACACTCATACACACATACACATACACACACACAGCATGAAAGCAGTTCTGTTTAAATTTTTAAATTAGGGGAAGGATACTTTCCATTCCATTTGTCTGAGAACAGCCAGCAGTTGCCTGGAGTGGACAGAGAAGCAGGAACAGCAGCGCAGAGCCTTCCGTGTTCATTTTTTTATCTAATTGGTTTTTTTCTGTCCTGGGATCCAGGAATGAAACACCAGTCAGGCACTGTGGGCACAGCCTTAGCAATTCTCACCAGCACAGGCACAGAGAAGACAGCTGAAAGGCAGGAGGACAGTGTCCCAAAACTGCCCTGGAGGGGGGTCTGAAGTAGATAGTCTCCAGCACTGGGCTAAACTTAAAGCAGACACAAATCACCTCCAGTAAGACAGCCTTCCCCCTTCCCACTGCCGAGAGGGCTTGGCTAGTCACCAATGTGCAGGGGATAAGAGTCCCAGTTTTTAATCTAACTGCTATTGTCAGAACTCCCCAGATGACTTTTTAGATCTCTACTGAAAGCAGATTAAGTAGCCACTTCAGGCTGTTCTGTGGTACCAAAGGATTCAACTCTTAGTCTCACTGAGTATACCTGAGGGGTCCCCAGCACCCCTCTCTTTAAAGTAGATTCCCAGTTATCTAACGGTGCTTTCTAAGGGTGCCCAGGACTAGGCTAGGCCTTTCTGCTTAGACCCACACCAAAAGCAAACTAAGCCAAGTGAGGGAGCAGTGGGAGGTGCGGGAGAGGCAGCACAAAGTCCTGTACAGCCGCAGTGCTCCCCAATCTGCATGCATGTTTGTGCACATACGCACACATGTGCATCCGCCCCTCCCTAAGGTTGGGGTTAATGACTCTCAGTGCATGTATGCTGGTGCTGTAGGGCACCTGCAAGTCCACTGCAGGGCGCCATGTCCTGGCTCACTGAAGGCTGGTTCTCTCAGGTCATGGTTCCATGTCCCCTGTGATTCTGGGACAGCAACCAGGCTCACATAGACTGGAAGGCCTCGGGGCAGGTCTAAGTATCTTTACCACTTGATATTTTCCACTTGACAGTGTATAAGCCTGAGGAAGGGGCTTGACATGGCAGCTGCTGTAGCCTTCCTCTCTCAAGCCCCAGGAGAGGAAGCATCCGGCACAGGCTCACTGTAGCCTGACCAGAAAAGCCAGCCATCCTACTGCACAGGCCTGAGCCTTTTCTGCAGTGTGGGTGGGGAAAGTGAAGCTTCACCAGTGGTTTCCTGGGAGACAAGATAAGTGGGACAAGAATTACAACTGCAGAAAGGGAAGGAGTGGAGAGATCAGGTGGAAGAGAGACTAGGCTGGCCGATCCACGGATCATCTTCTGTTCTAAAAGGCAACTGTCAGATTAGCCTCCTCCATCCCCTGAAGTGCCACCTAAGAGGAGCTAGGGAAAGTGCTGTGAGACATGGCAGACAAAATTGCACATCTTGTCCAGAATCTAGGGAACTTCTTGTGGTTGGGGGGGAAAGGGGACAGGTTTGAAGAGATGCAGCCATGGACTTCCCTGGGATGATGGAGAGAGAAGTATCAAAACTGTTCAGGCTCAAAGACAGGGCTTGGCACAGGCCAAAATAGAGGGGAGAACTCCCAGTAGTCTCTGGACCTGTCCTTGTTACCAGCTTCATCCTCTTGGCCAAATTCAGCCATAGCAAAAACTGCTTTGAAAAGATGAAAAAATGCTATATAAGTGTAGACTATGAGGGTGCTCTGACATCAACATCTGTCATTTCATTGACTGCCAAGGTTGATTTGTCTGATATGGCTAGCTGTGAGGTGTCTCCATCCCTCACCACTTTGGCTGTTCCTCATGAAGAGAAAAAGACAACTTTCCAGGCAGAGGAGGGCTGCCCTTTGGTCAAGATTTTATCAGTGTAAGAAACCAGGTAATTATTCAAATTCTGATTCTTTTAATTTAATTTTAATTTTTAGTTAATTTTTCTTATACCATTTCCTCTCCCCTTTTGGAATCTACCATGATAGTCGCCTTCCAGAAGTACCAAGAGAGCAGCCAAAGAAATTGCATGTTCAGAGCTTCATAGAATCCAGTCCAGTTTCTGGTTGGCTGTGTCTGTACCAAGAAAGTGGGGATTGCATTTCTGTGTCCTATGCAATGCCTAGGACACATTACACTGTCAATGAATATTAACCTGCCCATTACATGAATGTATTTTTAGCCCGACCAAGGTGGTTACCATTTACAACATGAAAATATACTGGTAATAAAAATGTTGTGAAAATGAGCAGCTCTCCATTGTTTCTTTTAATTCAGTCCAAGCATTTTTCAATAGTACATTATTGGCTTGATCCAGATGTTTACGAGAACTCTGCCGAGAGGCAACCCTCCTCCCCAGAGACCCAGAAAGCCTTCATTATCGGGAGGCGCTAGCGCCAAGTCATGGAATTTTTCAGCTCTCTCCTGTTCAACCATCAGTGACATTTCTTTTGAGAATCTGTCTATTGGGTTGGCAAACTATGGTCCACTGGCCAAAACCAGCCCACTGCCTGGTTTTGTGTGGTCTGTGAGCTAATAAGAGTTTCTACATTTTTAAAGGGTTGAAAAAACTCAAAAGACATTAAAATTATATGAAATTCAAATTTCAATGTCCATAATGTTTGATTGAAACAGAGCCACAATCATTCATTTACGTACATCCGTGGCTGTCATCCTGCTACAACGACACAGCTGAGTAGTTGTAACAGATTGTACGGCCTGCAAAGCCTAACATATTTACTATCTGGCTCTTCACAGAGAAAGTCTGCTGACCCCTGGTCTATCTTAACACTTGGATGTGGGTTCTACCTGAGCCCTTAGAACAGTATTGAAATATTCTCTTCCTAGATAGGCCACACCCTTCTGAGGTACAGTGAACCCCACCCACAGGCTGAAAAGATAAATAAACCAGTCACAGACTATGCTGGAACAGAGACTCAAGCCAGGTTTAATGATCATTGTCTAGTTTTCAGAGCCCGGGGGCTCCAAGGTTTGCCAGCCTGGGTATACAACGTGGGAGGAATAGGGTCCTGGACGCGGGAAGCCTGCTTGCTTCGCCAGCAGGGCTACAGGGAAGGACAAGGGTGAGAACACACAGAAAACTGGCATGGATTGGCTTTGCTCTCCCCACCTGGGTGTACCCTCTCCTGGCCCCTTCCTAGGAGCCCCATAAATACAGGCAAAGAGAAAAGGTCACAAATAATCACACAGACAGATTGCAGAGCCCTATCATACTCTGTCTCCAGGGACACCTGCTTCCTGGGAGACATGTCTGGTTTATGGGTATGGGAAGGGAAGGGGTGATTGCTCAGCCTTTTCTTATAACCAGACCTGGCAGTTTCCTACAGAGGCTTCTGGTGAGCTTACATATGCTAGTACTTGATCCCTCAAGTAGAAGCTGCCTTTGGGTACCACCGACTGAAACCACTGGAAGAGGCTAATCAGTTCAATCTCTTGGTGGGGCAGCCAGGCACATCCACCAGTCTCTCAAACTAGGGGCAAATTAGTGGATATAAGAAGGAGACTTAGAGCCTCAGGGCCTTTTCTTATTCCCTAAATTGGGTAGACTTATGAAGAAATCGGCCCTTCTAGTCCTCAGGAACTCAGCTAGAATGCCCCAGAAGGCCTGCTGGGGCATTTGCCATTCACTTTAAAGATTTTCAGAGCCCTAAATGGTGCCTAGAGGAGAAACTGCAGCATGGAGATGAGATTTTTCCCAGGTTCCCTGATAAGTCTGAGGAGGGAGTCCTGGTTCCTATAGCCCCAGTAACAAAACTGTCACAAGTCTCTGGAATTTAACAGACAACTTTTCCATCCTACCCCTGTCTTAGCAGGGCAGTTAACATAGGAAGAGCAACTAACAGCTGCTTGGTCCTTTGTCAGTTTCCTTCTGGGTCCATCACTGGCCTAGTTCTACATTTATTTCTCATATATATTGTCTTTAATCCAAGGAAGGTTTCTGAGGAGTCTGAAGGACCAGCTAGCTCCTCATCACCCCTCCAAATGTCCTCAACCTGTGGTTCTCCTAACTCCAGCCTTTGCAGAGGAGTTCTTCAGTGCCATGGAGATGTGGGTGAAGCTTCAAGGAAGTTCAGAAATTAACAAGAGTTTGTATCTGGGGAGCCTGGCATGGTCACAGTCTCTCCTACAGGGCAAGAAAATTGTGCGCATGAAGTTGTGCACATAGGTGGTGACCATTCTGAAAGTGGACATTAGTGGGGACTTAAGAATCACTGTCCTGATGGAAGTCAAGGTGCTGGTGTGCATGCACACCTATAAGCATGCATACCTATGAGCATGCATACCTATGAGCATGCAAGTACTTAAGGGAAATGCTGCACCTCTCTTGACACAACAAGGATACTAATAAAGGATGGACAGCAGTCTTGAGATCCCAGGAACAGACAAGGGGAAGACGTTGAGTTCCAGTTCCCTTCCCCAATCTTAATAGGCAGTGGGAATCAGGCCATCCTAGCAAGCAGCCCTTATCCACAGGTAAATAACACCTCTTGGAACCTAGAGAGCAGGTCAGAAAACTAGAAGATCTGGAGAACTTCCAACGGACAGGAACTTGGTGGGAGAGAGGGGGGAGACTGAAAAAGACCAACATCAGAGAACACTTTGCCATACTCATCCCCTTGCCAAAGCTCAGAGCAACCACCTCCCAGAGCCTGCAGCAGAGTCAAAGGGAGAAGTTAAAGGGAGCAGTCATCTCCATACCCAAAGTATTCTGCAACCTTGGATGGACTGGAATGTTGGGCCATTCTTCTTAAGTTCCTCTGGCCTGACAACCACGACTGCACAGGGCTCTGGCTGAGGAGGCTAAGGGTGGCAGAACTTTCCTTCTGAAAGTTTAGTGCCACTGATTGTCTCTGTTACAAGACTGCCTGGAACCCTGTGGAGAGGGCAGAACTCTAAGCCGCACTCCAAACTGCGATTCTGGGGCAAAGACCACCCAATTCCACCCTGCAGATGATGAAATCTCATGCCTTGGCTTTGCAGCAGGGGTGAGATCTCTAAGAGAGGAGCAAGGCAGCTTTGTCAACATAGAGGGGATACACACCCGGTCTCCTCCATCCCCAACCCCAGTCTAACCCCGCTGGGGCCAGACTTTCCAGGACTCCTCCCTTTGCAGAGCAGCCTATTAGGGAAAACTCAGAATCCCACCTGAGCTTGATAAGGAGTCTGAATAAAGAGATGGAATACATGGAGGATCAGGTAGGTCCAGCTGGACGCTACATAATAGAGGCTGATTCATCCTCCTCCTCCTATAGTCTGAAGTGGCCCCACACCCCATATCTGTGGCAGGCATCCATAAAAACTCTGCTTCAGCAGCCACCACCCTGGTCTGACACACAGGTGCTGGGAATCAAATGCTGACCAAGGGTTTCACCAACCAGGGAATTAGCCAATCTGGACTTTATCCCCCATCCACAAGTTTTGTGCTGGCACCTATGCTGTGACACGGACCCCTCAGTTCATGCTGCACCCCTCTGTGCCACTGGTCCCAGGACAAGGCCCAGATACCATATCTCACGTTGTTGCCTATGTGACAGGCAACAGGCCAGGCTCCTGCGAAGATCCATCCACCCAGGGCTCATTGGGAAGGAGGAAGGCATTCGTGGGAAGTCTCACAACAGCTTTGGGCAGTGTTACTGATTGAGATCTCAGCCTTTTCCTGACTCCTTTTTCCAAAGATTTCCAATTTTCCCAGCTGTGAAGTGTGATTTCCTGGCCAAAGAAGTTACTACAGCTTTTCCCCAATGTGGCTCCCGTGGAAGCTCCCCCCGCCAACACACACAACACCCCAGGTGTGGGTGAGCAGAGAGAGAAAAAAATGATTTTTTTTTTCCCAGATGATTTTCTCTTAAGGAGCTAGGGATGACCTTGAAAAAGTTTAGGGAATCTGCTCTTTCACCGCCCCTTCCTCATTCCCAACCAGCTGACACACTCCTCTTCCTCCACCACATTGAGAACTGCCAGGGCTTTGGGTAGGGGTGTAGCATTTGCCTGAGGATTAATACATCCATATTTGAAAATCGTGGCAGCCACACCCTGGTTGGGATCTTGCCTGCTATTGTACCCATGACCAATTCCCTTTGAGGTCAGGGGGAACCTACTCCCTTGGGCAGCCAGCCCTCTCTTCCATCCCCTCATATCCTTCAGGGGTGCATTACCTCGCCTGGGGCAGAATCTCCCCACCAACCCATCCTGCTCACACCACAATGGGCGTATCAGAGAAGACCGAGCTGACCGATTCCGGATCTGACATCCTCCGCTGGCCCTTGCCTGTTGCCTCAGGCACCGGCAGGGTGTTGCCTGGCTTCAGCTTGCCGTTTTGACCCTGCCCGGGTCCAGCAGGTTCCAGGAAGGCTACCCGCCGATCAAAACCATCATCCTTGTCCCCTCCAGCCATAGGATCGTGGTTGGGTGTGGTACTAAGCATGGAAGAGCTCAGGCTGTCTCCTTGATGGCTAGAAGGCTTCTCAACACCCCGACACCAGCAGCGGCAAGGAGTGAGGTACAGGTATATGAGGACCAGGACCACACTGAGGATACAGCCCACTAGGGTGGTATAGGCTGTGTTGAGGGTGTCGTGGTGTCCATGCGAGGTGAAATTGTACACTTTCAACTCCACAGACAGTGTCTCGTTGAAAGCCTCCCCCATAGCGTAGCAGGTATACACCCCCCCGTCCTCAACCTGCACATGCTCGAAATGAAGACTGCCATCCTTGGACACTGTCACTGTGCTGTTGGCCACCTCACCTAGCACCCGTTCATTGTTTGGTGTCACCCATACCTTGGTCATCCCCTGCTGCTTGGTGTCACACTTGATGGTCAAGGGGTCACCCAGGTGGGCCTCCCAGGCACGTTCCTTGTACTCACTGCAGTTGAGGAAACTCAGGTTGAAGACATTGTGCAGTTTCTTGGAGCTCATGCAGTACAGATCCTCCTGAAAGTCCATCACAGAGCTCAGCTGCCGGTACTGCCAGTGTGAAAAGAGCTGGTAAAGCTCACAGTCGCAGTGCAGGGGGTTGTTATGTAGGTACAGCCCATTCTTGATCCACGCGGGCAGCTTCTGCAGGTCGGGCAGTGGTAAGTTCTTTAGCTTGTTGGAGGAGAGGTCCAGGAGCGTGAGTTTGGGTAGCTTGGCTCCTTCCTTGACCAGTTCCAGAGGGAAGCGGGAGATCTGGTTCTGGCTCAAGTAGAGTTTCTGCAGCTGGGCCATGTCATCGAAGGCGGAGCGGTCCACTGCCATAATGTGGTTATTGTAGAGCAGCAGCACCTCCAGTGCTTGCAGTTCACTGAACAGGAACTCGTCCAGTGTCCGCAGCTGGTTGGAGGAGAGGTCCAGGTAGCGCAGGTTGGGTACCGGGGAAAAGGCCTCAGAGGAGATGAAGTTCAGGTGGTTGTGGCTCAGCAGCAGGGAGTGCAGGTGGGTCAGGCGCGTGGGGGTCCACTCGGCCCGCAGGCGGCTCAGGTTGTTGTGGCTGAGGTCCAGTAGTGCGGTATAGCTGGGCAAGGAGTGGGGCACGTTGGGCAGCTGCTGCTTGGAGCAGCTGAGGATGTTGCTGGCGCACAGGCAGGCGGCAGGACAGCTAACCAAGGGACGGCCAGCTCTGGCCACCTCAAAGAGGAGCAGGAAAAAGGACAGCAGCAGGAGCCAGAGGCCTCGCAGGTCACCCGGGGGTTGCATAGTGTCACTGGGGAGAGCGAGGAAGGCCTCAAGGAAGATCTGGGAGGGAGTCACCCAGGCATGTTCTGGTGGGGTAAAGAAGGGTCACTTTCACTACAGGCATAAGGGAGAGAGGATGGGTTTGTGGTTACCAGGGCCTCTGAGGGGAAGGACACACTCTCCCTCTTTCCTCTCACCCCCCATCCCACCCCCAGCCCCCATTGCGCTAGAAAAGAAAGGTAGAGATGCTGGGTAGTTCCCAGGCACTATGCAGGCGGTGGGCTCAAAATACTGGGGCACAAAGAGGAGATGGACACAAGGGCCTAGTGGGCTGGGGTCACAGGAGTGTGGGATGGGGTATGCCCAGATGTCAGGGACTGTTGGGATCACAGGGGTTGCATGGGCGGGGTTTGGAGGCGGGGTCAGCAGGGCCTTTGAGGAGGAGCAGAGGGAAGGTCAACAGGGCACTGGCTAGGTAGGGCGCGTCCTGACGGGATGAGGGTCCCCGGGGCCTGTCTGGGCGTGCTCCCCCCGGGACCTCTAGTCACTGCACCTGCTTGGCGAGGACGTGTCTCAGCCCATGGCGGGTCCGGGAGCTCCGTCGCGGCCTCCCCGGCGGCGCCTCACTGGCCGGCCTGTCGCGGCGCCCGCCTTACGCAGGGGCCCGCGCTCGGCGACATCGCCTCCCGGGGACTTGCCGGGCTCCGCTCGCCTTCCCCGCGCTGCCGCCTCGACCGCTGCGCCCGCCGGAGCCCACCGACCTCGGCCGCTGCCTCCGGGTCCGCGGGTCCGGCGTGGAGCGATGTGGGGAGCAGGAGGCACCGCGATCCGAGCGGAGGGAGCGGCGTGGGGGCAGCGAGCACCGCGCGCGCGCCCGTCCCCGCCGCCGGAGCCTCAGGGCGCGTGCGCGCGGCGGGGGCGGGGCGCACGTGCGTGTGTTTGTGTCGGAGCCGGACGGGCGGCCGCCCGCGGGGTCATTCTCTCAACGTGTTGGGGACCCGGACCTGGTGAGGAAAGCTGCCTGGGGGCGAGGGTGGGGGGGTTGCTCTGGCCCCTCAGTTCCTGCCCACACCTCTTCCATCTGCTTAATAGTTCCGTCCCCACCCACAACCGCTCTCAGGAAAGATAGGTCTACCTAAAGTGAATTCGTTGCAACTCACTCGGGCAAGAAGAGTCGCACGTCTTGTAATTTTACAAATTAAAGAAATCTGGCTCCGCTCCCGCCCGTCAGTGTTGGCGAGAAGTTCATTGGTCACGTTCTGGGGTTCCCCCTCCCCTCTGTCTATGGTTGTGAAGTCCCAAAAATTTGGGGAACGATTTGGGGAAGAGCCTTTTTTTCAGTCTTGATGTTACTATTCCATGACCCTTGGGGTACCACTGAGGAGTACAGTTCCACAGCCTGCAAGCCAGAGGGGCAGGAGTGGGGGTAGGAGGGGGGTTAGTGCATGCCCAGGCCGCGGGAGCCCTCTTCCTCGGGCATCCCATGCCCCAGTCCCCACTCCGCCCCTGACACGCACGCGGGGACTGCGTACCAGCAAGGGACAGGTTTCCATTCCTGGAAAAGCCAAAACCCTCCCTAGCCCGGTGGAAGGTTTCATTCATGCCTTAGGCCTGGCCACTTGCCCTCTTCCTGCACCAGTACTTTTTGCCCTCCCCTTCTGGAGCAGTTCCAGCATAGTTTCTCTATTACCTAATCCTCAAGATGAAGGGAGGGTGTCTTCTTTAGGGTGACCCTTGAAACACCAAGAAGCTGTTAACAGTATGAGGTGTTGGGGGTTGGGCATGGGGAGAGGGGGATGAAAGAAGAGCCTAGACCTTATAATTCAAGACTTCAGCTATTCTTGGGATGGCAGACCCAGAGGGAGAAATTACCTTTTTATTCCTTGTAGTCTCTTACAACAGCAAGAGCAAGACTGAAATTAATGTCTCAATACATTAGCTTGCTAAGAGTTTTAAAAAGAAAGAATTTATATCTGTCACATATGTTTTACCATGAATTTAAGTGTATTATCTCTTCAAGGGATATTAGCATGTTAACCTTATGTGTAGTGTGAAAAGGTCTTTCTTTCCTGTTCATTTCAGGCATCAGTGATAAGGTGGGGAGAGTATTCAGGGAGTGGGAAATCCTTAAATGACATTGCCTCAGTTCTCTATTGCTGCATAACAAATAACCCCCAAACTGAGTGGCTTCGTTCAACAATGTACATTTATTGGCTTTTACAGTTTCTGTCGGTCAGAGATTTGAGGGTGGCTTGGCAGGCAGTTCTGGCTTGGAGGTCTTTCATGCAGTTGCAATCATATGTCAGATGGAGCTACAGTCATTGGAAGGCTTGACTGGGGCCAGAGAATCAATTTCCACAGAGGCTCCCTTACGTAGCTCACTCCTGTGGCTGGCTGTTGGCAGGAGGCCTTGGCTTCTCTCCATAAATGCCTCTCCACAAGACTGCCTGAATGTCCTCATAGCATGGTAGCTGACTTCCCTCAGAGCAAGAGATCCAAGAGAAAGCAAGGCAGAGTCACAATGACCTAGCTCTCCAAGGTCACACCCATCACCTCCACTTTGGTCACATGGACAGGCCTGATTCAGTATGGAAGGAGACTACACAAAGGCATGAATACCAGGAGGAAAGGATCATTGGGGGCCATCTTGGAGGCTGGCTATCACACACATTGTCTCTGAGATCACATCTGTTTTTTAATTTTGAAAAATTTCAAACATACACAAAAGTAGAGAAGATAGTACAATGAACTCCCATATACCCATCATCTGTAGTCAATAATTACAAGGAAATTCCATCATTTTATTTTGTACAAGTATCCCTGATAAACACATACTCTTCCAACCGCCCCCCACCCCAATCCCCATATCCCTTACTAACCTTCCTTAGACCTGGTGTTCCAGACTTTGCTTTCTCTCCCTTTCCCCTTTCTGCCACATTTAAGGAATGGAGGAGAGACAGATACAAAGAAAGAAGAAGATCCCTTATGCTGGACTCCAGTCTCAAGTATGGGGGTCTGCAGTTTGGAGCAGTCACCACAGATATGGTATTCAGTTAATCCCTTTTTTTCCAGGTCATCCAGAAGTAACCATGCCATTTTCAAATTTTAATGTGCATACAGATCACCCAGGGATCTTGTTAACCTGCAGATTCTGAATCAGTAGGTCTAGGGTGGGGCCTGAGATTGTGCATTTCTAACAAGGCAGTAAGGTGATGCAGACACTACGGATCCATGGGCCATACTTTGAGTAGCAAGGGTCTAAAGCTTTGCTGTCCAAATTGGTACCCAATAGCTACATGTGGCTATTTAAATTAATTAAAATTAAATAACATTATAAATCACTTCCTTAGTTTCCCTAGCCACATTTCAAATAGCCTATTGTGAACCCTATTGAACATAATTACAGAAAATTCCATTGGATGGCACTGGTGTAGAGAATTGACTTATGATGTCTCTCCCACAGCTGCTTTCCAGACCAGAACTATTAATTCACAACAAAAAGAGGACCTTGGCGGGATAAATAGCAACAGGTTATTTTTGCTGGCATGGATCAACTAGTGTTCCTGAATACAATTCGGAAGGTTGTTTGGTCAGCTCAGCATTTGAGCAAAAGAGGTTGGATCTGTCTACAAGGTTATGAGACTGGATAAATTGCTTTTCTCAATACTAGAAGTATTGTTTTCTTTCTTAATAGCTAGTACTGTCCATAGGAATCAGAGCTGGAGAAGACTGATGGAAGACATCCTATTAAGAAGCTTACCTTTTGCCTCCTTTTTAAAGCCTCCGTGTGACCAGCCACCCTTCTTCGGGACAATGTGGTCTAGTCTACGCACACTTTAGGTGTTCCTTTTTGTGATTCCGTTTCACCTGATATATACGTCCTTATATAACTTTTCATCTACTATTTTGTCTGTTTACGTATCTACTTCCCTATCAGACTGTAAGCTTGAGAACAGGGATTTGCCCTGGTTTTGGTTCCTAATAGGCGTAGAAATATGTTTGTTGAATTAATTCATTCATTAATAATTGCATTACGTTAACATTTATTATATGTTCGTCTCAATGCCTGGTGTAGGAGTAAGGATGGAACATAGGGTTTGGTCTTGGACAGTCACAGCTGCGTGACTTTTGTTATTTCACTTTGTTCTACTAAATCGTACTCCATTATCTGTAAAATGGAAATGATGATACCACGTGGGCTTACTTCATTGGATTACCTTGGGGCTCTAATGAGCTAACAGTTGTGAAAGTGCTTATCATTTGTAAGTATTATCTTTAAAAAAAATTGTAGTTTTTGGGGCCGGCCCACTGGTGCAGTGGTTAAGGTCACATGTTCTGCTTCGGTGGCCCAGGGTTTACCAGTTCGGATCCCAGGTGCAGATGTCTGCACTGCTTATCAAGCCAGCTGTGGCAGGTGTCCCACATATAAAGTAGAGGAAGATGGGCACAGATGTTAGCTCAGGGCTAATCTTCCTCAAAAATAAAATAAATTAAAAATCCTAGTTTTCTTCATGAGAGTTAGGAGACCCCCCCAGATCTTGATGTCAACATATGCACAGATTACATAACTATCTGCCTTGTTTGCATGTTCTAGGGTACTGCCTATTTGGAATATTCACTCCTACTTCCAAGCGCTCCCTCTCTGGCCTAACTATCTTTTACAATTTAAAAATATTTACAAATTTTAAATAAAAATTTAAATTTAAAAAGATTTTTAAAAATTTTAAATATTCTTGCATTTTGTGGAGAACCCCAGTGGTGTGACTAATATGAGCACAGTTTTTGTAGTTCTTGGTGTAGCTCCAAAAAAGAGGGGGCTCTAAAATAAGGCTATTTCTGGGAGGGGTAGCAAAAAAGATGAGTCCTTTGTTAAGTATTGCTTAAAGGGCTTCAATTTCAGCCCTTACCATTGAGTTGAGTCCTTTATATGTCACCTATGTTTCCATTTTTGGTTTGTCCCTGAAGGTTGCTCAGTCTGGAGGATTCCTGTTGCCAACCCCCTGCCCCCACCTCCATAAGCTGTCACTCATTTCACTGACCCTTTTAACTTTTTAACTGCCTCTTAGCGTGCTCACCCATTATTACTGTGCAAGAGAAAAGTATTTCTTCTTATTGGACAGCTGACCTCTGACGTCCATTTTGCTACTCCTTAGCATTTTGCACCTCAACCCTGCACACGTCCTGGTAGCTCCACTTGATCTGCAGAAACCACAACGATGGAGAAACTAACTAGGGCAGAAGAGGAATCACTGGTGAGGATGGAGGGGTACGCTAGCCACCTTTCAGTGTCCTGGGCTCTTGGGTTTGTAAAGTAAATCTGAAGATACCTTGTTCAGTCTACAGCTCACGCTCTTGGTCAGGGTTGTTCTGCTTCCCTGGAGGTGGTTATTCCTGGTGACTAAATCATGAATACTTTCTTGGCTTTTGACACCCACAAATGGACATCTCAAAACAGTCCTGCAGTGAATCATGAGATAGATGTGTCTTTTAAATATGGCTGACAAATCAATTCACAGTTCAAAATATTATTTCGGTCTTTAGCAGTGGGGTTCACCACCTCAGTCAGCCTGCTGCTGAGTAGACATCCCAGAGATGGAAGACTTTGGTTCCCAGGCATTGTTACAAATAAGACTATCCTGGAGCTCCTGCCCTGTGAGCCTGGATGACCAAGAGGCCCTCCAAAAGAAGTTTGGTATTTTTTTCATTAAGAAGTTTTGTCGGGGCTGCCCCAGTAGCGCAGCGGTTAAGTGTGTACGTTCCGCTTTGGTGGCCCGGGTTTGCTGGTTCGGATCCCAGGTGTGGACGTGGCACCGCTTGGCAAGCCATGCTGTGGTAGGCATCCCACATGTAAAGTAGAGGAAGATGGGCACAGATGTTAGCTCGGGGCCAGTCTTCCTCAGCAAAGAGAGGAGGATTGGCAGCAGATGTTGGCTCAGGGCTGATCTTCCTCAGAAAATAAATAAATAAATAAATAAATAAATAAAGTAAACTGAGGAATAAAAGTTTTGTTGTAAGTCTGAAAATATTTTCTTTCCTGTACATGCAACCCTCTTTCTTGATTTCTAAAAGCTTTATGTCTAAAATTAAATTCTAGCTAATGTAAGACTTCTCAGCTAATTTTCTTCTTCTTTTTTTTTTCTAAGAAGATTAGCCCTGAGCTGACATCTGTGACCATCTTCCTCTGCTTTATATGTGGGACGCCTGCCACAGCATGGCCTGAGAAGCGGTGCGTAGGTCCGTGTCTGGAATCCAAACCGATGAACCCCAGGCCACAGCAGAATGTGCAAACTTAACCACTACGCCACCAGGCCAGCCCTTCAACTAATTTTCACGTCATGTGAATCCTTGGCTTGTTTGTATTGTATTTGGAAAGTTAATATTCCAGTTTAGGAAGTCAGAGCTTCTATGATTTGGGGGGGGGGGATTATAGTTAAACTGAATGTCAAGCTTATAGTTAAGGATCTAAGGCCATTTGACTAACTCTTTGTGTTAATAGATCTTTTTCCCCTAATCATACTTTTTGAGTCTTTACCTATTCATTTATGTTTGAAGTTTCTACCTTTCAACCACTTACACTGTTCTGAGCCGATTCCCAGGCTAATCGTAATGTTGGCTGGTGTGGCCCTTACCTATAATGAGAGGAGTTTAGGCCACCAGTGCTGGAAGATACTTTAGCAGTCAAGTTCACAAGCTGGTTCATGGGAGAGCTGAGGTAACTTGGAGAGGGAGTGTAGTTTTGTATTTAAGACTGTAGTTTTTGGAGTCAGGCTTTTTGGGATCAAATCTCGGCTCTGCCACTCACTGTGTGACTGTAGCCAGTTACTTAACTAGTAAAATGGGCATAATAAAGATACCCACCTAATCTGAGTATTGTGCTGATTTAATGAGTTTATGTACCTAACTGAGTCTCTAACATGCAATAGGCACTCTATCAGTGCGGGGAGTTAGGAGTGGGCTCTTCAGGGGTCTTTTCAATGCACCATAACATTTCCAGGGACAGTGAGGCCCACAGAACTGCGGGAGCTGTGATCTTTGGCCTACGCTCTCCAGGGGTTCCAGGCCCAGGTTGTGGGCGTAGAAGAGTTCTAAGTGTTGACGAATGGGAGGCTTGGATGAGGAAGCCACAGTAGAGGCTGAAAGAGCAAGGAGGGCCCAGGGTCAGTCAGTTCCTATTTGTTCCATGAGGGCACACACCAGACCAATAGGAAGGGCAAGGTCCAGCTCCTCAGAACAGGCAGTTCCTTTAAAACCATGGGCAAAGGAGCTCCTGCTGTACTCGGTTTGGGTCAGACCATAGCTGGAGTATCAAGTTCAGTTCTGGATAGCTCCTTTACAGTCTGGAGCACAGCCAGAGGTAGTTGATGGAGCTGTACACAGTCCACTAATCATATCACAGTGCATTCTCTCACAAACATCTGTTGAACCCCTGGGGCAGACCACCATGTTATATGCCTTGGGGTGAGGCTGGGTGGAGTGGGATGTAAATATGCTTTAGAAATAGTTTCTTCCCTTTAGGACCTAGAAAGTAAGTATGGGATTCTCTTCAATTTAACAAACATCTACCAATTGCCTGTTATGTGCAGGACTCTATGTAGGTGGTATGGCCTTTGTGGCCCAGTAGAAAGAGCCTTGGACTGAGAGTCAAGAGAGCTGGATCCTAGTCTCACCCCTGTCATCAACTAGCTGTATGACAGTGGGTGAGTTACTCTGGGCCTCAATTTTCTCCCATATAAAATGGAGGTTAGGATACCTGCCCTATTAAAGTGCAAATTCCAAAGTCCTGCTCCACTGAATCAGAATCTTCATGGGAGGAGTCTGGGAAGCATTTTGTTAATCAGGGCAGTCGTGAAACTCTATCCTTTAGGCCGGAGTTCTCCTTGTGTGGGCCTCAGAATGCCTACATCAGAATCTCCAAGGAACTTGTTTGGAAAGAGGATTTCAAGGCCCGCCCCAGACTTGCTTAGAACCTCTGGAGATGGGGGCTTGGGAGTCTGTATTTAAGGTGAAGCCAAGTGATTCTTTGTTCCGCCAAATTTGAGAAGCACCACTGTAGGATTTTTGTGGACTGAAAAGGTATGTGAATACTTTGGTAGCTCATGTATGAGGGATGACTTCGCAATGAGGACCTTTTACTTTGGGAGGAAGTCATAATAACAACTTCTGAAAGCTGAAGCGTTGTGTATTAGTCAGAATCTTTGGAACTGCAAAGAAGAGTCATACCTAATAGGTTTCAGGAAGAGAGGTTTATTGCAGGATCCCACAGAGGTTTAATGTAGCTGGGAAGTTGCCTTATTAGCTGTAGTCACTGTGGTCCCAGTGCTTCCAAGACTTGGAGAATTGAAACAGTGGTTGAAATGGCAGAAAGAGGCTTCAACCTGAAAGTTACCCACCACTAAAAGTTATCCACTGTGGGTACAGTCGGATGTTTACTTCCCCAATAAGAGGCTTTGAATGAGTCAAATTGCTACCATGCAATATGGAGCACCCTTTTGAGCAGAACTCCTATCAAACCCTATCCTCTGGCCTCCTGTGTGCCCCACCTATATGTAGCTAACTTCAGCATGTGAATTAATCCCATCCAATCATCTATGGTTAGAGTAGCAGAGTTAGTTTTGTTCAAGATACATAACAACTTGGGGATCTGCTTTCTTTGGAAAAATAAGGAGAGAAAGATCTACAAAAGTAAACATTTTGAGGCATCTTGGTTTGTCTAGTATGCATTTTCAGGAGGAAGAGGGAGTAAACAAATGAAGTGTGGCTCTAAAACTTGGTAATACAGACTGCTTTGTGAAACCAATGGATTCCGTCTTCCTAGGCACATGGGCAGACACACTTCTTGGGGGCAGGGATCTCTTAAGGCTTATCCATGGAATCCTGGATTGAGGACTTCTGTTCTTCTGAGCCTCTAAAGGGAAGACCTGTTCTACTGGATAGAATTGTCAGAGAATCAGATTTCCATTCCACCTACAGAAACATCTTCTGACATTTCAACTGTCCAATAATGGACCTTTCCATCTTGAGGTAATGAACTCCTGATTACAGGAAGCATTCAAGCAGGGGGACTGGATGACTACTTTGCACAGATGTCTCTTCATTTGTTTGTTTATTCATTCTGTCATACACATCTCCATTCACATATAGCAAGAAATTCTGTGAGTGTGTAGGAATAGAAAAGTGAAATACAAAGGTAGACACGTAAGAAACTGTCCTTGTTCTCAAGTGCCATGGTTTGGTGGAGGAAACTGAGGCATGGTGACAGGTGATATAAGAGTCCATGTGTAAAGGGCTTAGGAGGCCAGAGAAGAGAAGGGAGCAAATGTGTGGAGGAATCCTGTGTAGGGCCAGAGGTTGACCACATGATCCATAAGTTCTCTTCCAACTCTGGTATCCTGTGCAGTGGTGGGGCCAAGAAATGGCTCAGGAGGGCTTTATCCACACCACTCCAAACAGACGTCCAATATATGTTAAAAAAAAAAAAAAACCCAAGTACTTGCTCTGCAAACACAGCTTCAGGACAAGTCTTCTGGCTCCCCTCACTCTCCATCTTCCAACCAAATGGCAGCCTCTTAGCCTGTCCTATATAGAAATTCTGGAACTGCTACTTATCCTAAGGATCTACATTTCACAAAGTTATCAAGCCACAGGTCTGAACCTTTCCCGGAGACCGTTACTTGAATGGAGTATCTTCAGTCTGCTCTTTGGGCTGGAAGGCAGGGACTACCAGTGAGACTGGTGGTGAGGATGAGGAAGTGGGCAGGAAAGTGTGCAGCTGAGCATGTCCTCAAACCCAGAGCCATCTCTCCATGATTATTGCAACAACTTTGAGGTTTAAAAGCATTTCCATCCCTCCAGGTTTTCCTCATTTTCTTTGCCTGCTTCCACAGACAGTACACCCGCCCTCTCTCCCTCCCACCAAGGTCACCACTCAGCAGGCTTTGATAAATGTCATCTTTTTTTTGAAAGTCGGCTTGGAAAAAGGCAATTTGACTGCAGTGAGGCAGAACAGGGAGCTGAATGCCAGCCGCCCTTTATCGACCAGAGCTCAACCCCAAGAACAAAACGAAGAGGAATGCAGCGCTGCCCGGGGCTCCTGGCGATACCCAAGCCACCTCTCCCCAGGGATTGGTGCGTTGGGCAGAAGCCTGCAGCACCTGGTCCTGTAGTCGGGTCTCCTGCCTCTCTTCCTCTCCCCAGCCCTTTGTCTTCTGCTACTTGTTTCCTGGCTGGTAACTAAAGGTCCCCGAGAACCCCCACAGCTCTGGGGGCGGGAGCCCTCTCGACTGTGCAAGCAGTGGGCTGCTGATTAGCACGGGGAATAAATAACAGCAAGCTAATTATCTCCTGATTGCGGCTTGCCTCCCTAACAAGGCCGGGCTGGAGTGGCGATGCGGCAGTTGATACTATTCCAAGCATGCTTCTGGGTTCAAGGAAATTTCCATGCCTTTCCAGTCTGGAGACACTTTCCCTTCCCAGACGCCCTGGAGTTCTAAGTGGAGATGTTCCCACGCCTGCTTCACCTTGGAATTGACAGACTCATCCTGGACAGGCCGTTTGTGTCAGATCTTAGTGGGTGATGGGAGCTGGCTCCTTGCAGAAGCAGGGAAAGACTTTCAGGGAGGCTTGGGGGTTGGCCAAGGTCATGGAGAGATGGGTCCTCAGGGAACACACTCTCCAGTACTTAGTATCCTAATTACATCTGCTACTCCAATTGAGCTGAGTGGTTCCCATCAGACCTGCAAGCAGAGTAGAAAAGCGCAGAGAGCACTGGTCTGGGACTTGAGAGGTCTGGGTTCTGGTCCTACCCCTGGCTACGTCTGTGGCCTTGGACATGCTTCTTAATCACTCTGGTCCTCGATTCCCTCTCTGTGAAATGAGGGTTAGACATTTCCCTATGAAATGAAGGTTAGGCAAACGTTGGGGCTTTGCCTAACTCTGGAAATCGGACTTCGCGACCTTAACTCTGAAATTTAGACTGTGATGTTAGGAAAATTCCCGATGCCCGTCGTGTCCACATCTCCAGGCTGAGTTTTCCTTTTCCTCAGATACTTGCATTGTTCCCCTCCCACCTTACCTGACTTCTCTGACTCTCCTAGTCTTGAAAACTTGTCTTGCTTGGAGGGAGCAAGGTGAGGAACATCCTCTTTGGGAAGACTCAAATTTCTAGCAGCTTGGACTGTGCTAACTTGCTGAACCAGTAGTTATCAGCCTACAAAAAGGCAGGACGTGGAGGTGCCAGTCACTGCTGCTGGCCAAGTGTGTTCAGTGGAAGAAATCAACTTGCCCCCCAGGCATTTTGGCACATCCCCAGACTACAGGTCCTGTCACCACCTCCACAGAAATCACAGAGTCCACTTGTGGGAAATTTAAGGGCTGTCTCCTTTCACCTCTACAGGGTGGGTAAGTCTCCCTCTGCCAGAGGTCAGGTGTTTTCACCTGATGAAGATGAACCCATGAAAGAGAAAACCTGGGTCATGGTCCCCTTTGGAAAAGGGAAGGGAGAAAAGTGAGGGGGGAGGGCTAGTGTTATACTTGGGCAAAGGAGGAAAATGTCACTTTTAGCATGGTGAAAGATTCTGAAAGATAGGGGTACGGTGTCCCGAGGTACTAAAAGCATGCTGCTTGGTCTGATCTGATGGGAAGAGCCCTCAGGAAGGGATCAGAAGGTCACATTTAACATTATGCTCCATGACTTCTAAAGGGTAAACTTGGGCAATTCATTTACTTTCTGTATTAGTTAGGATGCGCTAACTGATGTGACTGATAACCCCCAAGTCTCAGTGGCTCATCACAATAGTAGCTGACATCTCACTCACATAACAGTTTAATGCAGATGTTTGGTTGATGGCCTTCCACGGGGTGATTCAGGACCCAGCACTGTCCATCTTGGGGCTCTGTAACTGCTACAGGCTTTGAAATCCTTTACTGGGTCCTCTGTATTCAGTCAGCAGATAGAGGAAGGGACAGGGAGCATGCAGAATTGTGTGGCAGGTTTTATGGGCCAGGTCTGTAATAGGTGTTCATCAATTCTGCCCACATTCCAGTGGCCAGAACTCAGTCATATGACCACACCTGACTGCAGGGGAGGCTGGGAAATGTAGTCAAGCTGTGCACCCTGGAGGTAAAGGGAAAATGGTTTGGTAAACAACAGGTCTCTGACATACCTTCTTTGAAATTTTGTTTCTGAATTTATCAGTAGGGCAAAGGATTTCTACTTTGTCATCTCCCCAAAGTTAGCATGAATATAAAGTAGGAAAAGAGTTTATGAGAAAGCTTTAAAAATGCAGAATGAGGGGCTGGCCCGGTGGCGCAGTGGTTAAGTGTGCACGTTCCACTTCGGTGGCCCGGGGTTCGCCGGTTCAGATCCCGGGTGCGAACATGGCATTGCTTGGCAAGCCATGCTGTGGTAGGTGTCCCACATAGAAAGTTGAGGAAGGTGGGCATGGATGTTGGCTCACGGCCAGTCTTCCTCCGCAAAAAGAGGATTGGCAGCGAATCTTAGCTCAGGGCTAATCTTCCTCATAAAAAACCAAAAAAACAAAAACAGAATGAATGAATATATGCACACATATTACAATCTGTTTTTCAGATTAATGTAGAAATAATTTCATAAATACTGGCTCTATTACTTTATTAGAAACATTAAAAGTGCTCTGTTATTGAAACAGACATCTTTGGGTTATGTGACAAGTATCTGAATGACTGTGGAATTGATTTCAATGTGCGATGAAGGCAAACTTCAATAAATCCAATCCTTTAAAAAACTATAGAATGTGACCTCCCTCTCCCCTTTCCTTTTGATCTTGATGGAGGATTCAGCCAGCACAGCACAGGAGTTTAGGCTAGAATTTGGCCAGCCCACCAGTGTGTTTGGTCAGTGTGGAGCAGAGAAGGTGGCCTGTATGGTTAGAAGAGTGATTGCAAGCAGAAGAACTGAGAAAATAGATAATGTATTGAGGAAAATGGGAGCCATATTTCTCATGGTTAATGAAAGGAGTTAAATTTATGGAAAGGGAATAAACCCTGTGGTATTAGATCAGAATTAGGGTAACTAGTTTGAATTCATGTTTTTAATATAGATAAATAGATGTAGATGTGTCTGTCTGTGTGTATGTGTGTACATATATTTCTAGCTCTTTCTACTGACAGGTCCTAGAAAAAATGATGCCCCAATAGCAGTCAGCACACCAAACATCCAGATCTTGGCTTCTAAATACTACCAATTTCCACTAAAAAGAACCAGGACTCCTCAGCCTAGGAATTACTAGATGAGCCTAGAGCATCTTGTGCTATAAAGTAAGGGAGTGCTCAAAGAATGATGGGAAAGTGTCAAAAGGATACATCATATAGCTGGAAGGGTCACCCACAGGCCAAGTCTGGGACAATTTAGGCATAAAAATAAATAATTTTAGTATTAGATTGTAACTCATTGAATAAAATAGGAATGGATCAGTTACTACAGATATAATAAATAAATGGGGAGAAGGGAAGGCACTATCTTACATTAGAATGCCAATTGATAAATACAGAAAAAATGATGAAATTAGAAAATTTCCATTTGGCACCTATCATAGTAATAAATGATTTAGGCAAGAATCATCGACAGGTGCTAAAACTTGTGGGTGAAAGTTTGATGAGAAACAAAGGGTCTCCCCACAAATACTTACTCATTGATGAGTATACAATACTTACTAACTGATTTTACAGTGGAGAAACTTGGCTGCATCTTCTTAACTGAGTGATAAAAGTTAACATCCCTGAAAGAGGGCAATCGACCCCATGTGCCTCTCGTGGGGATGAACTGAGAACACGGTCCCACTTCTCTCGCATTCCTGACAAAGATGCATAACCTGAATCCACTTGTAAGGAACATCAGCCAAATCCAACACAAGGGATATCCTACAAAGTAACTGGACTGTGTTCTTCAAAACTATGAAAGATAAGGAAAGACTGAGGGACTGTTGCAGATTGAAGGAGACTAAAAAGACAAAACAACTAAATGCAGCACACAATCCTGGACTGGATCCTGGGCCTATAAACAATGTCGTTAGGACAATCAGTGAAATTTGAATGGGGTTTTTGGATTAGATGGTAGTTTGTATCAATGTTAGTTTCCTGATTGTGGTGTTATACTGTGGTTATGTAGGAGAATGTCTTTGCTTTTAGGAAGTACATCCTCAGGTGTTCAGAGTTAATGGGGCATCATCTTCAAATGGATCAGAAATTACATACATATGAACATACAGGATGCGGGTGGGGGGTATGGGAGGAAATTTGTGCAATGTGGTAAAATTGAAACATAAAACAAATTGAGGAACTTGGTGAAAGGCGTACAAAGTTCTTCATACCCTAGTTGCAACTTCTCTGTAAATTTGAAATTATTTCAAAATAAAAAGTTAAAAAAGATCATCGACTGTATAGCATACAGCACGTCTGTGCTTTTGGACTCAGGTAGGAGCGCGGCTTGGTGAGAGCTGGAAGTTAACAAGAGGTGAGAAGCAGTAAAGTGTCATAGAAAGCAGACAGGATTCGGAATAAATGACCTTGACTGGGTCCTGATCTTGTCACCTATCAGTTGGATGATCTGGAAAAAGACACTTCACCTCTCTGAGCCTCAGATAATAGTTTGTGTCTCCTAAGAGTGCCGTGTGGCTTAAATAATAATATATGTGACAGTCCTTTGTAGGTCATAAAACATGATACCAAATATAAATCATTAGTAGTATCTTCTTTCTCCCAGAAAACAACTAATGAATGCAGCTCCTTCAGTCTTGACATCTCTTTCAGTTCTTCATCCAGTTACCATCGCAACATTGTTATTCTCAGAGAGATTACTCCCTTGATGGACTGAGAAGTGAAGAGGCCCAGCACCTAGGAAGGGGGACAATTGACAGCAAAGCCATTGGCGAGCGCCAGGTGTGTGTGTCTGTGTCCCTGTGTGTGCATGCACTTACATCCTGGAAGCCTTGATTTTAGGCACCTTCTCTGTGAGCAGAGAGACCCTGTGGGGACTGCCGAATGCTGTTATAGATTCATAAACATCTGCTAGTGGGGCCTGGGTACTCCCTTCTAGAAGGAAAGCCCCTTTGCTTCTGTCACTCCTGACAAAAATACTTGTATCTACAATGTTATGATACCAAATCATTCTCTGACAACTTAGAAATCAGGGTCCTAATGCCACACGCTACAGATGAACTGGTAGACGGCATTGTGGGGTAATAAAAATCATCGTCCTTGTTTGTACACTTTCCAAAGCCTCTCGCTGACATTCCCTCCTGTGACCTTTAGAGTGACAGCAACCTGTGAGGCAAATCTTGCTCTCTGCATCTTTTCACAGATCAGGAAAGTCTAACAGTCTGAGAGGCCGGGATGTGCTGCAGTCCACAGAGCTATGAAATGGCACTGCCGGGACACCCAGCAGGACTTCAACTATGGCCCTCCTCTCCACAGATGTTCTGCTGTTGGCACCTCCTTCACTCCTTTTCCTGCCTCGGGGGCACTATTTCCTGTGCTCTTGGCTTCTTAGAGCTCTTCTGCCACAGTGATCCCCACCAGGAAGCACCCCATGCTAGGGTCCCCTCTCCAGGATGTCTGGCCACCCCCTTCCCTCACACGTTCTGGCTAGAACCACAGGGGTTCAGCATCTTAGCCCCTGCCGCTTAAGGCTGTCCCTCCCTGTTCTGGAGCCAAGAGAGAAGAAAATGAATATGAAGCTATCCTGCCAGTGGCCTCAGGAAGCTGGCCCCAGCAACTCATTTACATGCTCTCTCTGATTCCTAGGCCAGTTGCTGTGTCATCTTCGAGTCCACGTAGACATTTCTTTCCTCACAACACCGGCAGAAGGAGCAATACTTGATTTCTTCTAATTCACTCCATTGCTGTGAATCACGCCGGAGGAAGTCCCAGCAATGCCAGGTTATCATTAGGCTCCCCCCGCCCTAAGAACCTCTTGGACCCAGACAGACAAATCAGCGTCAGACATAACAGAGCACAGCCGGTCTCTGCGCAATCCCTTGGGTAGCAGCTGCTCCGGACCTGACGAGGCTCTTGGCAGAAAGGGCTACTTCTGGCAGCAGTGGTGTGAGCAGTGTGCATTCTGATCAGCCCCTGGTCCCCTCTGTGTTTTGAGAGCCCTGAGAAAGAAGTGCACTCTGGGTTTGTTGGGGATCGGTTTGTCGGGCCTGTTGGGACTTTCTGATGGGTCAAGGGTGATCCACTAGAGCTTAATCAGTGGCCTTTGGAACTTAGAGCCACGGCCCTGTAAGGGAATGAAACCAACACTGACCACCTGGCGAACCTGGTCTCGGTGTGCCCCTAACCAGCTAGGTATCCTTGAGCAAATCAGTTCTCCTCACTGGGACAGGTTCCTCACCTGTAACGTGGGGCATCAATGGTAAGGGCCCTTCTGCCCTCTGTGTCCCTCTAGTTGTATCAGTCTTCCAGCTCTTCAGACCTGGAGCTGGGCGTGGGAGGAACTCGGGTCTGGAATTTAGGCCTTCTGACTCCTGTGCTCTATTCACTGCTGAGTCTGGAAACGGAGGCTACAGTGGGGCTTTTGGGGAGTAGAAGGCACTGTGCAGAGCCTGGCCTCTATCAGCAGGGTAGGGAAATGGCCCAGGAACCCCGCAGCTGGACCCAACAGCACTTCCAGCAATTGGTGCTGTTTCCCATGGTGGTGCTGAGGGGTGATGGGAGTGGAGGCAGGAGGAAGGGGTGCCCAGCAGTCCCCACAATTCTACCGGTGAGTGAAGCTTTCACCAGCGACCTGAGGACATGTGCCCGGGAGACCTCGGGGCTATAGTAGCAAACAGGAGAGGAACAGAGAGAACTAAAGGAAGCCCTTGACAGCAGTCAGCTGGGCAGGTTAGAGCTTAAGGCATATAGAGCTTGCTTTCTCCTGCTGTAAAATGAGAGCGTGGCTCTGGATATTTTGAGGGTCTCCTCCAGCCTTGATCTGTTATAACTCCATAGTAGAAAGTCAGTTCATGAAATAAGGCTGAACTCCCCTCTGACAGTGGGCCTCCTGGGGTCAGGCTGTGTGGACAGTTTTCCTCCTGCCCAGCTGACCTGCTTCCTGGACCAGGGAGAGGGAGAAAGAGAGTGAGATTGTCTCTTCCCTCCCTCCTTCCACCACCCGTCATTCCCCAGGGGTCAGAGCATCCCCTACCGTCTCCCCACTCCAAGGGAAACCAGACCTGGCTGAGCCCAGGGGCACAGAGAGGTGGGCCTGGGGCCAGCAGAAACAGCTGCCTTAGGTGTCATCTTGCTGTGGGCGTGGGGAGGAGCTGAACTTTCAAGGTCTCCTCTGAGACCAACACGGGTAACCTGAACCTCTTTCCTGCCTTCTAATCCCGAGAGAGAAGACTCAGAGGGTCCCTGCGGGCCTGGTCAGGGTCAGCCCAGAAGTCCTGAGTCAGAGTCCACCCCTCCAGGCTCCAGGCTGAAAAGAGCTGAGCTTCTGTATGTGAACTCCAAGGAGCTCAGCCCGCATGCAGCCCCAGAGAGAAGCCCAGCCTAGGGTGCCAAAGGAGGCAGATGCGAGGCCACTTCCCCCACAGACAGACGGGGTATTGATCCTGCTCCCGCGCCCCCTCCCTCTCTCCACCTCATGGCGCAGCTAATGGCCTGGAAAAAACTGGCCAGCTGTTCCCCAGCTGTGACATAATGAGCTCAGGGACGATCAATGCCCGTTCTGGTCTCTAATTAGGCCGGGGAGCTGGCTGGGGTAAGAGTGCAGCCTGTTTCCTGAGGGCACCACTTCCACTCCAGTCCCCAGCTGCTGTCTGCTGGCAGCCACCTGGGCCCATGCATCTGCGCCCCGAGGAGGGGGCAGGGCCATCGAGTGGCCCTGGGGAGTCTTCTGACCCAGAGCTCCTCTAGCAGCAGAAGTAGGGAGCCCATTACCATCTTAGGTGGGGGCGGATGGGCTAGTGGGGAGAATGTGGCCTGCATGGGAAGCTCCGCACCCCCAGCTTGCTCTGCCTGTGTCTGTCACTCTGTACGGTGACCTTCAATCCCAACCCTTCAACTCCCTGCTCCTGAGACCCTGCCCAGGACCCTCCCCACCACTGTCCCAGATGCCCAAGCCCAGGGCTGCAAAGGAGAGGCTGGTAGCAAGTTTGGCTCCTAGCCCAGCCTCCCTCTGCTATTTATACCCTCAGTCCAGGGAGGGATGGATCAGATTCTCAATGTGCTCACTGCAGAGGAGGAAGTGAGGGTGGAGAGAGAGATGGAAAGAGAAAGGTGTACACTGAGGCAAAGAACCAGGCAGGGGAGCAGAGGCCCATGGCAAAGAGGCTTGAGACTTGGAGAGTTCTGAGAACAGGATAGGAGAGCAGATGAGAGAGATCAAAGGAGGGGAACCAAATAAGAGACAAAAAAATGAGAAATGGGGCCATCAAAGAAAGGAAATGGGATACAAGAAGCAGGACACGCCCTAAGCTGGGTGGGATCAGGCCCCAGGTGCTGGATCAGATGCCCCATCAGGGAAGCTGAGGTGCTGGCCAGAGTGTGTCCACATGCCTGGTGTGAAATTACAGGAGCCAGGAGAGAATGCCCTGGGTCAAAGAGGCACAGGAAACAGAGCTGGTCTAGAGGCATGGGGGTGGGCAGCAAGTCCAGAGATAAAAAGGCCAGGCAGGGACCGTCCCCTAGAATCGAGGCTGTGGGCTCTGCTTCCTGGGGGGAGAGTGTGGGAGCTGGAAGCAGGAGTCAGAGTAATGCGGGGAGAAGAAGAGAAGGCGACTGTTGGGGAGGCTGGAGTGAAAAGGTTGAGGGGAGGGGGTCTAGGTTTTTCTTAGCCTCCACTTCACGGCAGCCTGATCTGGCCCTGAGGCCTTTGGGGCAGCCTGGGCATGGGAGGGGACATTCTTCAGCCAGCCTCCAGCCCTGCTACCATTCACGCAGTCGCACACAAACCAATCAGATGGAGCCCCTTAGAGGAGCCTTTCTGGGGCCCAGCTGACCCTGGTCATCACTTCCTGGGCCCCTTCCCAATCCTAGGACTGAATTTCTTCCTGACTGTGATTCCCAGAGGAATGACCTGGTTTGTGGACAGCAGAGAGCCCACTGCTATTTCCTGCACCCACCCCCTGCCTACCACCCTGAATCTCTCAAGCTGTCAGGGCCTGCAGGAGAAGCCACTCAAGGACAGCAGCTGCTGACTCAGACTCAAAATCGAGAGCTGTAGAGGACCTTCGAGAGCGTCTACAAGCCTAGCCCAACCCCTCATTTGAAGCTGGGGCTTGGAGAAGCTGAGAGAGGAGCACCAAGTGCACTGCTCTGTCATGCGGATGCAGCTCCGGACTCCGCGTTTTGTGTTTCCAGGATGCCAGCTGGCCCATCTCTTCCTAATCACCTCCTAGGAGTGGGAGGGATTTTCTCTTGGGAGCCTTGGCCCTCTTGCCTGGCCCTCCCAGCCAAGATTGTAGGAGGTCAAAAGGATGGAAAAGTCGTAGCCCAAGGACAGCAAGTCCCCCCCGGGGGGGGGGGGTGGGGGAGGGGGGAGGAGGGAGTGGGACAAAGCCCCTGGGGTTTGGAAGGAAGAACTGTCCGGAGACTGCAGGAGACTCTTCTCAGCTCTGTGGCCCACACTGTCCCCTTGTGGCTGCTGGCTGTCAGGGCCGCCTAGGGGCCCTGAAATGAAGCAGTCTTCCTCTTTCCCACCCAGGGGGTTCCTCATCATCCAGGGACCCCTGACCCAGGGCAGGGCTGATTTAGACCATCCGTGGCTACCCTTCCAAGCTAGCCCATCCGAGAGACAGAGTTTTCACACAGCATTCTCCAGTAGGCTCCTCAGGTATGTGGGCGAGGGCTGACCATCGCGCCCTCTGAGGGCTCTGAGGGGACTCTCACAAGCCCTCTCTCCATCCCTAAGGAGCCGGTGGGGGGGGGGCGGGTGGGAGTCTGGCCCTTCCTTGGACATAGGGGCGTGAGAGTTGAATGAGGGGGAAGCTCTTGTTTTTAGATGGGTCAGGAATGCAGGGAGAGGACTTTGGAGGAAAGGAGAATGTCTGGGAAAGAGGCCACAGGGCCTGTATCCCTGTGCCCAGCGGTGTCCAGTGGTGCCCAGCCTGGAGAAGGAAGTGTCAGGCTGCCCCAGTGCTCAGTGGGGCTGGCGGGGCTGAGGACTGGTTGCTTAGGGAGGATTGCCCAAGGATGTAGAGCAGGGGCGCCCCCAAGAGTCAGAGACCAGGCACTGCTGGGAGAGCTCTGTGGACCCTCAGCTGGGAAATCCAGCCCAGCTCTTTGCGCTTAGGCCAGAGCCCAGGACCCCGGAACCCGGCAGCGAGCTGGGCGGCCCGTGCTGGAGTGAGCAGCTATGAGGTCCAGGTGCTGTGTCCCTGCAGATCAGGCTGGGCGGCTTCTTAGGACACCGTGGATCTATAGGGGAGAATTTCCAGGCACTCAAATTACCACTCCATCCTTTGCCTCCTCCCCACAGAATGGACATGCAGGTCACTCACGGGGACCTGGGCCGATGCTCTGAGAGCCCACCTGGGAAGCATGAGTGTCATGTGATCTCTCCTCACTTCATCTCTGACCTCCCCTTTCCTGAGCTCACTCTGTCGTATGTTCACAGGTACTATCTCCTGGAAGACCTATGTGTTTTTTCTCCTCCCTCTAGACCTGAACGACAAGGGACATTCCCAGCCTTGAGTTCAACCCCTCTCTCTGGCACCTGTGGGTTCAGTAAATACTTATCGACTGACTCACGAAAAGACAGGAAATGGACACGTCTGTGGCCCTACCTTTCCCTGCTCAAACATTTTACTGTGCTGCCTTTTCAGTCTGGCTTACCAGCCCTTCCACCGTCCAGCCAACGTACCTCTCTCCTTGCAGTGCCCTGATATTCCGTGAGCTTGCCTGTCTCCATGTTTTTGCCAGGCCTGCTCCTTCTGCCTGGAATACTCTCCTCCTTCAATTACTCCCAGTTAAAATCCTACCCCTCCTTTAAGACCCATGACACTTCCTTCATGAAGCCTTCCAAGATTTCCTAAGGGAGCGGGTTCTACTTTTTCTTTGAATCTCCATAGAACTTTGACTCTCCTTTGAAGCTTACAACCTGCTTCATCTCTATCCTAGATTGTAAGCACCGAGAGTGCAAGCTTTGTATTTGTTTCATCTTTGTGTCCCTCTCTCTCACCCCCTAGACAGAGCTTTGCCTATATAGTGGGTGCTCAGTAAACATGTCTTGAATTGAGTGAAGTGGAGCCTGCAGTTTGGGCTGCTGGGAGCCAAAGGAGGTGGGAATGGGGTGCTCCGAGGCTTCAGGACACTAAAGGAGTGTTTTCAGAAGTGGGAGGCAAGGACCTCTACAGGGAGGGGAGTGAGGAATCTGGGCCTCCTCAGGACCTCTCCTGGGGGGAGGAGCACTTTGCGGAAGAGAACAGTCAGCGGGAGAGCCTTGGAGATGCTGTGGGTTGAGGAACGGCACCAGGTGCGGGGAAAATTACAGGTTGGCCCCAGTGCCAGACGTGATGGACCCCAACTATCTGCATCCTTAGTGGCAGGCAAAAAAAGGGGTAGGAATCTGGAGGCATGGATTCTGGTCACGTCTCCTTCTCCCTCTAGCTGTGTAGTCTTGGGCAAGTTACTTCCCCTCTCTGAACTTATTCATCTGTAAAATAGTACCTGACTTCCCATGACCTGTTCAGCTGTGCTATTCTGACTCCACGTCGAGGTTCTGAAGCAGAGGGGTGATGGTCAATGGGGACTGGTACATGAGCCCCCTCAGGCCTGAGCACCAGGAATAAGCCCACCCAGGTGCTGGACCAGAGCAGGTGACAGAGTCCAAAGCCATGAAGAAGGAGGCGTGTGACTTGGGTAGGCTGTGGCCTGGCTTGGAGGATGTGGAGGTGGGTGGCAGGGGGAGACAACACCCCCAATTCAGAGCAAGTAAAGTGCCCAGTTAGCAGGCCCCAGGGAAGGGTTTTTGGGACCCCCTTTCTTTTGCCGTGCTTCTCTGTCCTCTTCCTTGCCCCATCCCCTGACTTAGTAAATAAAGATCTGGAATTTGAATCCCAGCTGCTCAACTGTGTGGCTCTGAGAAGGTCATTTAACCTCTCTGGGCCTCAGTTTCTGCATCTGTAAGTGGAGTTATTGAAACTAACTCAGAAGATGGTTGTGAAACTACTCATGTGAAAGTGCTCAGTGCTGTGCCCACTGCTCGATCTCCCCTCCTGAGTCTGGAAAAGGACAGTTGGTACAGACTGCCCCTCAGGCCACAGGGCAAATGGTTAATGGTGCTTTGCAGGTGCACGGTGGTGGGGCAGGGCACTGGTGGGGAGGTTGGATGGGAAGAACAGGCAGCCCCTGACCGCTAGTGAGGAAGGGCCACTCCACCTGCAGACTTGTTTATCATGTCGTTACCAAGGACCCAGGAGCTCTCTGGGAGTTTTTCTTTGGGGTCCAGCATTGAGCCCCAGCTGAGGGATGGGGGTGGCAGCAGGGGAAGGCTCCCCGGCCTCCTAGCAGGCCTGGCCTGCACATGCACTGTGGGTGTTCCTGCCACTCTTTTGAGCCTGGTTCATCCGAGGCCCCCAGTTTCTAATCTGGTTGGGAAGGATTTATTTTTGGGTCCCTGTAACCTAGCAATGGGCTCACATGACCAGTGGCAGCTGCAGGCTGAATATACTGTTGGATCTTGGCTCCTGGCAGGGGGTGTAGGCCAGACTGTGGGGGAATAAAGGGAATGGGAAGGTTCTCACCTCTTCTTTCCTCCTTCTCCTTCCTCAGTCCCTGGGCCTGGCCCCCAGATGGTGGGCAGGGCGGGTGGGTGCCTGGAGAGCAGGCATGGCTGGTGCTGGCACAGGGGGCTCTGGATAGCTGGGGCTGAGCTAAGGTGGGGAGGTCCCAGCTGTGAGCCTGCTCTGTGCCTGGGGGCGGGGGTTGGGTGTCTGTGTGGATGGAGGCGGGTGCAGAGAGGACACAACATTGGCATCCTGAGGGACAAAGCCAGGCTGGGGAGTAGGCGGTCGAACA
Organism: Equus caballus; assembly: GCF_041296265.1. NCBI lineage: Eukaryota > Metazoa > Chordata > Mammalia > Perissodactyla > Equidae > Equus > Equus caballus. The sequence continues at coordinate 63,952,895 of NC_091688.1, read as the reverse complement.
GACAGTCTATGTTGTGGCATCTTGGGGACACCCCTGGTCGATGCTGGAATCCCAACATTCAGCTTCTTCTCTTTGTTCCCTGTTAAATTGTTAATATTCCTGGGAGAGAACGCATTAAGCTACTATCAGCGTGAATGGATTTATCAGCCTCTTTCCTGAGAGCAGGTTTTGACAGAGGCAGAGAGGGCAGAGAAGGAGGGGCAGTGGGTGCTACTAAGCAGGTGAGGGGTGACAGGGAGGGGGCTGTGGGCACATAAAAAGCATTTGATAGATTCATATTGAATAAATGGATGGATGAATGAAAGGTAAACTTGGTCTGCTTCAAGGTCACAGTTGAGGGGGCAGGAAAGGGTGGGTGGGGGTGGACATAACCCTGTCACAAGGTGCTGGTGGGCAAGGGCGGGGCACGGCTGCACCAAGAAGCAAGTCTGGGATGGCGAAATCAGATCTCAGCACCAAGGGGCCACCATGATACTGAGGAGAGGGGTGCCACTGCTGACCTGTCACAGGAGCCACCTCCTGGGTATGCAGGCAGCGTGGTGGGCCATGGACCTCTGAGGTGGTTTGTTGGAACCCCCAGGTTCTCCACCTTGATCTTCCCACCTCCTCCATGTGCTAAGCTCTAAAAGGAGGGATTGGCACGGTTGGGTGGGGGGATGTAATATCGATAGCTACTCCAAATCCTGGTGGAGATCATTTAATGAGATACAACATAAGAAGTACCTCCCAGATTGGGCCCTCAAGGACTAGTATCATCATCATCATCAGCAGCAGCAGCAGCAGCAGCAGCAGCGGCCTCCAGGCCAGGATAAGCAGTTTTTCATCTCCCCTCCTCCTCTCCTGAGCCAGGATGGCTTCTAGCATCTGAGAGGATGCTCTAGGGTCCATGCCTCCTTGGAACTGCCTTCCCCAAGGGCTCTCTGAGAATGGCCTCAGGACCTGGAGACTTTGTCTGCTGTCCACCACACCAGTTGTTTGGCCAGCCAGGGTAACTACTAGCTCCCTCAAGCCTGAGAAACAGGCTGTGTTTGTATTGCGGGCTCCCTATCCCTATTAGATAATCTGGGGAGTGAAGAATTGTGCCCATTTTATAGCTAGAAAAACTAAGGCACAGACGGCTGATTCTCAGGCAAAGGTCTTACCACCAACCAGTAGAACAGAGCCCAACTAGAACCAAGGTTTTCTGACCAATCCAGTGCTCTTTCTTTGGTCCTGTTCTGATGGGCCTGGATCAGCTCTGGTTCTTTCTGAACCCTTGGAAGGGGGCCATGTCAGTCTGGGCTGGACCCCTGCAGGAAGGATGTGGGTGCTGACCAGGGGTATGTCTTCCCTGATCCCAGAGGGTTTGATTGATGCCAAGATCTTGCCAACACCATGCAACACAAGGTTTGATAAAAATCTCTTTGCTGTCCACAGGTTTTTATTTGATATTTTAATTGATTTCCCTGTACTCAGGTATATCTAGTTTTGTTTTAGGCTGTTTCCTGGAAGGCAGTGGCCACTTGTGTGGAATCAGCTTTAGGGCTTCAGCCCTAAGTCTCACGTCAGGCCTCCAGAGAGGTCATGGGGGCATGGGGGAGGGAATAAATGCTTAGCTTCAAACACACCTGGGTTCAAATATTGGCTCTGGCACTTACTAGCTATGTGACCTGGGGAAAGTCACTTAACCTCTGACACCCATTTCCTCATCTATAAAATAAGGCGAGTAACGGCTACCTCCTAGAACTGGCGTGAGGATTGAGGGTACTGTATGTAAAGGGCCGGACCCTCCTAAGAGCTCAAGGAAGGGTGGTCAGGGGGAGTGGAGATTACCCCATTGGGTCTGGGCTGGTCAGCGGCCTCTTTTTTGTTGACCTGAAGCCTGGGGCAGCCACCTTGCCCGCTCTGAGTTCCCTGGGTACTTCATTGTTCTATGGCTTTCTGGGTTGGGTCTGGTAAACAATTCCAGAATTCCTTTTCTTCCCTTTTAGAGACAGAAGGAGTTTCTGGCCAGGCAGGTCTAAGGGCAGTGGGTCTCATGCTTGAGTTCCTTGTCTAGGCCCATGGCTCTGCCAGGTGTGGTTTTGGGCATCTCTTCACCTCTCTGGGCCTCAGAAACATGGATGCCTTGGCCTGTAGGATGTCTTACAGCTCTACGATGTTAGAATCCTATCCTTGGGTGTCAGGCATGTACCTGGGGGAACTATTCTCTTGATAGCTAGTGGGAAGCCATGCCCCTCATGTCACCTCCAAGGCTCATCACATGGCCTTGGACCCGCAGTGGGTGACGTTCCCCAGCTGCAATTGGTCCCACAGATCCAGACCAATCGGAGCCTTCCCGAGTACCTGGCTCCAGCTCTGCTTCGGGGCGCAGTGTTGTGGTGGTACCACAGGGTGGCTCATGAGGATGTTCCATTCTCCCATCTCCATCAGTTCTCAGAGCCCCACGCCAATTAAACATAAGATCTAAGAAAACAATAATGCAATTTTGAGGGGCAGGTGCAGGGTTAAGACAAGGCCTTTAAACCTGAATCCCCTTCAAACCTGACTGCCACTCCTAAACTTGTCCTTTATACACATTTGGCAGCTTCCAAAGGAGCCAAACCTTGGACCATGCTCCGCAGCCTCGGCCCCTACCAGGCCTAACCCTGGGGCCCTGGGTCTGTACTGACTGGCGTGCTGCAAAAGCACCTTGGTTCTGAAGTCCCTCAGAACCATGTGGTGGCAGGGCTGTCAGGAGCTTCAGGGATCATCTCTCCTCTATTCTCTTTGAGCAGATAAGAAACCAAGGCCAGAAGTGGGAAGAGACTTGCCCAAGGCCACACAGCTAGTGAGAGCCAGAGCCAGGCCTTAAATCTGGATTTTCTGACTCTGAATGCTCTTTTTACTTCATCAGCCTGGCCAGGAGGGTCTCCACTGCCTACCACCACCCGGGCCACGAGGTTTTGAGGCCACTCTAGCAACCTGAGAGAAGTGGGAGGCATTGGGCCCACTCCTGGACGCCTTGCCTGGGGGCACTGGTGCCCGGCCACTGGCTTCAGAAGTGGCTCCAGGGGGCTAGGTGGGAAGCAGGAGGCCATTAGGACCCAGAAGCTCTCAGAGCATCTTGCTCTGCCGGCTGCCTCTCACCATCACTGCAGTGGTTCAGGCTTCAGCAGCCTTGGAGGAGCATCAGCTGAGAAGAGCTATCACATGGGAGCCGGGAGCTGCTCAGCAAAGGTAGGAGTTGCCGACTAGGCCAGGAACGGGGGCCAGAGTCAGGGCCTGGTGGTGAGCGCTGAGGTACCCTACAGAAGGGCAGCCCTGCATCCCAAGGACCAGCCCACCCTACCTTATGGTAGGCAGTTTGTCAGAGAATGGGATCCCAGGTATCCCGAAGGCAGTACTGGGGTGTGGGCATCTCTGAAGTCTAGTGATGAGGGGTTGATCTCCTGCCAGCAGGAGTACCTACATCCCGCAGGCAGACAGGGTTCCCTACATATCTTGCTTCATGTCATAGAGATGGGTCCCTCACATCCTAGGAATGAGTCCTTTGGCATCCAGGCTTATGGGCAACTCTGTGTCCTGGGTGTGGGCAACTCTGCTGGGGGGAGGTGTTGTAGCCCCCTGGAAATGTCTCCTGGCTTAGGAGGGGCATGCTCTTGTCTGAGGGAAGGCCAGGCTGCGGTCCTTGGGAGGGAAGCTCTGTATCTGGGAAACAGGTGCATCTGAATCACAACGACACCTCTGTGGCCTTGGGCTGGGCACTTAGGTACATCTTGCATCCTGAAACAAGGATATCCCTAACTTTTCCATGCCCCTCTAGAGGCCCAGACCTCAGCTCATATGGTGGCAAAGCCTTCAGGTACTGAGAGGTCCTGGAGGTGAGGGAGGGGGTCTTGGAAGGAAGCAGCGCGAGGACGAGAGCATCCGAGAAGGCATGATGACTTGAGCTAGGAGGGGAGTGAGGCTCCGTGGGCTTCCCCTGTGAAACTGTTACACCACCGCCCTCCCTTCCTTTACCCCAGTCCATCAGTGAGGGAGTGCCAGGGCCCAGGTATGCTGGGCTGTCGGTTAGGAGGTAAATTGGAATCCTGCAATTTAGGAGTCCGTGTGGAGATGCTGGCAAGGCTAGGGGGGTTGTGGAAAAGAGAAATGTCCAATGCCTTCTTGCCTAGGGCTCCATCTTGGCTTCACAGCACCCCCTCCATCTCCACGTGGAAACCATGTCTGCTTCCCTCAGTCTGAGACCCTGGGTGGGCCCTGCTGGCAGACCCTTGATGTCCAGGCAGAGACGGTAGGCCTTTGCTCTTTTAGCTTCCAGGGCCTCAGAGCCACGTCTCCCGGACCACACTCCCAGGTAGAAGGGATGGGGAAGTCATGGCATGTATTGTAAGGGGCAAGGATGCCTCTCCTAGTATCTTTTTCCACATTTTTTTCTGGTAGATTGTCTTATGAGAAGCTGACGTCTCCACTTTCAGGCCCTCTCTTCACTTTCTCTGCAGACCCTGAGTCTATGTGGCCATTTTAACTGTGAAATGAGCTTTCTGTTATGCCTGGGGAGAGGCGCGTCTCTAGGCAGTTTTCCAAAGTTAGGGCTGCCTCAAGTCCAAGAGCCCAGGATACCCTTTCCAGAAGAGAGGGCCCTGGCTGGCACACAGCTGACTGACTGAGTTTTCTTGGAGTATGTACTAGAGGCAGGGATTCAACTCATCAATCTGAGTTTGATTCAATTCACAAAATTGTATTGAGCACCCATGGCATGCATGGCATGCTAGAAGTTAAATTAGTGCAAAGTTGGTGGTCATGACAAAAACCAGAGGTGACTGTAAGGTTGTGACTGTGGAGAGGGAATGGGGCCTGACTGCCCCACGTGGTCCTCTTTATTGCAGTTAGAGAAATGATGGGTTTTTAAATTGAGAAACCACCAGGCCCTTCGTAGTCCAGGAACTCACAGAGTCATCAAATGTTATCATCTATGGGAACCTTGGAGGTCGTCCAGTCCAACCCATTTTACAGATGAGGAAACTGTGACCCGGGCAACTTGTGTCTTGTCTACAGAAAGCCCACCAGACTTGGCAGGTCCACAGTTTGCCTCTAATTTGCAGAACTTAGCACACTAAACTGAGGGAATCTGGACTGCAAGAAGAGTATATGGAAACGAAAAAATTTAAAATTACCTTGGGCAACTTATTTTGATTATGTGCAAACTCAGCATGGATAATGAGACACATAAAACAGGTCTGATCTGCCATTTGATCAGGAGAAATGAGAGATACTGAAACCCCAGACATTTTCCTCTCCAATTTCTTCTAGTTTTCTTCTCTGCTTTATGCTCACCCACTTCCACGATCGCAGTCATCTACCCACACGCATACCCACCCCGCCCCTACCCAGATGCCTCCTCCTCTCTCCTTGTTCTGTGACTGTGGGAACAGTCTGGGACCAAGAGGGCTCTAGGCCTGGGATCCTCTGATGGTCAGCTCCAATGAGCAGAAATCTGGGGACCTGGGGAGGGGGAGGTTAGGAGAAGCTACTCTCCCACCTGCAGGGGCACAGTGGCCATGAGAAGCTAAGGAGTGGGTGGAGATGGGACTTATGCCCTTCTGGCTTTGGGAGCAGTGGAGGCTGGATGAGCTGACCTCCCAGTTTCCTTCCAGCTGGGATGCTTCGTTTTCCTTGCTCCTTCTCAACACTCCCAAAGTAACAGCTCTTTGTCTTGGGGTGGGGATGTCAGAGGAGACGAAAGCACAGCCCTTCCCCTTTTCAGGTGATCTCTTGCCAGCAGTAACCCCAGAGCAATGAGAGACATGTTGAGAGATGGTTCAAACTCAGCAACTATTTCCTGAATGCCTCTTACGTTTCAGCCACTGTGGAGGGCGCCGTCAAGTGCAGCATGGCATGGTGGGCTAGAGTACTGGCCCTGGAGCCAGACTGCCTGGGAGTGTCCCTGGACCTTACCACTTACTAGCTGTGTGACCTTTGGTAAGTTATGCAAACTCTCTAGGCCTCAGTTTTATCAACTGCAAAATGGGGATAAAAATAATATCTACCTCGTAGAGTTTTGTGAGGATTAAAATGAGTGAATATATATGGAGTACTTAGAACAGTATCTGGCATGTGGAAAGCACCATATAAATGTTACTGCTTATTATTAATATTATTATGACTAAATCTCACACAATCCTTCAAACACAGTTGTGAAGTCAGGATTATTCCCTTCATTTTACAGATGCCTTTGTGAGGAAACAGAAGTTCAGAAGAGTCATAGAGTTACTTAACTCCCAGACCTGGGACTGGAAACCAAGCCTCGTGCTCCCTCTACTCCTCAACAGCTCCTGCCAGTCTGAGGAGACAGGAAATCAGGGAATTTACATAAACCACCTCCAAACTGGGGCACTATCCCGGAGCTCAGCAGGACCCTGGGCAAGGGAGACAGAGGATTTAGAATCTCTGGATAACAGTCCTTGAAAGGCGAGAAGAGTTTGGAGAAGACAGGAAAGGAAGTGGAAAAGAAGGAGCCGGAGACCACTCGGAAGGTGGAACGCTGAGTGGACAAGGCCCCTGCGTTTTTCACGTCTGCTCTGCTGCTGCTTCGCAGTCACCAAGGTGGACCCAGAGCTACCTCCTGCCAGAAAGGAGAGAGGAGCTCCTGAGCCCTCAGTTAGTGGCCTGGCGCTCTGTATGTGCAGCCCAGCCTCGAAGGCTGCCACTAAGAGCCTGCCTGAGAGGCTCCAGCAGGAGGCGCCCTCTCCCCCGACTCCCACTCGCTGACAAAATTGGGAAGCCTGGGCCTGGGCTTGCCATCCCAGGGTCACTGGACTAGGATGGGGGATGGGCCTGTGACAGGAGGTACCCTGGGTGTCCTTTTTCGGCCCCATGGAGTCCTCACCCATCCCAGAGTCATCAGGGAACTCTTCCACTCTGGGGAAGGTCCTTCAAACCCCAGGTCCCTCTACTGCCAGTGGGGTGCCGGAAGTGGGGCTGCGGGACGTGGCTTCAGAATCTGTGGCCCTCTTCTTCATGCTCCTTCTGGACTTGACCGCTGTGGCTGGCAATGCTGCTGTGATGGCTGTTATCGCCAAGACACCTGCTCTCCGGAAATTTGTCTTCGTCTTCCACCTCTGCTTGGTGGATCTGCTGGCCGCACTGACCCTCATGCCCCTGGCCATGCTCTCCAGCTCCGCCCTCTTTGACCATGACCTCTTTGGGGAGGTCGCCTGCCGCCTCTACTTGTTCCTGAGCGTATGCTTTGTCAGCCTGGCCATTCTCTCAGTGTCAGCCATCAATGTGGAGCGCTACTATTATGTGGTCCACCCCATGCGCTACGAGGTGCGCATGACGCTGGGGCTGGTGGCCTCTGTGCTGGTGGGTGTGTGGGTAAAGGCCTTGGCGATGGCTTCTGTGCCAGTGTTGGGAAGGGTCTCCAGGGAGGAAGGAGCTCCCAGCATCCCCCCAGGCTGCTCACTCCAGTGGAGCCACAGTGCCTACTGCCAGCTCTTTGTGGTAGTCTTTGCTGTCCTTTACTTCTTGCTGCCCCTGGTCCTTATCCTCGTGGTCTACTGCAGCATGTTCCGAGTAGCCCGCGTGGCTGCCATGCAGCATGGACCACTGCCCACGTGGATGGAGACACCCCGGCAACGCTCGGAGTCTCTCAGCAGCCGCTCCACCATGGTCACCAGCTCAGGGGCCCCCCAGACTACACCGCACCGGACGTTTGGGGGCGGGAAGGCGGCAGTGGTGCTCCTGGCCGTGGGGGGGCAGTTCCTGCTCTGTTGGTTGCCCTACTTTTCTTTCCACCTCTACGTTGCCCTGAGCACTCAGCCCATTTCGACTGGGCAGGTGGAGAATGTGGTGACCTGGATCGGCTACTTCTGCTTCACTTCCAACCCTTTCTTCTATGGATGTCTCAATCGCCAGATCCGGGGGGAGCTCAGCAAGCAGTTTGTCTGCTTCTTCAAGCAGGCCCCAGAGGAGGAGCTGAGGCTGCCTAGCCGGGAGGGCTCCATTGAGGAGAACTTCCTGCAGTTCCTTCAGGGGACTGCCTGTCCCACAGAGTCCTGGGTTTCTCGACCTACACCCAGCCCTAAGCAGGAGCCACCTGCTGTTGACTTTCGAATTCCAGGCCAGATAGCTGAGGAGACCTCCGAGTTCCTGGAGCAACAACTCACCAGCGACATCATCATGTCGGACAGCTACCTCCGTCCTGCCCCCTCACCTCGACCAGAATCATGATGGGCTGCTGGACACTTGGAGAGAGATGGGGCTGGGGGCCGGTTATGGCTGCAAGGAACACCTTGTGGGACCACCTTTTCCCAGCTAGCTGGGGCTAGGGCTGGGGTCTCTGCACACAGCTTTCGCTTAGTGTTTTCTGGGTCAGGAACAGAGCCAACAGGATGGACATGTGGTGAAAGCCTTGGACATGGCTATGATCCTTGACTACTGGGGGAGGGGACCTGGTGAGATGGTGACGAGAGTAATGGGTCACGAAGGTGAGATGATGCCTTTCAACCAGTGAACTTTCCATGCCTCAGGAAGCAGGGAAACTCTCTAAGGGTAGGAGTTGGAGGATATAAGGCAGCAGGCTAGGTTTGGAGTTATTCTGGGGATCCTTTAGGATATTTAATTTTTCAGTATAATTGTCCAGGGCAATAATTGCACCCAAGCAAGGTAAGAAAATGACCCATCTCTTCTTATTTCCTTGCTTGGGTTTTGTTTTTGTTTTTGTTTTTTTGCTGGGGAAGATTCGCCCTAAGCTAATATCTGTTGCCAATCTTCCTCCTTTTTTTTTCTTTCTTTTTCCTCCCCAAAGCCCCAGTACACAGTTGTGTATAATTGTAAGTCCTTCTGGTTCTTCTATGTGAGCCACAACCACAGCATGGCTACTGACAAACAAGTGGTGTAGTTCCATGCCTGGGAACCAAACCTGGGCTGCCAAAGCAGAGCATGCCAAACTTTAACCACTAGGTCATCAGGGCTGGCTCTCCTTGCTAGGTTTAAAAAGAACTAAATAAAATCCATGAGTTTCCATTTGAGTTAGTAGATCTTGTTCTAGTTTTAGATCTGGGGTTTCCTTAAAGTGAGAGGATCAGCTGGGTATATTCCTTTCCTGAGTTTGGCCAGAAGAGGAAATAGCAATCAGGGTACATAGAGTAGAAGACAAGAAAGCTGACTGCAGCTCTCTTTTCTACCCGCAAGCTTGATCTCAGCAGAGGCAAGACTAAGACAGGATGGCCCTTTCTACTTGTCTGTTAGGATGAATAAGTGAAAGATTGGGGGTTGGATGGCTGAAGATGGGGATTAGCATTTGAATTGCTAAGGTGGTTGGATACAGACAGACCCGATAATCACCCTGACCAATAATACTATAAATCTGTTTTTTCCTAGGACTGGCCTCCCTGGTCTCTCTCCTCATGGCAGTGACCCACCTCCAGCCCCCTGGACAATCGGGTACAAGAGACTAAGGTTGGGAATGGGATGGATGGGGTTTCCCTGGTCCATTAAATGCCTCCCTACTCCCATTCATTGCTCTTAACATTAGCTTCAGTGACAAAGACTTAAATCTCTCTCCTATCTGCAGCCCTAGGTTGGAGAGAGAGCAAAAGAGTTGGGCTCAGCCGTTCACAACTGAGACTGTAGGAAATGTGTTGGTTTGTATTGGTGATGGTATTTTCAAGGGAAGCGGAATAATTGCAAACTGGACAGGACACCCATCTGGGACTACCTGTCCATCCCACTCCCCTCAATTGAATCAGGTAACATAAAAGTGTTGAGGCTGGACCAGAGGGTGGTGTGGTCTGTATTTGAACAAATTCCTGGCTCAGTGAGCATCAAAGGGGAAGATGGGCTGGTGGGAGTGGGACAGATTCCCTTTGAACAGCCAATAAATAATTTTTATTATAAAAAGTTATACTGATATCAACATGACTCCTTCAGTTCAATTCAGTGCATAATAGTTGAATACCCAATATTCTCTGGGACTCACACAGAGCATGTGGCGTCACTGCCTTCAAGGAGTTCATAGTCCAATTCGATCAGGTACCTTGTATTTTTACATCTGGTAAAGCACTATAGAATGTGTTTGAGAAATATATTGGAGAATATGTTCATGGTTCTGAGAGTTCAGTCCATTGCAGCAAGATACCTACATGGAGGCTTCCTGCAGATTGTGGGAAGTACAGGGGTTGTCACTGAAACTCTAGTTGAAGAAAATAATTTATTAAATGAAACTTGGGTAAACAGCTTTTCCCCTCTAGGAAAATTTCCAGGTTTCTGTCTTCCTACCACTAGACTGCCTCTAGTCTAGCGCCTATTACATTGAGGAAATCCCTTAGATAATACATACACGGAAGAGAGTCTTTCGTGATCAAAAAACATGCTTGCCTCTCTCTCCTCCCTTTTAAGATAAACTCCTGGATGGGGGGAGAACTCTTCTTCCAAACAGCACTGATCAGCTAGTAGGCCCTAGGCATTACCAGCAGGTGGCAGTGTGAGTCCAGTGGAAGTAGGAAAGGTGTGGTCCGGCGTGGGCAGGAGGGGAGAAGGGAAGGCTCTAAACATTGCCTGGCAGCCATTTTGTCAATTTATTTTGCCTTTTCCTTTGACTTTGCCCTTCAACCCTTTCTTTACATACATCAAAGAAAATTTTAAGTAGCAAGGATATCTCTAATTCAGGCTGACATTTCCTGACACTGTGATCTCACTGGCGTTTATTACGGAATTTGACCTGCGCTAGTTCATTTGTCATTTATTTTTCCCTGAGTGGATCATGAAGGAAATAAAAATTTCTGTTATGCTGAGAACTTTCCCAACAATTTCTGTCATTAACACCTTTCAGGAATTTTCTAGTTACCAGGATTGCTTGGTAAGGTTCAATACGTAATCCTTAGCTGTGAAAGCTGTTCCTGGACAAATTTTGACCTCTCTAATCCACTGAAGAATCAACAGGTTGAGACAACCGGCCTGTCACTTTTTCCGCACCCTAGTGATGGTGGGGTAACTCTCAATCCTGGATGGAAACCTTCTGTTGTCAGGTCTCCCCAGGTAACATCTTAGAGTGGTATGGCAGACAAAGAGGTGAATTTGGAGTCAGGTCTACTTACTCACTGTGTGAACTTGGGAAAGATGCTTAATTTCTCTGAGCCTATTTCCTCATCTGTAAAAATGGGGATAACACTACCTACCTCACAGGGTTGTTGTGAGGATTAAAAGAGATGACACGTGGAAGCACCTAGCCATACCTGGCAAATAGGTACTCAATAAATATTGGTTTTTCTTCCCTCTCCTCTTGCCCTTTTTCCCCATAAGTATTGATTGTGGGAAAGCAGTCCCTTTTATTCTAACAGGTTTGGGAATGAGTAGACTTTTCAAACTTTGAAGAACTGGCATTGATAATTGATGGTGGATGAGGTTATTCAAGGTGCCCCTCAAGAAATCTAATTAACGAATCATCACCATATAGACCTTTCTGTTGGGACCTGACATTCTAAGGTTTACATTCTATTAGGGAAATAATTTTTAATCAGGGAAAGGTTTTGGAGGCTACAAGAGTTCCCCTCCCTAGAATGTATGCTGAGAGTTATTTGTGGGGCTATTTGGCAGTAAAGGTAATTTAGGGCCACCTTCACGGTAGTACCCAGGATTATAAGCGAAAAAGGTTATCAGTCTGGGGCTTTCATAGGAGATTTAATTTTCAGGTGATGCTAGACCCGAGAGGCAAATTTTACTAGAACTTCCCTTTTGGGGTACCACAACAGTAAATTTTAGCAGGAGATTCACAGGATGCACTGGTTTGTTTCGGGGTGTGGGACTGGGGTTGACTAATCTTGGTAGAATCCTAAACCCCCAACGCAGGACAATCTGTAAGCACCAAAAACGACTTATTTGGGAGAAAGGCAGCATGGAAACTTTATGGAGGACTACACGCTTCCCTTTCAAGTTAACAGGGTATTTGTTAGCGACTTCAAGTGGCCCTTTGCCAACATAGTAGCTGGGCAACTCTCAAGCCCAGAGAAATTCGTACGCAACGGACCGAGGACCAGGGTCCACTTCGAGAGGAGGAAGCGCTGGGCCAGAGTGGGCAGAAAAGGATCGCTGAAGTCCTTGGCATGGTCGGTCTTACAGATCTCAGATGTGAAGCGTGGCTGGGGCCCAGGCTTGGGAGTTCGTTCCCATCCCATAGATCTAGCTGAAATGATCCTGGCAGCGGAAGTGTCTTACACTTGGGCAGGGGCCCCGGGTCTCCAAGGTCAGAGATCAAAGGGGCTTTCTCGTCAGTGAGAAATTCCCAGCAGAAATTCCCATGCGGGCTGTGGGCTCTTATTTGGGAATTCCCCCCACTCACGCCCCAGCCAAACTAGGCTGTGTGACCTCGGGAGGGCGCCATGAACTGGAGAGAACAGTCCCCCGTTTTTCTACATTTATCCGAATAAGGCAGCCGAAAAGGTGAAAGAGAACTAAGGTCGAGCGTCGCTCAGCGAGCTCGACAGCCCCTCGCTACGCACGGAACCACCGCGCCGCCTCACCGTGCCTCTCTCGGTACTTCCGCTTTCGGTCGCGCCTCCTCCACCCGACCTAGAGATGTTCTAGCAGTAACGGCCGAGGGGCGTTGCCGGAAGTGTCGTAAACACCGGATATCCGGTTCCATCGGGCGCTCCGAAAGCTGACGGAGAGGGCCGCCGCCCAGCAGCAGGGTCTGTCTCAGCCAGGCGAGCCGCAGTCTCAGTGGTCTGTGAGTGAGTCCGGGCCCGGTCCCCTCTCCCGCCGCCGCCATGGGCTGCACACTGAGCGCCGAAGACAAGGCGGCGGTGGAGCGGAGCAAGATGATCGACCGCAACTTGCGGGAGGACGGAGAGAAAGCGGCCAAAGAAGTGAAGCTGCTGCTCCTCGGTGAGGGGCTGGGGGCGGGGCTGGCGGGGTGATCGCGAGGGCCTGGGCGATTGGGAGCCTTGAGAGGGGTCCGGCCGGGCCGGCGGAAAGGACCCCGAAGGGATCTGGAGGGCGTGACGGGCATGGGGCGGGGTGTTGAGTAGGTGGCTGAGGCCCGGGAGGGCGTGATGAGGAGGTGGGGTTTTGGGGTTGTGGGAATTAGGCTGGAGAGAGGGGGTGACTGTGCGTTGGAATTGTATTTACCGAAGAGAGTTTGGAAGTGTGGGGCAATAGGATATCGAGACTGTGTTAGGAATTTGGTAAAAGCTCATCAAGGAAGACCCGATATTAGGGAAGGTTTTGCAAGGGGTTAGAGTGCGTTGGTAGCAAGGAGGACGGGATAGGCTTGTGTTGGGCTCGTATAGTGGCTTGTGAGTTTGGAGCGTGGTGATACTTTATGACAGGGAGCCTTGAATGATTAATATAAATAGAGAGAGGGGCTGAGACAGAGTGGTCACATAAGGACCCTGTCATTTATTAGAGAGTGGGAATTTTGAACTGCTGGTAAGATGGAGGAACCCTTGGTTATCCAGGAACACGAAGGTGTGTGATTGAGATAAATGACAAGTTCTTAGGTATAAAGGCAAAGAGCTTGGGTGCAGAGGCTGTCTATACCTTTCCAGCTTTTTCTGTAATTTTTGTTCTCTTAAAGTTTTGTAATTCCTCCCTTTGTTTTTATAAAAGAGGACATGGTATGAGTTGAGGAAATTTAAGAACTGGCTTGTTTGAGGTTTGTGGCAAAAGGCGTAGTGGACAATAGATTACACATTGGGAATTGCTGAATAGTTGCTAGGGATGATGTGCAGTGGAGATGGAGTTATCTTAGGTTAAATTATGAAATTGGACATATTTACTGTAAAAGCTGTGACAGACTTTTGGTGAGCTGTTTTATCTTTTTTGGTCTCTTCAAACTAAAAATATTGGTTTCAGGAATTAACTGACCTTTTTTTTTTTTAGCCTGACCTTTGTTTTAAGTAACTTTTATGTACAGTCAGTTGCATTTTACTCAGCATGATTAGTTTTAAAATTTTTGCCAGACTGGCTTCGAGAGGCTTTCTAGTACCCAGGCATCAGCTTACCAATAAGTCAAGCTACATTTCTTCACTATTAGTATTTTCTGGGGATCTGTTTGAGAAGAATAAGTAGGAGTAATGGTTTCTGCAAGCAGTAGAACTTTACTTTTTAAAACAATCGATTTTTGAGAAAAAGAAATCGCTTTAGGAGAATTGCCCAATTTTCATGTTGTAAAGTTCCAGAGGACAGAATGCACCAGCATAACCCAAGGCTTGTTTTGTACTCCAGGATGTGCTGGGTGCCCATGCTAGTTTCTTCATGATAACATGTTTGGTGGTTTGTAGAATGCAGAAGCCCTGGTAATAATAGCTTTTTGGATTAGGGGGAAGGTTATGTATTGGAGCTTGAGCTCCAGTTTGAATACTCGATCTTTCAGAATGCATGAATTTAAATTGTAGTTCTAGACTGCCACTCTCTATGTAACAGGTATCATTTGTGGATGAGGATGCTCCCTGGCACACAGTAGATGCCCCTTAAATATTTACTGTCAATCAGCGTGAGCCACGTAATGTTGGACATTGCTCTTTGGGGCCTTTCAGATGTTTGATGTAAACCATAATAGGTACTCAAGGTGTTAGCATTGTCTGTATTGAGATTGGTTATGAAATTAAAGGTGTATTTTCATCCTTTCTGGGTGTTTTGGTTTACGTTACCGTCAGAGATCCCCTCAGCACGTTAGCCTCTTGTAATACAGTTGTAAACTCTGAGGCTTTCTTCCAAACGGCGGGATTTGGCAGGCAGAATTTAGGCAAGCAGAGCTTGTCCAGATGTCTAGAAAAATCTGTGTTGAGGACTTTTTGAGTAGTGCATTTAGTTAAAAACAAAATTAAACACATGATGACTTGGGCAACTTCAAAAGCAATAAGTAAAAATCAAAGTACTAAAGACTTTGTTTTTAATTTTTATCAATTTCATTGTTTTAAGTAAGATTTTTTAATATTCTTGAGCAAGTTAAATCAGCTTCAAATAGGTTGTGGAGACAGAAGCTCTTGCTTGAACTATATCATAATGCATATATGAACTTATAGTTATCTTCCTTACTATTTCTATAAGCAAAATACACCCATCACACTATGCAGATAATTTTCTTTTTGCTGTAGAATATCTCCTTTGACGTACATGCAAGTCATTTTTACTAATGTGAAACTATTGAGCTTAGTCCAAGTTGGGATCTATTTACTTACCTTTGTCTCTCCTGGCATGTACTAGGTATTCCTTAAGTCTCACTGTGTTTTCTTCCTTGCAGGGATGTAGTTTAGCATAGTGATTAACAACATGGGCTCTGAAGTCAGACTGTTTCAAATTCTAATTCCCATTTATCAGCTGTAGCCTTAGGAAAGTAATTTACTCAATTTCTCTCTGCCTCGGTTTCCTCATCTTTAAAATGGAGAAAATAGAGGTACTTCATAGGATTGCTGTGAGGATTACATATGATAATAATGTAAAGTAGAACACAGTCTAGCAAATAGTATTAGCTCAATGAATATTAGCTGTTGTTATTATTAAATTAAAATGAATGTTACAGATTCTGGGTACTATAGAAATTCAAATTAAGAACCTAGTGTGGGCTTAATTAGTTAAGGGAGACTTCAGTGTTGTAATTCTTTGATTACCTTTGGTTTGAATTTCCTTTAATTGTGTTATTGGGAAGATCTTGAGATACAAATTAGTGTTTAATCATAATATGCTATAGAAAGACAAAATTATATTATGCAAAGCTTCCCAGCCAGACTGCAGTGCATAGGATGGCAAGTGTGCTGTTTGTACACTTTTTATAGTTTTGATTTTTTTTTTTTTTGCAGGGGAAGATTTGCCCTAAGCTAACATCTGTTGCCAATCTTCCTCTTTTTTTCTCCCCTCACCCCCTCCCCAGTATATAGTTGTAAGTTCTTCTGGTTCTTCTATGTGAGCTCCTGCTACAGCATGGCTATTGACAGATGAGTGGTGTGGTTCTGCACCTGACAACCGAACCTGGGCCACCAAAGCAGGCTCACTAAACTTTTAACTGCTAGGCCATCAAGGCTGGCTCTGTAGTTTTGAAATTTTAAATTGCTTTTCTAACTTGAAAATTTTACAGTAGTTGAAATGATATATGAACATTTTTGGTGTGAATCCCTTGTAAACTTTCTGAATCTGGCAGTTGAAAATATTTCATCTGGAAGATTTATGCCAATTAGTATTTAATATCATTTGTAATACTTTTTATTTTTCATGTCATAATTTTATAATATAAAGAAAATATATGTTATTTTCATCAAGCCCTGCAGCTTACCTCAGTAACCCTTACGAATACTATGTTTTTCAGTCTGTGCCATGATGTGACAAAAGTTAGGAAGCACTGATACAGTCGCAAGAGCACTGCTTTTGGAGTCACGTAAAACTGAATTCAGTTCCCAACTCCGTTTACTAGCTGAGACCCAGAGCATGCACTTTAACCATATGAATCTTAATTTTCACATATATGAAGAGGGGATGATGATGCCTATTTCATAATATGAAATGAGATAATGTAGGTAAAATGTTTAGCAAATAAGTATTCAGTACATGGTGATTCTGTTATTAGGATGATGTTTGTGAAGCTTATCATTTTAGCTACTTTTTCAAGGGTGTTTCAGAGAGAGAGTTTGATTATTTTTCAAATATTAATATACCCTTTTCAAAGATCTTCGAGGAATTTTAATAGCTATTACTCTTGTGTGGTAAAAGGAATTAAATATTATCACTTAGTTTTGTCACTTATTGAATGGTCTATTGTGCTATCTAGATTTCCGTTTCTTAATAGTTCCCCGTAGCAGATCTTGAGAAAATATTATTATACAAAATGAGAATAATGCTTTGTTCTTTAGGATTTTGCTGGTGGTGATATGGCAAAAAATTAAATTGCCTGAAGAGAATTGGAATCATCTAATTCACTTAAACCCTATATTATACAATGATTATTCACATTTAAATATCTGCATATTACTGGCTGAATATGCTTACTATTGAAAATAAAACTGTCTTTTGATAAATATACTATTACATTATATCCTCATAGGATGCTATTCTTTATAATGTTTGCCATTTATTTGGCATAAGATTCACAGACAGTTTGTTAAATTTCTTGTGAGGATGTGTCTTGTGTCTGGGCAAAAAAAA
Organism: Equus caballus; assembly: GCF_041296265.1. NCBI lineage: Eukaryota > Metazoa > Chordata > Mammalia > Perissodactyla > Equidae > Equus > Equus caballus. The sequence goes on along the minus strand of NC_091688.1, from coordinate 63,935,798 downwards.
AAACGGGCATAGAAAATAGAAATTCACATTGCAAAAACAGGTTTGTTTTTTATAAGCACTTATTCTGTGTCTTACTTCAATGTATTCATCACTTCTGCAGTCTGAAAATATGTTCCTTTTCAGGAATTATAATATTGTAATCTCCCCTGAGTATGCTAATTCTATAGTAAGTACAATGATGACCATGGAATAGGGTACTCAGTACTTACTAGATTTGATAGGTCGTGCAGCCTTTAAATGAGGGCTGCAACTATTTTTCTTTAAAGATAATTTTTAGCCTGTTAAACTTATTTGCACCATTACAAAAAAGTCTTCTAGTTTTGGGGCAGTTGTCTCTGAGGAAAGTGTTTCCTCTGTTAGAGAAGTTTGGTGAAGCCTGAAGCACTGTGCTCTTTTCTCTCCTCCCTCATGGTGCTGAGCTCCTTCATCCTCTCATTTCTTGGAAAGGAAAAGTGTGGATGGGTCTCTGTAGATATTTTCTCTTTTTTTTCCTAACCTTCTCTCTTTCTTCCACAATTTCTTCCACAGCATGCTTTTTTTTAGACCTGGGGTGTGTACAGCTTCAGAAGATCCATGAACTTTATAAAATTGTTAGCGAAATTTGTGGTTATATGAATTTTTTGGGGGAAAGGAATCATATTTTCCATCAGATTCTTCTTCCACACTATTATTTGACCTCCATTCGTTAAAGTCCCTCATCTTTGACCAGGAAAATCAGTAGGCAAAATTGGAACATTCAAAATGCAAAAGAAGAAACCTAGACGTTGTGAAGAGTCTTTTATTTCCTCTTTTAGAGGGCAGTTCTTTACTTGGAATTTTTGAGAAATCTGTTTTCTTGTACTTGAGATGGCTCCTCTTTCTCCCGTTCCTCCAGTGAATTAATGAACTACTCACTGCTACTTACCTCAAGTCAATATATCCAGAAGAGGTTTCCGTCCCCTCTTCACTTCTCTCCCCAGGCCCACCTGTTGTGAACTTTCCTTTTCCAGCATCATCATTCTCAAAATCATCTAGGCTGAAAACTGTCCTCATTTTTACTTCTCTCTTGCTCTCATTCTTATAAGCAGTCAGTTGCCAAGTCCCGTGACTCGCTTGTTACTAGACTTTTGGATTTGCTGGACCTGTAAAATTAGTTTTTGTTGTTGTTGTTGACTGACTTAGGATTCCAACATTTTATTTTTCGTAGTAAATACATTTAAAAAATACCGCAGATTGCCATTTATTATGATTACTATTTAGTTCCCTTTCCTCCATGAAACCTTTTTGATATTCTGAATTGGATATGATCTGTCCCTCTCTTTGAAGCCTCATAGTACTTTTTATGCCTCCTAGAGTCTGCCATATGTTATGGTTATTTGCATGCCTAGCTGCTTCTAACAGTGTGGCTCTTTGTATGCTTAGCTACTCTTAACTGTATGGCCCTGGAGGGTGGAGAAAGCTAGGCATTTCTCATCTTTCTATCTGTGGCAGGACTTAATATAATGCTAAGGTGTTGGCCTGTAAGGAATAGAAACTCACTCATACCTGTTTCAGTCAAGGAGGGGTTTATTGAAAGGACATGGTAGGCAACTTCATAGGTGTCAGACATCCAAGGAGAGATAAGAAATGAAATTGAACCAGGTCGCCCGTGCGTGGATTGTGCTGGGTGCCCCCTCTCCTCATTTCTCCTAGAGCAGAATGGTCACTTGCTCTGCTTTGTCGGGAAGTCGCTTCTTCAGATCAGCTTTCTCTGCTCACTTGTGACTTCTTTGACCTGTCCCCCCTCCCCTCCAGTCTTCAGCTTTGGCTTACTCTGACCCTTCTCCGGCACACACTGCCTGACCTAGTAGTTCAGGTACTTCATGTCATATGACTCAGATTCCCAGGATCCCCATTCCAAGTTCCTGGGAAAGAATATCAGATTGGCCTGGCCTTGTCAGACGCCCACCTCAGTTTGGTCAGCTGTGGTGGGAATATGGCAGGGTTGATGGGTATCCTGAGTTTCATAAGGCTGACTCTTTGAAGGACTGGGTGGCTCAGATTCTCTATTAAAAACACATGGCTACAGAGTTAATGATTAATAGATGATAATGCCTACCACCTACTAGACACTTATTAAATGTAAGTTGAACTTAATGAAATAAGATAGAAATTTTGAGGAACTAAACATGTTACTGCTTTAGATTTCCATTAATTCACAAGAACATGCTTGCTAATTCTTAATGTTAAGTCATCATTTTTATGGTTGGGAGATGTAATTAAATTCAACTTGAGGTATGGTGCAGGATTTTAAACTCCCATTATCAGCACATCCAGCTCACAATGGTTAATGTCACCTGAATTTAATTACCTTTGATTTTAATTCAGGAATTAATTTTTTTAATGCGTATAATCCGTTCAGGGTCTGCTTCATCATGTCTGCTTTTTCCTGGCTAATTTTCCCCCCACTATTTTTATGAGCACCAGAAAACTGTCCAAAGCTTAGGGAAGGGGTAAAACAGACTTTTGCTCTTTGTTATTAACCTTTGTTAGAGGTTTTTGTTAGGGAGCAGGCAAAAAACATTAGGCAAAGCTGATTGCTGATAGATTTTAGCTATCCATGCTCTGTCTTCTCTTCTCTTCTCTTATGTTTAGATTTGTTGGGGAATGGGGCTTGTTGGGGAGGAGTGGGGAGGAAGCGATGCTTTAAGTACTCAGGAGCTAGAATATTAGCAGTAAAGACCACAGAATAAAAATATGAGTCTCACAAGAAGTGTTTAGAACAGTGACATAAACTTGTTCAGATTACTGAAGTTTTTTTAATTTAATTTTTTTTTGCTGGGAAAGATTTGCACTGAGCTAACATCTGTTACCAATGTTCCTCTCTCTCTTTTTCTCCCCTTCCCCAAAACCCCAGTACATAGTTGTATATTCTAGTTTTTAAGTCCTTATAGTTCTTCTATGTGAGTCGCTCCCATGGCATGGCTACCAAGAGACCAGTGGTGTGGTTCTGCACCCAGGAACTGAACCCAGGCCGCAGAAGCAGAGGGCACCAAACTTTAAACACTAGGCCATCAGGGCTGGCTCTGAAGTTTGTTTTAAAATTTCTTTTCTAATCAGCAGAATACAGTAGATTAGCCCTAATAAAATACATCTCTTTGAACTGGTAACTCAAGTCAGAAATAGGAGATGCCGTATAATAATATGGGGCAAAGATGGTTAAGTAGTTAAAGTTCCTCGTGCTCTGCTTCAGCAGCCTGGGTTCGTGGGTTCGGATCCTGGGCGTGGACCTACTCCATTCACCACCCACACTGTGGCGGTGTCCCACATACAAAAAAAATAGAAGATTGGCACAGACGTAAGCTCAGGGCTAATATTCCTCAAGCAAAAAGAGGAAGATTGGCAACGGATATTAGCTTAGAGTGAATCTTCCTCAGCAAAAATAAAATAAAGTAAAATAAAATAAAAATAACATAGGGCAAAGAGATTGAAAATTGGAAGATTAGTTCCAATCTCTGAGCTTTATTTTCCTTTTTCTGTACAATGAGGTCCGATCTCAGGGTCCGTTGTCTGTGAAGTTAATATTATCAACCAGATGGAATATTTTAGCAAGTTACAAAGAGGGCTATTTTTGTGTTGTTATTTCTCTTATTCTTGAATTTGATTGAAATTAGTTTGACATTTAAAGCTCTTTAGTAAGATAGTTAAAAACTGAAGATAAAAACTTGAAAGACATAAATTCATAAACTACCCATGATGTAAATTTTTAAGAGAATATAAAGAAAAGAAATTGTTCTAGTATTTGATTTCCCCTCCAGTTGGAACTGTCTTCATCTTGGAATAATTCCTTTTCGGTGTTCAGAAGTTAGAGCTATCTTTAAGCCTTTATCTGTCCGGGCTATCCTGTTACCTGCTTAGCAATCGTCTGTATCATTTCTGTAATTCAAGCTGCTTGAACTGAATAACATTGTGTTAGGATCACTGTTTAATTGTTCTACTTTTGATACAGTGCTCTGTGTAAGTGAAATATCTTATTTTCTGTGTCTTGTTATTAAGCTGTAACAGAAATAAATATATCTGATATGAACCAGGCAAAGAAGACCGTTACCAAAAAGACCAGATTTATTTGACTTGTACTTGAGTAATGGCCTAGTGACCTTAGAAAGAAGTTTCAGGAGAATACAGTCTTTGGACATGAATTTCCTTTGATTTCCAAATTAGATTTGGAAGATACTTGAAAGTTTAAGAAAGATTGTTAAGGATTAGCTGAGATATTATTGTACTCGTTGTTCTATTCCCATTTTGCTGCTGTGGGCGTCTTTTTGTCACCGAGTCTAATTCTCAAATGGGTAAATGTTTTTAATGTGCATACAAAAGTCTCTTAGTTTTTTGAGTGGTGTTAGTATCTTACATCTCAAAAAATTCTTGTTGCTTAACTTAAAAGTAGATAATATCTAAATTTTTTCTAGCTGCTCATGTGAATTTTCTAGCTATAATGTCAGGCGTGTTTCCCCATGATCAAAACGTATGCTCTATTTGTATATTTAACCTGTGCTTGTATCTCCTGGTTTTATTCATGTGGCCTGCTGTTAATACTTATTACACTGGTGCTGTAGGGATCATTTGAATCAGACTTCTTTAAAATTACCAGGGTAGCTTGATTCTTGTCATCTTGTAATTAATCTTCCTAATGGTTGAATTTTAAAATTGCAATACTATTCCATTGAATTCTAAGAACTTATTATGGAAATGTTACACTGTATTTGGATTTCTGTTTCAGTTATGTATTGATATCCCTAGTTTTTATAGTTTTTTATTAAATGGATAGTATTGTATGGAAATGGATTTTGCCCAGGACCTTGGAAATTGCATTTTAAAAATTACTGTAAATTACGGAAGTATTGTTGTAGAGTGATATCCTTTGATAGAACATTTTCCCCTCTATTTCCTGAAGTTAGAACGCGGGCATCATTAACTTCAAAACAGGGCTCTATTTGATGTAATGGTATAATTACTACCATGATTTACATAGATAGGGTAGTTCTGATGTATGTGATATGACAGTGCAGTCTTAAACTTTCTATGGAAGTTATTTCAATGTTGAGTTACGTGTTTCTGAAAATAAAGATTGAACTGCTTCAGTTTAATGATGTAAGTCTTTTTCACCATTTTGCAGCGTTAATAAATCCTCACATGTTTTGGTTCATTTCAGACTGTTAAAAAATAACTTCCTTCTTCTACTTCCAAGAAGAGAGGTATATTTCTTATTTTATTTTTGATACTATGGTTGTAATTAAAATCCACATTCGTGTCCTCGTCAATATTTGTACTTTTTTCAACTTTTTCTAGATTACTTAGAAGTTTTTTTAATAAACTTGTTATTTTGGAACAATTTTAGATTTCTAAGAAAGTTGCAAAGATAGTGCATAGAGTTCATTTCCTTTTTCTCCCCAAAGCCCTCCGGTAGATAGTTGTATATTTTTAGTTGTGGGTCCTTCCAGCTGTGGCATGTAGGATACCGCCCCATCACGGCCCGATGAGTGGCGCCACGTCTGCACCCAGGATCTGAACCGGCAAAACCCTGGGCCGCCGAAGCTGGAGTGCGTGAACTTAACCACTCAGCCATGGGGCTGGCCCCTGCACAGAGCTCCTGTATCCTCTTCACCTGGTTTCCCTTAGTGTTGATATCTTATGTAGCTATGGTACATTTGTCAACACTAAGAGATTAATATTGGTGTGTTAATGTTAACTAAACTTCACACTTTATTTGGATTTCAGCAGCTTTTCCATTGATGTTCTTTTTCTCCTCCAGGATCCAATCCAGGACACTGCATCGCATTTAGTCAAAGCTACCTTTTATTGAGCTTTTTGGTTTTTAGTGTTGCACTGTCTAGGAGGAGGCTTGTTTATTAACTTCTTGATGATTAGGTATCTCTGATTGTCTTATATGTGCACAGGTACTTTCCAAGCCTAGAGATATAGTTGAGAAATAGACAAACCTCTTAAGCAGTTCAAGATGTGGATACATACAAGTAAACAATGGTAATATATGTGGAATGTGGTAACAGAAGAAGTAGCCAACTTTGGAAGGAGGAGGAGAAAGAGCCATATCAGGGAAGTCCTCCCAGAGGAGGTGACATTTGACATGGACCTTGAAGGATAAATAGGAACTCTTAAGGCAGAGACTGGAGAGCAGCGCATCCAGAGGGAATAGTCTGTACAAAGGCTCCGAAACATAAGTGAGCAAATAATTAGGTTTGCCTGGAATGAGGGGTTTGTATAGGAGGAGCGTAGGAGATAAGGCTGGAAGGCATGCAGGGCATTTGGAGAGTGTTGATTTGAAGTTTTAGTAGTTATATTTTAAGCCATATTTTATTTTATATATGTAAATAGATAAATATAGATGTAGGTATAATTTGAGGGAAATCATCTAGAGACTTTGCGTTCTTCTCCTCTATCACCTACCTTTTTGGCCATTCCACTACTACTAATTCATGCTGTAACGAAAAGTTAGTAGAACTATATACATACATGAAACCCAAACTTTTTGAGGTTTTGTCTTAGCAGCACTGGTGAACGTTTATATGGTACAGGAAATTGAAATTGTAGGCATTTTTATGGTCTGGGAACTCAATTTACAATATTTTGCTATTTTGCTGAATTTTTAAAGAGTGGTATTAATTTGCATTCGACTAAATAGGCAGGTAGAAAAGTGCTGTATGCTGCCATCAGTGTTTGAGAGACAAGTAGGAATATGATTCTCATATTTTTAAATTTAGAATTTGGGGATATATGGGTTTTGGTGAATAGATTTAACGTTACAGGTAACTTTGGAGAACATCTCCATTGCATATGTATGGGTTAAAATGAATATTTTATGTTTCTATCTCACAAGAAAATTTTGAGGCAGAGCTAGTAGGAAATGTACCTTTGCAAAAATAGTTTTCAGTCATGTCGTATGTACCTACTATGTGATTTAACGTTAGCACCAAAGTGACTTTTTGTTGCCCTGCTTTCAAAGAAGTAAAAGGAAACTTACTTACCAGAGGCCAAAATTAGAATATTTGAGGTGGCCAGAGGGTAATCCCCCTTCTTGCTCACAAATGACTGCGGTCTAAAGCATTCTTTTTATATTCCACAAAAATGAGGAAGAAACCCCACTTTTCCTTCTTAATTGGCCAGTTGCCCTAAGAGAATATATGATCTTTAGCAACACTCAAGTAACCTTGTTCTTATTCTCAAGCAAGAACATTTTGAGGAGAGCTACTTGGCTAAGTGAGGTGCTGCTTTTTTTTTACCTAAATGAAACCAGCGTCTTCCTTAGGTGATTTATGAGTGTTAAAATGGCTCTTAGCTTTCTGCTTTATCATTTCTAAGTCTTGTAAAATGAGATCCTGTCCATGTAATTGATGAAAGATGTGAAACTGAACAAACCGTACACTACTGTGTAAGCAGGACATATTTTGGTTGTTAGTGTTTTTTTATATATCTCCCCCTCCCTCATTGCATATTTACCATCTAGAAATGTTTAATGAAAAAGTAGTTGATATTGGAGAGGGACACATAGGTAGCTTCAAAGATAGCTGATAATATTTAATTTTTTATGGTGGGTGATATATACACAGATGTTTATTACACATATGTCGTGTCTTTTATGTATTTAACATTTAATAAAAACAACTTAAAACTTTTTAAAGGCCAAAAAAAGGGTAATAGACTCTAGTTAACTTAAAGCCAGTTCCATTCAGGATGTTTTTTTTTTCCTTTTGGCCACAAGGAATAGAAAACTCATTCAAAGTAGCTCAGAGAGTTGGGTGGGGGGATGATTGTTAGAATATAGAGAGGTTTTTAAAGAGTTTTAGTTTTTCTCCCCAAAGCCCCCTGGTATATAGTTGTGTATTTTTAGTTGTGGGTCCTCAGCATGGCCAGACGAGCGGTGCCATGTCCGCGCCCAAGATCCAAACCAGCAAAACCCTGGGCCACCGAAGCGGAGTGTGCCAACTTAACCACTTGGCCACGGGGCCAGCCCCAGAATATAGAGAGGTTTAAGAGAAATACTGGAAGAGCTGAAGAATCAGGCTGCAGGAACTGAGGCAGCTCTGGCGTTGGCCAGACTGTTGTCTCTGCCTGTCTTCTGCTTCTGCTTCTGTCTCTTTCTCTTTTTTTTGTCTTCACTGTTTCTGCCTTTCTTTGTTTTCTTCTCTTTACTTGTTCTCCTTTGTCTCTTCCTCTCTTCTTTGTCTCCTGGGTCCCATCGTTCTCTTTCCACACTTTCTGTTTTCTTTTGTGTGTGCTCTTTCTCCTCTCTCATGGCATCTTTAAATCTCCGCGCATTTGTCTATTCTCTTTTCTCTCCAGACTGACTTCCTGTGAATCCTTTCCTTTATGATATTGGTGTGCATGAAACCCTATAATTGTAGACTAGGTTTTCACACGTTGTGACCTTGTAGTTAGGAGGACTTTTTCTGTATCTCCTAGTGCAGATTCTTCAGGTGATCTGATCTGTCTGCTCATCTTTTGGAGCTGGGTTGCACGGGGTGTAGGCCCTCCGTCAGCCTGTGACTGGGTGACTCCAGTATCAGGTATTTACTCCTGATCCAATCACAGAGAGGGGCATGGCCCAGATCATGTAGGCCATTGCCCACTGAGGAAGTGAAGTGTAGAAATTTCTTCAGAAGGGGTGGTGGGCAGGCAGATGTTCTGAAATTTGGTCTAATATGTCAATTAAACTTTATCAAAAATTTCTTATACTGTCTGTGCTTTAAGCCTTTTTGATTGGTATATGATTGCTTCTTAGGAAAATCTTTTTCAGAGAGGAGACTCATGATCTCTGTCCCAGTTGCAACTCACTGCCATCTTTTGCCCTTAAGATATTCATTCATTCATTCACTGGAGAGATATTTAATGAGTACTCACTATGTTTCATGTACTCTTTTAGGTGTTGGGATAGAGGGTGGGCAGGACAGATTCATAGCAGTTTACTTCACTGAAGTGAGTGGTGGGTACAAGGGAGCTGGGACAGGGTTGAGAGTAAGGTTTAGAGGGAAATAGGGAGAATAGGAGGCTTGTAAGTGAGTCCAAGTTCATTGTTAGGCATAGCCAGGAATGGGTGTGAGGCTGAGTAAAGATAGCAGAGGAGTAGAAATCTTCTGTTTCTGGTAACTGCCCGCATTGAAAATTCCATCCATTGCAACTGGCATTTGCAAAACGTGATTAGGCAGCTACTGAATCTCATAGAAGCTCAAGCCATTCTTCCCACAGTTATTATGTGCCTACTCCATCCTAGATTGGGGGATGGGGAGGCGGTGTACAGACCCAAAAAGAAGGCACTATTTTGTGCTTTCAAGGATTGTGCCTTTGAGTTTAGGACTAATGAAGTCCTGACATATATAGCCAGAAGTGCAATTACTAGATCATATTGTAGGTCTATTTTTAACTTTTTGAAGAACCTCCATTTGACTGCCAATTTACATTCCCACCAACAGTGCACAAGGGGTCCCTTTTCTTTACAGGCTCACCAACACTTGTTGTCTCTTGTCTTATTTGGGCACAAACCCAAATAATTACAATAATTTGACCAAGTATTAGTGTTATGGTGTTTGACACTGACCTGTAGGGTCAGGTTGAGCCTAGTCCCTTGAGGGAAAAGGGTGCACTTGAGGGAGAAGTGCACAGGTGTGGAAGGGTTTTCAGGTTGTACCAAAAGAGTTTCGTTACCTTTTAATCAAAATCAAGAAAACCAATTAGCAACTTACGAAAAGAGAAGAGATTAGGAGCTGGAAAGAGTCAAGTAATTTTTAGAGTAGCTAGAGCTGGCTAGAGATAAAATGAGATGAGGTGGCTGGGAAGGACAGTTTGGGACTTAATTTTGGAAATTAACTTCTGAGACTGATGCTGAAAGGGAATAATCTGTGCGAGCCATCAGTGTGGGAGTAATAACTCTGTTCAAAGGGAATGGGAAAAGCTTTAGCAAAGAGTTGAAGTTGGAGCTGAATAGGGTTTTCAAGGATTTTCATATGCACAGGCTTGACATGTTTAGAGGGACAGTGGGCTGGGTGAAGAAATTATTCTGATATTTTAGGCTATGGGAACTTGCTATTTCACAAGAAAAATAGATCTTACTTCTCCCATGAGACCATAAATTCCTGTATTTGAAGTCTCACTGTCCAGCAGTTCCAGGCACATACGAGACATGTCTGTTAAAGAATGAATAACAATTTTTATTTGCTCTGTGACATTTTTTCCATCAGTAATTTTGCTGACCTTTTCTTTTACTAAATTAGGAAGCAACTAGTTTTTGTATTAAGTATGATACCTTGAAAAGCATTTTGAATGAAATGTCATTTTTAACCTTAATCTGAATTTTTATTCTGTAAACTACTTATGCCTGTTAATAAAAAGGAATCAGTGGGAACAATAGATAGTCTTATTATTGGAAATAACATGGACTGTGCTCCTATGATCTTTGGCTATAGATATTCACTTTTTTTTTTTTTTAAAGAATAGCAATCTTAACTTGAATGTTCTGCTAGTTTGAGACTATATAATTGTTGAATACTCTCGAGCATGAGTAGAAGAGGTTGGCTGCCAGACAACTCTTACTTCCCTGCTGTTGCTGCGCTCTTCAATTCTTTCTCCTCTTTATCCTTTCTAGATCAGGATAGCATGATTAGAGAACATGCTGCTTATTGTCTTGTGGGAACTATTTTGAATGGTTAGGTTAATAGGAAGATATGGATCTAGGGTTTGATTTGAAGCCTCTTGTGGGTCAAAATTAGAGACTTACTCTGCTTTTAGTGTTATAATTAATAGTCATAGAATATTAGAGTGTAACTATCAAGTACATCTAGGCCAAAGCCCTTCACATTTTATATATAAGGAGACAGGCATTGTGAAGTTAGGTGACTTGCCCAGGGTCACACAGCTAGTCATGGCAGAGATAGGACTAAAATCTTTTCTTCCATAGAGTTTATTACTACATGGTATCATTAACTAAAAAAGTCTTTTAAAATGAATTCAGAAAGAAAAATCAAATTTAGAAAGAAAAATCAACTTTATTTGCTGACCAGGCTTATAACCTGCTGTGAGAGAGAGGCTGTCTATGCCTATTCTCTCCTGTGTTCCCATGTGTCTGATAATGGGGCGCTGTAGAAGACCAAGAGAGTGTCTTGGTCTAGCACTGGCTAGAGGGTTATCCAAAAATAGTGCCATATTGGGACTTGGCTGTGCAGGCCTCCAGAAAAGGGGCTGTGCTCTAGTTGTGCTCCTGGGCTTTTAGAAGTTTCAAGATTTCTCCACAGAAACAAGTATTTGAAAGGAAAAAGAGATGTTTCAGGTGCTGCTGTAATAACCACTAGCACACGTGGTAGTGGTACAAAGGCCTGTGAGGAAGCTTCATGGAGAAGCTGTAGAGGTACAGATGGGCGAGAAGTGTGGGGGAGGAGGGAGTAGACAGGAATATCTAGGGCTGAAAATATATTTACGGGAGAGAGTGCTTTTGCTTTTGAGGGTGGGGTGGAGAAAATGACTAATGCTTTGATAGAGTTGGCTGTAGCTTTTAGGTTACAAGTTGCTGTGTACGTGTGTGACTCCAGATTCCATCTAGGGTTTTTTTTGTTGTGAAACTGCCGCTAAGTGGTTACATCATTTCTACTGGGATTTTGAACCAACATCAATATCCAAGGAATTTTTGCTGAATTAAACTCTTTGGGCCTTAATATTACTTGGTAGTATTCTGAACAGTGAAAACAGCATTTACAACTAATAGCTGGTTAACATTTATTGAAAACCTATTCTGTGCCAGGCACTGTTCTAAGCATCTTCTGTTGAGCTCTGTTGTACAGATGAGGAAATTCATTGTCCCTAAAGGCACAGAAGTGTAAAAGAGCCTGATATACTCATGTACCTTCTTTGGACTGGTTTTAAGTTTTCTTTTAGTCAAAATGAAAGAGAAAAAAGAGAGAAGGCATCAGGTGACACACTGTTTTTGAGTATCAGCCATCTTTTAGGGTTAATTTTTAAAATCAGTGCGTATGTGAGCTGAATGTGTTTATTCGTGTATGATAATGCTTTCTTCATCTTAGCAATTCTCTTTAAAAAAAGAATCTTACGAATAAATCATTGCCGTGTCTCAATTTTCATACTCATAATGTAGTATACGTTATGGAAAGAACTTAGAGGGGTATGTGATGCAGTGCCTGCTCTCAAGGAGCTCCTTAAAAATAAAATTTAGAATGTTTAGGTGAATATAATGATTCTACATTAGAATATGTACTGGTGAATTGTTTTTCATCTAACACTGTTGGTGATATGTATGCCAACCTGTACACACACTTCTTACTTGTTCTATTTGATTATTTATAAGATGGTTTTCTGAATTAATTCTACCCCTTTATTCTCTGCAGGTTGCCTTCCTGCTTTTATTGAGAACAAGGCATCTAACTTAGCTAGTCCTCTCCTTTTTCTCTCAAAAATCTTTGTAGCTTCACCCTCATCCTTTCTGCCTGTTTATATAGGATGTTCTTTAGATATATATTGTTTTGAGGATAAATCTTCTAAGGTGAACTGATCCCATTCTCTCCTGTCTCTAGGACCTTTTAGACTTTTCTTCTCCCCTGTCCAGTTCCAGTCCTTCTGCTTCCAGGGTCATCTTCAGTTCCTCCCTGTCCAAGCCACGGATTCTGTCTTTGCAATTCCTTTGTGTCTGTCCCATTCTTTATATCCTTACTATTACTACTCTGGTAGAATAAAGATGAACAAATGGATCTCCCCTTAAACTTGTCATGAATTTTGAAGGAAGATAGGTAAAAAGATGTGGATAAAGTTAGGAAGTTCCAAACACCATATGTGTATTGCGGGAGGGAGGTGAGACCTGGGAAGCAGTTTGGGGAAGACCTAAGAGTGAGATTTTATTAAAGAGGGAAGTTACTGCTGAAACAGTGGAGCACAGAAGATTGAGGTAAAAATGAAGAGTTTAGACCTAATAAGAAAGAGTTATAGAAAATGTTAGAAGCATTTGGAGAGTTATTAGATAAACTGATGCTTCTTTAATAGTGCCATTTGGAAATGATTAGAAGGAAGAGGGGCTTTAAGCTGAAAGGTTGAGAAAATTACAGCGGTGGCATACAATAGGCGCAGTGTAAGGCTTAGACATGTGAGGAGTAGAAAGGATTAATTCGAGACACGCATGGGAAGAGAGAAGATTTTGTTACAGCTGGATGTAAGGAGAGAAGAGTGAGTGGGTTCCAAATGACTCTTAGATTTCTTACTTGGAAGAAAGGTAAGATGGTGGCACTTTCATGGTGATCTAGAAGCTGAAGGGGTCAAAGACTTGGTATAAAGTGATTCATTCTTTATTTGTTTAAAATGCCTGGGAACACCACTGAAACAAATCCTGTGTTTACTTCACTGGTCAGTAAGAGGTGCCTTCTTTTAGGAGATGGAACTGGGTGCCTAATAAAAGCTTGGGTGAATATATATAACGTGATACTAAAGAGAAGGACAAACTGACATTTTATCAGGGAGCCTTGGAAAAACATAGGAGAGGTAGGGCAGCATATGTTTTCTTTTTAATCAGCACCTTCATAAGGTAGAGCTTAATGAGATGGGTAGAAATTGATTCTAAGATTGATAGACTTATTGATTATTTCATTCAGAATAATCCAACATAAATAGAAGTGCTGTTTTCAGTATATACAAGAATGGTGCACATTACATCATTAATCTCTACTTTTCCTAGATAATTTAGTAGCTGTTGCTAACATGAGGTAATCTGGGAATTCTGTGTTTTAAACTCTTTAAAATATAACTGGTATGCTTTTGCGTTCTCTTTCCTAGAATTGAATCATTAGCTTTTTTTAGAGATGCATGGGAGAAATCACTTCTTTCTAACAGTGTCATTAGAAAGTTTTTTGTGTGCTACCTGAATATTAACTATTTTAGTGCTACCCCTGATTATCAATTAGGTGATAAGAACAGAGATAAAAGTCAAATATAAATGTCCCTTTTGATTCTGTAAAAATGTAGATGTCTGGAATTTTTAAATTATTTGAATTTTATTTTAACTAACATTTTTGGTTGATAGATTTAGTAAAGGATCATGCTTATTAAACATTAGTCATTCATCTGTTCAGCAATATTTATTTGCATAACCAATTTATGTCAGGCCCACTTCTAGGCCCTGGAAATACAGAGATGAATAAACCTTCATTGAGCTTATATTTTAGTAGAGAAGACAGGAAATGAACAAATCTGTGATGTGAAGAAGTGTAAGTGCTTTGAAAAAATAGAACACAGAGTCAGGGGAGAGAGTGTGATGGGGGCGCTATTTAGAAAGATTAGTCATAGAAGGCTGTTCTGAGGGAAACAGAAACCTGAGTGAAGAAGAAAATCTTACAAAACCTTATTCCAGGCAGAGGGAATAGTAAATGCAAAGACCATGAGTCAGAATCTAGCTCATTGAGAACCAGTTTGGTATGTTGGAGGAAAAGCAAGAAAGCTGGTCTGACAAGAGCAAAGAGAACAAAGTAGAGAATAATAGGAGTTGGGAGTGAAGAGGTAGGCAGGGGCCAGAGCATATTGGGCCTATTGCCCTTAGATTTTATTTTGAGTGTAATTGGAGGCCATAGGAGAGTTTTGGGGCAGAGTTGTGACATGATCTGACTTATGTTTTACAAAGTTCATTCCAGCTACCAAGAGGAAAACTGACCATAGGAAGGATGAGATCTGAAGCATTGGACCATTTAGGAAGCTTTTGCAGTGATCGAGGCCTGTGGTTTCCAATGTGCTTATGATGATTCATTGTGGTGCAAGAAGAAAGTGTTAGAACTTTATATTTATTTTTAAAAATGAAACTTTACTAATGTTTAATATACATATTGGTGCTGGCACCCGTATTCCATCCGTGTATGTTAGTTACATGTCACTTAGCATTTTTGGCCTGAGCAATTGGGTAAATGCTGGTGTCACCTACTGTGATGAAAAAACAGGGTGGAGCAGAATTTGTTTGGGGGTGAGGATGGGGGAGCAATAACTCAATTTTGGGCATTTTAAGTTTGAGATACCTACTAGAAATCTAAGGAGATGTATCAGGTAGGTGGTTTAGGTATATGAATCTGGAGCCAAGGTTAGAAATTAGTATTAGAGATCTAAATTTGGAAATCATTAGCGTGAAGGCAGTATATGTATGGCAACTTTGGAGCCAAACTGTGTGAATGCAAATTTCAGCTCTGCCACTTACTGACTATGTAATTGTAGACACGTTAACTTGATGTCTCTACTTCATTTACCTCATCTATAAAATGGAGGTAATAATAATATCTACCTCTCCAGGTTATTGTGAGGATTAAATAAGGTAATACAAGCAAAGTGCTTAGAATAGTGTCTGACACACAGTACTCACTAGGTATTAATTGTTATTATCAGTTTGTAAGTCATGTTTAAAACCGAGATTACATGAGATGACCTAGAGAATGAATTTAGATAGAGAAAAGGGTCAAAGGAGGAGTCCTAAAGTAATACAACCTTTAGAATTCAGAGACTGGAGGAAGGAGACTGAGACGGAGTGGGGTTGGAGTCAAACCAGGAGGATGTGGGGTCTAGAAGCTTGCCTAGCGAAGAAAATATTTCAAGGCGAGAAGTCATCAACTTGGACAAATGCTGCGTGAGAGATTGAGTAAGATAAGGACTGAGAATTCACCTTTGAGTTTGTTAAGATGGAAATTGTTGGAGACCTTGAGAATTGGTTTCAGTAGAGTGGTGGGTATGAATGCCTGATTGGAGTGGGTTAAAGAGAGAATTGGAGAACATGAGTATAGACAACTCAGAGGGGTTTTGCTATAAAGAGGAAGAGAGAAGGGGCCGGCCTCATGGCCTAGTGGTTAAGTTTGGCGTGCTCCACTCCGGTGGCCTGGGTTCACTTTCCCAGGCGTGAACCTAGACCACTCGTCAGTGGCCATGCTGAGCTGGTGACCCACCTACAAAATAGCGGAAGACTGGTATGAATGTTAATTCAGGGCGAAAACAAAAACAAAGAGAGAGCACATGGAGTGGTAGTTAGAGGAAGATGTGTGGAGTCAAGAAGAGGTAGGAGTTGGGGGTGTGTGTTGGTTTTAAGGTGGAAGATAGTACAGCAAGTTTGTATACTGATGAGAGTGACCCAGTGGAGAGAGAAAACTTGATGGTATTTGAGTGACATGGGATAATTGCAGCATCCAAGACGTCGAGTAGGTAAAACGAGGTGGATAAGTGCACAATTGGAGGGTTAGTCTCAGACATTGGCGGAGACAGTTCATCCATTGATTAACTGAGAATATTAATGGAGGTGCAGAGAGATTGGTGGATTTCGTTATGGGAAAATGAGGTAATGTTTTTTGAGTGCTTTCATTTTTCCAATAAAAGAGAGGCAAGATCATCAGCTGAGAGTCAGAAGTGGGAAGGGGTCTGTAACGTTTGAGAGAGAGGAAGTGGTATGAAATAGGTGTCTTGGAAGGTAGAGCGCGAATAGACTAGGGAAATGCAGCTGGAAAGTCAGGGAGTTTAGAGGCCCCACCTCATGTTTGCAGTCACTAAAGTGATCTTAGCTGGCTGAGGAGGGATATGTGGTCTTGGCGGGGTATACAGTGGGGGGCAACACCTCCTCTATTTCTATTTTGAACTCTTTAGTCCCATGGGTAAGAGAATTGCTCTTGGAATATTCCTTAAGTCCATGGGCTTTGACAGAGGAATTAATAAAAGTGAATAGGCCAAAAAAAAATTTCATTTTTGCCTATCTTCAGTGTCTATATCATGATGTTTCAGGTAGAGGATGAGTTCCTAGAGGTGTTTATGTTGCCATAGCTCCTTGAGGATGTCTACTTCACACATGTGATAGAGGCCCTGGGACACTTTCAATGAATTAGATTTGGTTGCTGAGTTATGTAAAGAAAGTAAAAGACTCTAGTGAAGAAGTTTTTCCTGGTAGATAGAAAACGTCATCAAAGTTTTCTCTCACACTCATGGTTTCCATTAATCTAGAATTATCATGCATATTGATTTCACACTTGTGTGTTTGATTATGAATGAATTCAAAGTCTGGTTTTCTTTTCTTTCAGGTGCTGGAGAATCTGGTAAAAGCACTATCGTGAAACAGATGAAGTAAGTTGGACCATGGCCTTCTGGAAGACTACATTTCCTCATAATGCATAGTTCATAGTATCTTTTCATTTGAGGTCCACGGTAATGATTTGTGGTTTTCTTCTTTTTAAAGAATCATTCATGAGGACGGCTATTCAGAGGAAGAATGTAAACAATATAAAGTAGTTGTCTACAGCAATACTATACAGTCCATCATTGCAATCATAAGAGCCATGGGACGGCTAAAGATTGACTTTGGAGAAGCTGCCAGAGCAGTAAGTGTTTCTCATTTCCTCTTCATTTGCTCTTTTTCAGCAGATGCAGTTAAGCAAAATTTGCTTCGTGTTTTAGGGAAATGAATTTAAGCAACAAGATAAGATGTAGCAAAGTACTATGTGCTCATTTGAGAAGTGTTAGCAGTCTGCTTTTGGCGATATTAGATTACCACCACAAAGAAGCGTCTAGGAAAGGGATTCTGGGGATATGCTGTAGGTTTTTGTAATAGCTGTTTATTCACTTGCTTCATTTACAGCGCTGTTGACTTATAGTAGTAAATGATAGTATATTGAAATGCTTTAAAATAATTTGCCATGATACATAGCCCTGCTTTGTGAGGTATAGAGATTAAAGGCAAAAATCAGTCTCCCAGAGTAAACTTGGTAGGGACATGAATACTACATCTAAATTTTAGAGGCAGTTTTCAGGTATTCAAGAATACTATATCCCTATACTACGTTGAAGTATAGGCTATAGAATTGGATTATACCATGTCCTAGTATAATTCTTGCACATGTCAGATATTCAAAAGTTGTGTTGATTGATTATAATACTTAGTGGGCACTGAAGGTCTAGTTTGTAAATTAGGATGTTTGATGCAGTAGGGAGAGGGCCAAAATGAAAGCAGGGGATCTTTTATATCATCACCAGCTAAATTCCAAGAGAAGGCTGAGAATGCATAGAATGATTTCCTAGAAGGAAAGGAGTCATCTGCTATGTTCAGTGTCGTACTTTGGTGCTACGGGCAGTAAAAGGAAGTGACTTGGGGAGGCTGCCTGGAAAGGCAAAGCCTACATGTCTGTGAAGTAGCTTAGAAACTCTTTTAAGCAACTCTCAACTTACCAAATGCAAATTAATATTCAATAAATAAGTGGGGAAATTGTTGAAGGGAAAAATAATGAAAGGATAGTTATAATTGGATGGTGTTAGACTAGGGAGTCTTAGAAGTGGTGTAAGGGAGGAGGAGCTCGAGTGAGGGTTGTAAAATGATTGGGGAGTAGAACAGCAGAAGAAGGAGGGAAGAGGGAATGTGAGGCACAGCTTGTATGTTTTTGTAAAAAGTACCACATCACAAAAAATGAGAGACTTTATTTTTCTAAGCCTCTGAGCGGGGAAAATGTGATAGCTAAGGCAAGAATAAACAAAATTTGTCTTAATCTTTCTCTCTCTTCTCTTACTTCCTGGTTTTCTTTCCTTCTTTTTCTTCTTTTCCTCTTCCTACCAGCCTCTCCTGTGTTCTTATTTTCTTCCTCTCTTTTCTCATTCCTTCCTGTCACCTAACTCTACTTCTCTGTCGATTTGCTGTGTCCGATAACTGGTCAGTAATACTGTATTTTATTCTTTTCTCTCTCTTTGTTGACTTTCTCTATCTTAGGTACTTACTTCTTCCCTTGGTTTAATTCTCACCCTTTCTCTGTCCTCCTTTTTATTTCTTGGACATCCCTCCCCCTCTCATTTCTTTGCGTTATCAAATTAGTTATTAATGTTTGAGTCCTAACCCTCCTTTGTCACCAGATGCAGTTGACATTTTCTGTCTTAGTCCATTTGGGCTGCTATAACAAAACATCACAGACTCAGTAGCTTATAAACAACAGGAATTTATTTCTCACACTCCTGGAGACTGGAAGTCTGAGAACGCTCCGGGTGGGGGGCCCCTCTTCCTGGTTGCAGACTTCTTGCTGTGTCCTCACTTGGCAGAAGGGGAAAGGATCCCTCTGGGGTCTCTTTATAAAGGCACTAATCCCATTCATGAGGGCTCCACCCTCATGACCTAAGTACCTCCCACAGGCCCTGCCTCCTGATACCATCACATATGGCATTAGGATTTCAACATATGAATTTTGGGGGGACACAAATATTCAGACCATAGTATCCCTCCTCCTTTCATTTCTTTCCTTTATGAAATCAGTGTCTTTAATCTTTGGGTCCTAACACTCATATGTCACCAGATGCAGTTGACATCATTAATTCCTCTCGGGCCTCCTGAATCACCTTGCTTTCCAGTATCTACCTGTCCTAATCTAAAATCCTGTATAATTTTTTGAAGTTTCTCGTTTTTTCTTTCATATGTGAGGATCTGTATTTATAGCTCCTCTCTTATCCTTTTGTGTTTTTTTATGATTGGTTAGAGAATGAATGGAAAAGAATAGAGTTGGCTATGGGATATGTTAGTTTTTCATATCTGCTTAAGGGTAAAGGTATAAAGTTCATTGTAAAGTGGGGTTTATTGTGGGGAAGCAAGAGTAAGTCAGTGGGAGATGGTAATGGAGAAGTGTTTCCTCCTAAACAGAGTTCACAAAGTCAGGACAACAAAAATATATAGAGATCACTCTCTCTCTCTTTTAAAGTTTCTAAAATTAGAATAATGGTATATATACATCAAAGTAATGCTGACTGAGTTTTTGAATACTTGCATGAGTATAGGTCAAATCTCAGAACCAAGCGACTATAAAGTCCTCAAATGTTAAGTAAAGCACTATACCATATACGTAGAAGGACATGCTCACTGTTGAGTATGTTTGCCAATGTGTGTCATTTTTCACCTTTTCTCCATCATTCGTTTCTGTAACATTTTCAGCTCTGAAAAGAGGAGGGAATGTAGATGTTAGATGAAATTTCTTAGAGAGTTGAGCCTAAAGTATTACTAGAAAGAATACAGGAAAAGATCTTAAAAGAGGACTGTTAACTCAGCAAAAGCCCTGAAGGCTGAAGACCCTTCATTGGCAACATGAGTGGGAGTGCTCTATGGTTAGCTCTGTTTTGTTTTGCTTTGCTTAGGTGGATGCACAGTTTTGGGAATACACAAGTCCTCAAGTTTTTGGTTATGATTTCACCTATGGTCTGAAATGCCTTTTTCTTGCTAATTTACTGTCCTGATGACTTCTTGTGGTAAAATTGATTGCTCCTGTTCCCTCTCTACTTTTTCTTTACCCAGTATATGCTTCTTTTAGTATCTGCATTTTTATAGTTATTTGGAAATCTCCTCAGATAGATAAATAAGTATTCGTTTTGAGGTGGGGAAATCATCTTGTGAGACCTATGTTTATTTTTAAACCAGCTGACAAGTAGGGCTGCGTAGAATAAAGCAAAACAATCACAAATCTCGTAGCCCTTTTCTGTCTTCTGTCTTCTTTCCCTTGCACATATTTTAGGTTTAAAAACTGTAACCACTTATAAAGCTGTCTGTGACTCATAAAGTTTTGATCCTATCTCTGTTTGTGACTTTCTTTTCCTCCTGCTGCCTCTTTTCCTCTGTCTTATTTAGAGGGTCATTATTCCTTTAGGGAAATCTAGAGACTGTTTGAATTTTCCCCCCAAGGGATTTATTTCCCTCACTAGGCTTTGAGACTTCTTAAAATCCTCAATCTCCTTTTCTTCCTGTTCCTCTCTCTGAGCTGAAGGGGGAAGAAGAGAACAGTTTTTCCCTAAACTTGAATAATGTTTTATTTTCCTTGACGTGTTTAGACTTTATCTCTTATCTGCTAGTCTTTTCATTTCTATTTTTATTGAATGCTTCCTTTAACAGAATGGGAATGTTTTCCGTGTGCCTGTCTCACAGACCAGTTTTTTTCTGTCAAAAATCATGAGTAACCAGGGTAGAGATTTGTAGGCCAGTCGGAAGAGATCTTTTCAGGAGGTGGTGATGTGTGGAGAAGTGGTAAGGGGAGTGAAATCATTCCTCAGCTCAGCTCTGCTCTTCTAACTGTGGTGGAGTGGGAAGGGAGAAAGACTTCACTGTAAACTCTCTCAGACTGTCCTGCCACGAAAGGTCTCTTTAATAACTCTTCTAAAATAATATAACATATAATGTGTATGTGTGTATGTTTTAAAGAGACTCTTGTCAAGTCTTTAAGAAGTGGAGAGTCATCTGTCTGTCTCTCTTTTTTAACTGCTTTCTTCAGGATGATGCCCGGCAATTATTTGTTTTAGCTGGCAGTGCTGAAGAAGGAGTCATGACTCCAGAACTAGCAGGAGTGATTAAACGGTTATGGCGAGATGGTGGGGTGCAAGCTTGCTTCAGCAGATCTAGGGAATATCAGCTCAATGATTCTGCTTCATAGTAAGTAATTTTTCTCTGTGAAATTATAGCAGAAAATAACTTGGTGACCCTAGAGAAAATTCAGTACCCATGCTTAAGGAAATGTGTAGGTAACAGACTTTCTTAGAAGTCTATAGGATCCCTTATAAAGATTGTTTCAGTTTAGGGTTTTAGAGCCCTTGGTCATTTTGTATGACTTGGAGAACAATATTTCCTCTTGGAATGTAAATGGGAATCTTGGCACCATGAAAGTAGCTCCATGGTGTTTGTAATAAGTAAGTGAAAAAAGAGAGAAATCTATTGCTGCTGAGTGCTGGATCTCTTCCAACACAGTAAGTTCCCTCTGCATAAGAGCTTTGCACTGATTGCCAGCTAGCGAGGGAAATTAGAATCGTGATATCCTTTTTTAAGCACCCAGCTCTCTGTGACTGGGCTGTACTATGGATTTCTCTGGTACTAGTCACCACTTCTGAATCTTTTGCCAGATCACAATAGTAGACTTTGTATAGAAAGAGAACGTTGAGTCTTGGAATGAAGTTGAAGCATCTATTTGTTGAGGAAATTCTCTGGAGTGTTAGAGAGTTTGTGATTAATGCTTCTGTTTAGTTATTACATGCTATTCTATTTTGCTTTTACAGCATGTTTATTTATAAGAGCTGTATTCAGAATGTATTTTTTTAAATGTGCTTTTTGGGGGCTTGGTGAGTTCTTGTCATCTTTATGCTTCTCTGTACTAAGTGAAAGCACTTTTAAGCATTAAGGTATTTTTTCCAATATTATATTTTCCTACTTTCCCCATCCTCATTTCAGCTTAAATTATTATAAGAAAAAATTAAGTGATATTACTTATTAATGTTTACTTATTAAAAACTTATTCTTTAAATGAAAACTTGACTTTAGAAACATTTCAAGATTCTTGCCCATCTTTTAATATTTTTTAGTTGTAGATATTGATAGTTTAAATAATTCTCTCCATAGTCATCAGAGCTAGATTGTAATTGCTTTTTTCCTCATATATTCAGTAAGCTCTGAATCCTCTAACCACACCTAAAGCCATATGATTTATAGGCTTTTTTTTTCATAATTGTTGATCTAAGCTTGACTGATTCCTTAACATTAATGATAGCGTTTAGTTTATAGATCATTAATGATTCACTTATTATGGTGCCACCTGCTCTTCAGTTTTCTAGCCAAAAAATCTTTAGGAACCCTGAAATTAAGAAGAATTTAGTTTAGCTTTGAAGCAGTCTTTTGATCATTTCACTGAACAAATTAAATTTCTTTGGAGTTATTTACAATTTGTTTTTGGCTTAAAAAAACCCCACAACTTTTCTCTTTCATGAATGAAAACAGGAAATACCCATTCTTACTGAGCTTAGCTCTCTTTTTAATTTTAGTAATTCAAACACCATTCTCTGGTGTCCTGTCAAATGTTTAAACATACAGACGATCCATTAACTGTAAATATCTGAGGGCTTTTGGTTTGGTTTTTGTAATGTGCATTGCACAGTTGAGTTAGTATTAAATTTCAGGAATCTTTCTTTAATAAGAATAACATTTCCATGTTTGTTTTTTTTTTAAATTGGCCTTCATAGTTTAATTTTGGTAGAATTAAAACCAGTTTTGTGTATTGTATTTTGAACCTACACTAATTGTCCTATGCTAGGTTCACATTTTTTCTCGCTATCATTTCTGTGATAGTGAAGATCTGATTTTGTTCTGCCACTTTAGTGACAGGTTCGGTGATATCTGCTTTTGGCAAGAAACTAGTCTGTTGGCTTGCTATGCACATGGTTGGCTTCACCAGGTAAAAACAAATGTGTATTTTATTTAGTTACCTAAATGATTTGGATAGAATATCCCAAAGCAACTACATTCCAACCCAGCAAGATGTCCTGCGGACAAGAGTGAAGACCACAGGCATTGTGGAAACGCATTTCACCTTCAAAGACCTATACTTCAAGTAAGTCATATTAGCCTTTTTGCCTGATGTGCCAAATACAAGTATCTTTCCTTTAATTAGGAAATTAATTAGTAGCTTAATCTCTTAATTTTAAGGGTAAAATTTCTCCAGGTAATATTCCTTGATTTGGAATTATTGTCAAACTCATCAGCCAATATTTGAATGTTTTAACTGAATGGGGGCCTCAAACATTTCTTCTTTCTCCAAATAGCATCAAATATTTTTGTCCATTTGGAAGAATTTAAATTCAAAATTAAAATGTAACTTAGATATCAATAAAAGTACTCATATGGTTACCAATTTATTTTATTTCTAATTTTATTCTTTTCAGCTGCTTTTTTGTTGGAATCTTCAAAACAGGTATTGAATGTTTGTTGTTTAGAAGGGTAACAACAATACTAACAGGATAGAAAACCAGTTTTTTGGTTTAATTATGTGGCTTTTTTCTCCTTTTTTTTGAGGAAGATTAGCCCTGAGCTAACATCCACTGGTAGTCCTCCTCTTTTTGCTGAGGAAGATTGGCCCTGAGCTAACATTCATGCTCATTTTCCTCTATATGTGGGACACCTGCCACAGCATGGCTTGATACGTGGTGTGTAGGTCCACCCCTGGGATCTGAACTGGCAGACCTGGGGCTCCCGAAGTGGAGCATGCGAACTTAACCGCTTCACCACCGGGCCGGCCCCTGTTCTGCCATTTTGATATTAAAATAGAAATGCTGTTTTCACAGTATCAATCTTTCTTACTGGATTGCATTTCCCTTTATGTTAAATGGGATGGAGCTGATGTTATCATGGGTCTTGGACTGATTTGTGCACAGTATCATGCACAACTAACTTTTTAATACAGTGCTGGATGGAAAATTGATCTGGGGATGTAGGCATTTTGGGGAGGTTTGATGATAGATACACAGCGATTGTTTTAGAGAGAAAATTCTAGTGTTCTAATACAAAGGATTTTCTCATCAGCATTAGTAGTTCTAGAATAGGCTTCAGCTTGTCTTTGTGATAATGGGCTTTTGTAAATATTAGAACTGTCTTTTTGGTTCCTGTTTTCTGCTTTTGTGACATTTGAAATTAGGATTAAACTTTTCCCCTTCAGTGTATGATGTCCTCTTAGCTACCTTATTATGCTTGTATGTAGAATGTGATATCAGCATTGTTGCACGCTAATGTAACCTCTAGCTCAGAGCTCTCAGTTTTCTTTTCTCTGAAACAGTTGCTTCACAGGATTTGTGAAATCCACACAGAATTTAGGTATTACTAGATACCAGTTCGCATCTTGAAATCTTAATACACCAAAACAGATTTAAAACCTGGTGCAGGAAAATAGCAGTTCAGCTGAATATTTTTGGAATAGAAGAGCTGCTTATCTTTAGTACTGATGAATTTATTTAACAAGAATAGCAAAGGCCACATGGATTATCACCTGTAAAATTGTCAGGATGCGATGTCTCTTTGTGTACTATAAGATTAGTAATTAATTTATAATTAAATGTTGTGACCTGTATTTATTTAGTGTGGAAAACTTTCTTGTTGATGTTGTCATAGATTGATCTTTAGTTCAGTAAATCCTACTGGTCTTCTTCTGTCAGGATCAATAGCCAGATCTCATTAAGGTGCTGCACTCCCTTTATTGTTAGCATGTAGATATCTTGTTAGGAAGTACTATCACTTCTTCCTTTTCCTCTTCTCTAGCCAAAACCACTACTCATTTATTCAGACATTTATTGAGCATCTACTACATGCAAGGCATTGTGTAATTGCTTACTTGCCTCTCACTTAAGTGGTAATGTTTATAAAATGTTGATCTGTTAGTGAATGATATTGTAAATATTTATATGTGCTAAAAGCCCACCTTGGGAACTTCACGATGTTCTACCAGTTTTATGGACTGTATAGAAGAAAATGGAGGAGTAAATTGAAATTATTGGTGTCCCAGTGTGTGTCTCCCCTTGAAAGACTTCCACCATCAAATATATTATGTTAGCTTTCCTAAAACCTATAAATGACCCTGTGTTAAAGCCAGCTTGTGATTGCGTCATTCTGGCTGTCATGTTGAAAAGTTGAAAAGAACTGTGTAAGATCAACCAAAAGAAAAAGTTGGGTCATGAAGAGATAAGACGACTGTTCTCTTTCAAACATATGTTGAGAAATTACTCAACTATGTCTTATTTTTCTCAGTCTTTGGGGGAAGAATCCTCTGGAAATAGACCCCTAGTCACTGTAGATCTGAGACACTAAACCAGCTTGGCAGTTTATCCTTTAAAAATTTTTATCATTATCATGAAACATACATCTTAAGAGTAAGCATTTGTGTGCATACCTCCTCAGACGCTAGTACCAGCCAAAGGACAAAGCATTGCAGGTGTTCCTTTACTCTAGGAGGTAGGTGAGGACACTGTTGACAGAAGGTCAGCAATTGACCCAGGATATCGAGTAAGCCAGAAGGGAGAAGTGCACTAAAAGTAATCTGGAATGGAACATAAGGTCTGTGACCAGTTGAGGCTATGTTATTATTAAGTAGGTTCAAATAAGACGTAAAGTTGGGAAATAATAGTTGTTTTATTTTTGAATATTGGGTTCTTAGAGTCCTACCATAAAATACAATTTACTTTTTTCCATAATTAACCTCTAAAATATCTTTTCCTTAAAGGAAAATTTAGCTCAGTTATACCTCAATTTAAAAAACGAGTAAGGAAAACAAACTTTCAAATCAGCAGGGAGAGGTTATGGAAGCAGAATGCAACTTGGGGATTTACATTTTTTCATTGTTACCTTTTAAGTAAAGAAGTAAAGCGTTTCGACAGGTAGAGTAGTGTTGCGGATAAGAGCTGTGGTGCTGGGTTAGAGTGCCTGGGTTCGGATCCTCAGTCCCAGTTTGTTAGTAGTGTAGTAGTGTGCCCTTGGGCAAATTATTTAACGTATCTCTGCCTCAATTTCTTCATCTGTAAAATGGCGATAATAATAGTACTTACAGGAGTGTTTTGAGGGTTAAATGAGTTAATGTGCTTAAGATGTTCGGGATAGTGTCTGGTACCATAGTAAACACTCATTAAATATTAGTTATTATTACTGTTATTATCTTACGTTGCATTATTTAGTTCTTCATTCTTCATTCTTCATTCTTCACCATCCCCCTTAATCCATTTCAGTGCTTATTCTGCTGACTTTTGGCATGTCTGATACAAGCTCTGACAGAAAGGAATCTCAACTATCTAAAATGAGAATTTTGCTTGTTCCTAAATTTTATTTTCTCGTGTTCTCTTTTACTTTTAATTGCAGACAATTATTTTTACTACATTTTATCTGCTCTTTGTTTGTCTTTTCTGTTATAAATGGGGTTTTTTTTGAATATGCAATAGTGAGAAGTGCCTTGACCATTTCAAGTTAGGGAGAGGTGTGTGTGACCTTGCTGAATTTGTGCTTTCTTTCCCCTTACTCAGGATGTTTGATGTAGGTGGCCAAAGATCAGAACGAAAAAAGTGGATTCACTGTTTTGAGGGAGTGACAGCAATTATCTTCTGTGTGGCCCTCAGTGATTATGACCTTGTTCTGGCTGAGGATGAGGAGATGGTATGTTGGAGCTTCTGGAAAAAGCCTATCTAATGCAGCCAGAAAATGGAAAATAACTGTTAGGAAGACTTTGTGCGTCCGTTTGCTCACTGAACCAAAACTTAATATCCTTAATTTTTCTCCTTGTCAATGAGATTAGATTTTTCAAAACACTGATCCGTGCCCTATTAGCTCTTAAGATATATGACGGCACATTGAGTATGTGGGCAAAGTCCTCTTGTTAGCCAGTCCTTTTGCCCACCCCCCAACCTCCAAGAATTAGAAAAATGAGGACTGACTCAGCTTTTGTGTTATCAGTGTCTGATTATTTCCGCAAATATCATTCAGTGCTCTTAAAACTTCTTGGGCTATTTTTCATTCAGAGTTCATCCACTTTTACTTTTTGCTACTGACCTGTCATCCTTTGTTTCTTTTTCAGAACCGAATGCATGAAAGCATGAAACTGTTTGACAGCATTTGTAATAACAAATGGTTTACAGACACTTCAATCATTCTCTTCCTCAACAAGAAAGACCTTTTTGAGGAAAAAATAAAGAGGAGTCCGTTAACTATCTGTTATCCAGAATACACAGGTAAGGGGTCATGAAAGATTTTGTTAGAGGTACACATCTTAGATCAACACTTTAGTGACATTCCTGCACTGGCTTTTGTTTCGAACAATGCATGTACACCGTTATGGAGAGTGTTCATTGGTAGTGGTATCAACATTAAACATGTGATTAAGACTCCTTAAGTTTAAAATGCTATTTCAGACATAATTGAGTTTACTGTGTTTATTTTATATTTCTGTCCTCATTTTTTGAGGAAAGTAGAGAAAGATAAAAATCAAAATTTGGTATAAATATGTTCGAGAAAATACAAGGATAAGGTGCAGCCATTGCGCTCAAGGAAGTGACGTTAGTTTTAGAAAAACAGACGCATGTGAAGAATTTCATTGTAGTATAAAATATTTATTAATAGAAGATGAACGGAAGACGTGGTTACCTCTTTGGGGTGAGTGTAGTCGTTTTCTAGAGGAAATGACACTTGGAATGAGATAGTATGAGGATGAATTAGAAATCACCAGGTAATTAGAGTCGTTGAATTAGAAATAATTCCAGGGGGAATAGCAGTTTAGGAAGAGGGTATAGCATAAATGAAAATATGAAGGTAAAAAATGACATGATGTGGGGCCGGCCCCATGGCTGAGTGGTTGGGTTCGCACGCTCTGCTTTGGTGGCCTGGGGTTTCACTAGTTCTGGTCCTGGGCACCGACATGGCACTGCTCGTCGGGCCATGCTGAGGCGGCGTCCCGCGTGCTACAGCTGGAAGGACCCGCAACTATGTACTGGGGGGCTTTGAGAGAAAAAGGAAGAATAAAATCTTTAAAAAAAAAGAAAAAAAATGATGTGATGTGTTCTGGAACCTAGAAGGAATTTGGTGTTGCTGGATCTTAAAGTGGTGGGAAGGAGAGGTTGGAGAGGATGCTCATAGAGGGCCTTGTATCTCATCCTGAGACAGTGGGGAGCTATTGAAGGATTTTAATTGGAATACATGATGTAGAAACTGTGCTTTAGAAAGATTATGCAATAAATGGCAATAAAGATAGATAGTAGGGGAGTTGAATTAACAAGAACTCTCTTAGGATACAAATAAAAACTTTTGGTGAAGATATGGGGCTATATCATAGAAGTCAAGGGCAAGAATTGCAGACATGTCTTAGAATGAAATTTGGACTAGAAAATAGAAAGCTGTCAAGAACCCTGGAAGCACTTCTCTCTCCATCTCTTTTCTCTCCTCCTCTGTGTCTTCTTTCTTCTTCTCTCTCTCCTTGCCAACTTTCCCTGCTACTCAATTTATGTGATAAAAGATGGCCCTGTGACAGTTTTTGTGTGTCTTCCATTTAAAAAACCAGGCCAAACTGGGATTGGTTGGCCCCAGGTTCAAATTCCTAAGAGAGAGCTTCTGACCAAGGTTAAGCTAGGCAAAAATCCTTAGCCCAGTCAGTCAGTCAAGGTCAGGGACACAAACATGATTGCCAGGGCTGCACCACTATGACCTTTAGATCAGAGATGGGTATTTCCAGGGAAGGGGAACTTGTTAGTTGAGCAGACACTGTAAATACTTTCTATAATAAAATGAAAGGGTATAGGTAGGATAAGAAGTAGGAAAAGTCAGAGGTGCTCCCAGAGTTCCGTCTTGATTGGGTGCTGGTGCTATGATCTGAATTCATATTTAGGAATGTTGATTTTGAAGTATCTGTTTATCATCCAGGTGGAGATATCTAATAGGCAGTTATATGCGTGGCCTTGGAGCTTGGGGAGTGGTGGAGGGGTTAGACGTATTGATTTGAGATCATGTGTAAATACAACAGGGAAATGGGTGAGTTGACTTAGGGTGATGATATAGAATGAGAAGAGAAAATGGCCATGGATAAAATGAAGAAGAGTAGTAGCATCTGTTGGTAGAAGAGAAAAAAAGGTTTGTATAGGATACAAAGAGAAGAACCAGGAGAGCAAAGCATCAAAAACTAAGAGGAGAGTTTAAAAAGTGAGGAGTGGTCAACAGGGTTGTGTGCCAGTAAATAAAAAGTCAGACACACATTGAAAAATGGCCTCTGGAGTTAGCAGTCAGGAGATCGTTGACCATTATTGCGAACAGTGTCAGGGGAATGATGAGAGAGTAGAGCCAGGGACTGTGAGTTACTGAGTGGAAAGTGAAGAAGTGAAGACAAGTGTAGCCTACTCTTGAGCAGCTTGGATTACAGGTGAAGGAGAGGTTTAAGAATGTTTATAGGCTTGGAGGTAAGATCCTATAGAAAAAGAGAAGTTTTTATAAAAGGTGGATGTAATTCATGGAGCAAGATTTGTAAGCAGGTGGAAAAACAAGGAATCAAGAGTCGAAGTAGGATAAATAAATTGTGTTATATCCATACAATGGCATATTATTTCACCATAAAAAGGAATGAAGTACTGATAGATGCTAAGGCTTGGATGAACCTCGTAAACATTATGCTGAATAAAAGAAGCTAAACACAAAAGGTCACATTTGTGTGATTCCTTTTATATAATATATCCAAAATAGGCAAAGCCATAGAGACAGAAAGCATACTGCTTAGTGGTTACCAGGATACTGGGAAAGAGTGCAGGGGGAATGGGGAATGATTACTTGATGGGAAGGGGGTGTTTTTCTGGGGTGGTGAAGAAGTTATGAAACTAGAGAGAGGTGGTGGTAGCATAATAGTGTGAATACGCTAAATGCCACTGTATTGTGCACTTTTAACATAGTTTACTGTATGTTATGTGAATTTCACCTCAACTTAAAAAAAGTCTAGATAGAGCAATTGAATTTTGAACCGAAGTTCAAATCTCCAAGACCAAAGGTACAAATAAGTGCAGATACAGGTAATTTTAAGCGAGGTACTAAAAAGTTGAGATGTACTTTAAGCTCTATGGCCTTTATTTTCTCAGAGAAGTTGGAAAATGTGGTCATCTATTCAGCGTGAGGGGGGAGGTGAGAGTTAGATGAGTTTATAGAATGTAGCCAAGTTTTAGGATGAGAGAGAAATCTTAGTGAAGTAAAAGGATTGACATTAAGATTCCCGCTCAGAATCTTCACACAGCCAAGAGTCCTCATTGTCATATCTCTTTTTTGGTGGTGGAGTGGGAGGGTGAATTTTCAAGCCTGTCTTCCGTTGACTTCATTCTTAAGGATTCTCACAGTCCTGATTTCCCGAGTATCATTATCTGTTCCTTCCAGACAAAATTCACTTTTCAACCATCATCTCCATTAATTTACAGAACTTCTTCAGATCTCAGGAAACCTATTTCAGTCACTTCCCAAGCTATCTTCCTTCAGTTCTTTAAATATTCTGTTTAAATAGTATTTCTTTCTTTCTTAAGCTTTTCTTTGTTCTTTAGTCTTTTTTATATACTTAGTATTTTATGTCATGTTTAATGTCACTGAAAATAGCCTCTAGTTCACAGGAATAACAGGGTGTGTTGTCTTGGTTGAGTTTCCTTGGCCCTGCAGCCAGTTTCCAGAGCTCTTCTAAGGGATCACAGGTAGACAAAATGTTGTAGGGAGCGGGTGATTAAGAGTGTTAATTACAAACGTTGTTGAAAATAGGGTTTACTTTTGGTCCTCCCTCCCTCCCCCTGCCCACTTAAAAAGTAACAGCTTTATTGAGATATAATTTACATACCATAAAATTCACCATTTAAAAGTGTATGATTCATGCCCCTTTCCCTATTCCATCTACCAGTTTACCTTTGGTTATTTAAATTATTTTTGGAAGGCTCGGAGGCTAAGCCCACTTAAAACTGGAATGATTTTGAAAAGAAGTCTGCCTTACCCTTCTGAATTGTTTATTTCAAGATCACTCCAAGGAGCGCAGGCTGTCTGACCTTTTAAACGATTGTGTTCTTCTAGAAATGCATCCTCCCACTTCCCTGGTTTCTTTTTATACTTTCTAGACTTTTTAGCAGAAAAAGCTAAAATGATAGGGGAAAGAGAAACTTAAAGTTTTGTGGATCTTTGTGTATGATGATTTTGTTTTACTTACAATGAGAGTCTGCTTTCAAGAAAAATCTTAATGATTATAGAAGAACCTAATGATTATAGAAATATAGAAATCTGTCTATATTCAGTTGGGGCATATTTCTCTTCATAAGTAAATGGTGATGGCATTACTTAGTTGACTTCAGATGGCTGTTATAATTTGAACGGAGAACATTGGGTGTCTACTTCAGGTTCCAATACATATGAAGAAGCAGCTGCTTACATTCAGTGCCAGTTTGAAGATCTGAACAGAAGAAAAGATACCAAGGAGATCTACACTCACTTCACCTGTGCCACGGACACCAAGAATGTACAGTTTGTTTTTGATGCTGTTACAGATGTCATCATTAAAAACAACTTAAAGGAATGTGGACTTTATTGAAGAGTGTGGATATTAATAAAAGGTAAAACTTGGACGAATTTAGTTATAGTGCTATAGTGATGTCCCTTAATTTTGTAAACTTTTTCTAATTAGTAATGTTCTTCTTTTCTAGTTATTACAGTGTGGAGTGTTGAGACCAGACTTCTTTTGCTGTCTCGTTGGGCAGCTGCAAGCATGAACGGGACCAGGGAATGGCAGCAGCATGCAGAATCTTAGCACTCTTTAGCACAATCTTCTGTATTAGGGAACTCTTAATTGACACCAGATGCTAAAGTCATACCTTGGCATTGGAACAACTGTAAAGTATGATTCAGTCATCAAGACATCATTTGGATTTCGCAATCTCAAATGTTTAGGGCAGATGTGAAGTTGAGGTGCTGCATTCCAGAACTTCAATATGTAGCTTACTCCTTTTTTTCCCTTCTTAGAAAAAACACCAGTATTTCATTTTTAAAGTTTTTTTTTCCATCAAGTGAAGAATAACTTTACTAAATTTTATTTCTTTGTTTGTGAAAGAATCTTTATTAAAACACAAACAATCTTAACTATGCACATTATGTGACCAGATCATCTTGAAAATATTCCTCTTAGTAGGAACGCTTTGTTTTTAACTCTTGGTATGGTCTGAATATAATATTTCCATAATTACTTAATTCTTTACAGTTATTGGGGCTATAATTATAGCTTTTTTGGATGAAATTTATGTTACTATACTGTTCAAAGTACCATTATGGTTCTAAAGGGTAATTACATTGGAGAGTTCTGTAATAAGATTCTAGCTCTCTCTTTTTTTAAGCTTATGGTTGAAGGATAATCTGGTTTATGCTGATTACCAAATTACTAGGTAAATGCTGATGTAGTATGATAAAGTCAACTTCTCAGATACACACACACCCGGGGGCAGCTGCCAATTAGAAACGCAAATTGCTAAATTCCAAACAGAACCAGTGACTTTGCTGCTACATATCTACTAAATTGACCACTTTGATTCCTGCTTGTTTGTCTCAGTCATAGGGAGTTCTGTAAAAGATGCCCCTTGTTTTCCATCTTCCATGGCTTTTTCTGTTGGGAAACTTCTAAAGTGTATTAACAGTGCATGCTTTTACTTTGTAAATGTGGTGCCAAATCCCTGTTTGCCGTTGTTTTTATTGTAGCAATGTTAATTGTAGTAATCCGTAGTCAGTACCTTCTTTTGCTGAAACTATTGCATTTTGGGACCTTTTTCCACTTTGTCGTGTATACAGATTTTAATCTGTTATAGTTGGCAGCAGTATTAAAATGGTGAGTAAAGAGTCCAGGTTTGTTCCTGTTTGTAACTAGTCTTTTCTGGAATATTTTCTTCTGTTTCTTTTTGCCCCTGCTGAGTGTGCTTTGGCCTTTGTCTGAGAATGGGTTTAGGTGGAAGGGTTCCCTGAAGGTCTAGTCTGTTGGTGTAATAGTATTGTTGAGTCTTGGCCTGACTGAGGGTCTTATGTCATATTCGTGTAAGTGATATGCAGTCATAATCCATTTTCCAGATTTCCGTTTTGGTTGTGTGGAGAGCTGTGTTCACCTCAGCCTGCAGGTCCTTTTGTACAATGTACAGCAGATGTCATTAAATATGAATGGTCCATTGGGGGAAGGCAAATGAAGAGAATGCATTTTGAGCATTCCAAATCAGTAGTTTGAGCAGTGCCTTTTGGGTCCAGTCTTTTGGGATTGGATTCTATTTCATCTTTTGCTGTGACCTTTCACTAGTTTTAAAAAAAAAATGCTGGTCGTCATCAAAGCTGGTTCAGAAAGCAAGCCACAGCAGTTCAGTGCCTTTATTGGTAGTTTTTTTTTCTTTCTTGTTTTCTTTGGAAAAGTATAACTATGCAGATGATATAACTATATTATTTAACAATTTTTTTTAGGGTTGGGAAACTGGGTCTAAAAGAAAATCGTCAGCTTCAACTGGTGATTGACTTATACCCCCAGTGTAAATAGGGTTGATAGTTCTTGTTCATTTTGACAATATCTTTTCCTTTTGTATTCTGTAATAAGGGTCATCTGGAAATGAGAACTGGTGGAATTTGTAGTCTTTCTATAGTCCAGGCTAATGGGATGGTGTTATTGATAACCTAAAATAACAGATAATCCAAAAAAGTTAATTTTGCTTTGAAAAATGTGTTTTCTATTTCAATTGAATATGTCTATCTTATATGTTCATTTTTTAGCCCTTATGTTAATGAAAATAGTAGTTCTCCACTTTTCTGCCTCTATACCATTTACATTTGTTCTATTTTCACATGAAGATCACCACTTATCCCACCATCCCAAATAACTTATCTAAATGCACATTTCTTGAGGACACAGGGACACAATTTAAGTCAGTGGTCTTTAAATATGCCTTAAATCAAAATCACCTGGATCTACCTGAGAGATTGACTCTTGACTGGTGGGCTGGCAATCTATAATTCGAAAAAGGTGATTCTGATCATCAGCCTTGCAAATCACTATTGTATTTTCAAATAAAAGACCTTTTCTTATAGCAGAGCCAGAATGTGGGGATGAAACATCAAATCTATTAGCCTGGAGAAAAAGGATTGATAGTTGTAATCAAAGAAACTATAAGTTGCCTTGTGTCTTTTTTGTGGAGGATGCTGGAGATTTGTGATCTATCGTGTTTCAGAATTTGGATGGCCAGGCTTTGGAGTATCCAGCAAATCAGCACATCTAAGGAAATTAAACTTTTATGAATAAAGAACAGTAAATAGACCCTACCAGGAAGGACTGCAACAATAGCTTTATTTTGTTGACAGTCACATCTTCTCCACCTGATTAAAACCTTGGGGTATAGAATTGCCATCCGTTAGGCTCTATGTAAAGAGGAAGTATTCTGCTCCTTAATGGCCTATCTTCCCTAAGCTTATAAATTCAGCTCTGAACAGATTTCACCTCCTGGCATGAAAATTCCAAGAACGTTTACAGTTATTCTTAAGTGGATCTTGAGATGACATTTTCATCTTGGACAGTTTGAATTCTAAATCTCTAGTTTTGTGTGTCATTTTATTATTATTTTCACTAATGGATTGTTATTTTTCACAAGGTGCTGCATTCTAAGAATAGATGGACCAAATTCTAAAAAACTGTTTTCTTGCCTTGTTTATTTTTTATTCTCTTATGTATTCTATTTGTGTTTTATTGTATGCACTCTTTGGAGTGTTTAAAAATAACTGCTGGTTCTTCTAATTCATTTGCCCACTTTATATTCTTACATCGTGACCACTCTTCTCTGATTTGTAGCTGTGACTTTCTTTGGACATTGCTTGCCAGGCTTGACTAGTTACTTCAGCTATTTATCCATTTGCTTAGCATAGTTCTGGAGTTTCCTGTTGTAGAGCTCCTTGCTGTACTGATGGTTACATATAAGGTAGTCTCTCATTCCAGTTGAAAACCTACCTTTGATTGATTTTTTTCCTTTTCAGATGTTCAAAAAAATCACAGTCCTCAATTATGCAAACCTAAAACAGCACTCATTCCCTTCACTCATTACTTATGAAATCTTGCATCTGTGATACTGACTTTAAGAACAACATTGTCTCAGTTTCACAATACTGCCAGGTGATTTTGTGTTCTACTTCAGGCTTGATAGTACAAATCAGAGATCCGACCTGGACCAACCACAGCTCTCCATATAGTTTTATGGCCATCCAAGCACAAGAGAAAACCAGGTTGCTTAGAGGCCCAAAATTGAAAGTGGATCTTGCCATCAACTATCAGGAAATAAAAGAAAGATTTAAGTGAAGGACCAGAGAACTAACTTCAAGGATGGTTGAGATCTTTGTTCCTTTACCTTTGTTTAGGTTTTAAACATCCCCACCCCTCCAGTGTTCTCATAACCTTTTTTGACTGACTTCTGCTGAGGAGAGCACACTTCAGAACAAATCAGGGCAGGACAGCTTTTTTCTGATACTGTGTCAGGCCTAGACCTGGCCTGCCTCAAGTCTTCTCAGGAATAAGAGATAGGGAATGTTATACAGCAGTAGATAGCTGAGGTGCAAGGTTCACATATACAGATTCCCTGGCTAAATGCTACTAAATTAAGATGTCTGTGACAGGTCCTGGGAATATGTATTTTTAAGTAAATTTCTCAGGTGGTTCTGGTGCAGCTAACCTGGGCCAACATTTGGGGCCAACTAAATAGGACCCTTAAAGTAAAGATCAACACAGATAGTTGACAGATAACGTCAAAAATCACTAGTGAACAACTTCTGAGTTATTTTTTTGCCAATAAGTAAGAAGCACCTTTTGTACCTGACTTAAAGTGCCTTTTACCAAAAAAATTACTATTGGGACTCTTTGGTCAGAGAACATTCCTACATTTTAGATAATTTAGTTTTTATACAAAATTAAGATAAAGCAAGACACTTGGAGTTTCCAAATGTTTATTTCATTTATTTCACCACATTTATTTATACAGTGAAAATTGAAAGATAACACACACCAAAGTAAAGATAAAATCCTATGACAGAGGTAACTGTATGTAATGACATGAATGTTCATTTACAGTTGGTGCATAAAGAGCAAAGCTAGCTGGCACTAAACTATAGAATGAAAGTCTTTTTGAGAGGCTGTGGAAGAGGTAGGTAAGGGGAATGATTGAGGAGTCAAATATAAAAGTCTTTGTATGCCCAGTGCTAATGCTTTCTCTTCCTGAAATCTAGTGGGAACCAACAAGCCAGCAGAAAAAAATCAGATATTTAGTAAATACACTGCTGGGATACACTGTCTCAATGTATTAGCATTTACTAAGCTGTAAGATCTTTGACAGCTGGAATATTAAATTCTATACAACCTATCTTACCTTTCTCCTATCCTCTATTACCCCCCTCATATTCCTTGGGGTTATCCAGACATTTTTGCCAAGAGCCTTGTTTATATGCAAGAGAGAGAATCCCAGTAGACATAACAAATCACAAGAAATTACCTGTTCTTTCCTACTGTTCATCCTTGCTCATGTAGGATAAATGTCCTGAGACCTTGCAGAATCTTAGGAGGTTGAGTTGTTTGGCACGCTGGGTTCCGGTCTTTTCCCTGCTTCCACCTAGCCATGAAATCTTCAGCCTTTCATCCTTCATCTGTTACTTAAAGAGGACTAAATTATTCCTTCTGGCTATGATGTTCTACAGTTCTGACCAAATAGAAATAACATATTTAAAAGTGCTTTGTAAATATTCTTTATGATCCTCAAGGTGATACTGCACTGCAAAAAAAGTAATCTAAGGCCATACCAAAAAATGTATTCAATGTAGCTGGTTGTCTTTTCTTAGTATCACTTTTCCCATATTCATTTTGGAGACCTGAAATGAAGTTCAACTATAAATTTACTCTAAAATTTGTGAAGCAGGGTGAAAAGGCCTTTGCTTTATTTTGCATTTAAATTCAGTTTTCTCTTCGTACTAGTGCTTACTTTTTCATGCTGAAAGACAGAACAATTCCCTTCTGCAATCTGCAGTATGTCTGTCTGACCTCACAGAAATGTCTTCACACTTTTACCTAGCAGGATCACCAGAGGCTCTGGCACACTTGCAGTCCCTGGCCCAACACTGAAGTCCTGCTGGAATCTGTGCTCCGGGGGCTGTGCCGGGTAGAGAGGGCAGTGGGAGGTAAGAGCTCTTCACCCTTCACCACCTTCTCCACCCAGCATGGCCGGCACACTTTGGTCTACGGCACATCTCCAAGTAGAGAGTGGGTTTTGAATGCTGTCATTTCTCACCTTGGGGATGGGGCTACCCTGATGTGGACTGTTTGGGGTACATGTAAGTGACTTTTTTATTAGAGTGGGAACTGTTACAAGTAAACATGTCTTATTTTATATTGCTTTTAAGACTGAATTTTTGTACTTCTTTTATCCATCCTTTTTATCCACAGAAACATAAAGGCACATTTCCAATTATATTGTATTTTTTCCATTTTTTATTGTGATAAAATATACATAACATAAAATTTACCATTTTTAATATTTTTAAGCATATAGTTCAGGGATATTAAGTATGTTCACATTGTTGTACAACTATCACCACCGTCCATCTCCAGAATTTTTTTCATTTTCCCAAACTGAAACTCTGTACCTAATAAACAATAACTCCCCATTCCCTTCTCCTCCCAGCCCCTGGTAGCCATCATTCTACTTTTCTGTCTTTATAAATTTGACTACTTTAGATACCTCATAAAAGTGGAATCATATAGTATTTGTCCTTTTGTGTCAGTCATGTTGTATTTTTGTTAAAAAAGATAGAAAAGCAACTGTCATCAGATTTACCTGAAATGGAACCTAATTTACATTTGGCTTACTGTCATCAGTGTCTAATCATGCAATGCAAGGGAAGTACCTTTTGGTTTTTGCCCTCTAAGGATATGAACAGGAAAGTATAGCTTCAACAACAAACTTAAAGCTATTTATATTTTTATTTTATGCTAATTTCACATTCCATTTGAAACTGATTTGTATTCCGTCTGGAAATGATATTATTAAATATCTGTGATTTAGAGATGGCGCAATTAAAAAATAACCAAGACTTTGGTTGGGAGTAAGAGGAGCTTAGGAGAATGAGAAAATTGACTTTGGCTTTATAGTGTATGGTGGGCTGTTGGTAGCATGGTGCACATAGAAAGACCACTGGCTTGGTTTCGGAAGACCTGTTTTGGAGTTCTGGTTCTGCTACTTCCTAGCAGTATGATTTTGATGAAGACTCTCCACCTCCCTGGGCCTAGTCTAATCTATAAATTGCTAGTGATGGGCATGGAATATTTTTAAGTTTCTTCCAGCTTTATCATTCTAAGAATTAAGATTGCAGTTCATGAAAATAGGGTTGAATATTTGTTTCTGACCTACCTTGTTACAAAAAAGGATTTTTGATGACTTATAAAATTCAGCAGTATAGTATAAATTTGAAGTGAAGCAACAGAAGACAAAGCAGAATGAATGTGTGGCTTAATTTTGGTTTTAAGCTTTCTAGCAGCTATTTTATGCAAAGAGAACTTTTGATGCACACAATCACAATGTCCATGGGATAAAAATATGCCAGTTGTGTAAAAGTAGCACGCTTTGTCTCTACCCCTAATGGTGTAGGCTTTGAGAACCATCTTGGGCCTGACAGACAGTTAAGCTGGGGTAAGGATTAATGTCTTTTGGGGAAGCTTATCCTGACCATTTGAGGTAAAGTCCTTTTACCTTTACTCAGAGGAGAGCCCAGTGTTGGCTAAGAGTTTCGGAAGATTATTTGACTTTGTTCTAAGGTACAGGTGAATGGATGACAGAGGCTCCAGAGTTTTATTCTATGTTGACTCGCCAGAAGAGTTTTAGCTTGAAACATTTTAAGGTGAATAACCAGATCCTAACCTCAGTAAAGCAGCTGTAGATCACATTACTTTAAGCTTTGCTATTTCCCTATCCAGCCTCCAAAATAAACATTTTGCAGAATGTTCATACAAGGTACTTTGTGTGAATTTGTTTATAAATCAGTTAAAAGTTGGACTGTCTACCAGAGAAAAAGAAAAGAACTAAAATACAACCCTGTTTTATTCTGCTAGAGATTGTTACACCAGAAGACCTGTCCCACTGGCTCTGTTTTCACACTAGTACCATAGGGCAGGTTCTGTATGAACATCACTAACCAAGGATTCTGGGCTAGCCTTTTATCTTTTGGCCCACTGCCAATTCCTGCCTAGAGGCAAAGATCAAGGAAAAGTTAATAAAAGAAGCAAACAGTCTGGTATGGCTGGGGGGAGGTGGGGCTGCTCTGTTTGAATATGGGATAAATGGGATAAATTTGAGGCCTTAATAGACAAGATCATAGCTGTAGCGAAGATTCTTAACCTGGGACTTCAGAGCTTCAAAGATAGAAGTGTATTTAGTATGTTGCTTTCCTTTGTAATTCTCTGAATTTTACTTTATGCATTTTTAAATAACCTGAGAAGAGGTCCATAGGTTTCATCAAACTGCCAGAGGGATCTATAATACGAAAAAAGACTCAGAACCACTGTATATTTAATTAAAGCAAACAGGTTAGTGATGGTTGGAGCATGCCGTTTAGAATAGTCCCTGAAGAGCTCTTGGATGCAAGAAGTCTTGCCCAGGTTTTTTCTTTGGCTTGTCTTTTAATCGGCAGTAAGCAGAGTAGTTTCCCTTATTTCTCTGGTAATTTTCCCAAGTCGGTTTCTTTTCAGGGAGTCAGAAAGACTATTAAATGAATCCAATTTTAACAGCTGCAAATTTATTCTTCAGTGTATTTCAAGCTCATATGGCTCTGTAGTATCAATATTGCTAGTAGCAGCCTAAGTGTGAATGTGTGTTTCTGGCAAGGAGCAGATTTTCATTTTAATTGACACTTTCTTTTATATACTAAATCTTGGATGCCAAGAGCTTTCCTCACTAGTAGTTGTAAATGCTAAAGCTGTTCTTGACTTCACCACCTCCTGTCAAGATAAATGCAAGCTTCATTTCCACTCAAAGGAGTCCAAAGGAATAATTTACTTGTTGGCCTGTTTGGGGAGATGTTGTTTTCAGACAGGCATCACATGGACCCAACTGCAAAGATTTTCAGTGACTAAAGCAAGATCAGCTGCCTTTTTGTTCTCCTGAAATGTGTAGCAGTTGAAATGAGAATTTTAGGATTGCTCACTTATTCTAGATTCTGTGATAGAGAAGTGGTAGCAATAAAATCATTAATGCTCCCAGCGAGAGTGTGTTGATGTCCTCAAGCTTATTCAGAAAGTGTCTCGTAGAGCTGAGAAACAGATACTTACAGAGATAAAGGAAACTCAGTCTTTTTGGTAGCTTGGGGAAGAGAGTGATAATCTGTGCTTAATAAAGATGATCATTTTTGGATTTGTGCCTTAGAAACTAACAAATCACATATTCTATCTGGTGATCCAGGTCTCTGAGCTAAGGCACATAGAGGTCTGTTAATAAAAAGGGGTGGTAGGTTTATTGAGGTTTTGTTTTTAATTGTTTTTTGCAGACTGTAGGGAAAATTAACTGTTTTGCTTGGGATAGTTCATCTAAAAGCATGGTGTTGAATTTCATAAATGGCAGCTTTTATATAGGATTTCTTTCTGTGACTCTAACCACACAGCTTTTACATGCCTTCCCTTTAGTTATGTTTGTGATCATCAGAATAACTGTGAAGTAGTAGGGAAGTTACCTTCATTTTATAGATGAGGGACTCAAGGCTCAGAGAAATGAAATATTGACATTATTATAGTAAGTAGCAGAACCAGTACTGGAACCTGGGTCTTCTGACCCCTGGCCAGTGCTCGTTAAACTGCACTAACTATCCCATTTTGAAAAGAACGTATGAGCCACAGTGGCAATCATGCATACTCCATCTCCAAGGGAGAATGAATTCGTTCTTCATGTCGTGGTATATTGACCTATAATTTTCTGCTTGAAATTACCCAGATTCCAAGCCTGTGTATAGAATGTATACTTGAGGAATGGTGAGGATTAGAAGAGTCCACAGTCCTTGAGGTTTTCTTTGATGATAATATCTGTAACTGCGTCAAATACAAATTTGACGTTCTGCGTGTCTGTAGCACAGGTCATGTGGCTGTAGATTTCTTTGACATCTTTTCTCATGTTGAGGTCAAGGAACTGACTCTTGATATAGTTCCCTGCATCCTCATAAGAGTTGTTCCCTAGTTTTCCGGAAAAATAGTGAAGAAGTGAGATAAATGAACCCTTCTTAGTTGCTCACTTACTCTTTAGGTGACTGACTTGATACTCAAAGTATTGTGTTAGCTGCCTTTGGGGGCCTATTTTTGGAGGGAAAGTCCTCACCTCTATTGCACTCCAGTGCTTCTCACTTGAGTTGAGCAAAGAAATTGAGGCGAGGGGCCGGCCCTGTGGCCGAGTGGTTAAGTTTGCGCGCTCTGCTTTGGCAGCCCAGGGTTTCTCCGGTTCAGATCCTGGGCGCAGACATGGCACCGCTCATCAAGCCATGCTGGGGTGGCGTCCCACATGCCACAACTGGAAGGACCCACAACTAAAAATACACAACTATATACTGGGGGTCTTTGGGGAGAAAAAGGAAAAATAAAATCTTTAAAAAAAAAAAAAGAAAAAAGAAATTGAGGAGAAAGATGTCTCTATGTCCCCGCCCTTGGTTTCTAGTAGGTATCATTAGAACAGTCAGTGGCTCTCCTGCATGTAGCGTCTGTTCTATTCCAGAGATATCTGCATTTAAACCTATAACTGAATGCCCAGGTTTCTCAGATCAGACATCCAAGAATCACTTGGACATCACAAAGCTCATAAGAGGAACTGAGTATCGAAGGGATAGGGGATCATCAACTCAGGAAAGCAAAGGAGTTACACTTAGTACTCCTTAAAGCCAAGTTCCTGTATGTCTCCTTGTATAGGAAATAGGGCAATCACCAGTCATTACCAAGAAAGCATTACCATTGTTTCCAGCCCTGGACACTTACCGTCATATTCTGGAAAGCAAATGCTGAGATGGACTTTCTTGATTTTTTCCTCAAAGAGGTCCTTCTTGTTGAGAAAGAGGACAATGGAAGTAGCTGCAAAGAACTTGTGGTTGCATATGCTGTTGAACAGGTGCAAGGATTCATGCATACGATTCTAGTAAGAAGAAACACCATCAGAGATAGCAGATTGGGCTTATGGGGTATCTGTCTACTTCCTGTTTTTATTCCCTGTGGAGAGGCTAGTACTCCAAATGTAAAAGGAAAGACAGGGAACAGCTTCTCTCTCTTTAGTGCAGTAGAGTAGAGCCAAGGAGATCTGGCTTCCTTCTAATCCTCTTTCTGTGATAGCTGTGTGACTTGGGGGAAGTTATTGAGCTTTTCTGAGTCTCAGTTTCCCTATCTCACAGGGCTATTATGAAAGTTAAATGAGATCATGTATGTATAGTGTCCTTGATAGTGGCTGGCATATAGTTGTACAGTAAATGTTATGCATATCTTTGGCAGCCAGGGCAGAACTAAGGACTTTGACATCTGTAAGTGCCGCTGATACAGGGTTGAAACTGGGCCCAAGAAAGCATGTGCCCATTTGCATCTCCAGGATGATTTGATAGGCTTCTGTTACAGACTCCCAGATCTCAGTTTTGGCAGGAATGTAATAGGGATTCTTTGGCCCCATGGCGAGGGCTAGAGAATTTCCCAATGCCACATCACAAGCACTTCTGCTATATTTCCTTCTCTGATTGCCACTTGGAGCGAGTGAGAAGAGGTGCTATATAACTGCAGGGTCCAGAGGTTGCCCAGTGCCCCAGAGCAGCCTGTTTTTAGGGAGCAGGCCTTTTAGGGTCTCAAAGTATGCTATTAGCTGACTAGGGCTCAATTTTTTCATCTAATAAAGAAAGAAAACAAATCTAATTTGTAGCCTTTTCTCATTGCTAATACTCCTGGAAAACCCTTTAAGACCTTGTAGACTTCAGGGTTAAAGATATAAGAGATCTTAGAAAATGAATGTCCCTGTGAGACATTTTGGCTAGAAGATACTTAGAGTTACTCTAATGTGAACTTGAATTACTAAGGAGAAGGGAGAAGAACTGGAGCAAGGGACAGGAGGATAGGAGCTTCATCTTCTATCAGTAAGCTCTGGGTCTCCATTTATGGAGCAGTTGCTTCTGTGAAATTAGCATTTTCCATCCCTTTGACATCCTCTTTCTCAAACTCAGAAGGTAACTGGCTGGGCTGACACTTGTCCCACAGAACTCCTGTCTTGTAAAACTACAAGCTCAAGAGAGTCACCCTCAGGTAGTCCTCCAGCTGCCAATTTAAATGGCATGTGAGAAACCTGGTTTACTAGTCTCTCTCCATAGTTCTTTTGACACTCAGTACATATTTAGGCTTCCAAGTTAGGTTAATAGTTCAACCCCTCTACCGTGTTGCATAAAGATACACATCATATGCTTTTTCTGCTTTATCATTTTCATCTCCTATCCTTTACTTCCATAGGCAGCCTGGGAGAGTACTCAGTATAACTCCTTTGCTGAGTTGATGATCCCTTGTCATTTTAATACTCAGTTCCTTTTATGAGCTTTGTGATATCCAAGTGATACTAAGCTCACTCTCAGTAAATCTGGAGCTTTAAAGTGCTAAACCTAGAAGCTGCAGAAGAGGTTTTTCTAGAATTATTTGCCTGAGACTGATCTGCTAGAGGACTGCTAGACTGTCTGTGTTAGCTGAAAACACCCAAGTTGAGGCACTGGAGTGAGACAAAGCCTAGAGGAAGGGTCATGGGGGAACTGTCTATCAAAGCTGCTTGGTGCAAAGGCCACTCACCACTTCGTCATCTTCCACCAGCACCATATCATAGGCACTGAGGGCTGCACAGAAAATGATGCAAGTGACCCCCTCAAAGCAGTGGATCCACTTCTTTCTCTCTGATCTCTGCCCTCCCACATCAAACATCCTGAGGAAAGAAAGAGCTGTTCTCATAGGTATGCCTGGCTTATGACCCACGTGCACTTAGTGTTTACCCATTTTGGGCCAGTTAGCAGTAAGATGGGAAGTGGGGAGGAAAAGGGGAGAAGTACAACAGTAATTCAGATTGAGCTTTAGTGGGGGCCAAGAAGCATCCCCATGCCCTCTTTTAGTATCTGAGCTGCCCCCAGGCAACCATGTGTGTATCTGTGGTGCCCCCAAGGGATCTATGTACTCACCTGAAGTTCAAGTCTTTGACAGAAAACTTGGTCTCAATGATGCCTGTGGTTTTGACTCTGGATCGTAGCACATCTTGCTCATTAGGGAGGTAGTCAGGGGCTGTAATTCGGTCTAATTGGTTCAGGTAGCTAGAAAAATAATTGCCATTGATGACAAATTTCCCACAGCCAAGG
The DNA here is from genome assembly GCF_041296265.1 of Equus caballus. NCBI lineage: Eukaryota > Metazoa > Chordata > Mammalia > Perissodactyla > Equidae > Equus > Equus caballus. Next base: position 63,891,124 of record NC_091688.1, on the reverse strand, counting down.
CCAAGAAAAGTCAATGTTCTTACCCCAAAATCATACAGCTAACTTGGTGGTAGAACCAGGACTAGAATGCATATTGTTAAATCTGGAATTCTTTCCTTCAAACCTTCTTATGTCCTTACAAAAGGAACTGTGGGATGGGCTGAGGGACTAGCCCATTTTAGGCAGGGGTTCTGCCCCTTTTAAGTCAAGTCAGATAACTTTTCCTTGTGTTTAACCTGACTACAGGTTTTCTAAACCCTTGAGTATGATTTGGTGATTTAAATGGGTGCCAGAATTTCCAACAAGAAGCAGGAGTAGATTAAAAGAGACTTTAGAGACATATGAGACATTAATCAGTACAATGCATGGACCTTGTTTATATTCCTGAGTCAAGGTGGAAAAACATCTGAGGTAATTGGGGAAAGTTGATGAACACTGACGTGGATATTTGATGACTTTAAGGAATTAGTAAATATTTAGGTGTGATGATTATGTTATGTTGTGATTTCTTTTTTTTAAAGTCATATTTTAGAGATACATAATGAAACTTTTAGGACAAAATGATATGATATCTGGGATTTACTTCAAAAGAATCCAGTAGGGAATGGAGGTAAAATGAAACAAGAGTGGCCATGAGTTGATAATAGTTGAAGCCAGGTGATTCATTCTATTATTCTACTTTTGTATATGTTTGACAGTTACCATAAAAAAGTGAAAAAAAAAAAAGGAAGGCAGATGTGAAGTGAGATGACTGAGAGGGAAGAAAAATTAACACAAGTGCCTCCTGTATGCCAGGCATTTTCACATTTAAATTCTCATACAACCTCATAAGCCTTCAGGTTTCATATCCCATTTTAAAGATGAAGGAAAATTCAGAAGAGTTAAATAACTTGCCCAGGGTCAAGAGGCATTTGTGATATATTGTAAAAAACATTCAACTTTGTGGTCAAATAGACCTGGATTCACATCTAGCCTCTGCCATTTATCTATGTGACTTTGGGTGAATTAATTAACTTCTCTGAACCTCAGTTTTTCATTTATAAATGGGACTAATAAAAAGTGACTACCTACCTTGAAAGCTTATTGTGCAGATTAAATGCGATGGTGTACGTAATGCACCCAGCAGTGCTTGGGCCTTAGTGAGTGAGTGTGTGCTCCCGGGATAGTAAATGATAACCTTATTACAAGATTAGGTGACAGAACAGGGGTTAAACCCAGGTCTGTTTGACTCCAAAGTTCATGCCCGTTTGTGATACCATGCTGTTTGAGATAGGACTGATAAACTCTGTGTATCTTATCTTTTTGGAATCAGCTTTGCAATGTTGGTTCTCTCTAACCCCTGACCAACTTCCTTTGGTTTGCCCTAGCAGTTTCTGTGTCCTGTGCCTTCCACCCTGACATAAGATGCTGTGTGAAGGAGACTTTCATTTCTGGTTAGTGGTCTAAGTAGTGTCTGGGTTACCAGGAGAAAATGCAGCCCTGAAGGGCCATCATGAATCACAAGCCTCATGGGAGAGTGTGTGGCAGAACTGCAGGGCTCTCAGTGTTCATGGTTCTGAAAGGAGAGGCTATGTGTGTGACATAATTAAGAGGACAGGGGCTGAGGGCTGCTAAACAGAGCACCTCTCTTGAATTTTGGGTCTTCAGCTTTGCAGGCTGTGGTGAGCCAGTGTAAAGCGATGGAGTGGTGGGAACTGTGGCAAATGTCCCTATGTAAAGGCGTTAAATTCAAAGCATAGTAAAACACTGCGCAAGCCTAACAAAACAGCTCTACAGGCTGAATTCAGTCATTGGGTCTCCAGCTTTCAGTGCCTGAAATTTTAGGCTGGATGTGATTTCTCTTAGAAGGTTGCTTATGCCTCATCCCACCCCTTTGCCAGTCAGTCTTACTAAGATGCCGAGTCATTGAGCTGGTACTCTGCAGCTCTGTCGAAGCAGGCTTGCACCCCACCATCCTTCCACAACTTCCTGATGACCTCCACCAGCTCAGGAGGCATGGTGCCCTCCTCAATGGAGTCAGCCAGGTTGTTGAGCTGTCGCCCATCATCCTGTAAGGAAGAAACCTGGCTGAGAACTACACAGGAGTAATGACTTTCCAGGAGCTTCTGGGAACACTACTGAAAGGCAAGCTTTTTGCATTGCTCCCAAAGCCTAAGGTGGAGACTGTCCAGTGAAGGGTCTGTCTAAGGAAACATACTGATGAATTTCTGAGTGTGCTTCTGTGATGTAAGGGTGGCAATATATACAGTCCTGTGATGCCTAGCAGATAGCAGAGGTCCCAGGCACTTCCTTTGTGGTGTTTCCATCTTCCTTCCTTAGTCCAAAAGTTTACTGCCTCAAAATTGGGTCCTCTGCTGCAGGGAGATTAGAAGTTTAAAGACCAGACTGACCATAGACTAGACAGGAACCCATCACCTTTGTTCTTTCAATGATTCAAATCTAGGAAAAGGCCAGTACTGGAACTAGGGATTTAGCTTATGAAAGTTCCATGGCCAGGGCAAGGAGCCCAATGGGAGCAATTGAAATGGTAAAATAAGACAAAAAGGCAGAGGAAGCTGAGAGCAGATTTCTGTAAACATTTATTATAAAAGTAGGAATTGCATACTTCTCGAGAACTGAATTAAGAAGAGTTGAAGCTCAGTAGGTGGGATTTTGGTTACACAAAACTTTTTCTAACCCATGTTTCCTCATAGCTTGTTGGCCTCTGGTCTGTTTCTTCTCATTAGCCTTTCCTTCCACCGTTAACCACATACAGTTAACCACATACCGCACAGCTTGGTTCAGCATAGTCAATGCCCAGTGTGGACATGGCCCGGATGATAGCCAGGATAGACTGCAGCACATTCCCATAGATGATGGCCTTGTACTCCAGGCATTCTTCTGGCGAATAGCCATCTTGATGAATGATCCTGCAGGAGTAGACATCCGGCCCTTAGTTGGACCTGGGTAACCAGATCTAAGGGATTGGGAATTTGGGAGGATTTAAAGGGTCATAAGAACTTGGTCTCTCTATTCCTGCTGTTGTTCCAAAGTGGAGAGTGAGGGGCAAGGGGCATGCAGATGAAGGGCATTGGGAATCAGGTCCTTTATAGCCTTTATATCTGGGTTCCTTAAGGCTAACGAGCCCTTCATTCTCCGTGCCTCCACTTGCTCTACTGACCTCTTCACCCTACCTCAGTCCTTTGGGGTTTTGTTCCTACTCACTTCATCTGTTTGACGATAGTGCTCTTTCCTGACTCCCCAGCACCTGCAGGGAGAAATGCTTATGCTTCAGATTTCCACCAGTTCTCCCCAACCCTCCAGTAGATGGCCTGTGAGAAGACCAAGCCACTGCTTTCTTGGGAACCTTGTTAAGGGAGAACACGTAGGGTGATTGCTGTCCTTAGTTTCTGCCAACCTTGAGCTCCGGCTATTCAATCTGAATTTAGAGCAGAGTTTCTCAGCCTCTGCACTGTTGACATTTTGGGTTGGATGATTCTTTTTTGTGGGGGGCTGTCCTATGCATTATAGGGTGTCAATAGCACTCTACTCTTCTGGTTGTGACAACCAAAAATGTCTCCAGACATTTCTTTCTTTTTTTTTTTTTTAGGAAGATTAACCCTGAGCTAACTACTGCCAATCTTCCTCTTTTTGCTGAAGAAGACTGGCCCTGAGCTAACATCCATGCCCATCTTCCTCTATTTTATACGTAGGACACCTACCACAGCATGGCTTTTTGCCAAGCTGTGTCATGTCCGTACCTGGGATCCGAACCCGCGAACCCCGGGCTGCTGAGAAGCGGAACTGCGAACTTAACCACTGCATCACTGCGCCGGCCCCTCCAGACATTTCTAAATGTGCTGTGTCTGTGCGTGTGTGTGCATGCGTATTCGCATGCACACACACGTGCAAAACCTCTTTGGGAACCACTGATAGATTCAGGGGAATTTCTTTGACATATTTTTCCTCTCTGCCCACTTTTACTCAGGAGAGTGATCTTGGGGCAGGACTGGGGAGAGCTGGATTACTTCACTGAAAACACTGTTTTTTCACCATCTTGCTGTTTCCTATATTGACTAGAATGTTCTGATATCCTCATGCACACTCTGCTCTCCCGCCCTCAAAAACCCACATACCCTTCAACCCTCTCCCCCAGTCTGTACTACCCCTGATGCCTTAACGCCGTCCCACTTAGCCTATGCTTGCTCCCTCTAAGCTGCTTATCCTGAATGTAGAAGAAAGCTGCTTAGGCTTAAAAGATCTCTCTGTGGCTTTGCCCTCTCCCTTTCCCCTTCTGTAACAGCCTCCTGGGCTTCTTGGAGTCTAGGTCTGGCTTACAGAAGTGTGTTCCTTTAGTGTGTCCTTTGGGCCAAGCCACAGATCAGCTGGGGAAAAGGAGGTGCCTTAGCCTGGAGCTCCAGTTCCCAGGCTCCACATGGGCTTGGAAACGGCCCAGCCAGCCAGTCATCTGCTACACAGACCCCACCTGCTCCAGCTAGCCCACCTCTGTACTACTTTTGGGTTTTTTCCTAAGCCAGGTGTCCCAAACTCTTTATTGTCTTGGTTCTATTTACAGCCATAATCAATTTCTCTGCCTGCCTGACTGAGGTGCTTTTCTGTTTTCAGCACAGACCTGTGATCTGCTTAGGAGCGCATCAAGTTGATGAACCTCCCATCTGGCAGGGCTTTAGAGGCAACTGCTGAATAGAAAGCTAGGAAAGGACTTTTGTAGATAAAGACTCCATTCCAACCCCCTCAGGGCTTCCTACATCTAAAATTTTTCCTGAAAGCAAGGAGAAGGAACCAGTATACTTGGGAAGAACCAATCGACCTATTCCTGGGACTACATGGCACTGATTATATGGTAGGACTTCTGAGTTCACTGTCCTCTTCTGAGTCCTTGACTCAGAGTTCTCCGACTGCAGATTAGGTAAATGTCTGCAAGCTCAGCATTCACAGTATGTGCAAGCTGTGAGATGTTAGATTTGGCTAGATCTGGAGATGGGTGGGTCCATCCTGGCCTTTGCACTATTCCTGGTTAAGGAAGAGCAGAACAATTCCAGAGTAGCTTTGGCATTCTGCATCTCGATGAGGTGGCTGTGCTCTGCCCTAGAGCTCCTGGTCCTTTAGCCTGAGACTAGATGGGGAGAGGAAAAGTCACCTGCCATTCCCCCTTCCCCATGGGGTAGGCTAGAACCCACCTACCATCCAGGATAAGCAGGAAGGAGCAGTACCCTCTCCTTCTCTGTCTCATCTCGCTCACCCAGCAATAGCAGCTTGACGGTCTTGGCTTCCTTGTCAGCATCCTCCTGCAGCTTCTTTTCTAGCTCCTTGGACCTCTTGGCCAGTTCTTTGTCCTCAGCACTGGCTCCACTCCCCATCTTTCTGCCGTCTCCTTCTCAGCTGCTTCTTCCAGCCCTTAAGATTCTTCTGTAGGTTTTCCTATCTGTGAGATGGAAGATAAGGAAAAAGTAAATTGGGATTGAGTATCAGTTTCTTAGTCCTCCTAAAAAGCTAGTCTATAGGAGGCTGGGTGAGGGAGCACGCTAGGTTCTTGTACCCTGCTTGTCTTGGCTGTGACTCCCTACCCCAGCTGGAGACCTACTTAGTCTAGGGATTGTAACCTTTATATCTAGCAATGTGATGGGTCAAGCCAATTAAGAGCTCAGTATGACAAAGGGTAAAGACTCAAGTGTTTCTGTAACTAGGGGAATGATCTGTGTAACTAGGGATTCTCATACAGGAGGATAGGATGAGGGTACTGGAGCTCTCTGGAATAAGATAATCTCTGCCTCATCCTTTTGAGGGGCGATCCCTTAAAAGTCTCTTCCTTCCTTGAATTCACTTGCAATTTAGAGCTAGAGATTAGAGGCACAAATGTAGGAAGATCTCCCCACGCTGAAATTCCAGATTATAGAATCTTAGATTCAAGGGCTTCAAGGCATCAAACACACTGTATCTTAGCAGGCTGCTCCTGGCAAGCAATTTTTTGGGGGTGGTGCCCTTTCTTGGGAAGATTAGTAATCTTTCCTTCAGTTCCTCCAGTGGCCACTGCACCAGGAAGCTACTAGCATTGTTCCTTTATGTTGGCTCATCTCTGTGCATCCTTCTGTTATTAGCATTGTCACTTCATACTGTACTTTGTTTTACAAATGGGTTTCCCCCAGACTGAATTCCTCCCCCTGGAATCTGATTCTGATCTTGAATTTGATTCATCTTCTAATAACTCAGACCTTGTGGTTTATTAGTAGATCCTCAAGGTTTAGTGAATGGATGAGGGAAGAAAGAAGGGTATGTGAGAGAAGGGGGCTGCTTCCCCTCGACCCACTAAAGCCACCTGAGGCCCAATTTCACTTGGTGAGTGAAGTTTGCTGGAATTTAGTGTAGGAGTTGTGCTGTCTCAGGTAACAGACTGCTTCCTTGGGAAACTGGCCTCTGGTCTCTGGCTTCTAAAAGGTTAGGGCAGCCCTCCCTCTGGCCCTCATCCCACTGCCCTCCTGGGGAGAAATGAGAGTGCAGTCTAGCAACTGCCTTACAGACATGCTCGTATTTCTCTATGCCAGTTATTTCAATTTAGTTAAATGGGTCTCTGGTGGAGCCTCCTCAGAAGGGGATGCTTTAGAACTTTGCTACCCAAAATGTGGTGCAAGGCCCAGCACGGATCACCTGGGAGCTTGTTAGAAATACAGAATCTCGAGCCTTAACCTGGACCTTCTGATATAGAACCTGCATTTTAACAGGACTGCAGGTAACTCTAAGGTCATTAAACATTGGGAAGCACTGCCCTGGGGAGTACTAGGGAACTGTTTTTCCTCACACTTGTCTAATCGTAAGAATCATCTGGGATGCTTGCTTCTGTATTACATCAAGTCTTAGATGCCACTGATGGGACGATCACTCTGATTTCAAAGATGTTAAAATATATATGTTTTTAAAAGAATGTGTTTTCAAATCAGTAAGTTATGGTAATAGTGCTAATTCCAGAGCCTGAGACACTGTATTTTAAATTAATATATGTGATTATCATCATCTGGCAAGTTTGAAAAACCCTGATCTAGAACAGTGGTTCTCAACTTCTGGTGTACATTGGAATTTACCTAGAGAGCTTTTAAAAAATATTGATTTAATTGGCCTACTGCAGTCTAGGCAGGAAGAGTTTTAAATTTCCCCAGGTGATTCTAATGTGCAGGCAAGGTAGAGAACCACTGAGCTCAAAGGATTTAACTTGCTCTTTCCTTTTAGAGTGGAAGTGTGCAGCAGTGGCCAGCTGGACTGAGAAAGTGGGAGGTAAAACCTACGTCTCCCACCTACCAGGTACCCTGAGCCGTTGCTGATCATCTTCCTCCTTCCCACCACCTTTCAGTTGCATATCTGGGTATCTGGCTGAGAAGCCTGGGGCCTGGAGCCCAGAGTCTCAGGGTTGATGGAGAAATGGGCAGCCAACAAGGGGCCTTCCATGGTGATCATGTTTTCCCAGTGAAAAAGTGGCAAGTGCCTATTGACTTAAGGGAAAATAGGAGAGTATCTTTGAAATTGTGACTGTCTTGAAATCTTAGCTATAAGGTTTCAATAATTATACCTCACCAGCCCTGCCCTAGCCTACACACAATATTGGTAAGTTACACTAGGCCAGAGCTGTGCTGAAGCCTGCACCATTCAGAGCAAGGGACTGCCAGGAACTGTGCTAGTCAGTTGATGTGGCTCATATCAGTTAATTCTCACGCTAACTTCAAGGTAAGTACTCTTGTCCCCAGTTTACAGACCAGATAACTGAGACTTGAGGGTTAAGCGACTTGTTCAAGATCAGATAGCTTAGTTAGACAAACCAGGTGATCTTTCCTTTCACTACCCCCACAGAAGTAGCCAGTGAGAGGACACTTGGGCAAAAAAGATAGGCAAGTGCCTGAGCTCCCTAACGGCAGCACTTGCATTGTCAGAGGAACCACTCACTTGTTTCACACGTGGGGAAAACGTTTGTGCTGCTTCCTTTTTCAGCTGCCACCTCCGCAAGCTTCTGTGCTGCATCTGCTTGTTTCCTAGCTTGCTGGGCTCCCCATTCCCACTACTAAGCTGAGTAAGGGAACTCCTGGCCCTTGCCTGGTCTCTGATTGCTCAGACCCACCGCTATGCATGGACCATTCTGATGCCAGCGACCTCCTGCCTCCTGTTGTCAACTCTTGTGCCTTTCCTGTAACTGTTCTACTTATTATCACATTTGACTTCAGTGTCCTGGTGTAGTAGATAAAGCATATAGGCGCTATTCCCATTTTAGAGGTGAATGAACAGAAAGGCAATCCTCATATTAATAAACAAGTTAGTATCAGAATCAGCTAGAGCACAGGTGTCCTAGTTCACAGCCCTTATAACCAAGTCATATTGAGTGAAAAAAAAATCACCATTTCCCAATGAATTTGGTCCTGTTTCCTGAGTTAAGGAGATATCTCAGGATCTGTCTTACACCCAGTGGTAGGGATTGTGGGTAAAGCCTTATTGCAGCTGGAGTGAGGGGGACATGAAGAATGAGGAACTACCTTCAGGACCTTCCAGGCCAAAGGAAGAGGTGGGATAAATTCACAAAGAAACAGTTTAATTCAAGAACACTGTGCTAGTGCTGGAGAATTCAGAGCTGTTTAAAACCTAGCCTTGGGGCCGGCCCAGTAGCCTAGGGGTTAAGTTCATGCTCAGCTTCAGGGGCCCGGGGTTTGCCATGGACCTATGCACTGCTTATGAAGCCACGCTGTGGCAGGCATCCCACATATAAAATAGAGGAAGATGGGCACAGATGTTAGCTCAGGGCTAATCTTCCAAAAAAAAGTAAATAAAATAAAACCTAGCCTCCAGCCCTGCTAGGAAAGACAATTATACACACATCTAACTGTCAGACTGATAAACTATAGTAGAAGAGAGGAGGGAGCAATTGTAAAATGAACAGACTTTCATCAGAGAAGCAGAACAACAAGAGAAATGGAGGATAGGCATTTTGGGGAGAGGAAAGAGCATGAGAAACGGCTTGGAGGCATGAGGACAGTGTGCTCACAGAAGGCTGGGACTACAGTGAAAGGTGTGCATGGAGGAGAAGGCTGGGAGATGAGGACAGGAAAGAAAAATTGGGACTGGCCAGCAAAAGATCTTGAATCATAAAGGATTTAGCTAAAACCCATTGAAGACTTATAAATAAGTACAGATGGATACAGCTGCACGGTGCTATAAACGATGCTAGGTGACTGGGGGTACAGGGGGCTGGCTGCTGGGACAAGCTGAGCAAGGATCTTTTGGAGGCTGTGGGTGTGTTCTCCCTCAAGTGCTATCTGCAGAAAGTCGTCTGGCCTAGAGGCTGACATCTCAAGCAAGCTGCAGGCCTGAAGCGAAGAGAAGCAGTTCTTCAGAGACTTGAGTGCATCATCAGTGGGGGCCTGGGGTTCAGGGAGGGCCGTCTAAGGAACCATCTGGCTAGTAGGCTAGGAGGGGAGGAAGCTATGTTTAGAGCTAGGGAAGATCCCAGAGGCTCAAAGACGACATTAAGCCCTTAACATGAAAAAAGCCATAGGGAATGACTCACTCCTTCATTTCCCAGACTCTGTTCTGCAGAGACAATGAAGCCCCGCTGAGATTCTTGCTGGTGTGTAGGTGAGGAGATTGATGCTTGGCTGTAACTGGGCCAGACTTCCTAGCAGGGACAGCATACCAAAGGGCCTGCAAATAGCAGAGGGTTACAGGGTGAAGGGTGTGTTGCAGATGGGACTATGGGACTTGGCAGGAGTATGAAGGGACTAGTGAACTGGTTTGCCTGGGTAGGGTGGAGGGCAGGATTGCCACCTATGGGCTGGCTAGGTAGGTCTGGATTGAGGGGGAATCCTAAAGAGACCTGGCCCAATGCAAGATACTACCCCTTAAAACTATGTCAAAATTTGCATTTTATCAGAATATAGGTGATATTCTACATGGTTACCTGGTACATGTTTTTTAATTTTGAGATTTATTTTATCATTCATTGTTGAGAGCCCAACGGCCTCAAAATTCTGAAGGGCTCCAAGACCAATGTAGTCTGGGGTTAAGACCCAGAAGAGTCTGTTAGGGGTGGGGTGTGAAGGCGATTACAGATTTTTACAGGCTTTTTTTGTTTTCCATTCCCTTGATTATAAAAGTAATGGATATGCATTGTAGATCACTTTTTAAATGCAGATAAGTATAAAGAAGAAAATAAATATAACCCATAATTCCACCACTCACAGAAATCACTTTTAAACTTTTTGGTGTGTTTATTTCAATGCATATATGTCACATAATTAGGGCCATAATGTATGTACAGATTTCTGCATCCATTTTTTCTCCTAACTTTACATTGTAAACATTTCCACCTCATTAAGAGATTCTCCAAGAACAATTTTTAATAGCTGTATTTCATTGTATGCGTCTGACATAATTTAAACATTTCCCCTATTGGACCTTTAAGTTTCCAACCTTTCTGTGTGATAAACATTGCAGTGATGGACAAATTTGTGCATATTTTTCTGTCAGCTCTTTTTATTTATTTTTTTGAGGAAGATTAGCCCTTAGCTAACTCTGCCAGTCCTCCTCTTTTTTGCTGAGAAAGCCTGGCCCTGAGCTAACATCTGTGCCCATCTTCCTCTACTTTATATGTGGGACGCTTACCACAGCATGGCTTGCCAAGCGGTGCCATGTCCGCACCCGGGATCTGAACCGGCGAAGCCCTGGGCTGCCAAAGCGGAACGTGCGAACTTAACCACTGCACCACCGGGCTGGCCCCTGTCAGCTCTTTTTAGAAGAACAATTTCCTGCAAGTGGAATTACTGGGTCAAATAATATGAACCTTTTAAAGATTCTTGATTATATATTATCAAATGACTTTCAGAAAGATTATATCAATGTTTATGCCCGCCAGTAGTATGTGTGTGTGTCCCACCTCACTAACTACACCCTTGCCTATATTAGGATTTTTTCCCCTTAGTCGTTGCTAATTTGATGGGCAAACGTGGTATCTCCTTGTTCTCTTTTCAGTCTCTGATGCTTTGTGAGGTGAACTTTTCCCCCACGGTTATGGAGGCCATGGTTTTTGAGTTTGTCCAGGGTGAGGAGCAGTAGGCAGGGATCAATGGAGGTGGCACCAGGTGCAGGTAGAGAATAGGGTTCAGGGTCCAGAATCGAGCCTGCGGAGGGCAGAGTTTGGGAAGGAATTTGACTATGGGGGTGGTGAGAACTAGACAAACAGCATTAGTACAACTGGGTGTGGGGGACAAAGGGCTCCCACAAGGTGGGGAGATAGGAAAAAAGACTAATTGCTGCTAATAATTATGTTCAGTGAAGTCTTAGGGACTTTCCCCCACAAGTTCTCTTTAGGTGGGATTCTCTGCCACTTGGGAGTGAGGGTGCTGGTTGGCTGAGGTGTCTGCAGTCCCCAAAACACCCCAACTCCAGTTCTTTACAGGCTGCAAGGTGAATCAACCTGTGACCCTGTCAATAGGGAACCAAGGCCAAGGACATAGCAATGATAATACATGAACATTAACTGAGCAGTAACTACAGGCCAGGCACTGTTCTAAGCCCTCATCTTAGTTCGTCTATCCTAACAACCACCACATAAAGCAGGGTCTCTGACACTCATTTTACAGAAGAAAGAGAAGCACAGAGAAGTTCAGTAACTTTCCCAGCATCAGTCAGGAAGTAGGTGGAGGAGTCTGGAATTGAACCCAGGCATTCTAGCTACAGAGGCTAAGCTTTTAACCAACAAAAATAGAAATAAATGTGGGAAAGGGAATTGCAGGGCACACCCAGCCTACCCACGCCTGCCAGAAGCAAACGGACGACTGAGAGTGAGAATGCCGGGGTGGACTTCGGCTAAAAGGGAATCCTAGGACAGTAATAATAGCGATGTTTTACTAGGCGCTGACTTTGTGACAGGCACCGTGCAAAACTGCGTAACGTTTAATCCTCACAACCGCTCCTTTGAGTGAGGCACGCGATTGCCCCATCGCATTTCCCTGAGGAAGAAGCTGACGTGCAAAACTTGCCCAAGACTCGGCCCGGCCGGCCGCGGAGGGGCGGCTGCCCTGGCGGCTCCGGGAAGAAGGGAAGTGGCGGGGGCGGGGCCGGCGGCCGGGGCGGGGCCTCGGGTTTGGCTGGGCCGAAGGCCGCGGAGACGCGCGGAGACGCGCGGCTTCGCCGGTGAGGTGTGGATGGGGTCGCACCTGTTGCCGGACTGCCCCACAGCCCAGCGACAAGAGTCCGGCCCCGAGTATCCAGAGAGGGTGGAGAGACGCCCAGACGAGCTCCGGCTCCCGCTCTCTGGGGAGCACGTGGCCGGCCCGCCTCTCGAGTGCCGGGCTGGGGGTCGGGACTGCGGGGTCTCCAAGGCCAGGGCAGCGGCCTGGGTAGGCTGGGGGCCGCCTCCCTCCAGCCGGCACTTTTGAAAGACTGCCTTACTTCCCCCATCTCAGGGTCAGGGCCGGGGCCCTTGGAGCGACTCGGCCGGGGTCTGGGCCGCAGCCCTCCTGTCCTCCGTCGGGACCCCGGCTTCCCGGCTGTGCATACCCTGGCTGGCAGCCTCGCCGGTGCCCCTCGGGGAGCAGGCATAATGGCCTCAGGTGAGTGTGTTGCGTGCGTTGGGGGAGGGTCTCTGGGACAGACAAGTGCAGTGGCCAGGGTGACAAGAGGATGGGGGTCTCAGCATAGCCAGCAGACCTAGGGAAGGCGGCCAGCTCCTTCTGGGGAGGACCTGGGAGAGCAGAGCCTGAGTGTGGAAAGACCGAGGGAAACGTCAGAAGACGCTGGGGTCGCTTTCCCAGACTCCCGGAGAAGCCCCTGCCTCCTGGCCTCCCCCCTTCCTAGAAGGTAGCTTCTGCCGGACAGTGGAATTTTCCCAAGACAGGCTCCTCCCTCCTGGGCTGGGATTCTCTGTTCTACCCCATCCTCCCAGACCTGGGCTACGCCTGGGGCTGGGGGTCAGATAGAGAAGAAAAAAAGAGGGCTCTGCCCCAGAGGGGCTGGGGTTTTACGGAGCACGCCTGCCCTGAGAGGCATGTGTTCTGAGCGTGGGGAAGCTCGTGCTGCATTTCCCTTTCTTATTATTTTTTTCTCCCAGGCTGGCTGGACCAGCTAGCCTGGACTTTGACTCCCTTGACCCGGAGCCCTGGTAAGGGGCGAGGGCACTGGAGAGGGTTAATGGAGTGCCGGGGGCTGGCCCTTCCCCATCTTGTTTTCTCACCTCCACTCCAGGGCCCTGGCCCAGCTACCATCAGTCATACTCCAGGGACCGAGGAAGGGATGGGAGGGATAAGGGGTGGATATGGAGGCCCCCCTCCTCCAGGTTGCCTAGACAACCTCAGAAATCGTGGCCCGGGCCTCTTCCGCCTGCGGGGCCTCTGCTTCCTGCATCAGTCACTCCCGCTGGGGGCGGGGCGGAGGAAGGGGTTGGATGTGGCAGAGCCAGGCCCGGCTGCTGCGGCTCAGACTCCCCCCGCCGTCTCCGCGGCCCGAGCCATGGCATCCTATCCATCCGGCCCCGGCAAACCCAAGGCCAAATATCCCTTTAAGAAGCGTGCCAGCCTGCAGGCCGCCTCTGCAGTACCAGGTGAGTGTGTGCCTCCTGGCCTCCGGCTCTGGCTCTGCCCCATCACCTCTCGCCCAGGCCACTGGTCCCCTCAGGGGTGGGAGTGGAGGCGCCCTTTTCCTGCACCCTCTCTGCAGTGGGGCCCCTCATCCTCGGTCCCTGGGACAGCTGACTTGGGAGGTGGTGGGGTGGAGGGTGACAGATTTTTTTGTTGGGAATGTTGTCCTCTAACGAGGATGGGCGTGGGTGTACCAAGAGGTGTGTTTGCACACGTGTCAGTGTGTGGATGTGCTAAGACTGTTTGCATGTGGAGTGTGTGTGAATGGAGTGGGGGATGTGTGGGACTGACTGGTTTGCGGACTGGACAGGCAAATTGCTGACAGCTGTGCCTTTACCAGGCAGGCTTAGGCTGTCCTCCTGCAGTGAGTTCCTTTTTCTAGAACCCCAAATCACGAACCCTCTCACTGTGGGGGAGAGGTGGAGATGCCTGACATTAGGGCACTCATGGCTGCCAGCATCCCAGGGTTGGAGTTCAGCTGTATCTATCGTTTGCTATTTTGCTCCCTCCTGGTCTGTCTTGTGAGCTTCCTCAGAATTATGAGGTGTCCTTGGGATGGAGCGTGCTAGGGCTCAGGCTGGGGCTACTGTGTGCCCCTGTACCCTTTGGTTCGGCTCCCAATCTGGTCGGCATCTCTGCACCATTTGAAGCAGGCAGCGTGGTGCGGCTGTGCCATCTCCCTGAGGGCTCCAGCTGCCTGGGTCTGTGCTTGTTGAGGGATATCTACCTGCCATCTGCTGCCCCCAGGCCTTGTGGCTAAGGAAAGACCATCCCCACTTTGGTGACTGGGTCAAGCTGGTCCTCACCGCTCGCCCTGCCCAGCCCCAGTAGCTGTTTATACCTATAGCTTGATCACCTCCTGTATTTTCTGATGCTGTTGAAGATGCTGGCCTGAGGTCTATGCCACCCAGGGGGCGTGTCCCCTGGGGCTAGATCTGTACGCCTTTGAGTGGTCACATGGTGGGAGCATCTGATACTTGTAGGTCAAAGCCTTGGGCACCTCTCTGCCTACAGAGGCAGTCTTGGCAGTGAGTGAGGGGGCTCCTGGTCAAGAGCGTAGATGGAGTGGCAAGAATCGTGGCGTTGGTGGGAGTAGCCCCCTCTGGCTTTTGGTCGACTCCCCCTGTGTGAGTCTGTGTATGGTGCTGCAGCACAGACCCTGGGAGAAGGGACCAGCAAGCAGCTGGGTCTTCTAGGCCTGGCCTCAGGTAGTGTGAAGCTTCCTCCTGTGTGTCACCTCCAATGCAGCCTGGCAGGCTCGGAGGATGGTCACCCCAGCATTTCTGTGGAGGCCCTGGGCCACCCTGCTAGGAGAGGGGTTTGAGATTAGGGCCTGTGGCTCACCCCTCCTGATGCGATACAGACCAGCCTGGAGGTCTGTGGTTGGCCTTCTGTGGAGGGGGTTAGAATTGGGGAGGAGTTGTGGAGGATCAGGGTCCTTGGGCAAGCAAGGACCTTAGGCTCTGTCTTTATCCCTTGGGGGCGGAGCAGGTCCCCATCTTTCCTTCCTCTTCCTGCTCTGCCCTTTTCAAAGTAAGAGATAACGTCACTCCCCCCCCCCCCCCCCCCATCTCCACCCCTGCCAAGTTCTGTTCTCTTCTCTGCCCTTCATTGCTCAGTTGCCTAGGCTGTGCTGGGCCTGAGAACCTCCCACCCTCCCCAATAGGTGGGACTACATGTGGGAAGTGTTTGGAGGGTCCCAGGAGTTCATAATCGCAGATTGTGGTGTTCCACAGAACACTTGCGGAGCCATATCTCTGTGACAGCTATGGCTACGCAGGGCAGGACCCGTTTATCACCCCACTGTAGACAGGACTTGAAACTTCCAGGAGGCAGAGACTTGCCAGTAAGTGGAACAGAATCAGACTCAAGTCCTGCAAATTCTAGTCTCCCTTCTCCCAAGCCTCTCCTGGGCAGTTTATCCTGTCCCTGATGATAGGCTTAGAACAGGAGTTGGCGGTCTAGGGGGCCATGAACCAGCCCCCTGGGCAGCAGAGAAGCTCCAACCTGAACTGAGCCACTTCCCCAACTGCCAGCCAGCTCCTCTCCCCAGCAGAAGCCCTCTCTCTCCTGAGGGAGCCCATAGTCGGGGGCCCAGAGGACAGTGGTGAGCAGACAAGGCCACTGGGCAGAGGAAGCTGGCCTGGTGCTGTTGGGTATAGAGATGAGGGCTACTGGCCCCTCCTTTCCCCACTCCTACCCTTTGGCCAGCGAAGCCCTACCCCCTCACTGTCCCCCAGGCCAGTGCATTTTAAGGAGGCTTGGCCCCTCCCTGCTAGCCTGCCTTGTCCATATCAGCCTACCCTGCTCCTCCCCCTTGGGGGCCCCACTTTGGCCTGGGCCCTGGCTTGGTAGAGGTTAAGGCCCTGTTCATTTCTGGGGTTCCTCTTATCTCCAAACTCTGATGCTCCTTCCCTTGATTTCTGGGCTCCCCTGAGCTCCTCCAGCCCCCTGCTTGCCGTCATTCCAGGGTCTCCCCTGCTTGCAGCTGCACTTGGTACAGCCCGTGCCGGCCCCTGAGCTGTCCTGGGGGACTGGCTACAGCTCCACTCCGCAAACAGGCGGGTCAGGGGCACAGGGCTGCTGGCCGGCACTGCCTGAACTCCGCAGGTAGGACCCAGGCAGGCACCAGGGCGAGTGGGGGCTGGGTCCTGGATCTGGAGCAGGCACCTTCTCTACCCTTTGTCCAGTCTTGGGACTGGACTCTGGGGTATTGGGAAGTGGGGACAGAGACTTTAAGGTGTGCTACCTGGGCAGAGCCACCAATCCGTCCCTAAGCCACAGTAGAGAGGGGAAAGGAGGGTGCTGGAAGGGCGCACCCCCCAGAGCTGGCTGGGAAGCCACGTTGGGTATGGAGCTTCCCGCTGGGAGGGTGGGGCTGGCAAGCCCAGGGAGGGTCCTTCAAGGTGGGCTGGGAGCTGAGGCAGCGCCTTTAGACTAGCAGCTTCACGGCCTTGAATGCTGGCCTCCTGGTGGTGCAGCTGAGGAGTCTGCTCTCCAGGAAGAGAGACCCTGGCTTCTGCAGCTCCCTTCCCCAGGCCCTCCCTGGGGCCTCCGGCCCAGATCCTAGGGCCTCTGAGTGGCGCAGACTGTTTGTGGCAGCTCCCTTTGGAGGGGCAGCCAGCAGTAGGAGGGGCAGGCTGGGGCTAGGCAACATCTTGGCAGCCCTGGGGTCCTGGGGGAGAGGGCAGGTCTCTGGGGAGGAGATAGGGTTCCTGCTGCCAACCAGGTCCTCCACTTCCTCTCCTCTTCCCTTGAGGGCTGGTCCCCAGATCAGAGCAGAGTGAGTGGCAGCTGTGGCTTCCCTGTGCTCTAGGTCTAGGATATCAGGTACAGGCCCTGGTCCTCTGGGAGAAGGATCTGCCAGTCCAGAGACAGGTCGGATCCGGGACTGTCTGCCCTGGAAGTTGTGGGCTGGGAATCACCAGTATGGCCACCAGCTCCTTCATGAGTGCCCAGAGTGTGTGTGTGTGTGTGTGTACACGCGTGTGCCTGCCTGTGGGAGGTACTCACACAAGTTTCTCATGGCCTGAAGGAGTGGCCCTTAGGCCAGGATTCAGAGTCTTATTCCTGGAGTGAGTGAGTCCACTTGTTCTAGGGGCAGACTCAGGACCCCCATGCCTGAGCCTGGAATGGGTGAGGCGTCCCGTGCTAGACTGAGGGTGAGGTCCTTTGGGAGCCACACGCAGGCTCACTCCTCAGCCTCTGAGAGGAACTGCCCACTTGCCAGGCCCTGGCCTCTCTCCGGGGCTGGCCTGGGCTTCCAGTGCGCCCAGGCCCCGCCCTCCACCCTTTGACCCTGGCATCACTGTCTTCACAGAGGCTCGGGGTGGGCTGGGGGCCCCTCCGCTGCAGTCTGCCCGATCCCTGCCAGGCCCTGCCCCCTGCCTCAAGCACTTCCCGCTTGACCTGCGCACGTCTATGGATGGCAAATGCAAGGAGATCGCCGAGGTATCGCCTGGCACCTCACCCCATGTCCCCCCACCGCTGTCCCCATGCCCTGTCTCTGCTTCCCACACCCCAGCACCTCAGCCGTCCCCTTACTTCACGCTTGGCTGTGCCCTGGTCTCCCAGCTTCTCCCAGGTACCCCCAGTTCCTGCTGCCCTCACCGCATCCCCAGACTCTGCAAGGGAGGGCCCAGGGGCTGAGGGCTAGGCCACACTGACCCTTCCTTCCCTCCCACCAGGAGCTGTTCAGCCGCTCCCTAGCTGAGAGCGAGCTCCGTAGCGCCCCGTACGAGTTCCCCGAAGAGAGCCCCATTGAGCAGCTGGAGGAGCGGCGGCAGCGGCTGGAACGGCAGATCAGCCAGGATGTCAAGTAAGCCCCTGGCCTGGCCCGGCAGGCAGCCGTGGGGTGGCGGGGCACAACCAGACAGGGTTGGAGGGCACAAGCCAGATAGTGTGGTGGGCACAGCCAGACTATATATGTGTGGGGGCACAGCTAGACAGTGTAGAGGGGGACACAGCCAGGCCGTATGTGTGTCGGGGCACAGTTAGACAGTGTGTGTGTGTGGGGACACAGCCAGGTAGCTGTGGGATGGTGGGGGGCACAGCCAGACAGTTGGGGGGAACACAGCCAGGCAGCCGTGGGGTAGTGAGGGGCACAGCCAGACAGCTGCAGGGTGGTGGGGGGCACAAAGTCGGGGGGCACAGCCAGATAGCTGTGGGGTAGTGAGGGGCACAGCCAGACAGTGGGGTGGGACACAGCCAGGCAGCCCTAGAGTGGTGGGGGGCACAGGCAGACAGTGTGGGGTTGCGGGGAGAGGCCCAGGGTAGTCTGCCCAGCTTCCCTCTGTGGCCACCTGGATGCTTTCAGAGCCCCATCTTTTCCCTCTCCCATCCCGTCCTCCCTTTGGGGACCACTGGGGAGGCAGCATAGAGCAGTAGTGTGAAGCACAGGCTTTGGAGTCAGGCTGCTGGGTTCTGGTTAGTAGTGGGGCCTGGAACATGTTGTTTCACTTCGCTCATCTCTAATGTGGGGCAAGAACAGCACCCACAGCGCAGGGTTCTAGAGGACTGTGAGTGACCTAACACATGCATAGTACATAGCACAGCGCAGGGACCTGGGAGCAAGGTCCTTGTCATCTGCCTGACCTCTCGCCCCTCTCACCTGTAGGCTGGAGCCGGACATCCTGCTTCGGGCCAAGCAAGATTTCCTGAAGACAGACAGTGAATCGGACCTCCAGTGAGGAGGACAGAGGGGTGTGGGGCATGCAGGGCTGGGCCTGTCCCAGTGCTGGCTCCAACCCCTACCTTGTATGCCTCCCTCGTAGGCTCTACAAGGAGCAGGGTGAGGGACAGGGCGACCGGGGCCTGCGGGAGCGCGATGTGGTGCTGGAAAGAGAATTTCAGCGGGTCACCATCTCTGGGGAGGAGAAGTGTGGAGTGAGTGTCCCAATGGGATCCCTGAGACTGGAGAGCTGGGGGCGTGGGGGGTCGGAGGGTTTTTTTCTTTCCAAAAGTTGGAGGGACAAAGGGTCTGGCTGGGAGCGAGTTGATGTGCTGGGAACAAAATGTTCTGAGTGTTTCTGGGGTCAAGGCCTCAGGGAGGAGGTGAGAGCGAGCCTGATCTGGGTCAGCAACCGAGGAGAGTGATCACATGTCCATGTCTTTAGGTACCATTCACAGACCTCCTGGACGCAGCCAAGAGTGTGGTGCGGGCTCTTTTCATCCGGGAGAAGTACATGGCCCTGTCGCTTCAAAGCTTCTGCCCCACCACCCGCCGGTACCTGCAGCAGCTGGCCGAGAAGCCTCTGGAGACGCGGACCTACGAGCAGGGCCCCGACACCCCTGTGTCCGCTGGTGGGACCCCTGTCCCTGCCCTATTCCAACTGCCCAGGAACCTCCACCCTGCCTGCTTCTTCCCACACCCAGGCTCATTCCAGCCTCTTGGTGCACGAGGGGCGGAGGCAGGAGCAGGAGCCATCCTGCTGGGGCCTTTGATGTCTCTCACCCTCTGCGGGGCCTCTGGGCTGAGCAGTGGGTGGTGGCCTGGAAGAGTCTTGCCCTGACTCCACCCTTCCCACTCCTGCAGATGCCCCGGTACACCCCCCTGCGCTGGAACAGCACCCGTATGAGCACTGTGAGCCTAGCACCATGCCTGGGGACCTGGGCTTGGGTCTGCGCATGGTGCGGGGCGTGATGCACGTCTATACCCGCAGGGAACCCGATGAGCAGTAAGAGGGGCGTGGGGTGTGCTGGGGGAAGCTGTGGGGCGGGGGGGGGTGCTGCATCTCGGAAGGGCCCATAGGGCTGGCCTTGCTCTCCTCACCCAAGCTTCCCCTACATGCCAGTTGCTCAGAGGTGGAGCTGCCATACCCTGACCTGCAGGAATTTGTGGCAGACGTCAATGTGCTGATGGCCCTGATTATCAACGGCCCCATGTGAGTCCCTGCCTGTCCCAGACCCTCCCCTTCCAGCCTCCCTGCGGGCCCTGAACCCTGCCTGGTTTTCCTCCTGCCCAGAAAGTCATTCTGCTACCGCCGGCTGCAATACCTGAGCTCCAAGTTCCAGATGCATGTGCTGCTCAACGAGATGAAGGAGCTGGCTGCCCAGAAGAAGGTGCCACACCGAGATTTCTACAACATTCGCAAGGTGGGCCCTCACCTGTGGCCCGACCCTACACCTCCGCCCAGCCGCCTCCTCAAGGGCCTGGGCCCCCCACCCAGCGTCCAGTTTGGAGAATCTTCTCCCATCCCACTGCCCAGACCGTGGACCTTCCTGGCCTCCAGTGGACCCAGGAGCCCCCTGTTCCACCCCAGGTGGACACGCACATCCATGCCTCGTCCTGCATGAACCAGAAGCATCTGCTGCGCTTCATCAAGCGGGCGATGAAGCGACACCTGGAGGAGATCGTGCACGTGGAGCAGGGCCGCGAGCAGACGCTGCGGGAGGTGTTCGAGAGCATGAATCTCACTGCCTACGACCTGAGTGTGGACACGCTCGATGTGCACGCGGTCTGTTCCAGCGGCATAGGGGCTGGGTCAGTGTGTGGGCGGGAGTTCGGGGGTAACTGGGCCTGCCCATCTCCCACAGGACAGGAACACCTTCCATCGCTTTGACAAGTTCAATGCCAAATACAACCCTATTGGGGAGTCCGTTCTCCGAGAGATCTTCATCAAGACCGACAACAGAGTTTCTGGGAAATACTTTGCTCACATCATCAAGGTGAGGAGGAGTGGCTGCCAGGGCCCACTGGGTACAGGGACAGCGTTGGCCCTGGGCAGCCCTCCCCCTGACTGAGCGAGAGCCTGGGTATCCGGGAGGCCTGCACTGGCAGGTGAGGTGGGTGGGTGGAGACATAAAGAGGTCTGACTTAGCACACAGGGTGGCTGCAAAGACAGGGATGGATGGGCAGCCTGAGTGTGACACTTGCCCCATTTGTGTCTCTCAGGAGGTCATGTCGGACCTGGAGGAGAGCAAATATCAGAATGCGGAGCTGCGGCTCTCCATCTATGGGCGCTCAAGAGACGAGTGGGACAAGCTGGCACGCTGGGCCGTGATGCACCGTGTGCACTCTCCCAATGTGCGCTGGCTCGTGCAGGTGCCCCGCCTCTTGTGAGTGTCCCTGGGAGTGGGAGGGAACATGGGGACTAGAGTTGAAGGGGCCAGGGTCTGCCTCCTGTCCTCCTGGGATGGTGACCCTCCCCCATCCCAGCTGAGCCATCTGAGTAGAAGGAAGGGTCTTCTGGTTCCACCCATGGTCTGCCCAGCCTGGCCCACCCAGTATGGTGCAAAACCACTTCTGTGACCTCGGGCCAAGCCCTGACCCTTACTGGCCTGCTGGATGTCCTCACATGGGCCCTGACCTGCATGTGCCTATCTCACCTGCAGTGATGTGTACCGTACCAAGGGCCAGCTGGCCAACTTCCAGGAGATGCTGGAGAACATCTTCCTGCCACTGTTTGAGGCCACCGTGCACCCTGCCAGCCACCCAGAGCTGCACCTCTTCTTGGAACATGTGAGGGGGCAGCACAGGGCTGGGCGTGGGGAGGACGACCTGCCTCAGGCCCAGCTGCAGCTCTGGGTCTGACCCCAGGATCCCGTGCCAGGTGGATGGCTTTGACAGTGTGGATGATGAGTCCAAGCCTGAGAACCACGTCTTCAACCTGGAGAGCCCCCTCCCTGAGGCCTGGGTGGAGGAGGACAACCCACCCTATGCCTACTACCTATACTACACCTTCGCCAACATGGCCATGCTGAACCACCTGCGCAGGTGCGTCTCTTCTCACCCTGCTATCTCTCACCTCCCCCCACACACCTTGCTGTCGGCTTGCCCTGGGCTGGGGCGGTCAGAGCCCTGACCCACCTCTTGCCCCCACGCATGGACCCTAGGGGTTCTTTCTCTGCCCTCAGGGCTCCATGGCTCATGCCTCACAGCCCGGAGTCTACCCTGCCCGCTTGTGCGGGCCCTCACAGGCAGTGGGTGGGGGCTCAGCAGCTCACACTGTCTTCATGCCCCTCAGGCAGAGGGGCTTCCACACATTTGTGCTGAGGCCGCACTGCGGGGAGGCTGGGCCCATCCACCACCTGGTGTCGGCCTTCATGTTGGCTGAGAACATCTCGCACGGGCTGCTTCTGCGCAAGGTCAGGGGCTGCACCCCCAGCCTCCCCTCCCAATTGTTCACCTTCCTCCCAACCCATCGGGCCCCTTCAGCAACTGGTCCTCCTCCTCACGCAGCCCCCAGTTAGGACCCCTCCACACCCCAGCCTCCAGACTGAGGCCCAGCTTGGATTCTGGCTGTAACTGACCCTTTGCACATCAGGCCCAGCCTGGACTCCCCCTAGTGTGGCCTGTACCCCCCAGAACCAGGTGTCCTCTCCAGCCTTGGGGCCACCTGACAGGCCCCCCATCCCCGTTGCCTGCCCAGGCCCCGGTCCTGCAGTACCTGTATTACCTGGCCCAGATAGGCATCGCCATGTCCCCGCTCAGCAACAACAGCCTCTTCCTGAGCTACCACCGGAACCCACTACCTGAGTACCTGTCCCGTGGCCTCATGGTCTCGCTGTCCACTGACGACCCCCTGCAGTTCCACTTCACCAAGGTCAGAACCTGATGGGCAGCCACGTGGGCGGGTGTCCTGGGACACAAAGGATGCCTGGACACTGGGGGGCTCAGGGCTGGTGCTGACCCCTTATGGCGGAGTCAGCATGCCACATGGCAAGTGCCACAGGGAAAGACCCTGGCAGGCCATGTGCTCCTGTTTGAGAGAACCTGGCCTGTGCAGGAGCCGCTGATGGAGGAGTACAGCATCGCCACCCAGGTGTGGAAGCTCAGCTCCTGTGACATGTGTGAGCTGGCACGCAACAGTGTGCTCATGAGCGGCTTCTCCCACAAGGTACCCCCCCGCCTGCCTGGACCGTGGCATCCCTTCTCCTTCCCTCCTCTGCATTTGGGAAGGTCCCAGGGGTCCTGGCCCTGGGATGGTTCAGGGCTGGGGTATGGCCCCTCAGAGCTGGCTGCAGCCCTGCCCGTCATCCCCACACCCTGCAGGTGAAGAGCCACTGGCTGGGACCCAACTATACCAAGGAGGGCCCCGAGGGCAACGACATCCGCCGTACCAATGTGCCGGACATCCGCGTGGGCTACCGCTACGAAACGCTGTGCCAGGAGCTGGCACTTATCACGCAGGCCATCCAGAGCGAGATGCTGGAAACCATCCCAGAGGAGATGGGTGTCACAAGCCCGGGGCCTCAGTGAGCCTGGCCCCCACAGTGCCCACTGCGTCTCAGCATCTTGGCCATGTTTTGTCCTTGGACCCCTCCCACCCTGCTCTGGTCTCTGCATGTGTCCGTTCTTCTTTGTTCTGTCCTGCATGTTTCTGACCTATATCTGTCCCTGTGCCACCCCAGTGAGAGTGGTGTCCAGGATCTGCTCTGCCCTTGTCTTGGCTCATGTGGCACCTGATGGCCCAGGTTTGAGGGCTGCCCTGCTGGTAGCCCTGTCTCAGGATCCTCTGAAGCCTAGCTGTCCACAGGGGCTAGGGATGGTTGTGGGGGGCTGGCCCCTCTAGCCCTTAGGGTCCTGCCTGGGCAAATCTGAGCTTTGGCCATGGCTTGTGTTTAGGCCCCCACCTGGTTCATGTGCCTGAGGGGCAGTCAGGGTGGAGCCTGTACATGTCTGCTGCAGGCATGGGGCTGCTGGGGGTCTGCGGGCTCCAGCAGCTCTGCGTGGCTAGAGTTGGGCTGAGAGCTCAGTCACAGCCCTGGTGCCTGGAATCGGGCCTCGGAGGTGCTGGACCACCACCTCTGCCAAGTCACTGCCAGCAGCCTTCTCCGTCCTTCCTCCGGTCCACGTGCTCCTCTGGTATCAGCTTCGTGTGCTTCTGTGGGAGGGAGCAGCCACCCTGTGCCATGTCTGGGGCCACTGCAGCCGGAGGGTCCTGGATCTGCCACCAGCCCTGAGGGTGGCATTCCTGGTATGGTCCCCAGAATTTTGATCAGACCTGGACCCTGGCTGGTCCCCTGTGTTGTGTCCTGGACCGAGGCCTTTGCTGTGAAATGCAGTGTTTCATACAATCCCATCTTTCCTAGTGCATGAGAAATAAAGATTATTTAAGTAATGCGGCAGGTGGGGGTCTCTTTTGGGAAAGGGAGAGCCACGGTGGGTGGTGGCTGAGGTCGGGTCCCTCGTGAGCACTGTGGATGGAGGTACAGCGAATTCTGAGGGCAGCGACTGGGCTTGGCTGTGTGTGCTTGTGCACCTGGAAACTGACAAAGGAAGCTGTGGGAGAGAGGAGGGGCCCACCGGGGACCCATCTGCTGCCCCCAAGCCCTCATCTAGCCTTCCCCCTCTGAAGGGGACAATTTCCGCCCACTTTCAGCCTCTTGGGACAGTGTGGTAGATGTAGGAATATGCACTTACAAGCCGATCTGAGGCCACTGGTTCTCAAACTCTGGGGACGTCAAGATCTTCTGGGGAGCTTATTTAAAATGCCATTTCCAGGTCCCATCCTCAGAGAGTCCAATTCAGGGGAAATCTGTCAGCTCCCTGGCAGATTCTCTTGGAAGGGGTTGGAGCAAGCCTGTGCCTTCTGAGTGCAGGCTTAGCCAACTCGGCTTCTGTCCTGTGTTTAATACACGATTTCTGGAGCAGCTCCTTGGGCACAGAGGTGGCTAGAGTCTGTTGCCCAGGTAAAGGAGGAAAGTGGAATGTGCCCTGTGCTGTGCAGAGTCCTGGGTTGGTGATAGGAGCATGTTACTGCTGCTGCTGCTGCCGCCGCTGAGTGGGGAGGATGACAGGCTGGCGGCTTCAGAAACAATTCACCCTAGAACAGCATGGGCCTATGTAGTTGAGGGCTGGTGAGGGCAAGGGAGGCTGGCCTCTCCTCCCCTCCTGTCAGCTTGCTCTGCCCGGCCCCATCTCCGGCAGGAGACTCTTGGGGAGGGGGGGCAGAGCCGCGCATCTGCTGCGTCTGTGCCAGCTCACTCCCTCCTCTCTCTGGGGCAGGACAGGACAGCGTGTCTGCACCTCCCCCAGCACCTCTGGGCAGAAGCTCTCCTGAGGGATAGTAGGCAGGCTCGCTCCTGGCCATCATCCAGGGTCCTTTGGTCTCCAGAAGGCATCTCTTGTCAGTTTGTTCTAGCCATTTACCTATCATAGAACTGAAAGTTAGAGCTGCATGATGAGCTGGAGATCGTACAATTTTGGCTGATTTCTGGTTAAGGAAATAGGCTCAGGAGGTGCAAGAGGCCCATGGCAAAACCTGGATGCCAGGGGAGCACAGGGGGCTCTGCCACCCCGTGCCGGGCCTCGTCTGTCGGCCAGAGGAATGGTGCTTTTCCAGGGTGAAGGGATCTTACTTTCAAGGAGGTGAATGTATTTAATGATCAAAATGCACTGTCTCTTCTCTTCATTTGTAAAGCAAGGAAGTGAGATTAGAAGGTCTTTCTAGAAGGTTCCTTGAAGGCAAGAACTGCCTGTCTCGTGTGCTGGCACGTAGGACAGCAAAGGACTCCATATTTCCTCATCGAATTTGTCACAGACCAGAAGCCTGCGTTCCATTTTCTTACCCCTTGTACATTCTTCTCAATGTGTGCTAAGGCCCAGCCCTCAGAATATTACCAATTTAAAGACCTCAGCAATGCCCCCCCACCCCCAGCCTGACGTTTCTTTAAACAACTTGCTTCTGGATTTTCAGTTTCTCAGAAATTTCTCTCTCAAAAATTTATTGGGAAGAAGAATTATAAAACAGTAAGGCCTTAATATTATTTCCTATGTGAAAAGAAAATAATTTTCATTAAAGAAATTTGGAAAATAGAGAAAAATGGGAAAAAGAAGAAAAGCCCGCTCATCATCTACCAATTTCAACAAATATTTGCTGATCTACTGCATGCTTGAGATATATTAATATACTTTTATATATTTATATATTCCTTTGAGCTTTTTTTAAAAAAGGCATTTTTGAGTTGAGATCATATGTATATAATTGAGTGGCTTTAAAGTATTTTAACAAGTCCTTCCAAATTTCATTAAAATACTCTTTATAGGGGCCAGCCTGGTGGCATGGTGGTTAAGTTCGCACATTCTGCTTTGGTGATCGGGGGTTCGCTGGTTCGGATCCCAGGCACGGACCTACAGACTGTTTGTCAAACCATGCTGTGGCAGGTGTCCCACACATAAAATAGAGGAAGATGGGCACAGACGTTAGCTCAGGGCCAGTCTTCCTCAGCAAAAAGAGGATGATTGGCAGCAGATGTTAGCTCAGGGCTAATCTTCCTCAAAAAAAACCCCCAAATTCTTTATAATTATAAATTTTCATTACTGTTCAATGTGCTAGGTGAGCCTCACCATACCTTACCATCACAGTTCTTCTCTGTTAAGAATAACTATGGCCTAATGCGGCTGTCAGTGTTCGCTCTGGAGACAGAATACCTGGGCTTGAATTTTGGCTCCACTGCTTTCTGGTTGTGTGACTTTGGGCAAGTTACTTACCCTCTCTGTGCCTCCAGGTCCTCATCCATTTCGTGGAGATAATAATAGCACTTTCCTCACGGTTTGATTTTGGATTCATGCAGTCAATCCCATCATTGGATAAAAAGCACTAAGTGCGTGCTCAATAAATATTAGCTATTATTATCTTTGCATATAAGTCTTTACAGATTGTTCCCCTGGTCTATGCCCATGAGTGAAATGATCACGTCCAAGACATAAATTTCTTTTTGTTTTACTGCTTCTTGGTAGAAATGAATCAAAGTGTGTACCGGTGGTTAAAATCAGCCTCCCTAACCCCTTCCGCCCTTCCACCTCCTTCCTTTTTTGGGAATCACGTCCTGCGCCTCTTAGTGACCTGCTTGGGAGGTGTGGGTGGACGTCTTTGTGAAGGAGGCAGCCTCCTCCCTCCTCCTGTCGTCGGGAGCGGGGCCTCCGCCTCTCCGTGGAGAGGGGAATGACAGCGGGCTGCCGAGGTAGTTTAAAAAAATTGATCCGCTTTAAAAGGCCCCAAACAGTGCAGTGAAACAAACAAACAAACCCGCGTAGTGCAGTCTGCCCTCCGGGGCTGGTCCTGAGTGAACCTGCACCGGGACCGTCGCTTGCCAGTCACACAACATCGCGGGCTGCGCCGGGCCACCGCGCACCTGCCCCGCCCCGTTCTCCTCCGCGGCGCCCCCTCCTGGGGGAGTTGGCGGGAGCAGGGGCAGCTGGCAGTGCCGGCCAGATGGAAGGGGTGGTAGGGCTCGGTTGGGGCGACAGCGATCCTGATGTCTAAACCCTACAGCGGAACATTCGCCCCATCAAAGTGTTGCCTCATTTGTAAATGTATTTATATGAAACTCTAATAAAGCATTAAACCACATTGAATCCAACGCTGGCAAATCACTTCGATTTCAAAATGAGAATAACGTTGCCCGAATTAGGATGCCCTGGACAGTCTGGGGTGGGTGTCCTTGCGGCTGCAAGGGCGGCCGGTGTGTCTGGAGACACGGAGGGTGGAGGCGCCGTGGCCTCTTGAGCAAACTCGTCCTAGGCAGGGGCCGGCCGCCCTTCAAAGGCCCGGGAAACGTCGGAGACCTGAAGGGAAAACTGTGGGGTCTGCAAAATACAAAAAAGACAGCGTCAAAATTGCTAAATGTTTAACTAAACACCAACAGAAAGTCATGTCAACTTTAATATTTGTTAAGTTTGGTATCCTACAAATGTCATTATATTGAAAACAATATGTAAGTTGGATTTTTGGCAAGAGTTCCAGAATATGCAGGATGATAGAAGAGAAATCCTAGCCAATAGTAAATTAAATGAGTTACTCATAGTCAAGTAATTTCAAAAGCAAATTTATAAAAATCCTTTTACATTTAAAGCAAAGAAGCGTTTTATTTAATGAGGGATGTGGGTGCATTTGAATGTTTGTCATGATAAGGGGGGGCCTCCAAGAATCGGATGCCAGGTCTGGAAAGGGCTGTAGACGGCCCTGGCCTGCAGTCCTGCTCTGGACTTGGGAGGGCCATCAGCTCAGTCTGGCCCCTTTCACCCTCCTGCCTCTCTAACTAGCTTCAGAGCACCTGCTCCTGCCACAGGCGTCTTCTCCAGATCTCTGCAAAGACCACGTGTGGCTGGGGTTTCTCTCTCCATTTTGCAGATGAGAATCTGACCTGGATTTGAAACCTGAGTTCCGTTTATTAGCTGTGCAAGTGCCCCCTCCTCCCTGACTTCCCAGGTGTGGGGGGGACACGTAAAGCAGAGAGAATACCAACCCGTACCCAGCCTTGTGTGTCCACCATGCGCTTCCATGGTGGAGTAAATACCTCCTGGGTGCCTGGCACTGGGCTGAGCACTTTACAAGTGTGAAGTGCCTAAGGACTCTGCAGAGAGCTGTCATCGTGCTCCCCTTCTTAGAGAGAGAAAGTTGAGGCACAGGAGGTTAAGTACCTTCTCCAAGGTGACCCAGGTAGCAAATGGCAGAACTGGGATTTGAACCCAGAACTGCCTGGCTGCAGAGTCCTTGTTCCTCCCACTCTACAGTGATCCCCAGGGTGGGCCTGTGATTGCTGTGTGTCTGGTGGGGTTGTCTCTGTAGGATTGTGTGCTCAGGGAAGGGACAGTGTCTGGCTCTGGAAAGCAGAGTCTGGCTGGAGATGAGGCTAGAGGTAGGAAGGCTGTGAGGAGGCCCTTGCAGTATCCTAGATGTGAGTGATGAGCACCTGGGTGGTGGGAGTGGGGATGGAGAGAAGCTTTTGAGGGGAGGCAGTTAAGACCAGTGGTTAAGACAGGGTTGGGAGCACCACTGTGCCTGGAATAGCCTGAGGAAAGATTGAGAATGTGAATGCCCTGAGGTGGGTGTGCATCCCAGTTGGCCACAAGCCCCACCTCGCCCTATTGCCATACACTGAGTTCAATCCATACATTGTGAGGGAGGTATCTGAGTTTGTGACCCCTGGGTTAAAATCACCGTCTCACAGTACAGCTCTTTCACTTCTTACTGCAAGATATTGGGCAAAATACATGAACTCTGAGCTTCAGTACTCTTATTTGTAAAATGGGAACACCAGGGTCCCCTGCACTGGTTTGTTGTGGACATTAAATACTGTATAGAAAGCTCTTAGCAGAGTGATCAGCACACAGCAAACCCTGAGTGCATACACGAAACTTATGAAACTTCAATAGAAGCTATGCTCGATGTTGGAAGAAGAAAATCATACATCATACCTGAGTTCAAGCCCAGAGGACTTGGAAAATTATGGACTTACTAGTAGAAACTCCACTGGGGGCCAGAGAAGGGTAGGACAATTCTTTTCTGGAGAAAATAGCAATGATATCACCTTTGTTTTGTGCTTCGTAATTTTCCACATTTAATTTTTACAACAGCCTCAACGAGCTGGACAGGAGTGTGATTATTCCTGTGTGCAGCCTAAAATTCCTTTGAAATAAGGTGGGATCTAAACAAAAATGTAGGTATGTATGTTTTACATAAATACTGGATAATGGTTTACAAAGTCAGAGAAGCCCCATCACAGGGCTGGGAGGCGGTGACTTGGGCAAGGACCTGGCATTCGACTCCTGGCCCAGTGCTCTCCTTACCTTTGATCTCCCTTTGGGATCTGCTGGAGAGTTTGGACAGGGCCTGGCCAGAGGCTGGAATGGGGGTGACTGGGTGGGCGGCTTCCAGCTGAGGGAAGCTGGGGTGGGGCTGGAGGAGGAGGAGCAGCCGTGAGGTCTGGCTCTTGCTGAGGCCACCAAGACTTCTGAGGGCAAGTACCTGTGTGTCTCTACTTCCACCGAGCCTCCTCTTTCTCTGTTCCCCACCTTGTGCCCCTGCCTTGAGTGTGAGCATCTTCTGGGAGAGCTCCCTCCGCTCTGGGTCCTAGACCCCTCCCTGGGTGGCTGTGGCGTCTCGCCCTGGTGCGAACCTCTCTCTGCCCACCTACTGCCCTGTCTCAGCCCCTCTCCACCAGCTCCTTCTCGTCTGCTCCCAGCCCCCATCAGCGAACTTCCTACTTGTCTCATTCCTTTCTCTGAATAACAACAAAGAAATTCTCACAACAGGGAGAAATACCCGCTGTGGTTGTCCCTGTTTCACAGATGGTATCCTGATGCACAAGATTAAGGAACTTGCTCTGGGTTATACAGCCGGCGTCGGGTGGAGCCAGGGTTCAAACTCAAGTCCCTTTGACTCTAAAGTCCAAGCTGAAGCACAGGTGTACATCCCTGGAGGACCCCAGACTCCAGAATCTTGAAAGACCACGCTGTCTCAGAGCACCTGAATTCCAATCGTCGGTGACACAGTGGCCTCCAAACAAGACACAGCTGAGATGACAGGCCTTCGGGTCTTGTCACAGGGAAGCAAGACAACCTGGGACAACACCAACAGCAGTTTTGCCTGTGCCATCGGTCACTTCCTTGCGTAGCCTCGTCTTGACTCGCAGGCTGCATTTTCTTTTTCCGTTAGGAGAGCAGTGCCACCTTGTGTACAGCATCACCCACCCCGTGAGGGGTAAGCAGGAGGAGGCACCTTCCTACCCTCCTCTTCCTCATCAAACTCCTGCCTGTCCACCCCTGGGCTGCTGCCGCTTCTCCCAGACTGTCCCCACTGGCTTCCCCTTCCAAGGTTAGTTCTCCGCATGGGTCCCCTTGATCTTTCCCAGCCTCTGCAGCCTGCTGACCGCTGCCTTTTGGGGAACATTGCTTGCCTCTTGGTGTGAGTGACCCTGCTCCCCTGCCCCTTATTGTTTCCTCATTGCCTCCATCTCTCCACCCCCACCCCCCACCCTGCCTTCTCCCCAGCAGACCACGGAGGCGATTCCCACTGCTGCTTTTTCCTCACATCCCAGAGTCAGGAAAGGCATCTGCTGGGAGAGAGGAAGTGCTGGGGCAGAGGAGGGGGGAGGAGAGGAGAAAAGAGGGGAGGCTCTTTGCATCACTCATTGAGGGCCTCGGGTGGGTAAACATATTAATGATTAACAGAGATCAAGATGGAGATGGAGATGCAGTTCAAGAGGCCACTGGGGGAGGAGGCCCTGCAGGCCAGATCCTCAGTCTCTCACAGTGTCCAGAGATGGTCAGCCCATAGGAACTGACTCCCTCCAACCCAGCTCACAGGAGACGTGCCGCAGACCAGGGGAGCTACTTTCCAGCTTACAACAAGGAATCAGAATACCAAGCACGAGATTTTTTCAAAAGTCAACCAGCAGTGGCTTGGTGAGCAGTGAGTCGGAACTGGGGTTTTGAACAGCCTGTGTTGGCCCTGGGTCTCCTTCTCTGCACCCAAGCGGAGCCATGCTCCCTCATAGAGTGCTTTCGCGTGTTTAGAAAAAGACTCCCCTTCCTTGGGCAGACGCAGCCTCATGCTGGGGAGCACAGCTTGGTGAGCAGAGCACAGGCTGGCTTTTGGTCTCTGATCACCCTGGGGCTCATCAGTGCATGCCCTGCTCCATGCAGCTGGCTGCCAGGCCCTGGGGTTCCTGGGTGCCTGCAGCCTGAGGGCCCACATGCAGTTGCATTATCACTGATGCCACTGGCTCCTCCACCTGCTCTTGGAGGATGTCACCGGGCCGGGTCTGGGAGTTCCTGCAGCATCCCACATGAGCTTATAAATCAGATGAAGCTATAGTCACCTGTGCTCCACCCCAATCCTGTCCTGTAGGTGAACAGGCTGGGTACCCACAGAGCTGCCTGCGGGCCTCGGTGCTGCCGTGGGAGTGCACATATTCATGCCAAGGTATCCCCAGGGCGGGCTGCCTTGGGTGCTGGAGCGCCCCCTGTGAAGAATCCAGGTGCGTGGCTCTCTCCCTCCCCGTCTGCTGCGTCCTTTCCCTGAGCACCAGGTACCTTGTGGGGCCCCTTGGGCCCCTGGGTCACGCACCAACCCAGGGCTGATGCTTACCCACATGCTGCCTTTGGTGAGTTAGGAAAAGGCGGGCCCTGTAGGCAGACTTAGCTCTGATCGCTCACGGAACTGATGGAATCTTAGGGGCGAGAAAACAGCATCCCTCGCTCCAGGTGGTTGCAGCCGTGCCAGGGCCAGTTCCTTGGTGGGCAGAGTGCAGGCTGGATTTCAGCTTCCACTTACCCCTTGACTGGCAGGTCTTCGCAGTTCCCAACTTGCCCACAGGGTGGCGGGACTGAGACCCTTGTGAGAACCGCTACTGCTGCTTCCCGCTCCTGGCTGTGGGGCTGGGCTGGGGCGCCCTCTCCAGGCACCCATGCCCACTATCTCACGCAGGGGGCACCTGTGGCGCCCGGCCTCACCAGCCCTCTAGACTGTCTGGCTCACATTCAAATCCCCCCACTGAGAGCCATGGCTCAGACTCAAGCCAGGAACCCCCAAGAGGAGAGCTGCCCAGGGGCCAGCTGATACGGACACCTTGTCTCCTGGGCAAGCCTGGAGCTGTATTTTCTGACCCTTTCGCTGTGCTGATCTAGACCCTAGCTCCACCTCTGTTCTCTTGGTACCACATTCTTCCTTCAGGCCTGTGGGCCAGGTGAGTTTAGGCCACAACATTTTTTTTTTTTGAGGGGGAAGATCAGCCCTGAGCTAACATCTGCTGCCAATCCTCCTCTTTCTGCAGAGGAAGACTGGCCATGAGCTAACATCCGTGCCCATCTTCCTCTACTTTATCTGTGGGACGCCTGCCACAGCATGGTGTGCCAATCAGTGCTAGGTCCGCACGTGGGATCTGAATGGCAAGCCCTGGGCCACAGAAGCAGAACCTGTGAACTTAACCGCTGCGCCACGGGGTGGCCCCCAGGCCACATCTTCTTTTTACATTCAGCAGATCCTAACTACGTTTCCTGGCTGGGCTGCTCTTCATCTGGAACTCCTTCGTGTCAAGATGATTTCTGCAGGAGTTCATTTCCTCTCCTGGGTGGATTGTGCTGTAACGCTTAGAGCTGTGAGGAAGGCCTAATGGTGCTCCCCATGTTCCGGCTGCACCCCAGTTCTGGTGGAGGAGATAAGGCTCCTTGTGTAGGGCCCTGGCCGAGGCCCACATGGGCTGTGGTGGTCAGCGTGGGGAGGAAGCTCTGGGGCCTCGGGCACTTGGGCAAGGCCCTGAGGGGGAGGCGGGCTTTGAACAGGCTTTGCAAGGATGGAGAGTACCTGCGTGGAGGGGGAGGGAGGAAGCCGTCCTGGGGCTGGGTTAGGGGCAGCTCTCCTCGTCTTTTGGTGTGGGGTCAGCGTCCCAGAGGCCACAGGAGAAGGGGACAGCACTGCCCTTCACCTGCAGGCCAGTGCCTCCCTGGGATTGGACCTGGAGGGGTCTCCTTGCCTCTCTCAGAGGCAGGGGCTAAGTCAGGTGGCATGAGAGGCTTGTCCCATGATGCTTAGTCCAGTATTTTGCTCCCTGTGGATGCTCAGGAAATAGCACTGGCAGGGATTCTGGGGCCCTGAATTTAGCCATCAAGGATAATGATAACAATGGCTAAAATTTCCTGAGTGCTTACCATATGTCAGGCACTATTTTAGGAACTTTACATGTACCATCTTAGTCCCTAAATCAGCCCTAGGAAGTAGGTGCTACTATTATTGCCACTTAAAGAGGAGGAAATGTAAGCACAGAAAGGATAACTAAACTTCTTCGAGTCACACAGCTAGTAAGTGGTGGGCCCAGGATGCTAACCCAGGAGGTCTGGCTCCAGAGGCAATGCTCTACCTGCTGTGCCCCACTGCCTTCTTCCTTGGGGTTCTGTGAATGAGGTGGTCCAGGGGCCTGTTATGGCTAGGCAGGATGGGGTCTGGTCCCTCAGATTGTAAGGGAAGGCTGGCCTCTGTCCTGGGCCTCACTAGAGATCCTCTCAGTGGATACCCACGTAGAAGATCTGGATTGTGGTTGCAGCCCTGGCACCTGGTTAACAACCCCTGCTCTCTGGGATGGCAGCCGGGTCCCTGGGGCTGTCCTGTCTTTGTGACCCAGTCAAAGTTAGAGTCAACTCTTTGTCCCCATTTTCTGTTTCACACCTGCCAAGCAAAAACCCCATCCCCTGGACACTCTGTCAATGTTCCACCTACAGACCTCTTCTGGTCCCTGGGGTCTGTTCCTTGATTTCCTTACCGCCTCCTGGCTCCTGGGCAGAATTACTTTTCTCCTAGGGACTATTTGCTACTTGTGCGGCTATGATGGAGACAGTCCCAAGTGCAACCCTGTTTCAAGATTTGCGGAAATTCAAATACTTTCCACCCCATCCTGCCCTGAGTCAAAGAGAAACTACCATCACCACTCACCCCAAAACCGGGGGTCGGGACAGCACGGCCTCTTCAATAACTGGTGCTGGGCCAGCTGGACATGCATCTGGAAAAAACGCCAACTCCAACCTAACACCATACACAAAGGTCAGTTCCACATGTCTTGAAGATCTGCCTTTAGATGAAAATATAGAGGAACATTTTGATGACCCCGGAGTGCAAAGATTTCTTAAACAGGATAGAAAAAGCACTAATCGTGCAGGAAAAAAATTGATGGGTTATATTAAGACTAAGGAATTCTATTTATCAAAAGCCACAGAATGAGAGCAGATAGTAAAGGGCTTGTATCCAGAATAGATAAAGAGCTACAAATCGGTAAGAAAAAGACAACTCATAGAGAATAAGCAGAGGTCTTGGTCAGGCATTTCACAGAAGAGCACATCTAAATGAGCAATAAGCACATGATGGATGAGCACTCATCTTCATTTGCCATTCAGGGAAATATAAATTAAGACTTCAAACTGCTACCAACTCACACCCACCAGAGTGGCCCAAAGGGAAAAGCTTGATAACACCAAGTGTTGGTGAAGATATGGGGCAGCTGGAACTCTGATGCATTACTGGCGGGAGAGTAAACTGG
The DNA here is from genome assembly GCF_041296265.1 of Equus caballus. Lineage (NCBI taxonomy): Eukaryota > Metazoa > Chordata > Mammalia > Perissodactyla > Equidae > Equus > Equus caballus. Next base: position 63,856,286 of record NC_091688.1, on the reverse strand, counting down.
TGCAGCTATGGAAAACTGTTTGGTCGTGTCTGGCAAAGGGAACACAGGTATACCCGTGACCCAGGAACTCCACTCCTAGGTAGAATGTCATAGCAGCACCATCCATTGAGCTCAACACATAGTCACACAATGGAATGCTAGCCAGCAATGACAATGAACAAACCACAGCTACACACAACAACGTGAAGGGATGGTACACAAACAGTGCCGATGGAAGAAGCCAGACAGAAAAGAGCTCATGATATGTGATTCTACTTATGTAAACCTCAAGCCAGGCAAAAACTAATCTATGGTATTAAAAGTCAGACTAGTGGTTACCCTCAGGGTAGGACAGATTTTCGGGGATGTTTGGGAGCGTTGATAATGTTCTGTTTTTGTCTGGTTTAGCCAGAAGGTTCAATTTGTGAAAATACATCACACTGTACACTTGTCTCTTGTGTACATTTTTTGGTAAGAATTCTATACTCCAATAAGAAGTTAAAAATCAAAATCATGGGGAGGGGGAGGGGTGGAACTGACCGACAGAGCTGCCCTGGGAACCTTGGCAATCCAGTCCCGGCATCCCCGTGCACAGGGCTGCAGCAGAGCTTGCGAAGGAGACGGGCTCTGTGTCAGGTCCCCGAAATGAAGGAGGGAGACACAGTGATGGCCCTCTGACCAGGAGGAGGTGGAGCTCACCTGGATGCCCCGGGGATAGAGCAGATACGGGCCTCTAGGGGAGTCAGGGCTGGGTGTGGCATGAGTTGCTAGAGGGGAGGCCGGGTAGGCAGGCGGTGAATGAGGAACCCGCTTAAACCTGTTTTTCAACTTCCAAGCTACAGGTTGGGTTTGGCAGGCTTACCTACCCTATCCACATACTGCCGTGCTATTATTTTCTTAATAGCTTTCTATAAATTTATTTATTTATTTATTTGAGGAAGATTAACCCTGAGCTAACTGCTGCCAATCCTCCTCTTTTGCTGAGGAAGACTGGCCCTGAGCTAACATTTGTGCCCATCTTCCTCTACTTTATATGTGGGATGCCTACCACAGCATCGGTTGCCAAGTGGTGCCATGTCCGCACCCGGGATCCGAACCCACAAACCCCGGGCCGCCAAAGCAGAATGTGCGCACTTAACTGCTGCACCACAGGGCCAGCTCTTTAAATTTACTTTAAATTAAGTGACTTAAAAAAATCAGCCTCAGTACAACTTCACAACCATTAGGATGGCTACAATCAAAAAAAAGAAAGGGAAAAACCCACATGTTGGCAAGGACATGGAGGAAGGGAAAGTGTCACATATTGTTGGAGGGAATGTAAACTGGTGCGGCTGCTGTGGGAAACAGTTCAGTGGTTCCTCACAGAGTCAGACACAGAATTACCACCTGGCCCAGCAGTTCCACTCCTAGCTATACACCCAAAAGAACTGAAAACTGGTATTCAAATAAATACATGGACACGTACATTTGTAGCAGCACTGTTCACCATAACCTAAAGATGAAAAGAGCCCAAATGTCCCTCAACTGATGAAAAGAGAAAATGTGGTATATCCATCCATGGAATATCATTCAGCCATGAAAAGGGTTGGAGTAACGATACATGCTATGACACGCATGAACCCCGAGAACATTATACGAAGTGAAAGAAGCCAGTGACAAAAGATCATATAGTGTATGGCTCCATTTATAAGAAATATTCAGAGTACGTGAATCCACAGATGGATCGCAGATTGGTGGTTGCTGGGGGCTGAGGAAGGGGGATAGTGGGGAGCAACTGCTTAATGGGTATGGGGCTTCTTTTTGGGGTGACAAAAACATCTTGGAACCAGATGGAGGTGATGGTTACACACTGTGAATGTACTAATTGCCACTGAATTGCTCACTTTAAAACGTTTAATTTTATGTTATGTGAATTTCACCTCAATATAAAACAACTGTGAGAAGAAACAATCTCAGTTTTCTTACTGGTAAAAAGAGGCCAATACTACTACTTAGCTCATGGAGGTGGGAAGGAGTAAACAGTACGTGCAAAGTGGCCGCCTTCAGCCATTCGGTAGAGGGTGGCCATTGTTCTCTGAATGCCACTTCCTAGGGTTGCACCAGGTTGCCCTGGTCTTCCTGCAGGCCCCTGGGGAATGTGGCTTGTGTCCCCGGGCAAAGAACCCTGAAAAACCCGAGGAGCTGTAGCTGCGAGATGGCGCCTAATAGGCTGTCCATCTTATGAGGACAGAGGCATGTCCCTTGCAGGAGCAGTGGAGCAGGTGGGGAGCGCCAAGACCGGAGCCAGCCAAGGTTCTGTGCGAGGTCTGCAGGGGTTTCGCAAGGCCTGAAGCGGGGCATTCCCTGGGCAGGAGGGACTCGGCCTGGGACCTGCACGTTTGGCCACCAGGGGGCGCTGCTGGAGCTGTCCTCCCCAGGAATGGGGCGGGGATTTAGGCCCCACAGAGTCGCAGTTGCTTAAACTTGCAAGTCTAGTAACTGTCGCCATGCGGTCTAGTAACTGTGGGATACGTCGGGGTTCACCAGTCTTCTCATGATCCCTCTAGGCTGCTCTTCCGTCCTTCTCTTGCCGGCACCCCCTCTAGAGTAGAGAGGTTGCTGCCCCTTCTGCAGGGAAGAGGGTGAGCTCAGAGGGGAGGGGCAGGCCCGCAGGTGCAACTACCCTACGCTGGCCTTGCTTCTGCCTTCAGGGCCTGGCCAACGCAGAGAGGCAGGCGAAGCATGGGAAGGCTCAGACTCAGCACCTCTGCTTCCTGCTTAATTGGGCAGATCTCGGCCAACCTGGAGTGGGCCTGGAATCTCCGATTGCCCGCTGAGACCCCAGCTTTCATTGCCCCACCTCTAGGGGCATCCCCAAGCCCTGATGCTCCACCAGGGGCAGAGCCCCCCAAACCACATGACCACCACCGCCATCATCATCGCTGCCTGCAGATTCCTACTTCACTCCCACCCCGGATCGGACGTCCTGAATGCACAGAAGGTCCAGCTGGGGTCTCCTGGCCAAGCCTAGAACCCGGTTTGCACTCCTTGCCAGACCCAGCTCCCCCACCTGGCCCCACCCTTCCTCTGCACCTTTCTTTGTATTTAGAAGTTCACTAATCTTCCCGTGTTGTCTAAAAGCCCAGAGTTCAATGGGAGGGGACTTTTGCAGGCTAATGAGATTTTTTGTGCTCCAGTGTACTGTTCTAAAGCTTTCCGGCACATTCTTTCTGGTTTACAGCATCTCTCTCTCTGGCATTATCTGTTGCCTTGTTGACCCCACTTCAACGTGTTTATACATTGAATTACATGGAAATATGCTGGCCTTGTGAAGTTGTGTTCCTTGCAGATAATGAATACAAAGGACAAAACATTCTAAGAAACATCTGCTGTACTTGGCACGAGAGGGCCTCTTGCTTACTGCCAAGTTTGTCTAGGATCAGCTCCCAGGGTGTTTGGGAACTGTCTCAGATTGTTGTTGGATCTCTCTGTCCTCTGGTTTCACTCTGCACCGGGTGTAAGCAGTGTGGTGTCCTGGGGAGAGCCAGGCCTTGGGGTTGATGGGACTGAGTCAAACACGTCTCGGTGACTTACTAGCTATGTGTCCTTGGGCAAGTTACTTAATTTCTCTGAGCCTTAGTTTCCTCATCCATAAAATAGGGGAAGAAATTCGTTATCCAAAAAGATGTTTTGAGAATGCAGTGAGAAAGAATATGTAGTAGACACATAAAAGGCACTCAATAAATCTTGGCTGGAATTATTAGTCAATGCAAACAGGCCCCTTCTTTAAAGAGGAACATAGCTCTTTCCTAAACACCTGTGTCTTACTTAATCGGCTGCCAAGAAGTTATTATTCCGCAGGACATCCAGGAGCGGAGGCAAGGGAGCAGGGGAGGGCGCCGCCACTTGGCACTAGGAAGCTGCACCCTCAGGGAAAAAGGAGGCGAAGAACTAGTTCCGACCTCCGCTGGCCTGGCAGAGGAGCTGAGTCCCCGTCTGCAGAGAGTGAGGCAGAGGCAGCCTCGTTCTCAGAGGAATTAGGGAAAAAGCCCGCAGTAGCCTCATGTGGAATCAAATCTCAGCGAGTATCAGAGCAGCCAGGGAGCTGGCGTGAGAACGCAGTGAGAACTGCGGAGGCCCCACTGCTGGAGAGCCGCAGAGCGGGGGACAGCGTGGAGCCGGCGCACACTCATTGAACACTTAACGTGTGTAAGGCGCCGTTCTGAGCGCTTTGCACGTGTTAGTAGATTTAATGCCCACAACAACCCGCACTGAATGAAAGTTTTGTGAAGTCTGAACTTGGCCTGTTTTAGTCACTGCTGAATTTCACCGGAGTGCCTGCACATACTAGATGCTCGGTAAAAATTTGGTGAATCGGGGCCGGCTCCGTGGCCCAGTGGTTAAGTTCGTGCGCTCCGCTGCGGCGGCCCGGGGTTCGGATCCTGGGCGCGGACATGGCCCCGCTCGTCAGGCCACGTTGAGGCGGCGTCCCACATCCCACAACTAGAAGGGCATGCAGCTAAGATATACAACTGTGTGTACAGGGGGGCTTTGGGGAGATAAAGCAGAAAAAAAAAGAGATTGGCAACAGTTGTTAGCCCAGGTGCTAATCCTTAAAAAAAAAAAAAATTTGGTGAATGAACACACTGGGTGAGGTATGCATGTATTAGTGTAATCAGAGGAGGAAATTCAAGTACAGTCACGTGCCGCATAACGACGTTGCGGCCAGCAACAGACTGCATGTAGGACTGTGGTCTCATAAGAGTATCCCGGGTGTGTAGTAGACTACATCATCTAGGTTTGTGTACGTAGGCTCTGATGTTCGCACACCGACGAAGCCGCCTGAAGACGCAGTTATCAGAATGCATCTCCGTCGTTAAGCGACGCGCCACTGTGCAGAAAGCTCAAGTAACTCGCCCCAGGTCCCCCAGCAGGTAAACAGCAAAGTCAGGATTTGAACGCAGGCCCCAGCGAGAAGCTGCCTGCGAGCCTCCAGAGTCTGTCTTCCCCCTGCCTGTTTCCACAATGTCTGCCATTTCGTTTCCTTCTTGTGATTTGCTTACTTGGAGCTTTTCCACCTCGGCTGTCTGTGGATATTCGCATAACTCAGATAAAACACCTTTGGGGCACTTAGCTCCGCCCACTATTGATTTTCCAATTTCACAAAGATTACAACACTCACATATTTTAACAAAGGGATGATTTACAAGTTTTCAAACTCTAGTTTTTCATGATGTCAAGGGTGTTGAAGGGAATTCGATTTCCGGGGTTGAAGGCTTGTGAATTTACAACCAGCCGGAAGTCCATCTGGACTGTCTGAACATGTTCTGCACGTTTAGTGAGGATGTAAGAAACGGGTGTAATGGTGTCTGAACGTGCTCTTCCTTCTGGGCAGCCTGTCAGGGGTCATCCATTTGAGAAGAAACTTTGAAAGAAATCAAGGACAAGCCAGGAAGCAAGCAGCGACCAGTGCGGCTGGGTCTCTGCTTCAGCTCAGGCGCACTCCTGCTCTCTGCCTCTCCGCTCGCTTCCCTTCCCCCCTCCACACGCTTCTCACGATCTGCTCTCGCTCCTCACCACCAGAGGTGCCTCCTCTGGTTCTGGAGCCTGGAGCCTTTGAGCATTGCCTTCTCTGGCCTGGGGATGCTCTCTCCAGTCTGGGGTTCTCAACCCTTGTTGCCCCTCAGCAGCACTTGTAGGGCTGAAAAAATATATACGCAAGTGCCCTGTAGCACCACCATCCCCAGATGAGAACTCAGCAGGTCTGGGGCAGAGCCCAGCAATCTGCATTAATAGACTCTATTCCACTCATGATTCTGATGCACAGCCTTCACTGACAAACCACTCTTTGATCTTGCCAGATTTCCTTAACTTGGGGTTATGTGAAAAAAAAAAATAGAAGGATGTATTTAGAATCCCCTTGCTGATTCTGTGAAAAGAACTGATGCGCTCAGGAGGCCTACTTGGGATTTTCACCCCAGTTTTATTGAGATATAATTGACATATAGCATGGTGTAAGTTTAAGGTGTACAATGTGATGATTTGATATATGTATATACTGTGAAATGATTACAACAATAAGGTCAGTTAACAGACCTCACGTCGTTACCGTTTTCTGTGTGTGTGTGGTGAAAACATTTAAGATTTACTCTCTTAGCAGCTTTCGCGTGTACAGTGCAGTACTGTTAACTATGGTCACCGTGCTCTATGTTAGATCCCTAGAAGTTGTTCATCTTTTAGCTGGAAGTTTGTATCTTTTGACCAACATCTGCTCATTTCCCCCACCTCCCAGCCTCTGGCAACCACCAATCTATTCTCTGCTTCTATGGATTTGGCATCTTTAGATTCTTTTCCAGTCTGAGGCAAGACTTTCTGACTTTCAGTGAGAACAGATTCTCACTGAATCTCCCCCTCTTCCCGGTCAAGGTGTGGTCTGACCCCAAAGACTCAGATTTGACAGGTATAACAGTCCACCATCACATTTCTCAAGGTTTGGGTTGGGGGCTTTAGTAAGCACTAATGAGAGACATCCCAGCCCACTCGGAGGGCCTCCCCCTCCCTGGGACACAAAAACCAGCCCTAAGATTAAAGTGCCAGCACTTATTAATCCCCAACATGTGCAGACAAAGGAGGGCATACTTCCCACATTAAACAAAACGATCTCTAGACAAACAGGACACACAATTGCTCATGACAGTTCTTTTGTTTTTGGTCTGTGAAATCTCTTTAAAATGCTTAGTCAAATGCTGAAGTTCATGCAGTTGAGTGATTTACAAGTCAATATTTGTTTACGTTTTGGCGTTAAACCATCAACAAAAAAGTGGAAAGAGAACTGGAATAACATCAGGAGCTAATTCTGACTAACGTCTAAAGGGGATGATTATGGAGACAGTTTCTCATGTTTTGTAATTGCTTTAGGTAAAGAATATTTCAGGAAGGCAATTGTTGAGTCTGACTTGCGTTTAGAAGCTAGCTGCCTAATGCCAATTAAAGAAAGCCCGCTTTTGGACAGTTGGAGTTTTTTTGTTTGTTTTATTTTAAGGTGACTTTCAAGTGAATAATTTGTGCACCTCAAAGTTCCCCCAAAGTGGCCAGTAAAATTTCAAATTGTCCTTGGTGAAGCTGCCCGTTAGAAAGATATACACAGGGGTTAGCGTTATAGTGAGCAAGAATGAAGGGAGCAAGTGTTTGCCTTGCAGGGGGCGCAGTTTCCGATTGAAAAGCCCCCGTGAGAACTGTAGTGTGACTGTCCGTAAGATGTTCTGCATCACTCATCAGGGGCTGGATTCCTGATTCTGGGCAGATGGAACTAAAGTGGTTTCTAAGGCTGGGGGTGGGGGGGGTGGGGGGGCGGAGGAATACAAAACACTGGTTACATAATTTTAATTTGTCCTTATTTCTTAAAATGCCAGCAGAGTAACAAAATATACAAATACCTTTGGAGGATAATGCATGTATACTTTTGACCTTCTCAAAATGTTTACATAAGGTGAGATAAATGCTCATAAAAAATAGCTGGACATTTAAAAAATTTTCTTTCCTTTGAGTTTCTCCTGTGTCTAAAGAAAAAAAGAAAAAATTGGTTACTCTAATTAAAAACAATAATTAGTGTAGATGATTAATCGTACTGGATACAGTAATCGCAGAGAGATACAGGTATACATACAGAATAAGATGTGATTTTCTGTTTATTTAGAAAAACAATTACAGTTAATTTGTGATAAATTTAATGTGATTCATATTATTTTATTTAATATAGTAAGTTAATTATACTTTAAAGCTATAGTTAAAAGCTTTAAAGTATTATCTATTTGCATGTTTCTATATCTATGTATGCCTAAATACATACAAATAAAGGAATATTAATAGATCCTTTACTATAGTCTCTTACAAAAATAATGTACCAAAGGAGTAAAATTAGAATTGAGGTCTTTCATGTAAAGTTCTTTCATGCAGAAATTAGTAAAGTTCCTTTTCTTTACCAAATGATTCTCATGACTTCCAGTGTTTTTCCACACTCTTAAATCATTTTGTTAGAAATTCCCTGGGATAGCACTGACCTAATTTTATTTGCTCATATTATAAAATGCTATCACAGACCTAAATTTACCCTTCAAATATAGACCACTCCAGAAATTAACTCAGCTCCAAAGACTAAAATAATTGCTCTCCTCTGGGCCTGCCAGCTGGTAGAAAGGAAAAGAACAAGCAAGTACACTCATGTAGATGTGCTTTTGGGGCAGTCTGTGAATTTGGAATGCAACAAAAACTATGAAAATTGGGCAACAAGTTCAAAGAACCCACAGCCTTTAGCTGATTTGCTGTTCCCTAAGGAAATAGCTATCATCAAAGGAGAACGTGGTTCCAAGCATCACGTCCCAGAATCTCACGGTCATGCTTTCGCTGACCACTTGCTGCACAAGGAGCATTAACCAGGACAATTGCTCCTGTAATCACATAGAAAAGAGAGGCCTGAGAGGAATTCAAGGAGGCTATTTTTTTTCCCTCTTTGGATGGTCTCTAGTAACTAAATGTATTTTATTTTTATTTTATGGAGGTCATAATAGTTTATAACATTGTGAAATTTCAGTTGTACATTATTATTTGTCAGTCACCATATATATGTGCCCCCTTACCCCTTATGCCCACCTCCCAGCCCCCTTCCGGTGACCACTAATCTGTTCTCTTTGTCCATGTGTTACTTTATCTTCCACATATCAGTGGAATCATATGGTGTTTGTCTTTCTCTGTCTGGCTTATTTCGCTTAACATAATACTCTCAAGGTCCATCCATGTTGTTGCAAATGGGATGATTTTGTCTTTTTTATGGCTGAGTAGTATTCCATTGTATGTATACACCACATCTTCTTTATCCATTTGTCAGTTGTTGGGCACTTATGTTGCTTCCACATCTTGGCTATTGTGAATAATGCTGCAATGAACACAGGGGTGCATAAGTCTCTTTGAATTGTGATTTCAAGCTCTTTGGATAGATACCCCGTAGTGGGATAGCTGGGTCATATGGCATTTCTATTTTTAATCTTTTGAGAAATCTCCATACTGTTTTCCATGGTGGCAGCGCCAGTTTGCATTGCCACCAGCACTGTATGAGGGTTCCCTTTTCTCCACAACCTCTCCAACCTTTGCTAATTTTTGTCTTGGTGATTATAGCCATTCTAACAGGTGTAAGGTGATATCTTAGTGTAGTTTTGATTTGCACTTCCCCTAATGATTAGTGATGTTGAATATCTTTTCATGTGTCTATTAGCCATCTGTATTATACCTTCTTTGGAGAAATGTCTATTCATATCCTCCACCCATGTTTTGATTGGATTGTTTTTTTTGTTGTTGAGTTGTGTGAGTTCTTTATATATTATGGAGATTAACCCCTTGTTGGATATATGATTTGCAAATATTTTCTCCCAGTTGGTGGATTGTCTTTTCGTTTTGTTCCTTGTTTCCTTTGCCTTGCAGAAGCTCTTTAGTCTAATGTAGACCCATTTGTTTATTTTTTCTTTTGTTTCCCTTGTCTGAGTAGACATAGTATTCAAAAATATCCTTCTAAGACTGATGTCAAAGAGTGCACTGCCTATATTTTCTTCTAGGAGTTTCATGGTTTCAGGTCTTACCTTCAAGTCTTTAATCCATTTTGAGTTTATTTTTGTTCATGGTGTAAGATATGGTCTGCTTTCATTCTTTTGCATGTGGCTGTCCAGTTTTCCCAACACCATTTGTTGAAGAGACTTTCCTTTCTCCATCGTATGTTCTTGGCTCCTTTGTCAAAGATTAGTTGTCCATAGATGTGTGGTTTTATTTCTGGGCTTTCAATTCTGTTCCATTTATCTGTGTATCTGTTTTTGTACCAATACCATGCTGTTTTGATTACTATAGCTTTGTAGTATGTTTTGAAGTCAGGGATTGTGATGCCTCCAGCTTTGTTCTTTTTTCTCAGGATTGCTTTAGCTATTTGGGGTCTTTTGTTGCCCCATATGAATTTTAGGATTCTTTGTTCTGTTTCCGTGAAAAATGTCATTGGGATTCTGACTGGGATTGCATTGAATCTGTAGATTGCGTTAGATAGTATGGACATTTTAACTATGTTTATTCTTCCAATCCATGTGCATGCAATATCTTTCCATCTCTTTGTGTCATCATCAATTTCTTTCAATAATGTCTTGTAGTTTTCATTGTATAGGTCTTTCACCTCCTTAGTTAAATTTATTCCTAGATATTTTATTCATTTTGCTGCAGTTGTAAATGGGATTGTATTCTTGAGTTCTCTTTCTGTTAATTTGTTATTAGAGTATAGAAATGCAACTGATTTTTGTAAGTTGATTTTGTACGCTGCAACTTTGCTGTAGTTGTTGATTATTTCTAATAGTTTTCTGGTGGATTCTTTAGGGTTTTCTATGTATAAAATCATGTCGTCTGCAAACAATGAGAGTTTCATTTCTTCCTTGCCAATGTGAATCCCTTTTATTTCTTTTCCTTGCCTAATTGCTCCGGCCAAAACTTGTAGTACAGTGTTGAATAGAGAAGTGCGAGCGGCACTTGTCTTCTTCCTGTTCTCAGAGGGATGGCTTTCAGTTTTTCCCTGTTGAGTATGATGTTGGCTGTGGGTTTGTCATATATGGCCTTTATTATGTATGTTGTGCTGCTTTCCTTCTATACCCATTTTATTGAGAGTTTTTATCATAAATGGATGTTGGATCTTGTCAAATGCTTTCTCTGCATCTATTGAGATGATCGTGTGGTTTTTATTCCTCATTTTGTTAACGTGGTGTGTTACATTGATTGATTTGTGGATGTTGAACCATCCCTGTGTCCCTGGTATAAATCCCACTTGATCATGGCATATGATATTTTTGCTGTATTGCTGTATTCGGTTTGCCAATATTTTGTTGAGGATTTTTATGTCTATGTTCATCAGTGATATTGGCCTGTAATTTTCCTTCTTTGTGTTGTCTTTATCTGGCTTTGGGATCAGGGTGATTTTGGCCTTGTAGAATGTGTTCAGTCTTCTTCAGTTTTTTGGAATAGTTTGAGAAGGATAGGTATTAAATCTTCTTTGAATGTTTGGTAGAATTCTCCAGGGAACCCATCTGGTCCTGGACTTTTATTTTTTGGGAGGTTTTTGATTACTGTTTCAATCTCTTTACTTGTGATTGGCCTATTCAGATTCTTTATTTCTTCTTGATTCAGTTTTGGGAGGTTATATGAGTCTAAGAATTTATCCATTGATTGTCCAATTTGTTGGCATATTGTTTTTCATAGTATTCTCATGATCCTTTGTATTTCTGTGGTATCTGTTGTAATTTCTCCTCTTTCATTTCTAATTTTATTTATTTGAGCCTTCTTTCTTTTTTTCTTAGTCAGTTTGGCTAAGGGTTTTTCAATTTTGTTTATCTTCTCAAAGAACCAGCTCTTAGTTTTGTTGATCCTTTCTATTGTCTTTTTGGTTTCAATTTCATTTATTTCTGCTCTAATTTTTTTTTTTAAAGATTTTATTTTTTCCTTTTTCTCCCCAAAGCCCCCCAGTACATAGTTGTATATTCTTCGTTGTGGGTCCTTCCAGCTGTAGCATGTGGGATGCTGCCTCAGCGTGGTTTGATGAGCAGTGCCATGTCCGTGCCCAGGATTCGAACCAACGAAACACTGGGCTGCCTGCAGCGGAGCGCACAGACTTAACCACTCGGCCACGGGGCCAGCCCCTCTGCTCTACTTTTTTTAAAAGATTTTATTTTTCCTTTTTCTCCCCAAAGTCCCTCCGTACATAGTTATATATTTTTAGTTGTGGGTCCTTCTAGTTGTGACATGGGGGATGCTGCCTCAGCATGGCCTGATGAGCGGTGCCATGTCTGCACCCAGGATCCGAACTGGCAAAACCCTGGGGTGCCGAAGTGGAGTGCACAAACCTAACCACTTGGCCATGGGATTGGCCCTTGCTCTAATTTTTATTATTTCCCTCCTTCTGCTGACTTTGGGCTTTGTTTGTTCTTCTTTTTCTGGTTCTGTTAGGTGTAATTTAAGATTACTTATTTGAGATTTTTCTTATTTGTTAAGGTGTGTCTGTATTGCTATGAATTTTCCTCTTAGGACTGGACCGCTTTTGCTGCATCCCATATGAGTTGGGATGGTGTCTTTTCTTTTTTATTTGTTTCCAGATATTTTTTGATTTCTCCTTTAATTTCTTCATTTATCCATTGGTTGTTCAGTCATGTTGTTTAGTCTCCACATATTTGTCACTTTCCCAGCTTTTTTTCCTGTAGTTGATTTCTAGTTTCATAGCACTGTGGTTGGAAAAGATACTTGATATGATTTCAATGTTCTTAAATTTATTGAAGCTTGCCTTGTTTCCCAACATATGGTCTATTTTTGAGAATGTCCCATGTGGCCTTGTGAAGAATGTGTATTCTGCTGTTTGGGATGGAGTGTTCTATATGTATCTATTGAGTTAATCTGGTCTAGTTTTTCATTTAATTCCACTATTTCCTTGTTGACTTTCTGTGTGGATGACCTCTCCATTGATGTAAGTGGGGTGTCAAGGTCCCCTGCTATGATTGTGTTCCTGTTAATTTCTCCTTTTAGGTGAGTTGATAGCTGCTTTATGTACTTTGGTGCTGCTGTGTTAGGTGCACATATATTTATAAGCATTATGTCCTCTTGGTGGAGTGTCCCTTTTGTCATTATATATTGCCCCTCTTTGTCACTCATTGCCTTTTTTATCTTGAAGTCTACTTTGTCTGATATAAGTATGGCAACATCTGCTTTCTTTTGTTTGCCATTAGCTTGGAGTATCGTCTTCCATCCCTTCACTCTGAGCCTGTGTTTGTCTCCAGAGCTGGAGGCAGCATATTGTTGGGTTTTGTTTTTTAATCCATCTAGCACTTTGTGTCTTTTCATTGGACAATTCAATCCATTTACATTTAGAGTGATTATTGATATATGAGGACTCAATACCACCATTTTATTACTTGTTTTCCAGTTGTTCTGTATTTCTCTTGTTTCTTGTCCCATGTATTTCTCACTGCCAATTCAGTGTGGTGGCTCTGTATGATGGTTTTCTCAGTTTTTTCTTTATTTATCATTTGTGTCTCTGTTCTGATTTTTTTGTTTAGTGGTTACTGTGAGGTTTGTATAAAAGGTCTTGTAGATGAGACAGTCTATTTTCTGATAGCCTCTTATTTCCTTAGTCTCAGTAGTTTCTGTCCCTTTCCTCTTCCCCATCTAAGTTATTGCTGTCACAACTTATTCCATTTTGTGTTGTTAGTTTGTGATTAAAATGAAGTGATGATAGTTATTTTTGATGTTTTCCTTCCCTTTATCTTTAATGTTGTAATTGTTTGCTAACCTGTTCTGATAGAGAGCTGCAATTTTCTGATTTTGTCTGTCTGTTTATCTTCTTGCTCAAGGCCTTGTAAACACTTTCTTTTTTTTAGGTATGAGGCCCTTCTTGAACGTTTCTTGTAGGAGGGATCTTGTGGCGATAAACTCTGTCAGCTTTTGTTTATCTGGGAAAGTTTTTATTTCTCCATCATATCTGAAGTGTATTTACACTGGATAGAGTATTCTTGGTTGAAAGTTTTTGTCTTTCAGAATTTCGAGTATATCATTCCACTCTCAAAGAGGCTATTTTTAGCTGTCAGAGACAAATCTCTGTTTTGGAAATCTGGAAAGTGAAAAAATTCAGAAGTGGGAAAAGTTGCATAAGGATAATTGTTGGCGCTCTCCAAATGGCTGACTCATAACACCAAATAATTTAAGACAGAGTTTGGCAAAAATACTTCATGATATTACTCATAATAGCAGCGATACACTGGCAACAATATTAAACCAGCACTGATGGGGTATCTTTAGAGGTACTGTCAAGGATGTTTTTAAAACATGTCCTACTGCCAGGAATGCAATCCTAGTAAAATGTGAAGAAGGGATATGGACAAGGATCAAAGTCTTGAGGGCCCTTCAGTCCTCTGAATGGACTTTAGACAAATGCCTCTTGGAATGGATTATAAATATGTTCTGGTTATTTTCTGTTTTCGTCTCAGAGTAGATTAAAGCTTTTCCTTGCCAGAGAGCTGTGGCTCTAACTGTGGTAAAAAACATTTGCCTAATTTTGTTTTCTGACCCGGGGAATTTCCACTTATCTTTCTAATAACTACAGACACTCATTTTACTGGTACTGTGATTGAGGAACTCTGTAAAGTTTGCCTTTTACCCAAAAACCTTACTGTTCTTATCATCCACAGTCCTTAGGAAAAATAGAGAGAAGTAATAGGATTCTAAAAAGTGAAATAAACAGGTTCCCTTAAACTTCCATGGCCTGTGATATTACTATTAGCTTTAACGTGTATAAGATCAACCTCCTCTGGGACTCACAGGTTATCTCCTTATGAATTAATCAGAGGCTAGTCTGGTCCATGCATTTGAAGATGTTACCTGCGATCTTACATTCTACCCTATTACAGTGAAATATGATTAAGTACTAGTTTTATCTTCAACAGGTATGAGCTGTATTTCCAAACCACTCACTTATGATCTGCCACAGGAGATTTAGTGTTCTGGAAAAGACTCCTGAGATAAACAGCCCTTGAACTTCGATGAAAAGACCCTTAGAAGGTACTGTTAACAACTGCTCCAGCATTGCAACTCAAAAGTATTGAACCTTAGCTTAATGTTTCTCAGCTCAAAAGATAAACAATACTTCCTCTTGACTGCTGCACATCCATTCCACTGGAAATTTTAAATTGAGATTCTTAGGAATCTTCCAGAAGATGCTGACTTCAGAGGTGGACAGCTTCTGCCCAACCCAAGGCTTTGGATCAAGATTAACAATGTGACTCAACTTATACCAATTCAAAAAATAGCATCGATTCTATTTAAAAGAGGATAATTTATTACTTTGGTTTCCTGAAAAGGAAAGTAGCGCTTTACTTTTTGGCTTGGAGACTTATCACAAGGTCTAAGAGTCATTTCGTTTCTGATAATTGCATTTTACATTTGGCCAGTGTATCATGTCGAGTCTTAAATGTTACTGCATAGGCATTGTCACATCAGATAGTTGAATGATTCATCCTGCAACAGAAGGAAAAGAAAAGATTAACTCCAGTTTAACTGCAGACTACACTCAGTGCACACTCTCCTGATCTTAGCAAAATCTTAACAATGGAGGAAATCTGGATTTCCTGAATTAATGTCCTTGGCACAAAATAGGGGACAGAGAAAGAAAGAAACCAGTCCCAGATGTCTGGAACTGATCTGACATTCAGAGCGAGACCTCAGTGTTATTGCAAGCTGCTCTGATGCTCACAGCAGGATTCGGTTCTCCTCTTGGACAAGTAATCCCACAGAATAACAACCATGATAAAATGAAACAAAACAAGACCATTTCATAATTTTGCCAAATCACAGACAAACCAAGTCACTGTGCTCCTCACAAAATACCCAGTTACAGAATTCCCCCTGGCTTTCCGGCAGCATCCAATCTAGAGCGAGCCCCAGCTCCCTGGGCCTCCCCCAGATCTCCCAACCAGAACCCAGGTCCTCTGATAGGGTCTTTCTAACACTCTCTTCCGGAGACACTGTCTGCTTCCCTGCGTCTTCTCCCTGGCTATAAGGATCCATAAACCCGACCTGCTGCCACAGCTATGTTCCTGGAGGTCTTTGGCAGGAGCGCAGTGACAGTCTCCATCATGCTCGTTTTAAGTTCTTGGCCCATGTAGTAAAACAATTCTGTGTCTGAAGGTGTATCTTGTTCAGGTTGTTGCTTTTTCTTTTGTAATAGCGGCATTTCTCCGGTGCCCAGGTCTCTCTCTCTCCCACTCTGATCTCTCTCTTTTTCCATGAGGCATTTCAAGAAACTTACAAAAAGACATGCAGAATTTTTAAAAGTGAGGTAATTAGGGGAAAATAAAATAAAAGGAAGAGAAGTAGCATTGAGTCAGAGGCCAATTTGCACAGAATGAACGTCATAAGACCCTGTGGTCTTTCCAGAAGACAAAATTTGGCTATGATTTCCCTAGAAGTCAAGGCAAAGAGTGAAGTCCAATTTGTTATGCAATTCTGTGTCTATAAAATAAAAAAGTGAGCCAGCGGCTTGGAGAAAGGCCCCCTGTTTCAGTAATGACCCCTTAGAGGAACGCATCCTGCAGGATCCCCTTTTAGCGAATACTGTCCCCATTATTCACAAGGGAAAATCCAGTGACAGGTTTCAAGGGGCTATTTCCTGCAACATCCTTCTAAGGAACTGTTTTAGGATCCACTAAAATGAAGACTGTCTCCCCCTCCTGGGCCAGGCTGTACCTGGATTCTCGTAATCACAATGTGAGGGATATCACAGGGCTCCACGCCACAGGGGCTCTGCCCCCCTTTATGGCTACACTGCCTGCACTGACCCTGCCCTCTTCCACTGTCCACAGGATCCAGGGCCGGCTCCATCCACTGGGCTCTGAGGAATGCCATTACTTGTCCCCAGGCCTCCGTGGGACCCTCCAGGCAGCTCACTGAGGCGCAGGACCTATTGTTTCTCTCAGGACTGGCCCTGTGGCTGCAGCCAATAGCCGGTCACCCGTCCCTCACTTCTTCCCTGGCTCTGAGCCACAGCCTTCTTCCTCTTCTCTGACGGAAACAAAAAAAGCAAGGGGGACTTAAAACATTTCAGTTTCTTTCTTTGTTGAAGATCTCTAATAAACAGTCTGGGAAGGAACACACAGGTCTTCGAGTACCTTTTGTAAGAACAATCAACAATAGCCATAGGCTCTTAATCCCTCCTGCCTGCCACAGCAGGAGCCCTTGTTCATGGTCATGGCAGAGGGTCTCAAGTCCCGCGGAGGGAATTTTTCCCAGAGTCTCCCATAACAGCAGGTGGATGTCAAAATGCCAAAGCTCTGTTCTGTTAAAGCCATTCTATGGGGGCCCCCAAAAGTGTGGTCTAGGCTAAGATGGTGAATTTTATGTGAATTTATGTGTATTTTACCACAATTTTTTTTTTTTTTGAGGAAGATTAGCCCTGAGCTAACATCCGTGCCCATCTTCCTCTACTTTATGTGTGGGACGCCTACCACAGCATGGTTTTTGCCAAGCGGTGCCGTGTCCGCACCTGGGATCTGAACCGGTGAACCCCGGGCCGCCAAAGTAGAACGTGCAAACTTAACCACTGTGTCACCAGGCCAGCCCCATACCATAATTTTTTTAAAGATTTTATTTTTCCTTTTTCTTCCCAAAGCCCCCCGGCACATAGTTGTATATTTTTAGCTGTGGGTCCTTCTAGACGTGGCATGTGGGATGCCTCCTCAGCATGGCTTGATGAGCGGTGCCATGTCTGCACCCAGCATCCGAACGGGTGAAACCCTGGGCCACCGAAGCAGAGCACACAAACTCAACCACTCCACCACGGGTCTGACCCCCACAATTTTTTTAAAAAGTGTAGTGTAAAGACTTCCTTTCTCAAAGTCTGTTTTAACCCAAGGTTATAACGTAGAGTATCTAATGGAATGAACAGACTACAGAAATTATATCGGGAAGATTATTTCTTGCAGCTGAGGATTTGATGAGTATCAAGCGGTAGAGAGTTCAGACTTACATTATCTGACAAAATCCCGGAGGGCAGATACTGTGGTTCTGACCGAGGAGATGGCACACTGTAAAGCAGCTGTTCAACACTGGCCCACAAGAGAACCGCCTAGGGAGCTCTGAAAACTACAGACGCCACCACCCTCAGGAAGTCTGACTTCACTGGCCTGTGATGTGGCCCGAGCATCGGTATTTTTTAAAAAGTTCTCCAGATGATTCTAATGTGTGGACAGGTTGAGAATTACTTAGGTTTTTACAGCAGCAGAGTGGGGAAAAGGTTGACCTTTTTTTTTTAAATCACAGTTAAGTAACCCAACCAAGGCACATGCCTGAATGAGCCGGCCAGAGACTGCCTGGGCTTATCTTTCTAAGTCTCCATCTTCTTGCTCTTAATCTACTCCATGTGAACAACAGCTTGCTCTCTTTGTTTAACCTGTCATTGAGTATAACCCTTTGGAATTTGCAGGTCACTGTCGCTTGATCGGCACAGCCACCTTGTGAGATAGGACAGGTGTTACATCCTTATTTTCCAGGTGAAGGAAATCTCCTTTATCCAGTGTGAAGGGCACCGACTGGCCTGCTAGAACCTAGTGTGGGCCAGGGGTGGGGTAGAGCCACCTCCCTGATGGTCCATGTGACACAACCCGCTGTTACTATCTTGGATTGGTGTTCCCCACGCCACTGTGGCATGGCCACTTGGTCCACTAAAAGAACCAGTGTCACCCGTGGTTGTGCTGGAGTGTTCCTCTAGGCTTTCCACACACTTTGCATAACGAAATATTAACGGAATATGCAAGTCTGCTCTGAGAAACAGGCTGTAACCAAAAAGTCACAGCGGAGGAGAAAAGCACAGCCTCTATTCCATTAATTGTGAGATGCACCATCATTTTATGGACAAATAAGACATGGAAAAAATCCTACCGTGTAAACTGCAATGTGCTATTTGATTGTATGACATCTTTATTTCAGAGATGTTAGAATGCAAAAACAAATGCATCTTAGGGTCTGACCCCATGGCTGAGTGGTTATGGTTCTGCGTGCTCTGATTTGGTGGCCCTGGTTCACAGGTTCGGATCCTGGGCATGGACCTACTCCACTTACCAGCCACGCTGTGGAGGTGTCCCCCAACACACAAAAATAGAGGAGGATTGACACAGATGTTAGCTCAGGGCTAATCTTCCTCAATAAAAAAGAAAAGCATCTTAAAATCCATAAAACAGGGTATTTCTAGCCGTCTCCTCTTTTCATGCTCCATAAGGAATGAGGTCCATATTTCCCCAGGGCCCAGTAGCCCAGAGGTAAAATGGGGTTGCCAGGACTCCAAGCACCTGCATTTCATGAGCCCTGTTCTCTCCCCATCTCTGTTATTCCTGGAAGTCTCCACAACACCTCTGTGCTCCCATTTGGCTCTGTCGCAGCCTCTTCTGTGAGGTTGCTGGCGATTCTGAGGGGTGCTTCACCAGGCAGCCTCTGAAAGTGCTTTCGCTGAGCTGGCCAGCAATCCCTGGAACACCCAGAGCAGAGGACTCTTCAGTGCTCACCTCGAACTCCCTATCTGAGAAGTGGCATTCACCACGGCTTCCCCTCCCCCTTGTCAACAGTAGTAAGAAAGCACACTGCCATTTTGACGAAGGAACGCATTCTGGATTCTCTTCATCTCGGGCACCGAGATCCCTGACCTACCTTTAGATGTTGGGCATTGCTCAAATCATAAAGTGTCTGCTGAAACATATATATGGACTTCAGGACCCAGTAGTCTCTCTGGATTTTGGAGCCGAAGGAAAGCAGCACAAACATGCCCTCAAAGCAAGGGAGACCTAAGTGTTGGGGCAGAGGGACACCCCCCACTCGTGAGCACACACGTGGCCTTTGCTGTCCTCAACTGCATCCTTGACCACGGGCCGTGGCTGCCAGCGGGCGAGCGGGCGGTGAGCTGAAGAGACTTGCCTCTTCTCTGACCATCGCCCACATGTGGCGCAGTTCCTGGAAAGTGCCCATTGCTTCATGCTTCTGTGTCTTTCCACCCTCTGCCCAGAATGGTGACATCCACATCTGTGTGCACCTTCCAAGGTCCCAGTCACATTTCGTCTCCCTTTTCCTTTCCTGACCTTTCCCTCCTGTGTCCTCGCCATGTTCGGACTTCCCTCCCATCGCTGCCACACCAGGTGGCTCTTCTTTGTTGATCTCATGCTCTAGACTAGCGCCAACCAGTGGAAGTGGGATGCTAGCTGCCTAATTTTAAGTGATCTAGTAGCCACATTAAAAAAGTAAAAAGAAAGTAACTTTAATAATTTAGTTAACTCAATATATCCAAAATAATATAATTTCAACATGTAAATCAATCCCATTTACAATTGCAACAAAAAGAATAAAATACCTAGGAATAAACTTAATGAAAGAGGTGAAAGATCTGTACACCAAAAACTATAAAACATTGTTGAAAGAAATCGAAGAAGACACAAAGAAATGGAAAGATATTCCATCCTCTTGGATTGGAAGAATTAACATCGTTAAAATGTGCATAATTCCTAAAGCAATCTATAGATTCAACGCAATCCCTATCAAAGTTCCAACACATTTTTTTACAGAAATAGAACAAAGAATCCTAAAATTTATATGGAACAAGAAAAGACCCTGAATAGCCAAAGGATTCCTGAGAAAAAAAAACAAAGCTGGAGGTATCACACTCCCGGATTTCAAATTATACTACAAAGCCGTAGTAACCAAAACAGCATGGTAACTGGCACAAAAACAGACACACAGATCAATGGAACAAAATTGAGAGCCCAGAAGTAAACCCACACGTTTATGGACAGCTAATATTCGACAAGGGAGCCAAGAGCATACAATGGAGAAAGGAGAGTCTCTTCAATAAACGGTGCTGGGAAAACTGGACAGCCACATGCAAAAGAATGAAACTAGACCATTCCCTTACACCATGCACAAAAATCAACTCAAAATGGATTAAAGACTTGAATGTGAGACCCGAAACCATGAGACTTCTAGAAGAAAACATAGGCAGTACGCTCTATGACATTGGTCTGAGCAGCATATTTTCAAGTCCCATGTCTGACCGGGCAAGGGAAACAAAAGAAAAAATGAACAAATGGGTCTACATCAAACTAAAAAGTTTCTGCACAGCAAAGGAAACCATCAACGAAACGAAAAGACAATCTAACAATTGGGAGAAGATATTTGCAAACCACATATCAGATAAGGGGTTAACATCCAAAATATACAAAGAACTCATACAGCTCAACAACAAAAAAACCAACAATCCAATTAGAAAATGGGCAAAAGATCTGAACAGAGATTTCTCCAAAGAAGATATACAGATGGCCAACAGGCATATGAAAAGATGCTCAACATCATTAGCTATCAGGGAAATGCAAATCAAAACTACAATGAGGTATCGCCTCACTCCGGTCAGAATGGCTATAATTAACAAGGCAGGAAACAACAAATGTTGGAGAGGGTGTGGAGAGAAGGGAACCCTTGTTCACTGCTGGTGGCAGTGCAAACTGGTGCAGCCACTATGGAAAGCAGTTTGGAGAATCCTCAGAAAATTAAGGATAGATCTACCATATGATCCAGCTATTCCACTGCTGGGTATTTATCCAAAGAACTTGAAAACACAAAGGCATAAAGATACTTGCACCCCTATGTTCATTGCGGCATTATACACAATAGCCAAGACTTGGAAGCAACCTAGGTGCCCATCAAGGGACCAATGGATAAAGAAGATGTGGTATTTATACACGACGGACTACTACTCAGCCATAAGAAATGACGAAATCCAGCCATTTGTGACAACATGGATGGACCTTAAGGGTATTTTGCTGAGTGAAATAAGTCAGAGGGAGAAAGTCAAATACCATATGATCTCACTCATAAGTAGAAGACAAAAACGACAAAAAAAAACCCCCACATAGCATTGGAGATTGGACTGGTGGTTACCATTGGGGAAGGGGGGAGGGGGGCGGGCAAAAGGGGTGATTGGGGGCACATGTGAGGGGATGCACTATAATTAGTGTTCGGGTGGTGAACATGATGTAATGTATCCAGAATTTGAAATATGATGTACATCCGAAAAAAATAAAAATTAAAAAAAACCCAAAAAAACCCCAAAAACAAACAAACAAAAAATTGATCTTTGAAATCGGATGTATGTTTTATACTTCAAGCACATCTCAGTTCCAATCCTAAATTTTCCCTGGAAATACTTGATTTGCATCTGGATCTCAAAACACAGATGAAAAAAACTGGTTCACATATCCAACTTGTCCCAAATATATCTAAAAGTTTTTCAATAACTGAATTGAGTATCAGTTTTTAAAATTAAATTAATTAAAATTAAATAAAATGAAGAATCAAATTCCTCAGTTGCACCAGCCACATTTCCAGCTTTCAGCGGGCACCTGTGGCTGGTGGAGACCACGTTGCACAGCACGGTTCTGAACCCCAGGCTTCCTGAGGGTAGGGATTGTTTCTCAGAGTCAAACACAGAGCTCAGAACAGAGAGGTCCTAAAATGTTTGTTGAATGAATGACTAACAGAGTTGGGACTTTCAACAAAGGGAAAAGCAAGAGTACAGCAACTTGTTTACAGATAAAGGCTGCCTGGATCAGTGTAGCTCAACAGAGCACTTCTCTGGCATAACCTCCCTCGCCTAAATCCTTTTAGATTTTAGAGAACCCTCCCTCCCAACACCAGCCAGCTCTTGTCTCCACACTCTCATTTGGCTTCTAAGAGCTTCCAGAGCTCAGTTTTTCAGATCCCCAGGGTTAAGAGGTAGAAACAGACCTCATTTCTTCCCTAGATATTTCCAGCCGGAGGCTCCACATATCCCAGGTCTCAGAGCTCCCGGCAAGCCCTCACAGGGCTGTCCAAGAAGACTTCTGTGCTCCAGCCGCAGCTGAGGCCAGTGGAAGCTTCCATCCTGTCAACGATGGCCCCTTAGGGACAAGGGGGCAGGGAAGAGCAAGAGGAATGTGTCCTCGTGATCACCATCTGCTGAGGGGAGCCCACTGGAGTTTTAGATCCTCCCTCCCAAGCCAGAAGTTTCTTCTTGGAAGGGAAGGTGGAGGACAGCTGAAGCTGGGGAAAGACTGTTAATGCCATCAGGTCAGTGTGGGAGGATGCGGTGTGAAGGTTTTAGTGTTAGAAGATGAGGTCACATTAGTCCTCTCCAGGTTCTGGGGGAATCATTTGTCCTCAAATTCGTGGTTCACACTATGTACCTGAGGGCCGTCCTGCCTCAAGGCAGCACCAGGAGACACAGTTACAGGGGCAAGTTGGGAAATATGAGACAGTTCCCAAACCAGGCTGAGGACCTTCACTCCCTCCCTTAAGAGGAATAATTAGAGCCTTGCCAGGCCCAGCCCTACTGGTCATCTCCCCCATCCACCTTCATCCAGGTTTTTCTGAGTCATTGGGCGAGATCGGGCCCCTCCAGCCAGTTGCACAGGCGTGTTCTGAGCCTCTCTGTCTGCCTAGGGCCCCTCCTCCATTTGCAGTTCTGGAGGAGCTGGGAGCCTCCTCTGAAACGGAAGAATATCGTGGAGATGGAGTGAGTGACAAGGCCTCCTGGGGGAAGGGGGGGCATGAGGAGAGCGCAGCAGAAAGAGCATGGACCTGGGGAGACACAGCCAGGCTGGATTCCAGCCCTTCCGCTCACCAGCTAGGTAAGCATGAGGAAGGTGCTTAAAAACCTCTGTGTCTCAGTTTCCCCTTTTGGTTGCCAGGTGGTTGGGAGAAAAGCCCACATTTAGTTCGCGGATGCTGTCCTCTTCGTCACCATTAACCCCACCGAGCAGAGCGGTCACAGCCTCCCTGGGCTCTCCATGCCTTCCATGCCAGTGCTCTGAGACATTCCAGATCTTCAGTCAAGCTCTTCTCCTCCTCCATTCTCAGAGCCTGAAGAAGAATTTCTGCCTGCAGAAAGTCAACTGCTTTTTCCAGCGCAGGGCAGAACCGACCTTGGAGTCCTGGAGAGTTCCAGGGGTCCTGTAAGGCCGCGGCTGTTCACTTCCCTTCAATAAATTTTCCTGCACTTGTCCTGGTTGGATGTTCTCTTCTGCTGTCAGGGTCATTGAGGGGAGGTGCAGGTTGGTGACCTTGACCAGTGAATAGGTCCCTGACTTAAGAGGGAAGCTGGGACAAACCCTGTGTTTGCCTCTGCTTTGAAGAGCTCAACTGGACCTCTCCCCTGCTATACTTAGTTCTGAGGTCCCTCTCTGTTGCCCAGCAAGGACAGTGCCAGCCTGGAGGTCTAATGGCCCACTGGACGCCTCACTGCTCTTGGCTGCGGCACATGGCCTGGTGCCAGCCCCAGGTGAAGGTTGAACAGCTCCTGCTGCCTCTTGTCTATTTACCTGCAGCCTACCTGTTCTCACCAATTGGTCCTGCGGCTTCTAGGAGATTTAAAGGGCCAGTGCCAGGACTTTTCCCTCCTTCATCTTTTGCTTTTTCTCCTTTTGGAACATTTAAGGTCTAGGACATTCAAAAGATACCACATATATGGGGGAATTTAGAAAGGCACCACCCAGAACTTCAGTGTACACCTCAGGCTGACCCCTGGCACAGAGACACCACATGACAAAACACACATAAACATACACGCACACCCCACCTCACACACATTCCATCTGTGACCACCACGTTTCCAGTCATGTCCCTGTCAATGTGAGGGACGTGTAGCTGGCTGCCAGGACATCTCTAGGGCTGGACCTCCATACCCTTCCTCTTTGTTGGGACAAGCTCTGGATTCAGATTCACAGTTTAGGCCACACCTAATTGATTATTTTAAATTTGATCCTTATCATTCTTAGTCCCAGGACTGCAGGGCTGGTCCTTGAAAGGAAAACACTGTCCTCTGCCCCGTGTCCTGGGTGCTCCTTCCCATCGCACTGGTAGTCCGTTCTGTAAGACACGTGGGTGTCGCGGATTACAAGGACTGGGAGGAGATTTGGGGCTGTTCTGAGTCCTGCTCTTCCTGTGTCAGGTACTCAGTTAAAAACCCGCCATTTCACAGGCACTGCTCTGGCCTCAACATGGCATCTGAGCCTCCCGGAGCCCCAGGAACGGGAGAGCCCAGGGACAAACTGAGAGATGGCTAGAGGGGAAGGAAGGGAGAGAGCTTTGTTCTTTTCGTGGTTCAGGCTGGTCTCCCAAGCGCACTGCCAACTCCCTGTGACCCAGCAGGGGTCTGAATGGGGGCGGGGGAGCCAAGAAACTGGAGGAGCCAGAGCCAGGTGCCTTCAGTGTCTCCGCGACCACACCTCAGGTCCCAAGTCCTCTGGGCTGTGACTCGAATGGCTCTTTTATCTTCCCTCTTCTCCCTGCTGCTTTCCTAGTCCTGGAGCTAAAGGAAGAAAACGAGCATCATTGAGGATGTGTTATCAGGATCTGTGCTCAGGATCTTACATTTATTGTGTCAAATTTAATCTTTACCACATTCCTACCGGGGAGAAGAATTATCACCTCCATTTTACAGATAGGGAGACTGAGGCTGAAAGGATAAGTAATTTGCTCAAGGTCACAGAGACAGGACAGGCTGTGCTGGGTTCCATGTCTGTGTCTGGCTCCCATGGGCAGCAGTCAGTGGCTCTCGCTTTCCTGTGCCAAAGAGAGAAGGCTCGGGTCCTTTTCCAGCCTGGGTGACACAGCTGAGGACAACGTGGATGAAGGAGCGTGTTCAGGGATTTGTCTGTAGCTGGCATTAGTGGAGCTGAGACACAGTAGGCTTGATATGAAGCACCAGAGACACAGACGGTATTTACTCCTGATCTGCAGAAAGCTTGGCAGGTGTCAGATCCCCATTGGGACTAGTTCTGAGATTCCAAGGCTGTAGTTGGCCCTGGGACTTGAGTCCACATGTGGGTGCCCCTGCGGATGGATTTTATCTTGACCTCTTCTCTTGTGGGGGGCACTGACTTCACCCTGTCTCCCTTTCCTTCTTCCTCAAATTACCCAAGACTCTGTCTCAGCGATGGGGTAGTACATTATGTTAGATCACCTTCACTGATAGGATCTTTTCCAGTGTACGAGGCACTGTGTCAGGCACAGTGGGGCTGCAAAGGTGACCCAGCCCTGAAGCCCAGTCTCCTGGGTGTCGTGCAGTTGAGGAACTACAGGAACCAGGCTGTGTGGTACGTGGGACCAGCTGGCTGCTGGGGGCGCACAGCCAGGACCCCACCACACAGGTCTTCAGGGGTCACCATTAGGCAACTCGTTGGAGAGCAGCACGTCTGCTTTATTACAGATTTGGGTATTTGAGGCATTAGTGCAACAGGTTTCTCAGCCTACAATCTGTTTTCCTTTCCCATTCTCCATCACGAAATCTGCTTTGCCAGCTAGTTCTCATCAGCTCTGGTCTGGTCCAGCTGATCGGCCTTGGGGATTATGCAAGAGACGAGACAACTAACTGACTGGGAGGGATAGAGGACAATTGGGGCTGTAGTCAGGGCTTTTTGGGGCCTGGCCCATTGGGTACAGACATTCCCATCATCTTTGAATCCTTTAAAACTTACCAGGCACTCTCTATGTGGGAAGATGGTGCCCAAACACATCTGCATGTCATATTGCCTGGTTGGCTGTAGCAGGACTGGGATGAGGTAGGCTGGGGCCAGTGAGATTGGGCCCAGATAACAGGCCAGCAAATGGACTTTCTCCTTTAAGAGGAATGATTAGAGTCTGGCCTGGCTTCACTGCTCCACATCCTCCTATCAGCTTTCACTGAGGTTTTGCTGAGTCATTGGGTGAGATGTGGCCTCTTCTAAGCTGCACAGGCACATTCTGAGCCCCTTTGTTCTGCTAGGGGTCCCTCTGTGAGCAAAGCCTAGGAAGCCAGGTGCCTCCCTCTGCAAAAGGGGAAAGTTTGTGCAGACAGGGAGGGCAGGGCCTCCTGTGGGGAGGAGAGGAGGGGAGCATGGCAGAAAGAGCACAGGACTGGAGGGAGAGGCAGGCTGCCTTCCAGCCCTCCCACTTACTGGCTGTGTGAGCATGAGGAAGGTGCTTCCCCTGTGTGTGCCTCAGTTTCCCTTGTGATACTCTGTGTGAGTAGATTGTATCCTGTAGGTAGTTGTGTGGAGATTCTGTAGCTATATCGTATCCCTGGTGGCCATGCAGCTCCTGGCAGTGCAGAGTCTCCATCAGTGGTAACTCCTATTGAGAGATCACGTTAGTTCCAGGACATTGGATGAGTTGACTTTCCAGAGCTGGGGACCCCAGAAAGACTGTGTAATGTTCCAACACTTGACCCCACAAGGAAGGGCTTTACCAGGGTCCTGCATTCACTGTGCCTGGAGTGGTGCTGCCTGAGCCCTGCTGGGGCAGCAGTCCCTGGGATCTGACCTTCTTTTTCCCACCCTCAGGGCCTGAAGAAGATCTCTGCCTAGATGAAGTCCAGCTGTTTCCTCCGAAGACCCGTGTTTCTATATGTGGCCTTGTGGGGCAACAAGTAGGGATTTTAAGGCCAGAAAATCAGAGCAAAGGGTCAGAGGGGCAACCGATGTCCGTGGCCCTGGAGAACAGCTGCACCTCCGTGCACCCAGAACCAGCTGTCTTGCTTCTTTCTCCTTTTTTTCACTTTCTTCTCCTGCCTCAGATGCCTTATTGGCCCCCTTTTCTCACTCCCTACCCGCTTTTCACTAGGATGTTTAAATCTTCAGCTCCCTACTTCTCTTCACTGAAGTCTGTCCCCGCTCCCACCCATCCCCATTATTCTCCCTGCACTGAAGCCACCCAGTCCATCCTTCCCTTCAGTGGTTGCTCTGTTGAGGAGCCCGACCAGACGCCTGGCCTGGAGAGCTGAGCCCTGAGCCCCCAGCACTGCCCTGAAGAGCCGTATTGGCCTTGTGTGCAGTGCCTGCTCCCCCACTGTGGCCCTGCCCTGCCTGATCCTCAGTAAAGCCTTAATGACACCTGCTGTGTCTTGTCTTCTTCCTTCTGGCCACGTGGGCTCACGATTGACCGTGTTGGGGGCGTGGGTGTGTCCATTTTTCCTTCTGTTGTCCATTGCAGGGGCTGGGTGGATGGGGATGAGTGTGTATGTGTGTGGTGGGGGGAACAGATGGGATTATAGGAATTCCTACTCATTTCAATCTCTCCTTCATGTGTGTGCCTCCGCACGGGGTCTCTGCAGAAGGAGCCCTCTGTGCCGGGGACCCACCTTAAATCGGCGTTCATGCAATGCCTCCTGTTAGCTTGCAGTGCTCGGTGTCATGGTTCTTGGGTGGTGGGAAGGGAGTTGAGCAGTCCACTGGGGTGTGGGATCTGACTGCCTTCAGTCGCCCTTTCTCAGAAGCTTCCCCTGCTTTAGACACCCTTCCTCTGCACTCTTACAACATCTCTCAGTGAGACATATCCCACTGTGTTATCAGTGTTGTTTTATTTGTTTTCCTCTCCAACTTGATCATAAATTCATTGAAGAGAGAATCTATGTCTTATTTTACTTTTTATCTCTGATATATATAACACTTCCTGGCACACAGTAAATGTTCAATAAGCATTGGAAATTTGATGGAATTATCTCTAGGTAAGACCTTAGGCAATCTCTACAGCCACGCTTTGGATTTAGAGCTCTGGGTATAGTTATCTCAGCCACTGGAGATACGGAATAAAGTTTGGTAGATTTTAAATCTACAGGTCCTGGAGAACGTCATTCCTTCTCTCTAACTTGAGCATTTCGTAGGCTGTAGCTGCCCTTTGAATAACGTGCCCTGAGATGCGCAGGCATTCCTGGTGCACCGTGCTAAGGTGCAGCCAATCTGTGCAGTCAGCAGGTGGTGAGAGCGTTGCATGTTAGGACATCTGCAAAGGAGCAGGATTGCTCAGAGAACCATCTGCAATGCAGGTTCCTCAAACAGGGGCTGGATCCTGGAGTTGGGTCTTACTGACACGAAGCCCTGAAACTTGGCTGGTAAGAGGAGAAGATTTAGAGAACAGTCCTTTTGGGTGTTTGTCCAGATGTTCACTGCCTTGCAGTTATTAGATAGAAAAGGAGCAATGGTAACAATGTTAAAGTTCATTGAGAAATCAATAATTAATTAAAAAAGATAAAACGGGTACGATGAAAGTTCAGCAAACCTAAAAGGTAATGATACTGATCAGATCAAAGTTAGTTAAGCCAAAATCTGGTTAAACTTTAACTTAAAGACAGAAGACATAGAAGGAAAAAAAGGAAAGAAGTCATAGAAATTAGGAGTGACACAATGACAGAAGCTAAGTAGAATAAAAATATTCCATTAGAGTAAAGCAGACACAGAGCTGGAACACGAGTGGGCAAATGTTTCTGTAGAGGGCCAGAGAGTAAATATTTTTGGCTTCAAGGCTGCATGGTCTCTGTCTGAGTTTCTCACCTCTATCAGGTGGGTGGGAAAGCAGCCACAGCTAATGGCAAAACAAGTGGGTGGGCTGTATGCCAAGAGAGCTGCATTGGCAAAAGCAGGTGGTCGTAGTTTCCGGACTCCTAGTCTAGAAGCTCAAATTAAAAGGGCATAGCTATATTAAAGCTAAAATAGTAGATTTGAAATGTAAAAGGTCATCATCAAAGAAAAACAGAACCTTTTAATCGATCTTTAAAACAGAGGAAAGACACGATAAAGTTGCAAATGAAGACAATTTTCTAAACATTGTGGTCAAAATTGTAAAGCTAAAAACGTACACTTTAAAGCCAGGAGTAGAAGTAGAGGAGAGTATGTACTTCAAACTGAGGCAACCAAAAATGAACATCTTATGGTACCTAGGATCTAGCAGAGGTCCCAGGGCTTGGGTTCTTTGGCTCCTCGTGACAGTGCTCGTACACCGTTCAGTGTGAATCTCCCCCTTCTAGAATGGGAGACAAGACCATCTGAGAACATGGCTGCCGGCACTGGTGTCTCCTGCCTTGATCTGTGACCACCTGTTGTCTCTTTCAAGTCCCTGCTAGTTTCCTCCATTATCATTGTGTAGGTGAAGAAAGGTAAAGCTGAGAGACCCCAAGACAGCAGCTTAGAGAAAATGGAAGCTCATTCTTTCTTGTTCCAGGGGGAACAGTCCAGGCTGTTGAGGCAGCCCTGCTCCACGAAGTTATTCAGGGCCTCAAGCTCCTTCCATCCTGTGGCTCTGCCATGCCCTAGGGTGCCGCCTCTTCTTGGTGGAAGCTCTATCATGAGTATGGGAAGGAAAATAGAGAAAACCCAAGGAAGCAACCACCCAGTATGCAGGTGAGGCAGAAGTTGCCTCCATCACGATCATTCCCGTTTCATTCACGAGGTTCACTTGTGTGGCTGTACCTCGTGACAAGGGTAGACCCATATTTGGACCAAAGAGTGGATTTTGGTGGCCAACTGCAGTCATTCTCACACCCAGAAAAGTGGGGGTAAAGGTTAAACCCACGTCCACGAGAAACCGTGGGTATAATCCAGTGGCTTAAAGCAGTAGGAGAGAGGCCAAGGTGTTGAAGACAAGATCTGTATCTTCAGAGAGACCGAAGGGGAGTGGCGATCACCCAGGGTTCCCTGTTGCTGAAACAAGAAAGTGATTTATCAGTGGTATCAGGTGGCACGAGAAACCCTGGGATGGCCAGGGTGTTGGCCTTGGCAGCTGAGTCACTGGGAAGTGTGCCTAACCACCTGAGCGATTGTTCTAGAGAAAGCCCTACAGCTGTTGCTGGGCACAACTCTGGAGCTCCTACCCAGATGTATGGCACCAGGTGCAAGTGTCTCACCACTGCCACCTCCAAAATCCTGATTCCTCCTCAACCCCCCTTGCCAGCAAATGAATTCTCAGGGCCTGCTTCTTCAGAACTGAAGTCCCGCCCCACTGCGTGCAGTTAACAGAGCCTGGGTTACAGGCCTGTGCCTCAGCCACAAGGGAGGCTGGAAGAGTGAGTGCATTGATTAGTGGTAAGTTCTGCTGTGTGTAAGTGAAAGGAGCAGTGGCTTAAACAGGACAGTAGTTTATTTCTCATGTGAAAGAAGTCCTGCAGTAGACAGGAAAGCACTGGTAATGCCGGCTTCACGGCAGCCTCGATGACTTTGCTTCTGAAGGCTCCATCGTCCTCTGCATGTGGTTTCATTCTCTGTGCGACCTCAAAGTCTGAAATGGCCATGAAGGCCTAATCACATCTGAGTTCCAAAACGCAGAAAGAGGAAGGGGAATGGGGTGGCTCTTTCCCTCTTAACGAAACTTCCTGGAAGTGACACAGAACTCTTCTCCTTATACCTCACTGGCTTAACTCAGTCACAGTAGAAATGACATCTTTATCCTGATAAGTAATGTCGCCAGCAGAAATGACAACAGAAGATGGGGAGATGGACATCAGGGTCAACTAGCAGTCCACCACCTTGGGGAGGTGGGACTTTAATGTGAGAAATTCCCCACTGTAAGAAGGATGTTTCAAAGATGCACAGGACAGATTCCTGACACAAACATATTCTTCTCATATGTGCATTTCCAACAACCATTACTACAGCAGCCGCCATAAAATTCTCCTGCTTAACGTAATGCAACCACTTCCTGTAGAAACAAAACGCACCCCCTACTTTGACCTCAAACAAGAACCACTTAAAGTATCATGAACCAGTGTACCCAGTTCCAAGTTTGGGCTTTCTGGGTAACATTCAGATTGATATGTTGAAGATGACAGTGTAAAGTGTTCTGTCAAGGACTCCTGATTCACCCCATGCAACATGGTATGGGGGGGGGGGTGGACAAGAGGGAAAACAGGTGAGCTCTGTACTGCAGTTGAAAACAGTGTGCACGCAGATTTGCAGAGAAGCTGTTTTGCATTTATTTACAAGGCTTATAGGATGCCCTCCTTTGGTAAGAGGATTCCGAAGAGATGTTGCATAATAATGCTTTCATACTAAACACTGAAATCAGCAACCTAAAGTTACTCCCTGGATTGGCTCTTGTCTCCAGCACTCAGGTGATCGCAGTTTCAGGTTCACTGTCATCTCACTTTCATTTTTTTTTTTTCTGGTAGTTTTTTTGGTGAAGAAGATTGGCCTGGAGCTAAGACCGGTTGCCAATCTTCCTCGTTTTTTTGCTTCTCCTTAAAGCCCCAGTACATACTTGTATATCCTAGTTGTAAGTCATTCTAATTCTTCTCTGTGGAAAGCCCCCACAACATGGCTCAATGAGCTGTGTGTAGGTCCATGCCCAGGATCCAAACTGGTAAACCCCAGGCCACCAAAGCAGAGCTTGAGAACTTAACCACTCGGCCACGGGGCTGGCCCCTCATCCCACTTTCTTAGCCTTCATTTTCCTAACTCGTGTGACATGATGAGGAAACCTTTCTTGATGACAGACACACAGAGACCAGCCTGCCATTCCATGGTAACTCAAGATTTGGAAGCAGAAGATAAGAGGGGCCATCCTGATGGATTCCAGAAAACTCTTCCTGTAAATGCTAATTGTCATATTCCTACTTAATCAGATCTGGCTTTTCCCAGCAGACTCCACTTCATGGGGTCGCCCCTACAATCCCCCATAAGGCTAGTCCTGTCCAAAAGCCCCGACAGCCACCCTGCATTCCCACGTTCTTCCAGGTCGCTTCCATATGAAACTTAATTTTGGAAGAAAGCAGCTAGGGTTTCAGTCACAGGTGAAAAAAATATGTTACCATGACTGGAAACTTTTCACCACACAAGATAAAATAGAGACCTATTCCCATTTTCCTTCCACTTCTACCACAACAGGAACATTATCCTCTTTGATCTATTCCCGTCCCTGTGCACCGTGGAAAACACTCCCTTCTAATCACCTCGGGCTGGCCCTCCTCTCCAGGTGGGGCCGCACAGCAGCACCTGTTCATCTGTCATTCAAATACATACACATCCATTGAATCTTTTGCTCTGGATGTAAATGCCACGAGTGAGTCACCTGTAACTATTTCCATGGAAAATCCCCAAAGAACACCAAGAGCCCATGTGTGTCGGTTTTCTGAAATGTTGCGTTCCAATAAGGCCCGAGCAAGGAGCAAGCCGGCTCACTAAGCCACATCCCCCACCCCCAGCCTCAGAGTCTGTGCTGCTCCTTGGCACCTTCCTGAACCTGAACTTGGCTGCTGACTCCAAGCCCGTCCACCAGCTGTTTTAACAACAGGGCATTCCATGTTCCGTGTTCTCGCTTCCAACCAGAACAGAGAGGAATTTCTAAAAGTTCCTTGAGCGCAGTAAGCTCTTATCTGAGGGAAACTCTTCTCCTTCCAGTCCTCACTAGAACGAACGGAATCAATACAGTGTTGTGGATGCCGACTTTGTGCCGGACTCTATAGAAGCGCTAAGTATAACAATTTGCTTCAGACACAGTCCCTGCGCTCATGCGACTATAGTTTAGTGGCGGAGACAGACATTTAAGCAAACAATTAGGGTTCAGCATGCATGTGCTGCTCCAGGAAAACATGCAATCCTATGGGAAGAGATTGAAAACAAGTGCATTTAAATTAGTGTATCGGGGATATTGGGGTCTAGGTCAGGGTAAACCAAATCTCAGTGACTTAATAATTCCTACTGACGCTTCACGTCCCACGTGCTCAACAGGGCCCTGCGCTCCGTAGTCTGTCGGAGACCTGCACTGACGGAGGCTTCAACCTGGAGCCTGCCCTCAGTCATCACAGCGCTGAGAAGCAGATGTGGCGACTCTCGCACTGGCTCTTAAAGCTTCTGCCTGCAAAGTGTAATTTCTGCTGCATTTCATTGGCCAAAGCAAGTCACAATGCGCCACTGAAGTTCAAGAAGACAGTGAAGCTTTCTCAAAGCAAAACCAATCAGACATCTTTGGTGACCAATCCCTAAGGATTCGCAGAGGAGTTATCAGTTGTGGCCTCCCAGAGGTGGTGACTTCTAAGCTTACCTTAGAAGATGAAGAGGCATGAGGCCGGCCCTGGGCCCAGGGCACAGCATTCCAGGCAGAAGGAACAGCAGGTGAAAAAGTGTGAAGACAAAAGACAACTGGGTTCATTGGGATAATCTATATTTATAAATTGATGTAACATTGGTCTGTTCTAAGTGTTCTGGAACTTAGGGAAGTATGGGCTTACTTCCCCTAACCACCCTATGAGGGAGGGTTCATTTATTCAGAGAAGGCAGTGAGGCACAGGAGGCCACAGCTTACTGTGGCAGAGCTGGGATCTGCACCCAGGCAGCCTGACTTCAGAGTCTGTGCTGCTCCCTAGGGAATTCAGAAAGGCTGGACCCTAGGGCTCCATGGCAGGGGGAAGGGACACAGTCTGGGGACTTCAAGGAGGAAAGTGAGCAGGCAGGACATTGTCTTTGTGGAGGTTATACCATGTCACAGATCACAGAGGGACTTCAGAGGCCACTGAGGCATCCTGTCATACCCCAAACTCCACATGGGTCAGGAGGCGGGTCAGGGGACAAATCTGTGCACCTGCACGGCTAAGGGACTGCAGGAGCCACCCTGACTGTGGTCCTGGGGGGAGTCCTCCAGCCTCCTGGCTGGCCACCCCACTCTGGTCTACCTGCAGCAGTACAGGGGTCTGGCACCTCAGAGGACAGCTCTGCCCCCCTCTCTCACATTCCAGCTGTGACCACCACATTCCCAGTCACTGTCCTGGTCAATTGAGGGACATCAGGCTGACTGGCAGGACACTTCTGGGGTTTCACTGGATTCCACACCTCTTTGTTGGGACTTATTCTGGATAAGTATTCACAAGTTAGCTCACAAAGCTAATTGATCGACTTACAATTTGATCTTTATCGTCCTTAGCCACAAGATCGAAAGGCTGAGTCCTCCAAAGTCCTTGAAAGGAACACACAAGAGATCACAGTTCCTTTCCTCTGCCCCTTGGCCTGGGTTGCCCTTCCCATCCCACTGAAAGTCTGTTCTCTAAGACACGTGGCTGTCACCAATTATAAGCACTGGGAGGAACTTTCACCGGTCTGAGGCCTAATCTTCCCTTAATAGAAACTGATTTAACTATTGATTTGAGGGGCATCAGTGTTCGGCCTTAACCGGGCAGTCAGAGCCTCCCAGAGCCCGCAGGAACTCTGCAGCTCAGGGGCAAGGGTGAGAGATGCCGAGAGGGCAAGGAAGGGAAAGGGGCCTTGGTCTCTGGATCGCTCAGGCCTGCGTCCAAGCGCACTGCCAACCCCCTGGGACTTAGCTGAGGTCTGTTGGGGGCGGGAACACCGGGCGAGCCCGAGCCATGGGGCCTTCAGCGTCCAGCTACCTGACCTGTATCCCCAAGGGTAGGAGCTAGAGAACTGAAAAGAAGCTTGCTTCCTCCTACTTGGGGGCGTGGTCGCCTCCGACGTCAACGCGTCTCGGGGGCGCGGCGGGGGCGGGGCCTGGAGGGCCGTGCGCGCAGCAGGCCCCGCCTCGCCCCACCCCGGTCAGAGGATAAATTACCCTCCCAGGTTTGCTGAGGCCCCTGCTCTCAGATCGCAAACGCCAGCAGCATGGCCATGACCTTGGGTTACTGGGACATCCGCGGGGTGAGCGAGGGGTACCCCTAAGCGGGACAGATGGAGGCCGGCGGGCGGGCAAACGCTGCGCAGCTGGACCCGGTTCTGGCAGAAGGTTCCTCTTCTGGGCTTGCTAGATCCCAGTCCCGTGCTGCTGCGTGTCCTCGCAGGTGGGCGCCTGTCTGGGTGGCTGGGGGTGTGTGGGAGGTTACCTGGAGGGAAAGGCGGCAGTCAGGCCTCTCAATCTCTTACCTGGGCCCCGGCCTTCTGTCCCAGCTGGCTCATGCCATCCGCCTGCTCCTGGAGTACACAGACTCAAACTATGAGGAAAAGAAGTACACGATGGGGGACGGTAGGGCAATCTCGTGGGGCCCCCACTTCTACCCAACTCCTGCTGCCTTGGTACCAGGCCCCCGTGCCCTGACCACCTGGTGCTCACCTCTGCTGACCTCCGCAGCTGGAGCAGGGCCGGCCCCTTCCCCTCCCCTTTGAGGGTGGCGCTCTCCTTCCAAGGCAGGACATGGCAGGGGATTGCTGGACCCCCTGTCTCAGTATCTGGGATGGGTTCCCCTTAGGGTTGCTAACCCTGTGTGAGCCTCACTCCTGTGGGTTCCAGAGCCTCATTAGCGTTCTTTCCCCCCAACCTGGACTGTGAAACTTAGTGGGTCAGATGCCAGATCCCCCTGAAAGTCCCTCCAGGAACGTGGGTTGGACTCTGAGGACGTTTGGGTCATTCATCTTCTCCACCACAGCTCCCGACTACGACAGAAGCCAGTGGCTGAGTGAGAAATTCAAGCTTGGCCTGGACTTCCCCAATGTAGGTGCGGGGTATGGGGGTGCTGTGGGGGTGAGTGAGAGGTCCTCTTCTCCATCTCCTGTCCCAGCTTCCAGGTGTCAGGACCTGGTGCCTTCTGCTCAGCCTCTGAGCTCCCTGGTTCTCTTCACTGCCTTCCCATGATGCTCTGTGTTCCAGCTCATCATTCATTTTACAATATAATTATTTAGTGCTTACCAGGGCCCAGGAGCTGTGGGTGCACGTTTCATGTCACCATTGGTCAAGGGAGGGAGGAGCGGGGGAGCCTGGTGGCCCAAGCGACCTGCCCCTGTTGTCCTTCCAGCTGCCCTACCTAATTGATGGGGCCCACAAGATCACCCAGAGCAACGCCACCCTCACTACATTGCTCGCAAGCACAACCTGTGTGAGTGGGCTGGGGGTGTGGTGCAGGGGACCGGTGGCCATGCCCTGGGCTTGGCTGGGGTGGGATGTTGAGGGTGAGTCTGTGTTGCGTGGTGATAGGTGGGGAGACAGAAGAGGAGAAGATTCGTGTGGACATTTTGGAGAATCAGCTTATGGACACCTGCAATCAACTGGCTAGGGTCTGCTACAGCCCTGACTTTGTGAGTGCCCTCCCAGTGGGCTGGGCCTGACAGCCTTTTTATTGGAGACTGAATTCTGTGTCCCATCTTCACTGGTCCTATTTGCCATTTGAATTTCTTGGAGCTTCTAATCTTCCAAGCTGGTCCCTATACTGCCACCAGAGTGACCTGATCACCCCAAATTGCATGAAATGACTCTCAGTTCCTGCCCATCTTAGCGTAGGGTGCAGATTCCCCAGGGTGGAAATCATTCCTTGTCAGTCTGTTTCCTTGTTAGCCCAGCGCTGTCTCCTTGACTCCTCAGGTACCAGCACATTAGCCCAGTAGGCAGTTCAGGGTCATCCACAGGGCCTTCGAACCTCTCCCTCCTTCCATCGAGCCTTTCATATTCTCCTCATTTGTCTGGAATCACCTCAAGTGTCTATTCTTCTGTCACCCACCTGCTAGACCTTAGGACTTCTTTCCCTGAGTGATTTTAGTTCTTTGCATCTTTGATTCTGCTCGACATGAGTCCAGAGCCCTGCCAGGTTCTCACAGCACTCCTGGGTTGTCCCATGGAGGGTGGTTGGAGATGAGTGGTGACAGCTGCAGGGACAGTGTGGCATTGCTTTCTGCCTTCCCAGTGCCTCTCACAGCTGGGGGGTGGTCCCCAACAGGAGTCTAATGACCACAGAGTGGATTAAATCATAGCCTGGGCACCCACCCAGCGATATAGTCTAGGGGGACATGGCTGCTCACCTCTGGCAGCATGGGGTCATGCGCAGCCCTGGGGAGGCCTGTCCCCCTGCCCAGGGCGTCTGTGTCTGAGGGTGGTGACAGCTGTTTTGTGCCTCAGGAGAAACTGAAGCCTGAGTACTTGGAGGCGCTCCCTGAAACAATGAAGCTCTTCTCACAGTTTCTGGGGAAGAGGCCTTGGTTTGCAGGGGACAAGGTAAGGAGAAAGGCTGTGGATGGGGAGTTGCCCTTCCTTCAAGTTTCAGAGATTGGTGCCCATTCATGCTTGGCCTCTCTGCAGCTCACCTATGTGGATTTCCTGGCTTATGACATCCTTGATCTTCACCGCATATTCGAGCCCAAGTGCCTGGATGCCTTCTCTAACCTCAAGGACTTCATCACCCGCTTAGAGGTGACTCCCCGGATCCTCCTTCTATTTCTTTCACTTTTGTTTTTTCCTCTTATCTCTGATGTTTTCCTTGTCCTGGAGCTATCATAAAGAAAAACTAGGATTCCTCGAGGAATTCTTTTACTCTAGAATCTGTGCTCACATGTTACATATATTGGGTGAAATTTAATCTTTACGGCATTCCTACATGGCAGAGTTATCACCTCCTTTTTGCAGATACGGAAATGAGGCAGAAAGAATAAGTACTTTGCTGAAGGTCACAGAGTCAGTAGAGGCTGTGCTGGGCTCCCTGTCAGTCTCTGGTTGCCGTGGGCGGTGATCAGTGGCTCTGTCGTTCCTGTATGGAAAGGAACATCTCAGTTCCTTCTCCTCTCGACCCTGAGTTTCACAGCTCTGGACATTGAGGGTGAAGAAGAACATTCAGGAGTTTGTGTGTGGCTGGCATTAGTAGAGTTGAGACACAGAGCGATTGATATTAACTACCAAAGATGTCTTCTTTTGTTGGGCACTTTCCTTCCCCTGTCTCTCTTTCCTTCTTCCTTGTAATTACCCAAAATTCTGCCTCAGCAATGGGGTAGTACGTTTATGTTAGATCACCGTCACTGATCTGATCTTCTCCTGTGAATGAGGCACTGCGTCGGGCACAGTGGGGATGCAAAGGTGACCCAGCCCTGGAGCCCAGCCTCCTGGGGCTCAGTGCAGTTGAAGAACTGCAAGAACCAGGCTATCTGGTAGGTGGGACCAGCTGGCTGCTGGAGGAGCACAGCCAGGACTCCCCTCACAGCTCATCATGGGTCACCATTAGGCAACTTGTTGGAGAGCAGCACGTCTGCTTTCTTACAGATTTGGGTGTTTGAGGCATTAGTGCAACAGGTTTCTCAGCCTACAATCTGTTTTCCTTTCCTGTTCCTCATCATGGAATCTGCTTTGTCAGCTAGTTCTCATCAGCTCTGGTTCTGGTCCAGCCTGATGGACCATAGGGATTATGCAAGAGCTGGGATGAATGATTGACAGGGAGGGATGGGGGACAGCTGAGGCTGCAGCCTGCAGCTTGTGGGGCCTGGCCCGTTTGGTACAGACAGTGCCAGCATCTTTGAATCCTTTAGAAGTTACTGGACACAGTCTATGTGGGAAGATGGTGCCCAAGCACACCTGTGTGTCTGTTGCCTAGTTGGCTGCAGCAGGACTGGGATGAGGTAGGCTGGGGTCCAGTGAGATTGGGCCCAGATAACAGGCCAGCAAATGGACATTCCCCTTTAAGAGGAATGATTAGAGTCTGGCCTGGCTTCACTGCTCCACATCCTCCTATCAGCTTTCACTGAGGTTTTGCTGAGTCATTGGGTGAGATGTGGCCTCTTCTAAGCTGCACAGGCACATTCTGAGCCCCTTTGTTCTGCTAGGGGTCCCTCTGTGAGCAAAGCCTGGGAAGCCAGGCGCCTCCCTCTGCAAACGGGGAAAGTTTGTGCAGACAGGGAGGGCAGGGCCTCCTGTGGGGAGGAGAGAAGGGGAGCGTGGCAGAAAGAGCACAGGACTGGAGGGAGAGGCAGGCTGCCTTCCAGCCCTCCCACTTACTGGCTGTGTGAGCATGAGGAAGGTGCTTCCCCTGTGTGTGCCTCAGTTTCCCTTGTGATACACGGTGAGAGTAGATTGTATCCTGTAGGTAGTTGTGTGGAGATTCTGTAGTTATATCATATCCCTAGTGGCTATGCAGCTCCTGGCAGTGCAGAGTCTCCATCAGTGGTAACTCCTATTGAGAGAGCACGTTAGTTCCAGGAAATTCAAATAGTTGAGTTACCAGCGCTAGGGGCTCCAGAAAGACTGTCTAATGCTCCAATACTGGACCTCACAAGCATGGGCTGTAATAGGGTCCTGTATTCACTGTGCCTGGAGTGGCGCTGCCCGAGCCCTGCTGGGGCAGCAGTCCCTGGGATCTGACCTTCTTTTTCGCACCCTCAGGGCCTGAAGAAGATCTCTGCCTACATGAAGTCCAGCCGCTTCCTCCCAAGCCCTA
Source organism: Equus caballus (assembly GCF_041296265.1). NCBI lineage: Eukaryota > Metazoa > Chordata > Mammalia > Perissodactyla > Equidae > Equus > Equus caballus. The sequence goes on along the minus strand of NC_091688.1, from coordinate 63,816,835 downwards.
TATATACAAAGATTGCCATTTGGGGCAACAAGTAGAACCCCGTAGGGCCAGGAGATGTGAGTGAGGAGCCACGCTGGGCTTGCTGTGCTGCACCCTGGAGAACAGCTGCACCCTCCAGCACCTCCAGAATCTCTGGCTTCTTCTTTTCTCTTTCTTTTGTTTCCCTTCTTCTCTCTCTCAGTCCTTACTTTAGCCCCTGTCCTCCCCCCATCCTAGTTCATCCAGTCCCTTTGAAATATGGTTCTCCAATTTTTTTTTAAGATTTTATTTTTTTCCTTTTTCTCCCCAAAGTCCCCCGGTACATAGTTGTATATTCTTCTTTGTGGGTCCTTCTAGTTGTGGCATGTGGGACGCCGCCTCAGCATGGCTTGATGAGCAGTGCGATGTCCGCGCCCAGGACTCCAGCCAACGAAACACTGGGTCGCGCAGTGGAGCGCGCGAACTCAACCACTCAGCTACGGAGCCTGCCCCGGTTCTCCAATTTTTTTCAGCAAAGTCCTCCCAATGTTAACCTTTCTGCACTAAAGTCAACCAGACTGTCCTCCCTTCAGTGGTTGCTCTGTTTGAGGTCCCCAAGCAGACCCCTGGTCTGTAGAGCTCAGCCCTGAGCTCCCAGCACTGCCCTGAAGGCCAGTATTGTCCTGGTGTCCTGGGTCTGCTCCGCTAGCTGGTCCCTGCCCAGCCATGCCTGGTCCCCAGTAAAGCCTTAATCACACCTTGTGTGTTTTGTCTTATTCTCTCCTGGCTACCTGGAGTCTCCAGCTGGCCCTGCTGCATCCGAGGGTCTGAGTGGTGATGCTGGCAGTGGCTGAGTCCCTGGGCATCCTGTTTGGTTGGAAGGTGTTCTGAGACTTCTCGTTCCTGTTTCTGACACCTTTACACAGGAAGCCTCATTGGGCTGTCTGTGGAGGGGAGGCCTCTCTCTGGGCATGGATCTGTCCTTCGTCCATCTTCCATTATTGAGGGCTCATGGCTGTGCAGAGCTGTGTGTCTTAGTGAGGGGGGCCCAGAGGTGGTGGGAATTCCCAGTGGAGAGAACCAGGATTCCTTTCCCTTGTCCGTTGTCTGGCTTCATCACATGCGTAAGGTCTCTAGGATCGTATCTCTACTCTTTTCTCAGATACCCTCAAGGCGCCCTCCCCCAGCTTGCTGCACAGCTGTTGTTGGGACCTTGTTTCTTGCTTACTCCATTTTCCTAGGTACCTGTGATTTAAATGTCTTTAGTCCTTGCATGTCTGAAAATGTCTCACCTAGTATACTCTGAACTAATACTTTGGTTGGGTCTAGACTTCTACGACGTAGATCTTCAGACGTGTGATGGAATTACTGACAGCTTCACGAGTTCAGCATTGCTGATGAGAAGGGTGATGCCAGTCTGACTCGACCCCTTTATGGATCGCCTTTTTTGTTAACTTAAGAAACTTTTAGGTTCTTCTTGCCATTACAAGTCCAGAGTCTACGTAGGGACTTAAGGGCTGATGTTTTCCCACTTCACACCCTTCCAGGAGCATTTCTAAGCATAGGTTTCCTCCACTGAATTCGCCAGTCTCCATTCCTCCACCTGCGCTGCATCCTCTGGGAGGAATTTTAAATCACACTGTAGAGTAGGCTGCTGAAGAGGAAGTTCCCAGCAGCTCAATAGCTCCCAAACTGTGCCACCGTAAGTAGTTGCTGGTTTTGTGGATCTGGTGTTTAGGCAAGGCTCAGCTAGGAGTAAATACTGAAATCAATAAAGGACTCTTGTCCAAAAGTGACATATCCAAAAATACAACCCAAGGAAAAAGGGCCAAGTCTTCAACAGTCATTTCCCGAGAGAATATCCAAGTGGCCAATAAGCATATGGAATGGTCCTCAAGATCATTAGTTATTGGAGAAGTTATAAACACAGTTCAATCCCATTATGCACCCACAGAGGCTAAAATTAAAAGGACCGACAATTGTTCTAGAATTATGGAGTCACTGGCACTGTCATTCATTGCTGGTGGGGCAAGCACTTTGAAATACCAGTGATATCTACCAGAGCTAAACTTACACCTACCCCATGCCCCTGGAATCCCATGCTTTGTTGTATACCCACAGGGACGAGGGCTTATGTCTTCCAGGAGACATGCACAATAATGTTCAAAGCAGCTTTATTTGAAACAGCCAATAAGTGGCAACAATCCAAATGTCTAAAATGAGAGAATGGACAGATAAACTGTGGTTTATTAATATAATTCCATTATCCATACATACTGGAATAATGGATGGAATACATACAGCCATGAATATACTACAAATGAAAATGAATGTGCTACTACTACGCACAACATGGATGATTCTCACACACACAATGTTGACCAAAAGGATGCAGACACGAAAAAGTACACTCTATCATTCCACCTACATGCTCGTGAACAGGCAAAATGAATCCAAGGTGCACAGAGGTCAGTTGAATGGTGGGCTTTTGTGTGTGTGGGGTTCCTCATGGAAGGGACCTTGTGAAGCGCAGGAACTGTTCTCTCTTGATCTAGGAGGCATCCTGTAAGCGTATACATATGGAAAATCCCGTAGAGTGTACACTTAAGATGTGTGCCCTGTAGTGCATGTGGCTTATCCTTGTGTGTGTGCAGTGACGTACATAGTGTCTTGTACATTGAATTATCTGTGTTTTTGTGTATCCTCTGTCTCTCTCCACAGGACGAAAATACCCTGAGGGCAGGGATTTGTCTCTTGTTCAGCCGTGTTACAGGTGTTTGCACAACACCTAGAACAGCACCTGCACCCTAGTGGGTGGTCAGTGAATAGTTCTTAAGCAAACTGTATTCTAATCTTAGTGGGGTCACTTGAAATATTCTTTTTATGTTAAATTATGCCTACTTCTTGGATAGGTGAGATGGGTGTGCATACATTTCTTAAGTCTGCCCTTTTTTTCTCTTAACATTTCCCTTAGAAATCTGTGCGTATTGGTGGTCCACACGCGCACATACTTCTCAATATTTCACGGCTCTATAGCATTCCTTCCTGGAGATGAAGGGTCCTTTGCCTAGTCAATCCCACACTGTGGGGTATGTAGGGTTTTCTAATACTTTACCTTTCTTTACAACACTGTGATCGTCTTTAAGCTCATGTTTTCCTCTGGTTTTGGTCATTTCATTTGGGTAGATCCCCAAGCAGACCCCAGAAGGCAAAGGGTAAGAACAGTTTTATGCTCTTATAATAGATTATTTCCTTGCTCTTAATTTAATTTATGGTGCCACCAGCAAGGCATGTGGACCTCTTTCCCCAGTATCTTAGGCACTTGGGGCTCCACAATTTCACGTTAGGCTAGTTTTATAGGGTCATAAACATAGCCTGAAGTTTTCCAGTGTTAGGCTTTGCTAATTGTTTCTTGACTGAGTACGTTTCCACCTGATGAATCACGGTGTGTGAATGTCTCTGAGTTAAACCCTTTAACCAATCTCCACCCATGACTTATTCAATTCTTGGTTCACAGTTAAAACATGAGGTGGCGGCAGTCCAAACATTTATTTTTAGGGACAATTGTAATTAATTGTAGTTCTATTCTAGGGTTCTTATCATATAGCGAACGAATACACAAACTGATCACAATAATCAATGTATAGGTTTGTAAAACCAAACATAACGTAAAAAGCTACAGCATACCCATTTCGGTTGGTGCTGTTGTTTTAGACTGGACTGGCTGAGATACAACTTATAATACAACTTATAATACAACTAGAAGGAGGTTTAGAGTGAAGATATAATTTTTTCCTGTTGGTAATCTCCTGATCATCGTTACTATTTTAAGGCCTTTGAAGGGCAAATCACCTGTCTGCCTGCATGTTTTGCAGGGTTGACGTGTGTGAGTGTCTCTGGGAGGCCTTGAATGGTAGGTGGACAGTGGGAAAGGAGCTGTTTCTATGGGGACCTCCATCACTGATGTCCACGTCTGTGGCCGTCTCCAGGTACTTACATATTCAATTTTTGGTCACCACCATGAGGGTGTAAAAACAGAGAGGATCTCAGTCTAGACATTGTGAGTTGGCAGTGAGTTGCAGGAACTTAACTGCACGCCCTTGTCAGCCATGTGGATAGGTTTTCTTTCCTGGCTCCTCTGAGCCCCTGCAGTTCCCTTAGGGCCCCCAGAAGCATGGTGCGCCAACCCCTGTCTTTCATCTTTAGTGTAATGGGGTTGCTCTGCCTCTGCTCCCAGGGTGACCGCAGTGGCCCAGGCACTGGAAGACCACTGAGTCACTTTAGCTCTGGACCCTGGCACCCCGCTGTGGGAGAGCAGGGCTGTGCTGTCCTCTCCACAGTGCTCTGGCACTTTCCAGACATAGAGTGCTGTGGCGACCGCCTGACCCAGCTCCCCCGGCCTAAGTGGGCACTTGTGCAGGGCTCTGATGCGCTGAGGTGGGAGAGCAACACCAAAGACCGACCCCAGACCCATCCCTTGGTGGAGACATTTTAAAAATAAATTCAGTTCATCCTGTCTAGCCATGCCTGGAAGCTCCTGAAGAATTACTGTCCCGGCACAGGGCTCGGTTCTGCCTGGCCCTGCACAATGGAGGGAGAGTTCCAGGGCCTCTGTTGTCCGACAGCCACAGTTACACCACTCCATGCCCTGGACCCTGGAGGATCAGGCTGCCCAGCCCTTCCACTCACGTTCCCTGCCCACTTCTCATTCTCTTCACCCTGATCTGCAGCCTGGTGCCAGCGGCAAGAGCCCCCAGGGCAAGATTGTTTCCAGTCCTCCCTGCAGACAGACCCCTCTGCCAGCTGGTTGCCAAAGGAGTGGGTGCTCTGGTCTCCTTTCTGCTAGCTAGATGTGCCAGCGCAGGGTTTTCCACTTGCAGCTTTTCACCGTTCATCACAGACTAGGGTTTCTTAACCTCGACACTGCCGACACTTTGGACCAAGGACTCTTTGTGGTGGGGGCTGTCCTGTGCCTAGCACGGTGTTTAGCAGCATCCCCAACCTCTAACCCACTAGCTGCCAGTAGCACTTCCCAGTGGCAGAAATCAGAAATGTCTACAGACATTGTCAAACGTCCCCTGAGGGCCCAAATCACCCCCAGTTGAAGACACCTGCTAGTGCATGGAGTTTAGCATTAAGAAAAGAAAAGAGGGGCGGGCCCCGTGGCTGAGTGGTCAAATTCGTCTGCTCCGCTACAGCGGCCCAGGGTTTCTCTGGTTCGGATCCTGCGCGTGGACATGGCACCACTCATCAAGCCACATTGAGGCGGCATCCCACATACTACAACTAGAAGGACCCACAACTAAAATATATAACTATATACTGGGGGGATATGGGGAGAAAAAGCAGAAAGAAAAAGAAAAGAATAGAATTTATAAAAATCAGAGTGCAACACATGTACTTAAGGTAAGTCCTATTTGATGCAATGTTTATTTCAATTAATAATATAGGTGTGTATGTCCTGGATCATATGGTAAATGTATTTTTTTAAGTATTGATATATCAGACTTTTAGAAAATTTGTAAAATATTACAAATAACTTGTGATGACCCTAGATATAACTTTTTCCACGTTTTCTGTCTCCTCTCTCTCTCTCTCTCTTATCTCTTTCCCTGCCTCTCTCCTCTTTTTCTCAGTATGCTCTGCAGGAGCACAAAGGCCTTTATAACAGAAACCCCGTACTCTGTTCTCTAAGCTGTCAGCGGTGATGTTTGGATTTAGGTTCATAAGCGACAGTGATTTATAGCCTTCCTCACCTCGGTTGTCCTTTCCAGGTTAGGTCATTCCACCATATTGGTCTATAGTTTATGACGATTTATGTAATGCATTCCTTTTTTGAAAGTTTGAGAAGTTATCCAGAAAATTCTCGAGGACTAGATGTTATTATTTTTCTTTATTTTGCTATTATTACTTCATTCAGAATCTTTCTTTCTTTCAACATATGTTGATATATTTATGTCTGTTCCTCTTGGTTGTAACAGTAATTATCCATTAGCCCAGAAAAGTGTTTCCCCAGTTTTAGAAGCTGGTTTTTATTAATTCGTAACCGCTGTTCTGTTTTTGTTATTGGACTGATGCTCTATCCATGTACCCAATGTTTTCAGAGAATTAACTAACGGTTTCATAAGCATATTGGTTAAATTTCAATATATTTCTTCTTAGCCTTGTTTCTTATATAGTTTTCACGTTGAACTTTGTTCCTTTTCTAAATTCTTGAAGTCCTAGTTTGTCTTTCCTTATTCAAAATAAGATAATCATGTAGAAAATTTTTTTTCTAAATTCCAATTTGGCAGCATCTTTTTTTTTTTTTTGAGGAAGATTAGCCCTGAGCTAACTACTGCCAATCCTCCTCTTTTTTGCTGAGGAAGACTGGCCCTGAGCTAACATCCATGCCCATCTTCCTCTACTTTATATGTGGGATGCCTACCACAGCATGGCTTTTGCCAAGCAATGCCATGTCTGCACCCGGGATCGGAACTAGCGATCCCCGGGCCGCTGAGAGGCGGAAAGTGCAAAGTTAACGGCTGTGCCACCAGGCCAGCCCCTAGCAGCATCTTATAAATGGTTCTTGTTATTTTCTTATTTTCAGAGTAAAAAATATTCTTTAACTTAGATGTCGGTAAGTTTACACAGACAATATTTAGATGATTTTAAAAACTTGCCATGATGTAGGACATTTTAATTCTACTGTTCGTATTTTTCATAATATGTAGTTTTCTATTCTGAGGCTATTTTATATAGAATTTCTGTTAATTTACCTTGAGAGTTTAGAGTGTTAGCAGCAGAGCTGGAAGGAATTGTGGGATGCAGCCCAGAAGTCAGACTAGAGGCCCTTAGTCCAAATTTCTCACAATATTCGTTGATGTCCTGCACAGGATTGTTTCAAAATATTAGAACTGGCCAACATTTTAAAATGATGAGAGAGCACATTAAATCCAGAAGATCTGGCAACATTGGGACTCAATTTCTGGGAGGTCGCGACTGACTGCAATCACTCCTTTCAGACCACCCTCCAGTTTCCCTAATCCCCACTGTTCCCTATTGCCTTTCCCAGACCCAGTGTACCCACTGGTACAACGTGGACCCTCTGGGCCCTGTGGACCCTGTGTTTGAGATCCTGCTCAGCCGGCCCTCCTCCTCCTTTGCAGAACCGTGCCCTTCTGAAGGGGCCATCTGTGCTCTGGGCCCATCTGCTGTCTCCTTGGTGTGCTTGTCCTAAGAGGCATTGCCTCACTGCCTCTGAGTTTAAACATGCTAAATTGTGACTCATATTTTAAAACATCTCTCTTTTTTAGTTCCCACCTGACTTCCAGTCTTTAATAGCCAGAACTGTCTCGTTCATGGTGGCTACTATATGACAGAATTTCAATGACTGTTTCTTCAATAAAAGAATGACCGGACGGATGAGTGCTAACGTAACAATATCTGTTCTACCTTTTGTAATACTTATTAGTCTGTTTAATGTTAATTTAAAAAAAAATCATTTTCTCAGTGGAATCTAGTAATGTCTCTGTTCCAAGCTCAATATGTATAAACTCAGAATGACAACTCCTTAATGTATTATGAAAAATATAACAATTAACATGTCCAGCATTTGTGTGTGTCCACGGCACTCATCGCCCTCCTGTGGGCAAACCCACCTGGAACTCACCTTGACCCTGGGGGCTGCATCTTGAGCCTGGACCCAGACTTGAGGCCTGGAGGACTGGCAAGGTCTGAGTGGGTGGGGAGCTTCTGCAGCAGGGACTGACTCTGCCGCCTCTCGTGACATTCAGCCCACCCCCAGCTCCCCAACTAAGCAGAGATGTGCAGACCCCTGACTTCTATGATTTAATAGCAACTAGGTAGAGTCTCTGTGTCCTTCTCAACCCCCTCCACACTTTCCCTCGATGCTCTGAAGGTCTACTGAGTACCGGATTCACTCCTTTCTAGCCTCTCAAAGTGTTGCCCAATTTTAAAACTTAATTTTCTGCAGCGCACCAAGCTTGCCCTTTAATTTGTAAACCCATTTTTTATTTAAAGTTCCAACTCATCTGTTTTCACATATTCACTAAACCTTGTAATATGCTTTAAACAAGGGAAAATGAACCACAGGCCAAACTATGTCCTATTTTAGTTTTGAAATATTCTTCTGACAACATAGAGGAAAGTTGGCAGGTAGGACCTTGTTCTTGTAGAGGTTGCACCACAGGTCACAGATCACAGAGGGACTTCCAAGGCCATCTGAGCACTCCTCATACCCAGCCAACAAGGGTCAGGAGCCAGTGTGAAGACCTGAAGCAGAGAATCTGAGGCCCTGCACAGCTGAGGGTCCCCAAGGTGCACCCTGACTGCTGTCCTATGGGGGGCACTCCAGGCTCCTGAGTGGCCACCGACTCTGGCCTTCCTTTGCTGCAACACAGGCGCCTGGGCCCTCAGAGGACAGTCCTTTCCCCTCTCTCACATTCTGTCTGTGACCACTACAGTCTGAGTCAGGGTCCCTGTCAATGAGGGACGTGTAGCTGGCTGCCAGGATATCTCTGGGACTGCGCCTTCATACCCTTCCTCTTTGCTGGGACGGGTTCTGGATTTAGATTCACAGTTTAGGCCACAGGTAATTGACTATTTTATATCAGTCTTCTTTCTTTTTTTGAGGAACATTAGCCCAGAGGTAACATCTGCTGCCAACCGTCTTCTTATTGCTGAGGAAGATTGGCCCTGAGCTAACATCCATGCCCATCTTCCTCTATTTTATATATGTGGGACAACTGCCACAGCATGGCTTGATGAGCAGTGCATAGGTCTGCACCAGGGATGAACCAGGGAACTCTCCCCAAAAGCAGAATGTGCGAACTTAACCACTGTGCCACCAGCCTCCCCAGTAGTTATCATTCTTAGTCCCAGGACTGAAGGGCCAAGTTCAGCCTGGCCCTTGGCCTGGGTGGTCCTTCCCATCCCATTGATAGTCCGTTCTGTAAGACACGTGGGTGTCACAGATTACAAGGACTGGGAGGAGATTTGGGACTGTTCTGAGTCCTGCTCTTCCTGTGTCAGGTCCTGAGTTAAACCCGCCATTTCACAGGCACTGCTCTGGCCTTAACCTGGCATCTGAGCCTCCTGGAGCCCCAGGAACTGGGCAGCCCAGGGACAAACCGAGAGATGCCTAGAAGGGAAGGAAGGGAGAGAGCTTTGTTCTTTTTGTGTTTTAGACTGGTCTCCCAAGCGCACTGCCAACTCCCTGTGACCCAGGAGGGGTCTGAATGAGGGCGGGGGAGCTACGGAACCGGAGGAGCCTGAGCCAGAGCCAGGCAGCCTTTCCTGCCTGAGAGCCAGAGCCCAGTTCCTCGCGACTCTGGTTGAAAGGGATTTTACCTCCGCTCTCCTTGGGGGTGTGGTCGTCTCCGGTGTCGCTGAGCCTCGGGGGCGCGGCTGTGGCGGGGCCGGGAGGGCGGTGCGCGCAGCAGGCCCCGCCTCGCCCCATCGGGGAGAGGATAAATTCCCGTCCCAGCTCTGCTGAGGCCTCTCCACTCAGAGCGCAAACACCAGCGCAATGGCCATGACCTTGGGTTACTGGGATATCCGCGGGGTGAGTGAGGGGTCCCCCGGGCGGATGGGATAGAGGCGGGCGGGCGAGGAAACGCTGTGCAGCTGGAACGGGTTCTGGCAGAAGGTTTGTCTTCTGGGCTTGCTGGATCTCAGGCCTGTGCTGCCGCGTGTGGGGAGTGTCTGGGTGGCTGGGGGTGTGCGGGAGGTTAGCTGGAGCGAAAGGCAGCAGTCAGGCCCCTCCATCTCTGACCTCGGCCCCACCTTCTCTTCCAGCTGGCTCATGCCATCCGCTTGCTCCTGGAGTACACAGACTCAAACTATGAGGAAAAGAAGTACACGATGGGGGACGGTAGGGCAATCTCATGGAGTCCCGACTTCTGCCCAACACCTACAGACTTGGTAACAGGCCCCCCTTGCCCTGGCCGCCAGGTGCTCACCTCTGTTGCCCTCCGCGGCTGGAGCAGGGCCCGCGCCTTCCCCTCCCCTTTGAGGGTGCAGCTCTCCTTCCAAGGCAGGACAAGGGAGGGGATTGCTGGACCCCCTTTCTCAGTATCTGGATGGGTTCCCCTTAGGGTTGCCTAACCCTGTGTGAGCCTTACTCATGTGGGTTCCAGAGCCTCATTAGCGTTCTTTCCCCAAAACCTGGACTGTGAAACTTAGTGGGTCAGATTCCAGATCCCCTGAAAGTCCCCCCAGGAACGTGGTTTGGACTCTGGGGACGTTTGTGTCACTCATCTTCTCCACCACAGCTCCCGACTATGACAGAAGCCAGTGGCTGAATGAGAAATTCAAGCTTGGCCTGGACTTCCCCAATGTAGGTGCGGGGTATGGGGGTGCTGTGGGGGTGAGTGAGAGGTCCTCTTCTCCATCTCCTGTCCCAGCTTCCAGGTGTCAGGACCTGGTGCCTTCTGCTCAGCCTCTGAGCTCCCTGGTTCTCTTCACTGCCTTCCCATGATGCTCTGTGTTCCAGCTCATCATTCATTTTACAATATAATTATTTAGTGCTTACCAGGGCCCAGGAGCTGTGGGTGCACGTTTCATGTCACCATTGGTCAAGGGAGGGAGGAGCGGGGGAGCCTGGTGGCCCAAGCGACCTGTGACTGTTGTCCTTCCAGCTGCCCTACCTAATTGATGGGGCCCACAAGATCACCCAGAGCAACGCCATCCTTCGCTACATTGCTCGCAAGCACAACCTGTGTGAGTGGGCTGGGGGTGTGGTGCAGGGGACCGGTGGCCATGCCCTGGGCTTTGCTAGGGTGGGATGTTGAGGGTGAGTCTGTGTTGTGTGGCCACAGGTGGGGAGACAGAAGAGGAGAAGATTCGGATGGACATTTTGGAGAATGAGGTTATGGACACCCGCATGGCCCTGGTCAGGGTCTGCTACAACCCTGATTTTGTGAGTCCCATCACAGTGGGCTAGATTTGGACAGGGTTTTAATGAGTAGACCAGACTCTTATGTCCCATCTACACTGGTCCTATTTGCCCTTTGATCTCCTTGGAGCTTCTAATCTTCCAAGCTGGTCCCTATACTGCCACCAGAGTGACCTCATAACCCTCAATGGTATCAAACAGTTCTCCTCGGTTTGACCGATGGATGGTGGTTGGAGATGAGTGGTGACATCTGCAGGGACACTGTGGTATGGCTCTCTGCCTTCCCATTGCCTCTCACAGATGGGGGGTCGTCCCCAGCAGGAGTCTAATGACCACAGTGTGGATTAAATCATAGCCTGGACACCGACACAGCTGCCATTTGGCAGGACGTGGCTGCTCACCTGTGGCAGCTGGGAGTCACTGGCAACCCTGGGGAGGCCTGGCTCCTGCTCTGGGAGTCTGTGGGTGGTGACACTTGTTTTGTGCCTCAGGAGAAACTGAAGCCTCAGTACTTGGAGGCGCTTCCTGATAAGGTGAAGCTCTTCTCACAGTTTCTGGGGAAGAGGCCTTGGTTTGCAGGGGACAAGGTAAGGAGGAAGGCTGTGGATGGGGATTTGTCATTGTTCTCAGGTTTCAGAGTTTGGTGCCCATTCTTGCTTGGCCTCTCTGCAGATCACCTATGTGGATTTCCTGGCTTATGACATCCTTGATTATTTGCGTACTTTTGAACCCAAGTGCCTGGATGCTTTCCCAAACCTGAAGGACTTCATAGCCCGCTTTGAGGTGATTCCTCTGATCCTCCTTCTATTTACATCTCTTTTGTCATTCCTTTTCTCCCTTCTGCTTTCATGGTCCAGGAGCTAAAAGAAGAATAGCTAGCATCATGGAGGATGCAACATCAGGATCTGTGCTCAGGATCTTACACTTATTGAGTCAAATTTAATCTTTACCACATTCCTACTGGGGAGAACAATTATCACCTCCATTTTACAGATAGGAGACTGAGGCTGAAAGGATAAGTAATTTGCTCAAGGTCACCGAGGCAGGACAGGCTGTGCTGGGCTCCCGTCTGTGTCTGGCTTCCATGGGCAGCAGTCAGTGGCTCTCGCTTTCCTGTGCCAAAGAGGGAAGGCTTGGGTCTTTTTCCAGCCTTGGTGACACAGCTCAGGACAACATGGATGAAGGAGCGCATTCAGGGGTCTGTCTGTAGCTGGCATTAGTGGAGTTGAGACATGATAGGCTTTACATGAAGTACCAGAGACACAGACGGTATTTTCTCTTGATGTCGAGAAAGCTTGGCAGGAATGGATCCCTGTTGTGGGTAGTTCTGAGATTCCAAGGCTGTAGTTGGCCCTGGGATTTGAGTCCACGTGTGGGTGCCCCTGTGCATGGATTTATTTTGACATCTTCTGTTTGGGGCACTACCTTCCTCCAATCTCCCTGTCTTTCTTCCAACTGTTTACCCAAGACTGTGTCTCAGCGATGAGGTAGTACATTCATGTTAGATCACCTTCACTGATCGAAACTTCTCCTGTGTACGAGGCACTGCCACAGGCATGTTAGGGATGCAAAGGTGACCCAGCCCTGAAGCCCAGCCTCCTGGGGCTCAGTGCAGTTGGAGAACTGCAAGAACTAGGCTATGTGGTAGGTGGGACCAGCTGGCGTCTGGAGGAGCACAGCCAGGACCCCCCTCACTGCACTTCATGGGTCACCCTTAGTCCACTCATTGGAGAGCAGCACGTCTGCTTTATTACAGATTTGGGTATTTGAGGCATTGCAACAGGTTTCTCAGCCTACAATCTGTTTTCCTTTCCCATTCCCCAACAAAATCTGCTTTGTCATCTGGTTCTCATCAGCTCTGGTTCTGGTCCAGCCTCATGGACATGGGGATTATGCAAGAGCTGGGATGAATGATTGACAGGGAGGGATGGGGGACAGCTGAGGCTGCAGCCTGCAGCTTGTGGGGCCTGGCCCGTTTGGTACAGACAGTGCCAGCATCTTTGAATCCTTTAGAAGTTACTGGACACTCTATTTGGGAAGATGGTGCCCAAGCACACCTGTGTGTCTGTTGCCTAGTTGGCTGCAGCAGGACTGGGATGAGGTAGGCTGGGGCCCAGTGAGATTGGGCCCAGATAACAGGCCAGCAAATGGACATTCCCCTTTAAGAGGAATGATTAGAGTCTGGCCTGGCTTCACTGCTCCACATCCTCCTATCAGCTTTCACTGAGGTTTTGCTGAGTCATTGGGTGAGATGTGGCCTCTTCCAAGCTGCACAGGCACATTCTGAGCCCCTTTGTTCTGCTAGGCGTCCCTCTGTGAGCAAAGCCTGGGAAGCCAGGCGCCTCCCTCTGCAAAAGGGGAAAGTTTGTGCAGACAGGGAGGACAGGGCCTCCTGTGGGGAGGAGAGGAGGGGAGCGTGGCAGAAAGAGCACAGGACTGGAGGGAGAGGCAGGCTGCCTTCCAGCCCTCCCACTTACTGGCTGTGTGAGCATGAGGAAGGTGCTTCCCCTGTGTGTGCCTCAGTTTCCCTTGTGATACTCTGTGAGAGTAGATCGTATCCTGTAGGTAGTTGTGTGGAGATTCTGTAGCTATATCATATCCCTAGTGGCTATGCAGCTCCTGGCAGTGCAGAGTCTCCATCTGTGTTAATTCCTATTGAGAGATCACGTTAGTTCCAGGACATTGGATGAGTTGACTTTCCAGAGCTGGGGACCCCAGAAAGACTGTGTAATGCTCCGACACTTGACCCCACAAGGAAGGGCTTTACCAGGGTCCTGCATTCACTGTGCCTGGAGTGGTGCTGCCCGAGCCCTGCTGGGGCAGCAGTCCCTGGGATCTGAGCTTCTTTTTCTCACCCTCAGGGCCTGAAGAAGATCTCTGCCTACATGAAGACCAGCCGCTTCCTCCCAAAGCCTCTGTTTCTGAAGACGGCTGTGTGGTGCAACAAGTAGGGCCTTATAAGTCCTGGAGATGGGAGGGAGGAATCAGAGCTGTCCCAGATGTCCTGGCCCTGAACAGCTGGACCTCCGTGCCCCTGGAGCCAGCTGTCTTGCTTCTTTCACTGTCTTTCCCTCCCTTCTCACTGTCAGATGCCTTATTGGTCTCTTTTTCTCCCTCCCGACCCCCTTTTCATCCAAGCCGTTTACAGCTTCAGCTCCCCACGTCTCTTCCATGAAGTCCCACCCCAATATATTATTCTCCCTGCACTGAAGCACCCAGTCCATCCTTCCCTTCGGTGGTTGCTCTGCTTGAGGAGCCCGACCAGACCCCTGGCCTGGAGAGCTGAGCCCTGAGTTCCCAGCACTGCCCTGAAGAGCCGTATCGGCCTGGTGTGCAGTGCCTGCTCCCCCACTGTGGCCCTGCCCTGCCCTGCCTGATCGTCAGTAAAGCCTTAATGACACCTGCTGTGTCTTGTCTTCTTCCTTTTGGCCACGTGGACTCACGATTGACTGTGTTGGTGGTGTGGGTTTGTCCATTTTTCCTTCTGTTGTCCATTGCATGGGCTGGGTGGATGGGGATGAGTGTGTATGTGTGTGGTGGGGGGAACAGGTGGGATTGTAGGAATTCCTACTCATTTCAATGTCTCCTTCATGTGTGTGCCTCTGCATGGGGTCTCTGCAGAAGGGGCCCTCTGTGCCGGGGTCCCACCTTAACTCAGCGTTCATGCAATGCCTCCTGTTAGCTTGCAGTGCTCGGTGTCATGGTTCTTGGGTGGTGGGAAGGGGGTTGAGCAGTCCACTGGGGTGTGGGATCTGACTGCCTTCAGTCGCCCTTTCTCAGAAGCTTCCCCTGCTTTAGACACCCTTCCTCTGCACTCTTACAACATCTCCAGTGAGACATATCCCACTGTGTTTAATTGTTTTCATTTGTTTTCCTCTCCAACTTGATCGTGAATTCATTGAAGAGAGACTGTATGCCTAGTTTGACTTTTTATGTGTGATATATATCACACTTTTTGGCACACAGTAAATATTCAATAAAAATTGGAAATTTGACGGAATTATCTCTGGGTAAGACCCTAGGCAAACTCTACAACATGATTGGGATTTAGAGCTCTGCGTATTGTTAATTTCGGCCACTGGAGATACAGCACAAAGATGAGATGGTTTTAAATCTATAGATCTGGAAGAATGAGCCATTAACTGTGACTGAAGCATTTTGTAGGCTGTAGCTGCCCTTTGAATAACTTGACCTGAGATGAGTAGGCCTAGTGTGCCAGGCCAAAGCTGCACAAATGGGCTAGATTTGCTCCTTCTCCCAGACCGATAGATTGGTGTGTGCATTTTATGTTAGGACATCTGCAAAGGAGCAGGATGAATTGGATAACCATCTGATAAGCAAGATCCCCAAACAGTGGCCAGAAAGTGGAGTTGGGTTTTATTGAGGCAGAGTCTTGAGACTTAGCTCATGAGAGGAGATGATTTGGAGAAGAGTCCTGTTGGGCGTTTGTCCAGATGGTCACTGCCTTGCAGTTATTAAATAGAAAGGGAGCAATAGCAATAATGTTGAAGTTCATTGAGAAATCAATAATTAATTAAGAAAGATAAAAGTGGGGCCGGTCTGGTTGTGCAGTGGTTAAGGTCCCATTTTCTACTTCGGCAGCCCAGGGTTCACAAGTTCAGATCCCGGGTGTGGATCTAGCACCGCTTGTTGCTATGTGGCATCCACGTAAATCAAAGGAATAATGGCACAGATGTTAGCTCAGTGATAATCTTCCTCAAGGAAAAAGAGGAAGATTGACAACAAATGTTAGCTCATGGCCAATCATCCTTACCAAAAAAAAAAAAAAGGACCAAACTCCTAAGATAAAAGTTGAGCAAAGTTAAAATTTATGAAACTGATAAGATTAAAGTTAGTTAAGCGAAAATCTTATTAAAGTATATCGTAAAGACAGAAGAGATAGAAGGAAAAAAAGGACAGAAGTAATAGAAATTAGGAATGACACAATGACAGAAGATAAGTAGAGATAATGAAAATAATCCATTAGAGTAAAACAGATACAGAGCTAGAACAGGAGTGGGCAAATGTTTCTGTAGAGGGCCAGACAGTAAATATTTTTGGCTTGGGGGCCACATGGGCTCTCTGTCAGTTTCTCACCTCTATCACGTGGGTGGGAAAGCAGCCACGGTCAATGGCAAAATGAGTGGGTGGGCTGTATGCCAAGAGAACTGTCTTGGCAAAAGCAGGTGGTCGTAGTTTCTGGACTCCTAGTCTAGAAGCTCAAATTAAAAGGGCATAGCTATCTTAAAGTTAAAATACTAGATTTGAAATGTAAAAGTGATCATCAAAGAAAAACAGAACCTATTAATCGATCTTGAAAACAGAGGAAAGACATGATAAAGTTGCAAATGAAGACAACTTTCTAAACATTGTGGTCAAAATTATAAAGCTAAAAACATACACTTTAAAGCCAGGAGTAGAAGTAGAGGAGAGTATGTACTTCAAACTGAGGCAACCAAAAACGACCATCATGTGGTGCCTAGGATCTAGCGGAGGTCCCAGGACTTGGGGTTCTTTGGCTCCTCGTGACAGTGCTCGTACACCGTTCAGTGTGAATCTCCCCCAGCTAGAATGGGAGACAA
This sequence comes from Equus caballus, assembly GCF_041296265.1. Lineage (NCBI taxonomy): Eukaryota > Metazoa > Chordata > Mammalia > Perissodactyla > Equidae > Equus > Equus caballus. The sequence goes on along the minus strand of NC_091688.1, from coordinate 63,800,398 downwards.
GACCATCTGAGAACATGGCTGCTGGCACTGGTGTCTCCTGCCTTGATCTGTGACTGCCTGTTGTCTCTTTCAAGTCCCTGCCTAGTTTCCTACATTATCATTGTGTAGGCGGAGAAAGATAAAGCTGAGAGACCCCAAGACAGCAGCTAGAGAAAATGGAAGCTCCTTCTTTCTTGTTCCAGGGGGAATAGTCCAGGCTATTGAGGCAGCCCTGCTGCACGAGGTTATTCAGGGCCTCAAGCTTCTTCCATCCTGTGGCTCTGCCATGCCCTAGGGTGCCGCCTCTTTTCCTTGGTGGAAACTCTATCACGAGTATGGGAAGGAAAATAGAGAAAACCCAAGGAAGCCACCTCTCATTATGCAGGCGAGGTCCAGGTGTGTGGCTGTACCTAGTCACAAGGGTAGACCCATATTTGGACAGAAGAGTGGATTTTGGTGGCCAACTGCAGTCACTCTCACACCCAGAAATGTGGGGGTAAAGGTTAAACCCACGTCCACGAGAAACCCTGGGTATAATCCAGTGGCTTAAAGCAGGTAAGAGAGAGGCCAAGGTGTTGAAGACAAGATCTGTATCTTCAGAGAGACCGAAGGGGAGTGGCGATCACCCAGGGTTCCTTGTTGCTGAAATAAGAAAGTGATTTATCAGTGGTATCAGGTGGCACGAGAAACCCTGGGAGGGTCAGGGTGTTGGTCTTGGCAGCTGAGTGACTGGGAAGTGTGCCTAACCGCCTGAGCGATTGTTCTAGAGAAAGCTCCACAGCCGCTGCTGGGCACAGACTCTGGACCTCCTACCGCGATGTATGGCACCAGGTGCAAATGTCTCACCACTGCCACCTCCAAAATCCTGATCCCTCCTCAACCCCCCTTGCCAGCAAATGAATTCTCACAGCCTGCTTCTTCAGAACTGAAGTCCTGCCCCACTGTGTGCAGTTAACAGAGCCTGGGTCACAGGCCTGTGCCTCAGCCACAAGGGAGGCTGGAAGAGCGAGTGCATTGATTAGCACTAAGTTCTGCTGTGTGTAAGTGAACAGCAGCAGTGGCTTAAACAGGACAGAAGTTTATTTCTCATGTGAAAGAAGTCCTGCAGTAGACAGGAAAGCACTGGTAATGCCGGCTTCATGGCAGCCTCGATGACTTTGCTTCTGAAGGCTCCATCGTCCTCTGCATGTGGTTTCATTCTCTGTGCGATCTCAAAGTCTGAAATGGCTACTAAGACCCCATCACACCTGAGTTCCAAAACGCAGGAGGAGGAAGGTGAATGGGGTGGCTCTTTCCCTCTTAAAGAAACTTCCTGGAAGTGACACAGAACCTTTTTCCTTATACCTCACTGGCTTAACTGAGTCATAGTAGAAATGACATCTTTATCCTGATAAGTAATGTGCCCAGCAGAAATGACAACAGAAGATGGATATCAGGGTCAGCTAGCAGTCCTCTACTTTGTGGAGGTAGGACTTTAATGTGAGAAATTCCCCACTGTAAGAAGGATGTTTCAAAGATGCATAGGATGGATGCCTGACACAAACATATTCTTCTCATATGTGCCTTTCCAAATAACCATTACTACAGCCGCTGCCATAAAATGCTCCTGCTTAATGTAATGTAACCATCTCCTGTAGAAACAAAACGCACCCTCCACTTTGGCCCATAACAAGAACTACTTAAAGCGTCACGAGCTAGTGTAACCAGTTCCAAGTTTGGGCTCTTTGGGTAACATTCAGATTGATATGTTGAAGATGACAGTGTAAAGTGTTCTGTCAAGGACTCCTGATTCACCCCATGTAAAATGGTAAGGGGATGGGGGGTGGACAAGAAGAAAAACAGGTGAGCTCTGTACTGCAGTTGAAAACAGCAATGCATGCAGATTTGGGGAGAAGCTGTTTTGCATTTATTTACAAGGCCTATAGAAAGCACTCCTTTGGTAAGAGGATTCCCAAGGGATGTTCCATAATAAAGCTTTCATACTAAATACTGAAATCAGCAACCTAAAGTTACTCCCTGGATTGGCTCTTGTCTCCATCATTCAGGTGACCTCACTTTCAGGTTCATGTCATCCAACTTTCTTTTTGTTGTTGTTGTTGGTATACTTTTTTGGTGAAGAATAGTGGCCCTGAGCTAAGACCTGTTGCCAATCTTCCTCGTGTTCTTTTTTCTCCCCAAAGCCCCAGTACCCAGCTGTACATCGTAGTTGTATGTCATTCTAGTTCTTTCTGTGGGAGGCTGCCACAGCATGGCTTGATGAGCCAGCCGTGTGTAGGTCATGCAGATGATCCGAACCGGCAAACCCTGGGCCACCAAAATGGAGCGTGGGAACTTAAGCACTTGGCTACGGGGCTGGCCCCTCATCCCATTTTCTTAGCCTTCATTTTCCTAACTCGTTGGCACGATGAGGAAAGCTTTCTTGATGACAGACACATGGAGACCAGCCTGCCATTCCATGGTAACTCAAGAGTTGGAAGTAGAGGTTAAGAGGGTCCCATCCTGATGGATTCCAGAAAACTCTTCCTGTAAATGCTAGTTGTCATATTCCTGCTTAGTCAGATCTGGCTTTTCCCAATAGCAACTAGGGAAAGTCTCTGTGTCCTCCTCTACCCCTCCTCGACACTTTGTCTCGCTGGTGTGAAACCATTATTGAGTACAGAGTTCATACCTTCCTATCCAAACGTGTTACAGAATTCTAAAACTTAGTTTTCTGTAGAGCATCAACCTTGCACTTTAACTTGTAAAGTCCTTTTTCTTTAAAGGTCCATTTATCCGTTTTCACATATCCACTAACCTTGCGACATCCTTCAAATAAAGGAAAATGACCCAGAGGCCAAACTATGTCCCATTTTCCTAGTTTTGTAATAGTCTTCTGCCTTCAAAGAGGAAAGGTAGGAGGTTGGACATTGTTCTTCCGGAGTTTGTACCACATGTCACAGATCACAGAGGGACTTCACAGGCTGCCTGTGCCACCCTTTCATACCCAACCACACATGGGTCAGAAAGCAATGTCAGGGCTCAAAGCGGTGACTCTGTGGCTCTGGACAGCGAAGGATCCACAGGGCCCACCCTGACTGTGGTCCTGTGGGGAGTCCGCCATGCTACCGGTGGTCTACCCCAGGTCACTGTTCCTGTCAATGGGAGGGACATCTAGCAGGCTGCCAGGACATCTCGGTTTGCACCTAGAAACCCTGCCTCTTTGCTGGGACTGGTTCTGGTTTAGATTCACAGGTTACCCCATAAAGCTAGTTGACTGATATATATTTGATGGTTATGTGGGCAGATTCTTGGGACCCCTCTCCCTGGTCTAACAGGGAAGTCTAGCAAGCAGCCTGATGGGTATAAGTCAGTACAATAAATTCCATGCTGCGCTGTGAAGCAGCCACAGAGGCCATCTTCAGCCTGTGTCAAAGTGACTTTGCAACCCCCCACCTCATGACTCAAGATGCCAGTGGACCAACCCACAGCACGAAAAGATAACGGGGTACCTGGCGCTCACATTTCCCACCTGCTTTTCTTAGAGATTGAGGGACTAATTAATGACCCTGGTCCTTGTCTCCCTCCACACAGATAACGTCAGCATCTCTGAACTTGTTTGAAGTATAACCAAGAAATTCTTGTTTATGTTACCTTCAAGGGACTATTTAGAGAAAAGCCCAGATGTACTCTATCCCTTTATTTGAAACTGAGTTGTCAGTTTTTTTCCCCTCTTACCTACACATACACTGTTTTCTGAAGAGATATAAGCCACACTCATACTCCCACACCTCAGAGACGTCCCCTCAGAGCGCTCTGTTGAACTGCTGTCCTGGAGTTAGAACTCTTCACGCTGATTATTGAAAAAACTCCTTCACTGATACCACCTAGACTCTTTATTTCAGTCGACACTTATTCTTAGTCCCAAACTGAAGGGCTGATCTTCTAAAGTCCTTGAAAGGAAAACCCTGAGACCATGGTTGCTTTTCTCTGCCCGGTGCCCTGGGTGGTCCTTCCCATCCCACTGATAGTACTTCTGTAAGACACGTGGCTGTCACGGATTACAAGGACTGGGAGGAGATTTCGGACTGTTCTGAGTCCTGCTGTTTCTGTGACAGGTGCTGAGTTAAACCCGCCATTTCCCAGGCACTGCTTTTTGGCCTTAACCTGGCATCTGAGCCTCCTGGAGCCCCGGGAACTGGGAACTCAGCAACCCAGAGCCAAAGCAGAGAGATGCCCAGAGGGGAAGGAAGGCAGAGAGCTTGGTTCTGTTTAGGGTTCAGGCTGGTCTCCCAAGCGCACTGCCAACTCCGTTGCTCCTGGCAGAGCTCCGAATGGGGCGGGGAAACCAGAGGAGCCCGAGCCAGGCGGTCTTTGGATGTCCTGGCGAGCAGACCTAGGCCAGAGTCCCCGCAAGTGTAGCTGAGCAGGATCTTAGCTCCGCCTGCCTTGGGACAGGGCTTGCCTCCGGCGGCGTCGCCAAGTCTCGAGGGCGCGGCGGGGGCGGGGCCGGGAGGGCGGTGCGCGCAGCAGGCCTCGCCTCGCACCACCCGGGTCGGAAAATAAATCTCGTCCCAGCTCTGCTGAGGCCTCTCCACTCAGAGCGCAAACACCAGCACGATGGCCATGACCTTGGGTTACTGGGACATCCGCGGGGTGAGTGAGGGGTCCCCCAGGCGGGTGGGATGGAGGTGGGCGGGCGGGGAAACGCTACGCAGCTCGAACCGGTTCTGGCAGAAGGTTGGTCTTCTGGGCTTGCTGGATCCCAGTCCCGTGCTGCCGCGTGTCCTTTCAGGTGGGCGCGTGCCTGGGTGTCTGAGGGGTATGTGGGAGGTTACCTGGAGGGAAAGGCGGCAGTCAGGCCTCTCAATCTCTTACCTTGGCCCCGGCCTTCTGTCCCAGCTGGCTCATGCCATCCGCCTGCTCCTGGAGTACACAGACTCAAACTATGAGGAAAAGAAGTACACGATGGGGGACGGTAGGGCAATCGCGTGGGGCCCCCACTTCTACCCAACTCCTGCTGCCTTGGTACCAGACCCCCGTGCCCTGACTACCTGGTACTCACCTCTGCTGCCCTCCGCAGCTGGAGCAGGCCCAGCCCCTTCCCCTCCCCTTTGCGGGTGCAGCTCTCCTTCCAAGGCAGGACAAGGGAGGGGATTGCTGGAACCCCTGTCTCGGTATCTGGGATGGGTTGCCCTTAGGGTTGCCTAACCCTGTGTGAGCCTCACTCATGTGGGTTCCAGAGCCTCATTAGTGTTCTTTCCCCCCAACCTGAACTGTGAGACTTAGTGGGTCAGATTCCAGATCCCCTGAAAGTCCCCCCAGGAACGTGGGTTGGACTCTGGGGATGTTTGTGTCACTCATCTTCTCCACCACAGCTCCCGACTACGACAGAAGCCAGTGGCTGAGTGAGAAATTCAAGCTGGGCCTGGACTTCCCCAATGTAGGTGCGGGGTATGGGGGTGCTGTGGGGGCGAGTGAGAGGTCCTCTTCTCCGTCTCCTGTCCCAGCTTCCAGGTCTCAGGACCCAGTGCCTTCTGCTCGGCCTCTGAGCTCCCTGGTTCTCTTCACTGCTTTCCCATGATGCTCTATGTCCCAGCTCATCATTCATTTTACAATATAATTATTTAGTGCTTACCAGGGCCCAGGCGCTGTGGGTGCAGGTTTCATGTCACCCTTGCTCAAGGGAGGGGGAGCAGGGGGGCCTGGTGGCCCAAGCGACCTGTGACTGTTGTCCTTCCAGCTGCCCTACCTAATTGATGGGGCCCACAAGATCACCCAGAGCAACGCCATCCTTCGCTACATTGCTCGCAAGCACAACCTGTGTGAGTGGGCTGGGGGTGTGATGCAGGGGACCAGTGGCCATGCCCTGGGCTTGGCTGGGATGGGATGTTGAGGGAGGGTCTGTGTTGTGTGGCCATAGGTGGGGAGACAGAAGAGGAGAAGATTCGTGTGGACATTTTGGAGAATGAGATTATGGACACCCGCATGGCCCTGGCCAGGCTCTGCTACAACCCTGATTTTGTGAGTCCCATCCCAGTGGGCTGGTTTGGGCAAGCTTTTGATAAGGAGGGAAGACTCCTGTGTCGTGTGTATACTAGTTCTATTTGCCAATTGAAATCCTTGGAGCTGCTGATCTACCAACCTGGTCCCTATGCTGCCAGTAGAGTGACCCTCATAACCTCAAATTTCATTAAATGAAAACTGTCAGTTCCCACCAATCTTAGGATAGAGTCCAGAATCTCTAGAGGGGAAATTAGTTCCTTGACAGTGTGTTTCCTTGTTAGCCCAGCGCTATCTCCTTAACACCCTCAGACATCAGCACATTAGCCCAGTAGGCAGTTCAGGGTCAGCCACAGGGCCTTTGAACCTCTCCCTCCTTCCATCCAGCCTCTCAAATTCTCCTCATTTGTCTGGAATCAGCTCAAGTGTCTATTTTTATGTCACCCACCTGCTAGACCTTAAGACTTCTTTCCCTGAGTGATTTTAGTTCTTTGCATCTTTGATTCTGCTCGACATGAGTCCAGAGCCCTGCCAGGTTCTCACAGCACTCCTGGGTTGTCCCATGGAGGGTGGTTGGAGATGAGTGGTGACAGCTGCAGGGACAGTGTGGCATTGATTTCTGCCTTCCCATTGCCTCCCACAGATGGGAGGTGGTCCCCAGCAGGAGTCTAATGACCACACGGTAGGTTAAATCATAGTCTGGGAACCAACCCAGCTCTCATCACAGGGCACATGGCTGCTCACCCATGGAAGCTGGGGATCATATGCAGCCCTAGGGAGGCCTGTCCCCCTGCCGAGGGCGTCTGTGTCTGAGGGTGGTGACAGCTGTTTTGTGCCTCAGGAGAAACTGAAGCCTGAGTACTTGGAGGCGCTTCCTGAAACAGTGAAGCTCTTCTCACAGTTTCTAGGGAAGAGGCCTTGGTTTGCAGGGGACAAGGTAAGGAGGAAGGCTGTGGATGGGGAGTTGTCATTCTTCCCAGAGTTTGGTACCCATTTCCTTCGCCTGTCTGCAGATCACCTTTGTGGATTTCCTTGCTTATGACCTCCTTGATCGACTTCGTATGTTTGAGCCCAAGTGCCTGGATGCGTTCCCAAACCTGAAGGACTTCATAGCCCGCTTTGAGGTGATTCCTCTAATCCTCCTTCTATTTACATCTCTTGTCTTTCCTTTTCTCCTTGATGCTTTCCTAGTCCTGGAGCCAAAATGAAGGTAACTATCATTAATTGAGGACTTGCATTATGTCAGGATCTGTGGTCACGATTTTCCATACAATGGGTCCTATGTAACCTTTTCACATTCCTGCTGGAATGTTACAGACAGCGAAACTGAGGCTTGGAAAGGATAAGTAATTTGCTCAAGGTCACTGAGGCAGGACAGGCTGTGCTGGGCTCCTTGTCAGTGTCTGGCTTCCATGGGCAGCAGTCAGTGGCTCTCGCTTTCCTGTGCCAAAGAGTGAAGGCCCAGGTCCTTTCCCAGCCTCGGTGACACAGCTGAGGACAACGTGGATGAAGGAGCGCGTTCAGGGGTCTGTCTGTAGCTGGCATTAGTGAAGTTGAGACACAGTAGGCTTGATATGAAGCACCAGAGACACAGACGGTATTTACTCTTGATCTGCAGAAAGCTTGGCAGGTATCAGATCCTTGTTGTGGGTAGTTCTGAGATTCCAAGGCTGTAGTTGGCCCTTGGATTTGAGTCCACGTGTGGGTGCCCCTATGGAAGGAGTTTATCTTGTTGTCTTCTGTTTGGGGCACTACCTTCCCCCCATCTCCTTTTCCTTCTTCCAACTACTTACCCAAGATTCTGCCTCAGCGATGGGGTAGTACGTTTGTGTTAGATCACCTTCACTGATCAGATCTTCTCCTGTGTATGAGGCACTGTGTCAGGCACAGTGGGGCTGCAAAGGTGACCCAGGCCTGGAGCTCAGCCTCCTGGGGCTCAGTGCACTTGGAGAACTACAGGAACGAGGCTGTGTGGAACATGCGGGACCAGCTGGCTGCTGGAGGAGCACAGCCAGGACCCCCCTCACAGCTCATCATGGGTCCACTTATTGGAGTCATGATTAGTCCACTCATTGGAGAGCAGCACGTCTGCTTAATTACAGATTTGCGAATTTGAGGCATTAGTGCAACAGGTTTCTCAGCCCACAATCTGTTCTCCTTCCCCATTCCCCATAGTGAAATCTGCTTCATCAGCTAGTTCTCATCAGCTCTGGTTCTGGTCCAGGCTGCCGGGCCTTGGGGATTTGGCAATTGCTGGGATGAATGATTGACAGGGAGGGATGGAGGACAGCGGAGGCTGCAGCCTGCAGCTTGTGTGGCCTTGCCCATTGGGTACAGACAGTGCCAGCATCTTTGGATCCTTTAGAACTTACTGGACACTGTCTATGTGAGACGATGGTGCCCAAAGACACGTACGTGTCATATTGCCTAGTTGGCTGCAGCAGGACTGGGATGACGTAGGCTGGGGTCCAGTGAGATTGGGCCCAGATAAGAGGCCAGCAAATGGACTTTCTCCTTTAAGAGGAATGATTAGAGTCTGGCCTGGCTTCACTGCTCCACATCCTCCTATCAGCTTTCACTGAGGTTTTGCTGAGTCATTGGGTGAGATGTGGCCTCTTCTAAGCTGCACAGGCACATTCTGAGCTCCTTTGTTCTGCTAGGGGTCCCTCTGTGAGCAAAGCCTGGGAAGCCAGGCACCTCCCTCTGCAAAAGGGGAAAGTTTGTGCAGACAGGGAGGACAGGGCCTCCTGTGTGGAGGAGAGGAGGGGAGCGTGGCAGAAAGGGCAGAGAACTGGAGGGAGAGGCAGGCTGCCTTCCAGCCCTCCCGCTTACTGGCTGTGTGAGCATGAGGAAGGTGCTTCCCCTGTGTGTGCCTCAGTTTCCCTCGTGATACGTGGTGAGAGTAGATTGTATCCTGTAGGTAGTTGTATGGAGATTCTGTAGTTATATTGTATCCCTGGTGGCTATGCAGCTCCTGGCAGTGCAGAGTCTCCGGCAGTGGTGTCAACTATTGAGAGGGCACGTTAGTTCCAGGAAATTGGATGAGTTGACCTTCCAGAGCTGGGGACCCCAGAAAGACTGTGTAATGCTCCAACACTTAAGCCCCCAAGGAAGGGCTTTACCAGGGTCCTGCATTCACTGTGCCTGGAGCGGCTGTGCCTGAGCCCCGTGGGGCAGCAGTCCCTGGGATCTGACCTTCTTTTTCCCCACCCTCAGGGCCTGAAGAAGATCTCTGCCTACATGAAGACCAGCCGCTTCCTCCCAAAGCCTCTGTTTCTAAAGATTGCTGTGTGGGGCAACAAGTAAAACTGTGTATGGCCAGGAGATGGGAACGAGGAGCCAGTGCTCTGATTGCTGCCCTGGGACCCTGGAGAACAACTGGACCATCCTTCACTCACAGAGTCACCCCTCTTGTTCTTTAGTCCCTCTTTTCTTTCCCTTCACCCCCACTCAGGTCTTTCATTTGGCTTCTTTCCCTACCCCTATCCCGCATCCAACCAGGCCATTGAGAGCTTCAGTTCCCTACATTTCTTCAGCAAAGTCCCCCCAGCATTATCCTTCATGAACTAAAGTCAACCAGACTGTCCTCCCTTCAGTGGTTGCTCTGTTTGAGGTCCCCAAGCAGACCCCTGGTCTGTAGAGCTCAGCCCTGCCCGGCACTGTTCTGAACGCCAGTATTGGCTTGGTGTCCTGGCCTTGCTCCCCCAGCTTGTCCCTGTCCAGCCATGCCTGGTCCCCAGTAAAGGCTTAATCACACCTGCTGTGTCTTGTCTTATTCTCTCCTGGCCACCTGAAGTCTCCAGCTGGCCCTGCTGCTTCTGACGGTCTGAGTGGTGATGCTGGCAGTGGCTGAGTCCATGGGCATCCTGTGTGGTTGGAAGGTGTTCTGAGACTCCTCGTTCCTGTTTCTGACACCCATACACAGGAAGCCTCATTGGGCTATCTGTGGAAGGGAGGCCTCCCTCTGGGCCTGGATCTCTCCTTCGTCCATCCTCCATTATTGAGGGCTCATGGCTGTGCAGAGCTGTGTGTCTTAGTGAGGTGGGCCCAGAGGCGGTGGGAATTCCCAGTGGAGAGAACCAGGATTCCTTTCCCTTCTCCATCGTCTGGCTTCATCACTTGTGTAAGGTCTCTAGGATCGTATCTCTACTCTTTTCTCAGATACCTTCAAGCGCCTTCCCTAGGCTTGCTTCACAGCTGTCATTGGGACCTTGTTTCTTGGTTACTCCATTTTCCTAGGTACCTGTGATTTAAATGTCTTTAGTCCTTGCATGTTTGAAAATGTCTCACCTAGTGTACACTGAACTAATACTTTGGCTGCATCTAGACTTCTAGGACGTGGACCTTCAGACATGTGATGGAATTACTGACAGCTTCTAGAGTTCACCATTGCTGATGAGAAGGGTGATGCCAGTCTGACTCGATCTCTTTATAGATGACCTTTTTTTTTTAAACTTAAGGAACTTTTAGGTTCTTCTTGCCATTGCAAGTCCAGAGTCTACATGGGGACTTAAGGGCTGATGTTTTCCCACTTCATACCCTCCCAGGAACATTTCTAAGCATAGGTTTCCTTCAGGCCATTGAATAGTCACCATTCCTCCATCTGCATTGCATCCTCTGGAAGTAATTTTAAATCACACTGTAGAGTTAGCTGCTTAAGAGGAAGATTCTAGTAGCTGAGGAGTTCCCAAACCATGCCACCATAAATAGTTGCTGACTTGTGGGTCTAGTATTCAGGCAAGGCTCAACTGGGAGAAAATACTGAAATCACTAAAGGACTCTTATGCAAAAATAATTTATCCAAACACAGATCCCATGAAAAAAGGGCCAAGTCTTGAACAGTTATTTCCCCAAAGAGAATATCCAGGTGGGCAATAAGCATATGAAAAGGTCCTCAACATCATTAGATATTGGGGGAGTTATACACATAGATCCTATTACATACCCACATAGGCTAAATGAAAAGGACTGACAATTGTTCTTGAATTTGTGGAGTATCTGGCACTGTCATTCATTGTTGGTGGGACAACCACTTTGAAATACCAGTGATATCTACTAGAACTAAACATACATTTACCCCCATAAGGCTAGTCCTGTCCAGAAGACCCAACAGCCGCCCTGCAGTTCCTACCTTCTTCCAGTTCTTTTCCCATTTGAAACATAATTTTGGAAGAAAGCAGATACGGTTTCAGTCAGTGTTCAAAAAAATATCTGTTGAAGCCAGCCCAGTGGCGTAGTGGTTAAGTTCGTGCTCTCTGCTTCAGCGGCCCGGGCTTCACCAGTTCAGAACTCGGGTGCGGACCTACACACTGCCTGTCAAGCCATGCTGTGGCAGGTGTTCCGCATGTAAAATAGAGGAAGATGGGTACAGATGTTAGCTCAGGGCTAATCTTCCTCCAAATAAAAAAATCTGTTAATACAATTGGAAACATTACACCATAGAAGCTAAAATAGAGAGCTATTCTCAGTTTCCTTCAAACTTCTAACACAATAGGAAGATTATCCTATCCTGTTTGTTCTGTTCCCATCCCTCTGCACCATTGAAAACACTCCCTTCTAATCACCTTAGGTTGGCCCTCTTCTCCATGTGGGGCCACACAGCAGCAGCTGTTCATTTGAAAATCAAGTATACACACATCCAGTGAATCTTTTCTTCTGGATTTAAATGCTACGAATCAGTCACCTATAATTATTTCCACAGAAAATCCCCAAAGAACACTAAGAGCCCATCTTTGTTGGTCTTCAGAAATGTTTCATTCCAGTTTGGCCCTAGCAAGGAGAAAGCCAGATCACGAAAGCAGAAGACAGATTATGGAGGATCTTGTAAACTGGTGGAGATTGCCTTTTTCTGGAGGCCTAAGAAGCCGTCAAGTGTATTTAAGCAGGGGAGTGCCCTGAGCAAATTTGCACATTAGACAAATCACTCACTACAGGTCAATTCCTTCCCTCTCCCCTGCCAACTCTCTGAATTCTCTAAATTTCTTTTTATTGGAGCTCATTACTCCATCTAGTCTTGGAGCTGAAGGAGAAGGAATGTGCGCTTTCTGTTGGAAGTCCTGGTGTTCTCATAAGCCCTTAAGCTTGCTTTAAAGGGGGATCCATGTCCATACACATCAGTGCCCCCTACTCCACCCTTTCTCTCAATGAAATAACTCTACAATGAATTTTTCTTGAATCACTTAATACATTTCCTTCGGAACTGGAAATGCCTTAATTAGGTTGCCTAACCTTCAACAATGAGTACAACGAGTTTCCCTTATACATTTTGAGGAAGTGCTCCACCAAATTTAATGTACCTATCGCAAGTTTGTTTTCTGGAAAAGCTGTTATTGATGCTACTTGCACAAACCCATCACTGGTATACTAATTTCTCAACATTTCTGTGGCCTCTGCCTCTGGGATGACAGGACATGCACTTCCCCTCCTTGCTTGAAGGAACCATTGTGACAGCCTTCTCTTCTTGGCCTATGTCTGAATTAGAGTTGGGGAGGGTTTAGAGCCTGGGGAAACCACATCTGTGGTTCTGTGAATGGATCTGTTCCTCTCAGTGGCCTTCCCTGCTTTCTGGGCCAGTAAGGTCCTTGGTTTTCGAAAACTGTTAAGTGGATTTTTACTAACAAACATAGTAACTAGAAAAGTTGGAACATATGATTTGCCTGTAGTCTTTCTCTCTGGAATTCGTGTGCAATACAGACCTATGCTTTTTAAACTTCTCCTTTCCAATTGCCATGTTGTTCTCTTCTGTCATCTGTCTTTCCCGGGATTCTTTTCTCAGAGGACTGAAGGGCCAATTTCTTGTTTCCATGCCCTCTTCCCTGTGGTGAACAGACTCTAAGATGGCCCCCATAATCCCACCTGTGGTCCTCATGCCCTTGTGAAATCCTGTCTTCTTGAGTGTGGGCAGGTCCTGTGATTTGCTTCTAATGGAATACAGCAAAGGTGATGGGATATTGTTTCCATGGTTACATTACATAGGACTATAGTGTCTCTCTTTCCAGGAGACTCTCCCCCTTACTGGGTTTGATGAAGCAAGGAGCCAAGAGTGGCCTCCGGCTGACAGCCAGCAAGAACCTGAAGCCCTCTGGCCAATAGGTCATAAAGAACTGAATTTTATCAACAATTACATGAACTCGAAAGCAGATCCTTTTCCAGTTGAGCCTTGAGATGAGATCATAGCCCTGGCTGACACACTGACAACAGCTTTCAGATGAGACCCTGAAGTGGAGAGCCCTGTAAAGCTGTACCCAGACTCCTAACCCACAGACAATCTGAGACAATGTGTATTGTTTTAAGCTGCTAAATTGGTGGTAGTATTGTCACACAGCAATAAATAATACATTCCCTTTCTGAGTTCTGGTCATAGCCTCTATCTAGTCAGACAGGCATCCTCAGCTTCTCTGGCCTCCCTTAGATCCACAAGGCCTTCTCTTAGGGCACACTTCACTCACTCACACTATGGAAATTCATGTCCATAGTTACCAGGTTGCAGAGGAACTCTCAGCTTTACACCTCTTCTGGCCACAGGCTCCCCATACTGAAGATACTGGCCTGAATACCTGACTACTGCTACCAGGGCTGGCAAAAGGTGGCTGTTGAACTGTCTTCTTAGTATCACGTATCTGTACTAATTCCTCCCGAGGCAGCCCTCCTAACATCACTGGGCATCCCAGACATTCAGGCCCTCTGGCCCTCCCTCCCTAGAGGGATCCTTGGCTCCTGGTCCACAGTGGGCAGCAATCTGGCCCTCAGGTCACTGTCTTAGGCTGGAAACTACTCAAAGACTTTGCTCTGCAAATGGAGAGTGGTGCCAATTCAATCTCCACAGGAGTCGGTTTCCCTTAAGTTTGCTTTCTTTTCTTAAAACAAGCTTCTATTACACAGTAACACATGAATACATTCTCCTAGTTAAAAAAGAAAAATGTCCTTAGCCTATCTCTAGGGTCTCCTTTTACTTCCATTCTGGAGCCTGGGCCTTTCTCTGATTTGCCTGAAGTAAGCCTTGATATCATTTGGTTTGTCCTTCCAGAACTTTTTCTATGCATTCACATACATAAATCTATCTGCAGAAAATGCTTACTGCATGATTTCCCTTTTTAAAACATAAGAGATATCATACTGAACATACTAATCTGCAACCTAATGTAAAAAATTCAGCAATGTATCTTGGGGATCATTCCATGTTAGTTCATACAGTTGAATCTCAAATTGTCTCATGGTATTCCTTGTATTGATAGGCATTTACATAATTTCCACTTATTTGTTATTACTAATACCAGGTCAACACAAGGTTGACATAAGGGAAGCCATATTGTAGAAATCATATTGTAACTTTGAATGACCTCTAACTAACTAACCCTGCTGGATCTGCCCCCTCCAGGAGATCTGTCTACCTACTCTGTACATTTCATGACCCCTGCTTGTGTATATACCTCCTAGCTGCGATGACAGTAACTTTGTCCTTTTGAGTTCCTTACGAAGGTGATGCTGCCCGGACAGTGTCTATGCTGATGGCCATCATCAATGACAACTGAAAGACCTGGTGTGTCCACTCCCAGTCTGTAACACTAGAGGGTCAACATTCCTAACCATCTGTCCTATAACCCACTAGCCTATATAACTGCTTCAAGATTCTGTGTCTTCCTTAAGATGGTTCTTTAGGACACGAGTCCCCCATTTTGATTTGCCAGCTCACTGCTTAACCAAATGTCTTTTCTCTGCCACCATCTTGCCTCTTGATGAGTGGCTTTCATCTTGTGGCGAGCAGATCGTGCCCTTTGTGTGGTAACATTACCAACAATACCACAATCTTGGTATATACCTTAGGTATATGGGTGAGTTATTAATAGGATGGAATTATTAGGTCACAGGATATGATTTGACTTTCAGAAGAGACTGACAAACTGTCCTCCAAAGTAGCTATACCACTTTACAAGTTCACCCGTAGGAAATGCACATCACCTTCCTAAGCCTTGCCGACACTTTATAAACTTACTTTTTGTTCATCCGATAGGTGGAATAATGGTCTCTCATGGTGTAATTTGCAGTTCCTTGGATTATAAACATCTTTTTAACATTCTTTTTTGGCCATCAATATTTCTCTTTCTGTAAATTATTCATTCATGGTTTTTTGATCAATTTTTTAAAACTGAGTTGTGTTAGTCATTTATTGTAGTTCTTTACATAGTCTTTACACCAGGCCTTTGTTTTTATCCCATCTGTCATTTAATTTTGCTTATTTGTGCCTTA
Source organism: Equus caballus (assembly GCF_041296265.1). NCBI lineage: Eukaryota > Metazoa > Chordata > Mammalia > Perissodactyla > Equidae > Equus > Equus caballus. The sequence continues at coordinate 63,785,194 of NC_091688.1, read as the reverse complement.
TCACAGATAACTTTTAGAATTTGGTACTGTTCAATTTGCAATTTTTATGTCTTATTTAGAGAATCTTTTCCTACCCTATGATCAAAAACATTTTTACATTTTCATTAATACTTTTACAGCTTGCTACTTAACATTGGGCCTTACCTTCCAGGTGAATTAATTTTAGTGAATGGTATGAGGAAGGGTTCTATTATTTTTAATTGGTAATTGTTCAATGCTATTTGTTGGTTAGCCCGCCAGTGTGAAATACGATCTTCATCACACTAAAGTACCACATACAAGGGTCCGTTTCTGAACTCCAGTTCTGTGAAGTCCCCAGAACCACACAGTTTTACTTGATATGTTCACCAGGTGTTTATAGGGGCTCTAGTCCCATTTAATACACCTGTTCTCTACAACTGTGCGAGCTCACCTTTATTTCTAGTACTCGCTCAACAAGGCTTCTGCAAGAACCTCTAGCCATTGAACACAGCTGGGGGGGGCGGATGTCAATGTTGCAGTGATTGAACTCAGATCTTGGTAATTCTCCACATACCCTTACTGTTTCTCCTCCAGCCCCTACACCCAAAAGAAATCCAGCTAGACACCAGCAGGCTAAGTGCTATTTATTGAAAAGAGAAGACGGAGTACAGGGCCCTTAGGGACGGGATGGAACAAAACAAGCAGAGCAAGTCTGCCTCATGCTCAACATATTCTCTTGTTGCCCCAGTGGGCCATCTTGTTGTTGATGGGCATCTTGAAGAAGCGGTCAGACTGCATGTAGGCAGCTATTTTCTCCAACGCCTGAAGGGAAAGCATACCAAATCTTACAAAGACTCTAACTCAGTCCAACAGACCCACTCCAAAACAGTGACATTCACATGCTGCCTGCTCCCGCTCCCCACTTTTTGTAGACAGGGCCTTCATGGTGTAGAACCCAGGCCTTTCCCAAGACTTAAAGGTTTAGAGGTATCCGACCATTGATCCCTTTAGGCAAAATCTAGTGTTGGGCAAGAATCTACCACAATGGGGTCCCCTGGGGCTCAGGGGAGCCGGTGAGTGTTTTTCTAAGGCAAAGGTGCAGGGAGCATCACCTCAAAACGGCACATGAAAGCCTTCAGATTTGGAAATTCATCCAGGCACCTGGGCTCAAACATACGGTTCTGATCTAAGACATCATAGGTGAGGAAATCCACAAAGGTGAGCTAGACAGACAATAAGATAGTCAGGTGTGGGGAGTTCATTAACATCTGCAGAGATAGAAAAGTATCCTGTTCCTTTCCTTCCTTCCTACCTTTTCCCCTGCAAACCATGAGAATTTCCCCAGGAACAAGGAGAATTGTTTCAGTTGTCCAGGTAGCTGTTCCAAGTACTGAGGCTTCAGTTTTTCCTGGGAGAGAGGGAAAAAGAGAGAGAGTGAGAATAGCTGTCATCCTTATAGCTAATCAGGGCACCAGCCAGTGACAGAGACTTAGTGGCCCCTTCCCCAGGTGCCTTCCTCTCACTACCTTCAGGGAGCGATGGCAGGATGGAAAGGAGGGGTTTGGAAAGGAAGAGGGGTCAACACCAGAGTTATGTGACAAACAAACCCCCAGAAAAGAAGAGTTCTATTTCCTATTCTGACAGACTGGGTTGGTGAGAAGGTAGCAGGAGCAGAATGGAGCAGAATTAACCCTTGGGTTCCTAAATGCCCCTTTTTGTTGATGCCTGCCTGCTAAGGAAACTCACAAGGTCAGCGCTGTAGCAGAGTTTTGTCAGTTGCATGCGGAAATCCATAATTTGGTTCTCCATGATGTCCACTCGAATCTTTTCTTCTTCAGTCTCGCCACCTGTAGGCCAAATGACAAGAAAGCACTCTTGGCATTATCCACTCCCAGGTGAGCAACCAGCCGGATCTCCCTCACTAGCCCCACCCCACTCACACATATTGTGCTTGCGAGCGATGTAGCGCAAGATGGCATTGCTCTGGGTGATCTTATTCTTCCCATCCATCAGGTAGGGCAGCTAGAAGGAAAAGGACAGGTCAAACGAACCACCTGACTCTCTCTCCTGAGGAAAACGAGACTTACAGGGAAGCAAACAGTAGAGAAAAGATGCTGAGTTAGGAGAAAGAAGAAAATAAGTAGAAGGTAGGAATTAGGTCCCCACCTGATTCTAGACAGGGGTTCTTAACCTGTGTGTATGTGTATGTGCATGCCATGGATCCTTTCTGAGAATAAGGTGTTTAAATGCAGAAAGCAAATTACATACATTTACACAATTTATAAAACATTAAAAAATTATGAGAGAGTAATATGTGCCTATTAACGCATTTACTAACATGTAATAACTATAATTTCAAAGTATGATGACTGTAAATAATATTTATTTACAATATCTACAACACACGTAATATAATATGAAAATACTCAACTTCTACTAGTAACAAAGTCACAGACATGGCTAATAACTAACGTCACTTATTGCCTATATTCACAACAGAAGGAACTGTTAACTTTCAGTTAGTGGTTAGTGGAAACGAAAATGTAATTTTTTTGTCCAACCAAGTTCAAGTTCCAAATTCAAGTCCTGAATTCTATCTATTCCATCCAGGTTAAGAGCACCTATTCTAGCTCCTTCTAGACCCCAGAAGAAAGAAGCAAGGATAGACTTGAAGGCCTTCCCTTCTGCCCACTCTTCTCCTTAAGCCACCTACGTTAGGAAAGGCCAGGTCTAACTTGAATTTCGCATCCAGCCATTGGCTTCTATCATAGTCAGGAGCTGTAAGAGAGAGAAGGAAGTGGAACCCAACCTCCTTAATCCGAGGAGAAGGGAACGATCTAATGAAATAACCTAGTTCCAATATCTCACACTTCCGGACCCCAAAAGCTCAACCATCTACTCTCTGGGGCCTATTTGGTGAAGGGTTAACACGGGGTTGGGCTATGGCAGGGGGAGAATCTCCAGCTCCAGATAAAGGATGCCTCTCTGCCCACACAGGACACAGCAGAGAACCTCCAGGTGACTGGGGCAGAAGTCCCCCCTGACTCTGGCGTGATGCCACCCTCAGGCCTCAAGAAGGGACAGTCGAAAGGCCTGCCCGGTTTAGTGCGCCGGCGCACCGGGACGCAGAGCCGCATTACCTTCCCCGCACGTGTACCGTTTCTCCTCATAGGATGTATCCGTGTACTCCAGGAGCATGCGGATGGCGTGCGCCAGCTGGGAGAGAAAGGCCCAGGTCAGCGCCTGCGCAGCTTCCGCCGGCCCCCAACCCCCGTCCGCCAACGTCCCCCAGGCCGGGGCCGCGGAGACGGTGCGTCCTGCCGGGCGCTCGTTAAGCATCCCCCGAGACCGGCCCGCCGTCCTCAACCCTTTCCGCGGGGCCGCAGATCCCAGAGGCAGGGGCGGGGTCGGCCTCCGCGGCCGGGGAGCTCCGCCGGCGCGACGCGGCGAAGGAGGCGTGGCTCCCGGGTAGAGCCCCTTCTCTGGATGACCGCGGACCGAGCCCCCGGCGGCTCCGCGTCCGTCTCCCTGACCGAGCGGCACAGTCGTTGAGACGGCACTCACCCCGCGAATATCCCAATAACCCAGAACCATAGACGACTCGCACGACATGCTCACACCGACACCACACCTTCGAAGAGCAGAGGGAGACTCCGAACCGGTTGGCTTTATACCCGACGTAGGTAGGCGGGGCCAACGTGAGCGCCCTGGCCCCGCCCCCACCCTCTGCGCCCCTCGCATCGCGCGTACGGAGGCCCACGCGCCTGCGCGACTTCTAAAGTCACTGGAGTTCGGGGCGGAAAGACCGCGTGGCGAGTCGGGGGCAGGAGTGTGGCCTGCGTGCTGCGGGGCAGGAATTGGGCTCTGCGCCCGTTAGTAGTGCCAGTCAGGGCCGAAGGAGCGCCAACCGTCCGGGCAGTGGGGCGCTGGTTACCCCGGGAGAGTAGGATTCTTGCTGTAAAGTTATCGAGCGGGGTGGGGCTCGGGAGGAGGTGGACGAGCCCCGAGGGTCTGACCCAGCCTCTGGCCATCACGGGATCGCCAGCTGTGATGTGCGCTTTACGGGCAGGTGGGGAGTCCAGAGCTGTTCCGACGGGTTCTGGCCCGGGGCCTCCGCAGCATGGCTGTTTCGGATGCTGAGCCTCTACCGCCCCTTGCCTGGGTGTCGGAAATCACATTTCCCCATTAATCCGGCTGAAGCAAGGTTGGGACTTTTTAAAAGGACATTTCGGTAAAAAAACGGAAGGGAAAAAGTGCAAACGTGTAGGGTATGAATTTATAATGCCTTACTTTCTCTTCCCAAGCTGACAAAGGGCCAGTCACAAGTTAATGAGGTATAAAACTAACATTTATTGAACACCTATGATGTGCTAGGTAATAGTCTAGGTATTTCATGTATATTAGCTAATTTATTCCCACTTAAGTTTCACGGTAACTTTATGAAGTAGGTTTTATGTCCATTTTATAGAAGAAGGTAAGTGAGGCCTGGAGAGATTGGATGGGTTGCCTTTATAAGCTCACGTTCTCGTGCGTGGCCTGGGATCCAAACCTAGGTCTATGTAATAGCACAGCTTGTGCTGGTTTCACTGACTTGGCTGTCCAGGCAGCCCCTCACCTCACCTCACCTCAGTCTACTGGGAAATCTGGGAGCATTGGGCTAAAACACTTCTTTTCTGGTCCTGGGAGTTTCCCTGCTTTTAGGACTCCTTTGGCTCTGCAAATCCCCAGAGGGCAGTGGGCTAATACCCCATTTCCCCATCCCAAGAAATTAACTTTTCTGGTTCACTTTTGCCCTTGATAGGCCCTAAAGGTCTCACCTTTCTTCTCTTGTGAGGGAAAATTTTTGCTTTCCTGTTCAGTGTTACCAGCTGAGAGAGGTGATTCGTTGAGGCCAGGAACTTGAGAGAATGACACAGGCAATCTAAAAATAGGGTAATCTGAGGTTCAGACAATGTTAGGGTCATGGACAAATTCAGCTAAGAGAGACTTAAGAGAACAACTTAAGAACTCTCAAGGGGCCCTTGACTAAATCAGTAAAAGTACAACCTCTGTTATGTTGGAAAGGGAGTCCATAACAGTTATGAGATTAAAGAAGGATGTGTATACTAAATATTAGAAGCCAAGGACAGTCCAAACTCTTCACTTAACCTTTGAGAAAATAGGGACCCAAAGAATCAAATGATTTAGCAGAGTTCACACAGCCAATGGCTGGACATCTGACTTCCAGTCCAAAGTTCCCTATGCTCTGTTGCTATAGAGACAGGCTAGGGAGAGAGCTCAAGGTTGGCTCACCCAACAGGAGGGGATAAAAGTTGTATTAAAAGAGGAAGTTGCTAATTAGAGCCTGGAACCCCTGACATGATTGTTAGTGCTTCTCTGGATATTCAGCTAGTGTGGCTGATTGAAACCTACCGCTCTCAGCCCTGGTACTCTGCTGTGAAGTGTTGTGCCCTCAGTCATGTTGGGTGCCTTGGAATATACTGGGAGAAATGTACTCGGAATGATAAAGATGGTGAGCATTTAGAGTTTGTTTAGAAAGAAAGCAAGGAGAGCTTGGGACATAATTCTCAAATTCTGACTCTCAGCTCCAGGTTGTTGTGGGAATTCCCATTCACGTTCCAACAGTCTGGCCCAGTGATGGATGCAGGGCTGCTGCTGTCTCATGCCCAGTGTCCCAGCTCTTCCTGCCTTCCTGCCTTTGTCCCTCATCAGGCCCAGAAGCATCTGGAAGGGAGGCACATGACAAATTTGAAGATGCCTTTATTCTGGAGGAGAGCAACTAAACAGTCCTGGCAAATCTATGCATAAGTGCTCCAGGCTTAGAAAAGATACAATAAATAGGTGGTGACTGGGGTTGGCTTTCAACACAGCAAGAATGGCACCATTTGTCTCCACCTCTGGGCTTGCTCATCCTCTTTGCTGTGTGAGCTGGGGTGTGGGGTTTGCTGCAAACTGGGGACCTGAAAGAGGAATTCTTGGGGCTCTGAAGATGGATCCGCCGTCTTGTTTGTGAGAGGGCCTTGGTCTTGGAGGTGTCTGCGTTGGTGCTTAAGGGCCCATCTGAGGAAAGAAAAGGATTGAGATGAGGCTGGTGCCAGGCGAGGCCCCCCCACAGCTCATGTCAACAATCAGTTGGAGCCTCAAGGCATGCCAGAGCACATGAAGTCAAGACCCTGGAAGGATAACCTGTGCCAGCAACTGCCACCTCACCTCCACCCCAGGGCTGGGCCTGCTGGCTTGTCCAGGGAACATCCCATATTTCCAGTAGGGGTCAGGACCGCAGAGTGTCCTTACCCCCAGCATCCTTCTGACGGCCTCCAGCCGTGCCAGGACCCGTGGGGCCTCCTGTGGACACAGCATCTGTAGCTCCCCGGGTCTTATGTGAAGCAGCTGGCTCCCTGTCAGGGGCCCAAGTGTCTTCACCGTGCTGGGAACAAAAACAGCAGAAGCCATCAGTATTGGGGCAGAAGGTCTTGGACCTAAGTATTTGGGTAGAGAAGGGGCTATCTGGGCTTGGAGGCCGGGGTTCCAGGAGGATTCATGGAACAGGGTATCTGGAGGTGAAGGAGTAAGATATGCATATTGGCTTAAACCAATCTCAGAACTCCTGTGTTTGAAGGGAGAAGGGCCTGGAAGAGAATCTTGTAGTGGAGGAGGGTGGCTGGCAGCCGAGGTTCTTCCTGAGTTCCCTCTGCTCCTGCTGCCTTCCCTGTGGCAGGACTCCTCATTTAGTGCTCTAACGGAGGCAGGGGCACGCCTCCTCTTCTGCTGTCTGATGCAGCAGTGGCAGTGCTGCAATAGGGCAGCACCCGTGGGTCTGTCTGGTCCCGTGTAGGTTAGGTTGTATGTTCTGGGTCTCTGGATTTCCTTGGTTATTATCTGAGTCCTTTACAAAGGTTCTCCTAACACACCCATGGGCCTAGGAACTCACGCGGTGGAGAAGTTCTCTGCTTGCAGCCAGGCCGTGACCTCCTCAGGCCTTGAGCTAAGTCGAAGCATTGGAGCCTAGAATCAGGGGGACTGGGGTCAGAGCCACCCACAGCCCCCATCATTTGCGTCCCTTCTCTGGGCTCCCATCAAATCACTTATCTCACTCCGTGGTTTGTTTATCTGGCAAGGACAAGGCTTGTTCTCCCCTCTGGCCCCATGATAAACTTGGCACACAGTAAACATGCAATAATACTGATTAAATCAAACCAGGACTATTTCCTCCACTTGCTACTGAGTCCTCCCTGCCCCCACCTCCGACTCAGGCCTAATAGCTTCTGGATAGTCTAGGCTGGGTAGTACCCGAGGGGGTAACTGGCTCTGGCTCCCAGGGGTCCCCGACTGCAGGGGCTCCAGGATGTTGCTGGGAATGTAGCCACTCTGTCCTGTCTCATTCTTCACCAGCCACCACCGCTTGCTCTGGTCCAGAACCTGCCGAGAGTTACTACCTCAGTCATCAGAGCCTCTGTCCAGCCAGCCTTCCCCCCACATCACAGAGCTTTCTCCCTCCTGGCCCTTCCCCGCTTTCCTTCTCCCTCTCTAATCCACCCACCCCAGCAGCCCCATACCCGGACCACCCACCCCACGCTGCCTGTTGCTCCCACCAGCCATCATCTCCTTTTCTAGGTTCAAGTCCATGCCTCACCTCCAGCACCTCTCCCTGGACCACAGTCAGTTCCTGTGGGTTCCTTGCTTCGAACTCATATAGGACTTGCATTTGCAGGGCAGGCTTGGCAGGTCTGGGGCTGGAGGGCCTGAAGTTGGGGTCCCCAGGCTGAGGGCCATAGTTGTATGTCTCCTCTTGAGTGAAGTGTGAGGTACTCCCTAACCTAGGGCTTCCCCCCCAGAGACAGAGTCAGGATGGCTGGAGAATGGGACTTCAGAGATTGAGCCCCTGACCCAGTCCCAGAGCCCCAGATATAGCCGGTCTGGAGTCTGGTGGTGACTTTTGGGTTCCCACAGAGTTTAATGGCAGGTCAGTGTTAGGTGGGGCTTGGGGTGGGGGTTTCTGCAGGCAAGAGGGGCCTGAAATGTTGCTGATTTCTGAAGACTCCTCCAGCTGTGGAATTTTCTATATCTGAGCTTTCCCCTTAGCACTTTATACCTGAGCACTGGGAAATCAGAGGCATGTGTGGGTAGTTTTGTGAAAATGGATTGGCACCTAGGAGGGTAAAAAAACGGCTTTTTTACCCAAGGTAGGGGAGGGATGTGCTCATAGATGTACATGTCTGCCTGGAAAGAGCTCAGAGGGTCTCTGAGATGTAGAATGCACAGATCCACAGGGTCAGCCCCTCTGTCCCTGCCCAGGGTCATCCCATCCTAAGCCCAGAGCATACCGGAGGGAAGGAGAGTCCTGGTATCCTGAGGGTGCCTGCAGGGTGGAGCAGAGTAAGCCAGAGCAGGGAGTCAGCTGGCATGGTGCTAGGGAACTGGGGTACCAGGCCACAGACCCACTCGCACACAGCGCCCTCATGTCCCCTCCCCTGCCTGCCCACCACACAGATATAGGTACCCACCATCACTTAGTTGTCATGTGGCCATGGTTTTGACTGAGAGGACAGAAACCAGGGCTTTGAGTAGGGCACTGTGCTAGGCTGTTCTTACCTGGTTGGAGGGTTTTGGAGGCTGCCAACCATCGTAGAATGTAGGTTGGTAGGGTGGGGGCTCATTGCCTGTCCAGTCGGCCCTGGAGAAAGAACAAAGCTGAGTCCACTCTGTGCCAGGCTGTGGGATGTGGTGAGGGTGGAGATGAAGGGCCTAGCCTCGGGGATCTTCTAGGTAATGGAGGACATGGCCCATGTGCACAGATGAAAGGCCCCAGAACCCCACAAAGGGTCAAACAGTTAAGAGTGAGCAAATCCCACCGTGCAGATGTCTGTGGGCCAGCCTCACCTCTGCCCATGATGCGCAGCTCTGTCAATTCTGTAGGAACATGCTGGGTATTTCATCACACTGATTAGGTGTTTGAATTAAAGTGGCAAAACCACAGAGTGTGAGGGCTGGAAGGGCCCCCGGAGTCTTGTGCAGTCTTTTTCTAACCTAATTTTAGTTTCCCTGCAGCAGACCTGGTTCTTTCTAGCTGATTAGTGTGTGGAACGCCACCTTGTGATCACAGGAGAGCTGCTCTGGTGGACTCTTGGCGGGGGCGCTGGTACGTGCCTCCCTCTCACCCACTGCACAGGACCCAAGATGGGTGGTGCTGTTTGTGGCTTCCAAGCTTGTTCTGCTTGAAATATCCTCTGCTTCCCTGCCTGGGGAATGCCCACTTGTCTCCTGGAGGAAGTTCCCTCCCTGCCACATCGGAGCAGAGGGGACTATCTCCTCTTCTTCCGCTGAACTTGGGACACCCTCGATTATTGCTCTCCTCACACTGTGTTGTGCATGATTCTCACATGTGTGTTTCTTACTATATCGATCTCCTTCAGAGCTGTGTTGTAAGCACAGTGGATGGTACATAGGAGGCAGCTAATAAATATTTATTCAGTGGGAACAAATGAATTATTCTCTCCTCTGGATCTTTCTAATTGGTTTCTTTTCTTTGCCCTAAAAACATGCTCAAGTCTTCCCTCAACTCTGTTATTACTCCTTCTAAGCTGTCATTCTGTTACCTTCTCTTTACCAAGTTTTTTGAGAATGTGTCTACATGCCCTGCCTACATTTTCTTATTTATTTATTTTTTATTCAGGTCACATTGGTTTATAACGTTATATAAATTTCAGGTATACATCATTATATTTTGACTTTTGTGTAGACTACATCGTGTTCACCACCGAAAGTCTAGTTTCCATCAGTCACCATACATAGGTGCCCCTTTACCCCTTTCACCCTCTCCCATGCCCGTTCCCCCCGGTAACCACCAATCTGTTCTTTGTATCTGTGTGTTTATCTTCTACATATAAGTGAAATCATGCAGTATTTGTCTTCGTCCGTCAGACTTATTTCGCTCAGCATGATACCCTCAAAGTCCACCCATGTTGTCGCAAATGGCCCTGTCTAGATTTTCTTACCTCTGGTTCTTTCGTTACTCCTCGCAACCCGCTTTTTACCTCTGCCGTTACTTTATGGAAACTAGTTCTTCTAAAGTCCTGATAATCTCCAGATTGCCAGATACAATGGCCTTATATGGTCTATATCTTTTTGGATTATCACAGCATTTAATAATATCTCTAACTTTGGGTCAGTTTGCCTAAAATCAAGTCACCTAAATATAATTTGCCTGAAATTGAACTCTTTTGAGGGTTTTAACATCTCTTTAGTTAGTCTCTTTTCTGTATTTTTGTCTTTCAATTCATTCACTAACAAATTTTTGGTTAAGAAATTAGAAAACATAGGACAGATCTGACTTAATTTTCCCTTTTTGTTTTTAAAGATCGGCACCTGAGCTAACAACTGTTGCCACTCTTCCCTTCTTTTTGCTTTTTCTCCCCAAATACCCCCAGTACATAGTTGTATATTTTAGTTGTGGGTCTTTGTAGTTGTGGCATGTGGGACGCTGCCTCAGCATCGCCTGATGAGTGGTGCCATGTCTGCGCCCAGGATTTGAACTGGTGAAACCCTGGGCTACCAAAGTGGAGCATGCAAACTTAATCACTCAGCCATGGGGCTGGCCCCTGACTTAATTTTCTATTTGAAATAATAAAGAGAGACAAAAAGTAGAATAGAGATTCCCAGGGGCTGTGGAGAGGGGGGAATGGGTACAGAGTTTTGTTTAATTAATTGTTGAATGGGTTTCAACTTTCAAACATTCATTTCTGTTTGGAAAGATGAAAAAGTTCTGGCAATGGATGGTGGTGATGGTTATACAATATTGTTAATGTACAATGCCGTTAAATTATACACTTAAAAATGGTTAAAATGGTAAATTTTGTCTTATGTATATTCTTATGTATAATCTGCAAAGAAATAGGTTACCTTGAAGTATAATTCATGTCTTTAGATGGATTAGACAAAAAATCTTTCAGTGAGGCTGAACTGTAAAGAATTGCTCATTAGGCAAAAGACCCACTAGAACAACTGGCTTATTTCCCGGTTGATGTCTCTGTCTTTCTAAAACCCTCTTCTCTCCTGGTTGTCATGCCTCTGCTTTTTTGTTTCTCCTTTTAACTTTCTGAAATTTCTCTCTGCCTCCTTAACCCTTTCTCCTTTCTCCACCTACATGCGGAAGTTTCCCACGGCCCTTCTCTCATGGAAAAGAGCAGACTGTGCTGTTAAAGTGAGTTCTGGGCCTCCCCCACAGAGCGCTTTCCTTTAGGCTCCAGCTACCACTTCTGTGCTGACTGCCCTCAAACCCATACGGCCTCTCACGTGAGGGCCCGGCCATCTTGTGTCTGTGGAATGTTCCACTGACACCTCAGCTCAGCACATCCAAGCTGGTTTCATCCCCACCCCCACGGCTCTCATCGGTTTGGCTTTGTTGTCCAGCTGCCGGTCTCACGGTTCGACCACCATGGAATATCTCTTTCCCTCTTATCTCCTCGGTCCATTGGTTGCCAAGTCTTACTGATACTACATTTGCAGCATCTCTTACATCAGTAGTTCTTAAATTCCGGGCTGGATTGAGACAAAGTTTTCACTTTGCCCTTGACAAAAATGAGAAAATATTGTAATGGAAGGTTGCCAGCTCTCCTTTCTTGGGAAGAATTGTTCTTTTTTCTGAGATAATGCTTTTCCTTTGGTGGTGGGTGATGATAAGTGGTGGTTTTGTAAAGAAATTGTTTGTTTAGTCTAATACAAAGTTAGAGAATTCCATTAGAGTCCCCCAATTTTTTTGAGACATTTCTGGTTTGTGACAACGTAGAGCCTGGCCACCTCCAATGTCCTGCCTTATGCCCCCATGCCCCTTACCATGATTCGGTTCACGGCTTGTCTTCACTCACCGGCTGGTAGTCCAGGCCACACCCAGTCCCTTCCAGAGGTCATTCTCAGGTGAGCTCAGACAGGACTGCAGCAGGTCGATGGCTTTAGGGGTGAGGAGGGGTGAGATCACTTGCGCTGCTAGGCCAGGCTGAGGGCACTGGGCCAGGATCTAGGGGAGGGATGGAAGGTGTCAGGAATTCGAGGCTCCCACGGGACCAAATGCGAGTGGGAAAGGGCCCGGAGTCCCCGACTTCCCACTTTTGCAATGCCACGTTGCCGCAGGCCCGCTCTCCTTCCCATCTGCCTTAGAGCCCTGGTATCCTTGACTCCGACCCTAGGCCCTCTAGTCTGCTGACCAGTGCTGTGCACAGCAGGGTGGGGCCTTGGGTTCAAGGACGAGGGTGTGTAGGGGTGAGCAAATGGCAGAGCCCACAACCTCCCTCTGCTCCCTGCCTTCCACCCTGTCCCTCTTCACCACCCTGTCCTCCCCCAACTCACGAAGTCCAGAGTTTGGAAGAGGATGTGTATGAACTCAGGGGCACTTGTCTCCTGCAGTCTGATAGCCAGCTTCCCCTAGGGACACAGGGTGATGCATGTCACCACCCATCATCCCGCCCCACCTTCACCAGAGCCCCAGGGTCCCAGGCTTGTTTGGGAGCCTGGCACTCTCCAAAAGTCATACGGGGGTAGGTGGAGGTTCTGGGGAAGAAGCTGGAGAAGGAAAAGTCTTGTGATGTCTATGAGACCAAAGAGGAGGTGGTTTCCGGTGCCGGGGGGGCGGGGGTAGGGGTAGCGGGAAAGGAAGAGGGGAGAGGGCTGGGGAACTTGTAGGGAATCACACACCAGGAGGTTGAAGCTGTACTTGATCTTCTGGAAGCAATCGATGTACTGTGCTTGTGTCATCCCTATGGGAGAAGGGGAGAAGGTGCTGGGTCACGGATCATCCCAAGACCCTGCCCCTGCAACTCCTCCCCCCCGGCCCTCAGCACTCACCCCCCTGATCCTTTTTCTTTTTCTTCCCCAGTCTCTTCTTCTTCTTACCGCTGATCTTTGCCTGGGCCTCCTTCAGCTTTTCTACGAACAGCTCGATATCCCTTAGCACGTGGCTCAGCACCTCCTGGACCCCAAACAACTGTGGCCTTGAGTGGGCAGTTAGGCCCACCCTGGAACTCCCAACTCTGCCCCTGCCCACCACGAGCCGAGCCTCAGGCCCAGTCCAGGGGCTGCCCAACCCTCCCTGTCCCTCCTCAGTCCAGGGCCAGCCTTGGCCATTCTGGCACTTGGCCTCTAGGGGGCATGGGGAGGTTGGTGTCCTCCCTTCAGCCAGGCCCGGAAAACCTCAGCAAACCCAAGACAACCTGTAGTTACCTCATCCCTCTCCAGGTCCTCGGGGGATGGGGGTCGCATGGGAGGAGGCAGAGCGAAGGTGCTTGGTTCGCGGGCACTGGAGTGGCGTGTCAGGGCCCTTGGGGACTGTGGTATGCCTGCAGTATAAGGGGACCATGGCCCAGAGCCTCTTTGAACTTTGATCTAAACCTTCTCCTCCCACTTGCCCCCACACCCCACACTTACTGTACTCTGGGGTCATCCAGTGGGGCTGTTCTGGAGGGGGCCCCCGCTCCAGTGGGGGTACCTGCTCCTTAGGGAGTGGCCTTTCCAGAGGAGACCCCCTCCATTTGTCCTGGCTTGAGCGAAGGGCTCCAAATCGGGGTCTGCTGAGCACATGGTGGGGACACAGCTTTAACAGGGTTCTTGGGACAGAGGCCCTGCCCACACTGCTGCCCCAGGACCCAGGGGCACTGCCACCTCTCTCCAGGAGCCCCTCCCTGTCACCCTCCCGCTCCCTGGTCTCCATCTAGTCCCTCCTGTGTCTCCACCCTGCCTCAGCTGCCTGCCCTAGCGCCCTCTCAGTCCCATGTCAGTCTCTGGGGACAGTCTCCAGTGTTCCCTGGGCCTAGCTCCAGACCCTTCCCAGTGCCCATCTGCATCCTAGTCCCAGCCTGGCCCCTCCCCAGTTCCAGACCCAGGTTGGTTGGGCCACAGACACCTGGGCTCCCCCAGCTATGGTTTGAGCCCGCTCAGGCCTGAGCTCTGAGGTCCTGCAGCTGGGCTGGGGCTGAGGCTACCTACCTTTGCTCTAGTTCCTCATCCAGGGCCTTCTGCAGGCTCGTCCTCAGCTGCTCTGCCTGGAGGAAGCAGCAATCAGACAATTGTGTGTGTGTGTGTGTGTGTGTGTGTGTGTGCACGTGCGCGTGCGTGTATGTGTGTGTGTGTGATAGCTGTTGGACCCTGCACCTACTCTCTCCCCAACCCCACCCACGGCCTCTTACCCCCACTTCCTGACACTGGAAGAGCAGAGTGCTGGTGCCTGGCAGGCCTGACTCCTGCACGGTGATGGACAGGACAGAGTTGTAGGAGCAGGTGTTGAGTGCCACGTCCATGGCCTGGATGCTGTCCAGGTGATAAGAGTCCAGTTCCTCCTGGGCCAGGCAGAGACATCGACTATGAGGGCCACTGAGAGCCAGGGTGGCTCCTAGGAGCTCCTGACCTGAGTTGACTTAGCACTCCTAGTGGCCTGGGATGGGGTGTTATCTCCCCTGATCCCTAGCCTGTCCCTGGTCTCTTTCTGGGCTCAGGTATATATTATATATGGAGGGGTGGAGTTCAAGAGCCAATGCCTTCTTTTCCACAGCCTAGGTTAGCTATGACCCATTGCAGGGTATGGTGGGACAGCTGACCTTGGTCTCGATGTCCAGCAGCTGGAGCCAGCCATCTTTGACCTGCAGGAACAAGTCCTGGCTCCACACCCGGCCCTGAGCATCCATCTCTTGCAGCTTCTGCAGAGCATCCTTGGGCTCCCGGACTCTCTGAGCCCCCAGCTTACAAGTCATCAGGTGCTGAGGGGAGAGGAGGAGACCAGGACGGGGAGAAGGTTTGGAGAGGGGGAGCACAGGTGGTGGTGAGTGGGGATGGGTGGTGGGGGTAAGTCAGCAGAGGAGGAAGATGTGTCCTTGGCCTCCATGTAGGGGAGGTCCTAGGCAATCCCCTTGGAGTAGCCTTCAAGGGCCAATGTGAGGGCTGGAAGCAGTTGGTTGGGCTCGATAGAGCCTTTGAATCTTGATCTGACGGGCTGCACGAGGTGGTTTAGGACTTTGAAGGAAGGACAGTCATGGCCTTTGACATTCCAGGCCAGGTGAGGGAGCTGCATAGTGGTAGCTGTGGGCTCCAACCACCCAACAAATAAAGCCTGCACTCCTCTGGGTGGGATGTCGGACCCTCAAATTCTGTCCCTGGCTTCCTTTGCCCACTTTGGGAACCCACGATCCCAACCTGGTCCTTCTCACTGACCTAGCACTCCTGTCTCCATGCCTTTGCTCATGCTCTTCCCTGTACCCAGAATGCCTTTCCCACCTCTGCTAGTCCATCACCTCCTAGGCTCTCAGGAAGAAGATCAAGCCCCATCTTCTCCCTGACTCTAGCCCAGAGAGGTCCACAGTGATATCGGTTTCCGCTCAGGCCCTTACCCACCACCAGTGTGATCATTTCGGCAGGTTTTTGCTGTAATTCTCCCTCCTGCAAGAGACCCCTCCCTTCTCCCATCCAAACGCACCTTCTCAAGTCAGCACCTGGCCCCTGCCTCCTCTGCAGGCCCTTGCTAGGGGATGCCATCTGCTTCCTGCCCCTTGATCCCACCACCTTGTGTCTGCATGGCTCCCAGCTCCTCTTCAGGTGTTCACACTGCTCACACGTTCAGCGGACCTTGACATCATGAGCAAACTCCCTGGCATCCTGGACATGCCTCCTCTTGCTCTCGCCTGCTGGGCCTAAGTGAAGCCACTTCCCAACCCCACCCTGCTGTGAAGCCTAGACCCCCTGGTCTCAACCCAGCTCGCTGGCGGAGCCCTAGCTCTGCTGCCCTCTGGAGACTCCAGACCCCAGTGTCCCTCCATGTTTCCTCTCCAGGAGGGCCCTATATCTGCTGCTGCCCGGGGACAGTTTCCACCCAGGTGCTTCGGCCTGAGCAGGGCACCCGCCCACCCCCACTCTTCTAGCGTGTACTTTCACTGTGGTGTGGATCGCCCTTCAGGCAACTGGATCTTGCAGTGCCAGTGTCGTCCTCCTAGGCAGGGCCGGAGACTCATTCCAGCCTCCAAGCAGCTCACGCCCATCCTGGGAGCTCAAGCCCAGACACCTCCCATCTCCGATAGTGTCCCTTTCAAGTCCTCACAGGGATTGGTGACCTCACACATTCCTTCCTCTGGCCATGCCAGATCCTGGGCAAAGAGCAGTTCCCTAGAGACCAGTATGGCAAGGCCGGGGGGAGGGTTGGGAGATGGGATGGGGTGGTTACAGATGCTTCCTGACCCTCCCTCCACTATTTGTTCCTGCCTGGGGACAGGACATCCACCGGCTCAACCTCCAGCCCAGCCTCCCTAGCCGACACCCAGCTGCCCCATCTTCCTCCTCTGCACTTAGCAGATGCTCAGGCTTGTTGGACCTGAGCCACTGAATCGGGCTGCGTTGGGCTGCTGCTTCCGTGGCAGGGAATTGTCTGAGATGTCTGTTTTTTGGCAGGGCTGTAGGCACGTGGGAAAACTTAGGTTGAATCAGGAAACTGGGGCCCCAGGGTTACACACCTCCACCCTGTGCTGCAGGAGGGTGGGCTCTGAGGCGAGGTTCTGGGAGTACTCCTTCCGCTGCACTGCAGGGGGACAAAGCGAAGAGGTGAGACATATGCAACTACAGGGGGTGGTCAGCGTGGGGAGAGAGAGACTGGAGGGCAGGGGGTTCAGGGAGCTCAGCAGGAGGGAAGGGGAGAGGGGACTGGAGAGAGAACTTACGGTAAATGGCTCTGCTGCTGGGCCGGGACATGTTGACGCGGCTGAGATGACTCTCTAGAACCCGAAGTGAACCAAAGAGACAGCCATCAAAGGTGGGGAGAGGAACACGAGGGCGGAGAGGGCCGGAGAGCCGCTGTTGCAGCTCTTACCTGACCCGGGCCTGAGGCTTGGACCAGGCTGTGATCTGGAGCACGTGGGACCAGACCCAAAGCCCCCCATTCCAGGGGCCTTTCTGGAGCCATCTCCAGCCCTGTGCTCCACTGAGGAGCCCTCCATCCTGGCTGGGCCTGGGAGGCCCCAAGGCAGCCTCCAGCTTCCCATTATTTGGTCAATAAAGTGCATTCCGATGGTCCCAGGAAAGCTGTGTGGCCAGGCACCTGGGACCAGGTCCCGCCCTGAGCTTGAGTGTGAAAGATGCCAGATGGATGGGCTACACCCAGCTCTTGGAGGGATGCTGTTAGGTTCAGCAGCCTTCCCTGCCAAAGTAGCCTCTTGTCCAAACCTGTTTCCATTCTGCCACGGAAAGGAGGCCAATATTGGCTCCAAAAGTGGGGACCCGCTCAGGAGAGGTGTGTGTGCGTGTGCACGTGCATGTGTGTACGCACGTTTATGATGGGGCTCTGTAGGATTTGTCAGTGATCTGCACTTCCCTGAATGTCTGACCAAGTCTCCTGTCTCTTTGTCTTTCCATACTCTGAACCCTCTGCCCAGAGCCCCTCCTCACCCAACACTTTACATTCCAGCTCAAGTATCACCTCTTCAGTGAAGCCCTCCTTGATCACCACACCCTACCCTGCCCAGAGTGGCCTCCTAATGCCATGCAGAACCTTGTGCGTTCCTCCCTAAGGACAGCCCCCTGGTTAGTGCTGTGAGCCTGGTGCAAGCCCCTCCTTTAATTTTCACTACCTTCGCTCATTCTTCCTTGGCTGTCTGTGCTGAGCGCTGTTCCATGGATGTCACCTTCTCATTTAATCCTGGAAACAACTTCGCCAGGTGGATACTGTTATTAGCCCATTTACCAGATGAGGATGCTGAGGCTCAAAGAGGGACCTCGCCTGAGGTCACAAGTAAGTATTTAATGGAGACCGAACCTGCCCAGTCTGGCTGCCAACTCCATGCTTTAACTGTTTACATATGTTATATGTATATAACACTGTCACTGGGCTGTGACCTCCTGAGGACAGACCTGCCACCCCATCTCCCCAGCGCCTTCTCGGCACAGAGGGGTCTAGAATATGTTGAAATGGGATGGAGGTCAATGTGGTGCGTATGTGTGTGCAGGGCCAGGGCGGGAGCTAACTGAACTTGTGGATCAAGGGTATGTGTTATTTGAATGAGGTGTGTCTATATCATGAATAGGATGTGAGTTTTGTGGGCATCCATGCCTCTATGTGGTGCACCTGAGTTGTACAGAAACCCTGGAATACCCTGGGCAAAGTATAAGACAGTGGCCCACACCCATTTATTAGCAGTGTTATGAAAATAACAGAGGATCTCATAAGATGACTCAGTGATGGGGAGGTCAGTTGCTAGTAAACATCTAAGGGATTGTGGAGGAGGTGGCTGGTGCTCTATTTGCCTTGTTTGAGGGACCCCTTTCCTCTCCAAGGGTAAGGGTGCTAGAAACCTGCTCCCTGTCTCCCCAGCTCCCCCCAGGCTACAGCACTTCCTGCTTCTAGACACGGAAGAGAAAGGAGAGAAAGTGAGCTCGGCTGTGGTCAGCCCTGCTCCTGAAGTCCCCCAGGCCAGGATGGTCCCTGTGGGTCCCCGTGGGCAAGTCGAGGCAGGGAGGGGGCTGGGTTTGGCCTGCCTTCCCCCTGGGGCAGGGGCAGTTTCCCCCATTTATCCCCTGAATTTAGTGGCTTGAAGCAGGGAAGGGGTGTCTGCATCCCGACCCTCGGAGAAGCAGCCCAGATGCTTCTGGACCCTGGCTCCCCGGTCCTGCTTCCCGGCCAGCGCCTCAGTCCCAGGCCTTCTTGAGGTTGCTCCTCCTGGCTGCATCTGGGAATGGGCTGGAGACCCTGGCCTGGGAAGCCACTGAGTTGCCCCCACAGCCCTGGGGTCCCCTGCGGTTGGGCTGGGCCCTAATCTTCCTGAGGATCAGGCCCTTACCTGGTTCCAGCGAGGCCGGCTGGCTGTTGCCCCCGAGGGGCGGGTGTTTGAGCTGGTGGTCTGGTGCTGGTGGTGGGAGGCCAGTAGCTTCTCTGCTAGCGGCCACAGGCAGAGCCCCTGTGATCAGGCGGGCCCTGGGCGAGCAGGCAGGCCTTATGGAGATGACGCCACAAGGCGGCCACACCTGTGCTCTTTGGACTTTGGTGAGTGGGGAGGCCTCCTAGGCCGCAACTCGCCTGACACCAAAGCCTGGACCCATGGCAGTGCCTGTGCTGACAGGTGTCCCAAGCTTAGCCAGAGACACTGCCTCCCAGCTTCCTCCTCTGCTTTCCTCTGGCTTTATGGTGTGGCTCCCTCGCCCCTCTGCCTTTGGGTATCTCCTTTGGGGTTCCAGGTCAGCATCAGGCTCTAGGGCTGGGACAGGGTGAGAGGGCACCCATAGCCCTGGAGAGTCTGGTTGCTCTGGTCAGGGGCCAGGTGGCTGGAGGTGGACCCCAGGCTTGGGGGAAGCTCTGGGCTGGCACGTGTGCCTGTGTGTGTGCGTGTGCTGCACATGTGGGTGCGTGATCGTTTGTGCCCAGCTGGTGCCTGTGAGCAAGACATGGATCTGTGGGAGCAGATGGGGATGGGACTGGGACCCTCACAGGTGTTATGTGGAGGGCTGAGATTTCTTTCTGGCAGGGCCTGCCTCTTTATGTCCTTTCTTCTGTCCCTTCCCTCCCAGCAGGGAGCCCTCTCCCCCAATTCTTGCTCTTCCACTCTCTTCCACCCTGCCCCATGCCCCCAGACCTCTGGTGGATGCCTGGCTGACTTCTGCAAAGAGGGGGAAACTGAGGCCTGCCTCTTTCCGTACTCATGAACCTACCCAGTCCCTGTGCTTCATTTTATTTAACAACCTTCCTCGGTCCCAGGGTGGGCTGGGCTGCCTCCCCTCTGGAAGCTCACAGTCTAATGAGGGAGGGAAATGCCAGTGTGGTGGTGGATCTCGTGGGGCAGGGGGTTGGGGCCCCGGTGGGTGTTAGGATCTGTGATGGAGAGTCCTGTGGTCTGGGAGTGGAGCCTGCATCCTGCACCTCCATCTTTGGCTTTGCTGGGGCCATCCCAGGAGATCTTGGGATCTTGCTTGCCTGCCCCCATGCCAACCAACACTGCCCTGAATGGCAGGGAGTCCAGGGAGTTGCACCTGGCCAGGGGTCTTCCCCTCTGTGAGAGTCCATAGGGCAGCCAGCTTTAGGGGCCCAGGGATCGGGTGCCTGCTGGGCCAGCCCCTGGCCATGGCCTTATGGGAGCCTGCCCTCCTGACTTGGCTGTTCTGTTCCCTGGGTCTCAGCCTGTTGGTCCTTCAGCTTCTTTCAAGACAGGATGGCCTGTCCTTAGTTGTCTCTCCCAGTCCCAGCCGTAGCTTCGTCAAGGCTATAGCCACATTCCACCCCCATCCCTGGCCCAGGTTCCCAACAGATGCTGTGTTCCTGCCCAGGCCCATCCTGCCCACAGGCCTCTCCTACATCGGTGTGAGCATGGCAGGCACTCTCACGGGATGTGGGGGCAGGGGCTGAGGAAGGAGTGCATCCCCGCAGAGATCCCTGTGAACTCTTCAGTCAGAGAAACAAGGAGCATCACCTGGCATCCTCGGCATCTTGCACTCTGCAGTGCCCTGTAGAGGTGGCCCTGGGAGTGGTGTGAGTCTCCTCGGACAGGGACCCTTTGCAGCCTGGGCGGGGCTGGGCCTTGGGCTTCTTCAGTGCCAGGCATTGTGGATGTCGGCTAGAGTGGAGCCACCCAGGGAGGGGGGGCATTAGGAAGGATCAAGAGACCAGGCCACCCACCCCTGGGGACTTGGGGGCCATAACTGATGCTTTTTGCACGAAGAAACCTCCCAGTGCCAGAGCAATTCTTTGGCAAAGTAATCGTGGCTGGGGCACCAGCAGCCAGGACTCAGGTGGGAGCGGAAGGAGGTAGGGACTCAGAGGGCAGCTGCTTGAATTGTGAGGCTATGAAGGCTGTGGGACCTCATTCGTTCCTTCATTCACTCATTCATTTCCTCCATAGCTATATACTGAGGGCTTCCTGTCTACCAGGCACTGTGCTAGACGCTAAGAGAGACCTTGGAACTCAGCCTGAGTTCAGTATCTCCCTGCAAATAATCCAGCCTCTCTTCCCATGTCCCCAGATCAGTGAAGGCACCAACACCCGGCCAAGCATCCAAGCAGGGGCCTGGGACCATCCCAGGGTCTTTCCTCTGCCCCCACACCCAGCCTATCACCCGTCCTGTGAGTCTCACCTCCTTAGCAAGTTCCTACAGCCCCCGCCCTCCTCCCGGCCCACTGCTGCGGCCTGAGCGCAGACCCTTGAGAGATTGTCGGCCTGTGCCCGTGTGGGCACCGCCCAACCTCCCTGCCTCTGGTCTTGTTCTCAGTGGCCCTCCCTCCTCCTTGCGGACAGGGGAGCTTCCTTAACTAGAAATTCGATCATCCCCTCCTCTGTCTAAAACCCATCACTGACTCCCCACTGCTCTTAAGATAAAATCCCCACTCCTTATCATGGCATTAAAAAAATTCATAAATTTATTAAAACTTTGAAGATATTTAACAATTTATTGAAGTCAGAGGAGTGGATAAATTCTTATTAACTCTAGGAAACCTAGAAGTCTCAAGAATTAGATTCCAAAAGGTTTAGAAAGAATTCCTTACAAAAAGCTTTCAATATTACATTCTTTATTAAACTGGGACTAGGCCCTCTTTTGGTATCGTTTTGTCCCTGCACCTTGATAAATTCGTCAGCAGCAGCAGGTGAAATTGTGGACAGATGAGAGAGTTGGAGTCACACTTATCCAAATGTAGCAAATAGCACCATATTTCCTATTTATTGGAATAGGAGCTTCACGATATGAGGCTCCAGCCTCTGCGTCCGGCCTTATCTCCCCCACTCCCCGCCCCTTGCACTTTACACTCAGCTTAGAGAATGACTTG
This sequence comes from Equus caballus, assembly GCF_041296265.1. Taxonomy (NCBI): domain Eukaryota; kingdom Metazoa; phylum Chordata; class Mammalia; order Perissodactyla; family Equidae; genus Equus; species Equus caballus. The sequence continues at coordinate 63,763,467 of NC_091688.1, read as the reverse complement.
TGATTCCTGGACGAGTCGAGTCGTGCCTCTGCTCCTGGCTACCTGCCGTTCTCTCTGCCTGGAATGCCCATCCCTTCCTGGTCTGTGGGAAACACCCACTATGCCTTCACGTCCACATGTCAGCGCTGCCTCCTCTGGAAGCCTTGCCGCTGCCCAGGGCTGGTGGGGACTCTGGCCCTCAGCTCCAAGACATCTTGTACACATGTCCCTCCATTACTGCATGCGTCACGAGGAGGGGCACGTCCTCATCAGACTAGGATCCTGGAGGACCTAGGATAGACTTGTTGCCACAGTCTAGAGGAGAGAAGGACTTGTGAACACGTATGTGCATCATCCCAGGCGCAAAGGACCATACTCTGCTTGGGTGCATCAGGGAAGACTTCTCAGAGGAGGGAATGCTGGGGCAGGCTCTTAACAAGCACGTTGGAGTACAGCCAAGAGGGAATGCCAGGCCGAGGGAGTGGCGATCCTGCTGGATGGGTGGGTGAAACGCTGTGATGAGAAGTTGAGTATGGCCAGAGCATGAGCCGTGTGTGTGCATGCGGCCGGGAGGTGTTAGCAGGGAGCAGGGGATATGTGTGTCTTCAACACCTGGCCGTGAATGTGGTCACTGGATGGTTTTGCACAAACGTGTGACAAGGATGTTGCTGGTCCGCTGACACATGGGAAGGCCCTGCCACTTGCTGGTTCTCAGGGTATAGAGAGAGGCTGCTGAGGGGTGGAGTGTAGGGACAGATTCAGGTGCACAGGTTTAGGCAGAAGAGGCCAAGGAGCCCCTCCAGGTCACCCTGGCCGGCCCAGGAAGCGGGCCTGGACCTCTCAGAGACTCCAGAGCAGGCCCAGGTCAGAGCTGGGAACTCTGAAGGGCTCTAGGGAAAGGGGGCTCTGCTTTTAGGAAGGGCAGTGAGAGGCAGGGCAGGGCTCTGGTATTTGGGGAGAGAGGCCTGCTTGTGGCTGAAAGACCTCCACGGATGGGGTGCCAGCTAGGAGTACCTCAGGCTCGAGGAACCAGACGCCAGGGCAGGATCCAGCCAGAGAGCTCTTGCTGGTACACTGCATGGACGAGGCATGGCGTTGATGTCAGACTGGGGCTGGGCCCTGAGCAATGGTGGTCATGGCTAGGGGCTGACGCCTGGCCCTGGGACTGCTGGGGAGTCACAGACACAGGCCCCATCTCTGTGCTGCTGGCCCCAGTCTTGGCACGTGGGGGAAATTTGCTTCTATGAGCCAGACAGAGAAGTAAACAAGAGAGATGACATCTCAACCCTTGGAGCTTACATTCCAGAGGTAGAAGAAACAAACAAATGTAAAGGTAATCAGAGCCCTGATGAGTGACAGGAAAGAAATCCACAGGGTAGCGTGACTGAGGGCATAAGCTTGGGAGGATACTTTGGATGCATGTAATTGGAGAAGACCTGAGCTGAGAGGAATGAAGGAGCCAGTTGTGTGAAACACTCAGGTAAGCAGGACAAAGTCCTGCAGCTGGGAAGGAAGCCAAGGTGACGAGTGGAGTGAGTGAGGGAGAGGGGCAGGGAGGGGCAGAGTGGGCAGCCCAGCCCACACCACTGGGCTCTGCAGACCACAGCTAGGAGTCTGGCTTTTATTCCAAGGGCAATAGGAAGACACTGGAGGGTTTTAAGCAGAGGAGGGGCATGACCTGATTTGCATTTTAGACAAATGCCTCTGATGTGGTGGGGAGAAGGGTTGTGGTGGGAGTGGGGGTGGGCTCAGGAGACCAGAGAGCAGCTACTCCAGTGATGGGGGAGGACAATGGAGGGCGTGCGGATGGACACTTGGGGTGCAGGTGGAGCGGACGGGATGTGCTATGGGTTAGATTGGGGGTGAAGGGAAAGAGGACTTCAGGAGGATGCAGGGCTTAGGCTTGGACAACTGGGTGGGGTATGGTGACACTTGGTGAGATGGGGACAATGAAAAGAAAAGAAGGTTTGGGAGCTGGGGAGGAATGAAGAGTTTCCGTTCCGTTTTGGCTGGCTTCAGTCAGAGAGGTTTCTATGGCCTCTCAGTGGAAGTAACAGGAAGGCAGGAGGAGCTTGGAATCGGAGCTCAGTGGGTGAGGTGACTGTGATGCAGCCGTTCAAAACCGTGCGGCAAAAGACTCTTCAGTGATATGGGGGAAAGTTCATCAGGTGGAAAAGGCAAGTTACAAATGGTCAGTAGTTGGCAGTTGTAAGCACACAAATAATAAGAGGCCTGAGGCTGGAGGAGACCCCCTGGGGAGAGTATGTAGATCAAGAGAAGGGATCTCAGGATGGAGCCCAAGCACCCCGACATTCAGAGATTGGGAAGGTGAAGAGGACCCGCTAAGGAGACAGAGGGGCAGCCCGTGAGATCGCAGGAGAGCAGGAGAGCAGAGTGTTTCTAGGAGGAAGGAGTGGACACCTGGGTCATGTGCTACTAGGAGGTGGGGGACAAGACACAGAGAGAGAATCGTCTGTGTAATTGTGCACGTGAGGTCATGGGTGGTCCTGATGGAGTCAGAGCCCCCTGGAGCAGTGGGGGCTGGAGTTGTTGGAGAGGGTTGAAGAGCAAAAGGGGGCGAGGGGGTAGAGACAGTGAGTGTAGATGGTGGGTGCAAGAGTCTCTGCTGGGAATGGGATTGTGGGGTCAGGGGGTGAGATATGGAAACTTGTTCAAATGTGTTTATGATGGAAGACATTGCAGCATGTATACTAGCGGGAATAAGCTACTGCTGAGACAGGAGACATCCTGGAAGAGTGGACTTTGGGAAGGTGCCAGAGAATGGGGTCCAGAGTGTAGATGGAAGGGCTGACCTCATTGGGAGAGAAGCGGCCCAAGCCAGCTGAGGCTCCTGGGCGCACAGCCTCTAGCCTGCCTCCCTGGGGAGACTCTGTTGTGCTCTCCACTTCCATCTCACCCTCCCCACCCAGGCAGAGGAAGGAAAGGGGCCTGGCAGCAGGAGCAGGCTGGGGGAGGGGTGATTTGAGGGCATATGGTCAATTCTTGGGGCCAGTGTGGTGTCAGAGGCTTGAGTTTTCAGGAGAGAAGGCTGGGCCTTAGGTGCTCCTGGAAACCACCCCGTCCAGGCACTGGGAAGACGGGTTGGGATCTCAGACTGACCCCATTTGCCTAGCTCACCCTGAGTCCCTCAGTCTCCTAAACCCCCAAACCCAAAGCCAGTGCTCAGGCTTATTTCTCCTATCTCTTCCTCATTGTCCCTGGCAGCAGGATATCATACTAGATGCTCTCAGCACCCCTCCCCCTACTTCTGTGCCCTTGGTTCTGCCTCTCTCCAGCCTTGGATCCAGTGGGTAACTCCCACACTTGCCACCTCCTCCCTCCCCTCCATTCTGCATGACACCCCTCATCCAAGGAGGTAGGTGGTCCCAGGGGCCTGGATTCAGCCAGCCCCGCTTGCCCAGACAGCCCTGGAGGAGAGACCCTCAGGGAAGTCTGGAAATCCTTTGCCAGAGGCCTGGACCTTGGACTGTGATTCAGAGCAGGCTTTCAGGAAAGCCGGGCTGGAGAGGAGCTGTTGGCCAGGCTGGGGAGGGCTGCTTAGGAAGGGGCAGCCTCTGGGAAGGGTATGCCCTCTGTGATCTCAAGGGAGGGGCCTGACCTGGGCCCAGCTCATGGCTGTCCCATCACCATGAGGGATGATGCCCTGGGCCGCTCTCCCTGGGGCTGGCCTGGCCGACTGCCGCGGGGATGCAGGGGAGGGGCCTGAACCAGCGCCTCCATCCTGCACTTCTGCTCCTGCCCCCACTTCAATCCACTGCCCAAGATGACCACAATGCATCCATTCAAACCGCATGTAAAAGACTAGTCAAGGATGTGGGGGAAAGTTCATGATGCAGCATTAACTGGGAAAGGCAGGCCACAAGATGGTAAATACCGTAAGTTCCTAGTTTTGTGAAATAAACAAAGAAATACAGAAATTGAAATCATATAAATGGAAGCATGGAAAAAAATCAAAACAAAATTTGTAATCATATAAATCTAAAAAGAAAACATTGCAATCATGTAAATCTAAGTACAAAAAATGTTCATAGTGTACTAGTAGGTGAAAAAGGCTTGTTACAAATGGTAATATCAATTTTGTAAAAAAATTGTAATTTTGAAAATCTAAACATAGAAAAAAATGTCACCATGTGAATCTAAACATCTATTCAGCACCTGTTCTGTGACAGACACCTATCCAAGTGCTTTACGTGGAATGCTCACAACAGCCATTTGAAGCAAATCCTATAGTTTTCATCTCCAAGTGACCTATGAAGAAACAGGCACAAGATGCCAGAGGTTCAGTGGTTTGTCTCAGATCACAAGCCCGTCCTTGGCAGGAGTGCCGTGTGAACCTACACGGCCTGGCTTGAAGAAAAGAAACAATGTCAGTCATCTCTAGGATGTGCGGGGACTCCTACGTGGTTTCTTCTTTGCACTTTTCTATATTTTCCAACTTTTTCCCAAAGAGCATGTTACTTTTGTAATCAGTGCCTCTCCGCTCCCACTCCACATCACCCAAATAGGAATTTTTAAAGTAACAAAACAAGACAGAAATGCCCCAGAGAGGTACTCCTCCTGCAGCCCTGGAACTCGGTCCTACACAGGGGTGGCTGTTGGAGGGTGAGGTAAGTGGCCTGGAAGGGACCTGGGAAGGCTCAGCTCTCCCCTTTGTGCCATGCGCCCTTGGCTGTGACCCTGAGGAATCTCAGGCCTCCCCACTGAGGCCACCCAGGTCTTGGGCTGGGGCCAGGCCTCACCCCGGTTGGCCTTGAGAGGCACTGGATGTGCCTTGCTGGCCTTCCTGGAGCCTTGGGAGAGGTGTGTGTGGGGGGTGGTGAGGTGGGAGGAGAGCCAGCGGGGGAGTCCGGAGGCCTGTCCTTGGTCTCTCAGCCCTCACATCCCCACCACAGGTTCCCATGCCACGTCGTTGGGCCTCCACAAAGCCAGCTTCTCCTCGGCAGTGTCCAGCTGCTGCTGGGACCCTCTAGTGACCGGGGGCTCGTTAACCCGCCAGCAATGCAGGCCACGCTGACTCTCCGCAGTGCCGAGCAAGGGCCTCAGAGTCAGAAACACTCGGTCTGAACCCCAGCTCTGGCTCTTAGCCGTGTGGCCTTGGAACCTGAGTTCTTCGAGCTGCAGGTTCATCATTTGTCGGAAGGGCTGCTGATGACTGTGAGGATTACATAAGACAGCGTAGGTCACGTTGTCTGGAGCAGGGGAGCGGCTCCATAAATATGCTCCCCAGGTTGGCCTCCCTGTAAGTCCTTCCTGCTGCTCCCGGCAATCCCTGTGGAGCCACTCAGAGTAGACCCGATACCTCCAAGTCGTCTCTTCCCAAGGCAGGCTTTCCCTGGCCTGCTCAACCACCCAGATAGCACGGTGCCCAGGCAGGCTGCCATCATGGTCTCTAGAGCAGTTTCTCAAATGCCTGGCTCCATGGGAATCCCTGCAGAGGCTGGCTAAAAATACAAGGTCCTAACTCCACCCATTCCCAGCCCAGGAAGGAGTCCCAGAACCCAAATTTTTAGTCTCCCCAGAGGTTCTCATGGGAACTAGTGCTCCCCTGTTCTCCAGTTGGCAATGTCCTGCCTTAAGTGTGTCGCCCAAAAGTGACTCGTGCTAGGCTGCTGCCTGACCAGTTTGGCCCTGAGAACCTGTCCCTCTGCCTGCCTCCTGCCCTCCCCACTCAGTCCCTTGGGTGTGCCCTAAGGTGTGTGCTTGTGCCACCGACAGGCAGCGTCCTTCCAGAGAAGCTTCTCCTGCCATGCTCTGCTCTGCAACGGGACAGCAGCTGGGGTCAGGAGCCCAGTCTCTCAACTCCAACCCGGAATGTTCATCCATGTAGAGGCCTGAGCAGACAGCTTTGCAGGGCTCCTGGAATGAGCCTAGTCTGTGTGTGCAGGCCGGAGGGGTTGTGGCCCCATGAACAGAACACAGGACTCAAGCCACTGACGGCCCTGCCCTGGGAGGCCTGCCCTGGATTCCAGAGTAAGCCCTGAATGGGAGGGGCCAGCTGTGGAACAGCCAGTGAGGGGCTGCTCCTGGGCCTGTGACTGGGATCCAGAGGCCTGCAGACAGCATCCCAGGCTCCTCCAGCCATGAGGCTGACCATGTCCCAGGCAGTGTCCAGATAGCCCTGAGGCCCTGGGGGGAAACAAGCCCCCTGAAGGGCAGTGGCCGCTGTGACTCCAGGCAGGCACCCCCTGTGCTTGGCCTTTCAGTCCTCTCAGAACATGGCCCCCTGGGCTGGAGGGGACCTTAGAGAGACCCACCATCCCTTAGACCCTGACTCCTTAAAACACTCCCTAGGACAGTATGCTCACAGACAGCCAAGGCAGTCCCTCTTCCAGCCAGCCAGCTCTGACCGTTAGAACATTCTTCCATCGGCCTGTGTGAGGCCTGCATCCCGGGACATCCACCCAATGTGCCCCCTCTTTTAAGACAAGGCCTTCAGATACTCAGAGATAGTATCGTTGCCTCCTGGGGCCTCCCAGATCATCATCAGTTCCTGAACCCCTGGGTTCAAATTAAACTCCTAAATCTGTTTCCCGATCTGAAATGGGCACAACCACGATTACTGCTTATTGCATGCTTGCCCTGGCCAGGCACAGCACTAAGCATGTCACATGCCCTGCACAACTGGGATGTAGGAAGAACATTTCCTGACCCTTGGCCAGCCTCCAGGCCCTGGCTCTGGCCGGCTGGGAAGAGGTGCGGGCTCCCCCTGCTGGACAGCAGGTGAATCTAAGACGGGAGAGGGAAGGCCGAATCAGACAGTCCCTGTGGGAGGGTCCTCAGAGGTGGCCAGGTCCAGCCTGGTGTTTTACAGATGAGGAAACTGAGGCCAGGGCGGCCACCTCACTGGATGGAGTTTGCCTGCATGGCCCCGGGATTGGGGAGCTCCCCCTACAGTGGGGAACTGGGCAGTCCAGTCCTAATTGGCTCCCTGACTCCTCAAAACCCCTTTTGATCCCATCCCACCTCTCTCCTTTGGGCTGTCCAGTGGAGACGGAGAGCCCGTGTGATGGAGAGGACATTACCAGGATGCAGGCACAGGGCAGAGGCTGAGGCCCTTGCCATGCCCTTCCAACCAGCAAGCTGCATGTCCAGGGAAGGTCCTGAAGGGCAAGGCAGGAAGTCAGGAGGGGTGGGCTGTGGTGTCCATCCAGAGCACACCATCCCTGGGAAGGACAGAGGCCCAGACAGCTGTGTCTCCCAGCCTGGGCTGCTCAGGGATATCTGTGTCCCGCCTGGATTTGCTCATCCAGCTGGTGACAAAGTGGTGGGTAGAGGCCCAAAGCAGCTTCCAGTCAGGAACACTAGCAGACTTGGAAGATTCTGGAAACTTTGTAGCTTCTCCATGTTTGCCATTCATGATAGTGGCTCTCATTTATTGAACACCTTTTTGCCAGGAGGTGTGTGATGTGCTTAATGGGTATTATTTCTTTTCCTTTCGATAATCCTACAAAGTAGGTATTAACAGGGCCATTTCATGAACGGGGACACTGAGTCTTGGGGATGTAAAGAAACGGTCTGAGGAGGGGTCGGCGTCCCATGGACACAGATTCCTCCTATGTCCGGCTGCATGTCAGGGGGTGTCCCCCTTTCCTGACTCGCCTTGACAGCCGGTGACTCCTGGATGCTAGTTCTGGGAGGACACGGAGCCTGGAGGCTGACCAGTGCCCTACACATTAAACTGAGACCATCCCTCTCCGTCCCAAGGGACCCTGCCAGCCTCCCCAAAGCCTTGCGGCTGGTGGAAGGAATGGGAGCAGGAGGTGCCAGGATGGCTTACCTTCCCCACCCAGCTCTGATCATGCCCCGACTGTGCGGGGCTCTGTGCTGAACCTCTGGGCTTGTGCACGTTCCAGTGTGACCATCCTTTGGTCTGGTTGCAGATGGGACTAGGGTGGGCACAAGTGGCAGGGGACAGGACTGAACTCTGGCCAACGAGTGTAGAGGACAGACTCAGCAGGGTGAGGCTGCCTGGAGCTGAGAGTCAGCCGGGAGGTGAGACTTGTACTGGCTCTGGAAGCAGAGAGGAGAGGCAAAGGCATTGCTGGAGGCGGGGAGAACCTGCGAGGCTGGAGGTTAGGACACAGGGGTGTGTATTCGAAGGACAAACAGCAGGTGCTTTACCCAGGCCAGGGGCTTTGGGAGGGAATGGTGGGAAGTGAGTCTGGAAAGGGACCTTGGAACCAGGTCCTGGAGGGCTTTGCCAGGCCGCGGGGTTCCGACTTGAGCCAGTAAGGTTGAATGGTGAGACCCACAGACCAATGGGAAAGACCTGGGGTGGATTTTATCCAGACCAGGGCTGGGGAGGTCTTTGTCTTCTGGATCAATCCCACACAGTGTGGCCAGGCAGCCCCCCAGCTCCTCTCAGCCCCTGTCCCCAGCTTGCCAGCTGAAGGGCCATTCCCTTGGAGGCCAGCAGGGGGCAGGACTTACCCATGACGTTTCCTTAGCCCAGGTCTTGGGTGGGGAGGCCCTTCTGGGAGTGGGGAGGAGCACCCGGCTTGGTGGGAAGGGGCCAGCTGTGCACAGCCTTGGGGGGGGGGGGGTGGGCAGGCCGGCTCCTTTCCTCAAAAGGCCACTGTGTGGCCCCTGAAGCTGCCAGGTTGGGTGACCTGATGGGACAGCACGGGGGTGGGCATCCACCCTTCCTGGGCATAACCCACCCCCAGGCCAGCTCTCCAGCTCTGCCCCTTTGCCTTTGGTGCCCCAGCCCCTCCCTCCCAGTGGAGGGAGCCCCAGCATCAGGAGGTATCTGAGTTGGGCCCCTCAGGGCACCCCATCCCCTTTGGAATCAAACCAAATGCCGGAATGCAATTAGTGAGAAAGCAGTTCCACTCCCCTGCTCACTCCCCTCCCTACGGGGAGTCATTCCTGTGGGCGTTTGACAAAGCTTGATCCAGCGGGACAGGGACACAAGGATGGAAGGGCAGTGTCCAGCCAGGACAGCATCCTGGCCCAGGACCCCCAGTGCATAGGGCAGAGGACTCCCGCGCGAGTCTGCGGGAAGGGCTGGGAGGGCTGCGAACAGAGCGCCCAAAGCCCTGAGGAGGAGAGACGCTTCTGCTCAGCCAGGGCTACCAAAGCCTTGACAAAGGTGACACTGGAGCTAGGCCTTGACACATGAGTAAGATTTTGTGAGAACGAGGAGGGGCATCCCAGACAGGGGAACCCACCTGAGCAAAGGCATGGAGGTGAGGCTGTGTTTGGAGAATGTTGGTGAACAGATATAGTTATATATGCTTCCATCCACCCCAGCTTTATTGAGACATGATGACATGTGACATTGTGTTAAAGTTCTGGTGTACAACATAATGAATTGATCTGTGAATATATTGCAAAATGATTACCACAATAAGATTAGTTAACTATATACTTTTTAATGACCACTTGCTATATGGCAAACATTGTGCTGTAATGTTTGTTTGTATTATTTCTGTTTCTCACATCTACCCTCAAGGTACCACAGTCCCCACTTTACAGATGAAGATACTGAGGGTCAGGGAAGCAGAGTGACAACCCTGTTAAGAAGCTCAGGAGCTGACATCACAGTCGAGGGCCCTGTGACCCCACTCTGCCTCCATAGGACTGCAGTTAAGGTGGGGGTAGGAGGAATCCCACAAAGACCAGAAAAGTCCTCCTCTCCCAGAGGACCCCACCCTTCGCCCCAGCATCTCTGGCCCAGCTGTAAGATCTTCTGGTCATAAACCTGTTCTCAAACAGCCATCTCTTGGTTGGCCTTTTCACTTTCTGTTTTCCTTTTAGAAAAGTTCTTGTGCAAATTCCGTTCTTGTGGGTCAGAGATTTGGTCCAGGCCTGGGTGAGAGAGAGAAGGAGGGGCCCTGAGGCAGAGTGAGCAGAGGAGGGGCTGGACCAGACCCCAGGGCGAGTCAGCTGCCCCTGCGAGGCTGGTGCTGGTATTTAAGGGTCTGTTCCTCTCCTCAGCCTCCATTTGGCACGGGGGTGCCAAGAGGGCAGACCTCCCTCCACGGCCCTCTTCTTGCAGATGAAAGAGACGCCTGCTCCTGCAGGCCCCCCTCCTCCGTGCTGCAGCTGGCCTCGTCTTTCGTCTTCCGATGGCCCATTCTTGGCGATAATCTGGAGCTTCTAAACTGGGGGCCCCCATCCTTTCCTTGCCAGTGACCCCTTAAAAATCAATTTCTATACAAATATCCAATCATTGTGTTGTATACCTCAAACTAATATAAAGTTATATGTCAATTATCCCTCAATAAAAACAATTGATTTAAAAATTACAAAAATTATGGTAAATACTATAAGAGCAGAGAAGGGCCTATAAAAATCAAAAGCATTCTGTGTGCCCTTTCCCCTTGCCCCATGCTGTTCCCCAGGGAACCACTCCTAATGATTTCTTGTTTATTCCTTTATAAACAAGCATATATAGCTACAAGCCCCTATGTGCGTTTTCTTTTTTTTAAAATACAAATGAGACCATACTATAACCATGTTATCTTACAGCTTGCTTTTTTTTTCATTTAATGTCATATCTTGGACATTTTTTTCTTGTCGATATCTGTAGATCTACCCATTCTTTGTAATGACTGCCAAGTCCATTGTAAAGGTTTGAATGACCAGTTCCTTTTGAGAAGGATATTTATAGACTGCTTCCAATTTTTGCCATTACAAACAGTGCTGAGATGAGCAACTATATTTGTAGGCTAATTGCCAGCTGACTAAAATTTGAAGATATGTTCCCATATTGCCTTCCAAAAACACTAACAATATAAAGTTCCCCCAATAATGTATGAGAATGCCCATTTCCTTATATGCACACCAATACTGGGATTATCAAACTTTTAAATCTCTGCTGATTTGATAGGTGAAAAATGATATCACTTTAAGAGTGAGGCTGAGCATACTTTTCTTTATTTATTAGCTGTTTGAATTTCTTTCCTTTCTTTTTTTGTGAATCCTATGTTATTGGCCTTTGATTATTTTGGGGGAGGGTTATTCATCTTTTTCTCATTGATTTGTAGGAGCTCTTTGTATATTAAGGAAATAAACATCTACGATCCATATTATTATTTTCTTCCCAACAAACTCCATGTTTGGAAAAAATTTATTAAACAGCTGTTGCTAAGTTATTACTTCTTTCTCCATTTCCTCAATCTGATACTTGTACATGGACCCTTAGAATGTTTATCAGCACAAGATGGCCAGTGTTTCTGCATTGATGTAATTCCAGCCAAATGCAAAGCCTTGGAATTTTTGTTAACCCCAGTAGCCTCACCATGGCTAAATATAGGATGTCCGTTGGCTTTCTGAAATATTTTAAGTGGCTTGGGAACCCTGGAGGTCCTGGGCCCTGCACTGGGAGCCGCAGCCCTGGATTGGCCCGCTCTCTTGAGCAGCAGTGTGGTCCGCACCTGTGTGCATCCCTCTGTCCGGCTGTGGGTTCTTCTCTTCTGGTGAGTTGGCTGAGTGTTTGCATATTTTCCCCCTCGTTTATATTCACTTAGGGGTGTGGGTCCCTCTTCCCTTCAGCAGAAAGTCCCTGAGGCAGGACTGAACCTGCCCCCAGGCGAGGGCCCGTGGGACTTTACTGGTGCTGAGTCCTAGGAATTGAGGAGGGGGTGGAAGAGGGTAGGATGGGGGCAGGAAGAGACTTACCCCCAGAGCCTCCCAGTGGCCCCAACTCCTCTGGCCTCTTCACTTCCATAGGGAAATCTCCCCAGAGCCACGTCCTGTTCCCTCGAGGGTGGGGACAGGCTAGGATGAGAGGTGGTTTGGGTAGGATGAAAGGTGGTTTGCAGAGCCCTGGATTGGGGAGTGGGGTGCTAGACGCCAAATATGCCCTGCGAGTCCTGAGGAAGAGTGGGTGCCACAGATGGTGGTGGGGTGGGAGCAGGTGGAGAGGGGAGGCCCTGGGCAGGGGGAGGCAGTTTTCAGACTTCTGGGCACCCACTCCCCAATCTAAAGGTGGTTTCACTGGATAACACCTTTCCCTCCTAGTTCTGGGGTGTGTGTGGGAGGGTGGCTCTGAGATCTCAGTGGTGGTAGGTGCAGCAGGGGTGGGGGGGGGTGCTGCGTGCCGAGCAGAGGAAAGAGGCCAGAAACCTGGTGGAGCCTCTGCAGCTGACTTAGAGGCCTCCAGGTTGGTTTGTTTGTTTAACCCAGGGCTGACTTTTATGAGACCGCCACATTCCTGGGGGATTGGCAAGTGAAGGTGATTAATGGGCTTGGCTAGGGTAGCCAGGACAACAGGAGGCAGAGTCGGAGGCAGCCAAGAAGAACTGAGTTGCCACCCTTGGAGCCCTGGTTCCCAGTGCTGTGGCCGGTGCCCAGGAGGACTGACACCTCTGCTGACCCAGGGTGCCCACCCCAGGGCTGGGGGAGGAGACCTTGGGCTTATTAGGGAGGAAGTCCCCCTGCCTCCTCCCACTAACACTCCCCAGCCTTCCAGGGTACTGCTTGGGCCTGTTCTCTGTCTGGTGGGTAGACCCGAGGCTGGGGGGCACACAGCCGGGGCAAGGGCCAGAGGCAGGCCAACCTGGGTTCTGTCCTGGAGATGCCCCTGGGCCAATGACTCACCCGTGGAGCCTGAGTCTCCTCTTTTCACTGGCCCAGGAGGAAACGTCTCAGTGGCTCCATCAGCCCACTGGGGCCCCAGTGGGGTCAGAGGCAGTGAGAAAAAACTGCCCCTTCTTCCAGACATTTTACTTTTGGCTGTGGGAAGATAATCTCATTAAATATACAAATCTACACGACAGCGAATGTGAATGCCAGCTCCGTGTATGGCACCACTGGGTAGGTGTATTAGTTTCCGTTTCCTCTCTCCGGGTCCCTGTCAAGCCCGTCACCCAGGGGCGACTCTCGGAACTTGGTGGTGAAGAAGGAGGCTCCAGGCCAGGTCTGGGCAGACGAGGGGCAGAGCTGGCCCTGCCACTCAGGAGCTGGCTGTGTGGGCTGTTCCACATCTGCAAAGGGGGCCAGCGGGACCCAGCGCCCCGGCCGGCTGGCCGCGGTGAGGATTAAGTGTCGCCTGGCGTGCCAGGGCTCCGGGAAGGGCGAAGGGCCGGGGTGGGTGGGCGGGTCAGGGGGTGTGCCCGCCCTCACCCCGGCTAGGCCCTGCCCCTGGGACTCCGACTCTGGGCTAACTGTTTGAATCTGTAAAATGGGCGGGTCTTGAAGTCTCTTTTAACTCCCAGGTTTGATACCAGTCTCTACCTCTAGCTCTGGGCCTGGGCTGTCCAACTCCACGATCAATTTAGCAGGCTGGGTGCAAGGAGTAGGCCTGGCTGAGAGCTCAGGACACAGCCATTTGGGTCAGGAAAGGCCTGGAACATGAAAGAGCCATGGCCCCCCCAGCTGGGGGTGAGAGAGGAGGTGCATGATGGTAGTGGACATGGGACGTGCATGCATGTGGCTGATGTAAGTGGTGTGTGTGTGTGCGTGTGTGTGTACGTCTCCAAAAATAACATTTGTCCCATTTTCTTGTTTTTCTGGAGCTGGCCCGATTGAGGAAGAGTCTGTCCTGGAACTGGCAGGGCAGTGTGTGTGGGTTGGAAGTAGATGTGATAAAATGAAGCCCTTGATAAGGCCACAAACCAAAGGTTTCTTGATTTCTTTGGTGTTGTTTGGGGATTTTTCTTTTCTTTTTTTTTTTTGAGGAAGATTAGCCCAGAGCTAACATCTGCCGCCAATCGTCCTCTTTTTGCTGAGGATGACTGGCCCTGAGCTAACATCTGGGCCCATCTTCCTCTACTTTATATGTGGGATGGCCTGCCACAGCATAGCTTGACAAGTGGTGTGTATAGGTCCACACCAGGGATCCAAACTGGTGAACCCAGGATGCCAAAGCAGAACATGCAAACTTAACTGCTGTGCCACTGGGCCGACCCCTGTTGGGGATTTTTTATGCAGCTGCCACCCATGAAATCAAGGGCTTCTCTCTAATTCATTCCCTCAAGGAGTGTCCTGAGACTCTAGGTCTGAGACTGGGCCTGTGGGTACCAGCCATAAGGGGAGACAGAGCTGTGTTTCCCACGGCCCTGAGCCCACAGCTAGGGTGCAATGCAGAGAACTGGAGCCACATGTGGGTGGCTGTGGGTACCCTGCTGTGGTGGCACAGAGGGGCTGTTCGCTCTAGGTGGCAGGAGGCTCCACCACCAAGTGGCCTTGAGCCTACAATGAAGACCAGATGGGAATTGGCGGGGTCCCCACGGTGGGGACAGGCACCACAGGCTGAGGTCCACTAGTGCAAGCACACAAGGGCGTGAAAGAGCACAAGGAGGCAGACAACTAGAGGTAGTGATGCGGCCAGAATCTGAGGGACAAAGACAGTAGGGACAGACAGGTGGAGAAGCTCATCCCAAGCGTCGCTTCCCGGAGACCTTGGGGCCTGGTGGACGAGTTTGGCCTTTAGCCTGTGGGCTGGGGTTGCACGCTCTGCTGTCTGCAGGGGCCGGGGTGGGATGGGCGGGGTGAAGATGCAGGTGCAGGAAGAGCTTGGTCTGGGCAGGGCAGGCCTTCTCCCAGCCACTCCGGCCACAGTCCCAGGTGGGTAGGCAGGCCCCGTGTGATATGTCACCCACGGGACTCTTCAGAGAAACTGGAAACATAGATTTGTATGTGGGCACTTTCCTTTTGAGATGTTAGCAACTAATTCAAATTTAACACGTAACAAAACAAAAACACAGGGCGTAGCCCAAAGCGGAAAGGTCTGTGATCCGGATTTGGCTCACAGGCCATTAGTGTGTGACTTTGGCTGCGGTGGGAGGGGAGGCACCGCAGTTAGGAGTTGGGACGCTGGGGTCGGAGTTCGCTCCCCGGGGCGGCCTTCTGGACATGGCTGTAAGGAGGGCAGACTCGAGGAGGCGGAGACCAGTTAAGAGGCTCATAGAAAAATCTCTTCTTTTTCATTCTTTTAACAAGTGTTCCTTGGGCCCTGCTCTGTGCCAGGCCCTGGTCTAGATAGGAGCTGCTAGGGTACCCAGGGTGCAGTTCCATCCTGGTGAAGAGTGGGACAGACACCCTGTGAGCCCTGGCATCCAAGGTGGCACGCTCGTGTCTTTGTTTCCCAGGTTCCTAGGCCTCCTTTTCCCCACCTGCAGGCCAAGGTCTGGGCTCCTTGTCCTGTTGTCTCGAGGCACCCTTTTCCTGTCTCTGCAGGCCCTGGGGCTACCCCTTGGGTCCCAGGCCAAATCTGCCCTTCGCAGGGCCCCATCACAGCCTCTTTTCTGGATTCTGCCCCACTCTGGTCATACCCTCCTTCTCCTCAGGAGTTTGTTGCTCCCTCTTTTGGAACTCACAGGTTCTCTGAAGGTCCCCTTTACTCCACAGCACCGCCCTCGGCCCTCATCCTCCAGCCCTCAGGTCCAGGCAGGACAGGGACCTCCTCCCGGCGCCCTGGTCTTCTGGTCAGCAGGACAGGAGCAGAGCTTCTGCTCTGGACCCAAGCAAACTCTCACGTACTCGCTCATCAGTTGAGCAGCCACCCCGGCCATGTTAGACAAGGCACGGGGTCAGAGGGAGCTGTCTCATGAGGCTGGCATGAGGCAGAGACTGCCCCCTGTCCCCAAGGCACTCCCAGGGAGAGGGGCATGAGGCCTGTCTACCACCAACGGAAAAACCACTTAATGCCAGAGAGAGGGTGCCCGTGAGCCATTGAGGGCGTGACAGCACAGAAACCTAATCCTTAGAGCTGGGCCCTGGACCTTCACCGGCTCGTGGAAGCCTCAGCCTGTTATTGCACCATTGTACAGACGAGGAGACTGAGACCCAGAGAGGTGAGTGACCTGTCTGAGACGGCCCAGCTGTCCGTGGCTGCACTTGGTTTTGACCCCAGGGTAGTTGACTGCAAAGCTCACCCCCCTCGTCGGGGAGAAGCAGGCTACTCCAGCTTGGGGGTCTCTGAGCGGGTCACTGGGGGTGAGAGTTGGGGGGCTGCTGAGACACATCCTCAGTGGCATTGGCCTGGACTTTCTCTGGAAATGGGGTTGCTTCAGGTTGACTGGTACATTATTTATGGGGGAACCTGGCTGCCGGAGGGGTCCAGCAGCACCCCACCCTCCCCTGGCCCTCACAGCCCTCTCTCTGGTTGCTGAGTCCACGGCACACACCTCTCCTCTCCCAGCATAAACTCCTTCTCCTAGATAAGGGTGAGCACAGGATTAGGAGCCAGGGGCCAGTAACTCACCTCTGACCTCAACTCTGGGCCTGTAAAATGAGTGTAGGCACTGACTATCCTAGAGGGATCCAGTGATGATCAAAACACT
Source organism: Equus caballus (assembly GCF_041296265.1). Taxonomy (NCBI): domain Eukaryota; kingdom Metazoa; phylum Chordata; class Mammalia; order Perissodactyla; family Equidae; genus Equus; species Equus caballus. Next base: position 63,747,235 of record NC_091688.1, on the reverse strand, counting down.
GAAGATGACTGAAGGAAACTGCTAGAAAAATTATGAGGCATGATTCATTCAACAAGTATTTGTCAAGCACGTACTGGGCCAGGCCCTGTGCTGGATCTTAGGGACACAGTCTCAGGAAGACAGACACAGTTCCTACCTGCACGGGGCTTCCAGCCTAGAGGGGAGGCAGGCGTGAAATGGTCTCACAGATAAACACATGAGTACAAACCAGATTGTGCCCCACAAGATTGTTTCATGGGGACCAAATGGGGGTCGGGGAGGTTTTCCTGAGGAAATGGGGTTTAAGCTGAAGGATGGGGGTCAGCCGTGCGCAGGGCAGAGAAGGGGCCTCCAGGGTGTGAGTGCAAGGTCCTGGAGTGGGGAACAAGCCAGAGGCTTGTGACAGGGTGTGGGGAGCTGGGGGACTGATGGGGCTGGATTAGACATGGCCTTGCAAAAAGGGGCCAGTGCAGGATGTCGCTTTAGGGACCTATGACAGCAAACCTTGATCTCTGGTCCTTCTGCGCCCTCGGCGTCCATTCTGTGTAGTGAGAAGTCGGGCCTGGGGAGGAGGTCTCAGCCCCCGTCCCTCCCTGGGCCAAGGGGCAGCTGAGTGAAAGCAGATGACTTTGCCCTGGTGGGGCCCTGCTGGGAGCGGTAAGGCCGCGGCGGGCCCGGCTCCCCACTGCTGACCTCAGACCTGCACCGCTGGCATGTCCAGGCCGCAGACTCTCTGTCAGCAAAGCCGCATCCGTCCTGCAGAGAGACGGTCACTGTGGCTGCCCACACCCCCAACCCAGCAATTTCCCTGCCACGGTGAGAAACCTCCTGTTCTCTGGGCCAAGGCCCAGCCCCCTCCAGTTGGGCCTGGAGCCCCAGCTGGAGGAGGGAGAGATGCCAGGTAGGTTCTTGGAAAGGCACAAGGCTGGGAGAAGTCTCTGTCACCCTTCCCTGGTTCCTTGGCACACCTTTACCAGCACAATGTCACATGAGGCCACCATTATCCTACGTGCCACATGCTAGGCTCCATGCTGAGTGCTTTATGTCTTCCCTCTGAATCCTCACAACGGCTCCACGAGGGTCATTCTTTTGGCATTGTGCACGACTGAGACTCAGAGAGGGTACCTTGTCACACAGCTGGTGGGTGGCCGAGCTGGGGTTTGAACCAGGTTATTGGGCTCTAAAGGCTGTGGCTCCAGTGGTCTCTGCAGTGGCCCTGGCTGTTGCTCCCGTCCCCCTCAGACACTCCCTGTGCTCATTGCTCCTGAGAGAGCCCAGGTCACCCCAGGTTGCTCAAGCCCCAGAGGACTCGGGAGGCCTAGGTCTCAGCACAGGGCACTGAGCTGGACATAAATGATGTTGGAGCCACCTCCGGGCAGTGGGAGCCCCTCTCTCGGGCAACCTGGGCTCTGGACACTGTTAAGGGCAGTGTGCTTCCTGTTGATTTACGGTGTGCACAACGCCCAGGGGTGCCTTCACGGAGGGGAGTTATAGTTTCGATGGTTGCCTCTGGATCTCCCTGGGGGCCACCTCCCCCACACTTCCTCCACTGGGGCGGTTGCCTCCACGGGGTCCTGCCCTCCTGCTCCCCAGCCTCCACCGTGCACCTGGAGAAGTCCAGTGATCTCCAGGGTCCTCCCAGAGATGCCTCCTGGGTCTTTCAGCAACCCTAGCACCACCCTGACTGCCCCTTGCTCAGACCACCCTAGAAATGCATCCTTTTTCCTCTGCTCCCACAGGCTGCCCACCCCTCCTGCAGACCCGTTCACTGCCCCATTGCCCTGGTCTGCCTAGTCCATTTTCCCCTCTTCTGTCCAACCAGACGTCTCTGCATTATCCCTCATCCTTCAGAAATGTCTTTTTGCTATAGTCAGTCAGTCAGTCAGTCAGTCAACAAGCATTCATTGAGCCATACGGACATGTTGGTGAGAGCTCAGGCTCTGGAGCCAGGAGCCAGACGATGCTGAAATGGAACCCTCTGAGGCCCTGGCTCCCTGTTCCAGGAGCTCACATCTGGGGCTCCTCGGGCATAAAGAGAAAAGGGCTCCCCTCCTGCCCTGGCCTCAGCTTTGGCTTCTCCCTGCTGTCCAGTTACTGAGAAGAAAACTAATACACAGGACGGCCCACCCGAGACCACTGTGTCTCTGTTCTGTGCGAGAGTGACCTGGGTGGTCTGCGGGCAGAGAATTAGCAGTGGGGTTGACTGTCGAGGGCTGGCGCCGGGGGTGACCGAGGTGTACAGCTTTCTAGGGACTTTTAGACACGGAGGAACCACGGAGGAACCATGTGTTTTGGGGTCTGGAGAGGAGAAGTAGCCCCAACCCCAGCATGGATCCTGGGGAAGGAAAAGGGACTCAGGCCCCAGCCAGTCTGGGAGGAATGGACCCAGGAGCCCCGCAGACTCCTCACTGGGAACGGCCACATATGGGCATGAAGAGGCCACGAGCGTGGGAGCAGGACAGAGGCACCGGCACCCTTGGCCATCCTGGGAATCATCACCCTACAAGATCCATGTGGCCCTGTGGGGCCCTGCATGGCACAGGACCAGCTTCCTCCTTCTGACCTCATGGGAATAGTGTCAGTAATAGGCAGTGGGACTGCTCAGAGTTCCAGTTCTCCTGGCTCTGGGGTGGAAGTTGGACCCTCCACCTCCCTCTTCAGGAGCACATAAGACTTGGGGTTCTTGGACAAGTTAGAGGGAGAAGAGACTTCAAGAGGAAGGTATAGACTTCCTTCAAGTAGAGTAGATTGGATCTGGGTGGTTTTAATTAAAATTTCAAAATCAAAGAAATGCAATAGTCTTTGCACCGTTGCCACTCATAGTGGTTGCTAACACAACAGCTTCTATTTATGGAGAGCTCACTCTGCTCCAGACCTTCCAGATACATCATTCTGTTTAATCCTTGCAGGGAGGCAGGTGGTTTTCATCATCATTTTTCACATGAGGAAACTGAGGCACAGAGAGGTTAACCAACTTGCCCAGTCACACAGTAAGCAAAGCTATGAACAAGGGCTTGTAACTCACGTTATCTGTTACCCCAAAGTCCTTCAACCACGGACCCCACCCCACAGCTGCGTTCAGCAGCTCCCTGCACCTGTGGGGGCCCAGGAGGCGCTCTGGAGCCTGGAGGCCTGGGCCCCGAGATGGTGGCACCCCCATCAGGTGCCCGTCTCCTGCAGCAGCTGGATCCCATTACAATGCCGATGGCAGTCTTTGGAAAGCCACCTTCTCCTGGGCTGTGAAGGAGCAGAGTGACCACAGCCAGTGAACTCGGGGGCCCCTCGAGTCCCCACTGCCCGCCCAGCAGGGTTTCACAAACCCGTTGACGTTGACAGGGCAGCCTGTGTGGAGAGGGCAGGAAGCCCGGGGCCCTGTGGTCTGCCGGCATTGCTCAGAGTTTCCTGGGCTGAGCTCTTCCTGCAGGCCCTCCTCAGGGCTCTGCCAGGCCGGCGCCCCCTGTCCTGAGGCCTTCCTTGGCCCTGTCCAGCTCTGAGACAAACCCTACTGACTCGGAAGGGCCAGGAAGGCCCCATCCTCTGGGTCTCGAGCCTCGGGGGAGCTCTGAGATTCTAGCGATGGCCTCAGGGCATCTGGAGGTTCTTGGGGACCAGCACTGGGAGGTGGAACAGGGACAGAGCTACTTGTAGTCAGAAGACCCAAGCTCCACTCTCAGGTCCAACCCTGACTAGGGCTGCGACCTGGGGCAGGTGTCTTACCTCCCCGAGCCCCCTCCCTTGTCTGCCTCGCAGGGATATGTAAGATCCTTGGCAAACAGGAAAATGCTCTGCAAGTGTTGGTGGCCCTAGCAGGGCTGTGGCCTGACCTTAGGCCTGTCCCCCATCTGTCTCCCTTCTGGAAACTCTACTGAGCTGAACTTACAGACTCTCGAAGAAAAGGGGAAAGATATTCAAGGTAGAGAACAGCCTGAGCCAAGGCACAGTGTCAAACGCACACACACACACACATACACACACACACAACACACACACACACATTGAGCTCTTTGTGCCAGAAACTGTTCTAAACATCTTACGTGTATTAACTCATTTACCTCTCTTAACATCCCTATGAGGTAGGTATTAGCCTGCCCCTATTTTACAGATGAGGTAATGGAGGTCCAGAGAAGTAAAGTAACTTGCTCAAGGTCACACAGCAAGAAGTGGTGAGCCAAGATTTTAACCCAAGCAGTCTGCGATGAGAACAGGAGTAGAGGCAAGGGTTGTGGGCCTGGAAAGGATGGGAGAGACATCAGGGACTGGGCCGCATCTGCCTTGTCCACAGCTGTGGGGCCAGTGCCTAGTACAGTGTCTGGCACACAGCAGGTGCTCAAAATGTGCTCCTGGAACATGAGCTCTGGAGACGGTGGGGCCAGCTTGCTTGTCTGGGGACACCGAGGTTTTGCACAAGAAGGGGATGCTAGACCCTCAATGGCAGGAGGGCCCACCAAGTGGGCAGGCAGGAATTTTAAATAGTTCCTTAATCCCCCTGCAGCCCCCTCCCCTTAGGTCCAGTCTCCCCCACCCTGCCCCCCCTGCGCTGCATGCTAGCGCCCTTCCCTCCCTGTGGAATGTTCTTAGCTCTCCTGGAGCGCAGGGTCTGGGGTGGGCCGGATGGAGCTCTGGGGGGACACACACAGACTTGGAGGAGAGTTCGCTGCCAGCAGAGGCTGCTGAGAGACCAGCCTGTGTGCAGGGCTGGAGGTCTGGGGGCTGGTGAGAACGGAAGTTTGCATACTCTGTGGCACTCAGACCCCACTAGGAATGTGGCTTTGGGCCAGGATCCCTCTGGGCAAGAAAGGATGACTCGGCAGAAACAGCATCCTGACCCCACAGGACAACTGGAGCCGCTGTGTTGGGGGTGGGTGCCAAGTGGCAGGGCTGGTTAATTCATGACCCCTCCACCTCAGCCTTCATCTCCACCCCCCAACCCCCAGCACCCCTTTCGATGCCCTTCTCTGGGTAGCAACTTTCAGACAGACTTGAGGGGGGCCATGGACTGGCCAGCTCTTTCCCACTCCAAGGGGCAGAATTGTTAAGTGGTGGGGAGGAAGCAGTCCACCGTTGAGGGCCCCAGGCCTGGCCAAGGGCAGAAGCCCAGCATGATTCAGGGTGGGGGGCGTTAGGCAGTCGGGGGAGCTGTGCTGGACTGGGCACCGGGGAATTCCAGCCCAGGGGAGCCAATTGGAAGCACATGTGTTTGGACAGGCACAGAAACCACAATGCTGCTGCCTTGTTCTTTGAGCCCAGCTTCTGAAACATTTAGGATCTGTCACCGGGAACCCTGAGAAATGTGTCCCGTTGTCACCACTGGGGACTACCATGGCACTCCAGTTGTCACCTACTTGCACCCCGGGTCCCGAGCAGAAGTGGATGGTGGTGATGGTGGTAGTGAAAATGACGATATTGTTACAGCTGTGGCCGCCGCCGCTATTATCATTTATTGAGTGTTTCCCACACACCCTGTTAACCACTTTTACCTGTTTAATCTCATGCGTTCCTCATAACAACCCTATGAAGTAGGTAGGTTCTAGTCTTGTCCTAATTTTTAGATAAGAAACAGCATTGCAGAAGATTAAGTCACTAGTCTGAGGTCACCCAGGTAGCGAGCAGCAGAATAAACTTCCCAGTCTGGGATCTTAATGACTCACTTGATTCATGACTCCCTTCTTCTGCCCCTTGGACGAAGGAGGAAGGCAGAGTGCCTGTGGCTCTGCTCCCTTCCCCTGGGGGCCACACAGCGACCGAGGGTCAGCAGGGATGGCCCATGGAAACATTGACCCCTTTCTGGGAGCTATTGCAACACCCAGCGGTTTCCTGTGCGACGCATCATAGGGTGCTTGGGGTCTGGTGAGCAGTGAAGGTCCTGGGATTTGGGGTAGAAGACACGAGTCTGCCTCCTGACTTTCTAGCTGTGTGACTGACACCCCATTGTGTCTCTCTGGATCTTGGCTCCCTCACGTGTGAAACGAGAGAGCAGAACACAGCTTGCCATCTATGATCTGCTCAGAGAAATGAAATGTAGACCATGAGGCCACTGCAGCCGGGGGCCTGACCAGACAGAAAGCAGGGTGGCTGGGAAGGGGTTGCAGGGGAGGAGGTGGGGGGGGGCAGCTGGAAGGGCGTGTAGGGCTGGCATCTCACTGCTCTGCTCCCAGGTCTGGAGCGAGGCTGGCAGAGAGCAGGAGCTCCCTTCCTAAGAGATAATAGCTCCTTTGCACTCATCCTTCTGCTGGACAGTGGTCACCAGGAGGTGACCCAGTGGCCTTTGGTGAGGACACAGCACTGCATTGCTGCCCCTTCCCAGGAAAGCCCCCTGGGCAGAGCTGTTCTGGGTGCCAAATGACAACCAGGTTCTTGCCAGTGCCTGTTTGCTGACTTCCCTATCGATGGAACCTCTGTCCTGCTCTAACCTGGCCTTCTGTGAGTTGACTGGTTCCTGTTGCTCCAGCAACAGAGCAATTGTGGAGGTGGCTGCAAACAGCTATGTTAAATCGCTTCATCAATTCTTGCCCACGGGCATTGTGCCAAACAGGGGTGGTTACGGCTATGCTAGAGTTAGTCACCGCCTGCAACTGAATGTGGCTGAGACGGTCGTAAACAGGCATGGAATAGGCAAATAACAGGCCCCACAAATACATCTTGGCTGCTTGAAGAACTTTTAGAATCATGAAGACGTTATATTATATCCCTTACAGTTTTATCACTGAGTCTTTTTTGTTACATTCCAAACCTTCGCAAACCAGTAATTTCCATAGGATGTGTATGGCCAGGCTCCCTCCCCATCACCCCATTCCTCAGCTCTTCATAAGGACTTATCAATAACAGCATATCCCTTCGGTTTGGGCTGTTATTATGGCTCTATCCTGGAACATCCTGTCACGGTTATTTTTTAGAAACATCATTTGGTTCATAATCTCTTAGCAACAGAACTTTGAGGGCTAACGGCCAATGTGCGCTCCCAGCAAGTTGATCGTGACTTGTGGGCCAACAAACCCACAGCAGCCGAGTTGGAGCACCCTCTGATTATGGGTTTAACTGTTTTAGGTCATCGAACGTCACCATCACCCGCCACGGGCCAAGCTTGCTTTGTTATACGCCTGAGAGCATCTGCAGTGGCAGCCACACACCCGGGGCCTGGGAGAACTCTCAGTCACTGGTGCCCAAGGCCGTCACAGCCTCGTCTCCTCCTTTGTACACGTCCCGGAGAGTGTCTAAGCGGCAAGAGGAGGAAGACAGGAGCAGCGACCTCACGCTCTGTGTGTGCCTGCACATTATGTCCTCAAGCCCCTGTGCAGCAGTGTGAGGACCATCCTGCTGTGTGACAGCTGAGGAAGCAGCAGCTCAGACAGGTGAAGCCACCGGCCATGCTCACAGCCTGGCAGAGGCATGGGCAGGATTGGCATCCAGGCCTGCCTGAGGCCTCAGCCTCCACTCTCTCTTTACTTTTCCTTTTTTTTTATAATAGTTAATTTTATTTATTCAAGGGCTCATATTGCAAGCAATAAACCAAGCATGGACTTTGATTCTGCGAGCCCCCATTCACATATCCAGGAAGATAAAAGCAACGTACATGAATGAAAACTCAGGGTTCGTGGTTAACCACGCTGGAGTTGTTGAATTTCTACAGCCTAGAACCCAGAAGTCACAGGTGTTGTAGGTCCTTCTGGATGTCCCACTGGGCATCTGCACTTTTCTTGAGCTGAGCGACCTCATCAGCCTTCAGCTTCTGGTTGATAATGTTGGTTAATCCCCCAGCATTCAGGATGCGTGCAGGGCTCAGGAAGACTTCGTTCTCAATGCCCCACGTCCCCTTCACCATCGCTGACGCTGGGTGAATCCTGGATAGAGTTTAAACGCGGATTCAATGAGATCAATCCCGCTTCACCCCATAGCCCAGTTGGTATATCCTTTTAGCTTGATGACTTCACAGGCACTTTCAACCACCATCTTGTGCACTTCTCTCCAATTTTCACTATCATCGTCCATTCTCATCTCTGGATTCAGAGTCTGGAAAGAAACGCCTGCCACATTCACTCCACTCCACGCAGCCACACTTGAGTCGCCATGTTCTCGCCAAATCCATCCATGGCAGCTGCTGGGATGAATGCCAAGTTTTTCAGCTCTAGGATAGTGAAATCTATCAGGTTCCAGATTACACCGGCTTCCTATCGCATGGTGCTTGGGTAATCCACTTTTACTTTCCAGATAACATGTGTGAGAATACCCACTGGGTTGGAAACCGTAATTATGATGCATTTAGGACTATACTCAGTGATCGGGAGAGTAATAAACTTGAAGCCATTCACATTCCGCTGCGGCAGATTGAGATGACTGTCCCTCTTGCTGAGGGACTCCTGCAGTTACCATCACAATCTTAGAGTTGGCCGTCACAGAATAATCTTTATCTGCCGTAATTTTAGGTGTCTGAAGAAATAAGCTGCTGTGCTACAGATCCATCATTTCTCCCTTATCCACAAGAGCAAGGTCATCAGCCAGAGACTTTCCCAGAGTGCTCCTGGCACACGCCATACCATACCAACTTGTCCAATACCCACTACCGTGATCCTATTGTTTGGGACTGTTTCTGCAACCAAGGCAATCAGTTTTTCCTCAAGAGTTGCCATTGTTCACAGGCGAGAGAAGGCTCTGGGGATGGTTGTAAGAGTTGTGTGAAGAAGACAATGTCAGCTGCATGCCCAGCCTCCACGCTTTCTGCTCATCCTGTTCACACATCATGTCTGTAGGGGCAGCTGGGTCTTCCCTGGATGTGTGATCTCCATAGGTTGTGCCCCAGAGCATAGCACGAGAGCCATTGCCACACACCTATTCCACACGTCAAAGAACACACATACAGCACGTGCATCCCAGAGGCACTGAGCCAGCACTCACACTGGGGCTCACAATCCTTTTTTTATTTTGGTTCTTCCTGGTCCCTCCCCAAGGCTGAGACCATGGTTCTCCATCTGTGTGGGATAGGAATAAAAATTAAAATAACAACTACTGCTTATTACTATGAGACAGGAACTTTACTCACATGCCCTTATTTACTCCTTAAAACCTTATAAGGACGTGATATTGTTTTCCTCACTTACAGATTAGGAAATTGAGAGTCAAGAGTAATTGAATGACTTGTCCTCAGTCACAGAAAACAGGTTCTTTTCGTGACACCGGTTGCACGCCTCCCCTCCCCACAGTTCTGTTACTCACAAGCGGAGGTGGGTTTACTGAGAATCTCTTGAAGCTTCTGCTCTGGGCGCCTCGCTCACACCTGCCCCTTCCAAGGCCCCAGACGTCTATACACATGACCACGTATTTTTGTGAAATTTGCAAAAATAAGATTTTTTATATTCTTTCTCTAAAGGAGACGCCCCTCAGATTCCACAGAACCTGGATCCACCCTGTACCTCGAATATCCTGTCTAAACATTGACCTCTGCTGCCCTGTCTGCTGTCCCTGCCTCGTTTGTTCTCAGCACTTTCACTAACAGGCCATGTACTTTATGTATTCATCCTACCTGTGACACATCAGAGGCACTGCTCACTATGTGGCTTTTGGCGAATGAACGCAGCCACTGTCCTTCTGCTTAAAGCAGCCCTGTGTAGTGGATTGTGCCCATATTATAGACAAAGATATAAAGATGTAAAAGGTGGCTTGCTCAAAGGCACCCACTAACGAATCCAATCCCCTTCCTCCTTCTCTGAGCTGCCTCTGAACTTGGCCACGGCTGGGTTTCCTCTGGCCATGACATTGTAATTTACTCATAGACCAGACACCGTCTCACTGGTGTTTCATCCTTGACTCCTCTCTCTCAACAAGTTCCCCTTACCCTCCAAATCCTGTCAACCACCTCCCAAATATCTCTCAGATGTAATCACTTCTCAGGGTTTCCATCAGCTTCCTGGTGGTCTCCCTGCCCCCAGTCTGTTCCCCTACAGCTTCCAGCAGCTAACCTGATTGGGTCCTTCTCCTGCTGGAAGGATCCCATGGATTCTCATTTCTTAGAGATCATATTTGAAATCTTTAGCCTGACCCACAAGGCCCACATTGGCTACTTTTTTCGGTTTCTCAAACTCACTGTCTCCTTCCTGACTTGGAGCATTTGCACATGCTCTACCCACTTCCGGTGCCAGAATGTTCTTCTCCTCCTCCCTCCCTCCCATCCTACTTAACTTCTTTTTTTCCCTGCTTTTTCTCCCTAAATCTCCCCAGTACATAGGTGTATATTTTAGTTGTGGGTCCTTCTGGTTGTGGCATGTGAGATGCTGCCTCAACATGGCCTTGCTCGCTGCTGTATCTCTGTTTTGTTTGTTTGGCTTAGGGAATAAAGACATTGACTCCTCTCTCACATAGCCCTTGAAGTGAGTTTCTTATCAGCTGGCAGGAGGGCTCCTTGTGGTCCTTTAGGGACCCAGGTTCCTTCCATCCTGTGGCTCTGCTGTCCCTAGGAATTGTCATCTGTATAGTTGAGGCTGGGTCACTGCTGCATATGGGTTGGCAACATCAACCATTTCATTATCCTCACAGGTTTTGTAGGTCTCTGAGGAATGTGGGGAATTTGGACAGAACACAGGGAGGATGGCTTATCTCTCTGCTCTGCAACATCTAGGGCCTCAGCTGGGAAGGCTCAAAGGAAGGGGGAGACTCAAATGACTCGGGGAGACTCAAATGGTTGGGGATGAATCATCTGGAGGCATGTTTGCTAACCTGGTGCTTGGCTGGGAGACTGAGCTCAGCTGGGCCTGCACCAGTGCACCCAGACGTGGCCTCTCCAACTCGGTGGCCTCAGGGGAGTTGGGCATCTGTTATGGAGGCTCAGGGCTCCAAGAGTGCGTGTTCCCAGAGAACAAGGTGGGAGATGCATAGCCTTCTATGCCCTAGCCTCGGAAGTCACATTACTTCCCAATGTACTCTTTGTTTTTAAAAAGATTGGCCCTGAGCTAACATTGTTGCCCATCTTCCTCTCTCTCTTTTTTTCCCCTCCCCAAAGCCCAAGTGCATAGTTGTATATTCTAGTTGTAGGTCCTTCTAGTTCTTCTGTGTGAGCCACCACCACAGCATGGCAACGGACAGACCAGTGGTGTGGTTCTGCACCCGGCAACCAGGCCTGGGCTGCCGAAGCAGAGAAGACAGATCTTTTAACTGCTAGGGCATCAGGGCTGGCTCTTCCCATTGTACTCTTGGTTGAAGACTGCTCAGGTTCAAATGGAGGGGTTCTAGACCCCCCACCTCTTGATGGGAAGAGAGTCGAAGAATTTGTGTTATATTTTGAAACTGTTATAGCCAGCGGGGCACAAGCCAGTTTTGCTCACATCATCCTCTGGTAAGAATGTAGTCCTAGGCCCCCATCTGAATGTACAGGGCTGAGAAATGCTGTTTCTATTTAGGCAGCCACGTGCCCTGCTTCAACTCCATTGCAATGCAAGAAGGAGAATAGGTTCGGGTGGACTGTTCATAGTCTGCCACGGTCTGCTCCTCTGGCAATATGCTTCTCCTCGGGAAAAAACCGAAATTCCAGTGACTGCATCAGTTGCTGCCTATTTGTTGAATAATTGACTGGATGTTTGCAGAGCATCTGGGTCCGGTCCATCCATTACGAAGAGGGGTGGGCAGAGCCAATCTTCTGTTTCTTAAACTAGAACCTCAAAATGGACTAGCTCTAAGTTGGGAGGCAAAATCAGGTAGCTGGTGGCCTGTTAGCAGTGGAGAGATACGCTTTCCCCTTTATCTTGGTACTTAATTCAATCTATTGACAGAGTAGAAGAGCAATAAGTGTAATTGAAGAGAATATCTCACTGCATCTAAAATTGATTCCAGGTGAGTCAAAGATTCAAATTTAAAAAGTAAACCCATAAAATGCTGGGGAAAAGGATAAGAGCAGACAGTTCACAGAATATAACAAAAGGCTGATAATGGTGTGAAAAGATATTCTTGAGGACATGGGGAGACAACTGTCATATGTTGGGTGGCGTTTAAGTTGATCATTTTGGGGGGGGGGCGGTGGCAATATCTTTCAAGACATCAAATGCTCAATATCTTCTTATCCAGAAACTCCACTTCTAGGTATTTATTGTACAGATATACAGTATTCCCACAAGTAAGTAAAAATATGTGTCAAGAGTGTTTGGCGGCCAGCCCAGTGGCGTAATGGTTAAGCTTGCGCAGTCTGCTTCAGTGGCCTGGGGTTTGCAGCTTCGGATCCTGGGTATGGATCTACACACCACTCGTCAAGGCATGCTGTGGCAGCGTCCCACATACAAAATAGAGGAAGATGGGCACAGACGTTAGCTCAGGGACAATCTTCCTCAAGCAAAAAGAGGAAGATTGGCAACGAATGTTAGCTCAGGACAAATCTTCCTCACCAAAAAAAAAAAAAAGAATGTTCAGTGCAGACTTGTTGAGAATAACTAAGTAGCTGGAAACCACCTAAATGCCCATCCGTGGGAAACTACTGAATAAAGTAGAATCCCATGCAGCTGTTAAAAGCAATATGGTAGATTTATTAGTCCTCCCAGGGAAAAATGCCCAAGGCACAGCAATAACGAAACAAAAGGCAAATTGCAGAACAATCTACATAGTGTAAGTTCATTTGTGTCAAAGAAGAAAACAAGCTAACATAATTCAAATGTATAAAAAAAATCTGGAAATGTTCATAGAAAGTTTTAACAATGGTCACTTCCGGGAGAGTGAGTTTAAGGTTGGGGATAGCCGGGGGGTTTTACCTGGGGCCTTATGTCCCTCTCCACTGGATGGGTGGTCTTCATTGTGAAACACATGTCACAGGGGTCACTTCTATAGGAGGATCAGGTTCAGAAGAGTGGTTACCTCTGGGGAAGAAGAGACGGGCAAAGGAGAGAGGTCACAGGGCCCTTTGACTGTGTGTATAATGTCGTTTCTAAAAGAAATTGAAAGGGTTGAAACAGTAAATTTTATGTTAGTATGTTTTACCACAAGAAAAAGAAAAAACCCAAAAATGTGTCAATATGTTAAGAATTGATAAAGCTGGTGGATGTTCATTATATAATCCCTGTGCTTTTCCAAATGTTTGGAACATTTTACAACTTAAAAAAAAAAAGCTTTTTGGGGCCAGTCCAGTGGCATAGTGGTTAAGTTTGTGCACTCTGCTTTGGCGGCCTGGGGTTGGCAGGTTCAGATCCTGGGCGTGGACCTAGCACTACTCATCAAGCCATGCTGTGGCGGCATCCCACGTAGAATAGAGGAAGATGGGAACAGATGTTAGCTCAGCAACGATCTTCCTCAAGAAAAAAGAGGAAGATTGGCACAGATGTTAGCTCAGGGCCAACATTCCTCACACACACAAACACAAAGCTTTTTTAAAAAGGATTCATTCAATACAAGATAAAATAGAAGAAAAAGAAGCCAGAAAAATGAAGCAAAAGGAAAACAGGAACAGTAAAATAAATAATTTTATAGCCCACATTTTTAAGAGCAACTTTGTCAATTTAATCACAGTGTCATAGGAGATACAGAAACTTCGTGTTTCCATTTCGAGCTCTGGGATGCACCTGAGACATAAAGAACACTGGCGACTATGTGGCTTAGAAAAAGGTAACTTGCCAATCCAGCATGGAGGCTGGAGTTCGACACCATGGACCCAGGTGGGCGAACAGGCAGGAGACTGTTGTTGGGTCCAGGCAGGAGCAGGTGAGGGCTCGGCTGTGCAGGAGAGGGAGGCTGGCTGGATTTATCTCGAGGGCCTCCACGGGCAGAGGAGCTGGAGAGGGACGGGAGCCGGTGCTGGCCAGGGCTGTGCTCCTCCCAGGTGGCACGGTGAGCCCTGTTCCTCTGTGCTTGGTCCTTTCACGGCACAGGCCCTGGGCTGTCATCTCTCAACCTAAAAAGCAGTAGAGGCCACGCTGTCTCTTCTGTCCCTCGGTGATTTCTCCCAGGGGAGGCTGAGCCGCACCCTACCCCACCTCTCTGCCTCCCGCTCCCTGGAGAGCTGGGAGCGCACAGGCCTCCTCCCGGGGGCACTCACACCCTTCCCTACGCCCCTGCCGGCCCGGGCTGGGCCTTAATCTGCTGCACCTGCTTTTCTTTGATCCATCTTGGCTTCCTTTCTTTCGAAAAAACTGACCGCAGTGTGCAGTGCCGTTTTGACTCGATGCTGTGAAAACCCTCTTCCTGTGAACTTTAGATGTGGGTGATAGAAACATAAAGGGCAGAGGTTTGCGGGTCTCACCAGGGGCCTTTGTTCTGGGCACTGAAGTGATGTCACAGGCAGAGGGGGTTCGGGGGTGGGGGGCTGGAGTCTGTCCTTGAGGCTCCGAGGGCTGTCCTAGGCAGGGCCTGGGCTGTTCGGGCTCTAGGCCAGTGGACATCCAGGGGCAGGGGCCTGCCCTGGGTGCCCTGTGGGGAGGTAAGCTCCCCTCCACCTGTTGCTACCGGGGTCCCACCTAAATGGCACGAGTCTAGGGTACATGGGAGGTCTTCCACACAGGGAGTGTCCCTCCAGCCGGGCCCATGATGCCAGGCAGAGCTGGGCCCTAGGCCTGCCGCCTGCCCCTGCCCCCCTCAGACATGCTCTGAGTACAGACCCCGGGCTCTGCACAGACCTGCTGCTGCCTCTCTCCAGGGGGGCTAAGAGGCATGGTGCCACTCTCCCGCAGCTGCAAGTTGGGAGCGGGTATGAGTGTGTGTGCCCCTAAGGGCCCTGCAGAGGGAGAGAGGGTGTCTGGGTTCCCATCCTGGCAGCGACTCTAAGACCTGCTGAGCCGGCCTCTCCTCAGTGCATTCATTGTTCACATGTTCAGTGTTTCTGGGCTGGCGTCTGGCTTCTCAGTAGCCCCGATTTTGTGTTCTTGTTGCCGACTCTTAGAAACCAAGTGCTGGGAGCCAGCCAATGCATGTGGGGCTCAATCTGGAGTCTTTAAATATATTATTGCATTCCCCACTCGGAACAGCTGAGCGTAAGCATGCTTGCCACCCCTCTTTTACAGAGGAGGAAACTGAGACCCGAGGAGGTTGAGTGGCTCGTCCAGAGTCCCCAGCTGGGAAGAGGTAGAGTCGGGATTGGGCCTCTTCTCACTTCCAGGTCTGCTCCCCAACTTCTCCACCCTGCGCTGTGCCCTGGAGGCTGGCCAGTGGGGACTGCCTCAGTGGGTGCCCTTACTCTCCACCTTGTTCCGTGCAGAGCCCCCACAGCATATGGGAGGCAGAGAGGAGAGAGAGTGCAGGGCAGTTATTCCCCTGACACCCGCTGTGGGGTTGCCATGATCTGGCTGCAGCCCTCAACTGAGGCTGCAGCTCTCCTCAGGTGGCCGCCTCCACTTAGACCAGCTCTGGTCCCCTCCTCTGGCCCCATCAGGTCTAGTAGTAGACTGGACTGCTGCTATTGGTCCAGGCTCCTGCATCCTCTCCTACACCCTGCCCTTACCTTTGAAAATAATCTCTTTATCAAATGCTCCTCAAATGGCCCAAGTCAAGTGTGCTGTCTGCCTCCTGCTGGGACCCTGCCTGATCCATGACATCCTGCCAGCTCATTTGCAAAGACCCCTGGGTCTGCTCAGCCATCACAGACTGCAGCTGGGCCCATGGAGGGGGGTGTCCCCTTTCTAATTCCTGCTCTTTTCTCTGGGTCTGCTCATACCCTCACCCCCGCTCCCTGCCCTCCCATCTGCCTGTGTTTCCTCCCATCCCACCTGTAATTCTTCCCTTGCCAGATGTCTGGGGATGTTTAGTGACTGAGAGTGAGAGCTAAGCAACTCCCACCCTTACCCCAGCCACCCATGACGAATCCAGGAAGTGGTGCTCCAAGGTCTTGGGCATCACAGGCCAGTCATAGAGGCCCTGGGTCTTTGGGACAAGGTGTCTTAGAAGCCAGTGCACAGAAACAGGGTGATTTCACATTGCTTGGAGAGTCCTCTCCCCTGGGGATCCTAGACCAGGAAAGCTCGCCCACTCACTCACTCACCCACTCACTCACTTGCAATGCAAAGTTGCTGACTCTTCACTAGGCCCATACCCAGGGGACTTGCCTGTTACTTCCTAAAGGAGATTGTCCCTGGCCCTCAGCCTGGGCTGGCTGCCCCACCACATGCTTCCAGCACATCCCATCCCTCCTCGTTCTGTAACCTTCATCTCTCCAATAGCCCTTGTAAGATTCCTCTTCTCATATGTAGGTGGCCACCGAGAGAACAATGACCAGCACAGCAGGCTGGGGCCTGGCGAGAACATCAGCCTGAGGGGTCTGGAGATGGGGCTCTGGTCCCTGCTGTGCCTCATACTAATTGTGTGACTCTGCTCAGTCTCTGGGCTTTAGACCCCTCATCTCTAAGATGGGGATAACACTTATATTAGTTTTCTATTGCTTCATAACACATTATCATAAACTTAGCAGCTTAAAACCACACACATTTGTTATTCATAAAGTCTGTGGGCCCGGAGTCTGGGTGCAGCTTAGCTGGGTCCTCTGCAAGGCTGCGGTCCAGGTGTCACCATGGCTGAGTTCTACCCAGAGGCTCCCGTGGGGATGGATCCACTTGGAGGCTCACGCAGTTTGTTGGCAGAATTCATCTCCTTGTGGCTGTAGGACTGAAATCTTCTTGCTGGCTGTCAGCTAGGGGCTGCTCAGTTCCTAGAGGCCACCCACAGTTCCTTGCTAGGAGGCCCTCTCCATCGGTCCTCTCGGAACATGGCAGCTCACTTCTCCAGAGCTAGCAGGAGAGGAAGTCTCTAGCACTGACCTGCCAGTGAGACGGGGTCTTTTATAACATAATGTAATCATGGGAGCAACGTGCTCCCACCTTTGCTAATATGGGTTAGATATTGGCATATTGGTTATTCTACTGGTTGGAAACTAGTCACTGTTCCTGTCCACCCTCAAGAGGAAGGGATTACAGAAAGGCATGAACATGAGGAGACAGGGATTATGGGGACCACCTTAGAGTCTGTCTCCTACAGTACTAATTGCTGTCTCATAGAATTCTTGAGAGAATTCAGTGAAGGAATGCACGAAAGCACTTCACACAGTGACTGGCACTTAGCAAGAACTCAGAAAATGTCATAAAAGATGGCCAGAAGCAGTTGTCTTTTCTTTGGCCCATTCTGAAAAAGGATATGTTGGTCCACAATTGGTCCTCAGACCCCACCATGCCCTACTGCCTTCTGCCAGGTTGCTTCAGCCATTTATATCATCTGTCTGAACGTTGACAGCAGTTGCATTTGCCATGTGATCTTAACTAGTAGAATCAATAGGTGTTCTTACTGTTGTAGTTAAAAGTTCTTGGAAGGTGAGGCCTGTGTCTTACTAATTTTTCTAGCCTCTGGTGCTTAGCTTGTTGGGCTTAGGGTGTTGAATTTAGCTTAGATGCTCCGCGGATGTTGAGCCCCAGCACCAACCAGATGCTCTGAGTCCAGGGCTGTGGCCCCAGGGATGTGTGGTCGTTGGGAAGGGAGGGAGCAGGCGCAGGTGAGATGAGTACGTCAGGCAGGTGCAGGAAGAGCCTTGGCAGGCATCAGGGTCAGGCCCTGCTGTGGGTAGCCACGTTAGCCCACCTCTCTTCACCCCTGCTTTCTTCCCTTCTTACTGTCAACTCCTCTCTGGCTCCCCAACCCTCCACCCAACTCTGAGCAGAGCGTCTAGGACCTGGGTGTGGTGGGCCCTGCTGGTCCTAATGGGGGAAGAAAACATGGATTCTTTCAGAGACGTAGACCATCTGCGCTGGGAGGGGCCTTAGACTCCCGGGAAGGGCTCAAAAACTGTCTTTTGGGTGCGTGACAAGGAAGTCTGTCAGCACCTGCTCACGCATCTGGGCTCTGTGCTTTACATATTTCATTTCCTCTGTTGTTTCAGCCTTCAAAGTAGATAAACTGAAGCCCAGAGAGGGAAAGCGGCTTCTCCTGGTCACACAGCTGCTGGATGGCAGAGTTAGGATAGAACCCAGGTACCCTGAGCTGGCAGTCCAGAGGTTTCCTCTACAACAGCTCTCCCACCTGGGTCTGGGGACCCACTGGTGTTGGAAGGGCACACTTGCCTTAGCCCTGGCCCAGTTCTCTATGGAGGGTGCTCTGGTTCCCTACTCTCAATTCTTTTTTCCCTCTACCCCTGTTTCCGGAACTTTCTCCCTTTGGGGTGTTTCAGTCTCCTGCTGACTCTGTACCACACCACTCGTCCTCAGCCTGGCCCAGGACCAGCAGTGGCAGATGCTCTGGACTCTGAACATGGAGATGCTTTCCCAGCAGAAGCAGTTTGAGGCCCCCGCATCTGGCAGCTGTTGCCTAACCCAGATCTGCAGAAGACAAGTCAGAGGGATCATGTCTGTCATTTCTGGGCAGAGCCATGGCCTTGAGAGCTGGACTCTCTTCAGAGAGGCAGAGGGCCTGCCTCAGTTGGGGGAGGGGTGCTGGTGGTGAGTGAGGGCCTTGCCTTGTTGGGGCCCCTTTAAGGCAGGTCGGACAGGAAGCTCACCCACCTTCCTCAGGTAGAAAAGTGGAGGCAGTGGTCCAGGGGCCAGCACTGGAAGAGCTCATGGGCATCTGACACGTTTGTCAGTCCCTCGTGGGGGATGCTTTTGTTGCTCTCTCTGCTTTCCTGAAGGGGTTGGTGGTAAGCCCCTAAAAAGGCACACGCTTGTCTTCAGAGTGGGAAAGAAGGGGAGCTGGGGCCTGCGTTATTTTCGCACCCAGATTAGGAATGGGGAGGGTGGGCTCAGAGGGCCAGGGCTGAGAGAAGCTGGCCGTGTCCCCGCATGGGTGGGAGGCACCCTGGGCCTGAGCCGGGGCCCTGCTGAGACTCAGCACTGGCAGCCAGCTGCTGTGAGGGCTCAGCGGGGCTGACATCGCCCTGAAGTGCAGCCTGACTTCCAAGAAAACACTCTAAAACTGGTCAGCGACCCAGGCAGAAGAGCATCCCGCAGCCTAACTCCGCTTCCTTTCCTAAGTGGGAGCCATTACAGCCTCCTCAGGCACAGAACTTAGAAAAAGAGCAAGCACACAACAGAGACACACATTGCAACCCCTCACCTGTCACGGACTGTGGGCCGCAGACCCCTAACCTCCTTGGGCCTGTGCTGTGGAACACACACGTGGTCCTGAAGAATCACGCAAAGCCCACCCAGCCACACACAACCACCCACAGACACGCTCCATCATACACTGTGGCCCTCAGCAGCGTGCAGCCGTGTAGGATCCCATGTAACATGGGTGATCGTGCATTAGCGGGCCATGCCATATGATCCCACGGATTCACACACACTGCGCACCGTGAGGCTTAACCACACACATTCGCTCTCAACCATTCGTCGGCACGTAATCACACACAACTGGACACAGCTGTGCTCAGGAATTCAGAATGGCACACGGTCACACGCAGACTCACACCACACAACCACACACTCTAGACAAGCACAGTCATGTTCAATCGCGCTTGTCGGCACACGAGAACACAGTCACAGGCAACCGCACACAGCCACACAGGGTCACAGGCAATTGTCATGGAACGCACACTAACACGGCAGGCCATGAACGGCTGGGGGCTGGGGAGCCTAGTTCTCTGAAATGGGGGTTGGTGAACGTCTGGCTGTGACTGAGTCAAGGACAGAGGAATCCACTTGGGTCCCCAGACAATTCACTTCTTGGTCGTCCCTTCAGAGCATCGGAAACTGGGAAGTTAGTAGACCCCCTCCCACCCAGCAGAGCATTCCTGGATCCTGATGCAGTCTCCTCGGCCTCCCCGTCCCTCCCCTTGGCCTCCGCTGGGCTGCTGGCGGCAAGCTTGGCGGGGCAGGGACTGCAGTGAGTCAGCGGGAAAGGGCTCAGGGAATGCAAGTGGGTGACCAACAGGGCCTGCAGTGGCTGAAGCTTCCGAGGGAGGAGAGGCTGCTGCTCACGGAGAGGAGCTGCCCGTGGAGGTCACCCACTCCGGGGAGATAGGGTTCCTGGCATGTGACTGGATGGTGATGGCCATTTCTCCATCCCAACCCCGTGTGCAAGGAAGCAGATGTAAGGGGCCATGCTCCCCGACAGGCTGCACTTGGGCCTCCCTTCCCTTTTGGGGGCCTCTGTGCCCATGTGGTCCTCAGCTGGGCTGGGCCCACGGGCAGCGCTGCAGCCCAGCTCTCCACCCTGCTCTCTAGCATCACTGACTCGGTCATTCATGTAGCCATTCCTGGAGCGCTTACCACACCAAAATGCATGACCTGTGCCTTCCAATGAGGAAGGTCACCTAAAGACGATTCCAGAGCCATGTGGATGCTTAGGGACAGAGAGGTACACATGCTATTGTGGAAGCTACGGGGGCCAGCTGCTTTGTGAGCCTTTGACCTCCAGCCCCTGCTGTGGGGGCCACGATGGCTGCCGATGGTGGTGCCCTTCCCTTAGGGTGCTCCTGACCTCTGACCTCTCCCGAATGAGGCAGGCAACACCCCAGTGCGGCCCTCCCAGGGAAGGAAAGGGTGGCGGTGACTGTTAATAACAGAGCCGTTTCATGTTCCGACAGAGTCAGGGAGATACTACTTCAGATCTGAAGAACAAAATTTTAAATGCCGCATCTGAAGGAAATCCTTCTAAAATGGCTTCCTGCCTCCTGATTCCTGAACTCCACAGGCGTCAGGGTTATTTTTATGAACTTCCGTCATCACTAGGCTGGACTCTTGGGCTCAGACAGGTAGTCAATAAATACTCGTGGGAGGAACACACACTAACGAACCCAGGCCTCCGGGCTGAAAGATTGGAAAGCAGGTGGCTACAGTACCGAAGGCTACCTGCTGTGGGGTTTGGGGAGCGGCGGACGCTGCTGGGGTCTTTCTCTTGCTCCCTGAGCTCTTCTCAAGAGGAGCATGGCTCTCCCCTCCCTCCTTGCTTCATCGCTGCAGGGGCTCAGCCGCTTCCCCTCCTCTGGGCACCATGCCCCATCCTTCTGGCATTGTCTGTCAACTGCGCCCTGGGCTCCTTCAGCCCCCTCCCCTGGTTGTTCTTGAGCTTGAAGATAAGTACCAGCCGTGTTCCTTCTAATCCCTTCTGATCACTCCATGGAAACAAGATGGTAGCAAAAATCAGAACCACAGGAAAGTTATGGAGATTCTGGAATCTCACAAAGTTCTGACATCCTAATCAGCTATCCATTTGAAAAAACAGAAAATTCACCCCTGCTTCACATGCATCATACAGTAAAATAAATTTCAGATAGATGAAATATTTAAATATAAAAAGAAACCACAGAAGTCACGAAAGAAAGCATAGGTGACCATTTTTTATTTTAGAGTGGATAAAACCTTTCTAAGCAAAAAACCAGAAAAGCCTGATACACTGAACCACATAAAATTTGCAAAGTTCTGGACAACAAAAGCTCTGTATACGAAGTCAAAACACAAAGGACAAGCTGGGGAAAATATTTGCAACAGATAAAACAAAGGGTTTGTATCCCTAATCTACAAGGAGCTGTCACAATTAAATAATGAAAAGATAAACAACTCAATAGAAAAACCAACAAAGGCCATGAGCAAATAATCCATAGAATCCATATCATGACGATAGCATGAACCTCTGGATCAAACCACACCTGAATCCCACCCACCCTCTGGGCCTTTCAGATGCAGGAATTGTAATTATTTAATAAGTGTATGAAAAGATGTTCATCCTACCTTACAGCTTTACAAAACCAAATGAAATCTATCAGGATGGCAGTCATTAGCAAGATGGATAATATTTAGTATTGACAAGATGTGGGTTAATGGGCCTTTTCATAGGCTGTATTATTGGAAGGAGAAACTGGTAAAAACCTTTCTGGAGGGCAATTGAGCATTATCTATGAAAGTTAGAACATGCCAGCTCTTTGACCCAGCAGTTCCATTTCTAGGAATTTATCCTAGAATGAGGGTACACACTCACACACCAGGAAGCTCAGGGTGCATTTCTGGGGAGTTGGTGTGAATTTACTCCTCATACCCGAGGATTTGGGTTCTGGCCCCTTGGAATTCTACAGGCATCAGGGTGTGGGTTTACAGAGTTCAGAAAACCCATTTCTTTTCCTCTAAGCAGGGCTGCTTCGAGCCCGTCCACCCTTAAAGACTCCCATGAACCCCCGTTGGTTACCTCCTCTCTTCCCACTCCTTCCTACTGCCCCTTTCGCAACTTCCTAATTTTTATTGGAAAATCCCTCTGACTTAGGGAAAGCCATCTGCACCTCTAACCCCAGAGTGGGAGCAAGTGACCTAGACTAAGTTTGTCAGGACATCCCAGCTCCTCACCACAGTGACTGGTTCGGTGGTGAGCACAGGACCTAAACTGGTCCAATCAGGATGCATCTCAGAAGATTGCTGGAAGTCCTAGGACAGAAATTTTTCTTTTCCTGTGAATAGCGTCATGGGTGGATGTGGGCCCTGAAATGCTCTAGCTTTTTTTACTAAAAGGAGGAAAGTGATTTTGTGGACAAAAATAACCCACAGAGCAGGACTGAGCCGAGAGAATCACAAAAAAAACAGAACCAGAGCCTGATGGTATCATGAACCTCTGGATCAAACTGCACCTGAATCCCACCTAGCCTTAGGGCTTCTCTGATGCAGGAGGGAGGAAATATATTCTCTCTATTGTCTAAGCCAGTTTGAGAGGAGATGTTTGTGTGCTGGTAGGGAAGCCTCCCCACAAACACAGAGTCCCTCCCCTTCTCCAACAATCCCGTTCCTTGTCTCTGTGAGGCTCAGCCTTGGAAAACAAAGGCCTATTAATTCTTCCTGGGAGCTGGGGAAACCCTGGCTTCCTTCACCGGAGGCTTGGTTGCTTTGGGGTAAATTGTGTGGTGTAAAGGAGAGAGAAAATTGCCTCCCCATCTTTGTGAGCCTCCTGAAGCAATGAGAGCAAGTCAGCTATTAGCATCTCACTAAACTATCTCACCACATCTGTCTCAGCTGAAAAATTAGAAACAACCCAAATGCCCATCAATAGGGTAACTCCTCGTGGTCCTCCACATAGTGGTATCCCCAACAGCCTTCAGAAAAGTGGAGGAAATGCTGCATGCACTGCCATGAAAGGCGCCCAAAATATATCATTTATTGAAAAAATCAGGTTGAAGAACAGAATGTATAGTATAAGTCCACTTTTGTTTTTTAAAATTATATGGTTTTGTCTGAATAGAAAAAGGTCTAGAAGGAAGATTGCTTTATACAACAAGTTTTTTTTTATTACCTCTGGAGGCCAGGATTCTGAAGGATTAGCATTTTCTATTTTTTCCTTTTCTTTATTAAATTTGTTTGGTCCTGGCATCTGGTCTATTGCTCCTTGTTTCCTTTTGTGGTGGTGACTGGAGGCCTCAAGGGAGCTGTCACTGCCTGAGTGTGCAGTCCAACACCCCCGCTCCTCCCAGAAGCTCCAGGCCTGGCCATACAAGACGCCTCCAGGATGGGCAGGGCCTCAGTGTCAGCACCGTGTGCTCAGTTGTCCTCACCCTAGTGTGTGGTTCCAGGTAGAGAGTGACAGGCCAGAATGCCAGGAGGCTAGTGGTGACCCGCTGTCTGGTTTTGTTGGGAGAAGACATTGGCTTGGCTGAATAGCAGACTGAAGGATGATCCCCAAAGATGGCGGATCCTAACCCCTTGGCATCTATAAATGTTACCTTATATGGAAGAAAGGTCTTAGCAGATGTAAGATTAAGTTAAGAATCTTCAGATGGGGCGATGCTTTTGGATTATCCAGCTAGGTCCAAAATGCAATCACAAGTGTCCTCACAAGAGAGAGGCAGAGGGAGCTGTGACACAAATAGGGGTGGAGAAGGCAACGTGACCAGAGAGGCAGAGACTGCAGTGATGCTGCCACGAGCCGAGGGATGCCAGCCGCCACCAGAAGCTGCAAGGGGCAAGGAACAGATCTCCCTTAAAGCCTCTGGAGGGAGCAGAGCCCTACTGACCCCTTGCTTTGGGCCCAGTGATACTGATTTTGGACTTCTGGCCTCCAGTACTTTGAGAGAATAAATTTCTCTTAAGCCGCCACGTTCATGGTAATTTTCAACAGCAGCCCTAAGAAACTCATCTAGCCCCCGAAAGTGAGGCGTGCCTGGAGCTGCAGGAGATGCTCTTTTCTGCTGATTTGCCCTCCGAACTGCTGCTCAGGCAGGAAAACACGAGCTTGCTTTCTCTAGACTTCCTGAGAGGGCCGCAGAGACAGCTAGTGCACCCTGGCACTGGTAATGGGGGCTTGTGGGGGTCGTGGAGCCCACCCTGGGCTCTGCACTAGGCCCCAGCTGGGGTGGGAGGCCCAAGGGGTTGCCTAGCAACCACGGCAGCATGGCAGACTCCCCACTGTGCCCTGGTTTCCGGGAAGAGAAGAGCGGGAAGCGCACATATTGTTAGAGCGCAGAGGCTGTTAAAAAAATCACAAACACCAACCCTCCACCCAAAATAACTTCCCAGTTTCTAAAAATGGAATTCTGCCCAGTAGTAACATTTCTCACTCCCACAATAGTAAAATTTCTCACCCCCTCGTGCTCTGTAGGTCTGTGACTGGCCCAAGAGGGAACTACTATTAATGGTAATTTCCACCCCATGTTACCCCCTGGGTGAGCCACCCGCCTGTGGAGGGTGACATAACAGGCCTCCTCCCCTCCTCCCACAGAACCTCCTCCAGGGCATCAGGTTTTGCCTGCTCTGATATCCATAGTCTTTCTTGGGTCAGAAAATAATAATAACAGTAGTAGTGATAAACCTATCACTCATGTAGCTCTTACAATGTGTCAGGCACTGTCCTAAACACCTTACATGTGTTAACTCATATACCTCTCATGACTATCCTATGGCGTAGGTACTGTATTATTGTCCTCATTCTACAGATGAGAAAACTGAGGCACAGAGAGGTTAAGAACTTGCCCAAAATCACACAGCTAACAGGTGGCTGAGCTGGGGTTTGAACCCCCAGTGAAAGGCTCCAGCGTATGTATCTCACCTCCCAAGTATGTTGGCTGGCTGGAGTGGGGTTGGGGAGGCTACAGTCAGCTGGCTAGTAGCCAAAGCCTTTTCTCTGTGCAGAGTGAACTGTCCTGGGCAGGGACCTAGGCTGAGAGTTGGGGCTCCCCGGCAGGGTGGGTGCCTCTGCACAGGGCAGGCCTGGCTGGTGGAGATGGACGGAGCCTAGAACTTGGCCTCTAGTCTTCCCCCTGCCAGGTTTGCGCTGAGGTGTTACTGTCGCCGTAAACTGGATTTCCCATCTGTAAACCACGGTATTAGACGCACTTTGATGTGAGAAAGCCCTTTGTAAACGCACAACTGCTCTACGGATCCAAGCTGCTTGGCTGAGTTTCCTCTGAGAGGCAGCAAGCCCGAAGCGGCCAAATCCAGCCCTCGCGGTCCGCAGTCCTGTCCTCTCATCAAGGCTCACGTAGAGTCTGTTCCCTCGCTAGCAAAATAGGGGTTAAAAAATACTCCTCTCAGAGTTGTTGCCTGACTTGAGAGACGCTGCACAGAAAAGCTCCTCTTCGGAAGGGTGGTGCCCCTCCCACCCCTGTGGGACCCCCACCAGAGGTGACTCCTGCTCGCCTGGACTCAGGTGGGGCTGATGGCATCGGTGCTGGGATCCTCTGGAGATAAAGGGGAAACCAGCTGAAGGGGTCACAAGCCGGCAGTTGTGGCCTGGACAGGCCTGACACTTTTTTTTTGTCCAGCAAAAATAGTACATTAAAAAAACATTCTGAGTACCTTGAGTGGGAGAGGATGAGCTCCCCGCTCTAGTCAACCACAGAGCCCGCACTCCCGTTGTCTTGTGCAGGCTGCTTCAAGCACTTCTTAGCCTGCCTGGCTACAGCAGGCCAACGAATTGGCCTTCAGAGAACCTGGACCAGAGGCTTTGGATGTCCCAGGGGACAGGATTGATGCTGCTCCCATCCCCAGCCCCAC
The DNA here is from genome assembly GCF_041296265.1 of Equus caballus. NCBI lineage: Eukaryota > Metazoa > Chordata > Mammalia > Perissodactyla > Equidae > Equus > Equus caballus. Next base: position 63,721,421 of record NC_091688.1, on the reverse strand, counting down.
CCGGGTCTTGGCAGAGCCTGAGTGGGTATGTTGTGCGGGGAGTCCTGAGTTGATCTGGACCCCATTGCTCTCCCCTCACCCCCACCCACTCCTCCAGAGACAAGAGCGCCAAGTCCAGCTCCTGCTGGGTCTCCTGCCTCCTTTCCTCTGTCCTGGGGACCCCGGACCCCTCGGTCCCCAGAAAGGGTCAGGGCAGAGGGAGGCAGCGTCCCTGCTGGGCCTGTGGAGGAGGCCAAGGGTTGGATGTACCCTGGCCAGCAGCCCAGGAAGCCTGAGCATATAATTAAAAGATTGTATCTTCTTGGGTCTGTCTTTTGGGACAAGAGCTCTCAGTGTTGTCCTCACCCTGTGACCTCCGTCTGGGCACTACGTCCACTGCTGCCTGGCTCGGTTCTGTCCCTTCGGGCAGGGTTGGCAGCTCAGTTTCACCTGGTTCTGAGCACGGAAAGGACAGACTCCCTTTCTGCCCTTCAGGCCTCCTAATAGCCACCCCACAGGGGAATGGGTACTCCTCCCTCTCACGTGCCTCCTGGCTGTGTGTCCATCCTGGAGGGGGCTGTCCCCAGTTCACAGAGAGGCCACCCAGCTAGTAAGTGAAGAGCTCAGCCTCAGATGTAACTGTGCTGAGTGCTGCACTCTATGTTCGTCCCTTCCCCATCCTGACTCCCCGGCTGGGAGGACCATGGGCGGTGGGGATGGGGTGGGTGTACAAGGGAAAAGCCCCTCCTCCAATACTGGACCATGGCTTTGAGGAACCCAACTGGTCATGGAATACTTTGGCCTTTGCAAGTAAGACCATGAGACGTCAAGCCATCACGGTCTCGGCAGCTCCACACCATCCGAAGGGCACCGGCCTCACCAGCCAGAAGGAAGGAAGGCAGGCAAGTGTGCTCAGCGGGGAACAGAGACCAGCTTCAGGGGACACTAAGGGGAGGGAGGAGAGGGCAGGACAGAGAGGGAAAGTCAAGGGCTAGGAGCCTGGCGTGCCTGGGCAGTGGGGAGAGTGTCTAAGGGGATGAGCCAATGGGCTGGCCACGTGGCCCTGACTGTCTTTCCTCTGCTTTGTGGCTGGTCAGGAGTTGGGGTTGAGCATGTGCTTTCTGGGTCTGGTGGGTAAGTGTGGCCACCCCTCCCACCCGTGAACCACTGATTCTGCCACAGGGCATGTCAGAGGTATGAGGTGTGTGGGTCCATCCTTGCTGTTGGACGGCAGCAGCCTGAAGAGGGGGTGGGGCCTCCTCCCAGTCCCCAGGCCCTGGGCAGCTCTGTCCCCATCTATTCCTCTATTCGGAGTGGCTGCGTTTGCTGAGCACTTCTCTTGGCCCAGGCTCTGTGCTGAGCACTTTACGGGCGCCATCGTTTAGCCTGTGTTGCAGGTGAGGAGGGGGTCCCACCCAGGGCCAGTGCTAGGAGTTGAATCAGATGAGTCTGACTCCAGAGTCCCTGTTCTAAGCATAACTGCCCCCACCCCAGCCCTGCCAGACATTGTTGGTGGTCTTTCTCCTTCTTGGTCCTAGGCCATCAGACTGCTTTTCCCACCCTCAGTCTCTAGGGCCCCTCCTGGAGCCACAAGCCTCAGACAGTGGGGAGCCAGGGAATTGTCCCTTTGGGCTCAGCTGGGCCTCCTTTTTGCCCTTAGAAGAGGGGCAGAGGGAAGATTGGGGGGGGGGGGTGGTTTGGGAAAGTCTTGGGGGTGGGCACAGAGGAGGTCTCTCCTCAAGTTGGGAGCCTCCAGGTAATTTCCTGCTTAGTGACCCCCGCCAGGCTGGGGATGGGTGAGGAGGGAGGGGTTAGTCAGGGGTCCGTGTAATGAGGGTCCCCCAGACAGTATCCAGACGCCTCTTGCACTTTTCTTGGAGGGGTTGAAATCCTTCGGGCATCCAGGTCTCGTGGCCACCAACTTTCAGTCCTCATGACTTCCCTTAGCTTTGTCTCTGCCACCTCACAAGCAGGCCAGCAATAGCAGGCCCAGTGGGAGGCCGCGGTGGGCTGCGCGGATCCTGCAGGCGGCACACATGGCCCACGGTGCTCCCGACACAGTGCTGGAATGCGGTTCCTGCCTGCCTAAGAGCTGTGCCAGCCCCTTGGTGGGTGTTAGGAAACCTCTTACCTTGCTGGGAGGTCGGGAAGGGCCGAGAGGGCATATGCTTCAAGGATGTAGGAGCCAGACGGGAAAGGAAGGGAAAGGCATGGCCAGGGGTGGGAAGAGTGTGGAGTGAAGCAGGTGACAGAGCAGAGCCTTTTCAGGGAGTTGTGAGTATTCCGGGTAGATGGAGGAGAGGGCAAGCGAGAGGAAAGACGTAGAGGACAGATCACGTCCTGGCTGCCTGACCTTGGAGGCCCTGAACGCCAGGCTGCAGAGCAATGCCTTCGTGCCAGGGCAATGGGCAGACTCTGAAAGATGCTAGGCAGGAGTGCTACGTGGCCACGCTTGCCTTTGAAAAGTCCCACTCTGGCTACAAGAGTGGCGTGGGGAGAGCTGTTAGGAGGTGCCAGGTGGAGCACGGTATCCACACACTTTGTGGAAGAATTCTCTGATGAGTGCCCTGAGCAACTGGGACCAGTGGTGCAGAAGCCCCGGCCTGGGTGAGAAGGGTCATCCTCCCCTCAGCTGGAGCAGCGCCCAGCTGGCTGGAGACTTGAGCAGGCGTGAAGAGAAACAGATGTGGCGGGTGCAAGTGCGGTTGGGGCGGCTGTCATCCATGCGGGTGAGTCAGTCGCCAGTGCCCTGTGCCAGCACTTCCTGGGGTTGGGACATGGATTCAAGGAAGGGTGGGGGTGTGAAGGAGTGGGAGACGGAGGCCGCCTGGGGGAGGCTGTGGCTTGAGGAGCCCCAGGCCAGCCTTGCTTCCTGCCTCCACTTATACCCAGAAGGTGTGGGCTCAGGAGCCTCCTTGTGCACAGAGGCTGAGCAGCCCAGGTGAACCCCTCCAGTGCCAACCACATCATGCCCTGCCCTCGTCCCCGAAAGGACCATCTGGGGGTGCCCCAAGGCAGGACTGGGAGGTCAAGCTTTCATTTCCTTCCTCTCAGAGGTAAATATCGTCCATGCCCAGGAGCCAGTGCCCTCCTCCAGACCCGCCCTTTCCAGTAGGCTCCAGCTCTGCCAACTGGCTCCTCATGGAGATGTAAACAACCAAACTAGATCAGCTGGCCTTCCCAGGAAGGTACCCGAAGGCTTGGGCTTCATCAACGGAATGGATTCTAATGGTAGAATGTCAAGCACCCTGGAGGGCAGAAAGCAGCGACTGTACAGGTAGGGGCGTCTGAGGCTACTCAGACCACGGCTCTGATGCCCAGAAAGTCTGGACAACAGCCGAGGCAGCCTTCTCCTGGGGCTCCCTGGAGCTGTGTTCCGAGGGTTCCACGTAAGGGTGGGCTGGTTCTACAGAAGGGAGGGCTGGGGTGTTGGCCCTCCGCCTGCGGGAAGGAGGGCAGGAGGACTACTGGCGCCATTGGCCTCACCAATAGGGCCCCAAAGGTCAGAGTGAGTCACTGGTTCAGGCGTGACTATTCCCTTGAAGGCAGCGAGGTCTGAGGGAGGACCCAGGGTGGCTTCTCTGGGGGGCAGGGGATAGAAACAGGGGTGAAGAGGAAGTGGCTCTAGGGAGATTCCATGGAAAGTGGAAAATAAGAACGGAGGCGGGAAAGATGACTCCATGAGCTGTCCCTTCCTTGAGTGAAACAACGAGGAGTGGGTGGAGCCGAGGGGTTGCTGAGTAATGTCCTCACGGGGGAGGCCTAAAAGTGAGGAGGACATGTGACCCTTGGTGGCTCAATGGCCAGTGAAGTCACTCTCCTGGCCTGGGCTTCTCTAGCTTCTCAAGATGACAAGATACCCTCCTGATGCAAGTTCCTTCTTAATGACACAAGACCAGACTCTCTGGGCTTCATTCATTCATTCATCCCCTCCTTCAACAGCTTCTGAGAAGAAGGAGGGGCAGTGCTCCTGGGCTGGTGTGGGGAGTGGAGGGCACAGATGCACAAGTGGTTAATGACCATTTAGTGGGTCAACATCATAGCACACAGAGATGCAGGGCCAGAGAGATGCAGGGGCCCAGAGAGAGTAGGTTTATGCTGGGTCATGACAGGGAGGGCTTCACAGAGGAGGTAGCATTTCTTGAAGAAAGAGTAGGGACTGGCTGCAAGCAGAAAATGGGAGAGGACCCTCCAGGCAAAGGGCAGGTGGCACACTGGGGCTAGTGACAGTAACTGAGGGAACACAAAGGAGGAAATGCCTGCAGAACGTGGTGGGGGCTGGGACATAAATAAGCAGCGGTGGCTGCCTTAGGCAGGGAGGCAGTTGCCAACCCATCCTGGGGACTTGATGTTCAGTGAAGAGTGAGAGAGGATCTTGATCTAGTGTGAAGAGTGTGGAATCAGGGAGGCCTGGGTCTGAGTCCAGGTTCTCCCACTTAGCTGCTGAGCTTGGGCGGGCCACTTAACCTCCCTGAGCCTCAGTTTCCTCCTCTGTACCATGGGATCACTGTGACCCAGGGGTTTCTGTAAGGATTAGCTGTGACAGTGCTTTGCAGGCTGCAAAGAGCTCTGCAAACACGAGGCGTCCTTAGGCTAGCACCTCAGAAGCAGCCCACTTCTGCATTGACCTTTCAGGGTGCCATTTCCTGGGGAATGGCCACAGAAGGCTGCTCCCACCCCAGCAGGCTAGTGCTTTTACCAACCCTCTGTGGGGTCATTCTGCTTGGTACCAGCTGCCCGCCCAGGATCTTGGGGGCGCATAATGGACAGCTCAAAGGCAAGGGGGCCAAAGCCTGAATCTAGAATTGGAGGATGCTTTGGTGCTACTTCTGGGCCTTTGGGCCATATGTGCTGGGACAGTGGGGCATGAGAGGGTAGGGCCAGCAAACCACATTGAGACAAAGACCCTGTGACAAAACAGGACAATGGGACAGCAGGTCAATGAAGCCAGAAGTCACCTGGTGACACATCCCGACGATGAAGAGGTAGAGGAAAGGATTGCGTGAACAGTAGATGAGTGAGGCAGGCAGAGCTGCACAGCACCCGCTGGTCCCGGCACCCTCTCTTAGCCCCTCGTCCACTCCAGCGGCCCTCGAGCCACGGTGCCAGGACAGGGCCGTCCAGTGACTCAGCCTGGCCTGGCCCTCCTCTTTGCACTGAGTAGGTGCCATAAATATTTGTTGAACGAAATTCTTGCTTCTGGTTGGGATTTTCCACTGCAACCAAATAGCTGCTCTGGGCTCTGCCCCAGGCCTAGCCCATTTCTGTGCCTACCTCACACATGCACTGTTCCTTCTCTACCTTACCAAACCCTGATCCTCCTCAGACACCATTTCAGACCCATCGCTCCTGGGAACCTCTGACTCCTGGAAGTCTCCTCCTTGCCCCGCGTCCAGTGGCCTCCCGGCGGGACCCTCGTCTGACCGGGAGCTCCAGCCGCCATGCCCGCCTGTGCCTGGTGATCTCTGCCTGCTCTTCATCCCTTGTTTTCCCTTCCTCTCTGCTTGTCTCAGGGATGGCACAGAGGAAACCCAGCCCTGAAGCAGAGTCTGTCCTGGAGTCCCGCCTGTGTGCCTGTGCGCGATAGAAGGGGTGCCTCGGTCGGACGGCAGAGGGCCAGGGTCAGGCGGAGCCACTCGAGGCCACGACTGCGGTGTGGGAAGGAAGACGGGCTCTCACAGGCCAGGTGGCCACACAGGCTGGCTGCCCAGTGCGGGCCTGGCTCTGGCCTGCTGCCGCGGACTAGTTATTTAATACAGTAGGCCCTCCTTATCCAGGGGGATTCGTTCCAAGACCCCTAGTGGGTGCCTGAAACCATGGATAAGACCAAACCCTAACATACTACGTTTTTTCCTACACATACATACCTATGATAAAGTTTAATTTATAAATTAGGCATAGTAAAAGATTAACAACAATAACTATAATAAAATAGAACAATTATAATAATATACTATAATAAAAGTTACCAGAGATCTTCGCAACCTCAGGGTATGAGTTTTTTCTTTCCTTGTTGAATGGAGAACTTTCATCTTGTCACTTAAAAGAAGCACTTATGACTTCTCTTTGGCATGTCTGAATTGCCGGCATCACTACTCTTGTGTTATATGCATGTCCTGGGTGGGACAGAGCAAGACAGCGCGAGACTTCCTTCGCTACTCAGAATGGCATGCAATTTAAAACATGAATTGTTTATTTCTGGAATTTTTCATTTAATATTTTCGGACCATGGTGCCTGCGGGTAACTGAAACCGCGGACAGTGAAACCCAGGATAAGGGGAGACTATGGTAGCACTGTAAATCATATGGTCACCCTAATCAGAGGGGCTGCCAAAGCTCTCCAGGGCATGCAGAACTGAGCTCACGCCATGCCTCCAGGGCCAGCAGGTCCACCCTCTCCCCTCTTGAAGACTGAGCTGAGCCTTCAGCCTCATGCATCCTGGGCAGTATCACTCTCCTAACTGAACCAGAGTTTCAGGATTAAGGCAGCTACGTGAGGCACCCAGCAACAGGACAGTCCGTGGTTTAATTGCATGTGAATTACAAGGAAATGTGTAACAAGTGTGTGAGTGTCAAGGATGGAGAGGCAAGAAAGAGAGCTTTGCAAACCCTAAAATTCCTAAATATGCATAATCACAGCTAACCTTTATAGAGTATTTACCATATTACTAAGCAACCCGATGATAGGGATCGTATTATTGCCTCCATTTTATAGATGCAGAAACTGAGGTGCAGAGAGGTTAAGTGACTTCCAAAGGTCACACAGCTAGTAAGCCAGGTTTCAAACTCAAGAGCCATGTTCTTAGTCACTGCATTGTAGTGCCTCACATCTGACGCCTCAGGAACGTCTACCCTAGGGATTTTGTAAAGACAAAATGAGGCCAATTGCGTAGGTTGCTTTGTAAACTAGAAACACTCTTTACAAACATTAATAAATTGTCAAGTATTTTGGAAATAGCTAACTTGTGAGAAACAGTAGAGATAAAGTAGAAAATGAAAGTATTTGCAAACTTCTCCAAAATCCATTGTCTCAAAACTAATCATCAAGTGAGACGATGAATTTTTTCCCTTCCTTCTGTCCTTTTCAGATGAATAAACTATAACAGAATCAGTTTGACGGTCAGTTTTAGTCACTTTTCTTTCATGATCAACATCACCCTCAAATCCAGTCCTCTCTTATTCCAAGGTATCCCTTCGCGGGAGCCCCTCCTGACTGTCTTCTAGGCTTTTATCGCAGCTGAGCCACCCTCATAGCACTCACCGAATTACTGCGACAGCTTCCCAGCCATCGCTCTGATCCTAGCTGCTCTCGTCTCACCTCCATCCTTCTTACAGCTGCTCGAAAATTCAACACGGTTTTCATCATTTCCAAGAATGGCCTGCATTATAGCCAGAGATAAGACAGAAAATAGAAACAGAAAGTAAGATGATGGAAAAAGAACTGACCAGTTTTTCCTTATCCATTGATGACACAATTGCAAACCTAGAAAACCTGAGAGAATTCACTGAAAGGCAAATATTTTAAGCAACTGAAAAAGAACGGCTGACTGACGTAGAACACACCTTGTGCCAGGCCAAGTCCTAACTGTTCCAAACGCATTGCCTGGGGCGGGGCAGGAGACTAATGTCCTCGTTCTGTAGACGAGGAAACTGACAGCAGTTCAGTGGCTTGCCCTAAACCCAGGTGGTTGGCTCCTGGGTCTGCTTTCTTAGCTGCTCTGCTGTCAACCGCTTTCCTGTATGCCAGAATTTACTTCCTACAAAATATATTAGGAGGGCATGCTACAATCATAAGAGGCACCAGAGGTGCTGGCATTACCCAACTTGGTACCTCACTGTCCCAGTGACTGCAGGACGAGCAGAGGCGTCGGCGGCAACATCTTGGTTTGCTAGTCGTGTGGATGTGTTACAATTTCCCTCACCTGCTTGGGAATTTCTCTAGGGCTGAGACATTATCTCCTCCTCCCTGTAATCGTTTCTAGGGCACAAATAACACTGTGAAAGGACCAGGATGCAGTGGGTGATGGACTAAGCAATGGCCTGTGATGCTCCCTCCAGAAGAAGTGGGAGGAAACAACATTTATGGAGCATCTTTTGTATGTACCAGTGTGGTAGGTATCTTCACATATCATCTTATTTAATCCCCACAGTAACCTTATAGAGTAAGTGTTATTATAGTCACTATAGATGTGAGGAAACTGAGGTTCCAAGGGGTTAAAGAACCTTTAGCAAATAGCGTGGCTGGGGATTGAACACAAGCCTGTTGGCTGCCAAGCCCGTGGTCTTCCCATTGTGTTATGCTGCCTCTGTAGTGAGACCTTCTTTGTGGTCTTGCTGAAGAGACCCAAGTTGGATGGGGTCTCAGTTAAGGTATTTCCTCAAGAATGACAGCAAGGTGGCTGTGGTGGGGGTGGGACAGTCCCCCACAGGATGGGAAAATTCCAAGGTGGTTAGGACTCTGGGATAGGGGTTGGAGAGAGGGGCAGGACTTCTAAGGGCTGGTGACTTCCTCTGGGATGCCAGCAGCACCACCCACGAGCAGGAGGGTGCCGGAAACCCATCAGACTGAGCTTGTGCAGAAGGCTGCTTGGGTGGTGTGAGCCCCGAAAGTCTGCCCCCCGGCTGCCGGCTCTGGATCTCCTCTGCTCTGAGCCTGTCTGCAGGATGGGACTGGGAGACCCGCTGGGAGACGTGGAGGGGTGGCCTTCCCAGCCACTGAGGTCTTTGCCGCTCCTAGGGACTGAGGCTGCACCCACAGCCCCTTTCACTCAGGTCGAGTTAAGTGTCAGGATGCCGATGGAGTAAACAGGAAGGACAGAATTTGGACTTAGTTCCTGAGGCTGGACCTCAGGGGTCAGCCTGTCTTCCCGGAGGAGAGGGAGACGGTAGGGACTCTCTGTTGCTGTCTCGCTCCTCTCCTGTCCCAGCTGTCTCTCTGGTTCTGATGTAATTCCCTGTGGCTTTTTTCAAGAGTGGAGGTTTGGCTGGAGCAGGACTGGGTGAGAAAAGAGTGTCTAGAGAGGGACTTGCAGTGGACAAGAGGCAGGAGTCCATGGAGGGAAGGGCTGACCAGCCATAGCAGCATTGACTGAGTTCTTACCAGGTGCCCGGAGTCGTGCTGAGAGCTTCATGTTCATCTTTCTCCCTCCTGTTTACTCCATCGGCATCCTGGCACTTAACCCGGCCCAAGTGAGGGGCTGTGGGTGCAGCCTCAGTCCCTAGGAGGGGCAAAGGCCACAGTGGCTGGGAAGGCCACCCGTCCACGTCTCCCAGCGGGTCTCCCAGTCCCATCCTGCAGACAGGCTCAGAGCAGAGGAGATCCAGAGCCGGCAGCCGGGGAGCAGGCTTGCTGGGCTCACACCACCCAAGCAGCCTTCTGCACAAGCTCAGTCTGATGGGTTTCCGGCACCCTCCTGCTCGTGGGTGGTGCTGCTGGCATCCCAGAGGAAGTCACTAGCCCTTAGAAGTCCTGCCGCTCTCCCTAACCCCTATCTCAGAGTCCTAAGCGCCTTGGAATTTCCTCATCCTGCAGGGGACTGTCCCTCCATGGCCACCTTGCTGTCATTCCCGAGGCTCGGTACTCTTATTATCCCCGTTGTATTGATGGGGAGATTGAGGCTTAGCAGAGACTTCAGTCCAGATCTGTCTGCCTTTCAGGCCAGTGCCCTCGCGCATTACATCAGGGAGGTAGGGTCTGAGGAGAGAGTGGGGAGAGCCCAGGAAAGTTGGGCAGGGCAGGGCGGCCCAGGGTCCCGACCACCACAGTCCTGGGGTCCCCACTCCTCTGGCCCCTCATCTTGTCTCCTCTGGCTGCACACTCCTCCGTTTGGCAGGCCTTGTCTCCTTTATGTACCCTCCTGCTGTGCTCTTCGCCCTATAAAATCTGCTCTCTGCAAGGGGCCTGGTGGTTCACACTGAGGCAAAAATGGCTCAGAAGGCAGCTGAGGTGCTCTGGGCAAAGCACCGTGCATGGAGACCTGGCTCCGAGTCCTCCCTGGGCCACTTACCGAATGGAGGCAGATAACGTGGGAGGAAGAGGCTGGAGGGGTGGCTGCAGTACAGTAAGTGCTCATTAACATTTTCATCTGCAAAAGCAGAGACTGGAACCCAGCCTCACAGGTTGGATGGGTATTCTGTATGTGAAAACTCTTAGGAAACTGTAAAGTTATTTACTTGGAAGAGTATTAGTATGATCTCAGGAATGTGTGTGTTTTATGGGAGCAAAGCCTTGAGCCAACGGATGAGGCCCTGACGGGCTGGGGAGTTTTCCTGGGTACAGAAAGTCCCCACTGTTTCTCCTGGAACACACCTAAAATCCCACAGCTTGTCTCCGGCTGCCTCCTAGGAGGCCGGAAGCCAGGCGGAGCTGCTAAAAGATTCTCACAAGGAACCCAAGGCTGGATCCCTCGGAGCATCAGAGAATTTCTCAAGGAAATGAAAGTCCTGTTCTCAGGGAGTGTGACTTAGCCTTTGGTGGCCAGGGAGCTGTCCCCAGAGAGGGGCTCACTGGGATGGCACAGTGAGCTCCAGGCAGCCCTGCTTTGCAGCTCTGCAAACTGGCTCCTGCAGACTGGAGGACAGACGAGCAGACTGGAGTGCAGTGGGAAGGGTCTGGAGGTCACACACTGCACGTGGAAGGCACAGCTCTTTGGATTTCCCTCAGTTTCAGCCTGGCGCTTTACTCCCAGCTAGCGTTCCGGGAAACTAGCTCTCTGACTGTTGAAAGCTCTCAAGAGTCAAGGGTGGATATCACTCACCTGAGTCACACAGCTCTGAAGAGGCGGAGTGGGGATTTCAATCCAGTTTTGTCAGATCCAGCACCTGAGTTCTGCCTAAGTGGTGTGACTTCCAAGCAGTAGCATCTTTGAAAACAATGTCTATTTTAAGTTGTGGTGAAAAAAAAAAATACACGACATAAAATTTACTGTCAATCTTTAAGTGTGCAGTTCAGCAATATTAAGTATTTTCACATTGTTGTGCAACAGAGCTCTAGAAGTGTTTTGTCTTGCAAAACTGAGACACTGCACCCATTGAATAACAATGCCCCATTTCCCCTTCCCCTTAGCCCCTGGCCGCCACCATCCACTTTCTGTCTCTATGAGATTGACTGCTTTAGACAAGTCCTGTGAGTGGAACCATGCAGTACTCGTCTTTTTGTACTGTCTTATTTCACTTCGCATAATATCTTCAAGTTTCATCTATGTTGTAGCATGTGACAGGATTTCCTTATTTTTTCAAGGCTGAATAACATTTCATTGTATGTGTACATCATATTTTTTTTTCACCCGGTCATCCTTCAATGGGCATTCGGTTCGCTTCCGCTGCTTATCTATTGTGAATAATGCTGAGGCAAATATGATGAGCAGCATTGTCTGTCGGTTAAATCGAAGACTTTTGCCTGTGTGCACGTCCGTGAAGACGAGTGCACATACACGTGAGCGGTGTGTACTTACACCCCCATGGAGTGTAGACTCCAGCGGGACCTGCCTTTGAGTATTCCTCAGAGCAAACCAACTCTTTTCAGCAATCTCATTTTCTTGAAATAACAGCAAGTTTTAAAAACTTTTATCAAATTAATAGAGCATTAAAACACAATGAAAATAGTCGTTTACATTTTTCTTGAAATGTTTCATGGAGTTCAAAACAGTGGGTCTATTTCATTAATTAAGTTGGTTTGGGACTTAAACCCTTTTTTATTAGCTTCATGTTTTGAAGCTGCGAGTCAGACTTTCTCAGGGCTTGCACGGTGGCGCTTTGCCAGGAGGTGCATTTGGAAGGACAATGTCCCTCTGCAAGGATGGCCTGTTTGGCTCTAGCTGAAGATGGATGTCAGGAAGGTTTTCAAACATCGAGAAACGCCAATACGTCTTCTATCTCAGTCCTGCACACATGCACGTGTGTCTAACTGAAACAGAAGCCTTCTGAATCACCACTCGCCCGTGTGATGCACTCACAGTTTCCAGTCCAGCGCTACTTAAAGTGTGGTCTGTGAGCTGCTTCTCACCCGCCAAGGAGGAGATAAGTGCAGAAGCTGAGTGCTTAGCACATGGAAAGATGCTTGACATCAGTAGCTATCAATGAAATGCAAACACAAACCATGATGAGATATCACTTCACACCCACTAGGATGGTTACAGTAAGTGTTGATGAGAACGTGGGGGAATTGGAATGCTCATACACTGCAGCTGAGAATGTAAAATGGTGCAGCTGCTGTGGAAAACAGGATGGTGGTTCCTCAAAAGGGTAAACAAAGAGTTACATGACCCAGCAATTCTACTCCCAGGTATATACACCCAAGAGGAATGAAAACGTATGTCCACCCCAAAACTTGTACATGAAGGTTCGTAACGGCAGTATCCATAATAGCCAAAAGGGGGAAACAACCCAAATGTCCATCAACTAACGAGTGGATAAACAAAATGTGGTATATCCATACAATGGAATATCATCCGGTAATAAAAAGAAATGAACTACTGATACATCGTACAACATGGATGAACCTTGAAAACATTGTGCTAAAGAAAGAAGCCAGTTACCAAAAAACCACATATTGTATGATTTCATATACCTGTAATATCCTGAATAGGCAAATCTAGAGATAGAAAGTAGATTAGTGATTTCCTAGGGCTGAGGGAGGGAGTCTGGAGGGAAAAGGGGCTTACCTGCTAATGGGTAAATTGACTCTTTCAAGAGTTATGAAAGTGTTCTAAAATTAGTTGTGGTGGTGGTTGCACAACTCTGTGAATATACTAAAAACCATTGAATTGTACACTTTAAATGAGTGAATTGTATGGCATGTGAACTATATCTCAAAAAAGTTGCTAAAAAACAAAAAGTATTTTTAGAGACTTTTATAACAGTTTGACATTGCTGTGCCATCTAAGAGCGTGATCTTTTTTCTAGTAATTCATTTTTACTGTTTTATTGTATTTTACAAAAGGATCAGTCCATGATAGATTAGAATTAAAAAAAAAAAAAAAAGATCATCCACAACAGATCATGTGAAAGGCACTGTTCTAGTCTATTTCATTATTTTTTAAAAAAAATTCTAGTCTTAAAACACTGAACTGACTTCATTGTCCACTAATGGGTTGTGACCTGTAGTTAGAAAAATACTGGAAAGTACTGCCCCGAGCACAGCAGCACCCAGGCAGGCAAAGTCTGCCCTGTTCAGGGATGTTAGCAAACCATCAGTGGTGAGCAGCATCTTCAGGATACACTCAAGCCCGTCTCATCTGACTTCTGCCCACCCCTTCAGCCCCATCTATCACCATGTTCCCACACAGGCCCTCCACTCCAATCGCACCCCACAGCATGGTTTCCAGAATACTCCATACTAGCTCAGATTCCAGTGTCTTTGCAGATGGAGTTTCCTATGCCAGGAATGATGACACTTCAGTCACCTGGAAAACACCACGTTATTCTCCAAGTTGCAGCCCACACATCGTCTTCTCTATACCTGGAACTACTTCCTCTTTGCTCTTCTTCCCCAAGTCCATAAAAGCCATCATTACACAGCATGGCCGTCACACACCTGCCAGTCTGTCTGTCCTAGGAGAGGGTAAACCTCCTGAGGGCAGGTGCAGCCTTTGGTTCATCTTTGCATCCTGGCCCTCACCAACGGGCAGATGCATGATCAGTGCTCAAAACATAAATGCAGAAGAGTTCACCCCAGTTTTTATGAAAACCAGGATACTGGCAGTCACTGACACCAGGGCAAAGAGCCAGGCAGAGCTCCTTCAAGAAAATCCTGCCCACCAACATCCTTGGCTGGGCTCTCCCTTCCCTTGTGCTTCTGAGCCATATCTCCCAGCACTATGGGTTTCCACGGTGACCCCGGTTTTCTGGCTGCTTGGATGTCTTTCCCTCCTTGCATCTTCCACCTTGGTATCAACTGCATCAGACTTCTCTTTCTGTACCGATCATATCTGGGGCCACAGTCTGCATCATTCCCAGGCTGCATTCATACTGGAAATTCTTATTTTGCACTATGCCTCTCAGGGGCAAAATGTTTGTTTCTAAACATGTTACTCAAAAGAGGATCCTCCTTTTCCCCCCCAATTTGGCCTGATTTTTAATGTTCAGCTGGACCCAGGCTACTACCTGTTTGTGATACATGGTATTATGTTAATCTTGTCTCTCTCTCTCTCAAGCATGTGACCATTTGGTGCGATGAAAGTGTAAAAGGTCAAATTGTTCCTGACTTGAGGTAAGCAGCATAAGCAAATTAAGAGACAAGCAGACTGAAACACACTCTTGAGATGATCTAGAAAGGAAGAGAAAAGCAGGTGGAACTAAGCCCCATTTGGCCAAGGTTTAGCACAAATTAGAAGTAACCTACAGTTCATTACTCTCAGCCACTTTCAAGCTGAGTTGGGACCGAATCTGTCTCCACCCCAATAAGGAGGCAGTACAGCACACACTCAGGAGCAGGGCACTGGGAGTGGAATGTGTGGACTGGTACATTGGCTCTACTATTTACCAGCTGTGTGATCTTGGCCAAGTGATTTAACTTCTCTGTTCTCCTATGTCCTTTCTGAAAAATGGGGATAGTAATTGTACACATCTCATAGGGCTGTTGGAAGACTGAAATGAGTTAATACAAAAAGGGGACACAATGGTGTCTGGCTTAGAGTAAGTGCTACATTAACGCTGGCTGTTATCAACTGTTTTTGAGTACTACTCTGTGTGTGCTCACTAAAGCTGAAGATTGAGCAAGACGGGAGGAGAGCAGGGATTGACTTCACAGGTCATGCCTGAGCCAGGACCTGCCTCGTGGTAGACACTTGATACCTCATTTAATTTTTACAATCACCCTGTGAGGTACATTGTGTTACTCCCCTTTACAGCCAAATTAGGCTTAGAAAGGTTACATAGAAAAAAGTCAAAAAGCAAAGAACGCTACTGTCCAAAATAGGGCAGAACAATTGATGATTTAAGGTTCTGTCAACAGTTTCTCTCCCCCCAGATCAAAGTGAAAATTAGTAGGAAGTGATGCTTGATGACCCGTCTAAGGGTGTGGCAATGCTGGAGCTGGTTCCCGAGACACACTCTTACCTTAGTTAGTGAGAGAGCCTTCCCACGTAGCCTCTCAATGTAGCCATGAAGCCTTTAAGGAACTCTCTTAAGAAAGGAATTGTAATGTCCCCAGTCTATGGCTGGGGACTTCAGCCAACTCAGGTGGCCAATAAGTGACAGCGAGGTGCCTGGAACTCAGGTCCTTTGATGAGCATTGACTATTGACCACAGAGTGTCCCACCCAGCTCACAGGTGAAGTGGCGTCCATAGCTCAGACTGCACAAGCCATGGTGGTTTTTCAAGGAAGAACACGCCTTTGCTCTCAGTGTTGTGGTTGGCCAAGAAAGTTCCACGCTTTTGCTCCTACACACACACTCGCCCACTAGGGCAGCTGAGTCAGCAGGCGACAGTCATCTCTTCACAGTCCCCTTCCTGTTGGTGACAGCTCTCGGTGGCCTTTCCCACCAGCAGTCCTCAGGTGGGACAGCATCGGTTCTTTAGAGAGGTTCTCATGCTCTTCAGTCTGAAAAGGGTAGGGCTTGGGGTATTCATCCCTCTCCTCTTAGTTGGCGCTCAATACATATTTATTAAATTGAATTTCATTGAGTCTGATTCCAATGCCAAGAATTTCTCATGAGCCACATAAAATCTGAGCCTACCTGTTGATCTTCGAACACCGTTCACTTACTCCTAACAGGTGACTTTGAATCATCTGTGGAAACTGCTCAGTTGGATGAGTTTTAAATGGGAATCTAAACTTCCTATGTCTGTGTTTCACCCAGTGACAGTTTCATTGTTTTGTTACCTCCACACCCCTCCACTAAAACATAAGCACCTTCAGAGCAGGAAAGATGATTTTTTTTCATTATTATGCTCCCAGTTTCCAACACAGAACCTAGCCTGAAGTAGGAGTTAAACAAAGGTTAGCTTGATGGGTGGAGGGACAGATGCTGGATGGATGAATGGCAGGACAGAGCCACAGAGCTGTGGCCAGAGAAATGGACGAGGCCACAGTACTCACAGTGCTCCATCGAGATGCAGTTGTTGGCTACTTTCTCACGAGGATGTTGTGAACTTAATGTGTGCTAAGCTAACCTGGCAGAAAATCTCAACTGTTGATTAGTTTTGAAAAATAGAAATGTAAGACCTTTACTTAGGCATTAGCTAATTGCTTTTCCTTGCTGCCATTGAATTGGCTTTGTTTTTAACGATGACATGCATTTCAAAGAGATATGATTACCAGCCCTTTGAAGGTCCCTGCCTAAACCTTCAGCTGCAGGAACTGCCAGACTGAAGTCAGTGTCAGGGATCTGGTGCCCTTGCAGTCCCCAGCGTGCCTCAATACCCCCAAAGAGGCGTCCCTGTGCTTCTGCTCCCGACTCGGAACTCGGGACTATACCACACAATTTTTGCCCCTTCAGAGACACCCTCCCTCTCACGAGAGGTCAGAGAGCTTGTAAAAGTGGACAGACTAGACAGACTGGACAGATGGCCTCTTCGCAGGGCTGTGGGCAATGCCTCAAGTTGCCTGTTAATAGTGGAGTTGGCGGCAAACCTGTAGATGAGGCACCCTCTGTTTGTGCTGTTGTCTCGCCAACTTTCTCTGCTGGGCCTGCCAATCAAGCCTCTGTCTGCTCTGCTCTCCACCCTGAGTCTGACATCCCTAAGTCATGAGGGCCCTGGCTAGCTGCTAAATGGCTATTCCTGTTCTGCCACCCCACCCCTGACCTCCCTCTGTGTGGCTTCTTGAACTCAGGCCTATCTGTCTGCCCTGATCCAGCTCAGTGCTGGGTCAAGTGTTGCCAAGCCCAGGGTACAGTTAGTTAGTTCTAACTGAAAGAAGGTTCTGCATAGTACCAAGCTGAAATCTTCCTAATGGGAACTCCACCTCAGTTCTATTTCCACCCCCTGGGGCAACACTGAATAAGTCTACTCTGTCTTCTGCATGAGGGTCTTCCAGTGTTTAAAGACAACTAATGTGTCCCCTTACGACGTCTCCTCTCTAAGCTGACAGCTCCAGTTCTGGCAATGATTCCTCGCGGTTCTTGCTTTCCAGACCCTCGCTATTCTGGACATTTTCTGGTTTGTCAAATTTGCTCTCAAAAACTCTTTCAGAAGACTGATGAACTGTCCCACATTGAAGGAGACTAAGGAGACATGACAACTAACTGCTCTGTGGGAACCTGGATTGGGTTCTGGAACAGAAAAGAGAGATACTGGGACAACCAACTTAATTTGAATAGGATCTACAAATCAGTCAATGTTCGTTTTCTGGTTTTGATCATTGTACTATGGTGTGTCAGATCATTTGGGAAAGCCGGGTGAAGGGTATACAGGAATTCTTTTTGCAATCTTTTTATAAGCCTAATGTTATTTCTAAATGACAAGTTAAAAAGTAGTCTTTCAGATATGTTGGATTTGCGTGGTATCAATTTAGCTACGCTGCAACTACATTTCCCAGAATTCTCTTTCTCTGCATAATTCAGAGTTGGCTTGGACCACAAGAGACAATGGCGTGAAATCAGAGTGAAGGAGTGCTGGTGACTCTGCAGGCCTGGGGCACTGTTGCAGCTTGTTGCTTATCTGCTAGTTTACCTTGTTGGTGTGGGGCAGTGGCCACGCCCGCAGCTCCTGCCTGATCTGCTGCAGCTTCTCTGATTCCTCGGCCTGGAAGGGCACCGATGGGAAGGAACAGCTTGGAATCTTGAGGCTCCTCATTTCACATTTAATATATGCTGATTGTTTTCCCAGAACCTGCCTCCCTCTCCTCACCAACACACTCACTTCATTACTCCTGTGTATCAAAGTTAGTTGTTACTTCTCTGGTCTTCCCAGTAAATACTTTGATGACCTATATTAAAATCATTTTAATCTATTGGTAAGGAACTTGATTAATAAATTAGTTGTTATGAGTAGATCTGCATCACTGTGGTCTAAAATTTTGTTACCTTTTTGAGAAACCGTGTCATATTGCGGTCTCCTTTTAAGCTAGTGTCAACTGCAGATCTCCCGTGAACTGTTCTCAAGCCACGTCTCCTCCAGTTCATTCTTGCAATTGACTCTTTGAATCTTAAGGATTAACTTTACATTTTTCCCCATAAAATTTCATCTTGGGGCTTTTGGTTTATCATTCCAGCTATCCTGATTAATTTCAACGTGGGATCTGTCTTCTACCATATTATCCTACATTTGATAAGAACATAGTCAAAGTCTCATCCAGCTTGCTACGGAAGGACAGAGGGCTGCCTCTTCTGTGGGTCAGCATGCAGCCATCAGTCCCACTGAGTGGTGAGCTGGCTGAAAACCCTCATACTTGTGTCATCATCTAACCCACACTTCTCTAGTTCATCCACCAAAATAGTATAAGATGTTATCATTTCTGCATTTTCTTGATTATCAAAACAGAGAAGACTGTTGTTTAATACTCCGCAGCTGGTGGAACTTGGTTTACCAGATTGGCATTCAAATAAGACTTACCTCATTCCTTATTTTCCAAATTCATCTCTTGAATCCCCACATGCCCGAGTCAATTTGTTTCCAGGACTGCCATAAGAAAGTACCACAAACTTGGTGGCTTATAACAACAGAAATTTATTCTCTCACAGCTCAGGAGGCCAGAAGTCTGAAATCAGGGTGTTGGCAGGGTTGGTCCTCCCGGAGGCTCTGACGAAGAAGCTGTTCCATGGCCCTCTCCCAGCCTCTTGTGTCTCCTGGCAATCCTTGGCATTCCTTGGCTTGCAGCCGCATCACTACAGCCTCTGCCTCCGTGGTCATATGGCCTTCTTCCCCAGGGGTCTCTCTGCGTCCTCCTCTCTTCTTATGAGGACACCAGTCATATCAGATTTAGGGCCTACCCTAATCCAGAATGACCTCATCTTAACTGATTACATCTGCAACGACCCTATTTCCAAATAATGTTGCATTCAGAGGTTTCCAGTGGACGTGAATTTTTG
This sequence comes from Equus caballus, assembly GCF_041296265.1. Classification (NCBI taxonomy): domain Eukaryota; kingdom Metazoa; phylum Chordata; class Mammalia; order Perissodactyla; family Equidae; genus Equus; species Equus caballus. Next base: position 63,702,471 of record NC_091688.1, on the reverse strand, counting down.
GGGGACACCGTTCAGCCCAGTACACCAAATAAGCAAGGCTCCCTCTCCCTGCTGCCTGCGTTTGGCCATGCAGTCTGTGCAGGGCTTGGCCGGGGAACCAGTTCGCTGTCTCTGCTGCTGTTGCCTCTGTATCCCTGTGGAAAAGAGAAGGCCCCACCCGGTGCCTGATGCACTAATGCCGACAGTCCAGCTCTCTACACAGGCCCCAGTGAGTCTCCCCCAGTGTCATGCTTACACACTCATGCCCCACGTGGGCTCCTACACCAAACCCTCTCAGCTGGGCCAACTTGGCTGGGAGGGTGCTCCAGCCACAAACTATGCCGGATGGCAGTCAAGTCAACATTTCACACTTCCCCTCCCCCCTGGTTAGTTTCCCCCTTGGGTGGGGATGGGGGTGGGGTGGGGGGTGTATGGGGGTGTAGGGGTGGGGGTGAGCTGCGTGGGGTGGAGCGCTCAGTCATCTATTCAGGTATGACCATTTCAACCCATCAGAGAAGATCTAATATATTTGGCCTCAGATGAGAAGAGATTGGTCCTGATCCTGTTTCTCTCAGAAGGCTCCTTACACTTGTATAAATTTGCCCAGTTGCTTCTAGAACCTGCTATTCATACCAAGAAATATGGAGAAGAACAGCTGTTGTCAAGCTATACATTAGGGGAAAATGTCCAGTTGTAGCCTATACTCAGGATAATGGTACCCAGCTGCCTACATTTACACAGCTGAAGGGTATCATTCGTGTGATTGTTCTAGAAGCAAAGACTTCCTCTAGGGTGATTCGCTGCCTCCCCCTTGCTGGCTGGTGACTTTGAAATGGTGGCTTATTGAGGTGGAAAGATCTAAAATTCCACTTTCTAGGGCCCCCATTACAAATCCAGTATGCACTTGTGCCATGAATCAATGTCGAGTTTGGAAGTCAGAGGTCAATAAATTTACCCAAGTGCACATTATTTCCCTTTTTGAAAACCGAGAAACTTCACATTTCCTTGGCTATTGGCTGCTTTCCCAAATTTCTCAGAAGTCATGGACGTTGGCTCTGCAATCATATCTCCAAATTCTGATGAGACTCATCTGAAACTAAAGCTCACATAATGTGGCCAGATGCTTCCCCACCTCTTCACCGATCTTGAACTTGACATTCTTCTGGAATTTACCTTTATACTTTCTGGTTTGAGAATTACTTTTCTTGAGGGAGAAAAACAGGAGGCATTAAAAACTATGCCCTTCCACTAAGTGCAGGGCCTAGCTGTTCCTTGTTATTTTTCTTGCTCCAAATAATTTTCTAAAACAGTCTTTCTGTGGTCTCAGTCACTTGGTTAAGCCTCAGCTCCTTTTACACATTAGTATTCCTGACACTAGTCTTACAGGTTTGTGCTTTTTGGCATTTGTTTTTGGCTGTCTGCCCCCACCCCCACTGTTGGACACGCTCTTTGAAATTCTGGGCTCACTCCGTATTCTGAGTGGTTTCTCTAGATGACCCCTCCCCCCTAGTCCACCGTCTTTCTCAATGAGGCTATTAGTTTATTGCTGATCCCACAAATATTTGTTCAGCACCCACCATGTGTTGGGCACAGTGCTGGGCACTACTGACATACTAAAGAACAGAACCAGATGTGGTGCATGCTCTTACAGACTCAGGGAGACAGACGCTATTCAAATAATCAAACAAGTAAATATAAAATCACAAGCATGAAAACCGTGAAGAAGAGTTACATGGTGCTCTAAGAATTTATGTTTTTTTTTTTTAATCTAGTCAAAGATGCAAGGAAGGAATCACTGAATTAAGATCTAAAACATGAGTAGGAAGGATTGACTGGGGTCTAAAAGGGAGAAAGAAACAACCCAGTTAAAAAATGGGCAAAAGATTTGAACAGACATCTCACTAAAGAAGATATACAGATGGCAAATGACATATGAAAAGATGCTCCACATCACAGTCATTAGGAAATGCAAACTAAAAGTACAATGAGATACCATTACACACCTACTAGAATGGTCAGAATCCAAAACGCTGAGGGCAGCGCACGTGGATGAGGATGTGGAGCAGCAGGAGCTCTCCTGCGTTGCTGATGGGAATGCAAAATGGTACCACCACTTTGGAAGACAGTTTAGTTCTTATAAAACTAGTATACTCTTACCATAGGATCCAGCAACCACACTTCTTGGTATTTGCCCAGATAAGTTGAAGATTATGTCCACACAAAAAATGTTTATTCATAATTGCTAAAACTTGAAAGCAACCACGATGTCCTTCAGTAGGTGAGTGGATACATTAAGATGTGGTCCATCCAGACAACGAAATCTTCCTCAGCACTAAAAAAGAAATGAGTTATTGAGCCATGAAAGACTCTGCAGCACCTGGTAGGCTGTTAAGGCTGTTTTTCTTGATCCTGAAAGAACAGGGAGGCCATTGAGTGCTTTCAGGGGTGTAGGGGTAGAACAGGGACAGCAGGAATACAATCAGATTTGTATTTCAAAACAACCACTCTCATTACAGTGTAGAGAGTGAAGAACGCACTGGAACTCTGGAAGGGGCCAGAGCTGATAGGAGGTGGCCAGTTGGGAAGCTGATGCTATAGCCCAGCTGAATACTTAAGGCAGCCTGAACAAGAGGGGGTGATGTGGGAATGGGAAGAAAGGCCGAGACAAATTTGGGATATAAAACGGGCAGTACTTGGAAGGGGATGAAACATGGCAAAGGAGGAAGAGGCATGTCCAAGCATGCTTCCTTGGTTAATCCACGATTGTATAACGAGAATTTTATTCCTTGGAGATTTCTGTCCCTCTTTAGCCATAATCTCTTTAAAATTTCTGACTCATGCAAATTTCCCAACTTGTTGAAATCTGCTTTCCTTAAGTGAAGTGAACATGACTAAATATGTGCAATGAGCACAGGTCCCTTTTGTACCATAAAGGGCTCCATGATGAAGTGAATTCTTTCTCCCAAAGTCCAGTCACTTCTACATCATAACCCAATATTGACACATGTTTTAGAATTAGGTCCAACAAAAGAGCTCACCTTATTTCTTCTACTTTAAGAGAGTTGAGTTCATGAAGCAAATTAAACATTCTTGAGTCATCAGCAGGACATGTGGTCACCTACTTATAAAATACTTACCATGTACTGGGAACTGTTTTGAGTGCATCGTTAGCTCATGGAAACCTCCCAACAACCCACTGGAGTAGGTACAGTTCTCCTCTTCATTTTACAGATGGGGAAACTGAGACAAAGGAAATTAAATAATTTGTCTGTTTTATACAGCCAGGATTTAAACTTTGGCTCTAGACTCCATGCTCTTAGCCATCATTTGAATTTTCTCTCAAACATGGTCTTTCTGCAAGATTTTTCAAACTAGTCCTGGAGAGAGAAATCCTTTTGCCTCTTGGGTCTCAGAAGTGCAGGATGGAAGTCTGCAGGTGCCTATTCCATGGAGAAAAGAACAAAGCTGATCTGCAGGGTAATCTGAAATGAGAGATGGGGAGGGGCAGAGAGAGAGAAAAACAGAGAAAGAGAGAGATCTAACACGTCTGCAGGAAATCACAGTGGCCAAAATATGAAAAACTGCCAACGCAAGCATCTCTCAAGGACAGTTGGCCCCTTTCCTGATAGTCAGAAGGTGAATGTCAATTTGTTGGGAGGCATAAGAAAAAAAAGAGGGACATCTGTCTCTTGAAACATAGGGCTAAAAGACAGGCTCCTGGGGAAGTGGAATTGCATTGAAGAGTTTGGTGAAGGCCAAGGCAGGCATGAACCTTGGCCAGACATTTTCTGACACTGTGGTTCTTAACCGAGAGTGCCCATCTAGTCTCCAGGGAATACTTTAAACTTCCTGACACGAGACTTACAGCACCTGTTGGAATGGGGTTGATTTATGCATCTGTACTTTTTTAAAGCATTCTCAGGTGATTCTGAAATGGGTCCTCGGTTAAGACCTTTGGTCTGAAGACATATAGCTGATACTCATAAGAGGTCTCCTGGTGAAATAGTTACCAAGTAGTTGAGATAAAAATGAAATCCCTGAGCACGGAAGTCAGCCTGGGAGCCCTCAAATTAATTTGGCTTGAGAAAGCTTGGGCCACAGGCCTTCAACTTATCCATCTGGATTCCAGGTAGGTCAACTGTGTCCCATTGGGCAGGAATGACCTGGCACCATCTTGAGACAGCCAGAGAATGAGACCAGGGAAAGTGGGTCTCCCCCACAAGGAAGGCCTGAATCCCACATGAAACTCAAGGGCTCCTCAAAACCTCCCTTCACCAAGAGTGTGGGATTTGACCACCACACATCCCGGTGTTGAATTGCAACTTCTGAACTGAGTGTGAGTGTTATGGGAATGACCATAGACGATTCGAAGGATAAATAGTTAAAATGGCATTTCATCAGTTATTCTTATATCAACACCCCTGCTTGAGTGTAGAAGAGTTTCTTTGGTCTAAGAATGAAAATGCTTCCCCCTTGCAAGACCTCCTGGAAATAAATGAAAGAAGAGGACTTTTCGAGGAGGTAGCGATCCCACAACAGATGCAGTAAAACTATATAAGCAGGAAAGCAAAGAAAAGACAAACGTGGGATTCGGGATCATGATTTTCTTGAATAGGGAGGGGGCATGGTTAGGAGTGCTTTTGTTTTGAGTGTTAGGTTTGTGGGTACTTATTCCATTATCAAAATAACTACCAAACTAACCAAATAAATAAACAGACGTGTCTATGCCTAAAATAATGATGAGTGTGTCATGAAACAAGGATTATGATTAACCCAGTTCTGTGCATGGAAGGGCTAATTAAAAAATAAATTAAAAGGTAGATATAAAGAAAAAATGACCTGTGAATAATCCCACCAGCCATAAGTTAACCACTGTTAACATTTTTTCTTTCCAAGCCTTTTTGTACGTCTATTTTTTAAAATCATACTGTATCTATGATTGTTTTGTATTCTCCTCTTTTCTTTTCAATTAATAGACTTTACTGTTTTTAGAGCAGTTTTAGGTTCACAGCAAAACTGAGCGGAACATTAGGGCATACACATACTTTCATTTTATTAAAAGTTTCTCAGAAACAAAACGTTAGACTACCAGCATAATTTCCCTATTTGGATATCCTATGGCTTACTCAGCCTTGCCACCACTGGACATTAGGGTTGGACATTTTGATGGTTTAAGTAAAGTCGTGATGAATATTTTAGTGTACAAATTCCACCTGCCACACATATTTAGCATTATTTCTTTAGAACAGATTATTAGAATTATTAGATGAACAAATATAAACATCTTAATGCCTATTTTATCAAACTATCAACCTACTTTTCAGAAATTTCCTGCAAATTTACACTTTTACCAGAAGAATTTGAGAGGATCTACGCACTGCACTCTCACCAGCTGTGATAATCAGAATAATGTCCCCCCCAGATGTCCTCCTCTAAAGCCTGGGACCTACAAATAGGTTCCCTTACTTGGTAAAGGGGTATTAAGGTTGCTAACAGGCTGATCTTAAGATGAGGAGATTATCCTGGATTATCTGGATAAGCCCAATGTAATCACAAGGGTCCTTAAAAGTGGGAGAGAGAGGCAGAAGAGAACCAGAAAGACAGCTGGGTGAGAACGACTCAGCCCCGTGTTGCTGGTTTTGAATGAGGAAGGGGCTACGAGCCAAGGAATGTGGGAGATGTCTAGAAGCTGGAAAAGGCAAGGAAATGGATTCTCCCCGAGAGCCTCTAGAAGGAGCACAGCCTTGCCAACACCCTGATCCCAGCCAGTGAGACTGTGTGGGACTTCTGACTACAGAACTGTAAGAGAATACATCTGGGTTGTTTTAAGCCACTAAATTTGTGGTAATTTGTTACTGCGGCAATAGAAAACTGCATTGGGTATCTACATTTCATTTCATTCCAGTGGTACTTAATTGCTATTTTAATTTGTATTTCTCTGATTTTGGGGGGAGAGCACATCTACTGTTCTGTCTAACCAGAAAAGACTCTTCTGGGAAATGCTCCCTCTCTTCCTTCTAAATATGTGGTCCAAAATCCAGCTGGACACCTGGGGGAGGCTAAGCCGTTCAGAACCTTTCTTTGTAGTTTAAAATTTTAGGATTAGAGAAACAAACTCCATCCTTCTGTGTTAGTGCAGAGGGAGAGGTGAGTCACGCCGACTGCCAGGGGCATGTTTCTGCCATCTGCACAAAACCTGCTGGAGAGAATGATGCTGACAGGCAGAGGAAAGCAAGCAAGAGGGACAGGGAGAAAGTCTCAGTGGTTTTGGTCACTGAGGTCAGCCGCATCCCTGCTCTTCTTCAGGCTGTGTGACACTTCCAACAAATGTCTTTTTTGCAAAAAGGAGTTTGAGTTGTGTTCCTGTCACTTACTACTAAAAGAATCGTAATACAGAAATTGGAACCTGACTGGGGAGTGGAAATTGGTGAGCCCCAAATGGCTGAATCAAGGCTGGTTGGGGAGAGGGGGGTGCCATGAGTATCTGTAGACCCTAGGCTGGGAAAATTGCATTCCTTATTTTTATGTTATCAAGGCAGTTGGCTAGACTATCTTCCAGCGGCTCTTGGGACTCCAGCCACGTGCCATTCAGACTTATACTTTGGTATGAAAATACCAGGATAATAGAATGAGTCAGTGATTGCTCTCAGCCTGTGGTAGGGTGCCGTAAAAGAGAGGAAGAGAGGACCTGGAAGAAGCAAGCATTTAGGGAGCCTCTGGACAGACAGGTACAGCTTTAGGAGAGGTCTTTCTGTTGGTAGCCAGCAGTCCCAAAGGGCCAAGGTCACAGAGTCGCGCCCTTTGCTCAACAGCAAAAGCCTAATGCTCTGCCCTATGCTAAAGGTTCTGCTCTGATTCAGAAGCTGTAGAATCCTGGAAACTGGAGTGGTGATACCTGGGAAGGACCACAACCAGCCAAGCGCCTCATGATGTGCACTCCCTGACTGATGAGGAATTGCCAGCCTCCCCCACCGCAGCCCAGCGTGATGCAAAAGTCCCTGAGCAGGGACAACATTGAGGGCAGAGCAGCCAGCCGTGCCTTCCCTCCTCACATTTCCCGCTGAGCCCTGGAGGAAGGGCAGAGCCTCCGGAGCTGCCCTGAGAAGCTGGAGCCACGTGGGTGGCGTCCAATATGCCCTCATGCCTTACAGCTTTCTGGGGTTGGTTACTGGCCAAAAGAGACCCCCAAAATGAAACTCACTATCAGCTGATTAAGATTTCAGAGTTGAAGAGTTAATAAAGCCCAAGTCTGCCAAACTGAGGTGTGTGATTACTCCAACCACTAAAGGAGTTAGTTTTCAAACATTCTTAATGATAAGAATCACCTGAGACGATTGTTAAAAATAGAGATTCCCAAGCACCTCCCCTTGGAGAGTCAGTGGATGTGGTGTGTGATTGAAAATCTGTATTTTCACTGAATTCCCCAGGATATTTCTATCATCCAGCAAGTTCGGGAAACTCTATCATGAGGCAATTCCCAGGTGTCTAGACCATCAGGAAATGGTTCGTGAGGCAGTCCAGCCCCGAGTGTGGGGATCCTCTCCACCACCCTGCTTGCGAGGGGTCTTATGGACGTGGGCAAGGGAAATGTTCCCAACAGGCAGAGCCTGGAGAGTCAGCCTGCGAGCAGAGAACTCATTCTTTGCCAAGAGGCAGGGATATTCAACAGCCACAGCTCTGACCTCACCATCCCTGTCCAGCTGGATGTGGTTTAAACGCTGGACCAGTGACCACTGCATATCGCCTCCTTTTCACTCATTTTAAACGGTAGCATTTATGACGGTTACCCTGTTTTCCACCAGCATCATACATGAGGTGTGTTGGTGGTTATAGTAATCACATAGCCAACGAGGGCAAGATCATGGGGAGCCACGAGAAGACTTGACCAAGAGGAATAGACACACTCAAGAATCCTGAACTCGGACTTGCTGTCAAATAGCCCTCAAAGCTAACGCTTCAAGCACCACTCCTATCCACACCCAAACTCACTCCTTTTCTCCAAATATGTAGAAACAATATCTAGCATGTATGAAACACTTGGTGTGTTCTAGGCACTGCTTAACTGCTTTATGTGCATCCGTCACTCAATCCTCCCAACAGTCCTATTAGGTAGGTGCTATTATTATCCCTCAGTTCACAGATGGGGAAACTGAGGCTCAGAGGGATGAAGACACCTGCCTGAGGTCACGAAGCTATTAAGTCAGGGAGCCAAGATCTGCACACAGGCAGTGAGTGCCCACACCTGAGTTCTTAACCATCAATCCACACTGCCTCTCCAGTGAAAGTGAGACATAAGAAAGAGAGGAAAATAAAGGAAGACAGCCACATTTCAGAAGAAAAATAAACATCTCTGTGGATCGGAAATAGAAAAGAAACAGGAAAACTAATGTGAAGAAAGGCCGCCAACAAAAGCAATCAGTGGAGATAAACTTCCTCCAGATGAAAAGAAAATAGTAGAGCAAGATGAAAATGATTGTAAAAATAAGCACGTTTAGAATCCTCAAAAGACGAGGGAAGAAATGAACAAGAGTAAGTGGATATGGAAGAAGAACAATTAGAAACCCTGGAAATGAAAAAATCCAGTACTGGAAATAAAAACTGAACAGATGAGGGAAGCTCTGCCCCAAACATAGTTGAATAAATAATTAGTGCTTTGAAAGATGGAGCTGAGGAGTTCACCCAGAACTCAGCACAGGAGATAAAAATGGAAAATTATGAGAGGGTAATTACGAGACATGGAAAAGAGTTTGAGAGGCTCCATCCAAGAGGAGATTCCAAATAAAGGATCAGAGCCAACAGCGGAGCCTGAAGAGATGACAGTGAACAATTCTCCTGAATCCTCAGACAGAAAAGTGCCCACTGAATGCTGAGTAGAATAAATAAGAAACCCGTGCCTATACACGCTGTTCTAAATCTGCAGAACATCAAGAATAAACAAGAAGATCCTAAAAACAACCAGAGGAAAAAGAAATTTTCCATCCAGTAGATTCCGGACTTGGAGCAGGACACAGTAGCTGGACGGCTTTGAGGTCCATCCCACCGGGAAGGGGACGGTTGCACTGTGGCAAGAGAGGGAATTTGGGGGCATTATTTGTATGGAAAGGAAATTACATGGTTACGCTGGGAATCCAGTGAATATCCATTGTTTCACACGCCCAGAAGAGCATCCCCTTTCCTCCTCGAGATGTTCTTTCCTGACTAACCACGTGGTTCACATGCGTGCTCCATTCTCTTCTAAATCCTGCCCCAGACACTGTTTATTAGCCCAAGGAAGAGTACTTGACCTAAGGTGGCCAGTCAGAATAGCTCATCCTCAGCTTTGCTTGATGGACCACATTGGGTGAATAAGAGCCCTTCCTTGAGATTTTTGACCTTGAGACCAGAGAGACCAGGTCTTAGTAGCTCTCTGGAGGCGAAACTGTGAGAGGTGAGCCATAGGCACTCCTGAAAGCCATGCTTCCTGCCACGTGGACCATGGCAATCTGAGAGAGAATAAGGTTGACCTGTGAAGAAAAACAAAGACTAGAGACAGGGTGAATCTCGTCAGCGTGAGGATCTGGGCCCAGCGTATCTCTGCTCTTCTAGTCTTTTGTGAATCTTCTCTAAATTCTCCCTGTTAACTACACTTGTAAAATTTAAATTTCTATTATCTTCAATTAAATGAATCTTAGTTAACGGAATGATGAGATTGATACTTTGTTACTCTTTAACTATTTGCGTGTTTTCTTTGGGGGAAATGTTTTTCTTTATTTATCTTCTGGGTCATATGTGGTTTTTTGTTTGTTTCTTTTAAATATGCAGTATTTCCAAAACAAATTTCTATTTTCCAGATCCCAGTCCTCTTTCTTTTTCCCCTTTCTCCCCTAAAGGCTTCCCCATCTTTACACACACCCAAGCCAAGCACCTCAGTACCATCGGCCCCTCCTGCTCTTGATTGAAACCCCACAACAGAGCAGCCATCAAATCTCGTCTATTCTCCCTTTGGAAATCTCTCAGATCTATCCACTCACTTTTACAGTAATTAACTCCCCACTGACAGGGTTGCAGGCAACACTCTCTCCTCCTGCTGAGTATAATTTGGAACTTTTCTGGAAGGGAAATCTGGAACTATATTTCAATATTTATACTTTTTTTTTTTTTTTTTGCTGAGGAAGATTCACCCCAAGCTAACATCTGTTGCCAATCTGCCTCTTTTTGCTTGAGGAAGATCTGCCCTGAGCTAATATCTGTGCCAATCTTCCTCTATTTTTGTATGTGGATCACCACCACAGCACGGCGATTAACGAGTGGTGTAGGTCCCCACGTGGGATCCGAACCAAGACCACTGAAGTGGAGCGTGTCAAACTCAACGACTAGGTCATGGGGCGGTCCCAAAATATTTACACCTTTTGACCCAGCAATTGCACCCTAAAAATAAGGGAGGGAAGTCAAAGATAAGAACAAAGGTTTTTTAAAAAAACAAGGACATTTACAATAATGACACATTTTAAAGTGATATTTAATAAGATAGAGTGTTACTTAAGATATAATGCTTATAAGACATGAAACATATTTATAGACAGTGTGATTCTAATTTCATTAAAAATATACATCAAATTCAATGATTATGCAAAATTGCATGTAATCAATAGACTTCATTCTCCCTACCCTCATTCTCAAACTGGCTGCCCACTGCCCTTCCCTTCTAAGGATGAGAGGGTGAGGTTAGCCTCAAGGTCATTAGGGATTTTTCTCAGTTCAGTGGACAGAGTGCTGAATGCAGAGTAATTTTCAACATCTTCATATTGTGACTTTTGTGACAATATAGACTCCCCCCAATTGCTGTTTTCCATTACTTTCACAGTAACGCAACCCCACACTTAAGACAATTTAATTTTTATTCCCACACACATCACATTTTGGTAGGATTTTACTGTCCTTGTATATACCTACATAGAAAGGAACATGTAAAGGAAACACACTGAAGTGTTAATGGTAGTTGGCTTCGCAAGACAGGAGTTGGTTGATTTTAATATTCTCCCATATCTTTAAATATTTTTGAAAATGGGATTGCTGATGGCTGCTCAGCGTTTCAACATATGGGTGCACTCTAACTTATTTAATCAAAGCTGTATTCTTGAACACATTCTCCGCTGTTGTAAGCAATGCTGTGGTGAACATCTCGGGACCTACATCTCTGCACCAGCTGGGTCCTGCAGAATTACACAGATATGAACCAAAAAGTCTCCTGCCTTCCAGAGCATGTCCTCCTTAGGAGAGGAGAGCAGACGTTTAGAGAACCAGCTACAATGTGAGACATCATGTGGTAAGTGCCTTATCAGAGGAGAGGATTCCAATGCAGGCAGGGAGCGGGCGGCCCGGAGGAGGGGGCATTTGAGCTAAGCTCCTCAGAGTTGGAAAGAAGGAGCTCATCTTCCTTGTGGCCACAGAGAGTGGATTTCAGTGTTCTACTCCAGTGGCTCCTGAGAGCTAGAAAAATGGGCCTTTGCATCTGGGCCCCCAGTCTCAGGTCCTCTTAGGAACATAGCGGCTCTCATCAGGGGACAGAAACGTCTTCTCCCCTCTACTGGAGTCTGTAAATGTCCCCATGCTCCTTCCAGCCCCACAAAGTCCACCCCACCATCAGCGCCCCTGTGTGTGCATGTGGGAGAGGGAGGGTTCCCATAGCCCCCCCTGCCCCCTCTTCCCTCTTGCTGCCCCCCAGGGAGCAGAGCAGAGGGGCCATTCCCTAACAGCCCTGAGCTATATAGCAGGCCCACAGCCTCCAGGTCCCAGCTCTCCTCCTGCCAAACCCCAGCTCCTGGGGCCAAAGGAATGTTGAGCAATCTTTGGAATTTTTCAGCGAGAAAAAAGCACTTTCGAATTCCGTTCAGGCCTCCTGAGCTGGGCATGCTGCCCACAGCCTGGAGCCCTGAGTCTTCCTGAACAGGCATCTGGGAGCACAGGGGACTTTTCCGTGTTTGTTTTCTCCTCCTGCTGGCCAGGCTGTAGGACACCATTACAGTGAGGTCATGGAGCCCTGCCCCGCTGCGTCCGCGGGTGGCTAAGCAGCTTGGAGCCTGCAGTCTGTGAGGGCGGCTCGGGTGTGCTGGGGGATGGGTGGGCTCGGCAAGGACTGCGCGGCAGAGCCCAGGCTGCACCCCTCAGGACGCCCCTATCCCATCACTTATCTCCTTCTTCCCTGGGGACCTGGCTTCCCCCAAGTGCCTTGGGGCCACCCGCTCTGTCCAGCTTTCTAGGGGCTGAAGGGACATGTGTGGAACCAAGTTTTGACTTGCGAGAAATAATCGAACAGTGTCTTGCAGCTAGTTCTCAGCTCAAATGGCACTTTTGGGGAAGCCTTCCTGACCTGGCCTGCAGCCCTTGCACAAAGTCAAGTCCCCTGTTTATACACTTTCATGACACCCTGTGCCTCTCCTTCCGAGCTCTGGCCTCTGTGCATGATAATAATTACGTGTGTATTTGCTTAACGTCTGTCTCACCTATAGACTGCATGCCCCCTGAGGGCAGGAGCCCTGTCTATCCTCTTCATGGCTGTATCCTCAACACTGAGCACAGTGCCTGACACGTAGTAGGTACTTCATGGATTTCATTATGCCAAACACAGTTTCCCAAGAAGGTATAATGATTCTGCCTCCAAAGGTGCCTCGCCCGACCCCCCACCCAGGGCATGAGCTCCCCCAGGATCTTGTACCACATTTGGTGGAACCTCAAAGCATGGCCCCACTTTGAGCTTCAGTTTCCCTGTGTTCCAGCACCCCCACTCTCAGCCTCATTTACAACCAGGTAGTCAGGAGAGTGAGCAGTCATTCTTTAATTAAAATAAAGCCCTTTTGTCTGCGGTCGGATTGTAAGTACCCCAGCAAGGGTTGACCTGACCTGGCAAGGCAAGGGTGAGCTTTGCAGACTGCAGCTGTGTCACCAGTGCCCGCTGCCCCTATTTCGGGTTCCTTTGTCATCCCGGTCTGGGGCAGGCCCTGACTCCATCCACACACCTCCCGTTTATCTTCGGCTTGTGTGTAAGGTTTGAAAGTTCCCGAAACCCATCACAGGGTCATTTCATCTGTGCTCCCAACACGACTTGAGGGCCAAGGCACTACCCTCCCATTTTACAGAAGAGGAAACTGTCCCTGAGAAGCGACCTTGTCTAGGTCGTGGCCGGTCAACAGTGGGGTTAGGTTTCCAGCTCCAGGGGCAGGAGGGAGAAGGAAGGGTGCAGGTGGCGGGTGGGAGGTTGGGACCCGGGAAGGAGGGAACCCAGGCCAGGCACCTGAGGCAAAAATGCAGACATCTCAGAAGGTCCTGGAAACAAGACGGAGACTACATGTTCTGAGGACTGGGCCAGAATCCTGCATTTCGTAAACCAGACCATTTTTATGATTCTTGTGTTTTCTGTGTTAATTTCCCGAATCTTCTCCCATAGTAGGAAATAGTAAAAACTCAGGAAACTTCCAGCCGGCTTCAGCACGCAGAGGGGAGCCAAAGGAACGGGGTTGCATCTGTGCTTGCGGCAGAGTGTTAAAAGAGCCAGCGCTCCAGGGTGGGAGCTCATAAAAGGGAGGGGGCCAAGGGGACAGAGGAGCCATCTTTTCACTGTCACCCCACCCTGACCCCAGGCACCTGGAGAGGATCAGAACTTAACAGCAGAAAACCTGGGGTTTTCTGTGATTAAAAGAAGTAGGTTGCCTTAACCACCTCGTAGGGTTGTTGTGAGATTCCATCACTCACATGACAAATGTTTACTGAGTTCTAGGTGCCTGGGATACATCAGGGAACAGAACGAGATCTCCGCCCTTGTGTGGCTTACATTCTAGTGAGAGAAGACAGACCACGGACGCTAAGCAATAAATCAGTAAGTTACGTGGTATGCTAGAAGGTCTAAGCACGGTGGGAGCAGGCTAAGGGGTGAGGGGTCCTGGGTTGGAGTGGGTAGCAATGTGAACTGCAGTGGCCAAGGTGGGCCTAGTAAGGAAAGGGAGATTGAGTCACGTGGGTATCAGGGAATGAGCACCCCAAGCAGGGGGAGGCCATGTCCTGAGTGCTGAGCAACAGGCGTTGGTCAGAGGGCTGGCGCAGGGGGAGTCAGGCAGAAACTGGTGGGAGGAGAGGTCAGAGAAATGGGGTGGGTGAGCAGATCATGAGCAGCCTTGCTGGCCATTGCATGGACTTGGGTGAGTGAAATAGGGAGCCATGGAGTGTTTCATCCCCCTAGCTACTATGTTGAGACAGGACTGAAGGGGCAAATGAGAGACATGATGGGAAGCCGCTGCAATAACCTGGAGAGGGATAATGGCGGCTTGGACTTGGGTGGGGTGATAGGAGTTGGTGAGAAGAAGTGGGATGCTGGATACAGGGAGAGACGTCGGGATTTGCTGATAGTTTTGGTGGAGGATGTGAGAGAAAGAGGAGTCAAGGATGACTCCACAGTTTTTGGCCTGAGCTCCTGGAAGGATGGAGTTGCCATTAACTGAGATCATGCATGTTGTTATAGCTACTGACCGCCTACTCCGGGCCAGGTCCTGGGTCAACCACTTCGCACCCTGATCCCATTCAATTCTTACAACCCCAGGAGGTAGGAATTAATCCCTTTAGCCCAGAGAGGGTAACTAACTGACCATGGTCACTCAGCTTGTAAGTGACAGAGCCAGGGTGCCCCAGGGTGGTCTGATCCCGTGGGCAGATGTGCATCCCATCCCCAAGGCTCAGGAAACCAGTTCCTTGCCCGTCCTGACCTTGTCTGGCTTTAGGCTTCACTCCCTCTTTCCCCTCCATCAAGGGGCCTCAAAGCTACAGAGCTCCAAAGCCCGAGGTTTTATAGCTGGGGACCTCCTTGGACACTTCAGAACTCCTTAACAGGATATCTGAAATTAACAGGGGCAAGGCCAGGGCAGGGATGTCTGGAGACTTCCTCAGAGGCCTTGGGCAGACGGGTGGGCCGTGAGTCAGGGGGGCGGTGACAGGTGGGAGAGAATGCGGGGAGACTCGGCAGCTGTCGCAGTAGAAATCTGGGATTCCCGTAAACCTAGTCAGCTCCGCAACACCCCTCCCCACCAGCTCAGTACCCATGCTGGAGGCGCTGCTTTCCCACCCTGGGGATTTCCTTTGCCCT
Source organism: Equus caballus (assembly GCF_041296265.1). Lineage (NCBI taxonomy): Eukaryota > Metazoa > Chordata > Mammalia > Perissodactyla > Equidae > Equus > Equus caballus. The sequence goes on along the minus strand of NC_091688.1, from coordinate 63,687,383 downwards.
TCCAGACCACGATGTTCACAGTCCACAGGCAAAACATGTGGACTTGGAGGGTTGACCCTGGTCTTGCTCAGATATGGGGGCAGTGCATGCACATGCGTGCGTGTGTGAACACTTGTGCATGTGTGCGTGCGTGTGTGTGTCTGGGGAGGAGGATTGGAAGGGTGGAAATCCACAAGCACAGCATGACTTCAGGGGTCTGAAGGCCACCACCCCAGCCCAGGGACACCCTGGACCTCCTCTCGAGGGGGACTTGAAGTAGACGCAGAGGTGGTCCTCCTACATATTGACGCAGAGCTCTGCCCACCTGGGGCTGGCCCCATGCAAAAGCTTCAGCACCAAGCTGTTGGAGCCGACTTAACAGTTACCCCAGCCTAGGGGTTCCTGGGTGGATTCTGGGTTCCTCACTAAGGTTGTGCTAAGGAGGAGAGTTGAGGACAAAAACCTGCCACCTGCCCAAGCCACAGGGGATGCTTTGAACATGTATAAACACTACTCTGTGCCAGGAGCTTTCACACACACACACACACACACACACACACACACACACACCCTGCTTTAAGTCTCATAACTATGGGATAGGGATCATCGCCACTTGAGCGAAACTGAAGTTCAGAGACGTCAAGAAGAGTTCAGAGGCCACACAGCTAGAGTCCCTGATTGTACTTTCAGCTGCCTGACTTCAGGGCTGCCGAGGCCCAAGGTCTTTGACATCTCCAGCACCCATACTTCAGCCCCTCTCAACACCCTCTGCCTGACTGGGCCCATAAGTCTGCTGAGGAGCGATTCTGACTCAATCTGACTTTCTTACCAGACGCCTCACCCTCTCTGAAGCCTTCCAGCCAGTCCTGGGGTGGGGATAAGCCTGCAGGGATGGCTTAGACTTTGGGAATAGGAAGGGAGGGGATTGTGCTGACACATCTTTGGAATTTCTCTGACTTCCCTATCCTTTGGGGGCAGACAGCAGACAGGGACTGGGCATGTGGGCAAGGAAAGGGCATCTCTCTCCTTAGGAGGTGGTCTGGGGGCCGAATAGGTCCACCATCTACCCCTCTGATGCTCTTAGACTCGTTCTCTCCCTGTGCCACCCTTAAGCCTCTGCTCCAGAGCAAGGGACCTTTCTCCCAGGGCTCAATTTCAGCAAAGGGGAGACAGATGTCTCCATCAGCCCTGCAGCTGGGCTTACACCCTTCCCACCTCCTTCCCCTCCCCTTTGCCCATGCCCCTGAACCATACCCAGTTTCCCCCATCGGAGAAGAAAACACATTCTCGTTTGGTTGTCAGAACTGATGCGACCCTCCCAAGGGCAGTTGGTGGCTTGATGAGGCCCTAAATAGAAGTGCTTATCTCAAAGGACAGAACTGCTAGAAAGGGCTTGTCTGACATCATGGAGGGACGCGTTGCACAGAGTCTGCCCTGACTTTGCCAAAACTTCAGAAAGGTTTGATCTCCTGGGCTTGGGGCTTCAGGACCTTGGGAGGCTAATTCAGAGGTGCTTGGAGCCCTAAATTCCCAGCACTGATGGATGATGGCCTTGAGATTTGGGATGGGGGTGGGGATGCTGAGCTGTGGTCAGAGTCAGGTGTCTGGGATGTGACAGGATGCACACCTTCCCTGCTTAAAGCGCTGCTGGCTAGCCTCAAAACTGGGTGTCACCCCTTCTAAACTCCCTCCTAAACTTCCACGGACTACTCCCCCCGTCTGGATGTGGACTTGGCTCAGATTCTGTGCATGGGGAGCCGCTGCAAAGAGCAGGGGGTTTGTACATGCAGGAGGCCCTGGTGGAGGCCCTGGTGGAGGCCAGAGATGGAGCCTGAGAGGGGGCGGGCAGGCACACAGACAGCCTCTGTTGGCCTGGGAGATGGGAGAACAGTGGCCAGCACAAACACTGTTGTTTGCAAATAAACGATCTCAAGCTGGGAGGAATAGCTCATCTTTGTCCTGGTTGACGCTGACGTGGCTCCTGCAGCCCCCCACCCCCTGCCCAGCTAGGGTTCTTCTTTCCTTGCCTACCGCAGCCTTGGAACTGGGATAGTGGAGATGGGGTGAGGTGAAGCCCAGGCCTGAGGCACCTGGGCCCCAGACTTGAGGATGTGGTGCTGGCCCCAGTGGCCTCTGAGGTGTAAACCCTTGCACCTAGTGATCATGGGAAGTTGTGCTTAAGATCACAAGCCCCGTGCCCGTCCCAGTTGGCCTGGGCCTCTGCCTCCACCTCAGTGAGTTCTCAAAGCCCTTCTTCTCCCTGTCTAGCAACTGGGTTGCAGCTCTGTGCCATGCACTATCAGAATCCTAGAATATAAGAGAGCCTTGGTGTGTGGATAAAGAACCAGAATCCAGAGAGGTTAGGTGACTTGCCCAAAGTCACACAGCTGGTGAGTAGCTGAACTGGCTGGCTCTCCATGCTCTTGGGAGAATCCCTTTTCCATCTTTTATAGGGATCCCTCCCGGACTCCAGCCCACCCAGGAGAGCCCAGGCTGGGCTGAGACTAGTGCTCTCTGCACACATTTGGTGCTTATCAAGCAAGTGTTGCCTCGCAGGGTTTCGCAATGAGCCTTGTGTTCTGGTTACCCCAATGGACTTGGAGCTGCAGGAGGGCAGGGGCCCTCCTAGCCTAGGTCACTGCCCCACCTATGCCCAGAGTCAGGGCCCAGCAAATCCAAGCTCTGTGAGAGAGGGGATGCATCAAGGCCTGGAGAAGAAACAGGCTCAGGACGTCTCGGGCTTTCTCCCCAGGAGAAGGCAGAGCCATGAGTTGGGCAGGAAGGCGGGGAGATGTTTGTAGGAACGGAACTTAGTAAAACAGGGAGGCGGTCACATTCATTCAGATCAGTCTTAGAGCAGGCCCTGCTCACAGAGCCAGCTCAAATACTCAGAACTGAGGGCCAGTGACGTCTCCCCAGAGAGACCGAAGGACGAGGGCCAACCGGAGCCAGCAGTGACAGGATCATGCCCGGAGGACATTGAACTGGCAGAGGGTGGTACAAACAGGTTTGCAGGCCCACAGGGAGCAGGCAGCTGGGACTTTTCTGGGAGGCCTTCCTTCTAGGATTAATTAACCCCTGCTCCTCCCCACTCAGCCAGTCCATCAGCCCAGTAACTGGTGTGTATCCAGCCTTCCCAGGAGCCTGGGAGGAGCAGGGCAGACACCAGAAATAGAAGCCAGTGTCTGCCTCTGAGGGGCCTGTGAAAGCGTAGGGGAGAGTAAACAAGCCCGCACTCATCAGACTGTGGTTAAGAATGGTTCAATAGCAAACCGTGGGTGACCAAATGCAATAGGAGGCCGGCTGGGGTGCTGGAGAATCCCATCCACTGCCTAAACATCAGGCGTCTGGTGTTTTATTTCCTTTCTTTCCATCTGCCACCCCACCCTGTACACACACACACAGGCATGCACACACGTGCACACACACATGCACACACATACACAGCATGTGGCCCTACATAACAGGGCCAGCAGCAGAGGCCAGAGAATAACTTCCCGTAAATCATGACTTTAAGAGGCCTCAGCGATGTCTCAGCTCCAATCCTGAATTTACTGCTCTTGGGGCGCTCACACTGCCGCCCAACCACCCCAGGGCACCCCCAACATCTCAAATTTATGGACTGATGGACTGATTAACAGCGTGGGGCAGCCAGCACACATGGGTTGGGGAAAGATGGTGTGCAGGCAGGGAAAAACGGACAGCCACTTGGCAAAGAGCAAACGGCCTCATGTATGAGGACTTGTTCTCCAGTGAGATCTCCCAGAGCAGATTCTTTATTTCCCACTTCTGAGCCTTCACCCTTGGCCCACAGCTGGAACTTCCCCACCTCCTCTCGCCCAACAAGTCCCTCCCCTATTTTGAAACCGACTTCTAGGGAACTGGTTTCTAAGTCTCACCTCTGACTAAGCCCATCAGGATGCCCCCTCTCTGTGTATTCAGCTCAGGCACCAACTGTCAGTCATGTGGGCCAGGATCTGACTCTCTGGTCTTTCTTGTGTATAACAAGTCTCCCCTCAGAGAACTCCCCCAAGCACCTGCTCCATGCCCAGCTCTGGGCTGCGTCAGATGGAGACTGAGTGATGCAAGACAGGCCCTGCCGTCCAGAAGCTCATGGTCTCCTGAGGGAGAGAACATAGAAACCCACCAGAATGAACTTAACCTCGCAAGACAGCCTGGGTTTGATGTCAAATGAGCAGAAGAGTCATTATCTTTGTTTTGTTTTTATTTATTTTTTGTTTGTAGTAGATCTGTGTGCCATCTCTAAAAACTAGAAATAAACCAAGTGTCCCTCAAAAGTCATTACCTCTAAAAAGCATGGAAGAGGAAGAGGATGCTGAGGGCTGGAAGATACCCCAGCTCCTTGAAGAATATGGGTCTGAAAAGAATTTGGACAGATAGAGAAGAAGGGAAGGAAATCCAGGAAGGGGGATTGCTTGAGTCAAAGGGTGGAAGGCTGAAAGGGCGTAGATCCAGTCTGGCAAATATACGGCAAATACCTGGCACCACTCTTCCCTCCCCTGTCCAAGGAGGACATTGGTCCTTGATTGTAGCACTGTTTCCCACTGACTTGGAATGCAGACTCCTCAATGCAGCCATCACCAACTGGCTAAAGGTGACAATGGGAATAAGTCTGCTGGCCCTTTCTGGCCTAGAGTGTTCAGAGGCCTAAGGAAATGGATCAGGCTGGAGCAGAAGACTTGTGTGTGGGAGAGAGAGGAGGAAAGGCCAAGTCATGGAGTTGTAGGATGGCAGAGCTGGAATGGACCCTAGGATCTAGTTCCCTCCATTTTTACTTAAGGAGCCTAAGGCTAGAGAAAAAAGGACATGCTCAAGATTTGTGGGCATTTCTCTAAGGCTAGAGAAAAAAGGACATGCTCAAGATTTGTGGGCATTATTGGAAGAGGTGCTGGAGGTCAAGCCTCTTGACCGTTGGGCCACAGCTCGGCCCAGATGTTCACAGGGGCCTTGAGTGCTCAGCTGAGTTTCTCCTTAATCCTCTGCAATCTGGAGTCTAACACAGGAGCCTAAGGCAAAGGTCTTCTGAGCTCATTCTTTACTACAGCTTCTCTCCTCCTTGTCCAAACTCCCATTCCTTGTATGCTGGAAGCCCATGGTGGGGCAGTGTTGGGGAGATGGGCATGCTCAGGTTCAGTGGGCCCTCTGGGGCAGAGAGACCAGTGGACTCCCTCTCACCTCTCTCCTCTCAAAGGAAGGCACTTTCTCTCCCTGGAGCCTGCCTGAGGGAGTGAAGCACCAATGAAGGATTTCGCTCCCAGCTCCCAGGCCACAGGGAGCCACTGAAGCCTTTTGAGCATGGGAGTGTATCATAAAAGTGTCATTTACAAAATATTATTATGAAAGATTAAGCTGTCCTGTGCCCTCCTTGGAGAGGATGCCTCCCATTGGAACATTCCTGAATGAGTCTGAAGTCCTGTGGAATGGGGGTCCCTTGGACCTGAAGCTCCAACGGACAGAGTACCCACTGAAGATGGGGGGGACACTTGGAGGGGGGTCTGCACATCTGTATTGGGGTAGAGAGAAGGAGGCCTTACTCTCAGGAACAAAGCCATGAGGTTAAGGACCGTGGAGGCTCCCAGGAGGGATCAGGAGCAGAGACCAGGAACCACTCTCAGTAGTAGGGACTTTGTGTAGTTTGTACAGGCCTCATAACTCCCAACCTGGGAAGACTGGTTGCTTGTTTGGCTGTTTGCTTCCCTGAATTAGACATGCGTAAGGAAGTATGTTGTAGGCTTGTCTTTGTGAGGCAGAATGAAGTGGAGAATTAGGGAGACTGTGGCCATATCTGCAGGCAGGTTCTGGAGACTGGAGAAGGGGGAGGTGGGAGGCAAACTCCAGGCAAAAGAATGGGTGGTGGCAAGGAGGGGCGCAGAGATAAAGGGGGTCAGCCAGGAAGCCCCTGGCCTGAGAAGCGGCAGAGCTGAGCAGCAGGGCCTAGACACCTCCACTAGGCCATTAGCCTCTGAAAAGTGGGGACCATCCCCTCACCTTCCCGAGCACACTGTCCCAGCTCTGGAGACTGGGCCTCGCTTGACTAGGGCTGACTTTCTCCCTCTTCCTGACCATTCCCCAAATCATAAGCTGTTCTCCCACTTATGGAAATGGACGAGGTGGGGGGGGGGCAGCATTCTCCCTGCCCATGGAAGGGCCATCAGAGTGAAGGTGGAGGGGTCTGGAACCAGAAGCTAGTTTTCCTCTTCAAAGGTCACCGCTGACATCCTATTTTCCATCCTCAGCTTCCACTTCTCAGAGGTCACCCTCTCGGGGCAGCTGACTCTTGCTCAACCTTTGCTTCTTTAAATGTTATTCCCTCGGCTTCCGGCCTGTGCACCTTCACCGTTCTCCCTCTACAGCCCTAGTTCCTCTTTTCCACTTCCCGTTTAGTCTGTTCATCTTCCTGAATCCCTTAAACCAGGTGTCCCCCAAATTCCCATGGTCTCCCTGGGGGGGCTCACGGCTTGTGCTGCTTTGGTGGTCACTTGCTTGATGGTGACTCTGCAGCCCTAATTGTTCCTTCAATTCTAGGCCCTGATTTGCAAGAGCCTGCTAGGCAGGTGCACTTGGAAGCTCTCCACAATCCCCAAGCTCAACACATCCTTTGTTGGAGGTCTTCCATGGGACTTGGGAAAGCCACTCAGGAGGCTACACTTCAGGAGCTGGGTCTGGAGACAAGGCTGCCCTGGTTGCTGGGTCTGTGCCTCAATTCACCAGCATCAGGCCCGCCATCATCCTGCAAGAGGCTGCCTGCCCTCCCTCTTGTCTCTGGCCACTCTGTGTTCTGCTTTCCCCTCTGGACACACAGGATTGAGACAAGCCTGGCAGGGTGCTGAGTTACTGATGTTGGACCTGGAGGACTGAGACATCCCACTGGGGGACATAGTGGTTCGTCAATTCTAAATCCATCTGCAAAACATTCCAGTTCTGGGGAGCACTGTGTGCTGAGAGCTCACAGGAAATAAGAGGAGACCACCTAGGCTGAAAGGGGAGAAAAGTTGCTCTTTCGTTCATGCCTGAAATATTACTTAAGCTCCTTCTCTGGGTTGGGGACTGTATTAGGGGCTCAGGATACAGTGGAGAAGACAGATGATGTGTTGCTCTGGGGAAGCTTACAGTCTAACAGGGCACAGAGCAGGTGATTAGAGAGTGACACTTGCTCCAAAAGAGAAGCACGGGCTTGAGGAGAGAGAAGGACAGGGGCTGACACCTACGGGATTATTAAGAGCTAAGAGGGAAAGAGGGAGGGAAGATCGTTCCAGGCAGAGGGTGAGAAGGCCCAACACAAGAATGAGCTCACCACTTCTGAAGACCTGAAAGAAACTCAGAGTGGCTGTGGGTGTTGAGAAAGGGACCCAGAAACAGGAGGGAGAAAGAAGTAAAGGCCGCGTCATGGGAGGCTGTGGCAAGGATTTCAGACTTTAGAATTGAAACCAGTGAGAACCATGATAAAATGTGCATTTAAATAAGATGTTTTGGACTACTAGTGGCAATCACATACCAGAGACTAGAGAGGACACTGTGATGGGTAAAGATGGTGGTGACCAGGACTAGGGCAATGGCTATGGCTGGAGAAGAGTGGTTAGATTTTAGGGGGAGCAAAAGAAGGACAGAGGAGTCAAGGACATCTTTGCTTTTTCACCTATATATCCCAGCGTACGGTTAAGTGTGTCCCCTGGGAAGTTCGGTTGTGGATACATTGAGTGGAGATTCCTGTGAGGCCTCAGATAAAGATGTCAAGTCATGCAGTGTTTCCAGATAAAATAAAGATGCCCAGCTAAATTTGAATTTCAGATAAACCACAAATAACTTCTGAGTATAAATCTGTCCTAAATAGTACATGGGACAAACTCATACTAAAAAGTTTTTCATTGTTTATCTGAAATTGTTGTTATGGTGGTGAGTGGGAGGAGGGGAGGTGGTGGTGGCTGAGACTGGGAGGGGACTGTTAAATTTCCATAGTAGAAAGAGATTTTGTATAAGCTTTAACCAAAATGGATTCCTCGGGTCCTCCTAGGCTGAAGGCACCCATAGCCTGCCATCAATATGCATCAGAATGAGAAAATCTAAGATTCCTTCTCTTCTCAGGGTGACTCCAGGATCCCAAGGAAGTAGTGTGCTGGTGACAATCCAGACAGTATGCCTCATCTTCTTCCCCCAACCCCCAGAGCCTGCCCCTTCTCTTGTGTTCTTTCAACCACTCTGGCTAGAAAATTTAGTCTCACTTTCCATATCCAATTGGTCACTAACTCCGCCTCTTTCAATCCCCTCTGCCCCTGTTCTGATTCATATCATTGTCATCTGTCTCCTAACATTACAATTGTTTCCTAAATGATTTCTCTGCTTCTCTCTCCCCCTACTTCCCCAGTTTCTCCCCCTTCCCAAGAAGCCAAGGCCAGGGAGAGGACACTCCTAGCAGTGCATTCTCCAAATAGCCCCTTCACATAGCCATCTGTATAATCTTCCTAAAATGCTGCTCAATTTACATGACTCTTGTCCTCAAAAATTCTCAGGGAATCTCTGTGTCTACAGAACAAAGATCAAACTCCTTAGCTTGCTATTCAAGACTCCTCTTGACCTCACCCTGTGTCCCTTGCCACCCACATCTTCTACTGCTTTTTCCATGCACCGTGTGCCAGTCCCTCTGGGCTGTTTTATATTAGCTGAAATAAGCCATATTCTTTCTTATTCCGGGACTTTGCCTCTGCTGTCCCCTCAGCCTAGGATGTCCTGCTTCCCATTCTCCAGCTACATCCTGTAAGGCTTGGCTGCAATCACACCTTCTCCTTGGCGCCGTATCTGATGCTCACCACTTAGGATTAATCAGCCCTTCCTCTACAACAAAGCCAGGAGGTCGCCTGTGTCTCTTTTTAGCACGCGTTTCCAGCCTCGTGATACAGTTAGCTGTTGAGAAGTCGTTCATGTAATGTCTCTTCTGCAAATACGTTCCGTTGTGTGAGACACGGAGGATACAGAGGGAGGAGACTGACCCCTGCTCTCAAGGTGCTCGTGTTCTGGTGGGCTGCCGGCGAGCTGACGGGCGGTGACAAAGCCTCGCGGTGCCTGCCGAGACAGGCAAAGCACCAGCTACCATGGTGCAATTCCTGGCTTATGTCTGTCTCCCCAGCTAGACCCTAAGTTCCTTGAGTTCAGAAAGATGTTCTGTTTGTCTCTGAGCCCCCGCATCCCCTCCCTGAGCCTGGTGTGTCATTTGTTAGGGTGAACCTCAGGCTCCAGGAAGGCAGGAGCTGTGTCTTCTTCATTCTTTTATTCTTCTCCCTTTCAGTGTCTTGGACTAGGACCAGCAGAGTCAACAGTCACTGAAATGAACGGAGAGAAAGAGCTGCTCGGAAGAAGCAGGTGCTCTGGGCACCTGTGAGTAAACAGTTGGCCTGGGATGTGTCTCGGACCAGACAAAGTGCTCATGATTCACGTGGCTGCTGTCTCAACCCAGACACCAGCGGGTCACTGCTCATCCTGGCGCAGCTCCCTGAGGCTGGCTGACTGACCAAGACCTCCCAGCCCACCCCTGCAGCCACTATCTCCTGCACATGGCCAGGTGCATAGAAGGGACACTGCTAGCAAGCAGAGGCAGGGGCAAGAACAACGGGGACTGGGCCGGATGACTCACTGGAAAGCAGAGAGGAACATGGAGATGCACCAGCAGAGGCCTCCTCCCCCAGCTGGGGACTGGGCCCCATCTTGGCTTTGGAGGCTATGTGTTCAGCAGTTGTGGCATCAGCCACTTTGTCACCCACCTTCAGGAGATGACAGAGGGAGCCTGTTCCTTAAGTGTGGCCTTGAAATGACCCAACAGGTGGCTTCTGGGGAGATGGGGGGAGAAAGTATCTGCTCCTGGGGCAGGTGCAGAGGTCTCCAGGGGGCTCTCCCCTCCCCCTCCTGCCCCCCTGGCCAATTTGTGTGTGTGCGTGCGGGGAGTTGTTATGCAGAGGGTGAAGAAGTTATGTAAAAGCTGGAAAGGGTCCTGAGTTCCTGGGCTGAGGAAAATCCCCCCAGAGTTCTGTAGTTCCCACTAGGAAATGGGGAATTCCCAGTAGCTTGTTGAGCGTGGCAGGGGAGGTGGAGGGGAGAAGGAACTAACCAGTCAGGGCTTCATTAGCAAGGGTATCCCTTCCTGAGGCAAGTCCCTGCTTATACCCTGGAGGTAGAAGTGGGCAGTAGGATCCAAGATGCCCCTTCAAGGCTCAGGATGTAGGGTGCTTGGTTCCCATGCAAGGCAAGGTGGGCTGCCCATCCCAAAACCCCTCCTCATTCTGGGCTCCTGGTTCCTCAAGGTGCCTCTTCCTAGTCCTCTCCCAACGCTCCTCCCTGGCACTTCTTTATTCCTCTCAGTCTTCTCCTCTCATTTCCCTGCCTAGACTAGGAGAAAGCGGAGGGAAGGTCTTGTTCTCTTTGCAGAGGGTCCGCAGGGCACCCTGAGAAGAGCTGTGCTCACCTGCCTGCAGCAGCCATGGGCTCAGGCTCTGTCTAGGCAAGTCACTCCATTGCTCTGAGCCTAGGCTTGTTCCTCTGTAAAATGACGATGACCCTTTGCAAAGCTGCTGTGAAGAGCCACTGTACATAAGGGCTCTTTGTAAATTTGCTTTAGACATTCAGCTATTCATTTATTCAAACATCCATTCTGCACAGTATTTACTGATGCCTATGTGCTGGGCACTGTTCTATGTGCTACAGAGGTAGCAATGAACAAAATCGACAGAAATCCCTGTCCTCCTGAAGCTTACGCTTTAGTGGGAAAGAAGAGCAAGAAACTAACAAACAAATAAGTAAATATTTAATATATAATACACATAATTTTCTGCCATGCAGAAAAATAAAGCAGGGTAAGGCAGCAGAAAGTGGAATGGTTCCATCTCAGGATGCACAGGAAAGCCTCTCGGAGGAAGCGACATTTGGACTGAGACCTGAATATAGTAAGGGAGAGGGCCAGGTGACAGTCTGGGGAAGAGCGTTCCAGGCAGCAGGAACAGCAGTGCCAATGCTCTGAGGCAGGGAGGCACTTGGCTCCAGGACCAGCCTGGAGCCCCTGTGGCTGGTGTGGAGTGAGCAGGGCCAGGGTCGGGGGATGAGGTCAGAGGAGAAGGCAGGGCCAAGGCCAGGAGGGCTTTGTTTATCAGCATAGGGAGTTTGGGTTTATTCTAAGTAATGGTTTTGAGCAGAGGAGTGACATGCTCTGATTTATGCTTTTAAGATTCCGCTGCATGGGGAGTTCACTGCCAAAGTGGGGTGAGGAGAGCAGTTCTGAGGCTGTGATCGTCATTCACCACATTGATCCCCCTGCAGCCCCACCTCCAGTTGTCATCCCAGAGCCAGGCACACAGTATCTAGCTCCTTTCCTGTCTCTCCTCCTCTCCTCTTCCAATCTCCAGGGTTACTCCCCACGCTCCACACAGGGGGCTGCCAGCAGCCTGCTCCAAGGGGTTTTTTCAGACTAGACCTCTCTGAGGCATTCTGTTCTCTGTCCCCTTCTCCTGTTGGGACTCTCCACTCCCTGGGCATCTTGGCACTCCACGTACCACCTGGGGCCCCCACATGGGGTGCGAATACAGATTCCTGGACAAGGGCCACTCTCCGCCATCCTTCTCCCCTCCTCCAGGGGCTCCTCTCCCCTGCCTGAGGCATCAGTTCTGCCCCAGGTCCCTTTCCTCTCACTCAGACCGCATTCCACTGTGACACCCTCCTGCCACTGCTGCTGGCACAGCTATTGCACTCCCTGGTGAGTCATTCCATCACCAGTGTGCACCAGATGCCCACATCGGGCCCTCCTCTGGGTGAAGGTGAATCAGACAGACTGAACCCCTGCCCTGAGGGAAGTCACATTCCAATGGTGGAGACAGAAAAACACATAAACAACTTTACGATAGAATGATGGGGAGTGATGAATGCTATGATGAAAACTGAGGCAGAGGAAACAGACAGGGAGTGATGGGGTCAGGGGCTCCTCCAGATAGAAATCTGAGTTATCTGAGTACTCAAGCCCCATGAATGTCTGAGGCAGGCAGAGAAAAGAGCAAGTACAGAGGCCCTGAGGTCAGAGAGGAGCTGGTAAAGAAGGCCAATGTGGCTGGAGCAGGAGCAGGATGAGGCTGCCTCATGAATAGTTCCAGACTCTCCTCTTTGCCTCAGACTCCGTGTCCTGTGACCATCTGGACCTCTCCAGCTAGAGGTGAGCTGGGCGTAGCTGCGACTCCTCTTTCTCCCTCACCCCACACTCCTAGCCAATCACAAGTTCCTCTAAACCCCCTTTAAAATACTTCTCCCATCTGTCTCCTCTCTTTCTGGGTCAGGCTCTCACCCTTGTCATGTGGCTATTGCAAAGGTCTCCTGGCTGGCTGACCTCTGATCAGAAAGATGATGCATACCTAGAGGAAGCTGAGTGACGAAGGCAGCCAATAACACCGTCAAGGGAGGGCTCGGTCAAGGGAGGGCTGGACTGGCTGCAGGAAGCTGGAGGGAGCAGGGCAGGCTTCATGGAGGAGGGAAATCCCATCTGCTCCCAGGTCAATGACCATAGACAGATGGGGTCCCCAAATCTCTCCTCCAACACAGACCTTGCTCCAGAGAGCTAGCCTTGTCTGCCCCCCTGGGCTCTTGCTTGCCCTCGACGGCCCCTCCGGGGACTCAAAGTGAACTTGTCCCAGTTTTCATTCATCATCCCTCTGCCGCAGACCTGCTCCTCTCAGTAACACAGCCCCACTGACCACCTGCTTCATCAGAAACCTGGGAGCCACGCTTGATGCTTCCCCCCTCCACCCCTCTGCCTAAGCAGACACCAAGCCCAGTTAGCTGGAAAGAGCCCTGGGTGGCCATCACGTGGTTCAAGCCACCCCTGCCTCCTACCCTGACTACATAAAATCACCTCCTCACGGGGCTCCGGGCCTGCCCTTGCCCTCCTCCAGTCTATGGTCTACACTGTAGTCACTATGGACCATCTAAGGTGCAAATCTGCTATTGCGAGCCTCCGCTATAAACCTTTCATCGACTTCTCATGGCTCTTAGGATAAAGTCCAAACTGTGTGAGGCCCCTGGGTAACTCCCAGCCTCCTCTCTCACCACTCCTTCACACCCTCTACCCCAGACTTTATGTCCAACTTTCAGTTCCTAGAATGCACCATCTCTTGTGTCAAGGCTTCCTACTTTCTGCTTTCTCTGGTCCCAACGTCCTTGCTGCCCCCTCCTCTCCATGGTTCCCTTGCCTACCTAACTCCTACTCACTCCTCAAGAAATCAGCAGTGTCACCTCCTCCGGCAAGCCTTCTATGATCTTCTCAAGGCTGGGTGAAGTGCTCCTCCCAGGTGTTCCCCTAGCACCCTGAGCTCACCTTGCTACATTGCAAGTACCTATGTATGTCTCTGTGCCCTCTGTAAGCCTGGCAGGTCCACGAGGGCTTATCTTGTCGAGGTTGTTGGTGGTGGAAACCTCAGTTCTTGGCCCAGAGCTTGGCACACAGAAGGTGCTCAACAAAGATTTCTTGAATGGATGGATGGATGACGTGTGAATGGAAACGGGGTTTAAAGTATGGGTGCATCGGAAAGGAAAAGGCATTCTAGCATAGGGAATGATGGAGCAGGTGCTCAGAGGTGAAGCTGTGGAGATGGCCATGGGCACTGTCACACTCAGGAGCAGAGGAGGCCACCCTGATTGGAGCCGAGGGCATGAGGGGAGTGAAGGACGATGACGTCAAAAAGAGAGTTTGGAGCCAAGCTAAGGCATCTGGACTTTATTCTAGAGGCAGTGAGGAGCCTCCCAAGGTTATCAGCAAGCTGTGACATGGTCAAAGACACACTCAGGAACATCTATCTGGTGTGGCCTGCTGGCTGACCTGCAGGGCCCAGTGGAGAGAGGAGAATTTCGAGACCACCTCCACCTTAGGGGGCCCCAGGGAGCCTGTTCTGAGCCCTTCTTTCGGCTGGCAAAACCTCGTCCAGCCGTAGGCTTCTGGCAGCCCTGGGCTGTGGAAGGAAAGCTCCCACCCAGAGCTTCCTCCTCCAGGGACAGGGGCTGATCGCCCTTCCTGGTGACTCAGCCTAGAGGGGGCAGCTCCAAGAAGAAAGTCATTGTTGACAGGAAGAGGGGTCAGATTTTCCTTTCCCTGGCAGGCCAGCTTCCTGGGTACCAAGACAGCAACACAAGACAACAGAGTGGGGAGGGAGGCCCCTGAATGGGCTGGGACCACGCCCGCCCCAACCCATGCTGCCCGCCTACCTGCTCGGGACCCACAGAACCACATGACAGATGGACAACCTGACAGCACCAGTTGTTGGTGAGTCAGGCAGCCCTGGAAACACTCTTACAGCCAGTTGGGGGTGTGTGAGGGCCATGAAGGAGAGAGGAGGTGCCATTCCAGGTTCCCAGGCTGGTCAGGGCAACGGGGCACACCAGCTAGAGCTGGTTCTGAGGCGTGCCTTCTGAGGGCAATGCTGGGGTCAGTGAGGTCATCAGAGTTGGGGTCAAAGTCTAGCAAGGCTTCTAAAGGAAGTGAGAATTGAAGGAGGAGACAGAAGGCTACAGGCCCTCAGAAGGGTGTGATCTGGAACTGGGACCGGGTCAGGAAACCAGTCCCTCTGACCCAGAAGCTGCCCAGAGCTAGCCCACTGTAGCAGTCACCATGGCAGGCTGGCTCCAACTCCAAAAGTTGTTGGAGTTTAGAATGTTAGGGTTTTAAAATTTCTGTAGAAGAGTGAGGTCACTTGTGGTGGCCTAGTTCCTGCGCGAGGCCATCCCACAGAATTCTGTGTGAGCCAGAACGTTTAGTAAGGGCAGGCTGCAGTGCCTCTGGTCAACAATGCTGTATTGTACACTTAAAATTTTGTTGAGGGAATGTCTCCTGGTAAGTGTTCTTACCACAAAAACAAACAAAGCAAAACACAAAGGGACACAAGGAAACTTTTGGAGGTGACGGCTTTGTCCATCCCCTTGGTTGTGGGGATGGTTTCCTGGGTATGTGCTTATGTCCAAACTCATCAAATTGTTTACGTTAAATACGTACAGCTTTTAGTACATCAATTATACCTCAATAAAGATGTAAAAAGAGAGAGAGAGACAGCTGCAAGTTTGGGTCTGGAGATAGGGAACAGAGGGGTCTTGGAGGGGATCTGGAATCCGTATGCACACAGGCATTTTCTCACCCAACAACAAGCATAGGAACATTGAACCAGAGGCCAGGACTTCTAAGTTCTCTTCCAGTTCCGTGGTCTGTCTCTGGGAGTGGCTCTAGGGAAGCCCACCGCATCCCCAGTGTCTGGAATTCCAACCTCCCCTGCACAGGAGGAAGTGGAATCCAGACCCTCTTGCTCACCTGCTGGAAGGTGGGAGGGGGGCACCTCTGGCTGCAGGCAGTGGGTAGCTGGCTTTAGCAAGCCTGGGACCCAGAGATAGATGCAAAGGGCAGAAACGGGTGCCACACCTGGGCTGAGGGCTTTGAGCCTGGCAGTGTGAGGAGAGAAAGGTGAGGAGGGAGCTGGACTGAGGGGTGGGACATTGAGAAAAGGAATATATCCTGGGAAAGGGACTGAGGATCAGGACAGAGAGGAGACATGCCTCTCCCACAGCCCCCGCAGCCCCCTGAATTGTCGATCGGAAGGAACCCGGATGTTCCTTTCTGTCCTGTCCTTCTTCACTTCCCTCCTCCGGGTCCTCCCAGGACTACACACCCTTCTGCTGGCTCGGAGCCGGGCTAAAGGCAGAAGCAGGAGCCCACAGCAGAGCTGGTGTGTCCCTCTGCCTGGAAGTGTCTTCTCTCTGTTGCCACAGAGCTTTCTCCTTGTCATGTCAGTCTTGGCTTAAATGTCACACCTTCCAGAAGCTATCCCTGATCATCTTCTAATGTAGACCAGCCTGATGTCACTGTCACAGTCCCTAATTCATTCTCATGACAGCCTTGACCACTACCTGGCATTCTCTCTTATTTCTTTCCTCGTTTGTTCCTGTACCCCCATCCGAAACGTGAGCTCCACCAGCCCAGGGACCCTGTCTGCGTTGCTCACAGCTGTACCCCCAGCAACTAGAACAGTGCCTGGCACAGAGTAGGTGCTCAAATATGTAGTTTATTCATGAATGAATAGTAATTGCTAACATTTATTGAGTGCTGACCAGATGCCAAGCACTTTCTTGACGTTTTAACTCTGGGTCAGCAAACTACGAGCCTCAGGACAAATCTGGCCCCCCACCTATTTTTATAAATAAAGCCTTATTGGCCTGCACGCCCATTCGTGTATGTATAGTCTAGGTCTCCTTTCGAGATATGGTGGCAGAGCTGAATAGTAGTGACAGAGACGGATAGCCAGGAAACCAATAATACTTACTATCTGGCCCTTTACAGAAAAGGTCTGCTGAACCCCGGGTGAACTCATTGAATCTTCTCCAGTACCACTGTGGCCAGTGCCAGCACCATCATCATCTCACACATGGCCCAGGTCACACAGTTAGTGAGGACAGAGGTTGGATTCGAACCCAGACAGTCTTGCTCCAAGGCCCCTGTTCCTAGCTAAAGCCTTTCTAGGAGGGGACAGGAAGGGAAAGGGAAGGTCAGGAGAGTCATAGACACGTGGGGTGGCCTGTAAAAAAGGAAAGGAAAGTGGAAAATAGAGGAACTTAGGGCAGCTGGGAGGCCAGCAGAGCCCTTAGTACCCTGGGCCATTGGCTTTGAGGCTTAGCCCTACTCTGAGACCCAGGGCTCTCAAATTCTGTTCCCAGAGCAGGAGTCCCACCCCTAAACACAAATAAAGATGCCCTTTCCTCAAACTGAAGACGGAGTGAAGAATATTCTCCATTTAGGACTTGAGGTCCCAGTGTTCTTTTTAAATCCCAAACCTTTGACCTCTGCGACTGCTGTCTCCATGGGAATCAACGATCCAGTGGTCTCTGAGTTAGCACAGGTGAGGGTGATTTCAGGTGCCTTGTCCAGGTAGGGCGGCCTGATCTGGACTTATCATCTCCTGGAAGGTGCACTCTGGTGGGGAGCAGTGGAAAAGCACCCCACTCCCAAACTTCTGGTCTCTGGAGGGTGCTTTAAAGTTTAACCAGCACTTCCACATTTGTTATCACGTTTGCTCATGACAAGACCCTGAGGAAGGAGTTACTTTTATCCTGTCAGAGAGGTTACAGGATTTGCCAAAAGTCACACAGCAAGTGGCACCAGACAACGGTTCTCCCTTTGGATGGATTTCTTGCTTATTAAGCAAGCTCCTGATGACTCACTGGCGAGCCTGATAAAGGGAGAGAGGCGATCTGGATGGGGACTTAGGTATTCGGTCCAATTTGTCCAACTGGTCTCTGCTGCATTCCCAGTAGCCAAAACCCGGCCCAGAGTAGGTCCTCTCTAAATATTTGTGAAGAGCATCAAAATGACGCAGCTCTGTTCTGGAAGACTTCCCAGTGTGGTGGAGGTGGTAGGGCAGGTGCACACATAAGGATAAAATGAGCTGAAGCATGACAAGAGGCCATCAGAGGAATACAAATGCCATCTGGTTCTGAGAAGGACGAATCCACGTGGGTTGGGGAAATAGGAATTCTTGGAGGGGCAGTGGCTGAGAGGACTTTAAAGACAGGTTTATTTCCACAGGTGGGGTTGGGGGCATAGTGACAGTTCTATAGCTCAGCCCCTGCCC
The DNA here is from genome assembly GCF_041296265.1 of Equus caballus. Lineage (NCBI taxonomy): Eukaryota > Metazoa > Chordata > Mammalia > Perissodactyla > Equidae > Equus > Equus caballus. The sequence goes on along the minus strand of NC_091688.1, from coordinate 63,669,759 downwards.
ACCTCGCCAGTCCCCTCCCCGTCAAACCCCCTGTTGTCCACACTTAGCCACCCCTGGCTACTCTCCCCTCTGCCCTTCTGCCCTTGTTGCTTCTTTTGCCTGGAAGGCCCTCCCCTCCTCCCCTTCTCTTCTTCTCTTGGCTCACCCCTCCCTGCAAGCCTTTCTAACCCCCCACCATCTCCTGGGACTCCCACGGCAACCTGGTCTTCCTGCCCATGACACTAACTATGGGCAGACACTGTAATCAACTGCTTACCTGCCTCATCCCCTCCAGCCCTGCTGGACTGTGAGCTCCTTGAGAGCAGGCTGTGTTATATTTTGGAAATTCCAGCAACTAACCTTGAGCCAGGCCATAGTAAACATTCAATAAAGATTTATCGAGTGGATGGGTATTCAATTTCATGGGGCCTGCAGGCAGATAATAGAAGATGAGGCTGGAGCAGAAGGCTGGGACCAAACTGAGGAAGGCCTGCCATCAGACAAGGGGAACACCTGGAGCCACTGTGGCACCAGGTGAGCCTCAAGGGTTGGGGTGCCCACTGACAGGAGCACCCTGCAGGGACAGGAGGGCTAGAGCAGGGAAGGGAGACACCAAGATGGAGGAAGGCCTGAGGGTTCCTCCAGCATCCTGGTAGGCACGCAGGCGTCCAGAGCATTCGGTGGGCCTGCACAAGCCCCCCAGGTCCGCTGGCACCTGGTTAATTGACAGAGCCAGTTCAAACCCTGCAGCTCTGGCTTCCTGTCAGAGCCCATGACCTCACCAAGTGCAGAGGACCTGTGACAGGCATGTGACCGAGCAGCCAGCTCTGGAGACAGGCCACAGTAGGATGGAAGGGAGGAGCTCTGCTTAGGAACAGCAGAGGGAGGGGCACTTCCAGAGGGGGGAATGGCCTGGGTTCTTAAAATCCATTCATTCACTCATCCATTCAACAAACTTTTATTGAGCACTAGTCTATTTGGGCCCTATGGAAGACAAAGAGGCGTCTCCATCCTCAAGAAGCTCATAGTTGAATTGGAGGAAGGGTAGGAAGTGTGCACACAAGGGGAGGCATGACCATAAGAGAGACAGAGACTAAAGCACCCTGGGGTCCAGAGGAGGGAGAAAGCATTCCTGTGGAGAGCAGTGGGAAGGCTTCCTGAGGAGGGACATTTCAGATGGCGTTAAAAGACATGATTTCAACAAGAGGACAGCAGGCCAGGCAGAAAGAGATCATGAGCTCCTAGGGGTGCGAACGGTGGCAGATTGGTCCTGTCCCTGGTCCCTGGTAGTACTCAGTAATCACTTATCTTGTTTGTTGAATGAGGCAGTGGACTTTCCCTGGCGCCTCCTCCTTCCCTCCCCACCTGGACCCGCCACAGATTGCTGGAACTCTCTCGACAGCTTAGTCTCCTGAGCCCCTCTCCTGCCAAGCCTACGTCATTCACCTCAAAGGGGAAACCTGTCTCCCCTTGACCCTGCAAACCTTTGCATCCTTGCTCTTACCCCTGCACTTCCCCGGGACCCCACCCCTTCAGTGGCCTCTGTCTCTCCATCTGTTTAGCTTCTTTCTTTCTGGGCTCCTTCCCTTTAGCTGATAATGTGGCTAAGTTTCTGGCACCCTTCCAACACTCCCCCCTCCCGCAACTTCCTGATTAGATGCTACATTTCCTGAGGACAACGGTCCCTGCAGCACCATATGTGCCTCTTTGTGGGCTCCTCAGAACTAAGGGCAGTGCCCTAAGCTCAGGAAACACTGAGTGGATGGATCTGATCCCATCCGCCTGCAGATTCCTCAGTGGCTCCTCAAGGTAAAGTCAAATGTTATGTGTATGACCTACAGGTGCCTGAGGAATGGGGCTGATCTGGTCTCTCTCCCACTTATGTTCTTTCTCCCCAGCTCCAATCATCCCAGAATAATTATGCTGCCCAGAGCTCACTACACTGTTGCTCACCTCTCCTGACCTTTGCATATGCTGTTCCTTCTCTCTGGATTGTCCCTTTCCCATCTCTGTATGTGGTGCACTTTTCTCTCTCCCCACCCCACACATCTCCTCCTAACACCCAACCAGCACTGGTGCTCTGCGTGGAAGCAGAGTGTTTACAAGCCTGAGGCTCCTTGAGGGTAGGCATGGGTCTTGTTCAATGATTTTAGCCCCAGCACCTAGGGCCAGGTGAGTGGTAGATGCTCCATAGATGGTCATTAAATGAGTGAGTTAATTAACGTTTGGAGAAATGTTAGTGATTTCAGAGGCACACGTCCAATTTTCCTCTTGATTCCTGGCTTCCACCTGCAAAAAGAGGTGAAACTCCCTAGGGGCACAAGGTGTCCCTGATGACATGAGCCCACAGTCCAGGATCCCCCAAAACTCAGCTCTAGGAAGACCCCTATTTGAAGTTGGCTTTAAAAATCAGGCATATAGTCGATAATCTTATCTTTAAAATTCAAGGAAGAACCAGAATATGATTTCTATCGTTGTGTTCTAAAAATATTTTTTCTATGGTTTTTCTGCTTTCTTTGCAATAAAATAACTTTGGCATGACAGTCTTCTTACGTAAGTGAAAACATAGTTCAGTGAAATAGTGTTTTATGAGCTTTAAGGGAAGCAAATATTGGACCTAAGGCGAGAGTGAAGAGAGGGAAGAGGGGCTCGGGGAGACAGTTCCAGCCCGGAGAGCAGGCCAGGGCCTGGTGCCCAAAGGCTTGGCGTTTCCAGCTTCTCAGAATGTTGGCAGCAGAGTCCGGGATTAATCGTCCTCAATCAATCAGAAAATATTTATTGATTGACTACAGTATGGGGAGCTGCAGCCGAGTGGAGCAGCATGGAGCATGTGAGCCTGATTTACTTTCTGTGGTGAGTTCCTTCTGGCCATCTTACTCTTACTATTACTTCTGTGAATAATTGTAACTAACGCTCTGGAGCATCTACTCTGCAACCAGGGTCTGGTTATATCCTGTATTGACTTTTCACAAACTCTCTAAGACAGGTAGTATTATTTCCACTTAACAGATGAGGCAACTGAGGCTTAAAAGAGGTTCCTACGTTGCCCCAGTTCTCATAGCTAGAAAATAGCAGATCTGAGATCTGACCATGGATTTCCTGATTTCAAACTCAAAGTCTTTTATTAGCGATAGCCAACATCTGCATGAGGCTGCCAAGGATACAGAGTATTTTCCAGGAAATTTCTAATTTGATCCTGTCACTAATCATGTAAGGTCACAATTATTATAGTTCCCATTTTAGAGATGAGGAAATGAGGCTCCGAGCGTTCCAGCAACTTGCCGAAAGTCCCTGTTAGTAAAAGGTATATCCAGGATTTGAGCTAAAGCCATTTCTTCAAAAGCACACTCACTGCCTCATGGTGCTCCTTGTGCTGCGCCGTGTTGAGCACTGGACCACCTAGTTGGGACCCCCCTCCTCCCCCCCCCCCCCGCCCCGGCTTCTGGCACAGCGCTGGGCACTGCAGTCTCTTAGAAGGAATTGAATTCCTGGAACAGAATTCTCACCTGATGGCCCCAAAGAGCCTCACACTGCGCGCCTGACTGGACTCTGCCCCAGATTCCTGTCCCTGGGGGGAGAGAAGGGAAGGGCCTTCCAGGCTTGCTGGCCAGGCCACAGCAGGGCCAGCAGCCCAGCACCCGGGCGCTGGAATGCGAGGGAGAGGGCTGGGAGCCGTGCTGGTCAGAAGGCTTTCTGATGAATGGATCGATTGGTAGTTGCGGTTGTGGCAGCTGCGGTCAGGGGAAGGGAAGAGGCTCCCAAGGCACACGCCTTCCTGCTCCTGTCTGCAAGTCCCAGGGCTCCGAACAAGTAGGGGCACAGGTCCTATCCACCCCTCTCAGCTCCACGATCAAGCCTGCCCCCTGCCCCTCCTGGCCCCCAGAGCAGCGGGTCCTCCCCACAACACGATGCAGAGGAATGTCCGCAGTAGGAAAGGGGCTTTCCTCAGGTGGAAGCAGCCTTGGCCGTGCCCTGCTCCCCCGACCCCTGTCCCCGCGTTGTTCCCTGGCTAGGGCACTGCTGAGGAGGCCTTAGTACAGTCACTGCAGAGTCATGTTCTACTTGAGCCTGGAGTAGTACTGACTGGTCAACTTAGTTGGCCTTTCGGCCTTGCTCACCTTAACCATCATAGCTCTACCCCTTATATAGCATACACTATATTCCAGGCAATGTTCTAAGCATTTTATACATAGTAACTCGACTTTAAAGAAGCCCTATGAAGAAGATGCCATATTATCCCTGTTTTACAGATGAGGAAACCGAAGCACAGAAAGGCTAATTAACTTACCCAGGGTTGCAGAGTGAGCCCGTGACAAAGCCGAGATTTCAACCCAGGCAGCGTGTCTGCAGAGCTAATGCTCTAACTGCCCCTGCTCCCCAGCTCTGCCCGTAAGGGCTGTTGCGACCCTTCTTACTCCCTGGGGAGAAGTGCCCAGCACCAGCCAAGGGAAAGGAGATTTCCCACCGCCGAAGGCCCTGGGGCGAGGCTGGGACGCTGACCCAGGATTTAGGGCAGTCACAGAGACGAGTGCTGAAGACTAGAGTGGGAGTCACTCATGCCTCTGCTTCCCCTCACATGGGGCAACCCTGGAAAGGCTTCTCCTCCCCACTCACACCCCTGCTCTGGGCCTCCCCCATCCCGTGCAGCCTGGTCCTCACATGAGGAAGGATCCTCTGGACTTCCCAGTTGGCACTGGGCAAACCAACACAGAGAACCAAGGCAAGGAATAGATTTACATCACACAAGGAGGAAGGAAGGGGTCTGTTCCCCAGCTATATCTGGGGCCAGAACTCTTCCCGCCCCAGGCTCTTCTCTGCTCCAGGTTTCTGGCTCCCTTCAGTGTCCTCCAGAAGCTAAGCCACTCTGGCCCATGGGGCACTTTGGACGTTTCCTCATCACCACTTCCTCACTTTGGACTGTCCCTGACGGGTCTGTCTCCCTGGCAGTCTGTGAGCAAGGAGAGCATGTCATTCAACTGACCGGGACGAGCACAGGGCCCAGCATGCAACAGGCACTCAGAAATGCTTCCTGCATTAACAGCTGAATACAGATGGCATAGCTTTTCACTTCCTGTTTCCAGGTAATGCTCTGCTCCATTTGCTCTGAAGTCATGCAAAACCAAAGACAGGAAGTGGGCCTGGACCGCTGGTTGGGCATGAGCAGACACATCATCCTCTTTGTGATTCTCTTTTTCCGATGAAGGTTAGAACAAACTTTCATTCTAGAAGGGTCCTCAGCTGAGGGGTTGTGACTCTAGGGGGTAGGCAGGGCCTCAGGAAGCCAAAACTCACTGTGGATAAAGTGCTTCTTAATTTCTAGGTTAGACTAGGTCAGCTCTGAAGAGTTCATGAAAGCAATCTGAGAGAGCCTGTCCCGCCCAGGCTGAGGAGTCGGTGCCCAGCCTGCTGGTGGCCAGAAGCTTGAGGCAGAGGAAAGAGCTGGGCCACTGATACAGACAGCCTCCCAGCAGTGCCTGCACTCCAGGGGCAAAGCTCCTGGTGGCATGGTCTTGAGCCAGCACTGGTATTTCTGTAGCTGCAGGCACAAGGGGGACAGCTAGCTCTCCTCCACCCAGGGGAAGGGGTGGCCTCAACATCGACATCAGTAATTTTCCAAAATATTGAATGTTGGCTCTTGGAAGTTCCCCAAATACAAGGCCTCCACAGCATCCCTGGGAAGCCAGGTGGCTGGGAGCTACCAGTCCCATTTAAATGATGGAGAAACCCAGTCCAGCAATTGCTGCCCCCACCGCCCCCTAAAAAAGGGCATGACTAAAAGGGCAGGCTGCAGTGCAGAAGACCCACGGGGGCAGGCTGGAAGACGGGCCGGTCAGGGGTCTAGCACACCCTGCCCTCTCTGCAGCAGCTTCCAGGAGCACCAGGACAGGAAAGCATCCCCAAGCTTCCAAGACTGCTGCTATCCACCCCAGTGAACTTCCCAAAGAGCCGTGGCCATTTGGTGGAAGAGAGAGAGAGAGATGGGGGAGTGAGAGACAGAGAGAGAAAGGGAGAAGAGAGGATGGTAGGGAGGGAGAGAGATAAAGGGAGAAAAGAAAGAAAGAAGGAAAGAAAGGAAGGAAGGAAGGAAGGAAGGGAAAGAAAGAAAGGAGCCCTTTGTGATACAAGTCAACTCTCTAGAAAAGATCTCAAGGGGAAATTCCTTGTCAAATAATTTCAAGGAAATGACATTTCCACAACCAGCAAATGAAGATTTCCTCCCACTTCCTGCCATCCATCTCATTTCTCTCTTTTCAGTCTCTCTCCTCCCACCCTTGATTCATTCTCCTGACAAGCAGGGTTCCTCCAGTACTCCCTTCTGCCCTCCTCGGGGTCAGCTGAGTGCTGCCTGCTGAATGATGCTACATTAGGAAATCACTGAAACCCCAATCTCGGATTGTTCCAAATTCCTCTATGCCTCCCCCAGGACCCAGCTCCGGACATGACTCCACCAGTAGTCAGCAGAGAGAACAGTTGCTAATCCAACACGGGACCCAGAATTTGTTCACACCAGGTCTCACTCCTGAAGCACCCCCCAAACTATGCCAATTCATGTGCAACTCTGGAGAAGATGGCTTGGCCTATCTGGGCCTCCATTTGCTCATCTGAGGCAATATGGGCTGGAAAAGCTTCTAGTTCTGTGGTTCCAAAACTCTGTGCCCATCGATGGACACACACAGGCTTGCATGGGTGTGAACAGCTAAGAAGCCCCATGCAAATGGACCCCATCCTGTTGGCTTGGCCCTGAGATCCAGCCAGGACCTGCCTGCCCAAGGTCTCCCAGCCAGCCAGCCAGGCAGGGGCAGCGGGCAGGAGTCTCCGTCCAGTGCAGGAGTGAGCACAGGAGATGCTGCCCTAGGGAGGCCCATCAGGCACGCCATAAGCTCTTCCAGCCTCGATTTCCCCCCCCCCCCTCTGGTGGTAGGGCTTATCTGAGGTCAAGCAGATTCACAACCTCCCCTTTTAAGGTCACAGAGAAGAACAGCTGTGAGTCCCACTGTGGAGTCGCGGTTTCCCAGGGCCTTGCTCATCCCTCTGCAGCTCTATGCAGCAGAACTTCCCAGCATCCCACAGTCTATGATTCCAAAGCGTTCTTTCACAGTTAAGCACTTACTCTGTACTGTTCGTTGCCCTAGAGACCCCAGATGTCAGCCCATTTGACCTCACAACCACTCCTTGGGGAGGGGCTTATCATTGCCATTGTACAAATGAGGGAAGGGGCTCAGAAGGATTAACGGCTTTGTCTAAAGTCACACAACAAATGAGTGGCAGAGCTGGCACTAAAATCTGCCATTGGGACTCCCAAGTCTACTGCACCATGTTGTGCCGTTGCTTAAGACCCATGTGAGTGGACAGATAAGAACAAGAAGAAGAATACAGCACTTAGGACCTTCAGGTCCTGTGCTAAACACTTTACAGACATCGTCCCATCCAGTCCTCAACACCTGGGTGAGCAGCATAAATTAACGTCTCCATTTTATAGATGAAGACACAGAGGCTGAGAGAAGTTTGTCCAAAGTGACACAGCAAATGACTGGGCAGAGCTGTCCAGGTCAGATAGCTTGTAAGTGGTGGAGTCAGGGTTCAAACCTGGGTGTGTAAAGAATTTCAGTCGAGGGGGAACGAGGATCCAAGCCTTGGGCTGACAGGCAGGATGGCTGCCTTCTGGAGACAAAGCTGGGTTTTCACATGGGCCTCAGTGAGCCCAGGGTGGGGGAGGGTTGGCGAAGGAGGGATCAGGTAAAATTTGACTTCCTTCTCAACTAGTCAAGAGCTTTATCTCCTCTAACCTCTTATCAGTCCTAAGAACTGTGGTGTCAACACATTATCTTAAACGGTTATTGTACAGGGACCACTTGACAAAACACACCCCGGGGGAAGGAAGCCTTCAACCTCCTTCCTCTGGCTGGGCTGTTCTCTTGCCTTCCTTCCTCCAGGCTCTGAGCATCCATCGCTGCCCCACACTCCTTATCTCTAACTGCCCCCAAGCCCATGAAAGCAGGGACCATGTCAGCATGTCAATCATCATATCCCCAGGTTTAGCACAGTGCCTGGCACATAGTAGCCAAATGGTGCACATTTGTCAAATGAATGATTTTCTAATGGCTTCATTGGACGCAATCACTATTAAGTGGGTACCTGTGATGTGCTAGGCGCTGTTGATTCTGAGGCAGGTGAACGTGGAGGAAGTCTCAGTCCAGGTGGGAGCAGAATATAACTATCAGGACTATCTAAATACTTTTTAGAATAATGTGGAGAATGAATGAATGACACAACTTTCTCAGAGCCACCATGAAGGAAGGAGCCAAGTCCACTAGGAGCACAGGAAAGGGAATCATTGATCTGCCTGGAGTCGAAGGCTTTGCTGGTGGAGGATGCTGTGTGATTTCAACCTTGAAGGACAAGGAGTTTGCCTTAAATACAAACGGGGAAAGAAGGATTCCAAGCAGAGGGACCAGTATGAGCAAGGGCTTGCGGATGTACAATTACTGCTTGGGGCTGGAGCAAGTGACAAGAGATGCCCCTTCTAGACAAGGTCACGTGTCATATGGGCCATCATACCATACCAGGCCCTTGATATCCACCGTTTGCAATCAAGGGGATTCAACCAACTGCAGATCAGAAGGCCTATGATGATTGTGTCTGTACTGAGCTCGGACAGACTTTTCTTCTTGTCATTATTCTCTAAATAATACAGTATAACTATTTACATAGCATTTATATTGTATTAGGTATTTAAGTAATCTAGAGATGATTTAAAATATATGAGAGGGTATGCGTAGGTTCTATGCAAATACTATGCGGTTTTCACAAGGGACCTGAGCATCTGCGGATTTGGGTTTGCGGGAGGGTTCCTAGAACCAATTCCCCCACAGATATCTAGGGATGACGTTTATCCTGGGGGAGTAGGGGGTGGGGTGGAGGGTGGCCTCACAGAGAGATTGAAATATTGATCACAATAAATTTTTGGAAGAGAGAAAAAGCTCCTGACATTGACTTTATAATTAATAGGCTCATCTTACTAGGCTCTTTTGGATTCATTCTCATGTAAGGATAAAATAGAATTAATTATCTCAGTGAAGGCATTTCTGAAAGCATCAAGGGAAACCTAGGACCCAGGTGCGAATCACCCCAGGTTTTGGCAGTCAAGAGGGAGCGGGTACCAGCCAGCATTTACATCACCCGAAGGTCAAGTGCCCAGAGTGTCTCCTGGCCCATAGGAGAGCCTCCCAACTCCTTGTCACAGGACACAGCCCTTCCCCTCCTGGTCAGGTAGCTAGCCTCGCTGTCTGTACCCTGCCCCCAGGATGGGAGACAAGAGGCTGGGTGGGCTGCTTGGGGGCTGCACTGGAAGGAAGAGGCTGCCTGCGAAGCCGCTGACGCAGGCTGCACAAGGTGCTGCAGCCTGCACAGGGCGGGGCGGCGGGGGGGGGGGGGGGGGAGGGCCCAGTTATCAGCGCTGGCCCCTGCTCTCAGTCTATTTCCTGCTTAGATTTGGGAATTTTCAGGCCCAGAGGGAAAGTCCCTTGAGGAGAATATTAGAAAGAGAGCACTGGATCCGCTTGGAGAGCGCGGAAGGAAAGGAAAAGCTCTGTCCAAACCCGCTCGTGGAACGGGGGAGGCGGGGAGCCCGCGTTACTTTCCCCGAAGGCTTCGGAGTCGAGCACGGAAAACAGGGCGACTGGGACGACAGGCGGAGACGACCAGCCCGAGGGGTGGGGGAGGGGAGGCGGTTCAGTGGGCCTCTGGAGTGTGTGTGTCTGTGTCAGTGCGCGCGCGCGTGTGTATGTGTGTGTGTGTGTGTGTGTCTGGCGCCTGTCCAGGGTGATTTCCCGTAAACCACATGCCCCACAAAGTCCGCTTAAAAGGCTGTGCCGAGGAGCTGGCCAGTGGAGTCGGGCTTGGGGAAAGTGAAAGTTTGCCTGGGTTCTCTCGGCGCCGCCGTCCGTCTCTCCGCACTCCGGGACAGCGGCGCGGCCCTCGGCCAGGGCGCGGGCTCTGCAGCAGCCGGCGAGCGAGCGAGCGAGCGCGGGCGGCCAACGCGCCCGGCCGGGACCCAGCTGCCCGCATGACCGCGCGGGGCGCCGCCGGGCGCTGCCCTCCCACGGTAAGTGGCGGCCGCGGCGCGGGGCGCGGGGCGCGGGGCCCGGCCCGCCTGGGGCACGAGCTCCTCGGCCGATGCGGCCGCTCGGAACCGACTGCCCCGGCGCGCCGCCTACCGAGGCTCTCCCGCCGCGGCCGCGGGCTCCAGTTTCCTTCCCATCTTTGCGTGCGAACTGCCTGGGGCCCCGGGTGCGCTCGGGCTGGAGCCGCACTGGACCCTGCAGCTGCTCCCGGGGCTGCAGCACTTCCCTGGAAAAGGGAAGACTGCTCACCCCATTGCACGGAGGGGCACACTGAGCCACCCGCTGGTAGGAGAGAGGGTTGGCAGCCGCGGGCAAAGGCTCGGTGTCAGACAGGGGAGTCCCTGCCTTTCTCCCTTCTGACCGACCACCGCGCCAAGCGACAGGCGGAGGGGCTGTGCCCTGAGTGGGGTGCCTTTGCAGGTGGGCATCTTCCTCAGCAGCCGCCCACATACTTCCAGGCCCTGCTGGGGAGTGGGCACTTCTGGATGGGGAAAGTTTAGGCGTCATCCGGCTTATAGAATGCCAAGGTCTGTGCCCAGGAACCTGCTGGCAGAAGGAGGAAGACGGACAAGCCACTACTTGTTCCAGCTCACAGGCAGGAGCTGTTGGGGACTCTGGTGGCTGAATCAAGTCTGTTTTGGGGGGACCAGACCCCAGGGTTGAATCTTTTTTATTTGCAGAATCTTGATCAGTCAGTTGAGGAGATCCTGGGCTTGGCAGTGGTAGAGGAAGGTGAAAAGAAGGTTTGGTGATGCGCAGTTGTGGACAGGGACTGGGCTCAGGACTGCGTGGGGAATATCCTGTGCCAACAGTAGGCAGTAGCTGCTGTAGCTTCTAGAAAGTGCAGGGTGGCACTGTTAATGAACAGTGAGTGTTCTCCCCATGGGCTTGCTTCTGAGGAACCTGGAGGACGATGGGAAGAGAAACCTCCGGGGAGAGAAGTGGAAAAATATTTGGGGGGTGAGGTAGGGGGTTGCAGGTGGGATGCGAGGGAGAAGGAAGAGCAGATCCACAGGGGAGGAAAAGCCCAGCTGAGAGAGAGGAGATAGGGTTGAGAGGGGAGAGTGGGAAGGGTAAGCTGATAGGCAACAAGACAAAGATGAAAAGGGGGCTGGAGGTGAGACGATGAGGAAAGTAAAGGTGGAAAGAAGAGAGGGCTGGTTTTAGACAGGGGCAGCCTGAGGGTCCACGCATGCCAAGGTCTCTCCAGGGACCTTGTTGATGGGGAAGAGGGAAGAGGATGGGAGGCAGGTGAGGATGAACAGCGCGGCTGTGATGCCCCAGCATCTCTCTGAGCCTGCAGCAGAGATTCCTTCCTGGCTGCCCCAGAGGCTGAGGCTAGTGGGTGGGAGGAAGAAAGGAGTGGGAGAAAAGCCAGCCCAGCCAGATGCAAGCTAGAGTGTTAACCCTTGGGTGCCTGTCCAGGTCCTCCTCTGAGGCAAAACTGGGGCCCCAGGTGCAGGGGTGGTCCCCTTTGGCCACCTTCAAAATCAGCCTCCCACATAGTAACTGCGCTCTTCCCACACTGATGTCTGAAATAGCTCCCAAGGCCAGGCAGCTCTTGGAGTTAAGCACTGCCCTCACCTTGCTGTCCTCAAACATCAAATCTTGAAGTGCCTGTGGCAAGGTTGTCTTCCTGAGCATCCCCTTCCCCATGGGCCCTTTCCTTGATACCATTTACACTCGGGGTGCTGAGCCCCAGGGGCAGCCTGCTTGGGGCAGACACATACCTTCTGCATGGCCCACTTTCCTCCAATGGGTCCTGATCCGGAGGTTCCTAGGGGCCTGGGCAGCCATTCCCACCCAGGGCTACCTCCTCAACTGCCCAACAGAGTGTGAAGTTCCCCCCACAACTGTGCTCCCTCCTCCACGCTCTCCCTCCCCCCCCCACCCCCCCCACCCCCCACCCCCCCCCCCCCCCCCGTCAGGCCAGGACCCTCACTGGATCCCTGTGTTGAATAGCACTGGGCCATCCTGTGCCTCTTCCCTCCGAGCCTCCTCTTTCTTCTTTCTGCTATCAACTTCTCCCCATCTTTCAAGGCCTCATTGAGGCCTCTTCTCCCTGGTAAGAGCTGGCAAAGCTTTGGGCTTTTAGTTATATGTAAATCAGCATGTTGTTGTGGGCTGTTTCATAGTCTCCCTGTTTTTCCCATGTGCTATTTATTTGCGTATTTGTCTCATCATCTGGATTACTGAGGCAGAGCCCAGAGCCCAGGAAGGTGCCAGCTCTCACCCCACCCTGACAGCATTTCCCTGAATCTGGGGGCACCAGCTGCTAGGAGGCGACCTCCGACTGGCAAAAGAAAGCCCAAGCGACTTTCTCTGCCTCTGGCTGGAGAAGGGGGGACCTAGGGCTGAGGGGACCTGAGTGAGGAGGAGGGAGAGGGGAAAGAAGGGAATGACAGTCCCCAGCCAGTCCCGTCACTCTAGGGGTGAGCAGCTACTGGGCCAGGTAGGTGCTGAAAGAGAGGAGAGCTCTCAGAAAGCCTCCTTGCCGTGATAGGAACTGGCTGGCTGGCTGCAGAGCCTGATGGGTTCTGCTAGGCAGGTGCCAGCTGGGGATGGTCTAGAGCTGGCACTGCTGTCTCTGATTAATTGGTTGGGCTCCTTTTGACACACACCTCCAGAGTTTCAAAAGGTCTGTGGCATGGGATACATTCCCAGTGAAACTGAGTTTGGGTCCCTGGCTTTTCCAGTAGCAGAGCCAGACCTGTGTGGAACCAGGTGGGAGGAAGGGCTGGGCCCAGGGAAAACGTCTCTGGCTTGAAGTCTGGAAGCTGGTGCATGTACATGAACTTGAGAGGAGTGGGGGGCTCACAAGATGCCTGGCTCAGTGTTTGATGTCGCAGGGACAGAATAATGGGTAGATGCTAGTCCTGCGCTCAAGGAGTTTCCTGTGTAATTGGAATTTAGACTGGTAGGCACACCTCCCATGTCCTCATTAGAAGTTCAGTGTGTAGTAAGTCTTAGCCTGGGTTAATCAGGGAAGGCTTCTCGGAGGAGATGACATTTGGTTTGTTATCAAGGGAGAGCAAGTTTGTGCCGTGGCTGTTGAGAAATCCTGAGAAAGCTGGATTTGGGGAACGCTGCATCCTGGGGTGAGGGGCAGAGCCTGTAGCATTGTAGGTATGAGGTCCTTGTTTTTCCATCCTCAGCAGGGCGTGGGGATTCCTGGGGAGAGTGAGAGCTGGGGAGAAATGACACCCTCTCTATCACAGACATGGCTGTGCCCCTGGCTGCTGCTGTTCTGTCTCCTGGTGAGCAGGACTATTACCGAGGAGGCGTCAGAGAACTGTAGCCACCTGATTGGGAACGGACATCTGCGTTTCCTGCAGGAGCTGGTGAGTGTGTGGCCATGCCTACCCTACCTACATCTCACTGGGGAAACTGAGGCAGGAGCCAGGTAGCAGGGTCAAAGAGAGGGGTTGCAGGCGGAGAAATAGGGCTGTGGAGGACATGGCTCATGGCTCCCACCTAGCTCCACTGACGCTCCCCTCATTGACCTTCTCAAGGTCAGGGTCTCTGACCCCCAACCCTGAAGCCCTTTCTGACTCCCCTGCAGGCAGTGGACAGGGTGGGTTTCCAGCTGGTTGCCTGGGTTAATGATTGCCTAGAATGTCAATCGCGGGCTCTGAGAAGGCTCGTGAGGCCTGCTCTCCCTCAGTGGGATGCTTCCTCTGAGGAGCCAGCCCAGCCTGCCTGCTGTGTCTAGATATTACCTCCCGCTCCTGGACTCCCAGATGTACCGCCAGCCTGGCACCAGAGCCTCAGCTGGATTTGGCGGAGGGGCTCCTGCTTAACTCCCAGCCCTCTGCCCTCTCTTCCCTGGCTCTTACACAAGCCCCGGGGCTGGGATGGCCTGCTCACTCAGGCCATGAAGCAGCCCGTGCCTCATTCTAATGGGGCTGGCAGAGTCGTCAACTGTTCCAAACATGGCTCAGCCGGGCAGAATCAGGATGCTGTCATGGCTGCTGTCCTGCTCAGAAGAGAATTTACCATTCCTCTGGACAGCCAGGAAGGGTAGGGTACCACTGGCTAAGGCTAACTCCAGGGCCCTGAGCTTAGAGCCTGTAAGCAAGGCCCCCTGCCCTTCTTATCCCTATGGTTTTCCTCCTGCATGTAGCTGGTGTAGCAACTCAAGGTAGACCAAGAGCCACAGCATCTCTGAGGCTTAGAATCACAGAACCACTGCTCCAGGGACCAACAAGGGCTTTAAGATCATCTAACCCCAGCCCCTACAGATCCTGAATCCCCAGAGCTTGTCTAGCCTCTAATTGAATTCCTACCATGACAGTGAGCTCACTACCTCCCACAGGAGATTATGTCCTATATCTTCTATTAGATAGTTCTTCCTTATAGCAAGATGTCATCTGTCAGATTTCATGGAGTGGGAGGTAGAAGGAGACTTCTTATTCTTCTACAGCCCTCCCCTGGGCATGTGGAAGGCACACATCTTCCCCCAGCCTTGGCTCTGTCTTTCCAAGTGTGGTTGGGGGGAAGGTAGATGAGGATCAAACCTCTATCCACCCAAAAACTCTCGTCCCCATTCTTAGGCAAGCTCAGTCGAACTGCAGACACCCTGCCACCATTGGCCTGCTCTCTCTTACAGATTGACAGTCAGATGGAGTCCTTGTGCGAAATTTCCTTTCGGTTTGTAGACCCAGACCAGTTGGTGAGTTGTGGCTGTTTACAAGGCTTGTGTGTACTTTCCGGGCTGGGTATATGTGAAAGCATGAAGGCAGGAGAAATCCCAGAGCTGGGCAGGGTGTGGGTGTGAGGATCCCTGGGTGCTCAAGTCTGGGGCGCCAAGGTGTAAGGCTCAAGTCCCCTGCAGCTCCCTTCTCCTGGCCTGGCATATATCAAGTCTTAGGATGTGCCAGGCACTTTTCTAATTTAATCCTGACAGTATCACTATGTGGTGTACTAATCTTTTTTATTGTCCTCAGAGAGGTTAAGGGAGCATAGCTAGTAAGTGGTGGAGGCCTGATTTGAACCCAAGCAGGCTGGCTCTAGGGCCAAAGGCAAACCAATGCTTCTGCGTCACATGCTTTGCTTAAGCATGACATCTCCATCCAGCAGACAGACCAGCAGCCAGGGAGTCAGTCCAGCTCTTTCCCTCTTCCACCTACCCCACACCCAACCAGATACCAAATGCTAGTTCTCCCTCCCAGCAGTTCTGGGTTCTGCCCCAGCCCCACCCCATCAGTTGCTTGGACAATTTCAAGAGCCTCCTAAATGGCCTCCTTGCTTCCTGTGCACCTGTCATCCTGCCACTAGGGGGAGCTCTTGGAACCTCCCCCAACTGGTTACCTTTATTTCCCTCCCCCAAACCTGCCAGGGGCCCCTCACTCCAGGGGAAAGCCCAAGTTGTTTAGCCTGGGGTTTACAAGCTCCAGTCTCCATCACACAGCCCCACCCACTACCCCCATTCCCTGCTCCTTCCTCCCTTCAAGCCTTTGTACAAGCTTTTCCTGATGCCTGTAATACCCTTCCAGCTGCCCCCACCCCGGCCCTTAGTCCCCATCTATTCATCTTTGTGCCTCAGACACAATCTCTGTAATGCCCAGAATTGCTCTCATCTCTGAGCTTCTGCACACCTGACCCATACACACTTCTGTTGCAACGGGAGACCACCTCGTGGTCCGAAGAATAACCTCAGGATTTCATTCACTCACTCATGCCTTAACAAGCATTTACTAGGAAACTTTTGGACCAGGTGCTAGGAATACAGGGCTAAAGCAGAGTCTCTGCTGAGGCAACCACCATCTCCATATGGAGACTCAACACTGAGGATGTTCTTGGGACCCTGAGATGGTCTCCAGTACCCCTATGGCCTGAGGAGAGACAGAGACACAGAGAGAGACGTTCCCTAGAACCCTCCCTGCCTATGCACCCCCATTCTGATTAAAGCCTCATCTTCCAGAAATCTGAAGATCTCTCTAATCAGAACCCACATTTCCTTCCCTCTACCCCAATCCCTAGCAGCGCTGGATCCCAAAGAGAGAGGATAAAAGACCAGCCGAGGGCAGCGTTCTCCTTAGAACTGGAGTGGTGTGGCCCCACCCCTCAGGGGAAGGGGTAGGGCAGGCTACAGCCCTCCATCCACCTGGGATGGGGGGCATCTGGCACAGAGCCTGGGTTCCCAGCCTGCGTCAGCCAGACCATAAACTCTAGGTTCTCGTTTAACAGAAAGATCCCGTGTGTTACCTTAAGAAGGCATTTCCCCTGGTGCAAGACATAATGGAGGACACCATGCGCTTCAAAGACAACACCCACAATGCCAATGTCACCATGCAGCTCCAGGAACTCTCTCTGAGGCTGAAGAGCTGCTTCACCAAGGACTATGAAGAGCAGGACAAGGTAGGAGTGTCCTGGCGCCAGGAGCACCGAGTAAGGGCAGAGGGCGCCTGTGGTGGTACCATCCCTGCCCATGTGCACAGAGTCCATTCACTTGCCTCACCCCATGTCATTGTTCACTCACTCTCTCCTTTATTTATTCATTCCACAAACCTTTGCTGAGGACTTCCTATGCAGGAGGCACGGCACTAGGCCTTGATGATGTCTTCGTGAGTAAGACACCATGGTTCCCGGCCTCCTGGGGCTTATACTGTAATTAAGCGATGTTGGCAGCCATTAAACAAACAAGGACACGAGTAAATTGAATTATAAACCATAAGGACTATTTATTCATTCAACAAATAATTAACGAGTGCCCATTGTGTACCAGGTACTGTTCTTGACACTGGGAAATTGTTGTGATCAAAACGGACACAAGTCCCCGCATTTGTGGAGTTTACGTTAGGGGGTGGTGAGACAGTTAACGAAATATGTAAGTAGAACATGTTGTGTGTAGGAGAACAAGGACTGCTTTGCAGAAGAGTCAGCCAGGGAAGGGGCTACCTGAGGGAGGCACCCATGAAGAACTGTGTGGGGCTCTGACAGAGAAACGGGGCTATAATTGAAAAGAAGAAAAAGGCAGGGAAAACTTCTGAGTAAGAAAATATTAAGGTCCAAAGATGAGCAAGAGTTAGGAAACAATAAGGCCAGTCAGAACATTCCAGAACAGGGAACGCTATGCACAAAACCCTAAGGTGAGCAGGAACGTGTACAGGGACCCAAGGGATGGTCGCATGGCCAAGGCAGGGAAGCAAAGGGGAGAAAGGAGAGGAGGCAGGAGCCAGATCACCTGGGGTCTTAAAGATGTGAGATTTTGTCTAAAGTGCGAGGGACGCCATGGTGAGCAGGCGAGTGACCTAATCTGACTTACACTGTGAGACCGTTCTGGTTGCTGTGCAGAGAATGGACTGTAGGGAGAAGGGATGGAGATGGCAGACCAGCAGGAGACGCAAGTCTAGGCCAGAGATTTTGGTGGCCTGGGCTAGGGTGTGCGGTGAAGGTGGAGGCAAGTGGACGCGGTCCAGTCAGCGCGGAAAAAGGAACAACAGGACTTGGTAGTGCAGTGGCCAAGAGATGCTGAGGGAAGGGAAGAGTCGAGGATGGTTTTGTCTTGATCACCTAGAAGTTCCAGTGATGCTGAAATGGGGAAGACAAGCTGGCAGAGTAGGTTTGGGGGAAGAGCAGGGGTTCCGTTTAGGGTACTTTGAACTTGAGATGTTTGTGAAATGGCCAAGCAGAGATGTCAAGCAGACAGCTGGATATATGGGTCTTGAATTTGGCTGATGATATACAGATGTAAGAGGTTTCGGCACGGAGGTCATCTGTGAAGCCAGGGGACTGTGTAACATTGCCCACCGTGAGAAGAGAAACAGGCCCAGGAACCCCAGCGTTTAGGAGTCAGGCAGAGGAGGGGGACCTGGCAAGGAGACTGAGAAGGAGCAGTGTGAGGGGTGAGAAGAAAACTGGGAGAGTGTGGCTCACTGGACCCATGAAAAAGTGTTTCAAGATGGAAAGAGCTAGTAACTTTATCAAATGGGGTTGAGAAGTCAAGCAAGATAAGGGCTGACAAGTGTCCTCTGGATTTGACAACATGGAGGTGGTGGATCAGGGCGAACAGAACGAGAGGAAGTGGAGAAAACACTGGAGGAACATGGCTCCAAAAGGCTCAGAAAAAAGAGAGAGGTAGCTGGAGGAAGTACGGGATTAAGGGAGAAAACATTTTTTAATAAAAGAGGCGTTAAATCTGTGGTTTTCCAGTGTTAGGATTCACTGGAACCACTTGTGGAGCTTATTTAGAACACAGATTCCCAGTGTAGGCCCCTAGACAGTCTGATTCTCTGGGTCTGCGGGTGGGCCTAGGAATCTGCATTTTAATAAGCCACCCACCCTAGCGCTCCAGGAGGGAGGGAGGGAGCCAGGGAAGCTGGAGGAGCTGCCCATAGCAAGAGTCTCCTGAGAAGACAGCAGGGAAGGGGTTCCAAGCTCCTGAGGAGAGACAGGTGGGCTCTGACGGCTCCTGTTTTCTCTATGAAGCTGGGGTGAGGGATAAAGGAGACAGACATTTATGAAGAAAGGCCAGGAAGTGCCAGCTTACCTCTTACCTACAACACCCCTGACGAGGAGGCTGGAGACACTGTTTGACTTTACAGATGAGGAAATGAGCCCAAACTGGATAGTCCCTTTTGCGAGTGTCACCTAGCTGCTAAGGGATGGAGCTGAGCCTGGTCTGCTCATTCGTACACTCATCATCTATCTGGCGAACATTTATTAAGGGCCTTCTATGCACAGGCTGCGGGCACACAGCAATGCCTTCAAGGACTCCATGGCCTAGTGGAAGCCCATAGTTCTTCCCTTTGCAGCTCAGTTTAAGGAAAAATTTGGTATTTGGAAGTCAGCAACAAGTATGCCATAGATGAAGCCATGGGCAGGCATGGCCCTGTCTGCTGTGAAAGGACAGGTGGGCCAGGACCGAGCCTTGAGGAATGCTAGTGTTTAGAAGTCAGGCAGAGGAGGGGGGCCTGGTAAGGAGACTGAGGAGCAGCAGCTCAGAGGTGGGAGGAAAACCAGGAGTGTGTGAAGCTTCTCAGAGTTCCAGTGGGTGTGGGGAGCCTGGGTCCCGTGAGCAGACAGAGCTGGAGCAGCCTCTACCTTCGTTCCAAGACACCAATGCTAGAGAAGGACCCGCCGCCCCGGGGCCTGCTCCAGGCCATTTTCCACACCACAGCGGGATGATCTTTCTAAAATTTGAGTCTTATCATGCCACCACCCACCTCTCCAACAACCCCTGAGATGTTTTTTCCTTGCTCTCTGAATAGGGTTGACAGTTCTTGACATGGCCAACAATGCCCTGCTGGACCCAGCCCTTGCTGACCTCTCTTATTTGCATCTTCCACCGCTCTCTTCCTAGATGGCTGTGCTGTAGCCACTCTAGCCTTCTTTTAGTCTTTCAACATTTCAGGCTCTCTCCTGCCTCAGGGCCTTTGCACAGTCTGTCCCCACTGCCTGAATATCTCTCTCCAGCCCTACCTCCTTTCCTGGTTAACTCTTGCTCATCTTTTAGTCGATTCCTTGGTGAAATTCCCCCTGAGCCCTCATTTAGTTCCCTCTGTTGTACATTGCCAGATCATTCAGTACTTCTTCATAGGACCCACCACATTGTAACAACGTATTTAATGTCAATGCCCTGCTGGACTGAATGTCCAACTTGGCCAAGGACCACCTCTCTTGTTCATTGCGTGATTCCCAGGTAATTGCCATATGTCTGGCACATAAATATGTGTTAAATGGATCTGTGAATAAATGACGTATCTCATGACCTTAGGACCTATTCTGCTGCAAACCAGGGGAGAGAGGAGGGAGAAAATGAAAGGGAAAAAGAAGACAGATGTGAGAGAGGCCAAGGGAGTTTGAAAAACAAGCTAGAGACATGGGGCCAATGCTCATCCTCACCAAAGGGGGCCCTGCTCTCCTTCATTCCAGGCCTGCATCCGAACTTTCAAAGAGACACCCCTCCAGTTGCTGGCAAAGATCAAGAACGTCTTTAATGAAATAAAGAATCTCCTTAAAAATGACTGGAACATTTTCAGCAAGAACTGCAGCAATGACTATGCTAACTGCCCCAGCCCAGGTAAGCACCAAAAGGGCCAGCAAGTGGGGCTGGTAGGCCGGCGGTGGCGGGGTGGGGTGGGGGGTGGGGGGTAGGGGCAGTGGGGGGGGATGGTGGGATGGGGAACAGAGCAGGGATTGGGAGGTGAGACGGGGGCTGGAGGAACCCCCGGGAGGCAGCCTGGCTGCTACTTGTGCTCCTGTGTGTGTAGACGTGCTTGTTTTGTGTACATATGTGGCTTCATGTACCTCTGGTGGTCCTGGGCACATGTCTCTTCTGACATGTGTGTGCATGTACACTTACGTATGTCTGCATGTCAAGGCATCAAGAAGCATCATGCTCGTGGCTGTGAGATTAGGGAATGGAAAAGGGCGCCCCTCTCGGAGAGCCCTGTGGGCATGGAGGCTTTCTCCACCGGCTCTGCAGGCTGGCTGAACACCTGGGGGGTTCCATGAGAGAGAGAGGCTCCATCTGGGAGTCAGGGCCCTTCTCCAGGAGCCCTGCTACGGATCACCAGGATACCCTGGCTCCAGAAGTGCCCAGGATGCCTTGAGTGTCTCCTCCAGGGACAAGGCTGGATTCGAAGGCTGAGCATCATTCAAACTCTCCCAGTGCTGGCCCAGCTGCACATGTGTACCCTGCGTGTCCTCGTCTCTGCGTCCTGTGCCATGTGCCCTCCTACATCCAACCTTGCTCCCCAAGGCACGGTCTGAGGCCCTGCGACCTGCCAATGGCCAAGTCCAGTCTTGTTGCTTCAATTCCAAGGTCTCAAGCCTTGGCCACGTTCCAGCCCCAGCCTGTTCCCACCTGTGGCTGTGGCTCTGTGGCCCCTGGCTGTGCATGAAACCACCTTGCTGCTTTCCAACCAACACAGTGTCCTTGGGGCTTGGATGTCTTGTGTTAGTGCTGGAGGCCACTGCTCAAGCTCCTGGCTCGCTGCTGCTCCCCTCTGGCTTGGTGTCTACCCAGCTGGAACCCCAGGATGGGCTGTTCTCTGGTCTTCCCTGACCCTGACCCCCAGTCTGTGCGTCTAAACCTGTTCTTTGCTCTCTGCCCGTAAGACCCTGCAGTTTGCACCTTCCCTGCCTAACGCCTGTGTCATGAGCATCGGCTTCAGTCCTGTGCTCTCCTCAGCCACGGGGCTGAGTTAGGGGATGAGGGGACCCCCAGACCCATATCACCCTCTTGACCCCCTCTGGGAAAGCTGTGCTGAAGGCTGGTGACTCTATCTTCTCCCTGTCTTTCTCTCTCCCTCTCTCTGTGGTTCTTTCAGATGTGGTGACCAAGCCTGATTGCAACTGCCTGTACCCCAAAGGCACCCCTAGCAGTGACCTGGCCTCTGTCTCCCCTCAGCAGCCCCTCACCCCCTCCATGGCCCCTATGACTGGCTTAACCTGGGCTGACTCTGAGGGGACAGAGGGGAGCTCCCTCTTGCCCAGTGAGCAGCCTCTTCGCACAGTGGACCCGGGCAGTGCCAAGCAGCGACCACCCAGGAGCACCTGCCAGAGCTTTGAGTTGTCTGAGAGCCCAGGCATGGAGGGCAGCCCTGCCACAGGTTCACCTCAGCCCCGCCCCTCTGTCGGGGCCCCTGTTCCTGGGACAGAGGATGTTCTCGACTCTGTGTTGGACCCTAACTGGGCCCTAGAAGAAGCCTCCGGAGTGGCTAGTGAGGGTCCAGTACCCCAAGAGGCAGAGCTTTCCTCCTCCAGGCTGGAAGGAGGCAGTGTCCAGGCAGAGACCACCAGACCCAGCGACCTCCTCTCAGCATCTTCTGCATTCTCTGGATTGGCAAAGGGCCGGCAACCGGTGGATGTAACTGGCACCCCAGTACCCAAGGTGGGCCCTGTGAGACCCACTGGCCGGGCCCAGAGTTACAGACCTGAGAAGACAGATGGTTCGTCTGCCCCACCCAGAGACCACCGGGAGCCAGGCTCTGCTAGGACCCCATCACTGCGCACACAAGGCCTCAGCCGTCCCTCCACCCTCTCTGCTCATCCAAGGCTTCCCAGAAGCCACTCCTGGGGCAATGTGTTGCCCCTTGGGGAGCTGGAGGGCAAGAGGAGCACCAGGGATCGGAGGAGCCCTGCTGAGCTGGAAGGAGGACGAGCAAGTGAGAGGGCGGCCAGGCCTCTGGCCAGGTTTAACTCCATTCCTTTGACTGACGCAGGCCATGAGACGAAGCACGTGGGACCTGCTGACCCCCAGCTCCCCGGGTTTGTCTTCCGCCTGCTGGTGCCCAGCATCATCCTGGTCCTGCTGGCCGTCGGAGGCCTCCTGTTCTACAGGCGGAGGCGGCGGGTAAGCAGAGCCCCATGAGGGAGAGGAGGGCGTCTTGTGGGGGCAGTGGCACAGCCTGGGTAGAGGAGCAGGTCAGAGGATGACTCGGTTTGGCCTGGGTTCTTCAGATGCTGAGAGACAGGAGGCTGACTGAGCACAGAGGATGGGCAGTTGAAATGAAGGGTTCTTCAAGAATGAGAAAGGCTCAGACTGTTAGGTCAATGCGAAGAGACCCGTCAGAAGGGAGTGGGAGAGAATATCTTTGGGCTCTAGTGAGGTGAGGACTCAGATGGGAGGCGAGATGGAGGGGGAAAGTGAGGCTGTGTGTGTCAGGGCAGGGTGTTCACCGGGAGCTCTGCAGAGCCTAGACCCCCTAGAAGAGGCGACAGGCTGCCTGGGCAGAGGAGACGGGACATCGTAAGCAGGGAGGTCTCAGGAAGCTCCCCTGGCCCTCTGGCTGATCCCTACTTCTCAGTAGCTGGGGGAGTAACTCTCTCATCGACTCCCTGGGCAACCCTGTCCCCTCACTTTCCCCCAGCTCCTCAGTGAGCCTGCTCTTTCCTGTCCCCAGAGCCATCAAGAGCTTCAGACAGTGGATGTCCCCATGGAGCGACTAGAGGACAGGTGAGAGTTTTAGGGGGCAGGGAGGGCGGGCTCTGCGAGGCACCAGGGGCCTCTCTTGGTGTCTGTTTCCCCTTCTTTGTTTGGGGAGATTTTCTCTCACTTGCTCTGAGGAAATGGAGCTGAGAACAGGATGCAGGGTGGAGAAGAGGGGCACCTCTTCTTTCCCAGATGTCTGGGCTGCTTCCTGACGTCTTCTTAGGGTTAGGCAGTTCTGTGTCTTCTAAATCTGAAAGGGCTGGAGCACATGTTGGGGGAAGGGGGTTGAGGAGGAAATTTAGGGGGTCCCCTGACTCCCTGGCCCCTGCTGAAGTCTTAAGCCAGTTCTGTGTTCCGCCCGCAGCCCCCTGACCCAGGATGAGGACAGACAGGTGGAGCTGCCAGTATAGATGGAATCCTCAGGTAAGATGCTGATTCAGATCTCTCTCCACTCCTTAAATTAGCTCCACCCTTTTCAATCACCCTAACTTGTTGGCAATGCCACCAACTCCCCTGAGGCCCACACACTTGACTCCCTCCCCTCTCTCCTACTCCCTTTTCCATCCACCCCCAGGGCCAGCCAACACTCTCCCTTCTGGGTCCTGAGGTCTCCCCACTGCCTCACCATTCCCTGCACCCTGTCTCAGGCCAGGCACTATTACCTCTGCAGTGGGTTTCTTTTTCTGCATTGGGCTTCTAGTCTTATCCCCACCTTCCATGCCAGAGCAACCAAAATCCTCTTGCGTAAGGTTTTTACTCTCCTGGGGAATTTCAGTAGCTCTGCGTCACCACCACTTCAAACCCAACATTGTCTGCTTGGCTCCCAAGCCCCTCCAGCGTCTGTCCCTCACACACATCTCTTGCCAGTTCCCCTCTGTTTACACCCTCGTTTGACCCTGCCCCCCAGCTAAGATCATTTCTGCCTCCCTGCTTTTAGATTCATGGAGCCATAGAACCTTAGTCTTGGAAGGGCTCTTAGAGGTCGTTTGGCTTGGTGTCCCACCCCACAGGGGCCTCCCCTTTCTGCATCCCTGGCAGGGAATCAGCCAGCTTCTAGTCATACACTCCCAGTCCCAGGCAAGCTCCCCGCCATCTCCCAATAGCACCGTGAGGAAGTCCTTACTCATGTGAGGCCTCCCTGCCCCCTCCACGCTGGTCCTCCCTGTTCTTCTGGGAGCCCTCTGATATGTCCCCTTCAAGACTTCTCTAAGCTAAATGTGGCCAAGTCCCTCAAACATTCCTTATATGATATGGTTTTCAGACCCCTCACCATCCTGGTCGCCCTCCTTTGGACACACTTGTTTGTCAATGTCCCTCTGAAAATGTGGTGCCCAGCCCTGGACACAGTGCTCCAGATGTTGTCTGACCAGCTCAGAGTACGGTGGGACTGTTACCTTCCTTGATCTGGACGGTATTCTTCTATCCGTACAGATTAAGATTGCATTAGTATTTTTTTAACAACTGCATCACCCTGTTGTCATATGTTGAGCTTGTTAAAACCCCTAGTTCCATTTCCCATAAACCTCTGTCAAGCCAGACCTTCTCTATCCTGTACTTGGACAACTTAATTTTTTAACCAAAGTGCAGGAGTTTGTATTCATCCTTGTTAAAGCCACCTTGTTGGTTTCTGCCCATCATCCAAGCCTATTGAAATTGTTTTCAATCCTACTTCTGTCTTCCTAGCCCTCCCATGTGTGTCTCCCGCACCTTGACGAGTGCCTTCTAGTGTCCTTGCCCACATTGTTGATAAAGACGTGACCCTTATTTCTTCTGGGCCCTGGCTCCCTGATTCCAGGTGGCCCTTGGCCCTCCTCCCTTCCTGCCCTTCAGCCCACAAGCAGCCCACAGGAAGCTTCCTGACTGTCCCCCTCCTCCCGCTGGCTGCTCCTGCAGTTCATACTCCTCAGCTATTTTGTATTTGATTAATACTATATCAATTTGCACTTATTAGGATGTTGTTTTTATCCATTTTAAATTCTTACTTTGTGTGTATATGTACATTCTGCACCCCTAAGAAGGCTGTAAGCTCCTTGAGGGCAGGGACTGTGTCTTCTATATTTTTGCATTTCTTTTTCTATTCCGGGTTCTAATACAGAGAGCGCTTCTCCCTACTTGCCAAGAACTCAATAAATGTTGACTGACTGGCTTCAGGGCTGACTGACGAACTGATCTTGGCCAGCTGTCTCTAACTGACCAGGCTTCTGGCTCACCAGTTAACCAGCTAACTATTTGACTCTGACTGGCTGGCTGACCAGCTGGCCAGGTGACACTGACCAACTGACTAGCTGGTAACTACCTGACTGGATAGTTGTTGATTGGTGAGCCAACTGGCTAATTGACTAGCTGGCTGATTGCCTGACTAATTTGCTGATTAGCTGACTGGCTGGTGACGTATTCAAGTTTCCCATCACACCCGGTGCCATATGCAATCAAGCACCTTAGGGCCTTCCCACGTGTGGAGTGACAGGTCTAGACCACTCCTAGAGAGATAGGGGATCTGGCAAATGCTCAAAACCAGGGGAACTTATTTAGAAAAGAGCGAAAGTAACACATGTGTGATCCAGGGGTCCACCTTGTCAGTAGGGTGGACTAAGATGGGCGAGTGGGTCAGATGGGACACTGGCAGGGCTGTGAGGATGACCCAGACTCCCTCCGGACTGGTAAGCAAAGGATGGACCTAGGTCCCTGGGGACTTCGTGGCTCATTGCTGCACCACCCCCACTGATTACCAGCTTCTGCCCTTGGTCTTGGCCGTCTGCCCCATCTCCTCTGCACTCCCAATCTCCTTTCCCTGCCTGCCTATTCTCCGGCCCTCCCAAGCTTTCTTCTTCCTCCTCTCATGATTGTACTTAGGGAACCCAGGATGTGGCAGGGGCCACATCCAGACCCCCACTTTGGATCAGTGTGTCCAGCCCTAGGGTGGTCTCCAGGCCAGTCACCATGAGTTTCAGGGGGATTCAGAGCCAGCCCCAAGACTAACTGCTGCTCTGACGAGAGAGATGAGAGAGGGACCCTCAGGAAGAAAACAACGGACACCAGCCTCTCCACTCCAAGGAACCAGGAGATAGGGGCAGCGAGCTGGAGTTCACCCACTTGGTCCTTCTTCCCTCCTGGCACCAGCAGGGCCTGTGGCCCGGCTGTACCCAGCGTGGCTCATGTCCAGTTTATGATTCCCCCTTCCTCTCCCTCCAGAACATGGGAACAGGCTGGGTGCCAGAATCTGTAGTCCCATCTTTCCTCCTTACCCATCCCAGGGTTTGCCAGTAGGGTCTATAGACAGACAGGGAGGCAAGCTCCACACAAGACCCAAAGTCAAACTGTTGGATGGAGTCCAGGGGATTTCTGCTCTGGGAACAAAGCGTTCTGAGGAGGCTGGGCAAGGGGAAAGGATGGGGGAGGGGTGGGGAGAGAGCAGGACCCAAACTCCCATAGATGATGCAGGGAGGCAAGTCCCTTGTCCCATCCAGGAGGAGCCTGGGTTGCCTAGAGATTAGCATGCCAGATGGTAGGGCAGGAGTTTCCTTTTCCTGGAACCACCTCTAATTCTTCCTCTTCAGTTACCTCTGCCCTGCTGTCACGTGTGGTGACGCTTTGTGATAAATGGTCTGGCGGTGGGAATGAGAAATTCCTCTTCTTTGCTAGAATTAGCAGGATTCATTCTTGGTTCATTGGACCAAGGCCAGTGAGATGGTCTTGTTTGAGGAGGGGTCTAAAGACACTCAAGTGCCTCCTTCCCTCCCTGTCAGACTCCTCCACTTGAGCAATGACAGCCCCCCCCAACCCCACCGCCTGCCTGGCCTGTTCAGACTTCCACCAGGCCCTGTTACCTCCCCCTGTGGTCCCTGGTTCCCTAGGAGGAGGTAGGAGGTGAGACTAGTCTGTCCAGTGGCTTGGGCTGCTGCCAGAGAAAGCTGCCTGGTCCCTTGCGGTGTCTGGGGTGGCTGAGAAAGGGAGGGAAAAGATGGGAGGAAGTCCTGCCTCCAGCACCACCAACAGCCCACAGGAACGCTACACCTCCTCCACTCATGTCCTCAGCGACCCTCCTTCTACTCCCACTCGGCTGACCAGCCTTTCTTTCTCTCCCCTACAGCTGGGCGTGCAGGACAGTCTCTCCATGGGAGGAGACATTGTGGGAGCATCCGCCAGCACCCCTCCCCAGCCATTCTCCTGGGAATGTGGCCTGCCCACCATGAGCAAGCACTCCTGCCTGCCAGGACTAGACCAGAGCAGCCAGGCTGGGATCCCTCTGCCCTCCACCCTCAGACTCTGGATTGACTAAGAGAGGGCTGGAGGATGCCCCCCACGCTGCTGATGTTTATCGTGGGCCCTGGAGGCTCCCATCTGCTCGAGGGAGGCTGGCAAGCCTGACTGAGGACCATCTTCCCCCAGGGGCTGTGTCCTCTTCCCACTCCCCTCAAAGCCACCACCTGGGCCAGGGACCCAGAAGCCTGTGGGATGTGGGAGAGCAGGGTGGGCGCTGAGGAATGGAAGAGCCCTTGTGCCCAGAGGACCCGCCTGGTGCCAAGGGATCCCAACACCGACAAGCAGGGACTTGTCTCCAGAGAGAGAAGCATGATATTCACAGGGTGGGACAGCGTCGGCTGGATTTCCTGTAAAGGTGTGCAGCCCAAAAGATAGGAAGAGAAGGCCCCTGGGCCTGCTGGTCTGCACTGACAGCCCGGGCGTCTACAGCCTCCACTCACCTGAGTGCCCTCTGCTGGTTGCCAGGCAGAGGTGGGTAGGCCAACCCTGCCCTCAGGACCTGCCTGGCTTGGCTCCTGATGCCAAGGGGAAGGTCAGGCTCTGGCCTTGCCCCACCTTCCCTCCAGCCCTGCCAGAGCTTCTCTGGGAGGCTGCGCAGAGCCTCCCCTCATGAAGGAAGCCATTGCACTGTGAATACTGAACCTGCCTGCTGAACAGCCTGCCCCGTCCTTGCCCATGAACGAACATCTGTCCGTCCTCCCACCCCTCTGGCCTCTCCCCATTCTCCTACACTGAGTGCCTGAGCCGGCCTCGCCTGTCTGTCGACTGAGGGAGCCCCTAAGCCCTGACCTTCTGCTGACCCGGCCGTTGAGTCTGCCGGGGGTGGATCAGGGTGGGAGAACTGCCTGGGCCGCCAGCTAGAGCTGGTCTTTAGGCTGCGTTGCTAGAGCTGGTCTTTAAGCTGCGTTGCTCGCCCAGGTTTCTGCATCTTGCACTTTGACATTCCCAAGAGGGAAGTGACTAGTGGGAGGGAGAAGGGGAGGGGAGGGCAGAGACAGACACAGAGAAAGGCTGCAGGGTGAGCTCTGACTGAAATGGGTCTTTGAAATTATGGGTATGCCCCTGAGGTTGGGGGAGGCATCTGCACCCCTGACCCCCAACTCAATCTCCTTCCCCATACCAGGCCCCTGACCCAAAGACAGCCACAAGGCTACTGCCGGCAGGCGCCCAGAGCTGAGCAGGTTGTCCCTGTTAGCAGCCGGTTAGGCAGTGATACCCTCCAGCTCTCACCCCACCCCCATACCACCATCTCTCTGACCATGCAAGCCATGGCCGGAGAGGGACCAGGAGGGCCCAGGCATCTGCTTCCAAGTCTGCCTTGAGGGCCTCAGCTTTCTAGGCCAGCCCATGGCCACGGCTCTGAGAGCTGGGCAGCAGGTAACAGGGCTGCCGATTGTCCTTGATCCTTCTGTGCTGCAGTGTCCCTCCTCTCCTGCTGCCCTGGGCCCTCCGCTGAGAGACCCCGACCTACCTGGCCACTGGGCTGGAGCCCATGACCTTCCCTTCCTGCCCTTGAAAGTGAGAGTCCACTGGCCCCCGCCTCCCCTGCCTTGTGGCCATCAGCTGAAGGAGGGACAATGGAGAACTTTCCTGTGGGGCGCCTTCTTCTAGTCATAGACTCTTTATTTGATACTAGAATATATGTATTTAAAAGTGGAAGAAAAAAAACACAGAAAGAAGTCATTCCTCCCCTACCCCCTACCCTTAAACATATAGTATTTTAAAAATCAAGAAATCAAACCCAACCCATTGCAGAAGCTCTCTGTGGGCGCTTGGTGACACAGGAGTGTGAGGGGCCCCAGAGCAACCTCTGGGTGGCTCCCCTGGCTACCTACACAGCAACCCTTTCTTTTCTCTGAGAAAGCCGAGAGGGAACATTGGCTCACGCACTGTGAGATTTTGTTTTTATACTTGGAAGTGGTGAATTATTTTATATAAAGTCATTTAAATATCTATTTAAAAAATAGGAAGCTGCTTATATATTTAATAATAAAAGAAGTGCACAAGCTGCCATGTGTGAGTCATGGGAAAAGTTGCTTTTGGGGTGTGGGCGGCAATAATGGGGGTGGACGGGCAGCAGCTGCTGGGTGAGCCCCAGCTCAGAAAGCTCTTTCCAGGATACACAGGGAAGGAAGTTTCTCTCCAAGTTCCAGTCTTATTACCAGAACCTCCTGCATTATTGCTGTTCCAGACACACTCATCTGCATATCTGTTTAATAGGAAAATGGACAGAAACCAGCCAAACCTCAGGCCTGGCCACTGGCCCCTGCTGCAGACCAGCCCAGCCCAGCCTGGGAAAACAGATGGTTGGGCTCTGTCCAAGAGGCCAGGGCCCTGCAAGGACCAGGCTTCTTGACCACTGACCCCTGCTGTCCAGGGGAGCAAGCTGGCCAGGTCCTACCAGGGCTGTAAGGTGAATGAGCACCGTCTCTGGGCTGGGAAGTGAGCAAGGCTGGCAGGGTGGAAAAAGCCAGCAGGCTGTGTGAGGGGCCTTCAGGCCTGATCTTCCTACTGGGAATGGAGAGGAGATGGAGGCTGGGGCCTCCCAGGGACAGAGGGGTGTTGGGAAGGCCCAGCATAGCCCAAACACACACCCTGGGCAAAGTTGTGACAAGAGGAGCCTTCTCACCTCTGAAATTGTTGTGTACAAAGTTTTGCATCAGTGGTTCTCAAATTTGACTCACCTGAGAATTCAAAAAGTACTGATACCCAAGCCACACCCTAGATCAACAGAATCAACACGGGTGAGGTTCAGGCACCAGGCATTAGAAATTTTGAAAGATGTTTCAGGTGATTGAAGTGTGATCCAGGGTGAGAAGCATGTAGAGCTGCACTGTCTGATAAGGCAGCAATTTAAGATTAGAGTAACTAAAATGAAATAAAAGTAAGCATTCAGTTCTGCAGCCACACTGGCCACATTTCAAAGACTCCATAGCCACACGTGGCTACCATGTTGGACAGCACGGAAGTAGAACATTTGTATCATTGCAGAAATCCTATTAGACAGTATTGCCTAAAAGGTTGGGTCTCTACACTTAGGGGACCAAATTTATAGGGCTAGGACTGGCACCCTGCAAACTTGGCCAGAACTAAGTGCCGAGTGTCTCAGTCATCTCTCTCTGTGCCCTCGACCCCCACTACCACCCTGTCCGTCATCATTCCCTTAAGCTAGCTCTCCCCTTTCTATCAAAAGCTCCTCAGAAAAATTTTTGAAGAAACTTATTTGTATTTTATCCTTCAAAACCCAACTTAAAAGTCACCCCCTCTGAGAATCCTTTCCAGCCCAACACAGGCCCCTGGGGTCCACCCAGGCTTCATTCCCTCAACTCCCATGCTCCCACAGACTGAGAACCCGTTTATGTGTCTGTCTGTCCTTCAGGACTTGAACTGTGGCAGGAACTTTGCTGCATCCCTCCATGCATCTCGGTGCCTAAGAGTATCTGGCACACAGTAAGTGCTCAATAAACGCATGTCAAAAGGTTAATACTGAATGCATGAACAAAGGCATAGTGATGCAAATTCTGACCAGATTTAATGGCTGGCTTTCTAGGGGCTTAAATGGTATGAGCAAGTGGAATGTATATCTAATAACTACAGTTCATTGGCCAAGCGGAGGAGGTATTTTCAGCAGAAGGGTCTCCTCAGCTTTTGATGAGATGGGGCTAGGTTAGAACCCTAAGTGATACCTGGACTGTGGGAGGAATGTATAGTTCAAGGCCTTTATTCAAGAACTGGCGAAAAACAGACAAAAAACCCTGCCTCTCACCTGCCTTCCAGAAGCCCCAGGATGTATCCAGAAAGGAAGGCCAGAGAATTTCATCAGGACTTTCCTGGGCTTCACGTGCTGCAGGGGCTGCTTGAGAAGTGTCAAGTCTATGGAACAATAGTCACTTTGGATTCAGAGCAAGAGGACTGAGGTCATTGGCTTGGATCTCTTACTGCCTGGCTGTGTGAACTTGGGCAATTATTTAACCTCTCTGAACCTTGGTTTTCTCCTCTTCTTTAGAACTGGTTTAAGAACATAAGCCGGGTTCAAATGAGAAGATGAACCTGAAGGCATCTTGTGGAACCCAAAGGGCTGCCCCCAAATAAAGTGTGTTCTAGCACTGCCCCTGCCAGCTGGTCCCATCGTGCCCAGGCCAAACAGAGCTCCCTTCTGGGTAGGCACTGGGGACCCAGGATGCTACCAGGGCCTGGCTGTTCTTGGCTGAAGATGACAAAGCTGGGTGTTTCCTACCGGGGTGAGGATTCAGATACCTTGTAGCTCAAGGATTTCTGGCTGGAGGGAGGGGGCAGGTAGGAAACCAGAGGGGAAAGTGGCCCTGGGATGCAGCGAGTGCCCATTAGCAGGCAGGGTCAAGAACACTGTCTTCGCATATGCAAGCAGAAGGGTCCAGCCAAACCCCAAACCATTATCCGGCCAGAGACAGGAAAATGAATCAGAGGAGACCAGGAAGAAGCCTGAGGTTAACCTCATGCAGTCTGTGGGCCATGGCAAGGAAGGGGTTGTAGGGGGCCTGGTGTCTGGGTGGGCATCTGATGACCCCTTGAACAGGTGCTAAAGTCATTAGGTTGTGGGCAGTGACCAGGTAGCCCAAGACCCAGGTCAGCAGCTGGACAGCCCTGGGGAAAGGACCCATGATTCCCCACTCTGGTGAAGTCTCCTTCTGCCTGAGTGCCACTTTGACCCCCTGGTTTCCCACTCCAGTTTCTGGGAAGAGGGGATAACTATGTTGTGCTGCCCTGGATGCTGGGACTGCTG
The DNA here is from genome assembly GCF_041296265.1 of Equus caballus. Lineage (NCBI taxonomy): Eukaryota > Metazoa > Chordata > Mammalia > Perissodactyla > Equidae > Equus > Equus caballus. The sequence continues at coordinate 63,637,751 of NC_091688.1, read as the reverse complement.
AGGGAGCAAGGGGGACCATGCCAGGCTGGAAAGCCCCATGGCAAAGTGACTGAACCACAGAGAGTCTTGCTTCTGAGGCCCTGCAGGGGCTGTGGCTGCTGTGGCCCCATCTCTGGTTTGATTGACCCCCATGGCCCTATCTAGAGTCCACACTGATGCAGCTTTCAGTCTGGGTGGCTGTGAGGCAAGAGATTACGGATTGGGGAGGTGGAGGAGGCTGGGTCAAGGGAGTTATTGGGTGGACTCCTAGAGGAGAGCTGGGTGCGAACTCCAATTTGGCCTCCAGCCATTCCAGCCTACTGCCCTCATCCCTGCTCTGAGGTCCTGGACACCCACCCCAGCCTCTCTGCTATTTAGTCTTTTCATGCTTGTGCATCTAGTGAGGTGTGTGAAAGGCAGAACCTCATGCTCACTCCTTCATTCATTTCCCCAGTAATTGCTAGACACTGAGCACAAAATGGCAGCAAAAGAACCAGTGAGGGAGACAAGTGTTAGTCACACAATCACACAAATAAGTATCTAATCATAAAATGTAGGCAATTGTAGAAATATACAGGTGCTGTGAGAGTTTCTAAGAGGGGACTTGACCCAGGATGCAGGGCTTTACAGGCCTTCAGGATTAAGGCCGAGTACGTCATAGGAAGGTTTGAGGCAGTGCGGCATAGTCTATTCCTCTTCTTTATCCAATGCTGCCAACAAGATTGAATAGCTTTCATTGACTAATTACCTGGTATGCGTGAGGTACTCTATAAAAATGCAATCTCACTCCCCTCCTACAACAGCTCGATAAGCTAGGTGCTAACATCCTCTTTTATAGATGTAGAAACTAAGGCTTAGAGAAACTTAAAACCCAGCCAAGTTCACAGGAGCTGGTTAGTGGCAGAGTCTAGATTTGAACCCAGGTCTGGCTGTTTTCAAAGGCCACACTCTTGTCACATCACATTCTAGTAGGCATTTAACAGATGCTTGTTGCACAAATGGACATCTCAGGCCAGCTCGGGGGGCTTTGAAGGCCCTTAGGGCCTTAGCATCCTCTTCTTGCCCTCAGAAGGATTGTTTAGTCTGGCACCAGGCAGGGGGTGCCTATGACAGACTCCTACTCTCTCAGCCCTCCCAATAACCCTAAATCCACCAGGAAAGGAGGAAGGACCCTCCTGGATGATGTGCCTACCACCTGGGCCTCTGGGAAAGGCCCTGCTTGACTGCCAGCCCCTCTCACTGCCTTCCTTTGGCTTGGACCCTTTGTGACCCATGTGTTTTTTCCCTGCCCACCCTTTGGGCATCTCCCAGACCCCTGGTTAATTATTGACCCAGGCGATATCTGGGCACTGATCACTCCAACTGGCATCAAGCCTTAGCATCATTATTATTTTGCCTGATCATGACCTTCTTGGAGAAGAGGCTGGACATTTGCTCCCAACATACCCAGCAGGATCTCCAAGGGAGGTTGTCCGGGCCTGGGCAAGAATTGTATGGGCAAGGTTGGATCTGGACTACTGAGTGTGACATCTGCAGGTTCAGCATTCTGGGGAGACAAGCCAAAGGCTGAGGCGTGAAGAGGGCAGAACATTTCCCCTGCCTATGATGTTTGGGGGAACCTCAAAGAGGCATCATTATTAGAGTACACTGTAAGTGCTCAACTCATGTTGGATTTCCTCAAACAAGTTCCATGCTCACAGGCAAGAAGCCCTCTCTGACTGTTCACTCTCCAAAAGAAGAGCTTCAGACTTCAGGAGAATTTGGCCCAAGGCCTGTGCTATGTTCAAAGTATTTTTCTATAGCAGCAACAACAACAAACCCTGGAGAGGGGGTAGAAATCTGGTTTCCGGAATTTCTGAATTATATTATTTTAAATATCTAGTTTTAACTTCAACAGAAAATTATGAGGTATGTAAAGATACAAGAAAGTATGGCCCACACACAAGGGAAAAAAAGCAATCAATAGAGATTGTCCCTGAGGATACCCAGACAGTGGGCTTATTAGGCAAAGACTTTAAATCAAGTATTTTAAATGTGTTCAAAGACTAAAGGAAATGAAGTCTAAAGAACTAAAGGAAAATAAGCAAACTATGTCTCACCAAATAGAGAATATCAACAAAGATATACAACTATTAAAAAAGGAAACAAATAGAAATTCTGGAGTCTAAAAGTACAATAACTGAAATGAGAATTTTACCAGAAAGGCTCAACAGTACGTCTGAATAGTCAGAATAAAGAATCAATGAACTTGAGGGTAAATCCATTGAGACTACTCAGCCTGAATAACAGAAAGGACAAAGAAGAATGATCAGAGCTTCAAAGGCCTATTTAAGAACAAGCATACCAACACTAGCATGGTAGGAGTCCAAAGAGAGAGAGAGACAAAGGAGTAGAAAGAATATTTGAAGAAATAATGTTTGAAATTTTCCAAATTTGGCAAAAAACATTAATCTGCACATCCAAGAAACTCAACTAACTCCAAGTAGGAAAACTCAAAGAGATGCGCACCTAGACACACCATAATTAAGCTTTCAAAAGACAAAGAGAGACTCTCGAAAGCTGTGAGAGAGAAGTGACTCATACAGTATAAGGAATTCTCAATAAGATTAACAGCTGATGTTCCATCAGATCATGGAGGCTAGAAGATGGTGAGATGCTATATTCAAAGTGCTGAAGCAAAGAACCTGTCAACCAAGAATTCTATATCCAGCAAAACTATCCTTCAAAAATGAAGGCAAAATTCAGACATTCCCAAGTAAACAAAAACTAACAGAGTTTGTCACTAAGCAGATCTGACCTACAAGAAATACCAAGAGAGTTCTTCAGGCTGAAATGAAAATATACTACATAGTAACTTGAATCCACATGAAGAAATAAAGAGCATCAGTAAAGGTAACTACATAGGTAAATAGAAAAGACAGTATAAGTACATTTTTTCTATTTGATTTAAAAGAAAACTGCACAAGGCAATAATTATAAATCTATGTTGATGGACAAAAAAATGTAAAAAGATGAAATTTGTGGTAATAACAGTGTAAAGGGGGGAGGATTGAGCTATATAGGAGGAAAGTCTTTGTGTACCATCAAAACTAAGTTGGTGTTAATCTGAACTGATTGTTAAAAGTTAAGAAGCTAATGGTAATCCCCAAGGCAACCACTAAGCAAATAATCAAAAATACATAATAAAAGAAATGACAAGGGAATTAAAACAGTATTCTCAAGTATTTTGTATTTTTCTATGAAAGCCTCACTCTCTAGCTGTCAGTGAAAAACTGGAGACCTTTAACTCCCTGAGGAGGGGAGAGGTACACATTCTCCTTGCCCCTTGACCTCCTGCTCTACTCATCCATTAAGATAAAATACCAAATGTTCATTAGTCATCCAAGCACTCTCCTGGATAAGATGATGTTTCCTCCTCACAACAACGCTTTGAGGCAGACATGATAATATCAGTTTTATAAGTGAGGGCTCTGAGGCTCATAGAGGTTAGGTAAGCAGCCCAAGGACACACAAACAGTAAGCGTAAAGGTGGGACTAAAATGAGGTCTGTTTTACTCAAGTACAGGGTTCTTTCCCCCATAGCTCATTTCAGCACTTGGCCATCAGAGATGCTGGCTTCCTTTGCCTTTGTTCTTTTTTCTAACTTTTAATTATGGAAAATATGAAACATTTACCAAAGTAAAGAGATAATAAAATGAACCTCCACATACCCATTACTCAGTCTCAACAATTATGGTCAATCTTGACCCATTTATATTCCCACACACTCTTCCCTGCCTCCCTCCCATTATTTTGAAGCAAATCCCAAATATACCTTTTTAAATGTGAAATATTCAGTATGTGTCTTTAAAAAGTAAGGGTTCATTTTTTAAAACATAACCACAGGGCCAGCCCAGTGGTGTAGAAGTTAAGTTCAAGTGCTCCACTTCGGCGGTCCAGGGTTCACTGGTTCAGATCCTGGCCATGGACCTACACACCACTTGTCAAGCCATGCTGTGGTAGGCGTCCCACATACAAAATAGAGGAAGATTGGCACACATGTTTGCTCAGGGACGATCTTCCTCAGTAAAAAGAGGAGGACTGGTGGTGGATGTTATCTCAAAGCTAATCTTCCACCAAAAAAAAAAAAAATAAGTAATCACAATACTCCTACACTTCTGAAAAAAATTAATAATTCCTTAATGTCATCAAATATCAAAGTTAGTGTTTCAGTTTCTCTAATTGTCTCTTAAATATTTTTTTAGAGTTTGTTTGAATATGAAGCCAGATATCATTCATACATTACAATTGTTGATATGCCCCCTAAGCCTCTCTTGATCCGTAGATTCCCCCTCCTGTCATCTCTTCCCCCAGTAGTTCCTCTCTTGAGAAGACTACTTCCTTTGCCCGGTACAGTTTCCCGGAATCCAGATTTTGCTGACTGCAGCGCTGTGGAATCACTAATGTGTTCCTCTGTCGCCTATATTCCCTATAAATTGGAAGTTAGATCTAGAGACTTGATCAGATTCAGTTTCAGTTTTTTGACCATCATACTTCATTGGTGCTGTCGTATACTCTGATCAGAAGGCAGATAGGACTCATCATCTCTTTTCGTCCTCGTGATATTTTTATCTGTAAAACTTGGAAACACCTTAAATGTCTGATACTAGACTAATTAAATAATGGTGGTTCATTATTACAGTGGAATTTTGTGCAGTCATTAGTAATCATAGTTTTCAAAGAATATTGAATGATATGGGGAATGCTTATCAAATAATGTTAAGGAGAAAAAGCAGGAATAAAAAATACATGTAGAATGCCATGTATCTCTACAGAGAGAAAAGATTAGAAGGAACTACTAAACGAAAGGAAAAACAATTATTTTAATAGAGGCTAATAGTAAGGGTGAGACTTTGGGGGGATTTATTTTCTTTATTCTTTCTGTATTTTCCAATTTTTAATAATATGTTCATATTACTTTTATAATCAGAAAAACTAATTTAAAATATTTTGTAAAACTTCTGCTTCTCTCTGTGATGTTGTGATTTTCCTGAAGACATCCACAGGACCACAAAACACCACCTTCTGAGGCAGGATCTAAACACTCAAGGAGTTTGACCAATTGAACAAATCACTGGTCAGTTGCTGGTTGGTCACTGTTTGATGTCTCTGAATGATCATTTTGGTCACAAAGACCAGTGTGCTGGTTGCATGGGCCCAGAAAGAGTGGAGAACAGTTCATCAGAAAGGCCAGCAGAGCAGACTCTTTGCTTTAGCTGGCCTGGCTGGTGGGCTTGGGTCTTTGGAAGACCTGGTCCCACTGCCCTGTGCCCTCCTCCAAATCACTCATCACAGACCTCACACACACGGCCACAGAGACACGATCCCCACAGTAGCAGAGAAAAATGGGGACAACTATGGGTAGCTTGAGCAGGGCTAGCCCAGGGCAGCAGCCCCGGAGGGAGGCATGCTTGAGGGTCCCTCTGCCAGGACAGCAGGGCCAGACTGCAGCCTTGACTGAGACAGAGGAAGAAGAGAGCATTCCATTTCTGATTTCAACCTTCTGCTTCCTAATCTAGGTTTACCCAGATCAATGCCCTGAAGAAAGTAGGCATCAGATATTGATCTACAAGAAAAGAAGATTAGAATTTAGGATCTAGGAGGCCCTTTTCCGGTTCTGACTCTTCAGTCTTTTCTGGCCCCAGTTTCCTCCAAAGTCCATGGGCCATTTGAACTATACTGACAGAGAGATTTTTTTTGTTCCCTTGTTCATAAGTAACCATTTAAACTATGTCCTCATATGTATAGCACCAGATTGCAGCACGGATGTTACACACACACGGAAATGCTGTGAGAATCCACATCACAAACCAAATTCCACTCATGCAGCTCAACATCCAGGGAGACCACGAATCACCACGGCAATCCCCTAATCAATCACTCTCTCCCACGTTGTTCTTGCTTTCCTTTAAGTGGATGATATATTTTAAAACATGTATTTTTCTGTTTATAAAGTTAGCACAAACTGATTACAGGTAAATGGGAAAATACAAAAAAATATAAATAAGAAGATAAAAATCACTCTTAGCCACACCATTCAGTGATAACCACTGCCAACATTCTCATGTGTTTCCTTCCAGTATTTTAATTGTATATTTGCATTCGTATATAGTTAACATCATAATATACATACAGTTTTATGTCCATTTTATACTTAGTATCATAATCATGAACATTTTCCCATATAATTTTTTTATAGATATCCTTTTATTCTTTTATCTTCTATGGTTTTTCTGTTTGTTCTTTTTTTGTGAGGAACATTGTTCCTGAGCTAGCATCTGTGCCAATCTTCCTCCATTTTGCATGTGGGAGGCCTGCCACAGCATGGCTTGATGAGCAGTATGTAGGTTCACACCTGGGATCCAAACCCACAAACCCTGGCTGCTGAAGCAGGGTGCGTGAACTTAACCACTACACCACTGGGCCAGCCCCTCTTCTGTGTTTTTTTTTTGAGCTCATTAACCAATCCACAATTTTTTGCTGAGCTTCCACTATGTACAAGATAGGTACAGTGGAGCATTCAAAGGCAAGTGACTATATGTTTCCATCCATGAGGGGATGAAAGACATAGACGTGTGAAGCTTCCAGACGAGGCCAGGGAGGGAGGGAAGAAATCATGGGTGACTGTGGGGACCATGTTTTCTATGCTGAAAACTGGGCCACAAGATCTGACCAAGATGACTTTGGGCAAGTCAGTTAATTTCTCTGTACCTCAGTTTCCTCATCTGTAAATTAGGGATGATAATAGTATGTGTCTCTAACCCATCCTGGAAAATAGCACTATGAAAGTGTTTGCTGTTTTTATTATTTTGAGGATACGAAAGTATTTCTGAGGCTGTTGCTTAGTTGTCAAAATATTTGCATTCCTAGCACATTCTAATGTAGGGATTATGGAGCAAAATATTTGAAATATGAACTGTCCTGGGAAATACAGAGTAAAGGCTACCCTTGGAGGAAGGGGGTGAGGAATGGGGAGAGAGAGAGGCAGAGACATAAAAGAGAGAGACAGAGAAAAAGACACAGAGAGAGAGACAGAGAGTCATTCTAGATAATGATCAGTGAAGAGCACACAGACGAGGAGAGATTTGAAATGGGCTTTAGAACCTTCCTTAAAAGTTATAATCCTTTGATTTAAAAGTTCAAGTCCTGAGGTAGAGGAACCACGTCTGACACACACCCTCACCAGACTTGAACTCCATTCAGACAGCCTGCCTCCCGCCCAGCACATGGCTGGGCAGAGAAGGCATTCCATTCACCTCTATGGAGCTGAAAGGAACAAAACACAACTAGAAGACAGATACAACTTCTAAACCAATTATATCCCTCTTTATTTTTAACCAGGAGCCAAACCCTGAGCTGGGACTTTTGTTCCAGTGCAAACATTCTTCACCAATTTTTCGGCACAATGTAGTCTGATATGGGAATATCCACAGAGGGCCAACTAGAACATACTTTAAGCAGAGTTTGACTTGTTGGCTCACAATAACAGATCATCTCTCCCAGAAACTATTCTCTTCAGCCTTCACATGATTTGACAATGAGCAACTTTCTCATTAAAAAGTTTTTTTTTGTTTTTACTTGAGCAGCAATTTTTTTAAAGGGAAAAAAAAGACTAACGAAGAACAGCCCCTGACTTTGTGCCTGTTGTTGGGATAGCACTGATGAATGAACCCTGACTGGAGTCACGCAATCTGGGTTCAACTCTGGACACCTTAGTGAGGAGCCGGGAGCCTCTCTAAGGTGGAGGTGGTGGAAGCAGGGAAGCCCACGGAAATCTGCAGATTAAGAAGCGTTTATGGAAGGGGCCGGCCCTGTGGCCGAGTGCTTAAGTTCACGCACTCCACTTTGGTGGCCCAGGGTTTGCAGGTTCAGATCCTGGGCGTGGACCCAGCACCACTCATCAGGCCATGCTGAGGCAGCCTCCCAAATAGCACAGCTAGAAGGACCTACAGCTAGAATATACAACTAGGTAGTGGGGGGGCTTTGGGGAGAAGAAGGAAAAAAAAAGATTGGCAACAGATGTTAGCTCAGATGCCAATCTTTCAGAAAAAAAAAAGAAGTATTTATGGAAAGACTGGGATTCAGCCCTATAATGTGATTCACAGTTTACAAAACAGTTTTGCATGTGTTTTATCACTTGGTCCTCACGATATCTGGCAAAGTAGCTCTTTGTGTGATTTACACAAAAGGAACTGAACCCAAAGACTTTAAGTCACTGGTCCAATGTAATGACAGCCCAGGGCTTTTATGCCAAGTGCTCTGCTGGACCGTAAACTCCTCAAGGACAAGAACTTTGCCATTTTCATCTTCAGATCCCCTTCAAACTCAACACAGGACCTAGCTCAGGGCAGCTACTCAATAAATGTGTTTCATGAATGAATGTGTGTGACCTAGGACAATCCCTTCACGTCTCCACACCTCAGTGTGCTAGGTAAGATGGCCTTAACAGTCCTCCCCAACTTGGAAGAGTCAGTGGCAACACCCCTCTGAATGAACCTCAGATACCTCTCTGTCTGAAATGTCACCTGCATGCACTGATTGTCAACAGGGCATTCACTCAGTTCTGTGCCCCTTATTTCACTTGACACTATTATAGTCATTTCCTATTGCTGCTGTACCAAATCACCACAAACTTAGTTGCTTAGAACAATACAATTTTATTCTCTTACAGTTCTGGAGATCAGAAGTCAGAAATCAGTTTCACCAGGCTAAAATCAAGGTGTCATCAGGGCTGGTCACTTCTGGAGGCTCTGAAGGGAGAATCCCTTTCCTTGCTTTTTTCCGCATCTAGAGGCCACCTGCATCCCTTGGCTTGTGGCCCCTTCCTTCATCTTCCTAGTGCATCAGTCCAAGCTCTGTTTCCAACATCGTATCACCTTCTTTTTTTCTGTGCTCAAATTTCCCTCTGCCTCTCTTCTAAGGACACCTGTGATTACATTTAGGGCCCACCTGGATAAAGTAACATTCACAGGGATTAGGATCTGGATATCTTTAGGAGGCATTATTCAGCCTACCACAATTATCATTACACTCACAATTTACCTCTTAATTGTATATTTGTATGTCTGTCTAGTAGGCTGTAATTTGAAAGCAAGGACTCTACCTTATTTACCTCTATATTTCCAGCCTCTAATATGATGCCTCACATACAGTAGGTGCTTAATAAATAATTATATGAATAACTATAATAAATATAATGAAAATAATTATGTAAATATGAAATACTTATATAAATAACTAATCCTGTATCTATGGATTGCTTCTGCCTTAAGGACAATCACAGTGCAACATTCCAAGGAAATCTAAATCTAACTTCAAAATAGTCTTAAGAGATGAGTCAGTCTTTAGCAAAATTCTCTTGAAGACCTAGAGGAGGAGGACGTTACACAGGAAAGCTTCCTAAAAACGCCCTGGAGACGTTCTTCCCTCTTCTTCAAAACACTGCACTCAGTGTCTCCACTTGCCTGCCCATCCACTGCCCCAGGCAGCCAAATTTGTAACTGTTCCAAGGGAAAATGCATAAGCATCAGGATTTAATTTTGACACTACCCGCTCTCAGCCAATGGGCAGGCTATCACTAGGGGAAAAAAAAATGAGCACTCTCCACTTCCTAAATTCTTGGGTGTGTTTCTGGATCTGTCTGCCACACAGCAGGGGTCTGAGAGACATCCATGGTCTAGTCCCCAGTAGTCCCATTTGAACCACATTTGAGACCAGCCCTCTGTCACTAGAATCAATTCAAGGGGAACTGCCTCCAGACAGGGCCGCGAGGCTAATTCTGAGGTCTCTGGCGAGCTGAGAAACCTGCCTGGCAGCCCTCTTGGCTCAAAGGCTCAGGGACTTCCAACCTTGCCAAGGCCGTCCAGCATCTCCAGTGTGAATGCCCTGAAGGCCTTCCTTCTTCCTCCTCCCCAGTTACCATCACCAACAAAAACGTGAGTCTGGGTCAAATCTCACTTGGTTCAGTAACTCTCAGCTATAAATTCCGCATGCTCTGACTTGATCCAGCCCTTTCTGATTATCCAAGCAGTGCTCGCAGGCACTTTGCTGTGTGGGCAAGCCGCCCTGAGAGCATAATAACGACAAGCGTTCCAGTGGAGGAGCTTCACCTGCTTGGTTGAATCTAATCCAAAAAATTGAAGTAGCTGGGACGCTTCCTAACTCATTTTATGAGACCAACGTTATCCTGATACCAAACCAGACAAGGACAACACAAAAAAGGAAAATTGTAGGCCCATAGTGCTGATGAACATAGATGCAAAAATCCTCAACAAAATATTAGCAAATCAAATACAACAATACATTAAAAGGATCATATACCACAATTAAGTGAAATTTATTCCAGTGACGCAGGGATGGTTCAACATGTGCAAATCGATCAATGTGATCCACCACATTAATAAAATGAAGAATAAAAATCATATGATCATCTCAATAGGTACAGAGAAAGCATTTGACAAATCCAACATGCATTCATGATAAAAATGCTCAATAAAATGGGTATAGAAGGAAAGTACCTCAACATAACAAAGGTCATATATGACCAACCCAAAACTAACATAATACTTAATGGTGAAAAATCCCCCTAAGAAAGGGAACAAGACAGGGATGCCCACTCTCACCGCTATTAATCAGCACAGTATTGAAAGTCCTAGCCAGAGCAATTTGGCAAATAAATAAATAAATAAAAGGCATCCAAATTGGAAAAGAAGAAGTAAGATTGTCACTATTTGTGGATGACATGACTGTATGTAGAGAAAACTTTAAAGAATCCACAAAAAAATTATTAGAAGTAATGAACAAATACAGTAAAGTAGCAGGGTACAAAATCAACATACAAAAAGTAGTTGCATTTCTGTACTCTTACCTCCCTATGAGGTAAGTACGATTGTTGTCTCACATTTTTCTCAGGTGGAAACTGAGCCACAGCGAACTTAACTGACTCGCCCAAGGTCACTCAGCTAGTAAGTGGTAGAGTCAGAATTCAAACCCAGGCAGTCTAGCACACAGGCAGACATCTCGTCTTCCTGATTACCTGGATTGTGAGTTGGACAGATAAACGGCCTCTGCTCTCCTCCTTATGTGTTCTCTCTAGGACCTTCAGGCATCCGGCCTCATATGCAGAGGACTCTGGATCCACAAGGATTCCATAATGTTGAGCCCTCACTCTGGCATTTTCCCATACTGAGGCCAGCCATTCCTGTGGCCTCTAAGGGCAGCTCCCCGGCCCAGGGCTCCTCATGAAGTCCTCTGGTTTCCAACAGCATGAGGCCTCTAGGATGGCTTATTGCTTCCTCCTCAGTGGTCGCCCAGTCTCTGATGAGGGTGGGCTCAGCCTCCGAACCCTTCAGTCCTGCCTGCCCGGTGGTCCTCCCCGCTTCCACTTACTGCAGGACAGGGGTGCCCCTGCAGCCAAGTTCACAGCACCCAACAGGCCACGTGAAATCCTAACTTCCAGCCTCAAGCCTCACCAGGGAATTTCTTAGACTTCTCAGTCTGAAGAGTTGGCATAATCCTGTGTAAGGTGATTCTTCATCTGGCGCAATCAGTCCTGGATGGCACATTGCCCCAAAGATTAGAACTCTGATCCCTAAGGTGACTTTGGCTCGATTACAGAAAGATCACACTTCCAGTTCAGCGTCTCGGATGGTAGTCTGCTGTGTTGACATTTCCATTCCCCCATGTTTAAAAAGTTCCCACACTGTCAATTTTAATGGTCCGATATGTTATCATAAGTAAGTTTGCTTAGAAATTCTGCTCTTATTTGGCACTTGGGTCGTTTCCAATTTTCCGCTTTTCTACACATTATAAAACAGATTACTTTTTTGTTTGCCTAATTTTTCATTTATTTACTTCCTTGTAGATAAGTTTCCTAAAATTGAATAAATAGTCCAGAAGATGTGAACGTTTTTATAGCTTTTGATGCATATCGTTTGATTGTTTGTTTAAGGAATTACACAAACATATTGTCAACAACAGCATATAAGTACCTATTTCCACACAGTTCTGTTAACATGGAGTTTATCATTTTTATTTGCTTTTGCTAGTTTACTAGTTCTAGGATGATATCTTAAAGTTGTTTAGATACTCTTTTCTTTATTGCTTTCAAGACTGTATATCTTTCTATGTGATGTTTATTCTTCCTTTTTATTTGGGAATAAACTAGTCATCTCCTTTGGCAACTTAGAGTGGAATCCAGGCACAAACTATGTATTTATATCGGATCTTTCCTATTTTGGAATAAGCTTCTAATAATTATATTTTCACATCTTTAATTTCTATAGCCTTGTTTTATATGTATCTACCATAAATTTTAGGATAATCTTTATATATTCATATTTCTGTATCTTGTCCTTAATATTTTTCATTTCTTCATTAGTCAGACATTTATCAACTCTTCAAACACGAGATAGCCATGTTTTTTTCTCCCATTCTTAAAAATACTTGTGTATGTTTTACTCTAATCCATCTGAAATTTATTGTTCAATATGATGTGATGTATTACTCTAAATCAACTTCCTTTCTATTGTCCTGTTGCCCAAACAACTAGTAAGCAATGAAATCTTTCTGCATTGTTGTATTGTTTCTCCTTTGTTGTAAGTTAAGTTTATAAAATAAGACATCAGTGCTACAGGAATTTCTGCTTTGTTTCATTCACTCAATAAATATCTATTGAGCACCTACTGTGTGCCAGGCACCGTTCTAGGTACTAAGGATACAGCTATGAATCAAGGAAACATCCTGGCCCCCGTGGAGCTAACATTCTGGCAGAGGAGTTGGGGGAGGGAGACAAATTTAAAAAATAGATGATGGATAAATAAATAAAAAGGGAGGTAGGAAAGAAAGATAGGGAGCCCGGCATGGGGGTGAAAATTCGACATTTTCACTGAGGAGCTTGAGGACCTCACTGAGAAGATGACATTTGAGCAAAGACCTGAAGGAAGGAAGGGAATAAGTGGGCAAATGTCTGGGGGAAAGAAGGTTCCAGTAGAGAGAATAGCAATTGTAAAGGAATGTCAAGTTCCTTGAGGTGGAAGATGCCTTGTGTGCTCTGGCTGTGGTGCTGAGAAAGACAGTAGGAGAGCAGTGGAAACCACAGCCATTAGGGGGCTGATGATGGTACAGGCAAGAGACCATGGTGGCTTGGGTCAGGGCGGTGGAGGTGAGGCGGTGAGAAGTGGTCGATTCTGGATCTATTTTTCGCCTCTTAAATGTGGTGTGAAAAAAAGTAGGTCCAGCATGACTCCACGTATTTTGGCCAGATCATTGAAGGGTAGTTTTGCCATTTACTGAGATGGAGCAGACTATAGGAGGAACAGTTTAGAATTTGGAATTGGCCCTGTTTTAAGCTTAAGATGCTATACCAAGTAGAGAGGTTCCACTGATTTTTTTTTCTGTTTGAGACCTACAGTTTTGATAAGTGTTCTTTCTATAAGAGACTCTTAACTTTTCCTATTTTTTCCCATTTTCCTCTAAGATTGATGATCAATTATTCAGCTTCTATAATTATTTTGTAAGGCTTTAAACTAACATTGCATTAAATCTATTAACTTTGAAAACATTGTCACATTTACTAGATTTTGTTTTTTCAATAATGGTCTGGTATATCTCTCCATTTGTCCACATCCTCCTTTACTTTTCCTGTTATGGTTTAATAATTTTCTTGGAATAAATTTTGTGGCTCAAAGGAAATCCTCAAGTAAATTTATTTTTGGTTTTGGTTGTAAATGGAATCTTTCATTTTTACTTAATGTTTTTATTAATACGCAGCTGTATTACACTGATGATAGAAATGCAATTGTTCTATGTGGGTTTCTTTTGGCTGCCTCTTTGCTGAATTCACTTATTATTTCCGGTAATTTAGAGATTTCTTTTCTTGGAAATTTTGGGTTTATAATCATGTCGCCTACAAGAAGCAGTATTTTTTTAATCCCTATATTTTTATGTCCTTCCCAAATAGTCATTACCAGCATTGCCAATATCATATTGAAAAGAATAGCACTGGGTGAGCCTTTTGCTCCTGCTGTCAAGGTGAGGAGCACACGCACCTCCAGTAAGTGTGACAGTGGCTCTTCTCATCGAAGAATAAAAATCTCCACATCTTATTTCAAAGCTTTAATAAGGAATAAACACTAAACTTCATTGACTGTCTCTTCAACAACTATTAAAAATATGACTATATGCCTAAAGATTGCTTTTCTTTTTCATTTGTGATTTAATTTTGCCTCTTGGTAAAATAAAAATTAACTAGTTAATGAAGTGCCAAAGACTCCAAATGCTATTATATTCTTATTTTTCTCTTTAATCTTTACCAACTTTGTGCATGTTTTTATTATTACATTATTTAGGACTCGAAACTTGAGAATTGTTGGGCACTCATTGCTCAGTGTATGTTATCACTCTTAATATTTGTGACTGTAAAATCTACTTTATTTCACGTAATTTTTTTTACACACTCCTAAGAGAACTTAGAATACTCCCATTGTTTTCAACTTTAAAAAAAAGTCTTTTGGTTTTAATTATTTTTCTTGTAAGTAGTGAATAATTATATGTATCTTATAACCAGTCTTTAAACTTATTTTCTCCTTTTGGGGAAGTTTATCTCCTTGACATGTAATATAAATAGGACATACTTGTATGATCTTTCATTGCCCCTTGTGTTTATCTTAATTGCATCATTTTTTACTTTCCTGTTTTCTTTAACTTGTCTCTATAGAGAAACAGAAGCACCAACTTTTGTGGTAGTATTTTGACAGTCTGGAATCCTTTTTCAGCTTCTCGTTTTTTTGGGGGTAGGATTTGGCAGATATTTGAATGCAGGCATATTTTTTTGCTGACAGTGTCTCACTGATATGTGGTAACAAATCCGAGAAGGAGGTATTATCATCCTCGTTTTGCAGACTTTGAGGCTCAGGGAGGTTAGTGATTCATCAGTGTTTCACATCTAGTAAGTAGTAGAACCCTAACGTAAACTTTATTAAATATTACATTACCAGTTGGTTTTACTTAGATTCATTAGCCTTGCTTTTCAGCAATGTCCTAGGGGATTACTTTGTCCTAAGGGTTTTTCTGCTTCATAGACTTCTTTGTCCCTGCCTGTGATCTTTGCCTCTGTAGGGCTCTGCTGGTAAATAGCATCCAGGTTCTCCTTTGGTCTTTAAGAAGGGATGATGGACTTACTC
The DNA here is from genome assembly GCF_041296265.1 of Equus caballus. Taxonomy (NCBI): domain Eukaryota; kingdom Metazoa; phylum Chordata; class Mammalia; order Perissodactyla; family Equidae; genus Equus; species Equus caballus. Next base: position 63,622,551 of record NC_091688.1, on the reverse strand, counting down.
AATCTCACTGATTGGCAAAGAGGAAAGATGCTCAGTGTGCCCCTCTCCAAAGCCACGAGTAACCTCCATGATAGTGTTTCTATAGATGGGACCTGGAGACCACTTGTCTCAGAAGCATCTGAGAAATTAGCTACTCATTAGCAAAACAATTCCCTAGGCCCCATTCAGATTTACTGAGTCAGAAACTCTGGGGATAGTTCCCAGGAATTTTAATCTTAATCTTAATTTTAACAGGTCCCCCACGTGATTCTTACGTGCACTCAAATTTGAGAACCACTGCCCAAGTCTGACAGAGTATGCCTCCTGTGTCGAACACATGTACGATGTCTCTCAATGAGTCATGTCCTTGTGTAACCCTCTCTCCTGAGTGTGGGCAGAATGTGTGGCCTGCATCTAACCAACAGAAAATGGCAAAGCTGATGGACTAGACTCTCCTGTGATTATGTTAAGTTATGTAAGACTGTCTTAGAGGACTGGAGAGAGACATTCTCCTGCTGGCCTTAAAGAGGTAAGCTGCCATGTTGTGAGAGCCTGTGAAAGGGCCACGTGCCAAGAAATGTGGGTGACCTCTAGATGCTGAGAGCAGGCGCCAGATGACAGCCAGCAAGAAAACAGGGACCTCAGTCCTACAATCACAGGAACTGAATTCTGTCAACAGCCACGTGAGCTGGAGAGGACTCTGGGCTCCAGGAAAGAATGCAGCCTCAGCTGAAACCTTGGCTGTAGCCTTGTGAGACCCTGAGCAAAAGAACCAGCAAAGCCACGCCTGGACTCCTGGCCCACAGAAACTGTGAGATAATAAGTGCTGGTTGTTTTAAGCTGCTAAGTTTATGGTAATTTGTCATATAGCAATAGAGAACTAATACACCTCCCTTCTCAAAATTTCAACACTCCACTTTCTTATCATGTTATTAACAGACTTGTGGGGAAGAGGCTCTAAGCAATTGTCTATTTATTTTGAATCTTAAATGTATCTTTTAAAATAGGTAATACACCGCTATACACTCATTATAAAATTTAAAAGACCAACAACATGAAGTATTGACAAGAATTTAGAGCAACTAGAATTCTCATACATTGCTGGTGGGAATGAAAAATGGTCCAATCACTTTGGAAAACTGGCATTTTTTAAGAAGTTAACATACACATGCCATACAATCTATCCTTTCCACTCCTAGGTATTTACTTAAAAGAAATGAAAAGAAATTTCATTTTTACTTAAATGAGAAGAAATTTCCACTCGAAGACTTGTACATAAAGGTTCACAGCAGCATTATTCACATAGCCCAAATCTGTTAACATCAACAGATCACCAACAGTTGGCTAGATAAACAAAATGTGGTACAGCCATATAATAGAACGCGATTCAGGAACGAGCTACTGATACACATTACAGCGGGAATGAATCTCAAAATCAGTATGCAGAAGCCAGATACAAAAGAGGACATACTGCATGATTCCTTTTATAGAAAATGCAAACTAGGGGCTGGCCCTGTGGTCGAGTGGTTTAGTTCGCGCGCTCCGCTGCAGGCAGCCCAGTGTTTCGTTGGTTCAAATCCTGGGCGCGGATATGACACTGCTCATCAAACCACGCTGAAGCGGCGTCCCACATGCCACAACCAGAAGGACCCACAATGAAGAATATACAACTATGTACTGGGGGGCTTTGGGGAGAAAAAGGAAAAAAAAGAAAAGAAAATGCAAACTAGCCTGCTAATGACAGAAGGCAGTTCAGTGGTCGTTGGGGGCCAGGGCAGAGAGAGAGATGGGCAGCAAAGGGGCATAAGGAATCTTTTGGGGATGATGTAAATGTTCTGTATCTTGATTGTGGTGGTGGTTTCACAAGTGTATACAATTTTCAAAACTCGTTGCATTTTGCATTTCAGTGGATGTGGTTTAACTGTACGTAAATTATTTCCCAATAAAGTTGATAAGGAAAAAATAGATCCATGTGGCACAAAATTTAAAAGGTACAAAAGGTACAAACTAAGACTTCCCCACCTCAAAGCAACCACTGTTGTCAATTTCCTGTGTATCTTTCTAGAGATATTTTTACTTAACATAAATTGAAGGTCTTTACACATCAGTAGATAAAAAATCTCCCCTTTGCTTTTTTAATAGCTGCATAATTATCCCTTTGTGGCTATACCACAATTTACTGAATAATTTTCTAATTGATGGATGTTAGATTATTTCCAATCTTTTTACAAAGAAAACAACAGTGAGTTTAAACTGCTGGGCTAAAGAGTACACGAATTTTTTTATTTTTAAGGATATTGCTAAATTATCCTCCATATCAATACATATTTCTACCAGCAATGAGAGTGCCTATTTTTTCCAGTCTTGCTGGCACAGCATGTCATCAGACTGTTCAACTTGATAGGCAAAAAAATATATATCATAATCTTATTTTGTGTTTCTTTTATTATGGGTGAAATTGAGCATCTTTTCACATTTTTCAAGAGTTAGTTACAGTTGCTTTTACAGTTACTTTTTTTGAGAAGTGTTTACTCATATCTGCCTACTTTTCTATAGGCTTGTTGATCTTTTCCGTATTGTCTTCTAATAGTTCTTTATACATGGACTTGGCTCTGATTCCCTAGGAAACAGAGGCTGAGGTCAAGCGGCCAAGCTCATGCTTTACTGGGGGAGTGCAATCTCAGGACAGCAAGAGAGCAGGGGAAACGGAAGTGAGACCAAAGAGGAGGGAAAACAAATACAAGGTGGGACATTATGGAGCTGGCCACAGCTTCATGAGGAAACACAGACAATCACTCAGTTACATGAATGTCAGGGTGGGGGATGGTGGGAACGGGGAGGAGAGAATTTCATCTGTCACTTGCCTCCTATCTGCAGTCTCTCGTGGTCAACATTTGCCCCACAGGACATTAATGGCCCTGCACTTCTGGGTGCATCACCCAGCTGGCAGGGAGGCCAAATCCCGTGTCCTGTGGTATAGTGTTTCATCTGAGTCCAGAAGAGGGGAAAGTCACGTCATCCAGATCTGGGCACCGATGCAACTGTGGCCCCAGCCCAGCCTTTCCCTGGTGGAGGTCAAGCTGGGCAGAATTGTTGGGGACAAGGCAACAAGGGCGGTGGCCACTGAGGCCGCTCGGGGCACTCCACTTAGCAAGCAACTGTGGTCCAGGAGTGGCAACTGGGAATTGGAGGGAATATGTATACATGTATATGTACATATGCATATTATATAATATATAATTTATAATTTTATGTATGAATATAGATAATTTATAATTTATTTAATCAGTTCTTCAGTTTTTAATTTGACTTTGACTATTTATGGTGATTTTCTTTTGCCGTGCATACATGTTTGATTTTTATGTGACTGAATTTACCAATGCTTTCAATTATGGCTTCAGCCCTTTCCTGCTCTGAGATTATGAAAAAGAAAAAAAAACCTCCCATTTTTCCTTCTGGCGCTTCTAGGATTTCATTTTTCAAAGTTTCAACATCTCTAATTCGTCTTGATTTTATTTTGGTGTAAAGGCGTGTAGTATGGATCCAATTTTATTTTTTTCCAAATGGCCACACAATTGTCCCTAATATAAAAGGACATCTTTATCATATATTAAATTTTCTTTTTTTGAAGACTTTTTATTGAACTTGCTTTCACCAACTGGGTCTGAGATTCACTAGGTCTAAGAAATGATTTGTGGGAGGAGAGTCATGCAGTCGCGGAGCTGGACTTTGTCCTGCACTGTGTCCTCTCTAGAAAGAGCAACAGTGAGCAAATAGCAGGCAGTTAAAACATAATCGATACTGCACTTATAATACTGAGGTCAAAGTTTCATCTCCTTCATTTCACCAAGATGTTCCTAGTTATGGAGACATCATACCATGTTAACATATTGTAGTTTGAATTATAGCTTCTTCCCCTGGAGAGTGTCATAAAATACAAACGTAGTTTTAGATGTGCTACTTTTACTTGGCATGGCCTGTGAGATATCCTCAAAGGTGTTTAAAGTGCCAAAAGACCAGTAAGACAAAGATAAATAGGAAAAAGAAAAAAGTACATTTAGAAGAAACTGAATCTCTGAAACAACCCTTGGCCTACAGCTAACCATTTCCTTGTGCACCCCAATACAATTTTAATGACATTGAGTTATTTCTGATCTGTCCCTCCTGGCTAGACTGTAAGCTCCTTAGAGGCGCAGACTGGATGGAGAACTACCTATGTTTAATCCTAGGGCTTAACCTAAAGCCTGAAACAGTACTATGTTTCTTAAAATGTGTTTCTGGAATGAATGAAATAAGAGCAGGATAATGAATCAACTCAAATCACCTCCTTTGAAAGTTTTTCTCTCATCATCATTGCTCCCTTCAACCCCACCTGGACTTTGGGGTCCCACTGTGCCCTTTTATTTAATCACAGACTTCCCCACTTAGCCGTTTGTGTGTCTGTCTTCCCCATGAGAGTGTGAACTCTTTAAAGACGAGGACTGTCTTAATCAATTTTATATCCCTAGCACCTAGTAAATACTCAATAAACATTTGCGGAGTGAATGAATGAATGTATGGTCTGTAGGCAGACTGTTAGAAAAGGTCTGAAAGTTGTTTCTATTCCTATTTTATCCCTTTTCTGAATGACCCAAGAGCTGAGAATCTTCTGTGAATAAAATCTAGATTAGAGACCTGTCAAGAACATAGATAGTGAGTTAAGCCGGGCTAACGTCTTGAGGAAAGTTACAAGGCTACATATACCCATTTTCCATCAACCTGTGCTTATCGCTCCTACTGTCTTAGCATTTTAAACAACTGACTTTGTGCTGGACCAAATGGACTGCTTTGGGTGTAGGGAGTTAGTCCTTAGGAAAAAAAATCTCCACCTTTACCCATGCATTAGCAGCAACAAGCTACCAGTGGTTTTAGGAAAGCCGCCTTTTAGGGGACCGCCCTGGGCTTGGCTTATCACGTGAACAGACAGTTTTTATTGGTTTGCATTTCCTCAGGACACATCAGATGTTTGCCTTCGCATACCATACATTCTCAAAGCATGCAGGACATGGAGACTCACCCCAGGCGCAGCTGTCGCAAAGCTTCATCCGGCTACAGCTTCTTTGACCCTTCTCTATTACACAGGCTCATCATGGTCAAAGACTTCTCTCCCGCATCACGGAACTTAGAACTTGATTCTGAATTCCCACTCTTTGTTTGCCATTGTGGCACAAGCCTTCTCTCCACTAGCCCGATGGTCTTCAATGTGCTCTGACCCCCACAGTCCCCAGTAAGTTGTAGAGCACTTGGTAGGTACTCAATAAATATGCCCTGAACTGAGAGGTTCACTGAACGAGAGGAGTTGAGCAATATCACCTCTTGGCATCAGTTCTATGTGGCATCAGTATTTGGGAGAGGTTGAGGGGGTTGTGGAGCAAAGGTGACTTCTTTAAACTTCTTTGTTTGTATATATGTCTCTCCCACAGAGAGTCCTGCTGAAAATAAATACAACCTGCCCTGTGTGTCTCCACCACAAGAGGAGCAGGCGGCAGGGGTAAGAACTGGCTTCTCTGGGGGACCTTCTCCAAAGGACACCATTTATTTACTCAGCAAATATTTACTGAGCAAAATGGGAGGAGGCAGTGCATTCCAGGGAGAGAGAACAGTTTGAAAGAAGCTAAAGAAGAACGAAAAATGGGCATGTATGGAGTCCAGTGAGTAGTGAAATTCAGGAGATAAAATCTGGAAGAGAGGAGAAAATCAATCAAGAAGAGCTTGAATGCTTGGCAAAGGAATTTGGGCATATTTCAACAGGCAAGGAGGAGCCAAAGAAAGATTTTGAGCAAGAGATGGACACAATCAAAATAGCTCATTAGGAAAAATAATTTGACAGTAGTGTCTAAAATGGACTGTGATAAAGAATAATCATATCATGCAGCCAGCAATGATTGAGTACTTACTATGCACCCAACACCATGCCAAGCCCTTTATGCACATTGTTTCATTCAATAAAAGCAATACATAATGCATTCAAGACTCAGTGCCTAGCACATGGTGTTTTCCAATCCTTGCAATCATCCTATGAGTTCAATATTATTATTATCTCACTTTTACAGATATTGCTTGAGGAGCGAAGAGGTTAAATATGTATACACAAGGTCAAAAAGTAATAAGTAGCTGAGCCAGGATTTAAACTCAGGTTGGTCTGACTCCAAAACTGACTCTCAAGGAAGGGAGATGTTAGGAAGCAATTGCAAAAGTCCTGACAAGGGGGCCGACCCCGTGGCCAAGTGGTTAAGTTCTCGTGCTCCGCTTTGATGGCCTGGGGTTTCGCTGGTTCAGATCCTGGGCACGGACATGGCACTGCTCATCAGGCCACGTTGAGGCAGTGTCCCACGTGCTACAACTAGAAGGACCTGCAACTAAGATATACAACAATGTACTGGGGGGATTTGGGGAGATAAAGCAGAAAAAACAAAAGATTGGCAACTGGTGCCAGGTGTTAGCTCAGGTGCCAATCTTTACCAAAAAAAAAGTGCTGACGAGTGATGATGAACTGGAGGAGAGGCAGGAGAGAAGGAAAAGAGAAAATGGATGTACAACTAAATTTGGATACCCAGCAGACATGACATAACAATTGATTGATAGACTAGTAGAGAGAGAGAATGGTCAAAGATGGCCCAAGTTCTGGAGCATGGTTGGCCAACAGAAAGATGGCACAATAATGAAAATCAAGAACATAAGAGGTAAAGTAAGCAAAGGGATTCAAAATATGTTGAGTTTGATGTGCTGATAGTATTAACAAGTAGAGATATCTTGCAAGCATTTGGGAAAATCACCTTATTCCTTATACTCTCTTCCTCATTTATAACTTCTCATTCTTTTCTTTTTTAAAAATTATTTAAAATTTTTTTATTGTGACAAAATATATATAACATAAAATTCACCTTGTAAACATTTTCAGAGTCTTTTATTTTTAAAATTAACATAAAGTTGACTTCTGGTTTCTGGTTCAGCATGTACAGAGTTTGGAAGTCATCACTAACTAACAAGTAAAAAGCTGAACAAACTGAAAAATTAACAACTCTTCTTAGATCTATCCAAGAAGTGAGGTCACAGGGCAAACCACCACCCCCTAAATTGGAGAGACAGACAGGCAGATACAGAGAATCACAACTTACCAGAACAGAAACCTTCATGGGAACCAGTATTGGGGTAGTAAAACCTAAACTGTAATTAACGAATTACTGGAGGCTCAGTGTGGACAAATCCAAAAGTTAAAAATTTCAGGGAGACTTGTCATGGAGGATCCTCATATTTTTGCAAGTTTTAGCTCTAAGGGCTCTCTCAGGTTCTCATAGAGAATATCAGAGAAAAATCCCCTGATGCTTCTGGCAGGGGAAGGGGGAAAGTGACTATTTTGAAATAGGCCAGAGCGTTCTGTTCTGCTCAACAGGGCCTGACCTCAAGAGAAACCATTTTTCCAGAGCCTAACATATTGTGGTTTTATCAGAGCTTAATGAAATTGAGGGAAGGGAAATATCCAACTCTAGCCATCCTGTTCCATCTAAGAGGAGAGAAAACTAAGAAGCACATGTGAAGTTCACAGTCCAGGGGTACAGACTCACCAACAGACTTGGACTTACTCATAGGAATACAGAATGCTTACCCTCTCCCCACATCTTACCACCACATCACTAAAGGCCTATTTATCATAGTTCCTTTCACCCAGTACATCATGTTTGGCTTTCAACAAAAAAATTACAAGGCATACTAAAAAGCAAAAATCACAGTTGCAAGAGACAAAGAAAACATCAGAACCAGATTCAGATAAGGCAGGGATGTTGGGGTTATCAGACCAGGAGTTTAAAATAACTATGATTAATATGCTAAGAGTTCTAATGGAAAAAGTAGACAGCACAAAAGAACAGATAGGTAATGTAAGCAGAGAGATAGAAGGTCCAAGAAAGATTCAAAAAGAAATGCTAGAGATAAAAAACACAATATTAGAAATAAAGAATGCCTTTGATGGGCTCATTAGTAGAGTGAATATGGCTGAGGAAAGAATCTTTGAGCTTGAGGATATGAAAGTAACTTCCAAAACTGAAAATCAAAGAGAAAAAAGACTGAAAAAAGTGGAAAAGAATATCCAAGAACTGTGGGACAACTGCAGAAAGGGTAACTTTTGTATAATGGGAATACCAGAAGAAGAAAAAGAGAAGAGAATGGAAGAAATATTTGAAGTAATCATGGCTGAGAACTTTCCCCAAATTAATGTCAGATGTCAAACCACAGATCCAGAAAGCTCAAAAAATACTGAGTAGGACAAATACTCAAAAATCTACACCTAAGCATATCATATTTAAACTACATAAAATCAAAGATAAAGAAAAAATCTTGAAAGAAGCCAGAGGAACAAAACACTCTGCCTAGAGTAGAAGAAAGATAAGAATTAATTTGACTTCTCAGAAACCATACAAGCAAGAAGACAGTAGAGTGAAATAATCAATTTTTGAGAGGAAAAAAGCCACCAATCTAGAATTCTGTACCTTGTGAAATTATCCTTCAAAAGTGAAGGAGAAATAAAGACCTTCTCAGACAAACACAAATTGAGGGAATTTGTTGCTAGTAGATCTGACTTGCAAGAAATGTTGAAAGAAGTTCTTTGAAGAGCAGCAAAATGAGAGATCAGAAACTCAGATCTACATAAAGGAAGGAAGAGCATCAAAAAAGGAATAAGTGGAGGTAAAATTAAAACTTTCATTTTTCTGTCTCTTCAATAAATGGTGTTGGCAAAACTGGACAGCCACATGTAAAAGAAAGAAAGTAGACCATTCTCTTACACCATACACAAAAATTAAATTCAAAATAGATTAAAGACTTGAAGCTAAGACCTGAAACCGTGAAACTTCTAGAAGAAAACATAGGCAGTCCGCTCTCTGACATTGTTCTTAGCAGCATATTTTCAAGTAGCATATCTGACCGGGAAAGGGAAACAATAGAAAAAATAAACAAATGGGACTACATCAAACTAAAAATCTTCTGCACAGTAAAGGAAACCATCAACAAAACTAAAAGACAACATAACAATTGGGAGAAGATATTTGCAAACTATATATCTCAATAGGGGCTAATATCCAAAATATACGAAGAACTCATACACATACATTTCAACAACAAAAAAGCTAACAACCCAATTAAAAAATGGGCAAAAGATCTGAACAGATAGTTCTCCAAAGAAGATACATAGATGGCAAACGGGCACATGAAATGATGTTCAACATCATTAACTATCAGGGAAATGCAAATCAAAACTATGAGATATCATATCATCTCATTCCCGTCAGAATGGCTATAATTAACAAGACAGGAAACAACAATCGTTGGAGAGGATGTGGAGGGGAGGGAACTCTCATACACTGCTGGTAGGAGTGCAAACTAGTGCAGCCACTATGGAAAACAGTATGGAGATTCCTAAAAAAATTAAGAATAGAACAGAACTACCATCCAATCCAGCTATTCCAGTGCTGGATATTTATCCAAAGAACATGAAAACACAAATGCATAAAGATACATGCACCCCTATGTTCATTGCAGCATTATTCACAATAGCCAAGACTTGGAAGCAACCTAGGTGCCCATCAAGGGACGAATGGATAAAGAAGATGTGGTATATATACACAATGGAATACTACTCAGCCATAAGAAATTATGACATCCAACCATTTGTGACAACATGGATGGACCTTTAGGGTATTATGCTAAGTGAAATAAGTCAGAGGGAGAAAGTCAAATATTATGATCTAACTCATAAGTAGAAGATAACAACAACAACAAACAAACACAGAGAGAGAGATTGGATTGGTGGTTACTCAAGGGGAAGGAGGGAGGGAGGAGCGCAAAAGGGGTGATTAGGCACATGTGTGTGGTGTTGGATTGTAACAAGTCTTTGGGTGGTGAAATCTACACAGAAATTGAAATATAATGATGTACATGTGAAATTCATATAATGTGATAAACCAGTCTTACTGCAATAAAAAGTAAATAAATAAAATTTTAAAAAACACTTTAGTTTTTCTTATTCTTACTTGATCTAAAAGATAACAGTTCAGGGCTGGCCTGGTGGTGCAGTGGTTGAGTTTGTGTGTTCCACTTTGGCGGCCTGGGGTTTGTGGGTTCAGATCCCGGGCACAGACCTACACACTGCTTATCAACCCACGCTGTGGCAGCATCCCACATACAAAATAGAGGAAGAGTGACACAGACATTAGCTCAGTGACAATTTTCCCCGAGCAAAAAGAGGAAGGTTGGCAACAGATGTTAGCTCAGGGCCAATCTTCCTCACCAAAAAAAGAAAAAGATAACAGTTTGCTTGGAGGGAAGAATTAGGAATATTTTGTTATTATAAGATGCTTACACTATTCCTGTAGCGGTATAGTGTTATTTGAAAAGGGACTTGGATTAGTTGTAAATGTATATTGCAAACTCTAGGACAATCACTAAAAAAAGCAAAAAAGGAAGTGTAATTGATGTGCTAAGAAAGGAGAGAAAATTGAATCATAACAAAATACTCAGCTGAAACTACAAAATCCAGAAAATAGTGGAAGGCAAAAATAGGAACAAAAAACAAGGATAACAAATAAAAAATAGTAAAAATATGGTACATATTAATCCAACTATATCAATAAGCACTTTAAATGTCAATGACCTACTATATCAACTAAAAGACAGAGATTGTCAGAGTGGATCAAAAAATATTACCCAATTAGGGGCCAGCCTGGTGGCACAGCGGTTAAGTTCACATGTTCCAAACGGCCCGGGGTCCACCAGTTCAGATCCTGGGTGTAGACCTAGCACCACTTGTCAAGCCATGCTGTGGTAGGCGTCCCACATATAAAGTAGAGGAAGATGGGCACGCATGTTAGCTCAGGGCCAGTCTTCCTCAGCAAAAAGAGGAGGATTGGCAGCAGATGTTAGCTCAGGGCTAATTTTCCTCAAAAAGAAAAAATCATAATACCCAATTATACATTGTCTACAAGAAATCCACTTTAAATATAATATAGATTATATATAAATATATACATGAGTAAAAGTAAAAGGGTGGAGGGGCTGGCCCCCGGCAGAGTGGTTAAGTTCATGCACTCTGCTTCAGTGGCCCAGGGTTTCACCAGTTCAGATTATGGGCGCGGACATGGCACCACTCATCAGGCCATGCTGAGGTAGCGTCCCACATGCCACAACTAGAAGGATCCACAACTGAAATATACAACTATGTACTGGGAGGATCTGGGGAGAAAAAGCAGGGAAAAAAAAAAAGTAAAAGGATGGGAAAAGATATGCCATGTTAACACTAGCCAAAAGAGAGTGGGAACAAGTTCTTGCACTCAGCATAATGCCTTTGAGGTTCATCCAAGTTGTTCCATGCATCAATAGTTTGTTCCTTTTTAATCCATTGTATGTATTTACCACAGGTTTTTTTTATCCATTTACTCATTGAAGGACATTTGTATTGTTTCAATTTTTGGCAATTATAAATAAAGCTGTTATAAATATTCCTGTACAGGTTTTTATGCGGACATAAATTTTCATTTCTCTAGGGTAACTAGCTATGGGTGCAATTGCTGGGTTGTATGGTCATTTATGTCTCATTTTATAAGAAATTTGTCCAGTTGTCTTCCAGGGTGGCTGTACCATTTTGCATTCCTCCCAGCAATGTATTGGAACAATGTTCTAACATGTGAAAGCACCCTCGTCAGCACTTGGTGAGTGTTTTTATTTTCACAATTCTAACATGTGTCATGTTATCTCATTGAGGTTTTAATATGAATTTTCCTAATGGCTAATGATGTTGAACCTCCTTTCATGTGTTTATTTGCTTTGTTTATCCTCTTTAGCAAAATGTTTAAGTCTCTTGCTCATTTTTTGATTGGATTATTTGCTTTCTTACTGTCAAGTTTTGAGTTCTTTATATACTCTTGATACAAATCCTTTGTTAGGCACATGATTTGTGAATACTTCCTCCCAGTCTGTAGCTTATGTTTTCATTCTTCTTAATTGTTTCTTCACAGCCAAAGTTTTTGCTTGTGATGAAGTCCTATGTCTCCATATTTTTCTTTAATGGGTCATTCTTTTCTTGTCATGTCTTAGAAGTCTTTGCCGAATTCCAGGTCATGAAGATTTTCTCTCATGTTTTCTTCCAAAACTTTTGTAGTTTTATGTTTTACATTTAAATTACACAGATTAAACATCTATTCAGAATTAATTTTTGTATAAGCGTGAGTTTGTTTTTCTGCATATGGATGCCTCACTGTTCCAACATAATTTGTTGAAAAAGCTATCCTTTGGTGAATTGTCTTTGCCCCTTTGTAAAACATCAATTGGCCATATTTGTGTGTATCCATTTCTAGCTTCTCCATTCTGCTTCACAGATCTATATATCTCTCCTGTTTCCCATACCACACTCTTTTGATTACCGCAGCTTTGTGGTAAATCAGGCAGTGATTTAAAATCGGGTAGTGTGATTCTTCCAACTTTGTTCTTCTTTCTCAAATTCCTTTTAGCTATTCTAGTTCCTTTGCTTTTCTGTATAAATTTTAGAATAAGCTTGTCTATATCCACCAAAAATCTGCTGAGGTTTTGATTGGAATTAGTTAAATTTATTTATCAAGTCAGAGAGAATCAAATCTATCGTCTACTGAGTCTTCCAGTCCCTGAACATGGTATGTCTCTCCATTAATTCAGGTCCTCTTTGATTTCTTTCATCAGTGTTTTGTAGTTTTGAGCATACAGAACCTGTGTGTATTTTAGGAGATTTATATCTAAATATTTGATTTTTTTAAGCTATTGTAAATAGTATTGGTGTTTTGAATTTTGGTTTCCAATTTTATTGCCAGTGTATAGACATATGATTAATTTTTCTGTATTGACCTTAGATTCTGCAGCCTTGCAAAACTCACTTACTAGTCTTAGATGATTTTTCCTGTGTGTATGTGAACTCTTTGGGGTTCTCTGTGCATAAGGATAGTTTTATTTCTTCCTTTATGATCGATGTGCCTCTTATTTTAAAAAAATCATAAATGGATGGTGAATTTTGTCAAATGCTTTTCATGCATCAATTGTTATAACTATAACCATGTTGTTTTTTCTTTAAACGGTAAATATAGGAATTACATTGATTAATTTTCAAATAATGAATAAGCCCTGTGTTCCTTGGATAAACCCCACTTGGACATTGTGTATTATTCTTTTTTATTATATTGTTGGATTTGATTTTCTAATATTCTGTTGAGGATTTTTGAGTCTATGTTCATGAGAGATATTTTTTTTTAATTTTCTTTTCTTGTGATGTCTTTTTCTGGTTTGAGTATAGTGATATCCTATTAATGGACCAATACTTTATTTTAAAAAGGATAGAACCTGATAAACGACAAGCATTCTGCAAACATCCCATAGAAATCACCTCCTAGATTCTGAGCCAGTGACATTTGCTGAGTTGTGAGTTGAATATAATTTCTTTTATGTTTTGCTTCTGAATCCAAAATACAGATGGTAGTCATGTTGGCTGCAGCAATAACTAACTTCGGTAATCTCACTATCTTATTGCCAATTATTAAAACTAGTCTTCCTTGCTGCCACATTTTCAGTAATTGATGCAACATGCATTTTCCTACAGCTGCACTATCAACCGGATCTCTTTGTTTTCTTCTTCTGTTTTGAATCCACACCTAAAATGGGACAAAATCTACCAGCCAGGTGAGCCAAGGCCTCTGTGCAGTTCACAACTATGTAGATTTCTAGGGGACATCGGGCATTTCTGCCTCCTTCTCCTCCAGAATGATGCAAATAGTTCAGATAACCCCAGGCCTCTAGACAAGCATGGCATTTGGCTGAACAGATTGCCTATCTGGGGCCCACGGTCATTCAAGTAAAGGCCAGGCTGGGTCATCAATGTGAAAGTAGACAAGGGGAGAACGTTCCACCAGGCAGCCCCTCTCTAAGCGATGGGAGGAATAGATGAGAAGTCAGCTATTCATTTGTTTCGTTTCATTTTCAAGAAGATAATTTTTAATTTATTCTTAAGTGTTAAATTGATATAGTCTTAATGTGAAGGGATGTCTATGAAATGGGGTGGGAAATTAAATAATAAATACATTAAAATAGTTAAAATTCATGTAGTGCTTTTTATATGTCAGACACTGCTCTAAGCTCTTTACATATATGAACTCATTTATTGTGACAAAACCCTCGATAAAGGAGGTATTGTTATCTCGATTTTCCCTGGTAACTGTCACAAGAGGGGTTGCAGAACAATATGGATAGTCTTATTTGTGCAATAAAAAAAAATCCACATATGAAAATACAAAAAATCTGATGTGGGGGTATGGCGCCTCACTCTAAGCCTGGAGTGTGGGAGTGCATGGGGAAAGAGGATTTTCTGTTTTGTTGCACATACATCTGTTTGTTTAGATTTTTTTAACACGTATGCATTAATTTTATTAAAATTAAACTTTTCTTCAAATTATTCACCAAAAAAAGGTAATATACACTCGTAGAATTTTTAGAAAATGAGAACAAGTACAAATGAGAAAATGAAAATGACCTGTAATCTCACCACGGAGAGGAAAGGAGCATTTTGGTGTTTACCTTTTCAATTCTTTTCTATTTGTATAAATATATAATTTTATGTTTATCAAAAAATTGTTTCACACTTGTGCGATAATAAAAAATATATGTTGATCTCTGCTCCTGCTTCCTGACACCCGGCTCCTGAAACCCTTGTAATATCCTGGGGGATAGGAGTGTCTTTTGTTCCAATGAGGCGACTCTTGGTGGGCTCCTGGATGAGGGCTGGTCACCATGAAGACCAAGCCATGATTAGAAGCTTGGAATTTTCAGCCCCACACCCCATTCTCTTGAGAAGGGAGGAGGGCTGAAAATGGAGTTAATGATGGATTATGCCTATGTGATGAGCCTCCACAAAACCCCAAAAGAACGGGATTCGGAGAGCTTTCATGTCAGTGAGCACATGGAGGGGGTGGGAGAATAGAGTGTAGGGAGGGGGCAGGGAAGCTCTGCGTCCCTTCCCACACACCTCAACCTGTGCATCTCTTCCATCTGGATGTTCATCTGTATTCTTTCCCATATCCTTTGATAAACTGGTAGATGTAAGTAAATGTTTCCCTGAGCTCTGTGAGCTGCTTTAGCAAATTAATTGAAGCCAATGAGGGGGTCATTGGAATCTCTGATCTGTGGCCAGTTGGTCAGAAGCACAGGTGATAGCCTGGGCTTGCGACTGGCAGCTGAAGCGGAAGGCGGGGGCAGTTGTGTGGGACTGAACCCTTAACCTGTGGGTTCGGACACTGTCTCCAGGTAGATAGTGAAGGAATTGGGTTGCATTGTGGGACATGTAGCTGGTGTCACAGAGAATTGCTTGGTGTGGGAAGAAACCTCTACACATTTGGTGACCAGAACTGAAGTGTTCTATGGACAAGTAAAGGAGACATACAGGAGAGAAACACTGTAGGGAAGAACTGGGGTTTTCCCTATACACAGGTGGGAAAACTGAGTTCTTCCACATATAACACTGTAATGTTGTCTTAAAAGCTGCTTTTTTAAGTTAGCAATTTTATCATGAACATCTTTCCATGTCATTAAACATTCTTCTGCCTGGTTGCACGGTATTGCCATATTTTGGGTCGCCTACTGCTGAAATCTTCTTTTGCTATTGGAAGTGGAACAGGGCAATTAATTGAACATTTTATGTTACAGAATAACCTGATTGAGAAATCAGCCATAACTGGTTTTCTTGGCTGTAGACTCTTCAGGAAAGAATGTGAAGTATTTTTCCCACATCCTCCCAGGAGGGCCACCAGGGGCTCCAGTCCTGGAGGTCGAGGAGCATTGGAGCTGGTTCTGCAGTTGGGGAGTGGGAGTAGCCTTACCTGTCGGACAGTGACTTCCAGTATCTGAGAAGAGGGTGGGAGATCATGAGCGTCCACAAGTGGCAGAAGTTGAGATCCAAATGGAACACACACACCCTCCCACCTCCCAGGATGGCAAAACCTGGTACAGAGATGGCTGTAAGGAGGAGGCTGGAAGAAAGACCACTAAGTGGCCAGTTATTGGGCAAAGCCACTGTGAGTGGGCAGCTCACCAGCCTGCCTGGAGAAGCAGTGCCCACAGACAGGAAGCACCAGCATTCAGCAAGGAGCACAAGGAGCAACTGTAACTGTGGCCATCTCTACTGAATAAGGACCAGCTGCCCCAGTTCTACAAGATCGAGTCCTTTGCTTGTTTGGGAGATTTTTTGTGCCTTTTGTTTTTGTAAAATCCAACGTTCCGAGGGAAGAAGCCCTAATAATGACATTAAATTTCTCACTAACTGTGGATGGGACTTGGGACCAGATTTAAATAAACTTGGACAAATAAAGAACATTGGCATTTTGTTTCCCATCAAGTGTCTTGGAGCTATTCATTCCTCACTTACATGTGACACCATGAGGGACATTCATGTGGCTAAATCTTTGTGTCATCCTTGAACACTGGCTGTTCATTTCAAATGCCTTCTTGGCCCCCTAAGTGGGGGACAAGGTCTGCTGGGTCAGTCACCTCTGTGGATTAAGCTCCTTGGATTAAGGGACCAGCACTGAGCCAAGAGAGATAAAGGTGGGAAACCTGGTTGTAGTCCTTGCTCTATCACTAATGTGCTTTATAACTTTGAGCAAGTTTCTTCACTTCTCCGTACCTCCGTTTTCTGGTCTGTAAACTTTTTTTCTTTTTTTGAGGAAGATTAGCCTTGAGCTAACTACTGCCAATCCTCCTCTTTTTGCTGAGGAAGACTAGCCCTGAGCTAACATCCATGCCCATCTTCCTCTACTTTATATGTGGGACGCCTACCACAGCATGACTTTTGCCAAGTGGTGCCATGTCCGCACCCGGGATCCAAACTGGTGAACCCCAGGCTGCCAAGAAACGGAACGTGTGAACTTAACCGCTGTGCCACCGGGCGGGCCCCTGGTCTGTAAATTTCTACGAACCAGCAGGTCTTTGCCCCTTGAGAGCCCTTGGCCTATAGGAAGTCTAGACAAACTCACTGGTAAATTGAGTGACATATCTAAGGAAACCATAAGCAGCTCAATATTCTCCCATGTGCTCCAGTCAGACCAGGTTGCAGGCCATGTTCCAAATACTCTAAGTTTCACATCTCCGTAGTTTCGCTCTTGCTCTTCCCCTAGAATGAGTGTCCCTGATTTCTGCCTGTTGAAATCCTACTCATCCTTTAAGGTTCAACAAAAATGACTCTCATCTGCGAGGCTGCCCCACTACTTCCACAGGAAGCCGTCTTTCTTTTTCTTCTACAGGCATCTTATGGCTTTGACTACAGTTATCAGGGTACATTTTGCAAGCTCCCCAAGGGCAAGGGCTGGGCCTCATTCATTCTGCGTCCCCCACAGGACCCAGCCCAGGATGCTACATGTTATGGTGCAGCCAAATGTCTGTGGAACTAAAATCTGGACCTGGACCTACGTTTGGATGAAGTTTCAGGCTATTTCAGGCCCCGGAATGGGCGGGGTGATAAGGGGAATGCTGGCGCTGGGAGATCAAAGTCCTGGGCGCAACGCAGCCTGGGCTTCACTGACTGGAAGGGCCTCTCTGCTCCCTCCTCTCCCCACACCCACGCCTCCTCACCGCCCCTCAGGAGCAAGGAAACACTGTGTACTAGGTGCTCTCCTCCCTCAGATCCTTGGGACCTTTAGAACTCTCACCATACCCACTCCTTCTTTGGGTCCCTGTAAAAAGGACAAAGGCCTGAGCAGGTCTGCAGGAAATGGTTGGAAGGGCTGTGGGGAGAGGCCAACGTCCAAGCCCCTGGTCTCTGGCTTGGTCCCACTCTTGCTCTTGGTCTAAACATTGTGTTGACCCCTTGTCCCAGCTCTGTTTGGAGTGTGGAAGTGGCATGAGCTCATCCTAGAGGCTGAGGAGTCTTTGCTCACTGCTGCAGAATGGGACAAATGCTGAGGGTGGGGATGAGGGAGGTTAACTCTTTTCCTGGAGAAGAGGCCAGGCTTGCACTGGGTAAGTGGAGCCTTCAACCCTCTAAAGCTGCCCAGGCAGAACCCCTTTGCACCATGGAGCAGAAGGGAGGTTTTCAAGATCCAGACAGACAGGTGTGAGGGGCAGCCTTGGGAATCCAGGTGGACTACAGGGAGGACCAGGAGGGTGAAATGGTTAATGGTTTGTTGAAAAACAGGGAGAGTCACTCCTCCAGGGGCCCAGCTGGCTGCAAAGCCAGGAGCAGAGGCTCCAAGAGTGATGCAATGGGGCCCGCCCTGTACACCAGAGAGGGTGAGGAAGGCAGGCTCCCACCCAGCAGCAGCCTCCACACAACCGACAGCTGACCGTTCTCTCTCTTCCAGCTCCAACAAACCAGCCTCAGGGCAGGGCCTTTGAGGCAAAGGGGGCAAGACCCCAGCCACTTGAGATTTGGGCAGTTGCAGTTTCTGCCTGTCCTACTCCATCCAGCCCCAGTGCCTTCCAGCCAAGGAAAATGCTCTGCTAGCCTCCAACAGGGTATCTAATTGGCCTGGCCAACCTCATGTCTCTCCCAGTTCCAGGACTGTTTCCCATCCTAGGGGCAGAAGGCAGGCAGGAAGTGGAGAGCAATGCAGTGCCTGATCCTGGCAAACTGGCACCTCCACCTCCCAGCCCACTCTCCATTGTCTTCAGACAAGATATGTACCAGGGAGATAGTATTCCAGAAACTTCTAAAAGACTCAGGGCAACTCCAAGAGTGGGTAAGTTGATCTGAACTCTGGAGACGGACTGCGTCCTCCTCCCCACTCTGGGTCTGGCACAGTCTCAGGGGCAGGGAGAGTATGCCATTTACTTCTAAGAAGGACTTTGCAGCATGGGGCACATGGAGAGAGTAAGGAGGATGGCCCCTCTCTGAGAAGGTATTTAGGGGCTCAGATTTTGCGATGAAGTCTTGCTAGGGACGCTAAGCTCCATGAGGACAGGAACTGTGTCCACCTTGTTGACTGCAGGTTCCCTGGCACCTAGCACTGCTCCTGACACAAAGCCCGTGCTCAGTAAATAACTGACCAGCAGAGACCTGGGCCGGGGGTGAAGTCCAAGGCTAGTTTCACAATTTCTGGAGTCTTGCTTTTTTGATAAACTCCTCACCACACACACACACACACACACACACACACACACAGACGCAGAAAAGTACACAAAGTAGCACAAAGAATCATCCAAACAGCTTCCTTGAACATTGTTTACAATTACTAGAAGCCTTCTCAGCCTTAACTTTTATAGGCTGCAGCTTTGGAAACTGAAGAAAGATCCATCAGGATCTCTGGTCCAACCCAGAAAAAAGCATTTGAGAAAGTTTTGAGGGGCTGCTGGACACACAGTAGCCAGACCCTGAGGCTAGGCTGGGTCAGGAAAGCGGCACTTGCTCAGGGCTGGGGCAGTTCCAGTCCCCCTTGTGAAGGAAGTACAACCCCAGCGTAAACAAGTACTCAGTACCAGCAATGACAATCTTTTCCTGCAGCAAGCAGGTTTCTGCTAACGCTCATCTTTCTGGGAAGCAGGGCACAAAGAGAATTCCACATTCTCGACAAAAATTCCCTTCCCCTCCAGATTTTTAGCCTGGATCCACATCTCAGTAACTCACATTCGCACAATACTTGTAACTTATTCAAACTCTTTTATATTTATTATTTTGTTGGATTGGATCATCACAAGCCCCCGCTGAAGAGCTATCATTCTGTTTTGCATGAGGAAACAGAGGCCCAGAAAGGTCCAGGATGCCAGCAGCCAAGTTGGTAGCAGAGTCAAGACTTGAGGTCGCATCTCTGTCGGCCCTGATGCCCAGCTTCCCTCCACGCCACACAGCCTCCCCATGAGTCAGCCATCACGAGTTCCAGGCACCGGAGCTCACATCCCCTTACAGCAGAAAGGTACTGTCTCCCAGGCCCTGTTTACAGCCAGACAATTGGCCCCACTACTAACATTTTTGCTCCTTCTCTCTGGCGGGACCTGGTATTGTGACCCACCCTTGTCTGTTTTGCTGGAAAGCTGTTCCACTCTGACTCCTACCCACAACAGACTCTCTGTTTATATTACACTGTTAGAAACAACTTAAATGCCCAACAATAGGAAAATGGTTAAACAAACTCCTAGGGCAATATGATGGAACCCTTGGAAACACTGACAATGACAAGCATGTAAATGATGTCTGTATGTGGTCTCTGCTTTCAAAATACTGTAATTTATCAAAGCAGAAAACAAAATAACATGTACCTACTGATCACAGGTATGTAAAAGTGAGCTTTGGCAAACTGATTAAAACCTGAAGTGAATTTACAGAGATTAAAGAGATTTTTATCATCGCCAGTTTTTTCCCTATAAAGATTATGTTCAAAACAATAATAAATAGTAAAATGATAATAAATATGATCATAATAAGCAGAGGAAGAGGCAGAGAAGGAGGAGTCTTTCTTGGAACCCAGGGACTGCCTATCTTCTCAAAAGGGCTGGAATTGAAGAACGGGGAGGGAAGGAGGCTGGAAGTGGGGAATGAGGGAGTTCAGTGCGAAGTAGGAGCCAGGCCCGCCTGGGGAGCCAGCCCCCAGAGCTGCAGAGGTGCAGCTGGGAGCCTGGCCCCAGGAGTCCCTCGGGGCCAACAGGGCAGATTAGCAATCTGGAGTCGCACTCCATGGACAGCCTTCACATCAATTACAATGTCAATGGTGCCTCCCAGAGTTGTGCAACATGGTGGTTCATGGGACACAAAGAAGATGGACATAGGGCCACTGAGCTGTTCACCTGTTTCCATACTTCTATTGTCATCTGAGATCTCTTGTAATTTTTCTGCACCTTTCATTTCAAAGGGCTAAAGTGGGGCCTGGCCTAGAAGAAGTGAAAGGCCTACAGGAGAGACCAGCCTTGTTCTGGTGGGGTGTCAGACGGGCAGGGTACAGATGGTGTGAAAGGCACCAACCTCGGCTCCCCTGGGACGCGAGGACAGCACACTCCACAGACATATCAAACTCAATTTATGTCTTAAACTGACTCCTTATCTCAGCAACCCCTCCACGCAGGCCTGCTTCTCCTCCTGTGTTCCCCATCTCTGTGTATGTCATCACTACCTACCCACATCTGGCTCTGGCTTCAGCTCTCACTCTGCCCTACTTTGCACCCTATGCCCCACCCGCACTGAACTATTTACAGTTCCCATAATATGCCAAGTTCTTTCATTGCCCTGCCTTTTCTCATGCTATTCCTTCAGCCTGGAATCCCTTCCCTACCTTGTCTAGCTGTTTATCTGTCAAGCGTCAGCTCAAGCAGCCTCTCCCTCTACGAAGCCATTCCTGCTCATCTCCTCATCCCTATCCCAGCCCCTCATCTGTCCCCAGGTAGAGATCAGTACTTCATTTGCCTCTGTCGTCCCAATGTCTAGCTGGACAGCATTCAATGTATATTTTATGAAAAAAAAAAAGAATGAAAGTTGAGGGTAAATTTTAGGGTGGACAGAAGAGTGAATTTGATTAACAAGACTAAGCCCACGTGTGGTACCCCAGTGGCACCATGTTTCTGGTAACAGCATTTCCCAATTCATCTTTACTCCTAGGCTATTCCTTTCTCGAGCAGGGTCCCCTCTGGTCTCTGGGCCCTTTGGGGACTTCCCCTGACCGCACACAACAGGTGCACCTATCCTTGGGTCCCTGCTCTTCTCAAACACTGGCCCCTGATGGCTTCTCTTGTCTGTGTGTGGATTGTGCTTTCAGGGGAGTGAGCCCTGAATTACCCACCTGACTCAGCTCAGAGGCGTTGAGTCTGGTAGGTGGGTGAGTGGGCTGAAGACAGGTCATTTCTTGACATCCGTGAGAGGGAACGCCTCAGCTGGGGGATGTGGGGTCATCTAGGAGAGGTGGGGGCAGCGTGCAATGGTTCTCACCAATGTTATGTCATCACACTCTCTGGCAAGCTCTCTGGTGAGCTCTTTGATCTCCAGCCACACATGGAGGGGGCGATGGCAGCCACCCATGTCCTCTGCAGCAGGCTGGTTTCCAGAAATGCCCTTGGCCTTGTCCTGACATGAACCACGTAGGCCAGCTGCCTTTCCACCAGAGCGGGGAGTGCTGCCCCTTCAGCCTTCCAGTCTACGCACCTCAACTCCCCTAGGTCAGCCTCCTCAGCCTCCCCTTGGGCCAGGCACTCAGGTAAGTGGAGTCAGATCTGCTGGTCTTTCTTGGTTCAAGCTGCGAAGGTACTGCTTCCTCTAACCTGGCCCTGTCTTCACCATCCCCAGCAGCAGCAACAGCCAATCCTGTAAGCTTGGTGTTAGGGAAAACCTGTTGCTTTGGTTCAGGAGGAGCAAAAAAGAGGCTAAACTTCAGTCTCCAGGAACCTCACAATCTGAATACGAATATGCACAGCACAACTGGGGGTCGGAGAACAAAGCTCTCAAACGGTGGAATTTATTTATTTATTTTTTTGGTGAGGAAGATTGGCCCTGAGCTAACATCTGTTGCCAATCATCTTCTTTTTGCTTGAGGAAGATTGTCACTGAGCTAACATCTATGCCAGTCTTCCTCCATTTTGTATGTGAGATGCTGCCACAGCATGGCTTGATGAGCAGTGTGTGGGTCCATGCCCAGGATCTGAACCCACGAACCTCGAGCCACTGAAGCAGAGCACATGAACTTAACCACTATGCCACAAGGCTGGCCCCTAAACAATGGAAATTTTAAACATCAAGTCCAAAAGACAGACACACCTATGCCCTTTTATTTTTAAACAAGTTATCCTAAGCCACATGTTTTCCTATTTAAGGGATGTGGAGTTTTCACCTCTGTTCCAACTGGCCCTGCCTCTGGTCTGTGAGCAGACAGCTCTCATCCCCAGATTCTGACAACAGTTCCGGCAAACCTATAGGACGAAAGCTACTTCAGGCCATATGTCCAAAGAGTCCTAGGTGGGCAGGTCTACCCCTGGGCCCTGGCTGGGAGGAGGAGAAAGGTACCAGTCTGGTACCCTCATAAGTGAACCTATTATTCTGGTCCCCCATCTCTCTGTCCCTTATGCTACAGGAATACTCCTTAGAGGGAAGTGGAGGGGCTTGAAAGAGTGGGCAGATGAGAGAATCCTGACAGTTAAAGACCAGGATCTGCAGAAGTGTGCATCCTACCAGGCACTTCCACAGGCTGCTTCAAACAGACAGTCTGATGGGTTTGGAACATGGGCTTCTCTGACTAAGACTTCTGGAGCCCCACAGGCAAGTATTTCACACTCTTCCCAACCCTGAACATAAACCAGTGGGGAAAATGTCACTTCAAACCACAGCTTCTTTCTTGAAAGAGCTGACACTGTCAGAAACCTGGTGGGTTTCTAGATACCAAAAGGTGGGTTTGGGGAGAAATTTGGGGAAAGGGTAGTGGGAAGACTTGAACAGTTGGCACAGTAGAGAGGAATCTGGCTTCCCAGTCAATCAAGGAGGGGAGGATGAGGTGGAGGGATGGGAAGGGAATAAGAGGAGGAAGCTAGATTAGACGGCAATGGGCTAGGGAGCTTTGTGGAGTGGTGAGGCCAACGAGAAATCCTGGGTGACGAGACAGCCAAAATAACTTTTCAGAACATTTCAGAAATATGATTTTAAATTGTTTGCTGTGTGATGTAATCTCTCCCCAGTGGCCCACAAACCTTCATTAAAAGTTCTGCTACATGTTACAGCATTATTTTTGTGGTTGTTTTGGAATAGGGGTGGGGGTTGAAAGCAGAAGGGGCTATGTTCCATATTTGAATTGACAGCAGGAACTAAAGAAATGGCTACACGACTAGAATAGTGAACAAAACTTCAGATGACGCAGAAAATTAGAGCCAGAGGCAACTATGAAAATCCCAGTCCCCCCAGTAACTCACAGAAATCCTGGGGAGGGCATTGGACTTTCCACAGGAAATGGGAGTTGGAGCCAATGTCGTTTGAATCTCAAAGGACAAGCTACCTCACCTGACATTAGGTTACAAATACGCTTTGCATTGTCAGGTGCACAAAGCCTTGCAAAACATAAAATGCATCACACTCCTCTTTCCTATCCAGGATCTAGCACAGGAACAGCACATAGCAGGGCCCAGTAAGAGCATGGGAATTGTCCATGAATGTCCTGGTTGCTGCACTGGGAAGCCGGCAGTCTCACGCTTGGGGGGCAGGGCGCATGGAGCAGGAAAGCCATTCAGGCTCTTCCACCCCCGCTCCTCATGCTCTCCACCCTCTGACCCGTTAGCCCTATCCCAATGGCCGGATAACATCAGCTCTGTGGCCTGAAGGTCCTGTAAACAGGCAAGGCCCAGCGGAGACGGTGGTGAAGGAGGTCACAAAGGGTCGTGCAGAAACCACACTGCTCTGAATCTGTTCTGCCCACCCTTAAGTCCAAGAGGCAAAGACTGCCCCTTGGGAGGGGGCTTCTGGGCCAAGGGGCCTGGGGTGGGGGCAGTGAGTGGGCTGTCTTGGGCCCGGGATGTTTCCTAGGACTGGCTGTACGATGTGTCGTGTAGGGCTCTGGTCTTTGCTCGCAGGTATCCCCCTTACGCTCTTCTGAGGCCTTGCCCGGAATCCTGTAGCCCCAACCCCCCACGCGCTCCGCGGCACCCTTGCAGGAACCACGCACCGCTCACAGGGCTGATGGCGCCACCTGGTGGCGCAAAGGATCCGGCTCATCCTGGGAGCTTCATCACCCGCGAGCTGGGAGGAAGAAGGGGCGGTTTCGGCAGCCCAGTCCAGCGTGGTGACGTCATGACAGAGCGCCGTTTCTCCCCGCCTCTTCCCCCCGCCCCGGAGCTGCCAGTACTTGACGTGGCGTCGCCGCACTCTACCCTTACTTTGCGTGCGTGTTTGCGTGCGGCGGAGGCGGTGGCGCGGGCCGGTCGGAGCTCGGCGCTGCTGCTTCTGGTACTCTTGTGGCCGCCGTCGCTGTCTGGCTGTCTTGCACCGCCTGCGGACGAGACGCCGGCCACAGCACCGCAGCCCCGGACGCAGCTCGGCGCGGGGCGCAGCGGGAGGGTGGGCGAGCGCGGGTCGGAGGGCGCCGCGCGGGCGGGCGGGCGGGCGCCCGTGAGTGAAAGAGGCGGGGGCGGCGGGGCTGCCGCGGGCCCGGCCGGCCGGGGGATGTCGATGCCTGACGCGATGCCGCTGCCCGGGGTCGGGGAGGAGCTGAAGCAGGCCAAGGAGATCGAGGACGCCGAGAAATACTCCTTCATGGCCACCGTCACCAAGGCGCCCAAGAAGGTGCGGGGGCTCTGGGTGGCGGCGGGGGCGCGGGCTGGGGCCTCGCGGAAGGGGCGCGAGCGAGTCCCGGGCTGCAGCTAGTTTGGGACTTTAGGGCGAGGTTTGAGGTGCCCCGGGACGGCCGAGGTGGTGTGAGGGGCGGGTGAGCGGCCCCAGGCCTATCCTGAGCTGGAAAGGCCGCCCCTGACCTCACTTTCCTTTGTCCCTCGGCCCTCGGGATCTTTTCGAAACCCGACAGGGCTGGGCCTTAAATTTACGGCTGACTTTTCCTGGATGAAAGGTCTCGAAGACGGGAGCGGGAGGGGTGAACGAACTCAGTTGACTCCTGTGACCAGCCCCAGGGGATGGGGGTGTTCAGAAAACCTCCCCTCAGGGGAGTGGGTAAATCGGGTAGAGCTGCTTGGGCAAATCTTTGGAAGCAGTGGCCGGTTTATTCAGCAACTGCGTGCTAGCTTGGAGCAGGAGAAAAAAATGCATGGAGCTAGCTAGCTCTTTTATGCAGGTGAAGGCAATGAGGGCAGCGTGAGATTGAAAAGAAAACTGACTTTCACCTTTTACAATCGTCCAGTTGCTTCGACATATGTAAGAAATTAACATTTGGAGGTTGGTGACAGCAGACACTGTCATGGATACAGGTTGATCGTAGTCATGTGGCTAGATCACTTAGGCATCCCCTGAGAAAGGAGCTTGGGTGGGTTGGAGGGGTGGGTGGTAAAGAACGATTGCTCATTCTTTACTGCACTTACTGAGGCAGAACAAGTTTAGTCTATTGTACTGGGGGTTGAGCTCAAAGGACGCCCTTCTAATTCTCTTGTTGTGGAAGATTAAATGGCACCCTTTGGACGTTTTAGTCTAACTAGCTCTCAGAGTGGTGGAATTGGGATCTCGAGTGATTTCTGAGCATTTGCTGCCAACTACATCTTGACTTTCCGCATACCTGGCACCCAGTTAACGGTAGGCCAGAGAACCTTTGCAGAGAGGTGACCTTTCTGAAACCAGTGAAACCTGGATAAATATTTCCCTCCTGTACAAAGACAGTGTATTTCAAGGCTGTCTCTGCCTGCAGTGTTGGACGGGATGCAGTGCTTGTTTAAGCTGAACAAAGCAAGATTTGCAGCAATGGTTAGTCTTTGAGGCCCCTACACCTGAACTAGTTATGCTTTCATAAATGGGAGAGGTGACTTTTTTTATTAAAGAAATTAAGTGCTTCTGAAATCAAGTGCAGGATTAAAAAGACAGGTGACCATTGTGTGCTTCAGCTCTGTTTTCCCACGAAATTAAGATCTTACCAATAGAATGCCTTAAGAATGGTTGTAGAAGATCCCTTGATTCTGCGGAGTCTGATTAACCTTATTTTTAGTGCTCTCAGTTCAGCTGACTGCTTTGTTGGGGCAGTAACCCTTTGTAATCTGCACTGTTTGGAGACAGAGTCTCAGCCTTTATAAGCGGAATGCTTAAGGGTAGTACCTATGATGAGTTAGGGGGAAAGAATGGGAAAGTCCTGATACCGAGTCCCTGAACTCTTCTTCTCCCCATTAGCTTATCCTCTTTTGTCTAGTTGCTTCAGGGATTAGGTGTCTTTATTCTTACTTGCCTTTATTTTAGTAAGCCTTTATTCTTGGAAGTGCCACTATTAATAAGACAAAGTTTGTATTGTAGATTGTAAACTCCGTAAAGGCAGGGACTCTTGTTCACTCACCGTTGTATCCACTCTGTCTGGCTCTGTACCTAGCATATAGTAGGTACTCAAATATTAATTGCCCACCTGGCTGACTAGTAGTTGAGATGTCTGTATGGCTGCCTACCAGGAATAAATATCCCTTTTCCTCTTTTCTTCCCAGGAGGAATATTGCTAATGTCTATGATTGTCAGGCCAAGTGCTAGTGATTTTAGAGACTCATTCCATTAGCTGAAAGAAGCGGTCTCTGCCAGGAATGTGGGAAGACCCTGTTGTAAGTTTCCGTTGGCTGGTAAATGTACCCCCATGTTTTTTATTAATCTTGCTCTTTCTGAGCTTTATTGTTTAGCATTTACGCAGCACTTTGTATTAAAGTGCTTTATGATGACTAATTACCCTTCCCCTAGTGATGATAAAAGGCATTTATTTAGTTAAGGAGTTGGTTGAGGACTAGTCAAGGTCGCATAGCAAGTCCTAGGTTTTTCAGAACTTCAGCTGAATTGGACATTGTGATTTAAGTCACTTTTGTACCTCTGCCACGTATTGATACGGTGAGAAAGCATGAGAAAAGTAAGAAGAAATGTAGCTTGGCGTGTCCTGAATGGTGTGAGAAAAAGGCCCTTTAAGTGGTGCCGTCCTTCACCTGTGAGGATTCCAGTGTGGCTCTAGAGAAAGTAATCCTTGGATCATTCCAAGCCCTGACGCACTTCAGGAAATGAGGACATTTCTGGTGCCAGTCAGAGGCTATAGGTTACTTCAGGGTCACCTTGATGGTCCTCAGATCAGAGTGCAGTGTAACTAGTGAAATTTTATTCACTTTGGGGAAGAGTTGATGTTCATCAATTAAAAGCGGAGATATTGAGAATCTTCAACTGTATCATAACTTACTCAGTTTTGTATGCCCCAGGGTCTACCACAGTGCTATGTAGATAGTACTGTTTGTTGGTTTGATTCGTGGCATGATCTGGGTGTTAGGAAGCCGACTAAATGGGTACCACCTTAAGCAAGTGAACTTCTATGCCTCAGTTTCCTCATCTCCCAAACAAGTGCTTTTTGTTTGGAATGGGCGCCTAGCATGTTGGGAGCTAAGATAGCAAAAGTGGTTTTTAGAAAGAAGTCTATTTAGTATACTTACACTCTCTCTTTTTAATGAGCATTTGAGATAGCTTATAACACAGGACACATACAATATAGATAGGAAGTCAAAACTGTCGGAAGAAGGAAAAAAGTATTGTTAATCCTGAGGGCTAAGATAATTGATGAGGCTGATCATCACATGCAGCTCTGAGCTTCCTGGGAGCCAGAGGATAAAGGGAGTCACAGAGTTATAGTCTCATTAGCAGATGTGGGAAATAATACATACCAATTCCTGAGGAAGATAACTTGTGCCAATGCTAAGTTCTACAGGAAATTTTCATGGGACAGTATGAATAACTATAGTATGATTCACGTGGTAATGCATGTTCACAGCTGTCACTGGTGATTTCAGGTGGTATTGCCAGGAAAATTTGGGTGAGAAAAGGAGTCCTCGAGTTGGAAGGGTAGTGTACATTGTACCACACCTAAAGAGGATCCTTGTTTAATGTTGGCAGTTACAGTCCAACCAAATAAGTTGGCTAGTTTCCCATGATCTCTGGGTATTTATCCTTGTTTTTCTGTTACTTTTTGTTGCAAAGGTGATAGCTGTCCTTGGACCTTTGGAAATTGACATTGTGTCAAGTTGATTTCTTTTTTCATAGACTAAACTCAGATCGCCAGCGTTTTGATGAAACTTCCTAAGATAGACATGTTTCTCTGAAAGGCCTATCAAGAACATTTACTATTCTCTGCACTTCTGAACATTTGGAGGGGCTCTCTGGAGTTACACATTAGGCATTTGACCTAGGGTGTATGTAGTTAGACCTTTACCACCAGCACAGTAGAGGAAAGAAGAAAAAGAACACAAAAGAAACTACTTTTGCTTGTAGGGTATTCTTTATTGGAATAAAACATATATAGCGCCAATTCATAAAAGGGTCAGCTGAGACTTAAGAAGAACAGCAAATAGAGCCCCAGTGAATACCGCCTAGATGTTCACATGTTGGATGGAATCCAGGATGGTCCTCTTCTCATCTGGGTATGTTATGGCTAATTCTTGTGCAGTTTTATAGCATTACACCAGTGCTGCTTAGATTCGCTGAGAAGAGATTTGGTAGATTGACATTTCCTATCTTCTCCACATCATTAGTGTCTCTTGATTCTCTTCAGAGCACTACAGTTTTAGTGGCAGTCTGGAACAGGAGTCAGGGCTGTAAGAAGATCCTATCTTGTTTAGATTTCTCCACAGATATTGATTACCTCTCTTCTTCTTCTTTGATTCTGTTTAGTTAGTTTCCATGTTACTTTGTTCTAAGTTCCTTTAGACTTTTATCTTGTAACAGAGAGAAATCTGTTCATTGTCTAGATCCCTTGCTGGCAAGATAACAAATGCGTACCTTTTGTTTTATCAGGAGGGTATCGTTTGAATCCAGTATGTTACCCAATATAATATTCTTCTAAAGTTGTTTATAAAGGATGTTTTAATACATAGAATCATTATATCTTTAGTTGCCTATGACTCCTAATAAGTTTACTCTGCTACTCAAATAGTTATGATCTGTAAACAAGCACTTTAATGCCCTCCTTGGGGCTGTTATTTAAAGGAACTAGCCAGTAAAGGAGGATCATTTGTACCTATCTGTTTCTCAAGTTTGGAAATTTGAATATTAAAATTTTACAAAGAAGGGCCACCATTATTATACTGGGTATAATAATTTAGAACACATCGTATTGAGGTGGGTCAGAAGCATCCCCATCATATATGAACAACACATTTGCATAGACCAGAGTATTTTCCATCCTGAAATCCAAGAATCCAAAGTTAAAAGACAGATTCTTACCACAGGTTCTCCTTCCTATTCTTGTCAACCTGTCAGTGTCTTGCATGTGGTATACAGTTAAAAGTTCACATGGAATTGCGGTCGCCTTTTCTCTTCTGATTCCCTGTTTCCCTTTGACTCATTCAGGTAGTTCTTTTGCTATCCCACTGTTGCTTGGCTGTTATGTAAGACTTCTTTAACTTCCCCTTTTTGTTCCTAAAACTGTGAGTAGTAGTACAATGTAAGTTAAGCACTGGATTTTTGGAGCCAGGTTTACTTTCAGTCTCTACCTTCTAATAAGTCGTGTGACTTACCCTGTCTGGGCCTCCATTTTCTTATCTGTAAAATGAGGAATAATGATAGTATTACAGAACTGTTGAGGGGATTATAATTTAGTAAATACTAATTAGTGTATTTTCTCCTTTATAACTAGAGTGACCATATATTCTGGTTTGCCTAGTACGGTTCCAGTTTATACCTGTTATCACAGCATGCCATTCAATGAGTGCTTCCTTACACTCTGAAAAGTACCCTGGTTTATATGGAATTTTGGAATACTCTTAAAGAGCCCAAACTAAGATGTTTCTCTTGGAATGTCTTTTCAAAAGGAAAAAAATTTTCCCTGACAAAAATGTTATTTTATGTAGAGCTTACACCTGTGAACACTAAAATAGTTGTTGATTTCCAGGAGGTACATAGACAGTGAGAGAGCCTAGAGCTTGTGATGGAAATGGCATGATTTCTGCCTGACCACTCTCCCACCCCATACCCTATACCACACAACCCACCCATAGAAAGTGGGCATTTGTCAGACACTGGGCTAGCTGAGTCCAGGAGTTTATTTCATCAAACTGCAATAGTTTGGGAGTCTTCCCAAACTAGAATCCTTGAATTACATGAAACAATTCCAAAGACTCTTCTGAGTTGTGACTTTATCTTTTTATATAGTCACCTTCAGATTGCATCCCTCGGTACTCCAGCTCCCTCCTCCAGGTACTGTTTCTCTCTGCTCTAAACAGCCTGCCCCTAATTATGTATACACTGATTTTCTCCTACAGAAATGTGTGACCTTTGCTCCACAGCAATTACAGAACTAAGGTAGAACATCCATGCCTTTGTTGACACTCAGACTAGTTTCATTTTTGTTCCTATCTCTGTTCAGTTTTCTAAAGGATTCAGTCCAGGGCCTTAATCTCAGAATGTATATAATGATTAGTACTGCTTAGCAATATACAGTGAGGCTTAATCATTTACTACCCAAACAGTTTAATGAGCTACTGGTAAAAAGTCGTATTTGGAATGCTGAGGTAGAGATTGGGAAAGGACTTTGACAGAACCACAAGTCTAGGACCCTCCAAGTGTGCTCCTGCTTTCTTGCCGTGAAAGCCCAGTGCCTCAGCTAAAGTGCCTCTGTACTTAACCTGTAGGGCTTAATGGGCTTAAAATGTTCTCCTTTGTGAGCCCGAACCAGTTTGCTTCTTTTAAAATGGACACCCTGTACTCAGTTGTGTGCTAGAATGAGGCTTAAACAGGAATAGTTTGGGGCTGCTCGCTGTTCCATGCTGTTCATCTTGGACCTGCCTCGGGGTTATTAGTTCTTTACCATCTGAAGAACTGCCTAGCTGAAGCAAGCCCTGTTGTTTATGTATTTTTCTCTTGTCTCCTGAACCTGTGTGTATACAATGGCATCGGTGGAATCCCACGGAGCCTGTGTGCTCCTGGTGCCAAGGAAAATGCTAATGTGCTGAACTGCAGTGGTGCGCCCCGCTGTGAGCTAGATGGTGAATTGGTGAGTGGCAGAATGAAGGGGTTAAAGGCCTAGAGGAGATGAATGTAACCATGTTCCATTCATAGCAGCTTCCTGAATGAAGCTGTTCATATCACTGTGTTTTGAGTAATGTCAGGATTTTGGAAGTTCTGTTTTTAATGAATGGCTCCAGCTCTTCTAGTACTTACTGATTGTATTGAGGTGAATGTTTGGGGCACAGGTTTCCATAGGCGTAATGGGAATTACTTTATCCCTTTCATCCAGGACTGGCTTGACCTTCAGTCAAAGTTTTTGGGCTGTGACCTGTTTCTGTTACAATCTTAGGATCTTGAAGTCAAAAAAGGGACCTGTCAGGAAAGTTAATAGGACAGAGATTCTGCTCTGCCCTCTGACCACCCAACCCAGTCTCTTTCCTCAAAGGTTGTTTGGGCTCTCATGACAGTTAACTTTATTTTGGAGATGTAGAAAAGAGCTCTTTGCCTTGAATTTTGAGAGTGCGCACCCCCAACTCTATTTCTAACTTCAGAAGAGAGGTCAATAAATAGACAAATCTGTGTGGGAGGCAGAAAACTTAAATAGGTTTCTCTTTTGCCAGTTTGAGGGAATGCTCTTGAGATATTCCCTGGATTAGAGACTCTAAAACAATGGTTCTTAATATTTTGAGTCACAGATCCCCTTAAGAATCTTAAGAAAATCATGGTTCTTTCCTGCGGAAAATTCAGGAGCTTGGATACACTTTCAGAAGATTTATGGTATCCCTTGAAACTCATCCATGGATCCTGGGTTAAAAAAACCTGATTTAGAAGGGCAGGCCTCTAAGCCTTCCTATCTCTTTCCTTTACAGATCCAGAAACTGCTGAGATTTCCAGCTTGCAGTTTGTCCTTGGAATAAAGCTGAGGTGGTTGGTGTTCTTTGTCACCACCCCCCTCCCGCCCCTTTGGGATGTTCCTCAGCTTCCCAAGAGACTCATTATCAGTGCCTTGAGGGTTCACCTCGGTAACTTATGCTCAATGAAACCAGCATTTCAGCATCTTGGGAGGTTTTTGTACTGTTTCAATCCCACTGTACTTCATATGAACTGTGGCTGCCCCTAAAGCTCCAGAGCTGATTCCATAGGAGTGTTTAGAGTAGGGAGCTCACATACTAAACTAAGTATCAAAACTAAACATAATAATTTGGTTCCCTATGTCTCTCAAAAGGAGGTTTGATGTAAGTATAATACTTCTCAAACTGTTTTCAGATATCTGAATCTTACTCTTCATTTGATTTCTCTAGACCAAAAATATTGAGGGCAAGGACCATATCTCACACATATATATAGTATGTAGTGCCTGACAAGTAATACTGTCAGTAATTATTTATTGAGCAAAGTATTGTGAGATGATTATTCCTAGGAGAAAGTGAGTTGGCTTCACTTGGTGGCTTTGGCTCACTTTCCCCTTCAGTTGGCCAGGGTTTTTCTAACTAAGACTCCTTTCACGTGGGTGATAATGGAATACCAAGAACTGCTGGTGAGAAGTTGATGAGAATTTCCAGCAGCTTAGTGGATCTATTTATAATGCCTGAAATAGGAGGTAAGGGAGGAGACTGTTGAGAATACATGGCCTCCAGCGTCTTAGCCTAGTAATATGAGAACCACAAGGCAATAGGCTAGAAGCTTAAGGATATCCTTAGACATAATGGGAAAGGTAACTTGAATTTCCCACCAGGTTTTAAACCGTTAGCATTAGGGACACTGCCCAAAGTTGAAACCAGTATTCTGGTTTACACCTGCTTGATTTAAGGAAGAGAGGCTTACTCTTAGAGTGTTTGAGATTTGGGGGCCAGTGATGAGTTGAACAGTTTGACTTTAGAATGTGTGTTGGAGTCCTAAAAGTAATAACAGCTCTGCCCAGCAGTGCTGAGCAAACTTCTGATTCTTCTCATTCTGCAACCCTGGCTGCCCTTTCTGAACCAAAGGCTGAGTTCAGTGTTCAAAAGTTATCTACACCCTTGTCTTTCAAATACACCTGTAGGTTTATAGTCTTCTGAGAACTGGACCAGTACTTGTCCTCACCAGGAACTCAGGCTCTAGTTGGCACTGAGGATTTTGTGTGTATTGTTTCCCTCGAGTATGTGACCTAGGCAGGATTCCAGGGGAAGGGAGACCTTCAGAATTTCACAGCTTTGGAATTAGAAATTGGTGTTCTGTAGACATGGCAGATGTGTTCACTTGTTCTGGTAACTAATTCAATTTCCTGTCGGTGGACAGGTGGTATCCAACTTCTAATTCAGTACTCAAGTTTTTAGTGCCCAGCTTCGGAGCACCAGACTTCTTAGCAAGCAAGACATGAAGATTCCCAATGTTTAGCTCTTATGGAGAGTAGCCCAGCTGGCTTGTCATGCTGGATTAGATGAATTGTGAATGTTAATTATACTGATCAATACAGTGGCCTTGGTAACAGACTTGTAGTTGCTGTAGAATCTGTTTACTTCAGATTTGTAATAGAAAAGAGACCAAGCTGGTTGGGAACATGATGTTCTCTATGTGTAATAAACTGTGTTGTAAGTCCAAGGAAAATGCATGCTGGAGGAACTGACCCCATTGCATCCCTTCCCCAGGATTTCTCAGAGGGAGGCATTACCCTGGGAGTGGTTTCTGTTCTTTTTTGCTAGTTGAGAGTGAATTGAGGTTGGCAAAGCCTAGGCTTTTAGTGAGGTCAAGTAAAGGATGTTTACAAATCATAAAGATTAGAAGGAGAGTACCCATGTTGGGAGGCACCTCATTTCTCTACCTAATTTGAAATTAGGAGTGCTGAGTTGATGAGATTAGTTTCAACCCTTGCATTCAGAAGGAACTCCTCCTGTTTCAGGAGTAGTGGGTACAGAATTCTGCACATTCTTTTCTGACTCCACAGGGAAGGGATTAGCTGAGCGCTGGGCATGTTTGGAATGAGAGCATCTTGCCAGTTTTTACTGAATTTGGACCAAGCCATTGTAAAAAGATAGTCTCCCTTCCTCAGACAGCTCTTTATCATGTTCTCCTAAACCCTTGTGGATCCATCTGATGGGTTGTCTGTACCTCACAAATGGAACTGGTATTAAAGGCAGAGATTTCTACTTCCTTTGCCTTATTTGTTTTATCTCTAAACAAGACGTATCTGACGCATTTGTTCCCTGTGTTCCTTGAGTGGCTTTATCAAGAGCCTGGTAAACTCAGTGTGCCTTTGTTTGCTTTTTCAGATCCTGCTTAATCAGAATGGGGAGGGATGAGGGTAAGGAGCAGGTGGAGAACAGCTTAAACTTGAAAGGTCCCAAATTTAGAACCACTCTTCTAGATTATCTAGCAAGGCTGGTCAAAATTGTTATGAAATCTGATATTGGGGTGGTAATGCAACTATCACCTACCTTAGATGACATTGGCCATGAGGAAAAATCTTGTGTCCTGAAAATAACCTATACTTACTCTTATTGCCACAGTACTCAGAGTAAGCTATGACCAGAAATCCTGCAGCCCTATCAGCTCAGAGTTGAGCACCTACTGTGTCCCAGGACCTGTGCTACTCACGTAGGATACATCAGTGAACAAGACAAAGATCCATATCCTGTGACGCTTACATTATTTGTGAGGTTATTATTTGGGTTAAGTCTGGTGTAGTGGTTCTTTACCATTTGAGGTTTGGAACCCTATCAAAGCTGTGTTCATCTTCCAGAAAAATGTACATATATGTATCAGTTTGCGTATATGGGGGAGTTGGCAGCCTGAAGTCCATCCGTGGATCCTACTCTAACAAAATCTGGAATATTTTCCTGGAATTGAGAATATGGTGATTGGGATAAAGCCAGGCCTTGAGTTGGGTGTTTGGAACTATTATCACCTAGCCAAACTGGGTTGTAGTTTATTCATCTGTACAGCCAAGGCAATTTGCAAAGAACTTGAGGGTGTCTCTAGAAAAGGTAAGTTCAGGGAATGCTAGGCCTCCACGAAATCAATAGCATTTCTTGAGTCTGTGCTCTCCTTGAAATGCTAAGAATGATTTTGACGCTTTGTCCCCATTCCCACCTCTAGTGTCTAGTTGGCTGAGCTTCTTGGACTCAGTAGATTAAAAATGGAGTCAGAATATAAGGATTTCCTTAACATGATAATTTATATTGTGAATTCCTGTACTAAGAGTGATGGTAAAATTATAAAGATCATGAGAGGGCAGTTTAGTGAAATTCTATCTTCAAAACACAGAAAATCACAGGAGTTGATTGAGGGGCTGAGGAAATAGCCTAAGAGTAAAGATTGGAGACGATGACAGGAAAAAAGGAGAGCAGAACTCAGAAAGAAAGCTGGTAAGCCAGATAGCCAGGAGAGCAGCTTCCTCCTTAAGCCAAAATGAGTAAATGTGAGACCTAGACAGAAAAAGATTCCTTTTTAGTCCTGAAGGGG
This sequence comes from Equus caballus, assembly GCF_041296265.1. Taxonomy (NCBI): domain Eukaryota; kingdom Metazoa; phylum Chordata; class Mammalia; order Perissodactyla; family Equidae; genus Equus; species Equus caballus. Next base: position 63,586,547 of record NC_091688.1, on the reverse strand, counting down.
TCTGGTACTATTGCTTTATTATAAAGTAGACCATAGTATAAAAAGGGGAGGGCATCCGATGCTGACTGTAGCTAACACTGCTGTATGATATGAAGGAAAGTTGTTGAGAGAGTCAATCCTAAGAGTTCTCATCACAAGGAGAAAATTTTTTTGCTGTATCCTTCTTTCTTTTCTATTATTTATACACGAAGATGGATGTTAGCTGAACCTATTATAGTAATCATTTCACAACATATGTAAATCAAACCATCATGCTTTATACCTTATACAGTGATACATGTCAATTATTTCTGTAAAACTGGAAAAAAATAAAATTTAAAAAAAGGAGGGCAGATAAGGCTTTGCTTTATTTATACTGATATTAATATGTCACTGTCCCTGAAAGAGTTGGTGTTTGACTTGAATGAATGGCCAAACCCTGCCTCAGGGTTAGTACAATGTGTTCTCCAGAAACATGAATGAAATTTCGTGGGAGGCGCTGGGAGAAGAATTATGTAGAAAAGATATGGCTAGATTTAGAGGTTGGAGCACAATGAGCCCACAGAGTCCTGTGCCAATTCTCCCTTCACTTCCCTGAAATCTGATCTTTCGTATAACCACAGGCCAAGACCTCTTTAGGGTGGCCTTTACAGGGATATTCTTGTTTCTCTGCCTGAGGTCGAAGGGGAACTTTCCAGACCCACACTGAGGGATTGCTGAATAAGTGCTGTATTCAAGGCCTTCCAGGCCAAACTCCTATAAACTCGAAGCCCGCTGGAGAACAGGAACCTCTAGATAGTTCCAGTTGTAACTGCTCTCCGGCGTATAGAAAAACTGTTCTGCTGTTAATATAAAGCCATCTCGTTGCTTGCTCAATGATGCTTTCAAGCCAAAGCTACCTAATCTAGGGGAATATAATCACATCTTTATTTTCTGTTTTTAAAGATTTTATTTTTTTCCTTTTTCTCCCCAAAGCCCCCCAGTACATAGTTGTATATTCTTCGTTGTGGGTCCTTCTAGTTGTGGCATGTGGGACGCCACCTCAGCGTGGTTTGATGAGCAGTGCCATGTCCGCGCCCAGGATTCGAACCAACGAAACACTGGGCCGCCTGCAGCGGAGCGCGAGAACTTAACCACTCGGCTAGCCCCTATTTTCTGTTTTTAAAGAAGCCCTTTAAAATGATCAAAGAAACTTCAGACCTCACTTCCTGAGACTGTTTAGATGTGTTTTGAGATTCTGTTCAGCTTCTGAAGCTATATAGTTAAAACCTGCTACTCAGTTTTTGAAAAAATTCTGTTCTTAAAAACTATATAACCAGAATTTTTTCTTTATGTTATTAAATGAGTACTTTAAATGTCTTCCATGGATATGAACCTAGGATTCAGTAATCACATATCATGTTACTTAAATCCAGAATACTGTACTTCAATAAAATTAATAACCTTACAGGAACTTTTTTTGGTCCTAGTAGAGTCAGTTAGAGAAGTGGTACTAGAAAGTGAGAAAGCATCAATGACAAAATGTATCTTTTAAAAAAAACCTTACTTGGGGTCCCCAAATTTAATACAACTGGCTTTGTATTGGGAAAAGCCAACTTTGCGAGATCTTTCAGACATGTTATAAGATGTGAGGTGACTTGGAGCGGGTACTCTTTGGCGTACCACAGATGAGAAAGGAACCTAGTGGAATGTTCTCAGTTTAAGGGCATGTTCTCTGATTGTACTAAGTATTAGTGTATAAAAGGAAAGTTCCCCCATCGCCATTCTGCACAGGATAAATAAACCCCCTCTAAAAAGCACAGTTAAAGTATATTCTCTGTTGCATGTGTTAAAGTATGTCATTTCTTGTGAAAATAGCCAGCAGGTTTCTTAGATGACCAAAAAAAAATCATTGGTCAGTTTTAACCATACCAAATTGAAATCCTAGTGTAAATAAATACAGGTGGAATTTCTAAATTGCTTTTGATCCCAATAGAAAATTCTGGGGTCATTTCTTTCATCCTACTAAAGTGGTCAGGATTAGATTGCCCATACATTCTCCTCCTCCCCGCTCCATCACCAAAAAACAGTGAAGTATATTCCAGAATGGAGCTTTTTGCTTCAGCAATCTTTCGGCTCTGCTCTTCTCACCTCATCCTTTCCAAGTTTAAGGAGCAGTACCTCTCAATGGCAGTTCATTGGGAACTTTAGAATGTTGTATTTCTTTTCATCATTCCGCTTCTCCCAAAAATCAGTCTAGATTTTGGAACAGAAAGAATTCTTTTCCTTTCCCAAAGCTCACAAATGTTCATCTGTTATTGTGAGCTCAGAAAGCTTCAGTGCTATAGTAGACTTTTCTGTAAACTGACCCCGTGAAAATAAAGGATAAAGCTGCTGTTTCCCCCAGTGTAGTTTAAAAGAAGAATAGTACTGGGCTTGTGGGGATGTTTTTTTTAATATCAGTCTTGGTAACAAGTTTGCCTTGAGCTAGTCACTTAAACCCCACCCCTGTTCTGTGTTTTCATCTGTGAAAGCTAGATCTAGCACTCAAAGGATTCCAGAATATTTTGAAACTACAAACCTCTATAAGGAAATCATAGCCGTAAGCCATTAATGTTGAGGCAGAGTACTTAAACTAGAAAGTCGCAGAAATCTAAGCATTCGGGGCCTTTATTTTCACGATATTAGTAAGTGGATTTCAAACTTCTAATCAGCTTTAAGTAAAAGTCTTGATTTAATGCTCTCAGGTGGTTTTACTTGTTCTTTGTATGCCAAGATTTAAACAAAAATGATTTGAAAATATTTATATGAGTGATGTTCTAGCAATGTTATTTATTGATAAAATTTGCCAAATAACTGTTCCTATACAATTGATTTTTGGTTTGCCATACAATATAAAGCAAGAGATCTTTATCCTTGTGCATCTGTCCACTTTGCTCGTTAGAAAATAGCTGTTCAGAAAGTCATTGGTCAGCAAAACCCGATTTCTGTGTTCTAGTCTGAGAGGCAGAGAGAGTGGTTGAGGGGATTATACTGTATTCATTCCAGAGCAATAGGTAGCTCATATTTTTAAATAGCCCCAGAGGAGTTGCAACCAACAATTCCTTTCAACCATCCTGTTTCTTACAGGCTATCTAAGGTCATGATTTTATTTTATTTTAATTAATTAATTTATTTAAAGATTGGCCCTGAGCTAACATCTGTTGCCAATCTTTTTTTTTTTTTCCTTCCTTCTCCCCAGAGTCTCCCAGTACATAGTTATATATTCTAGTTGTAGGTCCTTCTAGTTGTGCTATGTGGGATGCCACCTCAACATGGTTTGGTGAGCAATGCTAGGTCTGCACCCAGTATCCAAACTGGCAAAACTCTGGCCACTGAAACGGTGCATGCGAACCAAATCACGTGGCCATGGGGCTGGCCCCTAAGATCATGATTTTATACTGAGACTTTGATCTAAAATTGGACATATACATCTCAAGTTAGAAAGTCAAGAAGGATGCAAATATTACCTGTCTAGAATGAGAGATACAATTACGTCTTTGATGAGACTGATTATCTTTGATAGATTCTTGTCCATGTATTGTCTCTGGTCTCTCCTAGAGGCTTAATATTTTGTGTTTTGTTTTTAAGAGCTTTGGAAACTCAAGCTAGCTGCAGCTGGTCTTTAAAGTGATTTCACCTTGTCCTCTGAGCTTGAAAATATCCAGTCTAACTACAGAATGGATTCTGAAAGGTCCCATTGACCCACTCACGTTGGAAACAATACCTGTTATTACATAGTTACTATTTAACATTAGGTCTTTAAAGTCAGATTATTTAATATTGAGTTTTGATGGCTTTTTCTTCCCTTGAAGCCTATATTTTATGGGAAGCAGTAGATGGTGACTAAAAACTGATACGGTTTGTCTCATTAAACTTTGTTGAGGGGCTGGCCCCGTGGCCGAGTGGTTAAGTTCTTGCGCTCCGCTGCAGGCTGCAGTGTTTCGTTGGTTCGAATCCTGGGCGCGGACATGGCACTGCTCATCAAACCACGCTGAGGTGGCGTCCCACATGCCACAACTAGGAGGACCCACAACGAAGAATATACAACTATGTACCGGGGGGCTTTGGGGAGAAAAAGGAAAAAATAAAGTCTTTAAAAAACAAATAAATACATAAATAAAAAATAAAAGAAAAGATACTTTGTTGAGTATTAGTGTAGAGTTTAGAAAACTGACCAGCATAGACTTGGCTACCACTTACTGGGAGCTGCTTATATTTCTTCTGCCCAGTACTATTGGCAAGGACTTTCTTGACGTTCATCGCTCCTTGGATGTAGCTTTCCCAAATGCTGAGCTGACTCGCAGGTGGGATTGACTCACTCAAGCAAATATGTGAAGAGGGTTTGGATTTATAAAATATAATTGGCTTTCAACTTAAGCTAGACTTCAGATGAAGGAAGGAGGAATTGTTCTTATACATCTCCAATCTTGTTCCTTCTTGGTAGGCTAAGAAATTACACAGATGGCGTTTGTTCAGTATGTGTGGCTTCCGAAATGCCAGAGACTCCATCATCCTTATAGAGCTGTCCATTGGTCACTTGTTTTCGGTGTTAACTTTTCTTCTCATAGAAATTCATTTGGAGAATACAGATTTACCTATTTCTAAGCAACTGACAAGTTTTCATCTTAAAGAACATCCCAGCATGACTTGCAGTAAGGTTTGCCAGTTTAACTTTTTGTGAGCTTCATTTAAAATCAAGGGTGGCTTTAGAGAGGACTTCGAATTAAGGCTAATGACTTTTTTGTTTTTAATTTTTATTTTTTTTAAAGATTTTATTTTTTTCCTTTTTCTCCCCAAAGCCCCTCGGCACATAGTTGTACATTCTTCGTTGTGGGTCCTTCTAGTTGTGGTATGTGGGACGCTGCCTCAGCGTGGTTTGATGAGCAGTGCCATGTCCGCGCCCAGGATTCGAACTGACGAAACACTGGTCCGCCTGCAGCGGAGCGCGAGAACTTAACCACTCGGCCACGGGGCCAGCCCCGAGGCTAATGACTTTTTATTACAAACGTATAAGGTGAGCAGTAGTAACCTGGCTTGTTCTTTCCCAACATTCAAGAATCGTTGATTCTTATACTCCATGAACCAATACAAAGTGATTTCCAAGCGAAAAATAACAAGGCGCAGAGTATTTTGCCATGCTACCTTCTGAGCAAGAAAGAGAGGGAAAATAATATAAGTACACATTTGCTGTTTTCTACCTCCACAAATGAGCATAAACCAGAAACCAATGAAAATGAGGAGGGGGAAGCAGAGTTGAAGGGATAGGAATGAAAATGAGACTTCTCTGAAGATACCTATTAAACTTTTGAGACGTGTTTTATATGTCAAAAAATAAAAAGAAAGGAAACTTTAAAGTTGTTTATAAACAGAAATAAATGAACCTAACTACATTTCAAATTAATTATACAATCACCCAGGAAACAGTGCTTAAACTAACCATCCTTTGTGAAATATATTCTAAGGACAAAAAGAACTTCAGTGAAATGTTGACAGTTCACTGTGTAGATTATTGTTAGTAATAATATTAGTCTTGTAATTTTCAAATTATTTTATGTATATTATAGAATAAAGCAAATAAGTACATGTATTATTGCTATTAGAGACCAAGATTAACATAAGCGAAAAGAGATACAAATAGGAAAATTAAAAATTAAAGGAAATATCAATATGACCTCAAGAGTGAAATAAAAAGATTTGTTTCTCTCCTCACTGAAAGAAACTGGGAACACTGACATGTCTAATAGCAATTAGCACACCTTTTGCCCAGATATTACTTTCTAAACACCATTTCCCACTGAAAGAAATCAGGGCTCCTTGGAGAAATGGCTGATTCCAGGTCTGAAGCAGAGAAAGAACAAAGTGGACCTGGTATATCCAAAGAAGTACTTTAAATGGGGTCACGTCAAAAGGACAGAAGAGTCAGCTTGAAGGAGAATCCCACTGGCCCAATTTGGGACATTTGGAGCGTTCACTGCACTCATTATGTAATTGAGTGTAACATATTGAATAAATAAAGCATGAATAACAAGTAAAAAAGAAAGTGAAAGAGGAAGAAGAAAAACTTCTTTACGAAAGATTGCCAGCTAATATATATGGAACAAATGATTGAAAAAAGTTGTGATTCTATAAACTCCCCCTTCCCAATATAATTGGTTCAGGCAAGGAATATGAACAGATGGTAAAGTCACTAGGGAACAGCATATTCGCAGGCTGACAAGTATCCCACAAATTAACCTTTACTTGCAAAGGAAAAAATATACTTTCCAAAGACTGATGGTCTCACTTTAACAAAGGATTCAGTTTAGAGTCACTGATAGTGGAACAACTTGACATTATGTGCTACCTGCTGCAAAGTGAAGTATACAACATGATCTATGAAATATTCTCAAAATTGTAATCTCTTTCTACTCAGACCTCAAAACTGCACTTTCAGTTTACAGGAAGGAAACGATCTGAAAAATTCAGAATATGGGAGATTCTATAAGGCAGTTGGCGTGGACTCTAAAAGGAAAAGTGAGGATCACAAGGCGGGGTTGGGTAGGGGGGAGGCAAGAAGACTGTTCTAGATTAGCAGGGACTAAAGGAACCTAACAGCCAAATGCATTTAGTGAACTTTGATTCCAACTTGAGTTGGAATAGTTGGGGATGCTGTTGGGTCTACAGCTATGAAAGGTGTTCTTTCGGAGAAGTTTGACTACAGACTGGATATTTGAAAGTATGTGTGTGTACATATGTATATATACAGAGAAAGAAACCTAAAATGGAAAATGGAAAGATTCAATCTAGGTGAAGCTTATGCAGGTGTTCATTATACTATTTTTTAAAAATTTGTATATGTTAAAAATGATCGGAAAAATAAATAGAAAGTGCAACAGTGGGCGGGGACTGGGAGCGCTTTGGTGTATCACTAAAGTCACGGGTATGTTCCAGGAACCTAGATTTCTTCAGTCACCTGTACCCAAAAAAAAATTTTAATGTTGATAATAATCACTGTCAGGAGAAAGAGAAGAATGACTGACATGTTTTCATGTAATATTGGTAGCAGATTGAGAATGAGGAAAGTATGGACAGGCCAGGCAATTGGACAGGTAGATAGTTAAATAAGCATTGAAACATAGTCTGGGTGTGTACATTCTGTTGTAAATTGTGGTTTTCAAAAGATTAGGGTAGGCTTTTCCTGTCCTACTTGTTGCCATTTTTTACCTTCTTAATTTTACCTCTAGTTGGCAGTTGGAGGCCCAGATCACTCATTTTGGCAGTTTTTTAAGCTTTACATTCCTTCCTCACCATTTAAGTGGCTCAGCAGTGTGGGCCCTGGCATTGCCTCACCACTTTCTCCTACCAACGTTGATGAAAGATCAAGTCGAGTCCCGTTTTAAAAGGAATATTTCTTCTGACTGTGGAATTGGATTCTAGCAAATGTGTGTGTTATATCCTGTTACTGTTGAGACACAGAGATGGGTGGAGTCGGGGAGGGAGATGTGTGTGTGATTAGTCAGCTTGCTCACCCCCTCCCCCCGCAGAAACTCAGCCCCCATCTGGAGAAACTGAGAACTTAAGAAACTTGAGACAAGGAAGGAGGGCAGCGAGCAGCCAAAACCTGCCTGAGTCTCAGAAGAGTGGTTTCTGCACTAGGGAATGGAAGAAGTGACTGAAGGTGGCTGTGGATTTGACTCTGGGGCCTGAGATTGATTCCCTTGAGATAAATTGTTTTCTGGTGATGTACCTGAGGGCAACGTGTTGGGAAGGGGAGGCCCTTCTTTGAGAAATTTCTTTTACCTAATTGAAAGTCTGAAAGATGTTCAGACTTACATAGTTCTTGTACCAAGAAGTTGGTGTTTACTGATAACTGTTTCTTTGGAATCGTCTGAAATGGGAATCAGACTGATCAGTGGTAAGTATCAAGAAAAGGTCTTGTACCTGTTTAGGCTGACACCCATACTCTCTTACTTTCCTCTGAAAAAAGAGCGGGTGAGAGTAGAAGCTGTAAGAGAAAAAATAAATGTCAGAAGATGTGTGAAAGAGGGATTAGAAAAGATGTGGTAGGAATCCTGGAAGGTGTTTATAGCACACTGCTTAGTAATTGACTGTATTAAAATTTCTAGCTTCTATAGTTATTTTTTTGCTCAGTTGCTAAGTGTTAGCTAAGAAATATGCTGAGCATAATTTCTAAACAGAAAAATCTGCACACACAATGTGCTGGAGGAGATAGTGGGACAGATTATGTAAATTTAGGAAGGTCTTCAGACAATCGGTGGTGTACCAGAAGAGGGCTACTGGCCCTTCACATAATCCCGACTGATCCCTCTACTTGCGTCTAAGCTATGCTTTCTTAATGATTTGTTTTTCTAATAATTGCTGTTTACCTTTGAGTCTGGTTCTTCACTCTTAGGAGGAAACCTTGCTGAGGAAATTAAAAGCTGTTAGATAAGCATGTGAAATAACAGTTTTAATAAAATGTCTAGCCTAACCTCTGATTTTTGGAGGCCTAAATTAAACAATATCCAGATAGGATTGTGAAGGTTACAGTATCTAGCATGTTCCTAAAGAAGCAGTAAAATTCTATGACAACGCCATTTGTGTTAATACACTGTGGGTCAAAACACATCTACAGATTGTAAGGGACCATATTTCCTTTTGTAGATCTTTCCTGGAATAGCACTGGGTACTTATTGGTGCCTACCAAATGTGTTGACTAAAAGAATATAATAGTCCATGAGCATTATCCTCATGATCATCCATTGGCCATAGTGTCATAGTGGAATTCTGGTGGCTTTTAATTCTGATTCAGGAGCTACAAGACAGAATTGAGTGGGACCTGGGAAGAAAGTGTAGCTAAGCTGTTTAACATCTGGATAGATAGACCATGTGTTTGTGGAAGTAAACTTCTCAGCTTCTAATGGTAAAAAAAAAAATATCAGGATCAACTGAACAAGTTGTATACAACAATTTTTCTTCTCTGGAGGCTTATACCTGTTTGGGATTGCCTGTGATTCCTTTTTCTTGGTAAGTTGTTTACAGCAATTCTTTCAGCTCACTCTGTCACCAGACTCTGTCACTAGGTGGTGGATGTACTGTCCCCCAAATTATTTCTTCAGTAGAGCTTTTCTTTTATCATTCTCAGTATCACATGGAACAGAGTCAAACATTGTACCCACTAAGCTCTTTGAAGAGATCCTCCAAAATAGCACATTAAATTGGTCTGATATTTAATTGAGTTTTTACGAGTAGACTTCTGTATTTGGATGTGCTATCTGTTGAATGGGTCAGTCTGACCTCCTAGCCTTTCTCAGCTGTGATGTTAGTCCAAGAATGGAACACTAGTGTGCTGCTTGTGGGGAAAGCTGTTTATAAGGTGGTGAGTATCCAAACACAAAAAGTTCTTTAACATAGGACTTAAGATTTTCAGATACTTTTTGGACTTCAACTACCTTACGTCCCCTCTTCCCCATCCTACGTCATATTTAGACCTGCCATTCCTTAGAGATCTACATTTGAAGAACACTAAAGTACACCAGTTAAGACTTAATGATTGGGAGAAATCATGATAATAGGAAGGAATGTAAAAAGAACAACTTTGCAGTAGTCTTTGGATTTTGTTTTTACCTAAGTGATCATATTTGGCTTAAATGCAGTGTGTCCAAGTCAATTAGAAGGCTGTTATTGAGATATGGTTTTACTAGAGAGAAAAGTTGTGATACCCAAAAATTGCTTTTGGTGACAGTGTTTTATTTACAATGTGAAGGTGAAGGACACTCCAGGAGGTGCTTCACTAAGGAGAAGGCAGAGCTGCTTACTAGCTGTGAAGACGGCCGGTGGAGGGAGCAGGGCTGGTGGAAACTGGCAGAGCAGCTGCCTTCCACAGCAGCAGTTGTGCTGTAGGTTCTCTTCATCGTGTAGTTTGGGGGTAGGAGAGAAGACAAGGTTATTATGCATCTTTGGGTAGATGGATCACCTTAATTATAAGCAGTGAGAATGTCAAAGAGCTGCCAGAATAGATAGCCACTCATCCATGTCATGGCTTGAGTTAGCATTCTGCCCACTTCAAATATAGATGGGGCACTGTGCTGACTAGTAAACTACTTGCATCACAGTCTGACGTGTTTAGATGGGAAAGATTTTGCTAAGCTTTAGGCTACTAATGAGCTGTATTAATACAAGGTGGAATTTTAACTATTAATGTAGTTCTGAGGTGCTGAAGCAACACATTTCTATCTTGCCAGAGTCACCTCTCTATTTTTTATTTAAAAAACTGCGAATGTTATTGCATTTCCCTCCCCCAGTGCCCCACCCCTGGGTAGATGGTTTCTGGGAACATACCCAGAACCTTTTGAAAAAAGATGAGCAAGGGAGGGAATTGTAACAGCCACGAGAGGAGAGCAGCTTCCGAATAGGCTGCCCATGCCAGGAGCAAGGAGGCTGATGAAGGAAGGGGCTGCCTCTGGAGGGTGTTAAAAGGCATTGATGGTCTCTTGACTGTGTATTTTTTCTGCCACCAAAATAACTGCATATTGGATTGAAAGTCATTACTTTGATCCTGGTTTCATCCCTTCAGTAAAACTAGCTTTGCTGACTGCAGAAGTCATGTGAACATGGAGTGGGAAATTCTATCTAGAAGGACAGATGCTGACCTATGGCCACTTCAATGAGTGTTTTTATTTGAAAGGCAGTTGTGCTTTTGACATTTAAGCTATTTAAAGTTTTAACACCTAAGCTAAAAAAGCTGCTTCAGAGGTACAGATATTTGTTAATCAAATTCTGATGCAGTAGATGTTGTTAAGCTTGAGTCTATTATTATTTATTTTTGAAATTTGATTGACTTGATCTTACAGAAGAAAGAAATTTGAAAGGTTTACTCATTCTATAGCTAATTATTGAATGGTTTCTATGCACAAGGTCCTGGGCTAGATGCCAGGATATGTAACTCTTTCCCTTCCATGGCTTTAGGATCTGTCTTCAGACTTAATAAAACAGGCTGTGGACTCTACCTCCTCCTTATTTCACAGAGTATCCTAAAGAAAAAAACTTTCCGGATTACATGTTGAGCCAAGGTGAATTTTAAGTGGAAGTACACTCAGGTTTTTCTCTTGGGCCTACTGTATCTTTGGCTATTACTGCATGGCTATTCTCTGCTTTTATTCTTGGTATGAAAACACAAATCTTGGTTCCCTTGCTTACTGCTTTATTACTTATGGAGTCCTACTAATTCAATGATTGATTTGTTCATACTGACTGCCTGTGCCCAGGCTGCACATTTATAATGCCATCTGATGCTGCCCTAGCTGGAGGGGTCATCTGACAGAGGAGGGGAACGTTTCACAGCTCTAACTAATGGGGCAGTGTACTGTTCCTGGCTTCAGAATGGCTATAACCATGTTGTTAGCATTATGGAGAGAAGATTTTAATCTGTAATAGTGTACATTTCCAGAGATATTTTCTAAAGACTTAGTTTAATGTATTATCCATGAGAACCTTTTCAAATTTAGTTAGATTGTCTCAATTCAGATTCTCAAACTATTCTGTTTTTCAGGAGGCTGAAGTTTATTTTATATTTTACCTAGTTTTTAAATTTGTTTTGCTGGAAAAGATTTGCCCTGAGCTAACATCTGTTGCCCATCTTCCTCTTTTTATGTTTTTTTTCCTCCCCAAAGCCCCAGTGCATAGTTGTAGATTCTAGTTACAAGTCCTTCTAGTTCTTCTTTGTGAGGTGCTGCCACAGCATGACTACTGACAGATCAGTGGTGTGGTACCAAACCCGGGCCACCAAAGCAGAGCATGCTGAACTTAATCACTGGGCCGTTGGGGCTGACTCTATTTTATATTTTGAAGAAAAGATTTATCAGAGTTTAAATAGGAATTCAGGAGAGAAGTTTAAACCATTTAATGGAAGAGTATTTTCATACTCTTTAGGAACATCCATTAATTTATTTATAAATAATATTAACTGTAAGCTACTTGCTATTAAAGCCAGTTTTACAAGTATTCTTCAAATAATTACCTAGTTCTGCTTTATTTCATTTAAGGATGTTTTTAATACAAAGTTTACCAAGTCGTTATTTTCTTCCTTCAAATTAGTCCTAATTAGTTGGAATTTACTGTGGTGTGTATGTGTCTTTTGATCTCTCTTTCATTGGTATATTCTGGTATTTTACTGGATATCGAAGATTCTGGGGATACTACTTTGGCTTTGTGACGTATAGCTATATGGTTGGACTCTGACTATTGGCACCCCAAAGCCCATCACTATTTCAAGGCATCTCTTCTTAAGTCTTTCAAAAAAACAAGACCATTGCTAACTTCAGGATAAGAATGTGTTACAAGAGAATCTTCTGAAAAAAAGAGAAAACAAGCAGAAGCACTATGAGATTATGCCTGTGTTTTGATAAAGTTGGGAGGAAGGGTAAAGAGTTTAATGTCAAAGTTTTAAGAGAAAAAACTTTATGGAATGTGGGAAGGAAGCTTTGTGAAATTGGACAAATGCTAAAAGAAATCGGATCTTAAGGCCCCGCCCCCCCCAAAGATTCCACTGAAACTATTGGGAAGCCACAGTAATTGGCATTTTAGGAGGAATCAGAGAGTAGCCTATCCCCATCCTCATTTCTGGTGAAAGAGTTGCTGGCTTGTAGGAGACACATGATAACATTAGCTTTTAGGGAAGACACTGTATGGTCTTTAAAATGGAACGTTTCATAGAATCCTTGTTGCAGATTTTCAACTTCTGTCTTCCTCTTATAGCAGATCCAGTTTGCTGATGACATGCAGGAGTTCACCAAATTCCCCACCAAGACTGGCCGAAGATCTTTGTCTCGCTCCATCTCTCAGTCCTCCACTGACAGCTACAGTTCAGGTAAGTGTGAACTTCACGTCCTCTCTGATCCCTCTTCCCTGTTGCAGAGGCTTAAGCTACTTCTCTATCCAGTGTTCTCCACTTACCTGGAATCTGAAAATACCTCATGTCAGGACTGCCCATCATTGGTGCAAAAAGCTGATAATGAATGGTTGGGAAATGGGAATGTTCCAATCAGGCTTGTAGCTGGGGAAGCTTTTGTCATCCTGAGACTGTCTCTGTGTGTGGTCTGTGGCCGGTGCCTGGTTGGTAGTCCTGGGCTGGTTCTCATCCCCACGTTTATCTGCCCAAGTTACAGAGAGAGAAAATCAATGGTGTTTTGGCTGACAGAACTGGCCTTGAAAAAGAGGTGTGCTTTAGAAGCATAATTGCTCATTTCTTTGTATAAGATACACCTGCCACCCATCTTTTTCTTTCTTGTCTCCAAGACTGCTTGAATTGTAACAATAAAAATGAGTATTTTGGCTCCTTTCATTTACTGGGTTACCCTTTATGTTGAAGTACCCTCCCCTATTAACCTCTGGAGTGGGAAAGGTTCAAACTACTATAATATGGCTCCAGCTCTATTTCTTTTTAGTTCTTTTCTCCTGTCTTAACGCTATATAAGTAGTCTTTTTTCTGATTTGAATTGTGCCCTTCTCAGCTTTTGAGAGAGTACTAGAAAATGCACATAGAAAAGGATATAGAATTTTACGATTTGAGTACTGGAGGGACACACTCTGAAAGACCCACAGGGGTGTCTAATCCAACCCCCTCATTAGGCAACGGAGGAAGCCTGTTAAAAGATTGAGCCTTGCCCAAGGTCGTAGGTTGCTGTTAAAGTCAGCAAAGAGATCTGTACCAAAAGCCATTTATTATCTTTTACCAGAAGATTGTTTGCATTATATTATTAACATTAAAGACTGGGTTTGAAGTACAAGAAATGTGTAAAAACAAACAAACAAACAAACAAATTTTTAGAAACTTATTCTCTGCCCTGTGCCACTGACAACCCAATACAGACAAGATAGCCAGACAAGGGCAAATGATGGTATACAGGGTTAAATACTGAAATGAATGAATATACAGATTCACTGTAGACATGTTGCAAATTTAATGGCTATTAGAGATGAAAAGGTATCTTAGAGTGACATAAAAGGTAGTGGCTGACAAGCAGGCTAATTATTGCTAAGAAAGAATTAATTGCGAAAGATTGAGTTATAAGAGGAAGAAAGATGAAATGAGTGAAGAAAGTTTAACAAAGTTTCCGAAGATCTTGATGGCCATATATTATGGGAACCTGTTAGAGCAGTTTTAAGGCTCAGTGATATAGTTAAATTGTCCTAGTGGGGTAGATACCTTTAGTAATGTTTGCTTTAGCTAGACAGAAGTATTTGTGTTAGCTAGCAGTATGTGGAAGTCAGTGAGAGAGGCCTAATGCACTGGCAGAGACAGTGATTGGGAAAATAGTCAATCCAAAGAGGATTATTTAGGATTCACTAGAGGTGGTGCAGGATTGGGATCAATAGCTCCTTATCGTAGGCACTAATGGCAGGGTGTCATCATGGTGGGTAAAAGGGCCACAATGTTGAAAGAGCCACAGGAGTTTCATTCATACCATCTATTAGACCCTGGAGGAGCAGAACTGAGAGTGGCGTAAAAGGTGGCTCCAATTAAGAGTGTTCGCTTAACTTAAATGAGAGTCCCTTGGGGACAGAACTCTGTGGACTTGGGGCCATTGAGGTTTTTCTGTGCTTGTTTCTTTCTTTCCTGGCTCTAGCTGCATCCTACACAGATAGCTCTGATGATGAGGTTTCCCCCCGAGAGAAGCAGCAAACCAACTCCAAGGGCAGCAGCAATTTCTGTGTGAAGAACATCAAGCAGGCAGAATTTGGTCGCCGGGAGATTGAGATTGCAGAGCAAGGTAAAGAAAGGGAGTGGGTAGGGGACCAGAAACAACCCAGTTTCAGGTCATCAAGATCCACAAACAACTTAAGTCTCTAAAGCTAACTTGAAAGTCTCCTGGGAAAATCCACTATCCTGGACCTTTGTATAAACAGATCCCTCTGTATGGAGCTTGTGCTTCAGAATTCTTGTTCTCCCTGCTTCCTGTTCTCAGCATGTGGCAATTACAGAGTAGTTTCTGTTTTCCTCCCGCATGACACCGTATTCAGAGATCTACTTGCAGTCAGCAAGTCCTGGATCACTACTACATAGTGGTTAGTTCTGCTGGATCCTACCATAGCTGCCAATTGCAGTGACCCAGATTTCCCAGAAGCAGCAAATGTGGGAGGGGTTTCAGCTAAGGATGTGACTGAGGGTTTCGTTTGATCTTTGGTCCTGAGCACCCTGTGCTGGAGCAAGAGTAAAAGTGACTGACAGCCAGTTAAATCTTGGTTTCTCCACCCCACCCCACTCTCGTAAGATCTCTTTACTCTTATTGCTTTGACATTGAAGGCATGTTCTATATTAGGAGGGAGTACAGAAACCAAACAGACTGACAGAATAGGGTTAGCCACTATAGAAAAACAGAAGCAAGTGGCTTCTGCTAAGGGTAAAGTCTTTCTTTCTGGTCTGATGATTATATTTATGAGGCTATTAGCCAATGCCATAACTACTTCCCTCTCCTCCCAAATGAGTGATGAGACTCACCGTTCATTTTGATCAGTTTTAAGAATTTATGTCATTCTCTGTTCGGGCCTTTGCATATAAGGCCAAAACAGTAGAGGAAGAGAGAAATCCCAAGTGATGATATGACAACTCTCCACTTTTGTTTTGCTGTTGAAGCTGCCAGTCATCACAGAAATGTACTTAGAATTTGTCTACCTTATCTCACCATCTCTCAACAGATCCAGACCAGCTCTAGGTGTTGCTGGGACGGGAATTGATATTGCTAGTGCAGACCTAGCTCAAATCCTCTGTTCTTTCACAGACATGTCTGCTCTGATTTCACTCAGGAAACGTGCTCAGGGGGAGAAGCCCTTGGCTGGTGCTAAAATAGTGGGCTGTACACACATCACAGCTCAGACAGCGGTGAGTTTATTGGGAGAAAAGAGAGGGACTTCTGATAATGGGAACAAAGAAACTTTCTTTACTTGCTTTTCCTTCCCTATCTATCCAACCTCCAAATACTATTAGGTAGGACCTCCCTATAACACAGTAATGAGGTTTTCTACTTTGTTTGTATAAGTATAACCTAATTTTATAAAAAGCAAGAGTAAATTTTATAAAAATGTCATTAAGACTTTAGGAACATATCTTTTGGGTAAAGTTAGATGTCAATGTGCTGCCCAGCTAGATTACCCCCTTTTGTAATCCCCCAGTGTAGCACCTGTTGCTGCAGAGTTGGTGGGTATTGTTCTCCTATATGCTACTCCTGTTTGGCCCTCCTCTTCCTCACCCTGTCTTCCTATACATCTACATAGGTGTTGATTGAGACACTCTGTGCCCTGGGGGCTCAGTGCCGCTGGTCTGCTTGCAACATCTACTCCACTCAGAATGAAGTGGCTGCAGCACTGGCTGAGGCTGGTATGTTCAGCTTTTTTTCACCAACTTTGCCTCAAAATAATTATCTAAACATAATTTTTCTGTATCAAAATTGTCTTTACAGTGTCATGTATGTCTAGGGGCTGTAAAATTTGGAGGATAGTGAAAATATCAACAGGAAAATGGATAATAAAATTAAGGTCCATATCCACGATGGAATATTATACAGTCATAAAAAGTGATCTCTGAAAAGAATCTGCTTACACGGGGAAATGCCCAATTCTAATATTAAATGAATAAGGAAGAATACTAATTTATACGAGCTATATAAGTATGGGCTCAGTGGGTCTCCTTTCGCCAAAAGTCTCATCACTTTTGAGAGAACACAAGTAAGAAGCATCTTTGTATTGATAGTTCATTAGGTAATTTGATATTCAATATTGCATTGGAACTATATGGACAACTTGTTCAGTTAAACGTAAAACAATTTTTATTGTTAAAATATTCAGAAGAAAATCACCATGAAGTTCTTTAAGAATCTCCCATCTTCCTAGGATCCTCAGAAAGCAACTTTATAGCACTTCTGTTTTTCTTGTTTACTCTTTTCTGGTTTTTATTGCAGAAAATTAAGGAGATTCCCCAAAAAAGCCATAATTTTACTACACTGAGATATCTGGCATATTTTCCCTTTTTTTATTCTCTTTTTTTTTACAGAGATTAAGTAAATCTCAGTATGTGTACAATTTTATAACCTATATATAACATTTTCAGAAGTAATTTTTCATGTTGCTCAAGACCTGGACAGCATCATTTATAATACTCAGTCATATGGTGGTGTGATTTTATTTCACTATTTTCCTAATGTTGACCATTTAGGTTGTTTTAAGTTACTTACTGATATAAATTTTCCAGTGAATAACTTTGTTTTGATTCCCGCTTCATTTTATCTCCTTTTGATAGAGTTCCAAGTATAAAATTGGCCAAAGAGATTGACATTTTAAGATTCCCAAATCCTTTCAAAAACTAAAATCCCTTAAATTTTTGACCAATTTCTGAACTAAAGGTGCTATTTTGACTTTTTGCTCGTCCTTAGTTGTTTCTTTTCCAGAATCGTTTCTATAGCCTTTTTCTTTTCACCTGGATCTCAGAAAGTGATGTTGGTATAGGACACTCCCCAAAGGAGGAATCAGCTGATTTGTTTCCATCTCTGCAGGAGTTGCAGTGTTCGCTTGGAAGGGCGAGTCGGAAGATGACTTCTGGTGGTGTATTGACCGATGTGTGAACATGGATGGGTGGCAGGCTAACATGGTAATAATGCATATTCATCCTACACTTTTGACAATAGATTTGTTTCCTTTTTTCCCTCAAAGCATGGTTCCCTAAATATGTTCTGGATGTTCGGTCTTATGCACTTAACTTTGTTGCCAAAGTGTTTAGCTTGATATCTATTCGGAATGGGTCTGAATACCGAATGGAAAGGTGGGGGAAGGGTAAGATTAACTGAACATGTGTGGCTCAAACATAGCAGAATGGTATAGAAGGAAATGATGTGGCACCTCTTTGGAGTAGGATCCTGATTTCTTTCCTTCCTGCCCCAGCTCTCCTTTTGCATCCAAAGGGGCTATGTGTTTCAAGACTCTAGGCTAAAAATGAGTGTGTGATTAGCCTAATACTCTTCACCATAGCCTAGAACAAACTTAGGAATCCTTTTAACCATTTTACACCAACAAATTTGACTGTGTTTCCACTGTCTAAATCTGCTCTCAGGAGCTCTGAGGAGTCCTCTTCCAAAACATGCAGGGCTCTCTTACTAGTACAGAAAGTGGGCTCAAAGTTCCCCCCAGCTCTAGCAGCCTGAATGCCCATAGAAGTCTTCTGGCTGTTCTGTAGATCCTGGATGATGGGGGAGACTTAACCCACTGGGTTTATAAGAAGTATCCAAACGTGTTTAAGAAGATCCGAGGCATTGTGGAAGAGAGCGTGACTGGTGTTCACAGGTAACAGATTCTGGAGTAGCTGCCCCTTGTGTCCTTGCCTCAGCAAATTCTTCTGGTCTCCGTTAGGCGTTAGGGCTGTGTTTCAGACTTGCAGTAACTAAATGGGAGTATCTTCATTAGATAAAACTTTTGAGTTTTTACTTTTGAAAAATCAAGGGGACCCTAAAAGGAAGTTATTTCAGGTTCTAGTTCACACATTTTTCTCTCCCACTTATTCCACTGTGATTCTCAACCAGTGTTGAGAGGTAGGGAGTGAGTTTATCTTGAAAAACTGTATTCAATATTGTATTATAATTTTATTTTGAAATATGAAAAAGAATCCTTGTAAACCTATACATTATATACACTACAAAAAGTAAAACTGGGCAAAATATTCTTGGCTTGTTGGAATACCTAAAAGATATCTGAAAGAGTGTTTCTTTGTTGGGGGCATATTGTAGGTGCTCACACACACAACACAGGGAACCATATCAGATTCATTGATGATCTTGGTTTATCAGAAGTAGGCAGGGTGTTTTTAAAAATTGAGAAAATGCGGGTCTAAGGAAGTACATCCCCTTTTATGGAAGAGAAGTAAATTTTTTCAATTAAAAAGTTTTTTTTCCTTCCAAAAAAAGGGGGGTCGGGGACAAGCAGGTAGAGAGAATGAAAAGAAGTGAGGAGGAATGACAAGGAAATATCTTGTTTATTAATATCCTTGGGTAATAAATAAGACTGGGGAGGGCAGCATGGAGCTTGAGGCGCATTAGCCAGATTTTGCCATGTGTTGTGTTTACCAGCTAACTTTGTTTTTTTTTGTTTTTGTGGCTTCTTCTCCTTTTAGGCTGTATCAGCTCTCCAAAGCTGGGAAGCTCTGTGTTCCAGCCATGAACGTCAATGATTCTGTTACCAAACAGAAGTTTGATAACTTGTACTGCTGCCGAGAATCCATTTTGGATGGGTAGGTTGACATGTATAGATATTCAAACATATAGCAGGTAAGTTTGGGTTGGGTTGCGATGTTAGTCCGCTATCACTCCAGTCTTGTGCCTTGGTCTTCCTTTGGCTTTAAAAATTGTTTAGAGGGGTCCATTTCATATGGAGCCAGCCAACGTCCAGTTGGAGTTCTTGTGGGGCATTGTCCCCCACTTTTAATTTTGTGCAGAGGTACTGTATTTGAGCTAATAATGTTTGAGTTGAGCTGTTGTCTGTTTCCACAGCCTGAAGAGGACCACAGATGTGATGTTTGGTGGGAAACAAGTGGTGGTGTGTGGCTATGGTGAGGTAAATAGCTGGGCCTCAGTGTCTGTCTTTTCTTAGATTTATTAGAAATGTTGAGTGAAGGAGACTTGTGCTGTCAGTGTAGAGTCAGTGATTCAGGGTTTAAAATATGCTTTTAGATAATGTATCCTAAAATAATAGCACAAGTCCAATGTTCAGATTTATGAGTAGAGACATACAGAATGAATTGTCAGATTTCACCACTTTGTCTTGTGGAATGGAATGTTGGCATCCTTTCCCCCAATTAGAACAGTAACCTTTTATGTGATTTACTTCAAGTGAATATGTAGCATTTTAGTCCCACAAGTGACTTGCAGTAGAGTGAAGGGTGGAATTGGAAGTGGCATATCGTTAATAATCTCTAAACTAGAATAGGTGAAGGAGATTTTCTTACCGTCAACATGACCCACAGAAGTTCCCGAGTTGCTGCTAGCCTGTCCTTGAGTTAGATGCATCTCAAATGAGGGTTATCAGGCTTTTCTGGAATAAGAAAGTAGAGGTTATAGTTGCTCTTCCTTGGTCTTGTTTCCCTAATGGTAACACTTGTATTTCCTTGATCTCTTTTACTGTCCCAAGCCCCAGCCCTTGCTATGAAATATGGAATGTCTGCTAAATCACCTCTCTGACCAAGGGTCACAGCAAAATCTGGATCTGTTTCTGCTCTGCTTAGGTTGGAGCACCCATGCAGTCTATGCACTAAATGATTAATGATTTCAGGGAGGTTATTTCCCATCTCCCTAAGAGCCTACTGCCCCAACACCCATGACTTAATGGGCTTGATGACCTGACTTCTTTCTTATGCTCTGCAGGTGGGAAAGGGTTGCTGTGCTGCTCTCAAGGCCCTCGGAGCAATTGTCTACATCACAGAAATTGACCCCATCTGTGCTCTGCAAGCCTGGTAAGCACAGAGTAGTAATACTGTTAGATTTACTCCAGGTACTTTATGTTTCTGAGAGTTCGTGATTGATTGTGTTAACCATTCCTTGCAGAAATCTCTCGAAAGAGGAGAAAGCTAGGATTGCTCTAGCCCTTCCATTATAATCCCAGGGCACTCCTAGAGCTTCTTGGCCTTTTCCCTTTCTGGATGGAATCTCAGGAAGTCTGAGGAGGCCAGTGTGTGTAGTTCAGCACAGATTATCACTTATTATCCCTGTGAGGTAGCATTGGATCTGACTTTAGAAGGGAATTTATTTGTCTCATTTTGTGACCACCTTCTGTCCCACTGCTTCCTTACTTTGCTCATAGTGTTCCTTCCTTTTCTTCCAGCATGGATGGGTTCAGGGTGGTAAAGCTAAATGAAGTCATCCGGCAAGTTGATGTCGTAATAACTTGCACAGGTAAGTATCAGTGCTTTGCGTACATGGAGGAGAGTTAACACTGAGGCTAAATCTTGAAAGTGGTCTGACTGACTTCCATGTAAAGTAAGTGAGACCTGTGCTCAGTGTAAAAGTCTCAGAACTAGAGTAAGCTGTCAGAACCTTAACGTGTTTTCCAGAACAAAGAGCCTTTTTCCCTGCTGGCTTTTTATACTACTCAACCTTAAAACCGGTTAACTGAGCCTGAAGACCCGTTAGACAAGGCACACCTCTTTTCTCACAATGTATACGTGCTCTTTAATGCCAGCAAACCTCTTCTCTTCCATGTTCTAACTGAAAGCCAGTTGGTGTCTTTGTTCCCCAGCATCTCTTTCTTTAAACACGTTCCTTTACTTTTAGGAAATAAGAATGTAGTGACACGGGAACATTTGGACCGTATGAAAAACAGTTGTATTGTATGTAATATGGGCCACTCCAACACGGAAATTGATGTGGTAAGGCTTGTCTCATTCCTTTATTACTAGGGCCTTTTTCACTCTTCTTTCCTTCAGAGCCACGGTCAACTGTGCTCTCTTCCTTTCAGACCAGTCTCCGCACTCCGGAGCTGACTTGGGAGCGAGTACGTTCTCAGGTGGACCATGTCATCTGGCCGGATGGCAAACGCGTCGTCCTCCTGGCAGAGGTACACACACAAGGGTTCCGGCAGTGCAGCATCAGCAGTGTAGTTAGATCCATGCGGGAGAGGGGAGGCAGGAAAGAATATTGGGCCTGTGTTCCCCTGAGCTCTGTCTTTGGATAGAGATACATTTCTCGAATAGTCTGGTCCCCAAAACGGAATCACTCAGAAAATATCTAATTTTTAGTAAGTAACATACTATTTCCTGACTACAGCTGATTCTTCAGCTTGTCAGATTCAGATGGACTTGCAGAAAATAAAATAAAACCTACAGTGCTGGTCTGGAACTGCGACTTTTCCTCTACCACCTGAGCCTAGGGGGTGGAAAGTTAATGTCTGCATTTACTTGACTTATGTGACGTTGGAGTCTGAGACAGAGGGATAACGCCACTCATCCCAGGGCTCTCTTAACTTTTTCAGGGTCGTCTGCTTAATCTGAGCTGCTCCACAGTTCCCACCTTTGTTCTGTCCATCACAGCTACCACACAGGTTTGTGACAAAATGCCTGCTTATCCTGCACAGAGATGAGTGGAACTGGCCTAGATCAGATTCCAGTGAGAGAGCGCCCTGCTATGTTCTTATCAACCTGTTCTTCCTTCAGGTCACGAATTGTCAAGACTTAGGCTTTCTCCAGTCTGGAACAGAATCGTTAGTCAGGCAGAGTCAGTGTTTGTGTCCCTTTAAGTTGGCTGTTTTAGTTGAGAATATAGTGTTCCTGCTTAGTGGTATTTAGTCTGTTCTTTTATCTGAACTAAACAAAAACACCAACAAATCCTCTTATGACATGTGCTGGCATTTATTACGGTCAAATCCTGTGTGCTGTCACTGTGCTGCATCACTATAATAGTTACCCCAAGACCCTGTTAAATCTGTTTTTATTTTTATGTCCCTGTCAAAAAGTTTTTCTGTCTTTTCTGATCCTCTTTTCCCAACTTAGGCTTTGGCACTGATAGAACTCTATAATGCACCTGAGGGACGCTACAAACAAGACGTGTACTTGCTTCCTAAGAAAATGGGTGAGTGAAACACAGTAGAAACCTGTACTGATTACCCAGATTGTTGTGTGGTTTGGTAAAATGAATATTATGAAAAGCATTGGGTTTCGAGTCACAGTTCTAATCCCTGTTATGGCACTTAGTGGTTTTTTGTCTCTGGTCAAGTTGTAGTCTCCATGAACCCCAATTTCTTTTCTTTTTTCCTGCCAGTTTCTTTATCAGTAAAGTGAGAATAATACTGCATACATTGTGGAATTGAAGAATTCAGCTAATGGGTGAAAGTGCTCAGCATCATGGTTTAGAGTAGATGCTCTTATTCTAAGTAGCCTTATGAAGTTCAGTAAACTTCCAAGTACCACTGAGTACAGCCTGGGACCAAAAGGAGAGAAACAGAACAACTACAGGTTTTATTGTCCATCCTCTGTGTGGATATGCAAACAACATCCTGTCATTCCAGGGGACAGCTGTGCTATGTTCATGTGACATAATACATCCTCTCTAATTCTTTACTTTTCTAAATAGTGGTGCCCACCTCCCATCTAAATCCCTGTCCTCTTAAAGCTAAAAAACTTCTTGCTCTCGTTCCCTCCAACAGCTTACCTCAGATTGGTTTTTTTAAAAAAATTATATTGATAAAGGTAAAGCCCAGGAAGCTTATCTCTGAAAATGTAATAGATTTGTGCCAGCTGCCATAGAAATCCATGACCCTAAGATTTGAGGCCTTTGTGGATCTTATCCTCAATAAATGCTAATGACACAGGCTCTTTTGAGCTTTCTGGTATCCACTTTGAGTCATCATGTGACTATAATCCGGTTACGGAAGTTGCCGCAGGGAGGAGGGAGTAGTGCCTGGCGTGTCAGCCACTGAGGTGAGGCCAGACCCTTGCCAGAGAAGGATGTGAGGTAAACTCTACCCCATTGTGTCACCCTGGTAAATGGCTTTCTCTCTGCACTCTGGATGTACTGAGAGAAGTACCCTGCAATAAAGGCAACTTTGGTGGGGGGGGGGGTTTATTAAGCAAATATTTTGAGTTGTAGATTCCTTCAAAGTTATTCCATCCCTTAGCCTTTTTCTCAGAAAGCTTCAGATGAAAATAAGGGAAAGTTATACTGTGAGAGGCATATTTGTAATGGAGTCTGCTCCCCTGGTGTTTTATTTTTCCTAGATGAGTACGTTGCCAGCCTGCACCTGCCATCATTTGATGCCCACCTGACAGAGCTGACAGATGACCAAGCAAAATATCTGGGACTCAACAAAAATGGGCCATTCAAACCCAATTATTACAGGTAACTTGGGGGAAAGCAAGTGAAAAGCTCTTTTCCCCAATATTAAACCAAGTAGGCTAGCCCACTTTCTTAAATAAAGTATTATACCTGCCTTTGAAGAGGGCAAGACCTCTGCTCTAAACTAACAGGGTAGGCAGAGAAATTGTGCATCTAGTAGTATGTAAAGAAGTAAGGGTTTTCTAAAATTTTGGAGCTTGGGCCTCACCCTAGAGATTTTGATGCAATTGCTCTGGGATGGGGCTCAGGCTTATTTTGTAAAATCTCCCCAGATTATTCTAACGTATAGTCAGGGTTGAAAACAACTGACTTACATTATCAGGGAGCAGGAGATAAAGCCAGAGATGGCATTGTCAGAAACCCTGTGGAAGCACAGGGAAGAATGATCCCTGGGGAATGGCTGCAGGGGTCCCAGCCTGGGCCGTGGGGGCCCTGGAGAGTGTGCCCTGTTTTTGATTCTTCTCTTGGAACTCTCATGTGGAAAACACAAGTGCTAACCAGTTCATGTCTTTCTTTACAGATACTAATGGACCATATTACCAAGGACCAGTCCACGTGAACCACACAACTCTCAAAGAGATATTTTTTAAGATAACTTTTATTTTCTTCTTATTCCTTTCCTGTTGATTTTTTTTCTATAATTTCATTCTTGTTTTTTCATCTCATTATCCAAGTTCTGCAGACCACACAGGAACTTGCTTCATGGCTCTTTAGATGAAACTGAGATTCAAGGTTCCTCACCCTAGTCACTAAAGAAGGATTTTAGTCTCCCAACCCAGAAAGGTGATTCTTTCTTTACCATTTCTGGGAACTTTAGTCTTAATTGGGTACCTCATTAATAGGAAATGCTAAGGTACCTTCTATGTGGAACAATCTCCAATGTCTAAATTGCCTTAAAAGAGCCCATTTCTTAGCTGCTAAATCAGTGCTCTTTCACGTCTTCAGAGGAGCAGGGATGGTACCTACCAACCAGGTAGGTTAGACGTAGGTGGTGCATGCTGATTTCCCCTGGATGTTCCAAGCCCTGTTTCCTGTGCGAAGGTGGTGTGTCTGGTTCAGAGATGTGGACTAGTGAGTGTTGCTTGTTAAGATCCAGTAGGCCTGCTTGGATTTAGTACAGCCCTTCCTCCACTCCCACCACACCTTCTCATTTTTCAGGTTTTTAACAAGACTGCACACTATTAAGTTGAATTTTGTCCCCTTACATTTATTTCTTTTGTTAAAAAAAAAACAAAAGTAAGAAACCTGTTTAGTGTTAACACTGAGGAACTACTTGGGTGGTTAGTTGTTATCAGTTTCTCTTTTGAACCTTTGGAGCTGAGTACAGAGTTAAGTCTAGAGAAATGCTGATTTCAAACTTTGATAAATCCCTCTGTTTCTAGCCCATAGTTTATAGCATCAGTGAACTGGGGCCATAACAGATTCTATCAGCTCTGCCCCATACAGCTTGTGCTGAAGGTGAATTTCTTGAGCCATTACTCAGTATAAAGCACTGAGCTCTCTTTTTAGGGTTTATCCTTTAAGAGCAAATTTCTGGTCAGCTGTGCTTCTGCAACCTAAAATATTTAAAGGGAAGCAGGTGTGGATGGGAGGAGACAGGAGAAATTGGGCCAGGCTGAGGGAAATCTAGCTCCATATAACTTGTTTGGGACTTTAGGCCTTGTATAAACAGTAGTTTTACAGATGTGGTACCACTTTGGATTGACACATGTCACAAAAAGTTTATGAACTAAGATCTTAAAAGACAGCTTGTGTGTAGAGAAGGTAATGAGTATGTCCTGGCTCATGCTCGGGAAGAATCCCCAGAGAGGCTTTCACGGATCAGAGAGGTGTGTTCCCAGGCCATGTACCCTGCTTACCAGCATTTCTGCATGCTCAGATGAGCTTTAAGTATATAATTATCCAGGATTCTACATCCTCAACTTGTTCTAGCTTGTGATCCTTCAAAGTTGGGTCAGGCATTAATGCTAGGTACTAGAAATTTTCATTTCTCTATTGCCATTGATCAGAGAGACAGGCATGAAAAACAGGAATATAAGAAAGGAAAGTTTTCACCCTGCAATTTCCTAGCAGGGGACAGTGGTCTTGCCAAAACTTTTTTCCCTTTCCTCTCTTGTTTCTCCCCACCCATCCCTTTTCTACTCTTTGCCAGTGTGACCATGCTTTCTTCTCTGTAGATATTAACGGTTCAAGCCCTTTTTCCCAGGGCATTTAACCAGCCAATCAGAACACCACATCCTTTAAGGGAGGCAACCTGGCCAACAGTGGTATCTATCACATCAGCTCTGCTGGAGGGAAGGGGCCTGCTGCCCTCTGGCCTGCCCCCTGCTCCCTGTCTATTATTGTGTCCATAGGAATAATAGGTAAGGGCTCCGTCTCTGTCAAGCCATGTAACAAAGGACACTCTGGAAAAATGTCTGGCATCAGAGGGAGCATGTGGAGAGCAACTTGGGAGGAACAAGTTTATTTTGTATTGAATGATTTTTAATGAATGCAATATTAATTCTTGCAGATGAGCAATAATCATTAAAGTCAATTAAAGTGATAAGACCTTATTGGAAGTCTGTGTCATTCTTCGTTGAACAGCAAAACTTTATTAGAACCTGCTTTCTAGGGTCAGACAAGTCATGTGTCAGTTAACAGTGTGTGATAGAGATTTGTTGAGGACCTCATATGTAGAGGACCAGGCTGGATGCAGAGTTCTTCAGTAATATCTTAAGTGTTGTATGCCTGCTCTGTGCCAAGGCACTTTCACTCTTTCTTCAAGAAGCAGACTTCCTGCTTAAGCTTTACGGCTCCTCACTTGCATAGTCCCTTTCTAAGACACTGTACCTAATTCTTTCCCTTAAAGAATGCCTACAAAGTTATGTAAACTTGTCTCTCTGTCTTCTGATGCAGCAATGTGTCTATTAATAATATTGTTCCAAAGTAATACCTTTTCTCTTTCATTAAGTTGGTCCTAAACAATGTTGATGATTTCTGTGCAGGCTGGTAAAATGAGTGTTTTTAATTCTGTGAGGCTTTATATGTGCACATAAATCCAAATTTAAGATAAACTTTGTATTGCTTAATTAGAGATTTAAACTTTTTTTTAAGTCTCATGAATCTATTAGATAACTTTTTAGTTTACAAAAAGTTGTCTGTTACGGTGGGAAAATATCTTGAAGTTAAATATTTGAATATAAAGAATTTAAATGAACTGTTGACCTTAGAGTTTCATAAAATCAATTCTTCCAGGTGTTTTTTTTCATTGCCTACTATGTGCCAACGTCTGTTTTAGATACATGGAATACATCATTGAAAATCAGATCTCTTCCTTTGTGGCATTTACATAAAATTCCAGACTCAGACTTCCCCTTCCCCTTTTCCCTTTACCCACAATCCCATCATTAGGTAGAGCAGAGCAAGCTGGCGTCCACATGGATTCACAGCCTGATGTGTGTGGGTGGGAGCTGGGGGTATGGCCTGGTGCAGGGAGTCGTCTAAGTGGGATGGGGAGGGCATCCACAGGGGAGGGATGGCAGTGGCAGATTAGGTAGGAACAGGGGACTTGATAAGCACAAATATTAAGGATAATGGAAGCCAACTTTCTCATTTTGGGAGAAGGTATTACAAATGGGAAAAGGAAAAGACTGGTGGTCTAATGTTGGGTTTGAATAGGAAGTATTGGTGTGAACTCATGATTTTCAACGTAAATATAGTGTGCGTGTATATGTGTGTAAACACACCTTCCCTAGCTCTGTCTATTAAGTGAGCCTTGGAGCAGACCTCTCCTTCCCCTGATGCAGTGCACACACCTAGCCTCCAGATTCAGGCATTACGTTCTCCACTTAATTGAACCAGGACTCTGGAGAAAATGACTGATTCCATGGCTGGGCAGGGAAGGTACAAGATGAGCCGGAAAGCAAGGAAGGACTCAAAAAATGAAGGGGCCATGTCAAAAGAACACAGAAGCCAGATTTAAGGGACTTACACTGGGCAAATCTGACATAATATAAGCATCAAAATAATGGCTTTAAACCATTGAATAAAATGGGAAACTATGAATATATTATGATATAAATGAGTGAGTGAGTGAGTGAATAGTTTAATGAGGAATGGGATATGTGTGTAGTTTCAAAGTACCTCTCCATAAAATGTTTCTGAAGTACAATGGGAAAAAGAGTCGTTTTAAAGTGGAGAAGCCTGGCAGACACCTTAATCAAGTGAACAAAATGAACATCAATAATGGGAGAAATCTAAATCCACCGCTAGGATGCACTGAGAAGGTCACAGCATCAAAGATGCAAAGCCTGAATGTTGTCGTAAGGATACGTCAGATAATTCCAAATTGAAGGACATTTTATGAAATAACTGACCTAATCTCTTCAAAAGTGCCAAAGTCAAAGAATGATCAAAGAACTGAGGAGACTAATACAACAACTGCATGAACTGAAATGGATCATTTTGCTATAAAGAACATTATTGAGACAATTGGTGAAACTTGGAGTCTGAGGACAGGACGATAGTAACATCAGTGTTAATGTCCTGATGTTAATGGCTGAACTGTGGTTATATAATGTTCTTGTTTGTAGGAAATAAACACTGAAGTATTAGGGAGTTGTGGATCATCAGGTCAATGACTCACTGAATGGTCAGGAAAAGATTATTTTAATGCACTGGCTACTTTTTTGTAAGTTTGATTATTACAAAGTTAAAAACAATTTTTAAATGAGCATTCCAAGACCAAAAAAAAAAAGCAGACTTTTATCAATTGAGAAAACTTAAAAAATCAATTTGCTCTGTTAGGAACATCTTAGACCAGATAATTATAATAAAGGTAAAGCCTTCTGGTTTAGCAAAGCAAAAGAAATCAGTGGAAAGACAATATTTTACATGCTTACACAAAACAAAGTATTTCACTGACAAATCCCAACAAAAGTAATCTACAGTCCTGGATGGTTCAACGGGAAGGGGGAGAGCGGAGGTGCCGCATGGTGCGACCTTGCCAGAGTGCTCCCTGAACAGTCTTACCTGCCACATAACTTCTGATGTGGGGAAGTCCAAAGACATTTGTGAATTCTGAAAGAATGTAAAACAAGAATTGATAGCAGTGCTTACCTGCTAACCGATTGTGAAACTCTGGTTTAGAGCAGGGGTCGGCAAACTATAGCCCTCCCATGAGCCAAATCTGGCCCGCTACTTGTGTTTGTACAGCTCGCAAGCTAAGAATGGTTTTTATGTTTTTAAATGGTTAGAAAAAAATCATGACTAATATTTTGTGATGTGAAAATTGTATGAAATTCAAATTTCATTGTCCATAAATGAAGTTTTATACACAGCCACGCTCATTCACTTATGTAATGTCTGTGGCTACTTTCATGTCACGATGGCAAAATTGAGTAGCTGCAACCAAATGGCCCACAAAGTCCAAAATACTTACTATCTGGCCGTTTGTGGACCCCAGGCATAAAGGTTGTGTTAGGTGTAAAGGCAAAGATGTATTGGAGGGCATTTGACTTGCATTCTATTAGCAGAAACTGAGAGAATGAAAGCATTAGAAAGTAAAGGATATCAGAGTATTCTAGTCTGGGTGGCAGATGTTAAACCCACCTACATCCTGGCCAGGATTCACTCTGTGATTAGGAAATCTCTGCAAGCTGATAGGGCAATTTAAAAATTACTTGGGAAGGTAATTTGTGATTCCAATTTAGAAAGTATAATTGATCAATTTAGACTTAGTAATCAGTTTTAAGTTGCAATCATATATATATATATATATATATATATATGTAGTCGTGGAAACTATACACTATTAGAACTTTTAATAATAGTATTTTGTTTGTTTTTATTCTGTTTGTGTTTGGGTTGCCAGACAATTCAAGTACTCTGAAAAGGAAATCAACTATAATAAATGTATAAATGCATTTGGAAATGTTTGAAGGAGTTTAAGTTTATACATTGGATATTCAAAGTCCCCTTAAAAGTGATTAACATTTGCTAGATTTTTAAATACAGTAAGATCTATAAGCTGAACTTTAAAAAACTTAAGTAATGTTTTAAATTTAATATTAATATTTTAAACTGAAGTGATGTCTGTGCCCACACAGCAGCCCTTGAAGACATTTTAAAATGTCCTCTAAGAGGAATTGTTCTGGACTGTGGGCTAGAGGGTACTTGTCTCTGATCCTGGGGGCTTCCCCCTCATCCTACCACCCTGTGCGTGGTTCTCCACTGCAGCCACCAGATGGCAAGTTTTCTCACATTGCCAGGTTGTCATACATGGTCTCTGGCCAACAAAGGATAACAAAATGTAGGTCCATAATCCCTTTTCTGAGACCCCCTGTGTTTTGAAAATGAAAATACTTCAGATTTTTAGGAAATGCATGAATACGCAGCATATTATGTAATACCTATTAGGGAAGTGTGAAGCAGCATTCTATAATCAAACGTGCTAATATTTCTTCAATTGTTTGTTAATAATCACAGAATAAGGGATAAATAAAGCCGTTAATAGCCTCCCATCAGTTCAGATCAGATTCTGCTGCCAAAGTAACTTGTGCCAAAGTTCAGGACAAAAATTTTGATTTTTAGAATTTATCGAATTTTGGAGTGATAGATAAAGGTTTATAGCTCTAGAATATTAAGAGTGAGACATAGTGTTTGCTCTGTAACTGGCTCCATTCTAAATGCTTTACACGATTAGCACACTTGATCCTCACAATAACCCCATGAGATATGTACTGCTATTATCCCCATTTTACAGATGGGGAAATTGAGACATTGAGGTAAAGGAACTTGCCCAATAGTACACAGTCCCTAAATCGGTGGAACTGGAATTAACCCAGACAGTCCGGCTTCAGGGTCCCTGCTTGATGCTAGGCAATATCGCTTCTAGGAATCAGCTCCAAACCAGGGATCTAGTATCAGTCACGTGTGGGGCCAACTAAAAACGGGATCTAGATTTCTAGATCCTGTCCCAAACCTACGGAAACAAACTCTCAGGGCCGTGAGGAAGTCAAATACCTCTCAAGGTCATAGCGCAGTTGATAGGTAGATTAGATAGCTAGGTAGAGCTAAGATTCAACCCCCAGTCTTTTCTGGTTCCCTGTGGCCCTTCTCCTAAGTCACGTTGTGGCTTTTCAGGCCGTTTCCCCAGGGTTCTCGTTTCTCAGCAAAGATTCTTTCAGGAGAAGAAACTTGGCATGGGCACGAAGACTCAAACTGCGGATGCCATGACTTTGCTAATGCTTCCTGAATGCAAGCCCTGACCACCTAGGGAACCTACCACATGACATAAAATTGACATCTTGACCATTTTTAAGTATACGGTTCAGTGATGTTAAATATGTTCACATTGTTGTGCAACCATGATCACCATCTATCCTCATAACTCTTTTCATCTTGTAAAACTGAGACTCTATGCTTATTAAACGATAACTCCCCATCCCCTCCTGTCCCCAGCCCCTGGCAACCACCATTACACTTTATGTCTCTAAGAATTTGACTACTCTAAGTGCCTCATATAAGTGGAATCATATGTATTTGTCTTTTTGTGACTGGCTTATTTCACTTAGCATAGTGCCCTCGAGATTCATCCATGTATCATATTGCAGAATTTCCTTCTTTTTTAAGGCTGAATACTATTCCATTGTACATATATGCCACATTTTGCTTATCCATTCATCCATCAATGGACACTTGGGTTGCCTCCACATTTTAGCTATTGTGAATAAATCTGCTAAGAATATGGGTGAACAAATACTTCTTCGAGACCCTGCTTTCAATCTTTTGGTTATCTACCCAGAGTGGGATTGCTGGGTCATATGGTAATTCTACTTTTAATTTTTTGAGAAACTGCCATACTGTTTTCCACAGTGGCTTTACCATTTTACATTCCCATCAGCAGTACACAAAGGTTCCAATTTCTCCACATCCTCACTAACACTTGTTGTTTTCTGGGCTTTTGGTAGTAACCATCCTAAAGGGTGTGAGGTGGTGTCTCACTGTGGTTTTGATTTGCATTTCCCTAATGGTTAGTGATGTTGAGCATGTTTTCACATGCTTCCTGGCCATTTGTATATCTTCTTTGGAGAAATGTCTATTCAAGTACTTTGGCCATTTTTTAATGCAGTTGTTTGGTTTTTTGTTGTTGAGTTTTAGGAGTTCTTTTATATATTCCAGGTATTCCCCTCTGATCAGATATATGATTTGCAAATATTTTCTCCCATTCTCTGAGTTGCCTTTTTATTCTGTGGATAGGGTCTTTTGATGCATATAATTTTTAAATTTCCATGAAGTCCAATTTGTCTATTTTTCTTTTGTTATCTATGCCTTTGGTGTCATATCCAAGAAATCATTGCTAAATCCAATGTCATGAAGATTTTGTCCTATGTTTTATTCTCAGAGTTTTATTGTTTTGGGTCTTGCATTTAAGTCCTTGATCCATTTGGAGTTCATTTTTATATATGGTGTTAGGTAAGGGTCCAACTTCATACTTTTTGCATGTGGATATCCAGTTTTCCCCAGCACCATTTGTTAAAAAGACTGACCTTTCCCCATTGAATGTCTTGGCACCCTTGTCAAAAATCATTTGACCATATATGTGAGGGCTTATTTCTGGGCTCTCTATTCTATTCCATTGGTTATGTCTGTCTTTATGCCAATGCCACACTGTTTTGATTACAGTAGCTTTGTTGTAAGTTTTGAAATTAGGAAGTGTGAGTCCTTTGATTTTGTTCTTTTTCAAAATTTTTTGGCTATTCAGGGTCCCTTGAGATGCCATATGAATTTTAGGATGGGTTTTTCTATTTATGCAAAGAACGTCTTTGGGATTTTTATAGGGATTGCATTGAATGTGTAGGTAATACTGACATTTTAGCAATCTTAAGTCTTCCAATCCATGAACATGGGATGTGTTTCTATTTATTTGTGTCTTCTTTAATTTCCTTCAGCAATGTTTTGTAATTTTCATTGTACAAGTTTTTTACCTCCTTGGTTAAATTAATTCCTAAGTGTCTTATTCTTTTTTCTTTTTGCTGAGGAAGATTAGCCCTGAGCTAACATCTGTGCCAGTCTTCCTTCACTTTCTTTGTGGTTTGCTGCTACAGCATGGCTGACAATTGATGTAGGTCTGTGCCTGGGACCCGAACCCACAAACCTGTCCTGCCAAAGTGGGGCATGCTGAAGTTAACCACTACGCCACAGAGCTGGCCCCATTTTATTCTTTTTGATGCTATTGAAAATGGAATTGTTTTTGTAATTTCCTTTTCAAATTGTTCATATGTAGAAATGTAATTGATGTTTATGTGTTGACTTTGTATCCTACTACTTTGCTGAATTCATTTAGTAGTTCTAACAGCTTTTTGTGGAATCTTTAGGGTTTTCTACTTACAAGATCATATCAAATAGAAACCAAAAGAGAGCAGTGGTGGCCATACAAATATCAGACAAAACAGATTTTAAACCAAAAAAGTTTAGAAGAGACAAAGGACGTTATCTATGAATAAAAGGTTCAATACAGCAAGAAGCTATAATAATCATAAACATTTACGCCTAACGAAGACCATCAAAATATATGAAACAAAAACTGAATTGAAGGAGAAATAGGCAGTTCTGTAATAATAGTTGGAGATTTCAGTACTCCACTCACAATAATGGCTAGAACAACCGAAGAGAAGATAAGTAAGGAAATAGAGAACTTAACACAATAAACCAACTAGGTCTAACAGACATACAGAACACTCGACCCAACAACAACAGCATATACATTCTTCTTAAGTGCACATGGGACATTTTCCAGGATAGATCATATGTTAGGCCACAAATTAAGTCTCAACAGTTTTAAAAAGATAGATATCATACAAATTATTTTCTACAATCACAATGGAATGAAGTTAGAAATCAGTAACAAAAGTAAAACTGGAAAATTGTCAAAGTTTTTTTGTTTTTTCTTTTAGCTCTTTGAATATATCAGTCTCCTGCCTTCTGGCCTCCAAAGTTTCTGATGAGAAATCTGCTGATAATCGTATTGAGGATCCTTGTATGTGATGATTCGCTTCTCTCTTGCTGCTTTGAAGACTCTCTTTATCTTTTGAAAGTTTGATTATAATGTGTCCTGGTATGGGTCTCTTTGAGTTCACCTTTCCTGGAATTCTTTGAGCTTCTTGTATGTTTATATTCATGTCTTTCATCAAATTTAGGAAGTTTTCAGCCATTGGTTCCTCAAATATTCTCCCTGTCCCTTCTCTTTCTCTCTCCTTCTAAGACTCACACAATGCTTATGTTGTCCTCCTCTTGATGGTGGCCCACAGATCTTTTAGGCTCTGTTCACTTTTCTTCAATCTTTTTTCTTTCTGTTCCTCAGCCTCAATAATTCTCACTGTCCTATCTTTTAAGTTCCTGATTCTTTCTTCCACCTGCTAAAAATCTGCCTTTAAATCCCTCTAATAATATTTCATTTTGTTATTGTGTTTTTCAGCTCCACAATTCTTTTCTTTTTAGCTTTTTATCTCCTTATCAATATTTCCATTTTGTTCTCTCATCGTTTTCCTGACTTTGTCCACATCTTCCTTTAGCTCTTTGAGCATCTTTAAGACAGTTGTTTTAAAGTCTTTGTCTAGTACATCTGCCATTAAGTCTTTTTCAGGAACAGTTTCTGTTGACTTGTTTTTTTTCCTTTGAATGGGCCATACTTTTCTTTTTCTTTGTATGCCTTGTGATTTTTTGTTGAATACTGGACATTTAAATCTAATAATGTGGTAAGTCTTAGAATCAGATTCTGCCCTTTCCCCCAGGGTTTGCTGGGTTTTTTGTTATTGTTTTTGTTTATTGTTATTGGTTTTTTGGTTGTTATAGGCTATCTCTACGCCAAGGATCAAACTGAGGTGTAAAATTAATGTCTTCTCAGGTCTCTTCTGAGCCTTTCTCTGGGCATACATGGCCACTTTCCAATTTTCTCCATATATGCTGTTAGTGTTTTTGTTGTTTTTTTTTTACACTGTTGTTTTTTAATGTCCTGGTCTTTAATGTCTGGCTCCCAAAAGGGGAAAAAGTGAAAAATGAGGGAGGGGAGAAAAGGGCCCAAGCCCCTTAAAACCTTGGAAGTCACTTCAGCCAAAGTGAGAGGGGCTTGCAACAATGGGGGGCAGTGCAACAACAATGGCTGCCTGCCTCATTGTCTGCACCTCTGTGATCAGAAACAGCAATCAGAGCACAGATCCCCAATATTTGGGGAACAGGGGGCTCCTTTTTGCCCACCCTGGCAAGCTGTGTGCAAGGTGCTCCATGCTGTGTGCACAGCTGTCTGCCACATGGCTGAGGGTGCAGGATGGATAGCTGTTACTGTGCTAGGAACTGAAATTGACCAAAATTAACCATAATTTAACATCCAAGTCTTCCTTTGGAAGTTGCAAACCTTCAACAGACTCTAGAGTTCCAAAATAGTTACATCAGGCAGATTCTGCCAGTGCAATTGTTGTCTAGGTGGGGAGACAGATTCCTGGTGCTTCTAACTCTGCCATCTTTCCAGAATCCTCTCCTGTGACCCCTACCATTTTACCACTTAAATGGCATTTGGATATGTCTCATCATCTCCTCCCTTCCCCAAGTCAAGCCTTCAGATTAGACCACAGCCCTGGCCAATGGCTTGACTGTAACCTCTTGAGAGACCTTGACAAAGACTCTCTACTTGACCAAACTTTAGTCAGCCTCCTCTGAGCCCCTTTTCTGACCAGGCCTTGACGTTGGTCACCGTCCTTTCCAGGCCTGCATAGCCCAATTGTAGCAAGAATCTTGCTAAGTCAGTTTAGAAAGCATCCCCTCACCCTTGATATCTGATCACCCTTAATGTCTGATCATTTTCCTCATCCCCTCTCCTTGGTATCTGATCACCCTGGCCTATGTTCAGCAAGAATCCTGTTAAATCAGTTTAGCAGGAATCCCCCTACCCTTGATATCTCCTCTTAGTAATTTTTCATCCATTTGTCCCCTCATTCCATTCGTTGGCTACAAATCCCCAGCTGTCTTTGCTGTATTTGGAGTTAAGTACAATCTCTCTCATCTGTTATGACAGCCTTGACATCTACCACAACAGTCCTGAATAAAGTCTTCCTTACCACTTTAACAAATGTCAGAATAATTTTTTGTTTATCAACCTTGAGCTAGAGGCATCCAGCTAAGCCATCCCCGGATTCTTGGCCAATAGAAACTATGAGATAATAAATGTTTATTGTTTTAATCCTCTAAGTATTAGGGTAATTTGCTACACAGAAATAGGAAGTGGTACATGATGTGTCATGGATACTGTGATGCACTGCTCAAGTTCCCCTCCAGGACTGGGGCTTTCATTCTTCTACTGCCAGGAATGCTGGCTGCTGGTAGTTCACAGCTAAGTCCTTCTCCAGTTAATGTCTTTGGTAAAGAGAGCTACATTTCCCAGAGATATGCTTCTTTCCCAGGGACAGCCTGCTACCCAAGGATTCATCCATGCAGGAGTAAAAGGCCTAGACCCTTGGCCTTCAATGTGGGACAACTTTGAAAGATTATCTCAGCTCTAGGGTGTCCTGAAGCATCCACTGAGACCTCTGTTGCAACTGTGTCACAGTTCAACTTCTCCCTCCACCAAATCCTATTTCTCTCACCTCCTTACAGGTGTTATGATTAGTAACAGTCCCCAACACACCACCTAAATGCAGATCTCTCCCTCGGAGCCTACTTTCTGGGGAACCTGACCTAAGATACTATGTGACCTTGAGCAAATACTTTACCTCTCTATATCTTGGTTTCTTCATCCGCAAAATGGGAGAAATGCCAGTGTCCATCCCATAGGATTGTTGTGAGGATTAAATGAGATTAAGTCCTTCATAGTGTCTGCCATACAGCAAGCACATATAAATATTTGCTGTTGTTACTATTACTATATACTAAAAAAACATTCCAAGCTCCCCTCCCCCCCAAAAAAACAGCTGGTGCAAGGGTCTTAAGGTAGCAGCAAACTTGGCATGCTAGAGAGACTGAATGGAGGGCCATGAAGCTAAAGGAGGAGAGTGGTAGGAGACGAGGTGGGAGAAGAAGGCAGATCTCTGCTGGACCCATGTGGGTCTTGTATGTTAGAGTAAAGAGTCAGGATTTAAATCTAAGTGAGTTGGGAAGCCATGGAAGACTGAGAGCAAGTGAGTGACATGAGTTGATATGTGATTCTAAAAGCTCACTGTGGCTGCAAGGAGAATTGGTTATAGGGCAGCCGGAGGGGAAGTGGGGAAGACTGGAGTGGCAATAATCATGAATAGTGAGTTCCGGAATACGTTTTGGTGAGAGAGTCACTGGTGAACTAGATGTGAGGGGTGAAGAAGAGAGGAATTAAGGAGGTATCCTCGGTTTGGGCTTGAGAAAAATGGGTGGTTGGTAATTCCATTTATTTAGATAAGGAAAAGCAGAAGAGCAGATTTGGTGCAAGAGAGGGAGAATCCAGAGTCCTGGCTGTAACATGTTAAGTTTAAAATGCCTATTAGACTTCCACATGAGATGTCAAATTAGCCATTGGATGTATGTTTGGGTCCTCTTTTGACTAATCCAAACTGTTTGTAAGAAGGCTAGGAGGTTATAAATTAATCTGACCTGGGACAGAGTTAAGCTGACTGATTCCTGTGGAAGACAGGATTGTTACCTGCCCTATTAACTACCTACCTAAAACATTGTTAATATTTTCTTCTTCTCATAGCTGCTAATGGAGAGAATTCCACGTGGCACTACAGCTAGAGGGGGAAGACCTGCCCATAGATGCTCCATGGGTCATGACTTTAATATTGAGCATTTCAGTGACCAGCAATATCTTGGCCAGGGCTAAGATGGAAATTGCCAGAAACAGGCTCACTTTGTCTCCCAGTATGAACTTAGGTATGGATGGATATGAAGCATCTTGCCCAGTACCTGACATCCTGTAAGCACATAGTATGTGCCAATTTCCTTCAAAGGAGCCCAACCGGAACAATCACCCTGTTCTTGGTGCAGCCCTTGCAATGCTATAATATCTCAAATATGGTATTCCACTTCTTCCAGTCTCTTTAACATGACTGCTCATGATGAAGGAAGGGCCTTCTCACCTTAGGCTTCACTTCGTGGTGATAATAATAATTTTCTTTTGTTAGAAAAAAATGCTTTATAGTCTTCAAAATGATTTTACATGAATTAGCTCATTTGATCCATTGCCTCATAAGGCAGGTGGGATTATCCTCATTTCACAGATGAGGAACGAA
Organism: Equus caballus; assembly: GCF_041296265.1. NCBI lineage: Eukaryota > Metazoa > Chordata > Mammalia > Perissodactyla > Equidae > Equus > Equus caballus. The sequence continues at coordinate 63,548,473 of NC_091688.1, read as the reverse complement.
GGAAGAGATGTGCAGAAGGCATTTCTGCAACTTCCACTCTCTACAGGGCTGTGCTTTTCTGAAAGCTTCTTAGCAAATGGAGAAGAGTGAGTTCTGCAGCTGTGCTTAAGCTCCCTCACGTTTGGAATCCTTTTTCCTACCAGAGGCCAAATGGAGTATAGTTCAAGGAGTTTTTCCCAGGAGAGAGGGAGCACTCTTTGGGACTCAAAAGTGGTGCCAATTTAAGTAGCTCTCCTATTTAGGATTCTTGAACTAGTCACAGCTTGGAGACACTGCATTTCATTCAGGAAAGATTTCCACACAAGCTCAGACTGTTTTTATTAAAAAAGCTTGTTACCCCTTGATACTACGTTTGAACAAGCCAGAACAATTGGAAACAACCCAGATGTCTGTTAACAGGTGACTGGATGAACAATGGAATACTGTGTATAAACCATTGATATCATGCAACAAGACAGATGCATTTCAGAATAATTAGATTCAGGGAAAGAATTCAGACAAAAAAGAATACATATTGTATGATTCTATTAGTGTAAAATTGGAGAAAATGCAAACTAATCTATAGTATCAGAAAACTTATCAGTGGTTAACTGGAAACGAGAGAGGGACACAGTAAAGAGTGGGAGAGAGGATTACCAAGCGGCACAGGCAACTTTTGGGGTGATGGGTATGTTCATTCTTTTGATTGCAGTGGTGATTTTATGGTGTTTATATATGTCAAAATACATCAAATTGTATACTTTGAACATGTGTGTATAAAAATTAGACCTTAATAAAAATAGCACATGATTATAAAAATTTCAAGAACACAGAAAAGCACAAAGAGGGAAATGAAAATAACCTATGTTTCCAACATCTAGAAATAAAACCTACTAAGTTTTTGGTATATTTCCTTCCAGTCTCTTTTCTACACACACACACACACACACACACACACACACACACACACACACAGAACCAATTGTACATTTAATTATATCATAAGCATTTTCCCATGTTACTAAAAATTCTTAATGTTAAACACAAATATTAAGATTAAATATTAATATATTAAATCTTACACATAGCCCATTATTTAGTTACCCATTTTCATTTTTTTTTTTTTTGAGGAAGCTTAGCCCTGAGCTAACTGCTGCCAATCCTCCTCTTTTCACTGAGGAAGACTGGCCTTGAGCTAACATCCATGCCCATCTTCCTCTACTCTATATGTGGGACGCCTACCACAGTATGGTGTGCCCAGTGGTGCCATGTGCGCACCCAGGATCTGAACTAGTGAATCCCAGGCAGCCAAAGTGGAATGTGTGCACTTAACCACTGTGCCACCAGGCCAGCCCCTAGTCACCCATTTTCTTATTGGCTATTTCTCAAATTAGGTTTATCACAACTTTACACTATTGAAAATACCACTGCCTGGAACATCATCATACATATACCTTTGTCGAAATCTTTTATTATTTTCTTAGAATTTATTACTAGAAGTGGAGTTGCTGAACCAAAACCTTCCTTATTCTGAATGTAGCTGAAACAGTTTACAGTGTCTGAAGGTCTAAAATTTTTTCCCCAGGTGAGAAATCTTATGGTAGGTCAGTCTTAGAACCTGTCCAAACTGTGGTCACTAAAACTAGGTATCAGTTGTGTGTTGGGTTGTGTGGGATTTGCTGATTTTATCTAAGAAGCCTCTCAACATTGGTCTTTTTCCTGCAAATTCCTTAGTTTTTCCTATCAGTTTGGCCCAGCCCAGCTTGGATGAAATGCTAATTTAGAAAGTGTATTACTGGATTTGAGAAGGAATAGAGGCAAAGGACAGGAAGCTAGGTAGGAGGAAGTAGCAACATGGTAGCTTTGGATTTATTCATTATTTTACAAAAAAGATTTTTAAAGCACCTGCTGGGTGGGACCTTGGCAGAAATCATGCAAAAGTTGCATAACAGCAACTTTCCTAGAATTGAGCTGCAGGTGTGCAGCAGCCAAGATGCAGTTATGGAGAGACAAAGATGATAAAATGCCTCTAAGGATTTCACAGCACACTAACAGGTAATTATTACACATCACCCCTAAGATGTCTAATGGGCATCTGAAATATGACATGTCCCAAACAGAAATCTTGATCTTCTCCCCCAACCTGTTTTCTTTCTCCCAGACTTCTTTATTTTAATAAGCAATACAACCACCCACCCACTTGCTCAAGCCAGAAATCTAGGACTCATCCTTGATTCCTCTCTATCCTGCTGATAGGATTCCAGCCTTTCAGCAAATCCTGTGGACTCTACCTACACAATATAGCAATATCGTATCAACCCATGCTCCACCCTGATGCAAGCCACTATTATTTCCATGTATATAGTCTCCTAACCTGATTACCCTCATCTATTCTTGCTACTCTCCAATCCCTTCTCCAAAAGCAGCCAGATTGGTCTTTTAAATACCAGACATGACACCTCCCTGGTTAACACCCTCTGGTGGTTATTGCTTTTACCTAGAATAAACTCCAACCTTCTTCCCATGCCCTTTCAAGGCCCTGCATTTATCTGGTTCATGCATTACCTGGCCCCCATCTCCTACTGTTCTTCCTCTGGCTCCCTCGGTTCCTGCCACACTAACCCAGAGCCTCTGCACTTAGCTGGTCCCCCTGCCCGTGTTGCCTCCGTGGATCTTTGCACGGCTCTCACTTCTCTCAGAACTTGTTCAAAATCACACTCTCAGGCCTGCCTTCCCGGGTCAGCCCACCTAACATAGCCACCCCCCCCGCCCCCATCATCACTGCCACCTTCAAATCCCTTACACTTCTTTTTTGTTTCTTCTTAGCGCTTGTTTAACATTATATTTGCGTGCTCATTGTTTGTGTCTCCCATCAGACAGTATGTTATACATCATTAGGGAAGGAACTTGATTTATTCTCCATTCTATTGCACTGCCTGGAGCATAGGAGCCATTCATCAAATGTTCTTTGAATGAATGATGAATAAATGTTTGTCACAACTGTAATTGTTTTATTGATTTATTCATTTGTCTAGCATATCTCTCTATGTATATGTGATGCGGGGTCGGTGAGCCGAGGAGTCGAAAGAAAGATTTCTTAGACTCTCAAGATCTGGCAGTAGTGCTCTTTTATTTAGAGAATAGTGTGGAATAGCATGGGGACAGGACCCATGGGCAGGCAGAGCTCCTGCTGCTGCCGCTGCTGCTGCCCCCGCTGGCATGGGGACAGGACCCATGGGCAGGCAGAGCTGGTGCGTGGGGACAGGACCCACGGGCAGTCAGAGCTCCTGCTGCTGCCCCCGCTGGCGTGGGGACAGGACCCATGGGCAGGCAGAGCTGGTGTGTGGGGACAAGACCCACGGGCAGTCAGAGCTCCTGCTGCTGCCCCCGCTGGCATGGGGACAGGTCCCATGGGCAGGCAGAGCTGGTGTGTGGGGACAAGACCCACAGGCAGTCAGAGCTCCTGCTGCTGCCCCGAGTTGAGGGTTAGGGCTAATTTTATAAGGCATGGGTACGTGACTTATTTTTACTGGAGAAAAGAAAAGATGATGTAAAAAGTCATTAAATGATTTCAGTGCAGATGGGGTCTGGTTATTGTGCGGTCATATAACTTTAGATACGAATCTGGCCATATAGATCGGCATGTAGGTGAGGATGCCCTGGGCTTCTCTCCCTGGGGCGGTCCTAATTCATACCATAAAAAAAAGTCCACTGGGTCGTATAGTTTGGCATGTAGGCCAGGTCACCTTGGGCTCCTCTAGCTGGGGCAGCCTTATTCCACATCATATGTAAATTCGTGAAGACTGGGACGGTGCCCATCTTGTTTACTACTGTATCCCCTAAGCTTTGAAGAGGGCTGTAACAGTGACACGTGCAAAACGATGTTAAAGAAAGGAAAGGGCGACTAAACTGACTGAAGGAGCTAAGGGAGGCTTCACAGATAAAACGCCATCTACACCGGGACTGAAAAGACGCAGAAATGAAAAGGACGGAGGAGAATAAGATTTCAAACAGACAAAATATCACGAGGTGTTGGGCAGACAAGATGGCTTCCGGCACTCGCCGCCACACTTAATATGGCGACCAGGGAGCGTTCCTGGAGGAAACCACGCGAGAGTTGCATCGCCGCGGCTGTCCGTGAATTAAGCCGGGGGTGTGGAACAGCCAAGATGGAGCCGGCAGCTGGCGGCCCCGGCCCGCTGATCTTGAACAACAAGCAGCCCCAGCCGCCGCCACCTCCGCCGCCGGCTACCGCGCAGCCTCCACCCGGAGCACCACGGGCCGCCGGGGCTCTCCTGCCCGGGGGCAAAGCCCGAGAGTTCAACCGCAACCAGCGCAAAGACTCGGAGGTCAGGGGCTTCGGGGGGTGAGGCTAGCACCGGGCGGCGGCGGCGGCGCGGGGCCCGGGGCCGGACCGCCCCCTGGTCCAAGCTAGGCTTCCCAGAGGGTTCGGTAGGGCCCGGCAGGGGAGTTGTCATTTTACAACGAAAGGAGCAGGAAGCAAGGCTGGCTTCCCCGGGGCCGGGGACGTGAAGCCGGGGTCCCCGCCCCGAGCCCCGTCGCCCGGGAGAACCTCCGGAGCCGGGGACTGCTCGTTTGCTCCTTTGGGGCCGGAGCTGTGGGCGCGGCCTCGGGGCTCCAGCCTCTGGGGAAGCCGCCCGCCTCCCGGCTCGAGGGTGAAGAGTCAGTGGTCTGCGTGCGCTGCAGGGGGCCGGGCGGCTGCACCCCGACCTCTGATCGCCTCTGGTCCTGTGCGTTCCGCAGCGCGGGGGACGGCGTGTGTGGGCAGGGAGGCGCCTGGCGAGGCTTTGGAAGGCTCTTCGAAGCCGGACCGGAGCCCTTATCACTAACAGTAGTACGCGCCCGGAGACGGCTAGATTAGGAGGGGGGTGCCTTCGCTGTTCACTCTGACCTCAGCCAGGGCAGGTTCGGGCCATGGTTTGACAACGCCTTGTGGCTTGCGAGCCCAGTGCGCCCGATGCGGAACTGTGATCAGAAATATACATTTAAAACCTGCTCAGCATTCCCTCCTCTCTTGCTAATGGGCTGTTCCTCCCGTTCCGGAGACACCGTAGTTTGGAGCTGACTAGTCACCTCACCCCGAGTTAAAGAATTCCTCCCACTGCCTCCCATTGTAAATTCATGAATGAAGACAGGCACGTCGCAGCGTTTTAGGACTTAATCAGCACGATCCCAGAGCACTTATTGTGAGGTCTCCTTCACCTGAGACAACTAGAGGCTGATCAGCAGTCAGACGCTTGTGAATGAGGGGGAATTCCTCATTGTCCAGGCGTAACTACCAGGTCATACCAAGGAGTGATAATACTGTCTTTAGATCTCTGAAACCAGTTCCTCTCAAGGTTTTGTTTTTTTTGGCAAGTGCAAACCTCTGGTAAAACATGTCAAAATTTGGCAAGTCCAAAGTAGACGTACTTTGAGCTTCAAGTGAATTATTTGAAAAAGCAGTGAAACTTGCCTTTTAGGAGCCCTTGCTTCGTGGGTTAATGGGACATCAGTGGTGACTACTTAATAATTTTTCAGGTGTAGAGCATTATGAAAGTGGTGGGGGTGAATCCACCTTCATTACGAGAGGAATTATAGTTTAAAAATAGTTTTGTTTTCCTAAGTAGCCATGAATAGCCAAATAAATACTCTTTGATACATTTAAATTTCTCTTTCTATCTTTTAATTTCCATATGGACTCAACATGGAGAAGGTCAGTCAGTGAACACATTTAAGCTGAGAGACCTGTCTAAATTCGTTTGAGATGCTCATGCTGCCCTGGGCTCTTTCTTGAGTCATAGCTGAGATCAGTAGGCTGGGAGCCTGAGCAATGCCTGGAGGACAGGGAGGCTGACCCTTGATGAGAGCGCACTGTGCACTGTGTGCTACATAATTTTGAGAAGTCCTTAAAAACCTTCAAGATGCATTTTTATCATCCCTAGTCCATAAATGAAGAAACAAGCTCAGTAACTTGTGGAAGTATGCATTCTGTTGCCTCTGAATAAGGAGAAGAATTCTTCATGTCATTCAGTGTTTGTGGGCATATTATGGCATTTTGTGGGTGGTCTTTGTCTTCCCCAGTAGATTGTAATTAAGCTTGAGGACTCTATTTCTTCACTTCTGTCTTCCCAGAACAAGGCTTCCAAGATGGTGTATTCTCAGTGATCACCTATCCCTACCAATAGAAAGATCCTCATTGTCACATTCTCGCCTGTGTGTGGGAGGGAAGCCATTCTGTTTGGCTGGCTGCTGCCTTCTCGGTCTGTCAGTGCTCCCTGAAATTCGAGAGAAAGGCAGGAAGGCTGAGGGTGTCAATACTCGTTTTGTCTTGAGCTGTTGCTAGTCCACTAGCCAGAGAGAAGTGAGGCTTCCGGAATCTTAGCACCATGTGGAATGGTCATTCACTGTACAGAATACATAGAAGCTTTGTGTTCATTCATCCAACAAGTATTTTTTTGAGTATAAACGATTCATTCACTCATTCATGCCAGTAGTGTGCTGGGCATCGTGAAATCATTGATGAGAAAAATGCACAAAGTTCCCACTCTCAAGGAACTTGCAGTCTCTTGGGGAGGCAGACGCTAAACAAATACACATGCCAGAATATAGTTGTAAGTTATGATAAGTGCTCTGAAGGAGGAGTGCCCAGTGCTCTGAGAGGGCTTACCAGGGAGACCTGAGCTAGCCTAGGAGATAAAATACTGCGATAAAACATCAGGCAAGTAGAGGCAGTGGTGTCCTGTGACAGCAGTGTCTCTGGAAGCATATGTGTTTCCTCCTTTGGAAAATTCTCACAGTGATTTTGTGCATCACTCTCTCCTTTTCTGAACAGGGCTATTCCGAGTCGCCAGACCTCGAGTTTGAATATGCTGACACAGATAAGTGGGCTGCAGAGCTCTCGGGTAAAGTGTCGACCTTCATGTTGTTTCAGGGTGTTTTTTTCCTTATTGGTCTTTAATAAGATTGAATGAATGTCATTTTGGAGTTCATTTTTTTCCCTAGTTAGTCCTAATAATGATATGTATCTAACATGTTAATCATTGGATTCAAGCGTGTATCTTCTGTCTTTGGCTTGTCCTTTACTTTTATGAAGCATCCCTGTGTGGTCAGCTCAGTTGGCTGTGGCCCAGTCTCACTGTGGACAGTGATGCTCGTTGGCCATGCACTATCCCCTGACAGTGGTCTCTCTTAGAGCAGTGGGTCATGAGGAATGCCAGCAAATGTGCCTGCCTCTGTGCACATCTGTCACTACACTACTGCTCACGTGTAATGTGAGATTAGCCTGAGCTGCTTCTCAAGCCTCCCTAATACAGGTCCTATTCAGGAGGTAGCAGCCACTTGAGAGAGATATGTTCATGGTTGCAGTCTGCCTCTGGTGTGGCATGGTGCGATCGATGTGCATTGGACTGGAAATGCCCAGATTTATGCTTAACTGGCATTCTGGTTATCAGCTGCAAGAGAAGTCAGCATTCTTTCCATTGTGCACGTCAGGGCACTAAGACCCCTTTCATAATTAGATAGCATGGTCCAGGAGTCACTGTATCTCAGGGACAGGGTTGGGCCTAGAAGCAAATGCCTTACCTTCTCTGCTACGTGTGAGACCTGGAGCTCACATGTGGCATGTGGACGTGGAGCTGATGAGACTTTGTTCTTGACAGAGCTTTACAGCTACACAGAAGGGCCAGAATTCCTGATGAATCGAAAATGCTTTGAGGAGGACTTCCGGATCCATGGTGAGATGATTCCCCTCACTTCTTGGTTCCATTCACCCTGCATCATGAGAGCTGTAGTGTTTCTCGTTGTCGTCTGAATGACCTAAGTTGTCTGGAGTGGCCTAAGAAGCCTGCTGAACTGTGTTTGTTTAAGGCCACATGTGACATTTAGGGTGGGCTTGCAGGTACTCTGGTGGTAGGTTTTCAGAATGTGAGTATTAGGGGAAAAAAAACTTTATGTGATTAAAATTGCACCAAAAATAGCAGTGTTTCAGTCTGGAATTCAGTTTCTTAGAGCAGCAGTGTGACTTTATCCCTTACGTAGAGAGTAACTTATCTTTCTGAGTTTTCTGGTCCTGTGGGAGTCCTGAGTTTGGTGGGTTAACATGCTGTCCATTCCATTGTGAGGATATTTCTGGGCCCAAGTGTAACTGGTCTCTTGCCCTGCAGTGACAGACAAGAAGTGGACTGAGCTGGACACCAACCAGCACCGTACCCATGCCATGAGGCTCCTAGATGGCTTAGAAGTCACTGCCAGGGAGAAGAGACTCAAGGTGGCTCGAGCAATTCTCTACGTTGCCCAAGGTACTGGGTGGTCCCCCGGGGACTTCTGGCACCTCTTTCAGTGTTGTTGCCAGTCAGGTACAGGGAGGGGCTCAGTGAGCTGTGCCCTATGTTTGCAGGCACCTTTGGGGAGTGTAGCTCAGAGGCAGAGGTGCAGTCCTGGATGCGCTACAACATCTTTCTGCTCCTGGAGGTGGGCACGTTCAATGCTTTGGTGGAACTTCTGAACATGGAAATAGAGTGAGTTCTTCTCGGGCTTGAGTGGGGAAGGGGTGGCAGGGAGTAGGGGGACAGAACTTGTGGAACTAACTAGTTTTGAAAGGGTTGAATGGGTCACATGGGGCTAAGGGTCTGGTCCCAGGCTCTGTTCTAACCAGCCAAGTTGAGTCACAGGGGAGTTGGTCACCCAAATTGTGAAGACTAATGAGGGGTCTCTGCAGTTCACTACCACCAGAGATCTCACCGGACGGTGCCAGTCCTGCCCAGGCACACAATGCCCCTCTAAAGGAGGCCTCTCATTTTTAACTCTCTTTTGAACCTGCAGACTGCACGGTGTTTGCACTGTACTTTTCCCCTCAGCAGGAGGCCAGGCCAAGTGTCAAGTCTGACACTTGGGCTCAACCAAAGGATCCTCTAGCCTGTGTCACCACTAGTCCTTTGTTCAGTGGACAGGTCAGCTGCTGCTCATCCAGAGATAACACCATCAATAATAATAGCTAACAGCACTCATTGAGTGCTTATATGTCCTAGGCATTGTTCTAAGGACATTACATGTACTAATTCTTGGTAAGGACATAGCTACTATTACCATCCCCATTTTGTAGATAGGGAACCTAAGGCACAGAAAAGTTAAGTACCTTACCCAGGGGCACCTAGCTAGTAAATGTTACAGGCAGGATTCAAACCTTGGCAGTCTGGTCTGGGGCCTGAGTTCTTACCCACTGGGTCCTGTGGCTTCTTGTGTAGTCTAAGCACGTATCGTAGTGTTGTATTCCCCCATTGGGCAGCGTTTCTCAGGGGAACCACTTATCCTCCTTCCTGGGGGCAGGCCCTGACTCTCAAAATCTCTCCTGCAGCAACAGTGCCGCCTGCAGCAGTGCGGTGAGGAAGCCGGCCATCTCCCTGGCTGACAGCACAGACCTGAGGTGAGGCCGGTGGCAGGCTGGCTCTCCCTGAGCTTCAGCCAAGGCATGAGACCAGAGCGGGGCATGGGAGGGCGTCTGGGTTTCCTCACTGTGTGTGCTCCTTCTGCACACACTAGTCTGCAGGTGTGATGGGCTCAGCGTGTGATTAGTGGACTCTGCTCAGAGCTCTCCCTAGGTGGGGCTCTGGATTGAGACTCCTGAAGGAGATCCAGACTGAAGCCACTTATAGAGCCATAGTGAAGTGTGGCCTCCTGCCGACACTGCTGCTGAGAACTTGGTGGCGTGGGGTTTTGTATCTGGATGAAACACACGATGTGGCTCCCTGGGCTCCACCTTCTCATGCATAGCTTGACCCCCATCTACGTAGGGTTAGTCCTGGCAACTTCACGATGTCTCCTGGCTGTGCAGGATGTAATAGCAACTGCTAAACAGCAGGATCACCTTCCCATTTTTGTGAGGATTAGAGCCTGTCTTTTTGTGAATTTGGAATCTTTCAGACTGGGTGGTGGTTCTCCATTGTAGTTAGGGTCCTTGGGCATCACCCTGCTCGCTCCTGGTTTCCACTCCGTCATAGTAAACACTTCCTTGTTCTCACTTTGATCCTGCTCCGCCTTGTCTGATCCAGCACCCACTTCCACAGCTCCCACCACTGTGTTTTTTCATTCCGGGAAGCTTAGAGCAGTAAATGCTTTTGGCCAGTCTCATTTGTGTTAATCCATTCAGCAACCATTTGTTAAGCACCTGCTTTGAGTAAGCACCTTGCTCGATACTGGAGATACGAAACAGAGTAAGATCTGGTCCCAACCTTAGCAACATGGGGTAGAGAAGGAAGCAGCCTGAGGTGCTCTGTGGCTCTCGCAGTTTTCTCTACGTTACAGTCCTCCCTCACCAGCCAGCCTTTGTGCACAGGCTTTTCTCATGTTAGCTGGGATGTGAGGAGGCCAGGGCTCTCCCTTGATCCCCCATCCTGCTCCATTGTGAGCTGGCTCTTGTCCCCAGGGTCCTGCTCAACATCCTGTACCTGATTGTGGAGACTGTTCACCAGGAGTGTGAGGGTGATGCGGCCGAGTGGAGGACGATGCGGCAGACCTTCAGGGCCGAGCTGGGTAGGACCCTGGGGATCCTGGCTGGAGGCCCTGCCTGAGAGCTGAAGCTGGTGGGCTTTGGGAGGGTCCTGTTCCTGCCTGTGATCCTGATACCTTTGAGTCACCTCCAGGTTCCCCACTGTACAACAATGAGCCATTTGCCATCATGCTGTTTGGGATGGTGACCAAATTTTGCAGTGGCCATGCACCCCACTTCCCCATGAAGAAAGTTCTCTTGCTGCTCTGGAAGACTATCTTGGTGAGCACCTCCGTAAAGGGTACTCAGGTGCTAGGGATGGGGCAGGAGGGAGACTTTTCGCTATGTATCTTTTTGAATATTGAATTATAAGAAATATATAACAGCTTTGGTAAAAAAAAAAAAATTCTAAAAGAAGCTTCCTGAAGGGAGATGACAAACAAGTACCACTTTTGGGTCACTGCAGCCAAAGAGGACTTGGCCTTTGAGAATAGATTATTGGCTCCATGATTCCTAGAGGCTGATTTCTGTAGTCATAGGACACTGCTCCTGAACCTGGAGTTTGTAAAGTGATTTGAGGCAAAATTAGAGCTGGTATAATTGGCGCCCCTCAGTCAGATGTCACTTGAAAGAAGCATGAATGAGCCCTGAGCCTGCCTTCTCCTCAGGGAACGGTGTGAAACCTGACTCCGTTTCTAGGTAGGGAAAGAATGGGTGCCAGGGCAGTGGGCTGGCTGGCACTTGGCTCGGGGGTTATTGTTAGCAGCCAGACCCAGGGCAGACCAGGCCCCCTTCCCACCAGGAGGAGTGACCCGGGATGGAAGTGGAGCTGGAGCGGGGACTGCTGGTCTCCTTGGGGCACACCTTCCTTCCTTCAGAGTGGGCCAGCTCCGCAGATCCAGGACTCCTGAGTTCAGGGCCTCTTCAGGGTGGCCTGCACATTTTATCTTCTCCGACAGCCTTTTGCTTCCCCACGAAGCCTCACTGAGGCCAGAGGAAAGCTGAATTGCCCAGAAACAGTGAAACTAAGTGGCCTAAAATTGCTGAAGGCTCCTGGGATTTTGTTTCTAGGGGGATGTTTAGATGAAAGTTGCTTTTTTTTCCTTAATTTGCACATCCAACAATATATTCCCAATTTGACTCTGAAAGACTGGCATGTACGGCTTTTGACGCAGAAGAGTTTCACTAACTTTTCTAGGAACTTGAAGGGTTGGGCTCTTCAGTCCCTTTGTTTTTTTGACTTGAAGAGCATGTCATACATACAGAGCTAAATGTTTCTGCACCAGCTCAGGAAGCCTGCATTTCTCCTCTTCCCGTCTCTGTTTTCTCTCCCTTGCTGATGTCACTGAATTCTCCTGTGGGTGGATTTAGTCCCTTGTTCGGAGGTTGTGTGGGTCTCTCTAAAGATGTGGGTCATGGTGTCATGGGTGCTTTTGAGCCTGACACAGTGATCAGAGGCCCGCTTATGCACCTGCTGACCCTGGCTCCACACCCTGCCTGTGATGCAGTGCACGCTGGGTGGCTTTGAGGAGCTGCAGAGCATGAAGGCTGAGAAGCGCACCATCCTGGGCCTCCCCCCGCTGCCTGAGGATAGCATCAAAGTGATCCGCAACATGAGGGCCGCCTCCCCCCCAGCGTCTGCCTCAGACCTGATTGAGCAGCAGCAGAAACGGGGCCGTCGGGAGCACAAGGTGAGGACCACACAGGTCCCTGCAACTCCTGAGGGTTCTCGAGGTGCACACACATGGCATCACGGTCCCTGGACAAGCAGAGCTCTGGGAAATTGCCTCTGATCAGCTAGTCAGGATGAAGGCCTCCAGGGCAGGGACACTGTATCCCCAGCCCAGAGCCCAGTTTATAGTGGGTATTCAGGGTGTGGCACCTTTGAGGGACTGGAGCAAGAAATGATTTGTCGTTTGGGCCCGTCTTTGACTTTCTCTCTGGTTTTTCCACTGCCTTGGCTCTCTTCCTACCACCTTTCTGTGTTATTGCCTCTCTAGCCTCCTCGCCCTTTTCTGGTTTATCAGTTGGCTCTTGTCGTCTAATCTCCCTTCCCTCTGTTTTCAGGCTCTGATAAAGCAGGACAACTTGGACGCGTTCAACGAGCGGGATCCCTACAAGGCTGATGACTCTCGAGAAGAGGAAGAGGAGAATGACGACGACAATAGTCTGGAGGGGGAGACGTTCCCCCTTGAGCGCGATGAGGTGATGCCTCCCCCACTACAGCATCCCCAGACCGACAGGCTTACCTGCCCAAAGGGGCTCCCGTGGGCTCCCAAGGTCAGGTGAGTCTCAGACCTCCGAGCACTTTTGGCTCCTGAAACCAGAGCCCTCATGCCCCCAGGCCTGGCACCTAGCCTGAGTCACCACATGAGGTCCCTCTGCAGGGCCAGGCTGATTTTGTCTCTGGGGTGAGGCCCTCTTAAAGTGCCCTGTGCTGGCCCGGGGAGTCTCAGGGGGCTTACTTTGCACAAAGAAGCCCTTGTATGGCTCTTGATCAGTAACTTGGGTTAGCTCTTGGTTAGACATGAGGCTAGTGAAGGGGGATAGGAAAAAATAAAAACAAGGACATTTAAGTAACCCCATCTCCACCTACCCTGGGCTTGTAATGGTTTTTAACAGAAAAATTATAGATTAAGGAATGATTTTTTTAGAACCACAATTAAGATGTTGGAGGTATATTTGTGTGACTCAATGAATGGAAAGGTACCTGGATATAAACGAATGGTATCTGTTTGAAAAGGCACCAACTTAAGAAATAGGTGAACATGTGAAAGGGTATAGAAGTCACTTTCTTGATCCAGGTAAAGCCTCAGTTTTCAGTCATCTGTTATGGGAACACAAAACACTGTTTTGAGACAGGAAAATGTGACTCGTGAAAGTCAGTTGCTTATAGCTCTAATTGTAAAAATTTTAAATATTTGAGAAATTCTGTTGACAAACTTGTTGTTAATGTCTAAATAAAGTATGCTTTTAAGTTTGATGTATCACCTTAATTTTATGAGTATTAGTTGCACATAATGTATTTTCAGGTTATTTATCCAACAACATTATGAAGGACATTAGTCTAAACATTTCGGGGTTTTTTTCCTTCAAAAAGAGAGAGAGTTGTGGAAGACTTTCTTCTGGCTTCACAATTTCTGGACGTTCTATGTTTTATTAACCATGACACGTTGAAATAACGTTTAATGAAAACCTTGCTCTCTTTCTTTGGCAGGGAGAAGGACATTGAGATGTTCCTCGAGTCCAGCCGCAGCAAGTTCATAGGTTACACTCTAGGCAGGTGAGTGTGATCCGAGTGCCTTCTGGAGAAAGGTAGTGGGAAGTTCACTCTCCTAGCCTTTGGTGTTTGGGGCCCCAGGTGAATTGATGTCTAGGCTTGACACAGGGCCTTCTTTATTCACCAGTGACACGAACACAGTGGTGGGGCTGCCCAGGCCAATCCACGAAAGCATCAAGACTCTGAAACAGGTAGGTGGCTTTGGGTGAGCTTTTGGCCTAGTTTGGTCCCAAGTGAGTAAAGTGAGACCAGCCCATTGGGAGAAGCCTTTGTAGACTGTTGTCTGCCTGAAGGAACCTGGGGTAGAGGATGGGTGGACTGTGGCAATACACCTTAAATCAGTTCTTTATAAGTTTTACTTGTTTTAGCTGAACTTTTGTTGGGGACTTACTGGGGGTTCATTAAAGATTATATTACCTGACAGTTATTGGCATTTTAAGGGGCCCAATAAATGGGCCCTCCCTTTTCTTTGCCCAAGTTCTAAGGCAAGTGAGTTAGAGGGGTAGGCAGATGGAGATCGAAATGCCAGCTTTATTGCTGATAGGGTGATTGGAGAATGAGGCATAAGAACATAGCAACAATGGGTGTCCTGATACCTTGCTTCCAGAATTAGGCAGACTCACCTACCCAGCCCCAGGCAGTGCTGGAACCCCACTAAGCCTGGTTGAGGAGCAGAAGAGAGCACAGACTTTTCTTTTTTCTAAAGAGAAAAAGAGAGAGAGGTTGGGCTAAGAGCACCCTGTTCCTCTTCTCGTCACCAGTCAGTGAGGGGAGGAGTGAGTGTGGGAACAGGCAGGGAGAGACCAGGAGTGTTTTGCACATGCATGTCACTCCACATGGGAGAAAAGATCCAGAGTGGGGGAGAGGGGTCTCCCCTAATAACAAATCTGAAATGTAAATGTTGATATGTTTTTGAAATATATTCTGAAATATATTTCTGAAATTTGTAGCACTAAGTGGGCCCTGTGCAGCCAGTACTTGATTCTGAGCACTTGAGTATGCCATTCTGCTTTTAATAGTTTTCCCCCTGTTACTATAGCTATCTAAAAGCCTCTTTCTTTCCTTTAATTTGCTTGATTCTAATCTATTCTGTGCTTTTACACTGGTTTTAAGAGGTAGGTAGGTAGAAAAATGTTTTGGGTTTGGCATTTTAGTTAAGGGTCTTTGTGGTGACTTAGCCCTTTTTGAGAAGATTGTGTTTGAAGAAAATTGCATGGAGTCTTTGCCAGGGTGTGGGAAGCTTGGCCAGAGAATGAGAGAGGTTTTGCCCAGCGCCTTCTTTCCCTTCTCTCTCTGCAGCACAAGTACACGTCGATTGCAGAAGTGCAGGCGCAGATGGAGGAGGAGTACCTTCGCTCTCCTCTCTCAGGGGTGAGTCGGAGGCCTCCTTCAGCCACAGGATCCCAGCTGTCCCCATGCACTGTGCTGGGCCTAGAGCACAAAGCTGCCCCACGCCCTGTCCTGAAAAAGCTCCCGGTCTGCCTCCCATTGCGGGGCTGGCACCTGTCTAGTGCAGGGATTAAGAGCACAGATTCTGAGCCAGTCACCTACCTTCGAATCCTGGCTTCACCACTTAGAGGGCAGTACTTAGGCAGGTTACTAGATCTCTCTGTGCTTTGGTTTCCTCACCTGTAAAATGGGAATAGTAATAGTACTTTCTTCATAGGGTTATAGGAAGGATTTACCGAATTCTCACAAGTAAAGTGTCTGGCACGTTGTGTTTTTCAAGGTTTGCTGTCATTATCACCATCATTATTTACATCAATCTTTACAGATTCTCCTCCAGCCAGCTAGCAGACTGGCTCGGAGACTGTAGTCTGAGCTGGGGTTTTGTATTTGTATGCATTGTGTTAAAAGGGAGAAGAAGACGTGGAGCAAGTCCCCGCAGAAACCCTCTACCAAGGCTTGCTCCCCAGCCTGCCTCAGTACATGGTGAGTCCTTCTCCTCAAGAGTGCTCTGTGTTGGGGACCCCTCCGGTGGCCATCAGTAGGTGCCTGCAGTGGGCTTGCCCTCCCCACTGCACTGGCCTTGAGAGCATTCCCTGCCAGTTTCCTTCAACCCCTCCTCCTGCCCCCTGAGCACCTCTTGAAGGACCACATCTCAGGGTTTAGGTCTGGTCCTGGGCTGTCTAAATGGTCTGCTCCCCCCAGATCGCGCTGCTGAAGATCCTGCTGGCTGCAGCTCCCACCTCAAAAGCCAAAACAGACTCAATCAACATCCTAGCCGATGTCTTGCCTGAGGAGATGCCGTGAGTATCCTTCCTTGAATGGAGCAGGTCAGGGCAGCGGGGTAGTGGGGGAGGGGGAAGTGATTTCCTTTCCATCCCACTGTTTGCTTGACTCATTTAGTTTTTTCTGGCCTAACTTGTCTTCAGGGTAAGTTTAGGGTATTCCTGCTCAGAAGAGAGAAAATGTACCGGATTAAAATGTTGAGTTTCACTGGCTAGAGGGATGGCTTAGTCCAGTTGGCCAGGGTTCGAATGTAGACTCCACCACTGACTGAATGCCTCAGTGAATTGGGGAAACTCATTTCTTCCTCTGTAAAATGAATTGGGCCATGTTCAACATTTCCCAAAACCCCCCCTCGAAAGCTGTGTGATTGGGACATGCAGGACGTGTAGGTTTAGCTTCTGGACAGTTTGCCAGCCCGTAGCTGAGCTTGAGCTGGGTGTGGATCCTTTCCGGTTCTCCAGTGAACTGGCATGCAGAGTATTTGTGATAGTGAACTCCTTAGGGGTTCTTCTTCCCTGAGGCATTGACCTTATCTCTTTGATGTGAGAGTACAAACTGAGATTGTGTTCTCCTTTGAGAAGACCTTGGGCCTTGACCTGATCTCTTGCCTGCCTGCCAGTTCTACTCAGCTCTGAGCTCAACTCCCTGGTGGCTGGGCCCCTTGAGTCTAGTGGTGATAACTAGGTGAGGGAGGAGGCAGGGAGTGGCTGATACCAAAGGGAGTGAGTGTCACTATGGCCCTTCGGAAAAGGGTTCCAGAGTCAAATATTATAATTCCCGTTATAAAGATTTACACTGAGAAGTTCTGAATCAAGAAACTAATTTAACTTAGTGCTTTGTAAATTTGTCTGACTCTAAAACCCTTTTTTCCCCATAACATGAAACATCTCAATGTACTGATATTGTACAGAACAGACTTTGAAGAATACACGTTCTTGTGGTGGCAGAAGCTTAGGGGAGATCTTGAAAAGGAGAAGTTCATTTTTGGAGGAAAAGCAGGGAAATATGCTAAGAATGTGTTTGGGGCCTCACGAGGAAGAAACAAATTGTGCTCAGCTAGACTGCTTGGGAAGTGGGTGGGGGAGCCGTGTGCCTGACCTCTGAGATGTCCATGGGGTGGGTGGTGAGGTGGGAGCCTTTGCTCAGGGAAGGCTCAGGAGTCCCCTCTCTCCTGGGAGCACCTACAAAGGGGCTGCTGCGCATGCTGGCAGCTCACCCGGGTAATTGTGTTTCCAGCACCACGGTTTTGCAGAGCATGAAGCTGGGGGTGGATGTGAACCGCCACAAAGAGGTCATTGTAAAGGCCATTTCTGCTGTCCTACTGCTGCTGCTCAAGCACTTTAAGTTGAACCACGTCTACCAGGTACCTGCAGGGCCTCCTTTCCTGTCTACTGGGCGGGGGCCTCAGGCTGTGCTCCTCCTCCAGCCCCGAAGAACAGAGGCCTTGCCCTTCAAACCCCCTTGAGCTCTGCATGAATGTTCTGATACATAGGGCTCCAACCAAGGCCTTTTATCACTGGAGGAAAGAGGGTGAGGTTCCAAGGGGCACGCTTATTCTTTTCTGTTGGTTTCAGTTTGAATACATGGCCCAGCACCTGGTGTTTGCCAACTGCATCCCTTTGATCTTAAAGTTCTTCAATCAAAACATCATGTCCTACATCACTGCCAAGAACAGGTGATAAGGACCAGGGACCAGGAAGGGGTGGGTGTGGCCAGATGGCTGGATTCCCAGCTGCCTCTCCCACTGAACCCATTCAGCACCTACAGAGCCAGCACTCTGCCAGGCATCAGGACACAAAGATGAATGGGACATGGTCCCTGTCTGTGGAGAAAGCCAGTGTGTCAAATCTGAGTCCAGCTAGACTAGGGACAGGTGACTCAGCCTGTGCCTAGGTGGGAGGGTTCTCATCCCAGTACTGCCCTTACTGTCCTTCTGCCCTTTTTTTTTTTTTTGAGGAGACCAGCTGGGCCGCCTGCTGTAAGGACCTGGGCCTTGTGCACTGTAGTGCCCTTTCTGCTGACTCTTACCTCCCCTTCCCCTTGCCTGGTGCCAGCTCTATGTACTTGACAGTGCCCGCTCATCAGTGTGATACACCATAGGGTGAGCTGTCAGCCAGACACTCTCTCCAGCAGGGGCTTGGCATAAATTAATTGCCTTGGGAAATCTCCTCCAGCCCTAGCTTCATAGTTGTGGAGAAAGCAGGGTGTCCACCCCTTAGGAGATTACAAGCTGATCTCTGGCCACAGAGGGACCTTACAAGTTCTCTTATAGCAAGTATTTCCTCCTCTTGCAGCTGGGGAAACCAGGGTGGTGCAGACAAGGTAGATTCTTGCTTCCACTCCAACAAGTGAGGGAGGAGAGCCAGGAGCCAGCCCTGTCATGGCTGTTTTGCAGACCCCAGCCTTTGCTCATGGTGGGCCTCTGGGTTCTCTTGCCTCTGCAGCATTTCTGTCCTGGATTACCCTCACTGCGTGGTGCATGAGCTGCCGGAGTTGACGGCCGAGAGTCTGGTGAGTGGCTAGGCTCTCCCCAGCTGACCCTTGGGCGTGAGGGTCGGTGGTGGGAGCCTGCCCAGGGATAGAGGTGTCTTCAAAGATGAGGTCACTGCTGAACGCCTGTTTAAAGCACTTTAATTGCATAGAAGGACCAGGGGGAGGGACCTTGCAGAGCAGAAAGATTTCGATATAGGCATTAGTTTGTCGGGAGTGTGGTCTTCAGGCGCTGTGGACCCAGAGCTCACCTGGTCGAGTTGACACAGGCCCCAATATCATGTTCCATGTTTCCTGCAGGAATATTCTAGGGACCTGCCCCGCCCCCTGCCAATTTCTGGGATGGAGTCCCCCTAGAAGTGGGCTGCTGTGAGAGGAGAGGGTTCCTGGTACAGGCATGGAGACCGGCTGTTCTGAGATCATATATGTGAGGGCCTTGGGAACTGCTGAGCACCCTGCAGCTGTGAGGGTGTGATTGTTCCTGGGTTTTCCCTGCAGGAAGCAGGTGACAATAACCAGTTTTGCTGGAGGAACCTCTTCTCTTGTATCAATCTGCTTCGGATTTTGAACAAGCTGACAAAATGGAAGCATTCAAGGACGATGGTGAGTTGGCTTAGGCAGCAGGCATGAAACTTGGAGCTCAAAGCAGAGGGCCACGCCTCGGGGAACAGGGAGTCCCCACCGTGGTCTTGCTGCTGCAGCTACATCCTCCTCCCCCAGCTTTCCTGTAGCCACATCCTTGCATTTTAAGGGCTGATTCCTGGTTCCTTGAGTTGGACTGGAAGCTAGAAGAGGCTCAGTCATGCACTGAGATAAACCCACACTTAGCGAAGGGATTTTCCTCTATCCTCTGAATCTCTGGTGGTAACATAACCATGGTTCTAGGAGTCTCCCTTCACTCTGGGTCTGGGGATGCCTTTGGGGTGGGGAGGTCCATGAATCCTCTGAAATTGTATGCACATGCACATAGGAATATTTCTGGTCCAGGAATTCTTAGCTTGCTTCAGATTCCAAAATGACACATAATTAGGGTGATGAACCATTCTGGTTTGTCTGGGACTCTCCTGGTTTTAGCATTGGAAGTTCCATGTCCCAGGAAACCCCTCATTCTGGGAACAGTGGGACACTTGGTCACTTTGCCCATAACCCCAGAAGGGGTCGGCAGCAGGGTAGCGGTGCCGGCCTTTATTTCTTCCCTTGCTTGGGCCTCTGCCATGCCCCTTCCCAGATGCTGGTGGTGTTCAAGTCAGCCCCCATCCTGAAGCGCGCCCTGAAGGTGAAACAGGCCATGATGCAGCTCTACGTGCTGAAGCTGCTTAAGGTACAGACCAAGTATCTGGGGCGGCAGTGGCGGAAGAGCAACATGAAGACAATGTCTGCCATCTACCAGAAGGTGCGGCATCGGCTGAATGACGACTGGGCCTATGGCAACGGTGAGGCTCTGGCATGAAGCGGGGTGTGGGTGGGGATGTAGCGGGAGAGGTGACGTCTTTCCCCCTCTGCCCTAAGCTCCCCTCTGAGGAATGCAGAAGAGCCCAGCTCCTGCTTTTGTGGCATCAGGGTGGGAGCTCTAGGAAGGACTTTGAGAAGCTGCCCAGGCCTGGCGTCCGTGGTTATCCCCTAGTTGTTTCTGTCCCTCTCCTGTAAGTCATTCCTTTTCTGGGAAAGAAGACTCTGGCCCCATCTTCTCTTCCAGCTGTAACTGCCTTAGTTCTGGCCACCGAAATTCTCACAGCTCCTGATGGCTTCCCTGCCTCCAGTTTCTTTCCCTCCATCAATGCCTCAAATTTTGCCCCAGTGATCTTTTCAAAATGCAAATCTGATGGTGTTACCTCCCTGAGTAAAATCCTTCATTAGCTTCCAGTTTCCCTTAGAATTAGAGCTAGACTCTCAAGCAAGGTGTGTGAGGCCTACCATCCTCCCTCCTCCTTCCCCTCTGTAATCTGACCCAGCTCCTCTTCAGCCCAGCCTCTGTCACACCCAGGGCCCTGGGCACACAGAGCACTCAGTCAGTGCACATTAGCCATGTTGTCCCCCACTTTTGTTCCTTCTCCCGGCAGGGTGCCTCCTATACCCTCTCACTGTCCTGTATCTGCACAGGTGTTCTCCTCTGGGCAGCCGCCTCAGCCTCCTAGGCACAGTGGGCTCTTCTTCCCTGTTTCCTCTCAGCATGCTGCCCACGGTTACAGTTCCTGGCCTCTGGCATGATGGCCAGGTGACTGCATCTGCATTCCCAGGGCCCTGTGAATTTGTGCAGACCCAAGGTGGCACACGGTATCTGGTCAGGGAATTGAGAGAATAAGCTGATGAGGGGATCTGCATGTTCCTGCCTCTGACCCCAGAGAGCCAGGCAGAGCATAACTTTCAGAGAAGTGTGTTGTACCTGTGGCTCTCCCTCACTGGGTCCACATACACTGCAATGTAAGCCTCCTTCTCTGTAGATGTGGCTTTTCTCCTTTGACCTGACTTTCCTTTCCATCTAGGCAAGAAGTGCCTGAGGATGGGGCTTGGAGGCTTCCTGCTCCCGGTTGACAGTCAGCATTCCTAGTCCAGCTGGCCTGTCCCCGAGCTGCAGTGAACCCAGGGGAGCTGCCACAAGGGCTTGGCTTCTAACCATGTCTTCCTGCCTTGTCCCAGATCTTGATGCCCGGCCTTGGGACTTCCAGGCAGAGGAGTGTGCCCTCCGTGCCAACATTGAACGCTTCAATGCCCGGCGCTATGACCGGGCCCACAGCAACCCCGACTTCCTACCGGTGGACAACTGCCTGCAGAGTGTCCTGGGCCAGCGGGTAGACCTCCCTGAGGACTTCCAGATGAACTACGACCTCTGGTTAGAAAGAGAGGTCTTCTCCAAGCCCATTTCCTGGGAAGAGCTGCTGCAGTGAGGCTCCTGGGCAGAGAACTGAAAAGGGAGGAAGGGGTGATCTCCAGGTACCCAAGGGACAGTTCTGGCTCATTGCTGCAGTGCTCCGGTCCTCCTCCAGGTGGCAGCACAGCCCCACTGTGCCCTTCCTAGCCAGCCCTGGGCTTGTAGGCAAGTCCAGGTTTGGTCTCGTTGATTCCCAGTATCCTGCTTGGGAGTGGTCATCTCTCTGCTTGGGATCCTCTCTTCCTTCACTTTTCCTCACCCTCCTCTCTTGGACATGATTGGTTGTAGCTCATTTCTCATTCAGCTCAAGGCTCGGAAAAGCTGGGATGGGCTGGGAACCTATTGCATGTGAATTTCAGGGGTCATGCTGACTCCTCCTGAGACCCGCAGATCCTTGCGTGTCAGCTCGCCAAGGAGGGCTTAGGATTAGAGCCAAGGCCAGAAGGTTGGCATCTTGGTTTTGCTTTGGGGGATTTCCGATGTCATTCCAGCCTTCTGCTAAGTTTCATACAGAAGCCGTTGCAGAGGCTCCTGCAGCTGCCTCAGCACTTGGTTGTGGACAGGGTTGGGGTAGGAAGAGAAGCTTCCCTTAGCCAGAGGTGCCATTTTTCCTCTTGGTTTGCAAGGGTCTGTAAATATCTATATATAAATCTGTGTATCGTCGTGTGTCATGTTGGGGTTTTTAATGTGTTTGTGTATTCAGTTTACATTAAAAGGAAGCAAAAACAGTCCTCGTTGCCTTGCTGTAGGAAATATGGCCCTTGAGTATCTCATCCAGGTCTAGAAAGTGAGTCTTCTTGCCAGCATTGATAGGTCACCCACTTGTCCCCTGCCGAGCCACCCGCCTTTCCCTTCTGAGGGGGAAGCAGAGGAGGATTGACACTTGGATCCAGAGTGTCCTCTCCTCACATCAGTCTGCCATTGCTGCGGCTCAGCTCCAGGGCTCTGGGCTGCCGGAGTAACAAGTTGTCCTGCACCCCTAGGTTTGCTGTAATTGCAGTAGGAGCCCCAGGTTTCTCTGGATCACACCCTGAGCTGGCCTGAGCCAAATCGATTTCAGGGCTTGATCAGAGAGGGGGTCGACTGCTCTGGGCCCTCACTGGGTCGGGTGGTTGAGACTGGGAATAAACTTCTATGCCCAGAGCTTATGTTATCATCAGGACTCAGCTTCATAGTGGGAAAGAGAGTGTCAGAGGGCCCAGGAGCCTGTGTGGCTGAGAGAGAAGCAAGGAAAACCTTTGTGGCAGGTGAGTTTGAGGCCTCCTGGAGCCTGTACCTGGCTTTCAGATCCCTATACACATCTGCCTCCAGCCAGCTTGATCTTGAGGCTCTGCGTCTGAGCATCTTACCATTCTGATGCTGGTAAAAGGAGGTTCCCGTTTCAGAACTGCTTGAAGTTCCCTTATCTTACCTGTAGGCCATGTGTATGGGGTCTTAAGTCTCCAAGGGGTCTTGACTTATAAAGGAAGCATATTCTAGAGGAAATCTCTCCTTTGTTGGTTCTTCCATTCATTGCCTGCCTGGCTTGGCTTCTGCTGAGCCTCAGTCCAGGCCTCAAGCTGGGCTTCCAGGACGAGCCCTGATGTGCTAACATGATTAGAAGCAGCGAGGTGGGAGCCAGCAGTGTACTCCTTATGTAAGTCACACAGCCTATTAGATGGGAAGTCCCTGTGATTGCATGATAGAGTTTCTGCTGTCTCTTGCCAGCACCAGTAGGAAGTATGTATCTTGAGATTCACGTTCTTGTTCTCCCAGGCATCCTGGCTCACTGAACCTGCCGGGCTGGAGCTCTGTCCTCCTTCCCCTTTTTGATTTCCCCACTCTCTCCTCTGAAGCTTCCCTTAACCAGAGGTGGCATTTTTCCTCTTGGTTTGCAAAGGTCTGTAAATATCTATATATAAATCTGTGCAAAAAAGAACACAGAATATCAAAGCTGCAAGGGCCATAAAACTTGGGCAGGTGAAGCCCTGCATCTGGCCAGAAGTGTGCTCCTGGCATATTGGCCATTTGAACTCGCATCTTTGTACAGAAATATCTTGTGGAACGAGTGGCCACCCAGTCTCTGTGGCTTTATATTTCATCTGGGTCATGGGATGGGCAGGGTACATAAAGGCCCTTTGTAAATGGTTAAGTTACATAAAATTTGCTAACCAGGCTCAGGGTCCAGTGCTCTTTCAATCCACTGAGGGACGGATACCCCATGGCTGTATTGCCTTGAGGATGAGAACTGTCCCTTGTTAATCAAGAGAGTTACCACTTTCTGGGTGCCAAATAGATACCAGGCCCAATATCCATGCTTCTCGAAAGCTCATTTTCTACACAATAGCCAGGAAATGTGTGCTTACCGTGTGCCAGCCACTGCTCCTAGCACTTTATGTATAATATCTTATTGCTAATAATAATCCTAAAAAGTAGTACCATTACATACAGTGCAGATGAGAAACTGGCACAGAAGGGTAAAGAACTTGCCCAAGGTCACAAAATAACGAGAGCCAGAGTCCAGATGGAAACCCAGGTCTCTGTTTGCAAAGTGTGTGCGTCCCCCTCCCCCTTCTCTATTAATCATTCTTATTCCCCAGCACTTATCACAGTGCATTCATTTGCTCATTTATTCACTTTAGTCAGTACTTAGTATTTGCTCAAGCGTGGTCCCTGGCAAGAAGATTCTTGGCAAATGTCAGTTGCTTTAGGTCACCAAAGCTTGGCCTTGGCCTAGTCTCTGCTGTGCCCCAAATGTGCCCTCCTCAAGATAACTTGTGGGCTGTTGCTGCTATCTTTTCTTCCTTTTCAGCCTGAGCCTGAATGTCTTTCTCGGGAGTCCCAGAGGACTCGTGTGTGGCTGCCCCTGCCATACCTGTGAGGCTTCTCTCCTGGGAGGCTGGCTTCCTGTCTGTCCTCTAATGAACTGACTGCTTAGAGAAGTGGTAGCTGTGCCATTCGTTTGTACTTGGCAGTCAGCCGGAGGCTGCCGGCTATAAAACAAGGGAGTTGCACACTTTGGGAGTGAGACAGCCTTGACTCTCAATCTGGGCTCTGACACTTGAGCAAGCTCTAAGCCTCAGTTGACTCATCTGTAAAAATTGGTTTAATAATAGCAAGGTGGTGGTGAGTGCTGAATAAGATAATGGATAATGGACCTACATGCCTGGCTGACAAGAAACAACACAGCTGATAAATAAAGGGCAGCTATTCTTGCTGTTGCTAATGGCCCTTCCAACTCTAACCTGTGAATTTGCATCCATTTCCTGTGTCCCCTGGAAAACAGAGACCCCCTTCAAGGACCAGAACCATGTCTTAGGCCTTCTTATATCCCTCATCCTTAGCTCACTGCTCTGAATACAGAAGCCTCTCAAAAGAGTCAGCCACTCACCTAGCATAACCCTGCCCTCATAGCGCAAAGGCCTGTCCTAGGTCTGGCCCCATGTCCAGGTGTCCAGATGAATAGGACACCACACTTTCTCACTCTCCTTGACGAGCTCAAAATTGATGGACAGATGGCCATAAAAGCAAGTAAGAGCAAAATGTGGTAGGTACCAGGACAGACATCTGCTGGGCCACACATGTCCCATTGGTCCCAGCCTGTGCACTCCTACAGGAGAAGAGACTGGGCGGGAGCTGGGCTGTAGTTGTCAAGTGGGAAAGGGAGGCGACGCCAGCATCAGGAACAAGGGCTCCAAGAGAGGACACTTTGTGCTTGACTCCCCTGGTGAGAATGGCTAGGATGAGGCTGGGACGGGGTAAGGTACGTACTCCCTTTGCTGGATGTAGGAAATGCCCAGTTCCTGGTGATGCTGGGCTCTGTTCCTCTCTGGGACTTCGGAGAGTCTGCACTTCTGGGTTGTGATTCAGATTGATGTGTAAATGGTTGGGGGAGGTGGGGAACCCACTGGCCAGGGCCCGTCACTCTGGGCCTGGTGTCTGCCCCTGCTAGGACCAGGATTTAGGGCTTCTCTGGGTGGGCCTCACTGGGGTGAAGAGCCTTAGCAAAGGGAGATTGAACCTTCCAACTCTTAAAGGTGGGATTCCAGGTGGGGCCGCTTCCCTTTTCCTCTTCCAGAAGGGGTGACCAGAGCCCCAGCCTGGCCTTGGGGAAACATGAGGTCTAGGCTGAGGGCTGCTCTGGAGTGAGGCTGGGGGCAGGGGCATCTGGAGACCTGGGGGCTGTGTCTTAGGGGTGACATGCCTAGGGTGTGGAGGAGGAGGGGAGGAAGGACAGCTAATGGGAAGCAGGTGGAAGGGCTGCCCACGTCCCAGCCAGGGGACAGGCTGGCTGGATGGCCCAGTCAGTGGGAGAACCTGTCAGCTCACAGATAATCCCAGGGAACAGGCTCCGGGATGCCCATTCATATTCATTATGTGTGAAGTGGGCGGTTGTAAAGTTAGCTTTCTCTTCATTTAGCTGTCACTGGACAGAAAAATATGAGCTGTGGGCAGATGCCCCTGGATGGGAGCCAGTAGCTGGTCTCTGGCCTCCCTGTGCCCTCCCCCTCAGGGCCTCCCTCCTGCACAGGGCTGGCTCCTGGCCTCTGCCCGCCCCTTCCACTCCTGTTGCATTGATCTCTGGCTCGACTTTATTTTCCTCTCTCATCTGTCTCTTCCCACTTCTGCTTCCTTTGCTTGGACTTTCACAGATCCCTTCCTCTTCCCTCTCTCCATTTCTGCCTTTCTAAAAGTTGTGAGAGAGAGGAAGTCATGTTTTTCTTGACCATCGCTCTTCTCTGGCACCAGCACAATGCCTGGCACAGAGTGGGCACTCAGTAAATATCTGTAGAACAAACTGATCTCTCTCTGCATCTCTCTGACTTTTGGGGGACAGAAAGTGAAAAACTTTACTGGCTACTCCCTGGGTGAAGAAACTTCCAGTGCAGTGGTCTTATCCCTGGAGTTAGAAATGTGGGTTTGAGCCTCAATTCATTATTGACCAGTTAGGTGAGGTTGGTCCTGTTCACTGGAGGGAGCTGGGGCTGCCTCTCCCTACTACCCAGATCTTCCCTTCCTGCTGAACACAGGGCTCAGGCCAGCACCTCAGGGCCAGCGTCAGTATAGGGGAGAGAAATCGCCAGAAGCCACACCCTCCAATGAAGGAAAGAGAAGAGGGAAGACACTCTAGGGGATGCTTGAGCCTTGTCCCAGTGACTGTCTTGGCTGGAAAATCTGATCTGTTGGGGGTTTGCACCCTCCTGGAGAATAAGCATGGCTCTGGTGTCTTTGAGTGCTTGGGCTTCTCTGTGCCTGGAAGAGGAGGTGCAGGGTGGGGGTGGCTGGGCTGCTAGCTGAGGCTGTGCTCCTCTGAGCAATGTGGTTGTGTTTACTGGGAGGGAGGGAGGGCCAGGCCTGCTTTTTTCCTGCCTTCCAGGCTGCGGAGATAAGGCAGAAAGTACGGTTGAAGGATAGAATGGGTAATACTCTGAAACCACAAGAAAGAGTCCTGGCTTTTGTCTCTGCCTCACAGCTTAGACATGCTCCTGGGATGTCTGGGGGAAGGGAGCTGCCCCACCCCCACTGCCCTGGGGTCCCCACCCTTGGGGAGCTCAGAGCCCTCAGTGGCCTCCCTGGTCTTCCATTCCACCTCCCCTCAGTTGTCAGTTCAGCCACGAGCTTACCTCAGCTTTCTCACTTCCCTTCCCACCCCAGTTTTCCCTTTCACTTGAACCTAACTCTAGAGCTGGGCTTTGTGCCCTGCCTCCCTGCACTGCCGAAGCCACAGAGACCCTGGGCAGGTGGCAGGGCGAGGCATGGTGTGCAATCAGCCTTGGGGGCTCTGCTGCAGGCCCACCTTCCCCTAGCCTCCAGGATCCCTGCCAGGCCCTCAGGAGAGCCTGGCTCAGCCTGGACCCCAGGCACAGACCAGCCCTAGAGCAACCAAGTGCCAAACCCTGAGGATACACAGTCACCTGATATAAAAAACTACTGCCACCTTTATTATTATGCTGGGCAGCACATTTTTCACAAAGGGGTCTTTACAAAAGTAGGGGCCGAGCTCTCAGGGGCTCAGAGTCTGGAAATCTGTTTTATTCTTACCAACATCCAGTGATCCCATGAGTAAATTAAGGGAGCTTACGGTTTCTGTGGCATAGCTCTGGCTTGATTCCGTGGAAGAGAATCCAAATATTTGGTGGTTTCTGGTGGAATTTCTGCCCCCTAGGAGGGGGAAGAGGACTCCATAGCATGTTGGGGGAGGGGTCATAGGGCAGGAGTAAGGCATGGCTGGAGCTGGGGAGTTGGGCACCTTTTACACTGACCTGGGGCTTCCAGGCCCTTGTCACTGCCAGACACTGGGTGCGCGCCCCCTGGTGACGGGAGGGGGCAGTGAAGCCGGCCCTCGGTGGTCATAAAGACTGGTTTCCCCAAAGTCACAAGGAACTCCTCCTAGTTCGACCTGTGTCGTCCTCGACCCATTTTCCTGGGTTCCCTGAATGAGGAGCCAATTAAGCTGTTTCAGCTGGAGGAATGGCACTTAAACTTGGACGAAGTCTGACGGAAGCAGGACAGCGTCTTCCTCCTTCCAGCCCAGAGTCTGGGTGAGGGCTGAGAGTTGGGTAGGTAGAGGCCTAACTGCTTTGAAGCCCCCTTTCTCCTGGGCAGCCCCACCTTATCCCCACAAAGAAAAGACTCTGTAGCTTGTTCCTTGTGGGAGCCTGAGGGCCCCAGCCACTCTGCCCGGGCCTCCAGCCATCTGCGGCTTGGAGGCAGGGTGTTCTCTCTGGTGTCCCGACTCGGGTAGGGGGAGCAGTTGGGGATGGAAGAGGGGGTGGGCAGCTCAGTCTGCCTGTCCACGCAGCCAGTCACGTGGTCCAGTTCAGCAGGCTGGGCGGCTCCTTGGGCTTCACCCTGAGCGAGACGAGGCTTGGAGACTTATAGTCGCCATCAGAGGCGGGTTCAAAGCTGTGGCCCCCCAAGGGAGGAGAAAAGCCGTGGATGGAGTAGATGCCAGGGTGGGCTCCAGGGGAGGCCGGCACCCCCATGAAGCTGGCCACATTCCCATGAGAGTGGGAGTATGGAGACATGCACGGGGAGGGGATGCCCTCTGGAGATGCGAGGCAGGGGCCTCCGGGGCTCCCAGACCCTGGGCTGGGCCACAAGCAGTTCTGCAGCTGAAAAGAGAAAAGAAGGCTCATGAATGAGTAGCCCCAGGGGCTGCCTCCTTTACCCTAGGGGCTCTCTTTGCCCTTAGGGCTCCAAAACTTTCTGAGAAACCTCCACTTGGCCCAGGTCTAGAATCTGTTCCCTCCTACTCCTAAAGTGGCATCTCAGGAGGCCCCTGCCGCTGCTTCTCAAAATGAGATTTTCTTCAGTGATTCCCCTGTGCCAGCAACTCTGCATGCATCCTTCATGAGACAGGTAGGAGCCCATTTTACAGAGGAAGTAGTTTGCCCATGGTCACAGAGAGCCCCAAAGCTGCTCCAGGCCTCCCACGGCCAGAACTCATACTCTTGCTGGCTACTCCATGGAACACAGCCAGGCCCTGACACTCGAGGCAGGGCGGGGTCTCACCTGGGGGTGGCTGTCTGTTCGGGGCAGCATAGAGATGTCATAGGCAGAAGTGAAGGGGTTCCGCCCCTCCTGGATCTTCCCATAACGCTCACGTTTCCGCCACTTGGCTCTGCGGTTCTGGAACCAGACCTGGGGGTAGGTTGGGGGAGTTTGAGGGGGTGATAAGGTAGCCCTGAGGAGAGGAGCCTGCTGGGAGAGAGCTGATGGTTGTATCCTCCTGTGGGGTGGGGAGCTGGCTCCAGGCTGGAGGATCTTGAGCTGTAGGAGTTTGTAAATCCACATCCTTCTCAGGGCCAGGGGAGCTTGGGATGGGGCCAAGAGAGGCCCAAGCCTAGAGCCGTTTAATGGCGCCACACTCTGCCCCGCCCCGGCCTCACCCCCCAGGCTGAGTCACTCTAGTTCCCCAGCCTGGCAAGGGTGTCGTTGCCCCAGAGGCCCTGGGCACTTCCTAGCTGTACCAGAGCACGTGTGTTGGGTTTCTTGCCCCCTGCTTTGTCTCCTTTTCCAATCTACCCACCTCATGGCATCTGAGGAATCGTAAAGATATTTCTGTTCAGGTCCTGGTCCTGCTTAAACCCTCTGTGGCTCCCTGGAGACCTCAAGCCCAGAGCCCAGCTCCTTAACAAGGCACCTTGGAGCTGACCCCACCCCTCTCCGCAGCCTCATCTCCTGCCAGGCAACACCACTCTATCTTCCTAGCTGCCTCCTATCCCAGCTTGCCTTTGAAACACTCTGCTGTCTGCTCCTTGCTGCCTTTGCTCAGGTACTCCCTGCCTGCGCTACCTATCACCCCACAGGTCTATCTGAGCTGGGCACCCTCCACTAGGCTTTTGTGATACCCGGCATCTCTCTCATTGTACTTGCCATGTCCCATTACCATGATCTGTTTTGGAATCAGTCTCTCCCATTCATGTGTGAGCTCTTGGCAGGTAGGGGTAGCAAATCTGTGTTCTTTGTACCTATCTGTGATAATCTGTCGTTTTGTATATGCCCTACGACTGTTAGATGTATGTGTATTGGTGTATGCATTTTGTATTTCGATCATTTAATAAATGTGTCAGGCTCTGGGCTAGATGTTGGCAATATCAAAACCAAGCCAAATTGGGGGCCAGCCCCATGGCCGAGTGGTTGGGTTCACGCGCTCTGCTTTGGCAGCCCAGGGTTTCGCTGGTTCGGGTCCTGGGCACGGACCTAGCACCGCTGATCAAGCCATGCTGAGGTGGCGTCCCACATGCCACAACTAGAAGGACCCACAACTAAAATATACAACCATGTACTGGGGGGATTTGGGGAGAAGAAGGAAAAAGAAAAAACACCCAAACCATCCACCTGCTTTCCAGGCATCTAGCTGGGAGCCACAACAGAAAAAGCTGTGTGTATAGTGTGTGAGTAACCCCACCCCAGCCTCTCACACTCCCCCACTCCTCCATGGTCATTCCCACCCATGCAGGCAGGCAAGAAGATGGGCATACCCCTACTCCCCTAACCCCTAGTTGCAGAGATCCCAGAGCAGGCCTGGGTCATGGTCAGGGAATGACTACCCCACCTGCCCAGCTGCCTGGCCTTCCTTTCTCTACTTTCCCTCCTCTGCAGGCAGATGAAGGAGCCGGGAGCCTGTGAAGCTGATCACTTTACTGGGAATGCTTCCCTGTCACCACCGTTCTCCCTCAGAGTCCCCACCCGCGCTCTGGACCTGCCCTCTGCATTGTCCCGTGTGTGGTCTTATTATTCCTCTCCATGGGGTGGGGCTTATGGGTGGGTGTCATGCTCCTGTCACAGAAAAATCCCTATTCTAGGACTTCAATCACTGGAGAAGCTTCTGGACTAGGTGTGGGGGCCTTGTGGCTACCCCTGCACCCTTCCAGGGGAGAGAAGGCCTAGGAGAGGAGTGGGGGAACTGTACTCCACTTCCCCAAAGCAGTTTCCATAGGGGCAGCTATTCAGATCCCACCCGAGAGGCGTCTGGAGACTCCATGTTCTAGACTTATGTAATCTGGGGTTCTCCTCAATGCTGGGCTCTCACTCTGATGGCCCCAGGCCCTGGGGAGCCCTGGGGGACAGTCCTGAAAGTCTGTTTTGGGTGCCACTGGGGAGGAACATGGAAGCAGGAGGACCCAGCAGTGAAGGGGGAACAGCCCAAGCCCCTCTGGTCCTGTTTTGAATCCAGCTGTAGGGCATTCTCTGCGAGACAGCAGCTGGCCTCTTGACAGACTAGCCTGCCAGGCCCCATATTCTGCCAGAGCCGGCCCCTACCCCCGTGCCTTCAAACAGAGTCTGGAGAGGCCCATGCAGTGATAAGTGTGAGCTGTGTGGTGGGAGACGGAATCTCCTTGCCTTTCCCAAGAAGCCCAAACCCAACTCCTCTCCCAGGGCCTCCTGCTTGGCATCAGGGAGCCTGCTGTTTATCAAGCCGGTTCAAAGCAAGGCAACACTGACCATCTTTCTCTTGGGCCAGACTCTTCCTGAAGCCTCCTTTCCCATCCCCACCCCTGTTTGCCACCTTCATGCTCTTCCCTATTTCTGACATGCCTTGGACATGGACTTCCCTCCCCTTCTCCCTTTCCCCTGTTCCCAGCATCCCTTCATCCCCTGAGCCCAGCCCCACAGTCTGGGCTCTATCCTATGTGAAGCTGGTCTCAGCCCCATCCAGGAAGCCCAGGGGCCTGACCTCTGTTGGGGAGTTTGTTGGGTGGGGAGGGGCTCCTGGCCAGGCTCTCCCAGCCAGGGCCTGGGGGATGGCAGGACTGAAGGCTGCTGGCTCAGGATGGCTTTGAGCATCACTGAGCCTGAGAACCCCCAGTGGGGACCCTCCCATTCTGGGCAGCCACCTTGGGAGCCGCTCTGATATGTGTTCAGCATTTCACTGCTTCCAAAATGCTGTCACACATTTGATCCTCAAAGATACTCCTTAGTAGGTAGTACTATCATTCTCTTTTCCTGAATTGGGGAATGGAGACTGAGATTCAATGGCATGCCCCAAATCACCTGGCCAGCTAGTAGGTAGCAGAGCTAGGACACCCACACAGGTCTTTTAACTCCAAGAGACCATCACCCCCACACCCATGCATAAGCCTCAACTTGGGCTGCAAGCCTGTGGCTGCAGCAGAGCTGGGCATAGAGGAGAGCCCAGGGGGCAGGCTGGGGGCAGGCACCTGGGAAAGGCAGCTCTGTGTGGTGCTAGCACCCACCTCTCCCAGCCCTTCCACGGCCTGGTTCATGGTTAAGGCAGCCAAAGAGCCCCACACCCGAGGTATCCTCACCTGTACCCGGGCCTCGGTTAGGTCCGTGCGCAGAGCCAGCTGCTCCCGGGCATACACATCAGGGTAGTGGGTTTTCTGGAAGACTTTCTCCAGCTCCTCCAGCTGGAATGTGCTGAAGGTGGTGCGGTTACGGCGCTTCTTGCTCTTGTTCTTGGCCAACTCCATGGAGTCTGGGAGTCCCGGGGACAGGGGAACACGCAGGCTGGCCAGGCAGGGGCCTGGGGAGCCTTGCAAGTTAGAGGGCCCGTCTCTGGGGCCCCCTCGGCAGTCCAAGGGCAGCTGGGGGAAGCTGGCAGCTTTGGAGGCCTTCTCCTCAGCTGCAATGGAAAACACAAAAAGGAGGATGGAAACCGAACCAAGGGGTTTTGTGGGTGGAATGGAGGGAGGGGGAAGAACGTTGACGCTTCAGTCCCCGCCTCCCCCTTCCTTTTTCCTCCCTTCCTTCCCAGCAGCCACCCTCCATGAGAGCCTGGTATTGGGAGGCCTGCTGAGCCTCCAGCAGGGGAGGGGGCCCTGGGGAACCATGTGCTCTGTGGTCTGGGCTGATGTGCTGGGGCCGGAGTGGGGTTCATCTCAGGGAAGTACTCTGTGGTGGCGCGTCCCAAAGGGTGTGGAGGTGCCAGAATTGGCGCTGTGGTAGGGCCTAGTGCAGAGGCGGGAGGAGGGGGTGAGGATGGGGTGGTTGACATGTCCCCGCCCCTGCCAGGAAGTGCCTCCTTGTCTGTGATTCTGCAGGCCTTGGTTCCCATGTCCTTGTGCCCATGCCTCTGCTCCTAGGACCAGGCAGGCAACCGACAGCGATGCTCAGCCCACCTTTGGCTGGGCTGGCTGTGCCTCATTCTCTGAACCCCAAGTCTCAGGCCAATGTCAAATCCCCCAGCCCTGGGCTATGAAGGGCAAGACGGGACAAAAAAGTTTCAAGAAGGATTGTCTCAGTCCTTGAAAAATTGTGATGTCTGGGCAAGGGCTTCAGCTGCAGCATTCGAGAGGCAGGAGATAGGCCATGCTTGCAGAAGGAGAGTTGGGGGACCAGTATCCAAATAGAGCATAGCCCCTAACACATCCTTCTCATCCTTGTCTGCCCCTCCCTCCTCAGGAGTTTCTGATGGCTCCCCCATTGCCTGTGATTGCAGACTGGGAACAGTTCCAAGCAGCCCCACTCTGCTGTACTAAGCCTCACTCAGGAAGCTTAGTGGAGCCCAGCCATGACCCACCGACCGGGGCATGGGGAAAAATAGGTCATCCTGATGGACCCTGCCCTCTTGCTCTGGTGAGGACCTCCAGTGGCATTGCCATGAAATCTCTCTTCAGCAGTCCACTGGGATGGCAGGAGCAACACCACAAAGACGCCCCACTGACTCACACAACCCCTTCCCTGGCCCAGCCCATCCCCTGCAGGGGCCTGGCCCCCAGGAGGCCCAGCGAGCTGGCACCAAGAGGCAGTTTCTTGCCCAGAACTCGGTGATGGGATCACAGCTGTCAGAAGAGGATGGGACCAGAAAAGTGGCTTCTGGGGTTCTGGGTCTGAAGAGTCCCTGTCTGCATTGTGGAGGACAAGTTGGGTAAGGTTTCCTTCAGCTGGAAGGCGGTCAGTGACCTCCCAGGACCACCCAGGCTGTGAAACAAGCTCCACGTTGTGAGTGTGCCCTGGAGGCCTGGGAGAGCAGGGAGGGCTTGCCCTCGGGGCTTGCACAGCGACAGCCCAGGCACCAGGTCAGCTTCTCAACTCAGGTGCAACCTGGGGAGTAAATGCTCCAGTACCTGACTTCCATTCTTGGCCAAAGTATTTTGTTTTAGGGGTAGTTCCATTTGGTAGGACCTTAGGAAGGAGGACTTGTGGAAGTTGAACCAAATAATTGAAAATGGTCAGGGGGACCAGGGAGACTGGAAGGGGATACCCTACACATAGCAGGCCTGAGAGGGAGGGGTCTTGGTGTATTGAGTTCAGAGGGAGCCTCTGCTGGACTCCAGGCAGAAAAGGGTGAGAGTAGCTCAGGGATGGGGGTCAGGGGAGCACTGACATCACTGCAGAGGACTCCCCACAGCTCTGGGGCTTGCTCATCTGCCCCTTGGACCCTCACTGTCTGTCTCAATAGGATCTGCCCAGAGGAAGTGACCAGATCTGGAGCTCTAGGACTTGCCTTCTTGACCTTAAGCCACCCAGCTACCAGGGTAAGGGGTAAAAATGCAACAGGACTTATCAGAATAGCTACCCAAAAGAGGGCCAAGCCTGCTGGCCTCTGCTGGCCTCCCATGCCCACCCATTCTACAGTCGTGTCAGGGGACCAGAGAACTCCGCTCCTCATCGTCATTACCCTGAAACCCCCTCCATCTGCTTGGAGGACTCCAGGGAGAGAGTGGCCTTCTCCCTCTTTGGGGGACAGGGGCATGACTCATAGAATACCAAGCAGCCTCCTGAGGAGCAAGACCCAGAAAAGAGATGGAGGTGGGATAAATGGGGGGCAGCGATCAGGGAAAGGCAGAGCAGGAACCAACACCAGCAGTTGGCATCTAAGCCTGTAAGGGGAAGGAAGTGCTGTAAGGAGGGGGGCACGTCCAAGGTGTGTACAGGCTGTGTGTAGGAGTCACTCGCACCCGGCGGGGACTCTGGGTGGTTAAGGGGGATTGCTCATGTTGGAGATTGGTAGCCTGGGGCTCAGCCACCCGGTGTCCAGGGCCTGCACACCTGCAGAACCAGAGCAGCAGTCTGTCGGGCCTGAAAGACAGGAGCCAGGACAAGGACCTCTGAGGCGGCACGGGAGTGCTGTCGCTGATGCTAACTAGGCTCTCCTGCCCTCGGCACTCCCCGACTCCGGGGGCGGTCAGAGCCCCTACTAGCGGCGGCTTCGAAGCCACTGCAGCCCGGGAGCAGAACCGCTCGCCGCCTACAGGAGCCCCACTGCCCCCACGGATGGCGTCCATAGGGACCGCAGGACCAACCACCCGGCTCTCAGCTTTCGTGGCAGCCTTGCTCCGCGCGGCGCGTGTCCCAAACGACCCGCAGAGCTCGCTGAGGCCTGGGCTCCCGAAGCTCTCGCTGAAGATCTAAAGCCGGTGTGGACATAAACGTCGTATGCAGGACCCCAGGGGGGCCTTGGTGCTCTCCCGAGAGGATCCCCGCCTTGGCCCAGAGACCTCAACCTGGGGCGATTACTTGGAACTCTCCTCGAGACCCGTGGTCGGTCGGTGAGCGCGGCGCTTATGGTTATCCGGTTCAGGGCGTCAGCGGCGGCGGGAGCATTCCGAAGTCAGGAAGCCAAGCTAGGGGACAGACGGCGCGGCCCGCGCCAGAGCAGGAAGGACCGGCGAGGCGTTTCTGCGGCTCTCAGAGCAGGCACGCGCAGAGGGCGCGAGGGTGGCTGGCATCGCCAGGACGCGGCTGGGGCCCAGAGCAGGGCTGGGCGCTCTCCTCAAAGGGCGGGAGCGGAGCGCGATGCGTCGGGCTCTCGAGCGCGCATCTTCCCGGCCCCGGCGAAGATCGCGCCGCAAATGGGGCGCAGCTGCGCGCTCACCGGTCTGAACTCGGAACGCTCGGAGCCCGTTATTTTAAAAGCCGGGAAATAAGGAGGGTTCGCCCTTTGCCCGCCACTTCCCACCACTTAGACTGCGCGGCCCGAGCCCCCGGGGCTGTCCTTCCGCAGCAGCCGGGCTCCGCCGCGCCGAGGACGCTCTGGCGCAGCTCCTACCCGTCGAGCTCCGGACGGGGCACCGGGGCGGCCAGCGGCAGCCGGGGTCTCTACCCGGGCTCCGCTCGCACCCGCTGCGCCTCCTTTCGTTTGGCCTGTCCTCCGCTCAACTTGAGTCGTTAATTTTCTTTTCCCACTTGCTCTCATTTTGCTATTTTCTGCTCTTTTAGGACGTCCTTTTTTTCTTTCGTTTTGTCTGCTTCTACTCCCTTCGTCCTCTCTTCTTCATTTACCCGCTTCCGCTCGCCGTTCGTTCTTCATTTATTCCTTTACGTTCTGCCCAGCTCGCCGACTGCCGTTTGCCTCTCGTTCCCGCCTTTCTCCTGCGTTGTTTTGCCCAAATTCATTTTCGCTCTTTTTGGTTGTTGTTTACGCTCTTTGCTTTTCTTTCCACGCATTTCGTTGTTGACACTCTCGCCGTCGCTGGGTTCCTCCCCGCCGCTCGTTCTGCTCCAGCGCTCTCCGCAGTTCGCTCGGCGCCGGGCCGGTCCTGGCGCCCCCGCGGTCCGTGAGGGATCCGGTGCGCGCAGCAGGGACGCAAGCCCGCGGGTGGGTCCTGCCCGACGCGGCGCGCCGAGCCAGGCCGGGTACCTGTCCCCGGCGGTGCTCACGGCGCTGCGCGGCCGCCGCCGTCTGGCTGGGATCAGAGGAGCCAGGCCAACTGCTTCTCATTAAGTCCTAACTGTGGTTTTTATCAGGAAAGTCTCTTTCAAAGGGCACAGACACGCAGCTCCGCGGACTCGCTCATTTCCTCCGCTGACCCCCACACACCTCCCCGCCCTCCCCTACACATTCCCACCGCCCGGGCTGGGCCAAGGCCAGAGCTGCCTGGCCACTCTCTAGAGGCCCGCAAGGCGCCAGCGGGGAGGAGGCGGGGTGGGGCCCTCTCGCAGGATCCAGCTCTGGACCTAAGCTGCGGGATGTGGCAGCGCAGATGCGGCAGGCGCGGGCGCCGAGACACAGGTCAGCCGGTGCAGAGGGCGGCAGTGGGGCTGCGGACCCGCCTGCCAGGCCCCGGCGTTCGGGCGAGTTCTCGGGAGACGGTGCGGTCCAACGGGCCTGAGCGCACAGGGCACTGGCCCAGGAGCCCGAGGCGCCCAGGGGTTAGGCCCTCCCGGGCTGCTCCCGACGGCCCAGCGGTGACGATCCAGTGCGAGGAAGTCAAGACTGCAAGAAGGGCGGCCATACCGTGCATAACGACGGGGAGGCCAGGTTAGTCTGAGAAATAAGAACACAGTTAGTCCGTATTGAGAATGGCCCGGCGCTGCCGGACCAGCCGCGGCCACTCAGCCGACGCCTAGCGCGCAGCGAGCGCCCTTCCCGCGGGGGCTGGGCCTGGGGAGGAGAGGCCGGCGGAGGACAGGCCGCAGCCCTCGGGGGAGCCCCGCTTGGCCACTCTGGGTCGGGACCCAGCCTCAGGGTCCCAAACGGGCGCCAGACACAAAAGCCCCGCTTCTTTCCGGGCATCGGGGCCAAGGGCTCAGCGTGGCGCCCGGGCCCTGGGCCCGGTCCAGGCTTCTGGGTCGGTGGCAGTTCCAGCCCAACTCTGGCCAAGCATGATCTCTCCTTCCTGGCTCCGGCCGCCTCTCTCGACCTCCTGCCTCCCATTCCCGCTGCTGGAGGCACGCGTGGCTCTGCCTCCCGCACCGCGCTGGCTTTTGCCTGGCCTGGACCAACGCCGGTCCGGCTTCTGAGGGAGCCACGGCGAGGGGCGCAAGGGTCAAAAAGTTGAGAAACAGGCGAGCAGGAGAGGGAAGCGGGGAGGCCCAGGCGGGCCCAAGGAGGGAAAGGGAGCGGGTCGGGGCTGCGCGCTACGCCCCGCGCCCTGCGTTACCTTCCGCGGGGCCCTCGTAGAAGTGGCCGCCGTTGAGCGCCAGGCCGGGTCCGAGGTCCTGCAGGTACTTGGCGGGCGGCTTGGCCGGCTCTGGGAGGTAGGGCTCCAGGGGCCCACAGGCCGGAAAGCGGATCAGCCGTGGGCCGCGGGGCGGCGCGGGGTGCAGGTGAGGCGCGGTGGCGGGGGTCCCCTGGGAGCCCGGAGGCTCGTCCCCCGCGGCCTCGTAGGGGCCCGACGCGGGCCCCACGCCGAAAGGCGCGCAGCGCTCGGGGTCCATGCCGGCTCGGGGCGCACAGGCCGCCGGGGCTTCGGGGCTCGCGCTGCCCGCGCGGCCTGTGAGCGCCCGCCAAAGGGGAGGGACCTGGGCTCGGGGGCGCGGAGCCCCCGGGAGTGGCGCGCGCCGCGGGGGGCGGGGGAGAGGGGAGGGGGCCGCGCCTCTGACTTAATGCTGGAACCATCCACGTCACGTGCGGCCCCGCGCGGGTTAACCCCTCCGAGCCCGGGAGCCCCCTGATTCACCCCAGCCCCCATATCCGACGCAGTTCCTGGAGACGGAGAGGGAACCACCGCCTCTCGAGGACAGAGTCCCTTTTGTCTGCCCATCTCGGTGAGTCCCTTGCTCAGAGCAGCATCCTTGGTCCTGATATCCACCCTAGAGGCTCTGGCCCCTGGAGGGGTGAGAGAGTTGCGGGTGCAGCCGCCTCCTCCATCCCCAACAAGCGCTTTGGGCCTGGCCTCCGGACATCAGCCTGGGATAAGTCTGGGGGCAGGTCGGGGCGGGCCTGGATCACCTAATTCTTTGCTGGGAGTTAGCTGGAGTTAGGGAGTTAGTTTGCTGGGAGAAACGTTGTATCCAGCAAAAACACCTCCCTTAAAGATCTCTTGTCTCTCACAGGGAGAGGAGTCACTGGGAGTATTGTGTGGAGATAGCTGGGATTTGGAAATGGGGGCTGGGGAGCTTGGGCCTATCGTTAATTAGTTGTGGGTCCTGGAACCAGCAACCAGTGTCCTCATCTGACTGTGGAGGCTGGACCACGTCAATCCGCAGAGCCTTTCTATACATTCCTGGTGGGTTGCAGAAGCAGAGGCAGGGTGGGAGCAGACAGGGCAGCTCAGGTCTGAACAGAGTCCAGCAGAGGCTGCCTTGGGAGCAGGTGGAGGATACTAGAGGGCTGTGCATTTGAACAGCAGGCCTGGAGCGAATGCCTTTCAGTGGCCAAATGACAGGGAAGTGCCTGGGGACCCAGTGGAGAGAGGCTGTCTTCAGCTCAGACCTCAGAGCTCTGGCCCCAGGCCTGCCATTTTGCAGGGAGGTAAGGGTAGGACTGCATCTCCTATGGGTTAGGTCTCCCCAGCCTAAAGGAAGCATAGGACTAGTGCAGTAGCTTAGAATTTCTGAAAAGGGAAACAACCCCCACCTTACCTAAGGTTTGCGAAGAACTACCCGAGGGCCCTAGGCCCTCTTCTGTGGATTGAGGAGTCCCTGCGTCTGGGTTTTGCTGTTTTTATTTTCAATGCTTCCAGAGACTAGTGAGAATGTGGGCAGTCAAACATACTTTACTTGAATTCTCAATTTTTAAAGGAATCCAAGAAGCCTGGTGCGAACACCTCCCTCTTCCGCTGGGGGCTTAGAAGGGGTTTCTTGGCTGTCCTCAGCCCGAGTTGGGCTGTAAATCAAGGCCAAACAGGAACCAGAAGCCTTGCATCTCACAAGTAGTCATTAAGCCATTATTAAACATACCGTCACTTCTCTGAAGCCTTATTGGTTTAAACACCACATTGGAGGCATTATGGCCATTAGGGCCCCTAATCACAGACTGCAGACGGGGCAGCGAGATGGAGCACCTGGGGCTGGTATTTCCAGCCCAGAGGGAGGCTCAGCTCAGAGTTAAGCTTCCTCTCTGGCCTCGCTAGAGGGATCCATTCTCTAGGATCCAGTGGATCCCAGCTCCGGGCAACTTGCGTTGATCACTTTTGCCCAGGACTAAGGTTTTTCAATAGGTATTGGGATAGGGCTATGGATATGATTGACCTTTTAGGAGGATGTTAGTGTCAATTCAGGACACTTCTATTCAACAAAGTAATCAAGCCACTTACTGTGGAAGATGCCAGTATGACACAGGAAGAACGTCACCAACCGTTTAGACAAGACAGCCTGGGGTTTTGCCTCAGGTGATAACCTTTCTGAGTTTCAGTTTCCTCACATAAAAATGGTTCCCCACATGGACAAAGGATATTTGAGAAGCACTTATGTTTTAATGGATGTGATGAACATTGTTAATTTAAGAGAGAATTATCATTTCGATATCCAGAAACAGCAGCCCAAATGTCTGGGTTACATCACTGAATTGGTGCAAGGTTCCTGACTCCAGACTGAGTGGGCCAGAGGCTGAGGCTGAGCAGAGAGACCTAGGCACCCACACCCCTTCCCAAGCCCAGGAGTTCCTCCTGCCATTGGCCCACCCTCTGAACAGAACCAATTTCCATGCTGAGCTGGTGTTGCCAGTTGAACTGAGGCGAGGACAGAGTGGTCTGCTCTGCTGCCTTCCTGATCACCAAGTGGCAATTTATTTGAGATTCACCGCACCCAGCTGCGGCGGCGGGGACAGTAAGTGGAAGGTGGTTTCTGCTAAGTTGAGGCCAGATGAAACAGAGCATCTAACACCTGAGAGGTTTTACAACCCACCGACGCAGCCAGATGTGGGGCAGAGTTTTAAGAGAATTGTGAGTTCGCCATTCATGCTGTTTAATAACGAGTTGAATCGCAATAGCATTTCACGAGTCACTGATGTATTGTCCATAGACTAAGTGAGATGAGCTGACAGGATGATCCTGATAATTCTAGGTCCTATCATGAAAAAAATTAAAATAAAAAAATCTCTCCACCTGCTAAGAAAAACTACTTTTAAAATGGAAATAATATTTATTAGCTGTTTCGATGCAACTTTTGCACTGGCTAATTGTTTAATTCATTCATTTAAGAGGAGGACCTACTATGTGACAGGCATTTGCTGGTGCTGGGATACAGCAGAAAGCACGACAGATGTGACCCCTGCCTTCATGGAGCGTACACTTTGCTGGGGTTGAAATGTCTCCTCCACAATGACAGAATCTTCATTCAGCTGTGAATTAGCACGGAACCTGATCTCGAGGGTGGAGTTCCTGGCTTCCAGCCTCAGCCCGCCCAGTAAGGTCAGTTCTTGAAACATAAGTAACCAACCACCCCTTTCCTTTCATTTTTGACTTCCCTCAGCCTGTACCACATGGAGGTAAATGCTCTGCGTTGCTCCCAGTGGACATCCCAAAGGGGTCAGAACAACGGGAAAGATGTAACCTCAGATCTGACATTTGTTTGACATTTACAAAACTTCCTCCCAGACAGGAAAAACTCACTCACTTTTTTTTTCTTCGAAGGGAAGACAGTCAGTATTACTCTTGACCTGTTTAGACTCTGAAATCCTAAATTGATCCCTATGAAAATTCTGGGTTTGGGAGCCCAAGTAGATTGTTTCTCATTAGTGACATTCTTCCTGGAAGGTCAGGCTAAGGAATGGTAAATAAACCTTCAGATCCGGTGTTTCCTCCTCACCCATGATATTTAAAAGAAAGAAAGAAGAGGGGGAAAAATCCGTTGTGCTATGGATACCCAGCTTCCCTGGCTATGATTCTGACAATCCAGGCTGAAGTCTGTGCTTTGGGGTGAAATTTCTAGGATGTTAGGGAGCTGTTTTTTCTCTTCCGTGGATTTGATGTCTCGTTGAGGGAGCCACTTAACCTGTCTGTTCCTCAATTTCTCCCCTGGAACATTGAGAGGAATGATTCTGTAGTTCAGTTTTATTGAAATGAACAAGACAGTGTTTATACAGATGTTTCTTGAGCCTGACTCCACCCTGACCCTATATTTCTCCGCTCATTCTCTCTGCCCACCTCCCTGGGGTTGGGTTGGAACAGGGGCAGGGGCCAGAGAGGCAGAGCTATGTCTGGGATGTGGCAGTGTCCTGAGGGCCTGGTTTGCCCTGGTGTCGGCCTTACTGCCTTTGTGTGAAGGTAAATGGGTTCTGTGCAAGTGCCAGCAAGGACCAGGAGAAATCATTTGGTGGGGGAATTTTTGATGAACTCATTCTTGGTGTGAACCAGAAGAGGGCAGGTCTAGACTTCATAGTTTTAACACTTTGATCAATTAATCATGTGTATTTGTTTATTCATCAAGCATCTATTGAATGCCTGCCATGTGCCAGCCAGCAGGGCTGCACAGTGAGGACAGAGTCAGAGACACAGACCACTTACTCTGAGGGCTTTTCCAGACTAGCACGAGAGACAGAGAACAACAGGTACTTACATCACAGGGTGTGTTGTGCTGAGGCAGGAGAGCACAGAGGACCGTGGGAGCTGAGGCGGGACCTGTGCAGGCCTTGGGCTGGGATGGCTGGTCATGGAATGGATCTAGGTTGGATCCTGAAAGTTGAGTCGGGGTTAACCAGCGGCAGGTTTGTGGAGGGACAGGGAGAGAGGGCATTCCAGAGAGAACAGCCCAGAAGAGAGAAGGAAGAAGCCAAGTTTGGGGAACTTGAATTTATTGAATATCACTGTGGCCAGGGCAGGAAGAGAGTTTCAGTTGGGATGGGAGGAAGAGAGACTAAGGTGGAAGAGTCCACAGGAACCAAGAGAAACCCCATGGGGAGGGCAGGGTGGCTCCATGGACTTCTGTCCACAGTGTGTGCCAAGCCCGGCTTTGAGCCCTGGATGCACTAGTGGGAGATATGGAGGAGGAGGCCAGAGCCTGGATGTCCCCTACTCTAAGGGGGATCCCAGGACCCACACTCAGAGGGCAGACATTAAGAAAACGTGAAAATAACAACAAGCACGTTTGTTGGCTGGGAGCTGTGAGGTGAGAGTTGAGTAGGGGGGCAGAAGAGCTGTGCCTGGCGAGCAGTGGGGTAGTCTGTGAGGAGGGTCAGAGGGCCAGGGGGTAATCGGCGGGGCCTTTTGTACAGAGCTTGGGCTCTTCCCAGGAATGCTGGCCAGGGCACCTCTTGAACTCATTTCAGCAGGAAATCCATTGGTTCCAGAGTGTAGATTCCAGATTTGTTGTTTTACAAGGCTAATAAGTATGTAATTATCACATTTGGTGCCCTTCAAAGGAAAGGCAAACACACACCACTGAACACCCTTAGAAATGTGAGTGGGACCCACCCCAGAGTTGTGGAAGGAGCTCCCCACCACGTCACAGACGCTTCCACTCCCATCCGGTGTCTGCTCCTGTGTTGGAGGAAGACAGAGAGTGAAGACTGGGCCTGAACTATACAAGGGCCTGGGAGAAAAGCAAGTGAAGAGCATGGGAGGGCCTCTGCCCAGCCTCCTCTGGAGTCTCCAGGGAAGGAGAGGTGGTGGGATGGGTAATAATAATAGTGCCCACCACTGACAGAACATCTGCAACGTGCCAGGTGAACACCATCTCATTTAATCTTTATAGTTGTAAAGTCAGTGTTAATATTCCCATTTTACAAATGAAGAAACTGAGATTGGTCTGTGGATTCATTACCTAATGATGCAAAACAAATCACCCCAGAACTTAGTGGCTTTGAACAGCAATCATCAGTGACCGTGGGTCAGGGATTCAGGAGCAGCTTGGCTGGGTGGTCTGGTTTGGATCTCTCATGACCCCCAGTCAGATATTGGCCGGGCTACAGTATTCTGAAGGCTTGACTTCGGCTGGAGGCTTGGCTTCCAAGGTGGCTCGCTCCCAGAGTTGGCAGGTTGAGGATGGCACTTGACGAGAGGCCTCAGTTCCTCCCTCTGAGGGACTCTCCACACGGCTGCTTGCGTGTCCTCAAATCTGGCAGCTGGCCTCCTCCACAGCGACCGATCCAAGAGACCAAGGTGGAAGCTGCAACGCCATTTACGGCCAGGCCTCAGCGCTCACACACAATTACTTCTGCCATATTCTGTTGGCCATGCAGGTCAGCCCTACTTTATTGTAGGAGAGGATTCCACAAGTGCGGCTCGTTGGGGCCATCGTGGAGGCTGGTTCATAAAACTGCCCATATCCCACTGCTGCTTAGTGCCGCTGGGACTCAACCTAAGGTGCCTGACCCCAAAGATAAGGCCTCATGCCAAAAGTTGGGTCAGAGGAGTGGCTGTACTGATAGGTTATGAAGAGGGCCTGAAGGGGCATGACGGGGTGCCTGGCAGGCAAGTGGCAAAGCCACTGGGCAGTGAGAGCCACATTGCCTGTCCTGAGGAGGCCTGGGGAGATCTGGCAGGGGAACAAGGTGTGCCCTGGTTCTCTCTGTATGCTGAGTGTTCAGCTGTCCCAGCAGGCAAGCTCCCAGGGGGCTCCCTCAGTACAGGGGCTGGTCTCAAGGCTCCACGGGGGCTCTTTGTTCATGTAGATGAAGGAAGAAAGCAGACATCCCTTTTCTTGGAGAGGGGTATTGGAATCCCATATTGCACTGCTGTCAGCTCAGCAAGGGGAACCCCGCCCCTAGGCTTGGAACTGAGTGACAAGGAAGGGAGGTGGGACTGAGAGCCCACTATGAACTAGGTCTGAACTAGACACTCTACATTTTAAAATTTCATATGACCCTCTTAGGAGGTAGCTATTATTGTTTCTACTTTACAGATGAGAATACAGAACTCAGAGAGATTAAATTGTCCAAGGTATCAGACACTTCCTAAATGGCAGAACCAGGAGGGCCCCAGGCAGGTGGCCTAGTGAGCTTGCTCTGTCTCCAGCATGCCATGCTACCTACAGTCTTCTCAGATGGACAAGGGCTGTGCTCTCCCTCCAGCCGTTCGACTGTGCTCAGCAGAGTGGAGGGGCTAAAAACGCACCCCCACTCCAAAGCCTGGGTGGATCCTTCTTACTAGATTTTTTCTCCTAGGGAGACAAGATTTGGACACATGAACAATTACCCGCTAATACAAGATGTTTGCTAAGTGTGAGATAGGCTGCCCTTGTTGAGGAATGGACGTGAGCGGAAGGGGCTGATGTCCTCTGATGTCACTTCCAGGTGGAGAGGTCAACCACTGAGCAGTCATGAACATATCAGCACCAGTCCCTGGACCCCCAG
This sequence comes from Equus caballus, assembly GCF_041296265.1. Lineage (NCBI taxonomy): Eukaryota > Metazoa > Chordata > Mammalia > Perissodactyla > Equidae > Equus > Equus caballus. Next base: position 63,503,790 of record NC_091688.1, on the reverse strand, counting down.
CTGCACAGCCTTGGGCACCGAGGCAAAGAGCCATTCCCCCTCGGAGATCTCTGAGCTGCAGCCCGGGAAAACGTGAAGGGCCGGCAAAGTGCGGGCAGATGGAGAAGAGGGCAGTTGCTGAATCCAGGTCAAGTGGACAGGGCATGTCCCGGCTCAGGGAGCTTGACTCCTCCAGCAGAGGGCTTTGTGAAGGAGTAGCAGACATGACAACAGACAGGCTGAGCAGGACCAGAATGCAGCATGTGCAAAAAATGGCGCCTACTTTCTTTTAGGGAATGGGGAGCCATTGGAGAGTGCTGAGATGCATTTGGAACAGGGCCTGGCCCATAAGTGTTTGGTAAGTGTTAGTATTATTACTATTGTTGTTGTTATTTAGCAGGAGAATGAGAGCTGTGCTTTGGGACAATAATTTTGGTAGCTTGAGCAGGATAATAATAGTAATGATGATACCTAACATTTACTGAGCACTTACTGTGGACCAAGCTCTTTAAGTGCAATATCTTATTTAATTCTTACCTCCATTTGAGGAAGGTACCATTGTCTCCATTTTACAGATGAGAAAGCTAGGGTGCAGAGAGAGTGACTTGCCCTAGGTAGCCGGGGGACATAGGAGAAGGGGAGACAGCGTGTAAGAGGGTGGTCCAGGCACAAGGTCACTAAGGCCTGAACTGGCGTGTGGCCAAGGGAATGAAGAGGGATGGCTTGAGGGAAGAGGTATTTAGGGGGAAGAAATGACCAGACTTATTGCGAGAGCTGGGGTGGGGGACAGTGTAGGGATGATCAGCAGCCCAGAGAGTGGGGGCTGCAGAGACAGGGCAGAGGGGTGTGTCTTCAGGGGACATTTGGAACCTCTGAGTCAGATTTCCATGCAGAAAGGGTCCTTCAGTGAGTACACATTGTCAACTGCAAAGTCGGGGCATCTGCCTAGCCCCAGGCTCCTCTCTGGACTTTGAGAACTTCCTTAAGGGGCGTAGGGAAAGTGCTCCGTGCACTTTCCAGGTTCTGGAATCCTGTGATTGGTGCCCACCTGGTGATAGTACTGGGCATGCCAGGTGCCGAGTGAGGGTGGGCCTGGCTGCCTGCTCTCTTGCCCCTCAGAGAGCGTGGGCCACCCCCAGCCCTGGCTGAGAGGCCTCAGGTGGGATTAGAGGTGCAGAGCCCAGCCTTGGGGTTGCCATGATTCCTGGGAAGCAAGCAGAATGCTTGGAGTGGAGGGCCTAGTGGAGAAGACCAGGCCTGTGGCTGTTTGGAGTTGACCTGTGGAGATTATGAAACACTTGGTCCCTTTAAATGGGTGGGGAGGGCCCAAGCCCTCAGCTGCAGGGAAGGTGGCTGTCTCCACAAAGGTCCCAAACTTTGGGATGGAGATGACAGTGATAATTTTAGAAGCAGCTCCCACTTTTGGGGGCAGGGGCGGTATCCCAGGCTGGGGGATTGGGGTGGGGTGTACAGGTTGTTAATCTGCTGTGGAGTCTGAGGGTCTGTTGGTGGGGTGTGAACATAGTGTGTGCATGTGTGAAGTATGTGTAGCTGGGTCTCCCTATTTAGGAGAAGCCTCAAAACTCTGCATCTGCTTTGGGGGCCCCTTGCAGCATAAGTAGGCAAGCCCAAGATTTTGCAGGGTCCTCATAGGGGAGGGTATCTGTAACCACACACAGACCCTAGGACATCTGGGGAAAAGCAGTTCTGTAGGCACATTCTCACCAGATCCATTGGACAAAGAGACCGGATATTTTGCTGTTTGATAAACTTCGTAAAACAGTGGAGCTGAGTGATTTTGCTGCTGCCTGAATGGAAGTATTCTAAGAACCCATGCCAAGAAGATAAATAAGGCCGTGGTTCCAGGAGAGGAGCTGAAACAAATGTGCAGGCAGAGGTACATCAAAGTGAAACTAGGTCTCCTGATGACTGGGGATTCTGTGTGTGGTGGCGTGTGTGTGTGTGTGTTGGGGTAAATGTTTAGCAGACACTAGGCCACATCGAGGGGCCTGGAGATGTACCCTGGGCTCTTGCCAACCCCTCTGAAGGCAGCCGTCTACACAACAGGCCTGCTTGGGATTTAGCTAGGATTAGGCCCAGCCCTGCTTGGTACAAAGGAAAACCAGCATTAGCCACTGTTGGAGATGCAGGCCCTGCAGTCAGCCAGCTGGGGTTAATTCAAACTGGAATATGTGCACTGAGAGGTCAAGAATCCTTCAGTGGGCAGGGTGACCAGCCTCTGTCAGCCTGCTGAAAGATTTATTCTGTATTGATGACAGGGTGTACAAGCCTGAGTGTAAAATCATCAGCCCTCTCATATTTGGTTCCAAACACATCAGGAGGCATGGAGGATATCCAGGGGCATGGAGACAGAGCAGAATGTTAGATCTGATGGGAGCTTAAACATCATCTAGTCCAAAGGTTCTCAAAGTGTGGTCCTCAGGCCAGCAGCTGCAGCATTGAGAAACTTATTAGAAACGCAAATTATTGGCCCTACCCCAGACCTACTGAGTCAGAAACTCTTGGGGTGGGCCCCAGCAGTCTTTGTTTCAACGGGGTTTTTTTTGGATGACACTGATGCAGTATAAAGTTTGAAAACTGCTAATCTAGGCTGTCATCTTCATCTAGAAATGAGGGAAACGAGGCCTGGAGAGGGAACTTTTGCCGAGAGCATATAGCTAATTAGAACACAGCCACTTTCCTCCTCACCCATATGGTCTCAGCTATTTATTTTGCACATAACATGGGAGGATTTTAATAAATTTTTTCTTAGAGGCAATTGTTATGTGTTTATATATTTTCCATTTGTTAATAAGCTATTTAGATCAGCAGTGTCGCTGGGGCCCAAACCGTGGAGTTGTTTGCTATAAAGTTCAGTCCTAGGAAGTGGACTCCCCAGTTCGGCCCCAAGCCCAGGTTCCCCCAGCACCTTCTGCCTCTGTCTATCCCCAGACGTTCTCTCTCTAACTACACCACTAGCCCCATAGGCTCGCTCCTGCGGATGTTTTGGTCAATAAGCCCTCCCTCAATTTGCTGGGCCAAGTCAGGGTGGACGTGGCGGGATTAGTTTCGCCCACTGGCCTTCGCTGCCTTCCTGAGAGGACCTGCCTCTCCTTCCGGCTCTCACAGTGGGCCCAGCGTGTTTCTAATATTGCATCAGTGTTTTCCCCAGCAGAGTAACGCTTTAATGGGGCAGATTTGTTCTCTGTACGGGAAACATGTGGGCCCTTGTCAGATGCCGTGAGAGTGAGTTGCCCTCCACCACGGCCATCTGGTCACCTCTTGGGGCTCCCATCCCTGAACTCAGGAGAAGGGCAATTTCCTAGATCCAGTGGTGTGAGGAGTGAGGGGCCCTCCGAGACTTTTGGGTGAGTAACTCTTCTAAAAGAGCAGAGCCACGAGAGAGAGCATGTTTATTTACATCAGGCTGGATTCCTGGGAAATTCATACAAAAATTCTGTTGTGGTCTGAATTTCCTAGCAAACAGGGAAGGAACCAGTTTGCTTTGTCCAGTGTAAACTGGACTTTACTGAGGGATTTTAAATGGGAGTAGAGTAGGGTAAGAAGGGAGAAACCTTCTCCCTTCCTTCTCCAAAGGCCTGGATGGAGATGGTTGGCAAGAGGGTGGGGGGAGGAAGCCCAGGGCAGGACAGAGTCCTCCTGGCTCCTCTTGTCAGAGAGAGCTTTCCCTGGGACCAAACCTTAATAAATTAAGCCCCTGCCCTCCTGGGAACTTAATTTTCTCTTCCTGAGCTGGAGATTCTTTCCTGAGCCCTGAAATTTCTGAAGCTGGCATTCCTTCAGGGAGCTGTGACACCCTGGGATGGTTTGTTTGATTAACCAACATCCTCCTCTGCTTATTCTGCCCAATCAAGGGTCCATAGCCTGCAGTTAAATAATTAAACATAATTGAAGTTCATGTCGTTTTGAGCATTTCACAAAGCCCTAGAGATAATTGGAGTTTCCCTGGAGTGTTGCAAAAGTAGGTTTGGAAATCTCAGATCAAGAGAGCGTTGGGCAATGGATGATGGAGACAAAGGAGAAAAAGAGAAAGAGGTGAGAGAGGGGACGAGAGACAGCTTTCTGTTTCCACTGGGTCTCTGGACTCGGCTCAAGGGCTCTGGCCCAGTTAGCAGTGATTCAGTCCAAAAATGGTTGATTCCGTTCTGATGTACCGAGAACAGAGATAGAAAGAGACAGAGCCGAGGAGAGACCCAAAGAGACAGAGAGCCTCTCTGGGTCCCCCCACCCACAAGGACAGTCATCCCAGGGGGAGACACTCTCTGTCGGGGAACCTCCTCTCCCCACCTCCGCCCAAACCGGACGAGACTTAAGGGAAGCCCCTCTTTATGAATGCGAAGTCTGCTGATTTGAGTTTGGCCCCCCAAAACTTGCCTCCTGCCCCGGAAGATTTAGTTTATTAAGTGGTCCACACCTGAAAGTAATTGAGTCTCTCGGCGTGGATATGGGGGCTGCAGAGGGAGGACTGAGGCGCGGCGGCGGCTCCCAGTTCCTCTCCGGCTCCGCACCCTGCGCCTCTGGAGCCTGGGTCTCTCCGCCGCGCCGCGCCGCGACCGTGCACCGGCCTCCCGCGCCAGCGTTGCGGAGAGGGCGGCCTGGTGCGCGAGGGCGGGGAAGGAGGGATATGTGGGGCGAGCGGCAACTGCGTATGGATTCAGGTAGGGGGCTGTGCCCAGCGTCGCCCCGGCACCCCGTGCCGCAGGGCCTGCTGATCCCAGGGCCCGGTGCCCGCGTCCCTCCGCGCATCCTCGCCAGCCAGCAGATTGCTGCGCCGGCACACGAGTCCCTTGTAAAAATGGTAATCAGAGAGAGATCGAACTCGATAAAAGCATTCAAAGTTTAATGTCAACATCAAATCTCTATAAAACCAGATCAAAGGGAACAGGCGCTTGGTTTCTTCCCGGATCGCCGGGGCCTTGGGGCTCGGAGAGCCCCAGGAGTCGAGCCCGCGGCCGCCCGCCCGTTCTTCTCTCCAGCGGCGGCCTCGGACTCTAGCATGTCAGCCCCGGGCCTGAGCAGGGCCTGGGCTCACGCGAGCGGAACGGGCGCAGCGCCCGTGAACTTGGGGCCTGGTAAATTGACAGCAGCCCGCAGGTTGTGCGCCGCGAGGCCAGGCCAGCGGGGAGCCGAGCCGGAGGCCGTGGGCCGCGGAAACGCGCGAGCCTGGAGCCGGGCGCGCAGGACCCGCGACGGACAGACGGCCCCACGGGCGGCCGGACAGGTGGGCGGCTGCCGGCTACTCGGACCCCGTCGCTGCAACTCGCGGCCCGCTCTCGCCCGGGCCGCAGGCGGCGGTGAGTGGCCGGGTGGCGAATTGCCGCATCCCGTCGGCCGTCCGCGCCTTCCCGGGGCTCCTGCGGCGCGCCCTGTGCGTCTGCTTTCGTTTTCTCCTGAGGTTCTCAGTTCTATTCTCGATAAACATACGTGTGTTGTTTCCCTTTCCGTTCCCGAAAGGATTCGTCTAAGACGAATGACTCAAAAAGGAGCTTTCTTCTCGTGGTCACTAACACATTTTGCAGGGCGGAATGAAACTCCTCGGAATTTCCAGTGAGACGTGCGAATTGCTCTCTTTTCTAAATATAAACCTGCAATATAACAGAGCCTTCAAGGTTACGACCATGAGAAATGTGAGTGAAGATAAACCCTCACATCTTGAGCATAAAAATAGAGACTTTATTAGTAGCAAAATTATAGTTTCTTTCTCTCACCCCACGTAAAAAAAATTGTAAATTACAGACGTTCTCTGCGTGGATCAGTTTTATGTGCTGTAGCGTTCCACCCCGCGGGACATAAATTTTCATGTCTGCAGAGCCTCCTCAGAGGTAAAAACCACATGTCTCTTTCGTGCGCCCTGTGTGCTGGCAAGGTTATGTTGCCGCGATGCACAGTTCATGATGATAGACATAGGGAGAAGGGTCCCTGGATGGGGCATGCATGGAGGGCACTTATGTTTGGACACCAGGGTGAAATACCCAGGACTCGCATTGGTAAACAAACCAGCCAAAGAGGATTTCACCTCATCCATGGTCTGAAATTACAGGAAATTCACAGGGAGGAAAGGGCAGAAAAATTAAAGAGAGGCCCAGGAAAAGAGGGTGTTGCTGTGAAAGAACAAAAGAAGGAAAGAAAGAGAGAACGAGAAAAGAAAGAAAAAAGACCAAATGTAAAGACACAGTGCTGACGCACAAAAGAGATGGAAGTCCACACAAAAAAAGTGGAAATGTCACAATTTCCACAATTTATGAGAGGGCAACCATAGGGAGAAAAAGAAGAGAGACATAGAACACTGTTAGAAAAAATATATATAAAAAGAGATGGAAGGAGAATGAGTAGGCACAGAAAGATGTACAAGAAGGAAGGCACCGAGAGGGATGGAGAGACAAAGAGCTGGAGCCCAGACTGGGGGTGGGGTGGGGTAGGGAGGAGAAGATAGAAGCCTTGGGAGCTGGGCGCGCCTCCCCAGGGCCTCACTTCTCAGATTTCCCCAGCGCAAGGGAAATCCAGGGAACCCTTTGTGGGCGCCGTTTGTTTGCTGCAGGCCCGGATCTGATGATGCCGTTGATTTGGTTTTTAAACAGTGGGTTTGCAGCCTTCTGGGCTGGGGCAGGAGTCTGCTAGCCATCCTTAAACCTGCAGATTGGATTGAATTTCGGCCACTTTGATGGTCCTGTAATCGTCTCCCAGTTTTCCAATTTCCAACCCCCTCCACCCGCTGGGGGTTGAAAAGGGACTTTAAAGACGCCTTTGATAACGTCTCACGGTTACATATTTCCATAACAATTTTCTTTACCAGATCGTTATGTCTGATGCAACCCCAGATGTTCTGGGGGAGAAAAAGGGAACCAGTCCCCTGTGTCCCAGCCTGCCAGGCCCTGGAGGCAGACGTGGGGAGGCAAACTCAAGAGCTGAGGGACCCAGGACCCTCCACCTCTCTCCTCCTGCTGCCCCTACCCCCAGCTCTTCCTTGGCCACACTTTCTGAATCCTTCTCAGGACCAGGGACCCAACCTCTGCACACAGCTCTGACACTAGTGGGGCTCTAGATGTCTCTTTTCTACCCGAACTTCCCTATCCTGGATCCCTGTCCATGTTCTCTGCTTGGTGACAGTTTGCGGAGCTGATAAACTAGTCCAGCTAATGTCTTAGTAGGTCAAATTGATTCCAGGTGCCCCTGGTGGAGAATTTTAACAGCCTTTCCTCTCTGGAGACACGATGTCCTTAGGAGCACGGGGAGACTTTCCTTCTTCCTCAGACATGTATTGAATATTACTGTGTGAAGGCACCGAGATGGATGCAGAAGTCGATCAAACACGACAGGCTTCTCAAAGAGCGCAGCGTCTGCATTGTTGGGGAAATGAGACATGTATGCAAATAACTTGGGCTGAAGGCTGAGTGAGTGTGAAGAATGCAGGAGAGAGGTGTAATAAAGTGGCTACAGTGTTCAAAGGCAGCAGGATGACTCTGGCTGGGGACATCTGGGAAAGCTTCGTGGAGGAGGTAGTGTCTGTTTCGGGTCCTGGAGGACATGCAGCGTTGGACTGTGTGGTTATGGAGAAGGGTAGGCACTGTGATAGGCTGATGGCGGAGACTTTTGGAGGCAGAGGCATTTTTTGGTGTCCCCTCCCCAAATCAGACCTGGGTAGTTGTTGGACTAAGTTTCTCTTATTCAGTTCATTTCACCCAGCATTTGTTGAAACAGGGCATTAAATAAACTGGGTATGTGCTGGGCACTGGGGCATAGGAACGGAGGAGACAGGTTCCTGCCCTCCTGGGCACTGTTGGTACAGATCATGTTCTACAGAATTCCAGGCGGCTCCTGGGGGCTGCTGAGGCAGTAAAGGGGGTGGCCAAACAGGCAGCAGCCAGCCCCCACCCCTACTGCGGCCATTGCAGTTCCACTTCGTACTTACCCGGGTTCCATATGAAATTTCCTTTGGAAGAAAAGGCCGGGAGTTGGGGGAGGGGGGAATCTCTGCTCTTAAAAAGAAAGGAGGAAAGAAAGTCCCTGGTTCATAGGTGCTTATGCATTATGAAAAATAGCTAAATGAAAAATTACCTACATGAAAGCATGAGGGTGTGTCAGGAACCGAAGACTATGGTTAAGCCATAATCCAACTCTGGACACCTGAGTTTTGATTTTAAAAGATCCCGAGGTCCCTTCTGTGCTTTCCCTGTCTGTCTGTGACCTGTGGGTAGAGCGTGCATCAGGTCCCAGGATGCCCTTTCCTCTGGCATTGTCTTCCCACATCCTGCTCTTTTCTCCCACTCCCCAGCTGTTCTCAGAACATTCAAGGGCCCCATCCTGGTGATGCCCTAAGACCATGCCCCAAAGATGGGGCATCCAGTGGGCTGACCTCAGCCACAGTCAGAAATCCCACCCCCTGCTTTTTCTTATATCCCGAGGGTTGCAATATGATAAAATGCCACCAGGGGGCAGGACAGCAATGTGGGGCCCTGCTCTGTGAGGGCCAGGCTTGATTTTGGCATTATCCACAGAAAGTGTGGAGAGCCCAGTCTAAGTCCTGCCCTGCTGGGTGGACCAAGATGAGTGCATACAGCTCTGCCTGTGAGAAGCTTATAGTCCCATGTGCAGTTCCCTACTCCTTAAGTGGGCGGCGGAGTCTGTTGGAGTTGTAACTGGAAGCCCAGCCTCTTCCAGCACTGCCTCCCTCCCTGCCTAGCCTCCCTCAACGTCCCTGCTGGCTTCTCCAGCTGCAAGGACCAAGGCCAAAAGAGGCTAGGCTTGGTTCTGGCTCCCTAAGATGCCCCAGACACACATAGGGCACATTGCCTATTGTGGGCTCACTACAGGTGAGACCCCTGAGGGAACAGGATGCTGGAGCCCGAGGCCAAGACTTCTCAACTAGCGGAGAAGAAGCCAGCTCTGGTACTCCCCCCATCTCGGGGACCACCCTCCCCTGACCTAGGCTGGGGTCTGCCCATCAGCCTGCCATGTTTCCCCTTTCCTTCCCCAGCTAGGGATGGTGGGCGCCCGCCTCTGCTGGGTCAGGGAGAATGCAGCTCCAAGACTAGGTGTGCCCTGTGTGCATATGTGTATATTTGCGGAGTGGCGTGGGTGCAGGGCTGTGGGTATTCACAGACTGCCGAGGGGTCCCCACCTCCGCCCTGCCCTCAGTACCTTAACCACTCCATCAAAGACAGGTATTAAGCACCTGTCGTGTTCAGGGTCCTGTGCTGGGCTCAGCAGGAGGTAGAGCCGTGAACTAGACACAGTCCCCACGCTGGAGTGTGGCGAGGTAGACCAAAAAGAGCTTCCTGGAAACACGCGCCAGAGGCACCAGGCGGTGGCTGGCTGGGCAGGCGGCAGAGGGAGTGAGGATTCCCCCTGGCTTTGAAGGTCTCGTAATCCACAAGCTCTGGACCACAAAGGGGAGTCTGTTGTTTCATTGCTGGACCCCCGTGCCTGGCAGCAGGCCTGGCACAGAGTGGGCATTTCTTTAATAGTTGTTGAATGAATAAAGCGGCAGTGGGAAGAAGAAAGAAGGCATTCACACAAGGTGGAGGGGTGAGCCGGGGAAGGTGGGCTGGGGCTCTGACGGTCGCCTGGCTAGGACTGCTCCTAGGGTGACCAGCCACCTAGGTTTTAAACCTGGAAGTCCTCTATCCCAGCTAGCCCATCAGTCCAGGGCAAACCTGGATGGTTGGCCACCTAGCTGTTCTTCCCCGGCCCTCCCTTCATCCCTCCCTTTCTCTTTCTCCCCCGCCCAGCAGGGTCCCCTCTCAGGTCTCCTGGGCCCAGCCCTGGCCCCGCAATGACCCGCCAGCCTGACCTCCAGGGCTGCCCACTTCCCTTTCACTCGGCCATTCCTGATAAGGAGACTAGAAACAGGTTTGCCCTTTCACCTCCGCATATCTCGCCACAGAGCCTGTGGTCCCCATATCCTGGGTCACATCCTGCCAGTCCCTGTGCCTCTCCCAGGCTGCAGTCCCCCAGCCCAAGGCTTTAGGTGGGAGAGGACTTGGGGGATGAGGGGGCTGCAAAGGCCCCAGCCCTTGGGGCAGAGGCCTCTCCCCATCCTGGCTGAGGATGGTCCAATCGTCTGCTCCCAGGACACAGAGCTGCTGGATAGGATGGCTGAACTGACCGATTCCTCCCCTGAATCTTGACTGACATTCTTGATGGAATTGGCCGGATGTTTCTCCTTCACAAGAGACACAGCCTCAGGCGAGACAGCTGTGCCTCCCTCAGCCGGCTGCAGCTGGAGGTGCTGAGAGCCCAGGGCCCACACTTCCTACTTTTGGGATAACATCGCTGGGTTTCTCTGGGGTCCCGAGAGGGTCAGCAGGATTTGCATCTGAATATCTTCTGTCCTCATTCCTCCTGAGCTCTGTTCTCTGCCCAGGTCTGTGGACCCCACACGGACACTGTCATCTGACTCGGGTGGGCACTGCTGTGCGTGGACCACCTAATATTCAGAGATCCCTGAGGTCTGGCCTAAGCCAGGCGCTGCTCAAGGCCCTGACTCATGCCTAGACCTGCTCCTTATTTTTGAGGAGTGCACTGTATGGGGACACTATTGTCCAGAACTTCCATCTCCGTGAGTTAGAGGTATGATCAGATGCAGCTGTTATTTAAAGGGCACATCGTAATCTTTGCTGGTTCAGAAGGCATCTCATGATTTTGCGGCCTTTGGGGAGACTGCATTGGTAACAACATCAATTTTGTGGCCTTGAGATGAGGAAAACTGTATATTCAGAGAATTCTCCCCTTTGGTGAAATCCAGTGATGGCAAATACCGAAAGCACCACGGAAGAGGGAAAGTTATCCACGTGCAGCCTGCAAGGGCTGTGAAAGGAAAGGGGGATGTTCCCACCCTTGATCTTGGGGTGGTTCGGGTGATTTTGAGCTTTGTGTATGAATATGATGCTCAGGGCTCTTATTTTCATTTCTGCATCTTTTATAACCATGTTTTTTTCAGATTCTAGTCTTGTAAGTCACATCTTCATGATTTTGGCCACATCTGAGTGCCACTTGTATTATTAACATTTTTCTATTTTTTTTTAGATTTTTTTTCTTTTCCTTTTTCTCCCCAAAGCCCCCAGGTACATAGTTGTATATTATTAGTTGTGGGTCCTTCTAGTTGTAACATTTTTATTTAACTTACTGTACGCACATGTGTGCACGCGCACATACACACACACGTGAATATCTTTTAAAAGGAAATTTTACATCTGTACCGTTAATGGAACACTAGTAGCACTTGTCATAAACAAAGAGTAGCTGTAAAAATAAATAAAATGAAAGCACAGAAATATGATTACATTGTAGCCAGAGTTGCCTATAGAAGCCTTTGAGTCTAAAGTTTGCTTTCTTCCCTTAAACAGGAGTGTTAGCAAGTTTTAGAGGGTGTTAAAGCCCCATTGGCCGCATTTTTAGCAACCAGATGCAGCTGTGATTTAAAGGGCACATTGTGATCAGATAGGAAAGAGAATTGGAGAGGAATGATTTTCTCACTCTCTCTTCAGGGCGCCATCTGAGATCGTCTCAGGTTCTGCCCAGAGCGCTGAGTGCGCCTGCCCGGGAGGAATTTTTCCCTGGCCACTGGCCCAGAGTGTGCCTCTCATCTGGTTCCTGTCCGCACCTGCCCCGAGCTCTCTGCCCTCACACGTCTGGTCCACCGCGCTGTATGCTGCAGCCCACAGGGAGAGGCTTGGCGGAGTTGCTGGAGACAAGGGGTGCTGGTTTTCCATCTCTGGTGTTGCCCAGAATGCTCCAGCTTTGATGAGACAACCCTAGAAAGACTGTTTCCACTTTCCTTAGCAGGGCTGCGGGGAATTTTCCAGAAAGACTGTGAGAAAACCCCGAACATGAGCTCCCGTAGGGCATTTGAGCCGTACACTTGTGCTGTTGACCATCCTCAAATGATACGTTCGGCTCTGCCCGCTCCCTTGATCCAGACTTGTGTGTCCAGCTATCCATTTGTCCTCTCAAACTTGACGTGTGCAAACACAGCAGAACTCTTGATGCCCAAGCCTGCTTCTCTCCCAGGTCCCCCAGTTCAGCTCCAAGCACTGCCACTCCCCCGTGGCTCAGGCCAAAATGCCCACCTTGCCCTTTTCTTTTCCTCACACACTAGATCCAATCCATCTATCGTCCTACTGGCTCCGCCTTCCAGAAGCCTCTAGAATCCAGTGATTCCCCTCCTCCCTCCTCTATCACCATCCTGGTCAATGCCCCCCCATCTCTTGCCTGGACAATGCCTTGTAGCTGATCTCCCTGCTCCTCCCTGGTCTCCACAAACCAAAGCCAAGAGTGATCTGCAGAAGATGTAAATTGGGTTGTATCACCCTCAGCTCAGATTCCTCCAATGGCTCCTCATGGCACTCAGGAGAAGCTCCTTCCATGACCTTGGCCCTGTACCTTTCCTTCTTCACATCACACCCTCTGCCCTGGGCTAATTGTGCTCCAGCCACACTGGCTTCTTTCTGCTCCTCTCAGATTCCATCTCACCGCAGGGCCTTTGCCCCTGCCGCTCCCTCTGCCAGGAGCTCTCTCCTGATCCTCGCATGGCTCCTGCCTCCTTCCTTCACTTTATTCAGGTCTCCATGGAAATGGCACCTCCTTGGAGAGGTCTCCTGACGCCCTGACGTGGCACCTCTACCTGCCCCCCTCACTTTCCTCAGCCTTACTTTTCCTCCTGGCACTTATCACCATCGATGTTGTTTGTATGAGAAAGTCGTTATTTCTCTTCCACTTTAGAGGGATAATTTCAGTGGATACACAAATTTAGGTTCAGTTTTCTGCTTTCAACGTTTTAAGTATTTCACTCTACTTCCATCTTCCTCTTATGGCTTCTGAAGACAAGTCAGTTCAACTCTTATCCTTGTTCCTCTAGAGGTAAAGCATTTGCTTCCTTTTGAATTCTTTCAAGATTTGCTCTTTGTCTTGATTTCCTGCAGTTTGGATATGGTATGCCTAGGTGTAGATGTTTTGGTGTTCTCTGTTGACGTTGTGTTACATATTTATTTCCTTGTTTGTTTACTGACTGTCTCCCACATGAGAATGTAAACTCACGAGGACGGGGACTTTGTCTGATTCACTGCTTTATTCCCTCTGTCTGGAATAGTTTTGGAAGCTAGTAGCAATCAATAAATATTTGTTGAATAATGAATGAGAAATACAGAGCCTCTAATAAGTTTGTGTAAGAAAGCAATATCATATAATGTAATTCATACTATGAAATGTCATTTTATGTTTTCTTTTCTTAATTGGAAGTTTAATCTATTTTTATATTTCAATATAAACTTTGCAACTTCGCTTTCTTGAATAATATTAATAACAATGAATACCACTTACTGAGTAATTACTACATACCAAACACTCTTTGATGGGTTTTACATATATTTACTCATTTTGTCCCCACAAGAACTCTTTGAGGTAAGTACAATGATTATCTTCAGTTTAGAGATGAGGAAACTGAAGCACAGAGAGGTTAAGTAATTTCTTCAAAGTCACACAGATAGCGAGAGGTAGAGCTGGAATTTGAATTCATGAAGCATGGCCTCCGAGTCCTGAGCTTCTGTGAGCTTAATGTCCAACTTCTGCCTCTATTTACTTTTTCATTGAGGAGTAACTTATGTGAGCAAAGTGCAGTAGCCCCAGTGTACAGCTCAACGAATTTCTGTATATGTCACACCTGTGCAGCCACCTCCCAGATCTAGAACTGGTACTTGATGAGTGCTCCCCAGGCCTCCTGGTATCCCTTTCAGTCAGTTCCCCCCAAAATAACCCCTAGTCTAACCTCTATCACTAATTGATATTGAGAAGGACTGTCTTTTATTTAATCCTCTTTATTTTTTAAAGAAGTGTTAAAATACCTTTCTTTTGTCAGTTATTTAATGTCCTTACTTGGGTAAGTGAAAAGTAAGAACATTAAGTCATAATTTCATGATCTGTTAAAACCAAACTTGAGAACCGTCCAATCAGAGCCCACCCCCCCTTCTCACCCCCACCCTACCCTGCCCTGCTCTGAAGTGCCTTCCTGAGTGTCCTAGACTGAGAGGTGGGCCTTTTGGGGACAATTCTGCATGTTTGTCCTGTGTTAGGCCTGTGGCAGGTATTTCAGACACCCGCGATGGGTGGATGGATTGATCATCTGTGTGGATCATCCATTCCTGCCCTTGAGGAGCTCCTGGAGAGAGGCCTGCCTTTGCCTAGGGGGGAGGCTCGAAGCTGCTGGCTGGTGAGGCCAGATGCCCCAGGCTGCCAGGCTGGTACCATGAACCGTCCATCGCCTTGTGAGGAGCCCTGGCTGGATTCCCACTACCCCTGTCCTGTACACATGCGGGTGCTCACCACCCTCAATCACCCTGCAACCGCATCTCCATCACCACTGTCACTCTGTGGGCAGGCCTGGCTGCCCCTGTGGCTTTCTCCCTGCAGGTCCGGACCCTTCCCACATTTCCAATGGGCCTGCTTCTACCTCTGGCCTTCCTCTTCCTCCTGCCTGGGGCTGAGGCTAGGGTTGGGTGGTCCAGGATCAAAGCCATGGCAGATGTCACAGTCTAGAACTGAGGGCTTTCATCTGTGGGGAGCCGTGTAGTTCAGAGGGGAGAGAGATCCATAGATATTTCTTTGCAAGTGGATTGGGCCCAGCCTCCTGTAGGTATTCCCTTGAGAGCCCAGAGAGTGCTCTGTTGCTCTGGTCATTCCATCGCCAACATGCCCAGCCCTCTCCCTAAGTCTTCGAAATACTCAGGAGCACCTGGGAACCAATGCATGTTTTTATTTTAATAAACACAGCAGAGAAGAGAGAGGCAGCAGGGGAGTGAGAGAGAAAGGAATGGCATACAGGCTGGGTAAGGATGCAGAGCAGGCTGCTTAGGACCTGGTAGGACAGCAGCGGGATGGGGGAAAACACAGGAGGAGGGGGTCATGATCCCTATCCAGGTTAAAGGGGGTAGGAACCCCTCAGTGTCCAGGCATGTGGCCTGGTGAGGGTGGGGCAGCTGTGGCTTTCTTCCTGGGGGGATGCTAAGGGGCAAATTTGTACAACCTTGAGGGTAGGGGTGTGGAGGGGAGTCCTATGACCCTCAGACAGTGCTGACCCTTCCCCTCCATCTTACCCCATGAAGCCAGGCTGGCCACAAGCTGCCAGGTTCCCTGGCCTCCTGGGGAAGCCCAAGAGGGGCAGGACCAGGATGAAGACTCAAGGCCCAGCCCTGCGTGGCTAGAATTCCCCTCAGACCTACAGCTGTCTCCCTTGCTGCAGCCCCGTCTAGTGTCTGCTCAGAACTCACAGACTTCACAATCCCCGGCCTCCCCACTCCTCGGGCCCTTCCGCGAGTGTCAGCAGCAATTTCCTGGCAGGCCTGGTGACAGTAGCCTGAGCTAGCCCAGGGGAAACCCAATGCCATGGTGTCAGCAGCGGGTGTCCCTTGGTGTCTAGGGAATGGGGCTGAGACTGTGCAGAGCTGGGCCGCCTGAGGGGGTGGGAGGGCTGCCATCGCCCCGCCCCCATCGCTCCTCTGTCCCTTCCACGCTGAGTGGAGGCAGTTGTGCTCACTCCCCCTGCACCCAAGGACCCTGCCAAAGCATCTCTTTCCTGCTTCACAACCAGACCAAGGCTGGAAAAAGTCACCCACGCCCTGGGGACAGTGCCTGGGGTGACAGTGCCCTGCTCCAGACAGGCACAAGCTCTCCTCCCCCAGGGGTGTGAGGGCCGTGCTTTAGGAAGGGGCAGAATGGCCCCGGCCCCCCGCCCATTCAAATGCAGCCCCAGCATTGAGGGAGACTCCCACGTCCCAGGCCCTGTGAATGGCCTGCAGTCCACACCTTCTGCCTCTGGTTTACCTTGTTGCTGGGTCTGTGCAGGGCACCCACCTTCTCAGGTAGCCAGAATGCCCCTGGGGGAGGACTGGGTCCCCTCTCTCCTCTATATCCCCCTCGGGTCAGTTGGGCTATTTTCCAAGGACTTGTCCTTGAGGGTGGAGACTGGTCATATTTTATTTAGTCTAATTGCCTCTTAACAGGCGTGGATGCAGTAGATACATACGAATAGGTATATTCTAAATTTAAATGATGCAGCACTGCCGTATGTACTGCTTTCCTGGATAATGCATGTGCCCACCCCTTTGGCACAGAGCCGGGCTAAGTCAGGTTTTGCTGCATTGAATTGAATTGACTTGGCCTGCAGGGGGTGGCATGACTCAGGCTGCGAGGGAAGCTCCAAGACTGGTGTCAGCCTGGAGGGGCTGGGAGATGCATCCAGAGGCTTGGGACAGTGTGTTCGTTTGGTTTGGGCCTAAGTCCTAGATAAAGTCCAATTAAGCCCTTTTCTTGTGGCCAGCAGACCCTTTATTATTGTTGTTACTAGAACCTCTCGTGTGGGCGGCCACGTGCTCAGGCTCGAGACTGTTCTCCAGGAGCTCGGAGTCACTCCTCCTTGAGCCATGGAATGCTGCCCTGGGGTTCATCTCAGAGGCCACCCCATAGTCCTGTCTGCTGCTCTTTGCAAAGAGGAAACCGAGGCCGAAACCACAGTGACCTGCTCAGGCCTGCCTGGCTGTTTGAGGTTCTAGAGTCCAGTGCTCCCAAGTGCGTGGACTTCACTAAACTGTGATGCCCTTTCCATCACTGCCTGGATGGTGATAACTCCTGTGGTCCGCATTTGTTAAGTACTTGTAGCATGCAGAGCCCCAGCCTGTGCCTCAGGCTAGGTAACAATGTTTCCGAATGAAATAATACAGTTGTTCCCAAACTTGTGGATTTTATGGACTGTTTAAAATTGTTTTTAATTGAAAGGGTGGACCATTTTTATTTTACCAAGAATAGACTTTCTAGAAGTCCTACTTTCATCACGTTTTGTAACAAGAAAGAGCTTTTTAAACGAGAAAAGGGATGCTATTTCAAATTTAAAAGCTGAGGAAATGTACCATATAAAGAATTCACTACAATTTTTCCCCTTCCCCTCAGACCAGGAAAAGCATCATTGTGGACCAAAACCGTCTGTGGACCTGAATTAGAAGACCCAGATCTGTCTCAAGGAGCCGCCCCTGCTCTGGTGTAAGGGCGGGTGGGCTGTGGCCCCAACTTGCAGCATCACGCCCCCTCCAGGCAAGGGCGGCCCACAGTGTTGGAGGCTGAATGGAGTGTGGGCAGAGCCAATCCAGGTCCTTCTCCTGGAGCCTGGTGGCAGGGGAGCAGGAGGGTCTGGGAAGGGCCTCTGGGAGCTCTGCCCTCAACCTTCTGACCTCCTTGTTTCCATCTGGATGCTGTTCCAGCCCTGGAGATTGGAGCACTGGCTGGATATCCTGAGCCTTAGGGAATTGTGCCAGCTTTTCTCATTGGCTGTGTGACCCTGGGCCAGTCCCTGAACCTCTCCGGGCCCCTTCCCTTGGCTCCCAGGGCTAATGTGAATATAGCCATCACACAGCAAGTGTACAGTTATATGGCCACAGGGGCTTGTTTTTAAGAAGTTGCTAAATGTCCCAGGATCCCAGAGTAGGCAGGTTCCTGGCTTCCACTTCAGAGCCCTCCCTCCACACCCACAGCCCCCAGGTCTTCACTGAACCTGAGATCTGCCCAGGGATTTTCTCCCAGCCTCTTGCTCCATCAGGCCTTGGTTCCCTCGACCTGGCCCTGACACCTCCCTTTTTCCACTGGCTTCTGCATGTTTGACTTAATGTTAGCACCTATCCCCTCTAGTGCTGGCACGTCTGGGCACGTAGCTTGAGTCCAGATATCACTGCTCGGGCTCTGTGGCAGCCCCTGCCAGGGGCTCTTTCTGCGATTGGGTGGTAGAGACCCTTGTTGACCCTCCCTCACCTCTTTCCCATCATTCTTCATTCCAAAGGCCAGGAGGAAGCCCCTCCTCTGGAAGAAATTACTCCCTATTGGCTCTTCTAGGCTCCAGGAGGCTCCCTCAGCCTCCCGCCTCACTCCAGCATGGGGATTGTGGGCAGCCTGGCCCCTCTGCGCTGTCAGGGGAAACCTGTGTCTTTCCCTCCCTCCTTCCCATCCTTTTCATCGTCCCTCAGCCCCAGCCCTCGGCCCCCCATGTCCTCTTGCTCAGCCCTTATCTGCTGCAGGATCTGACCTGCCGATGCACTCGCTGCTCAGCATGCTCCTGACCCCTGGATGGCATCGCCGCCCAGCCTGGCTGCCCCGGGGCCAGCTCCGGCCTGCTCGCCTTCCCTTTAAAAGCCCCCATGTCTTGAAGCTGATTAAAACAAACACAGCTCATATTTTTGTTCTTAATCCAATTCTGCGCTGGGCTAGGATCGGGGAGGGAGGATAGGATGACAGAAGCACATTCCTCGATATACCGGGGGGGAAAGCCAAACCAGGTACCCAAGAAGTCCCCCGTGGCTGGGGAGGCCATGGGTCCAAGTGGGGTTCAGCCGGACTGTAGTGGATGGGGCCCTCCTTGAGCAAGATTCAGCTGCCGCTCCCAGAGCGGGGTCAGGAGGAAGGGCACATTCTCCAGGGCCTTCCCAGAAGGGGACAAGAGGCCCTTCCGGGAGAAGCTGGCTGGGGGGTCAGAGGCTCCGAATAGAGGCCTTTATTGTCTCTAGTCTGGAAACAAGACAGGATCCTCTTGTCTCAGCTGACCCCTTCCTGTGACGTCCCTCCTCAGCACTGGCCTTGGAGTTTCTCAGGACACATGGACCCTGACAC
Source organism: Equus caballus (assembly GCF_041296265.1). NCBI lineage: Eukaryota > Metazoa > Chordata > Mammalia > Perissodactyla > Equidae > Equus > Equus caballus. The sequence goes on along the minus strand of NC_091688.1, from coordinate 63,485,151 downwards.
ATGCTGTGGACACCTTCTCCTCTCATGGGCAAGGCTCACAGGCCTCTGAGAACTCTGTTACTGTCTAAACCAGAGGCCGTGCCTCCACCACCCTGAATTTCCCGATAAAGGGACCACCTGCTGTAGAGTGGGGAGGGGCGGGATTGTCGAGTGATGGTGCTTGCGGAGTCTGGAGGCCAAGTGCCTGGCTTTGAATCTTGCTCTGCCACTTCCTAGGTGTATGACCGTGGACAAGTTATTGAATCTCTTTGCACCTCAGTTTCATCGTCTGTAAAATGGGGGTAGTAGGAGTACCTACCTCATAGGATTGTGATGCAGATGTGTGTGCTTCGAACACAAACACTGTGGATGGTATCTGACGCTGTACTGTATATTGTCTATTTCGGCACTATACTATATGCTGCTACTATAGGAAGCTTGATTATTCTTGTTATTACAGGAGGCAGGTGGAGATAATGCTAGATCTGTCATCTGATAGCTGTGCGGTTCTAAGATAATCATGTCTGTTCTCCAGGCCTCAGTTCTGCACCTGTAAAATGGGAGCAAACTCAACCTCAGAGAATGGTTGTGAGGTTTAACTATAATAATAAATGTGAAATTGCCTGATGCTGTGCATAGCATGTGTTTATTGAATCTTAAAATTGTGTGATTTCATTGGTAAATGAGACGTGAAGAGACAATCTGGTCCAAGAGAGAAAGGAAGAGTATGATTAGAGCAAATAAAAAGATGGGAAGAAAAGGGGGAGAAAGAAGCTATCAAAACAAAATGGAATGGTTTGGAGAATGAGAATAGGAATGAGACCAAAGACTATGAAAAGGGAAGAATGAGGAGGGAGAGGAAAAACTGCCAGAAAGAAAAAAATTAGCAAAGAAAGAGCTAGACAGAGAGAACAGAGTCAGGAAGGGAGGGGGCAGAGGGGAAGGACCGGCAGGGGCCCAGAGAGAGGCGACAGCTGCTAGACCCCAGTGAGGGCCTTGGTGTCTGCCTTGGGAGCCTGTAGGGCTAGGATTTCTCACTGGCTGAGGTCTCCAGGCAGGAGAAGGTGGGAGCAGGTGGAGGTCCTGGCCTCTTCCTCCTGGCCACCAGGCTTCTGTCAGCTCCCAGCCTGAGAAGCCACCCACCCCCACCCCCCACACACTTAGAGCCAGACAGATCTTTGCACCAGCTAGGATCGGAGGCCCAGGTGGGGAAAAACTCCCCCAGGCTCTTCCATGAGGCCTCTGGCCTGGGGAAGCCCAGCTCTGCATTGGAGAGATGCTTAATAATTCTTAATATATTCTTTCTTATATGTTCTTAATAATTCTTCCCCCCAAATCCTTAGAAGTCTATAGCTTCACAGTCTTTTAGGGCTAAACAAGATCTTAGAGATCCATTGTTTGAATCCTGGTCTGGACAGCTCGCTTGCCTGGCCACTTCCAGAATGGGCTGAATATCTCTTAGGACAGGGCCCTCACTGCCCATCAGAGGTGTTTGCTGGGTCCCTGCCAAGACTGATCTGCAGTTATTGTGGCTGCAAATCAGCCGATTGGTGAATAATTTTGTGAGTCCTGATTTTGTACTCTCTCAGGACAGAGAGGTGAATCAGAGGGGTTCTGAGCACACTACCAGGCCCATAGAGGGTGGGCAGGTGGGTGGCCAGCCTGGTCTTGCCCAGTCATCATTGCCTCCCAGGTTCAGGGGTCTCTCATCCTCCTTCCTGTCCTGTGGTCACTTGGCTTGGGCTGTGACAATTCCCACAACACAGTTAGAAACCAAGATGCAGCAGTAGGTTGGGGGAGGGGAATTGGAAATGGCCCGTAAAAGTCTTGGGCCCCCTGTAAACACAGTAAGGGCCTTTGAAAGCCCAAAGCACTTTTATGTGCTAGTTAAAGGGCCTTCCTGTTGTGTCGCCAGGGTTTACAGGGAGGTGGGTGGGAGAACAGAGTGAGGTGAGGCCAAGTGCAACCTCCACCTACTGACACTCCCCGGGCTTTTTGGGGCTTCCACCCTCTGGGTCCCAGAGGAGAAGAGAGGAAGGCTACGGCTTAGCAACGGTTAAGCTACGGTTTGGCTGTCAAGCTCCATTTACCAAGCAGGGACAATGAGGCTCCTCCTTGGTCTTGGAGATCCTGAACCAGCCCCCAGGGCCGTGGTGACCAAGGCAGTGACATATTGCAGGTAGGCGGTGTCTACAACTGGGGGAAGCAGGCCCTAGAGGCAGAGGCAGAGGCAGAGTCCAGGCTGCCTGTGTGGTTTCTAAGCATGTAGGACTAGGACAACCCCAATGGCTTTTTTAGGAGAGATTGTTCCACAGCGAGACCCGCCCATGTCCTGCATCTGATGCGAGCATCAAGGGGTCATGGGAGAGAGCAGGGCTCTGCCCACATCTCAACTCCATGAGTTAGAGATGCCCATCTATTAGCCTGCCTCCCTGGGGCACCCTGTAGGAATGCGATGCCTATGAATATAAGCTTCAAAAAAAAAAAGAGAGAGAAAAGCACCTCCAAATCAGTGTGTTATTCTGGCCCACTGTCCCTCTTGGAATGATGAGCTGCACGGGTTTACTTTTCTCTCTGGGAGAGCTGAGAAGGACTCCTCTGACTGTCTGCAGGGGGGAGGGGCCCCTGGGAAGGAGCCGCTCCCTCTTCTTCCGCACCATCCTACGAGCACACCCCTCCAGGGCCTGTCAGCATCATTTGAAGACCTGATGGGATCGCTCTCTCTGGACTCTGAGCTCGGTACCTGTTGAACGGAACTGAAGGAAAGAACCAAGTTCACTGGCCACCCCGGAGCCAGGTGTTATGCCAGGTGGTTCACACACATCTTCCCATTTCATCCTCCCTGCACAAGACATACCAGTATCCTCCCCATTTTATGATTCAGGAGAGAGAGAGAACCAGCATTTTCCCAGCCCTTCTCCTTTATCAGACCCTTTGGAGAAACAGTACATGCATTCTCTCCTTGAATCCTCCAGGTCTCCTAGCTGGGTAATATCAACTGCAATTTCTATATGAGGCAATTGAGGTCCATGCAAGTTCAGTGACTTGGGGAAGGGCCAGCTGGGTAGTGCCCAGCCCAGAGCCTTTGTTTCATTTGAGCTGTAGGTCTCCTCATCTCCTCGTGCCAGGATGCCAGGATGCTGGGATGTCGGGGAAAGCCCTGCTCCTTTGCTGAGATACCTTGCTGATGTCCGAGGTATCTTTGCCTTTGCGTCTCAGACCCGACTTGTCTTTGTTCTTCAAACAGCCACATGCCCTGGACTGTTCTCTCTGGTTACTCTCTCCTGGACCGCTTCATCCTCAGCGCATCCCTCCTGGGGAGCAGCAGCCAGAGCACACTCAGCCTCCTAGGCGTTGGGCCCTGGGACTCCGTACCCAGGCAGGGGGATTTCTGCATTGACCTCGCCGTGACCCCTGTCCCCAGCCTGCCTGCCCCAGGTGCCCATCTCGGCCTCAGGCCTCTGGCATTCTTCTCTGACGCTGCAACTCCCCTCTGTTCCTCTGTGACCCTATTGAGTTTCCCCAGGTCTGGCCAACCAAACACTGCCATATGGGGGAAAGTTACATTTCCTGTATATGTGTCAAAATATCTGAGCGGATGTGAAATAGATCAGACATGTATAAAAATAAACTTTTACGAGGTGACTGACTATTCTCCTCCAGGGTGAACCAGTGATTCACTCTTCATCTGGGGCCCAGAAACTTGGCTGGGGCCTTGGGGACCACTCTGCACACCCAGCTCCCCATGGTTGTCCTGCCCCACTTACTTGGGCTTGGTGCCAGCTGCTCTCCTGGAAGGCATTCTCCTCAAGCTCCAGGGGCATGGAAACCCCTCGGAAATAGGGCTGAAATTAGCAAATTACCTCTCTGAACTCCAGTCTTTTGATGGGGATGGCAGAGCCTGCTCTTTCAGCTCCCTTTCCCTCTGGCAACTATGATTCTACAACCCAGGGGTCCTTGGGCTCGGCTGCAGCAGGAGCACCTGATCAACTCTTCTGTTGGTTAGAACATGAGGTTTACATCTCAGTTGGCCTTTTCTCGTTGCGTTAGCATGAGGCCTGGTGGACAAGAGGGCAGGGGTCTTTCTGTCCAGGCACCTCTGCCTGAGGTCACCATGAAGGCTTGTCAAGGTCATCTGCTTGTGAAGGTCATCTTGCCCAACTCCCTGCTTCTAGCTAACCTTGCGTCTGATTTGATTCAAGTAAACAGGGGTTGTAGTTTTTATAGCTAAAAGTTTTCAGGAAGCAGCATCCCAGGCTCATATCAGCAATTTCTCCCTAAATGTTATCCTAAATCCTTCTGCACCAAGATCCCCTTTCACCCTTCTCCCCAGCCATGTTCTTACAAGGAGGTGGGCGGGGGTCAGGTATAAGTGGGAGCTTGAGAGGATGCACTGTGATTTTGGACAGCTCAGGAGATTCCTGCACCAACCACTTTGTGACCCTGAAGCAGCCTGGAGAGAAGAGCCTATTCATCAACTCACGGATTCCCACCAGGCCCTATTCTTAGGTCATTGGTTCCTGTCTGGCAGAGAACCCAGCCTGGTCAGGACTTCTGCCTTTGCCCAGCTGAGAGGCCAGAGGGTCACAGGGCTGAAGACCCAATAGCCAGCACACACACTTAATCAGAACCCATAGGCAAGGGCCTCTATTGCATTTCCCCACAGCTGTCCAGGCTGGAGGCTTCCTCTTGCCATCTGGGCTCTGAGCTGGCAAGGAGCCCAGCATCGCCTCACATGCCTCCCACACCCTGCTTCCTGGCCCTAGGGCTGTCACTGCAGATGCTCCACTCCCGACAGACACTGGCATCTGATGGGTAGCTGCCATCCTGCCAGGAAGCTGGTGTGTAGAGCTAGGGCAGCTCTCAGCCTCCATTCAATCCGGCCCTCCCATGACCTGGCCACCTACCCACTGCCTCCCAGGCCTCTTTTGAGGACCTTGCGCCCAGGCCAATTACAAATGCCAGAGATGGCCTCAAGCCAGTGGTTGCTGAATCTGAGATGCAGGGCTCTGCTGGGTGTTAAGTTGTCAGTGGGGCCAGTATTCTGGAGAGGCCAAGGGAAGGGCAGGCTGACAGCTGGCTCATGACTGCCTGGACATTCTTGAGTCCTCTATAGGGCAAAGAGCCCACATACTGCCCTCGCCAGCCATGCCACCCTCCATCTGGTCCCATTGCTCTGCACTCCCTGCCTGACCATAAGCCCTGCCCCTTTCCAGACTCTTAACTCTTAATCAGATCCCTGTGAGTGAGAGTAAGGGCTGACTCGTCTAGGAGGCCCAGGAACATTTGTTAGGGGACGGACTTAAGGGACAAAGTGTAGTCAGTCCAGTGTGATATTCTTATAGCTGAGGAGGCAACACAGGGCAGAAGTTCCTGAACCCATGTTGGTGACCCTGGGAGGGCCATCAGCGGGGATTTCAGGCTGCTGGTCCAGCGCTCATTGCTTGGGTTTCAATACCAGGAATGGCTCAGTTGAAGGAGTTCTGACAACCTCCTAGGGAGGCTGAGGCAGCCCCTGATGGGGCTTGGGTTTTTCCATTGGTCGATGCAGCCCATGCTGCTCCCAGGGACATGCGATCAGTTGTTGATTGGATTAGCCTTTTCTCCTTCTTGCTTTTGGCTCCAGCCTTTTCTAATGACTGGCTGCTTGTGGTTAGTGCTCCCCTCTGGAAGAGCAGGAATCAACTACTACAATAACCAGCAATCTGTCTAGCCCAGCACCCCACCTGGCTGTTAGGCCTCCTTGGGGTTAAGCAAGCCCAGATCAAATCCAAGTTCACTAGCTGCCTTCTTCAGCTGTAATTCACTCCCTCTTCTAACAGAAGCCCGTGTCCGAGGTAGCTCGGTCTCACCTGGTCTCTTCCTACCTTTCTTCCCTCTTTTCCCTCTGTACCTCCATTTTGGTCCAAGCATCCTTTGGGGCAAAGGTCATGCAGCTGGTTACATGCCACTTTCCCTGGCAGGAGCCTGCCTTTAGCTCAACTGAGAGAAGGGGGCAGATGGGCAAGAATCTGATCCAAGGACAGTCAGGCTGAAAGGATGGCACAAGCTGCCTTGTTGAAGGATCAGCCTTGGCATCTCTCCAGGAGAAACAAGGGGCCTCTTTGGACCTGTGGGATCAGTGTGGCTGCATCTTTAGAGTGGCCAGAGGCTTCTCCATCCAGACTCGGCTGTGGACTTGCAAGACCAAGAGCAGGAGGTGTTCGGGGCAGAGCTCGGCGGGCACCTCCTCTGTCCTCACTTTTAACGCATCATGTTTGATCTTTGCTGCATGGTGGAGGGTTCTTGCCACTCTGATTGATGACACAGATCTTCAAAGGAGCAGTCATCCCTGGAGGGAGGGAGCATTCATCAAAGCTGTTCCTGGGGAGGTGCCCACCCCAGCCCATTCTCTGTAGCTGCCACCGTTTAGCCTGACCCAGGAGCCCCTTCCTTCTCCATTGAATCTGGCTTAGATGTGAATAAGTCTTTTTTTCTTATTGTTGCAACTAAGACAAGATTGCAGATTTCTCAGGAAGTACTTTATAAGGAAACCAAGAGGGAAATAGCACTCAAGAGCTGGAGGACACCTCATGAGTTACAGAGTACCAGTCCTAATGAACCAGAATATTCCTCGTAACACTCTGCCTGCCTGGCATGTCAGCCTCGGCCTCAGCCACCAGGGCCCTGCAGCTCTCCCCACTGCCTGGCCCCAAGTGAGGAAGGCAGTTTCCTATTTGGCCCCACAGATCCCTCCCTGGGCCTCTGACACTATCTGAGCGAGTGTCACCCGCAGCCCCCTGAGGACTTCCTTAAGCTGGCCTGGAAGAAGGCCTTTCCTAGTTAGGCCCTCTGTCCTGCCCTGAAGGGCAGTGAGGAGCTGGCAAAGGCTGGAGCTGCCTAAGTTTTCTTTTTTTTTTTTCTCCCCAAATCCCCCCAGTACATAGTTGTATATTTTAGTTGTGGGTCCTTCTCGTTGTGGCACGTAGGACGCCGCCTCAACATGGCCTAGTGAGCGGTGCCATGTCCGCGCCCAGGATCCAAACCCTGGGCTGCCGAAGCAGAGTGCATGAACTTAACCACTCGGCCACAGGGCCGGCCCCAAAGTTTTCTTCCCTGAGCTGCTCTCACCTGTCCCTTTTTCTAGGACTGAAGAAAACCGCTTCCGCCCTCTCACCTGCCAAGTCCGAGTCCAGCCTGAGTATGACCTCTTGATCCTGGTAAATCTGCAGAGCAGATTACTCCCCACAGTCTGCTGCAAACGCCTGGCACGTGTTCAGTGTGTAAGGAATGCTTGTGGGATGCAAGCATGGACGCATGTGTGCGTAACCAACCCAGGGTCCTGTGGATCTGAGCCTTCTCCTGATTCCCAGGGCTCGCCAACGGCCCCTTGTCTGAGTCGTCATCTCGCTGACTCCCATTCCCTGAGCATTTATAATACCACTACGCTAAAGTTCAGAGCACATTTAGTATGTTTAAATGAACGTTACAGTAACACAGCTATGGGCTGAAGCAGACTATTTTTTTATCAGCTGCAACTGCACAGCCCAGGGTGCAGGCGGCCGAGGGGACGCCCCGTGTGGATCTCGGTTGGAGTACCCCTAACTGAGATGAGGCCTCCAGCCACACCATGGGGAGTGTCCCCTCCAGGGCTCCCCAGAGAAGGCGCTGAGGGAGCAGAGAACTCATTCTGGTCAGTGTAGTGCTGGCGGGGTTGAGGGAGGGGCTCCTGTTGTCTCTCAGCCCTGGTAGAGCTCAGAGACAGTGTAGTAAAGAAGCCCCTTCATTGATTCGGCTTAGGGTGGCAGAGTGTGTGTGTGTTTGTGCATACGCATATAAGAGAGAGTGAGCAGTAGCTGTGGGCTGCTCCTTCTGGACTCCTGTGTGCACTTCAGGCATTTAGGTTGTGACGTATTTAACTCAGAGAAGTTGGGGCCCAGCGGAAAGCCCTTCCGTGAAGGTGGCTGGCCCCTCTCTGTCTTCTCTTGCCCTGTCTCTCCCCCTCTGCCTGCCCTGTCTCTGCCTGCCATCCTCAGTACTCCAGCCGCACCGAGCCCCACACTCTCCACAGGGGCTTGCGCGTGCTGGGCCCCCAGCCAGGACGCCCCTCCTGCCTTGTTCAGTGGGGCAGCTCCTGCTCCTCCTTCAGACCCACCCAGGGGCCCTCCCTGGGGAAGCGCCTCTGACCTGCCCCACCTCCTGATGTAGTCAGGAGTTCCTTTCCCTCCTCCGTAAGGTTTACAAATAATGCCAAAATGATGGGTTTATGTGTGTGTGTCCCCCACACAGGGACTCGTCTTACTATCCTCTCTTCCTGCCTCAGCGCCTGGCACAGCACCCAGCTCAGGGTGGGGCGGGGGTGACTGGCAGTCTGCGGGAGAAGGGGGCTGGTCTCCGGATGAGGCTCTGGACCCTGTTCCATTCCTGTGTGCTTAGGCCCCAAGAGGGAGGAGGCCGCAGGCCCGCTTGGCTGGCATTGGTCGCTGAAGCCAGCCTGGGAGGTCACCAGTGACATCTAGTGGTCACAGCAGGCTGCAGCCCCACAAGGTTTTCCAGAAGGTGTGTCTGAGTCCCGTGTGGGCTCTGGGCTGGGCTTCTGAGCTGCCCCCAACCCGTGTTTGACTTCTCCAGGACAGCAGGGCAGGGCCTAGGTTGTCTGGTGTGAGGACCGAGGCCTGGAGAGAGGCTGGCCCACCCACAGTCAGCGAGGGCAGGACTGGGATGGCTCCTGTGACCCCATGCCATCTGATGCCCTCCTTCTGCTCCAGCTCCCCTGGGGTCTGCCCGTCCAGGCTTGGGCCTGTCTACCTCAGCCTCAGTTCCCTAAGATCTGGTGGGAAGGGGCTTTGGGGTTCCAACTGGAGCAGCGCTGGACCCACTTTAGTGCAGCTGCTAGACAGCTAGTGCCAGCCAGTGGATGAGGGCGGGCAGTGGGCCTCATTTACCTACCGAGCACCTACTGTGTGCCAGGCACTGTGGAGGGCAGCCTGGGGTAGGGGCCGTCTAAAGAGCTATCTGTCCTGTCCTGGGCTGGGCCTGACTGGGCACAGAGCAGCCCCAAGAGACCCCTGGGCAGGGGTCCCTGGTGACAGCTACAGGAGGCAGCACAGGCTGAGTGGGTCTCACAGCACTGTAGTGGCTTGAGGACAGACCTTGCCCCCGGCCTGTATCCGGGGACTTGCCAGCATCCACCTGCCTGTTCAGCAGTTCTCTTCCCCCGAGGGTCTTGCAGGGCGCATGCACCCCGTGGGTGCTCAGGAAATGCTGTTGGATGATGGGGCTGGCGTGGGGAGGAGGAGGCAGGGGCTGCTGGAACCACGACTTCAGGCTCTCAATCCCGCTGTGGATGAACAGCTGCCTGGACTCCACTTCCTCTGCCAAAGTTTTCCCGGGAACCATTTCTGGCCTGTAAGGAGAGGGGAAGAGGGGCACTGTTCTGGGCAGGGAGCCGGCGGAGGTATTTATTGTTCTTTTTTGCATTAACAATTCCTTCCTGCTCCTTATTCTCTTTCCTGGCCCCAGTGTCCTTTCATCCCCTCCTCCCTCTGCACTGTGGGCTGCTCCTCTGTCCTGCCCCTTCTCTCTCACCCCATTCCCTTCCGCCCTCTGTGCATCTTCCCTTTCTGAGCATCTCCTGCGCTCAGCCTTCTTGTTCTCCAGGGCCCTCCCCCCTTGCTGTTTCTGTCACTCTGTCTTTCTTCCTCTCACATTGCCCCCAGTGTTGTTTCTGTTTTCTTGACTCTCAATTTCTCCCCCAGCCACCCTGGAAGGCCAGCCTGACGTTAGTAAAGTGCAATAACTCGATAACTTGCCCAGGGAGTGAGGTGGGCAGAGGTCATGCCGTATCTTTTTGATGAACCATGCAGCCCCAGGGCGTGGTTGTAGACCCCCTGCAGGCCGAGCCCCCTGGCTGTCAGCAGGCATCCTGGGCGGCTTCTTCTCCATCACTGGCTAAGTTGGCTGAAGCCCTTGGGCTGGCTACCCGTGCAACCAGGGTGTGCTCACCCCGCCTGTGGAGAGTCTCGCTTTGGGCACGTTCCTAGGTGCAATGGGGTCTCCCCTGACAGTTGAGGGTGACAGAGCTCACACTTACATTTGTAAGTTTATATAAATATACACTGAATGTCTTTCTGGGTCAGGCACTGTGCTAGGTCCTCGGGGCATGACCTGCCCCTTTCGGCCTTCACAGTGACCCTGCGAGGGAGACAGGCTCTGAGAGGAGGCAGATGGGACTCACGAGCCCGCTTGCTCAAGGCAGGCCCCAGGCTGCAGCTGGACACATGGCTTTTATCCTGTGGCATTCATGCCCTCGGCATACCAGTGTCCAGTCAGCCCATTCAGGAGTACTGCCAAGGGCTCCGGGCACCTGGTGTTCACTCACCTGTCCCCCCGACTCCACCTCCTGCAGACACTGTGCTTGTCTCCCAAGGACACAGTTACATTTGCTGTTGTTTGCAAGAGGGGTCCAAGCTGCCACTCTCCAATGTTCTCTCTGCACACATTCGTTCCTTTCCCTCGAGTCACAAAACCCGCTCGTTCCCGCTCATCTCCCCACTTATGGCAGTCATTGTCTGATTGCATGCTCTGATTATACAACTACATTTTCTCAAGCTAATTGCATAATTAAGGCAAGCAATTACCTGGGAAAAATTATGAAATTTCCAGGCTCCAAATAGGATTTGAGGGCCCAGCAAGGTGCCCCCACTGTCCCTGTTGGGGAAGGCAACAGGAGCTCCCAGCACAGAGGCCAGGTCGACGGCTGACCATCTCTCTCAGCTTCCCGGGACGCCCCTAATTCCGAAGCTTCTGTCCTCATCGCCCATTGGGATGCTGGGGCTCTCTAGACCAGGGAGCCTGATTTGGAAAGCGTGACTCAGCAGCTGTGGCCCTGAAAATCCCTGTCACAGGGGCACTTGCCTGCAAGTGACCACTGGCCTTGGAGGGGCGGAGCCCGAGCTATGGCTCTCGTGTGCTTCTAGAAGTCCAGGCCCACTGTGTCTTCCCCGGCAGCTGCCAGCGTCCTGGGCAGCGCCCAGCTGGGTGGGAGGGTCTCAGGAGGAGAGGCTGGAGGCATCGGCTTGTTCTCATCTTCCTCCAGCTCAGAACTCTGGCTCCTGCCCTTTTCCTCAGAAATTCCTTAGCCCGGAAGAGAGGTTACTGGCCACTTTCTTCCCCATTTCCCCTTCCTTTTGTTTCCTGCAGAAGATGACTCAAACCTCAGCCCCCTCCAGGAAGCCACCTTGGATTAGCTCTGCTCTGGGCATCTCCCACAGTATGCCCCCAATCTTGTCCATCCCACAGCTTGTCCACCACAGGATCCTCCCCTCCAAAGCTTCCAGATGACCTGACAGAAACCTCATCCACCCCCTGGCTCTCTCTGCCCTGCCATCACGGAGTCCACAGGCCCCCACATACTGTATGCACTTTTGCAAATTCTATCTTATTTCAAATGCACCAAGGGAGCTGGCTATTTAAAGAATACTATAGAAGATCCTTTGGTAAAGATTGGAATCACTTTCTGATTTTTTTTTTAATGTAATTTTGGATTTTCGTCTCTCTAGGGGAGGAGGTGGGGGTGAGAGAGGCTACGGGCGGTTTTATATCTTTCCACAGCCTGCCATTCTGGACCCTGCATCCTCCTGCGTGGCTCAGCCTGTCTAAATTTTATCTTCTTCATTCAACAGATGTGTATTTGAGGCCTTCTGTGTGCTAGAGCTGGGGAATACAAGGATGGATAAGACCCCTTCCCTGCCTCCGAGAGTCAGTGAGGGAGACACAGACAAGTGCTGGGTGCTTCCACACAGGTATGTCCCAGGGGAGTAATGATTGCACAGATGGAGGTGGGATTACCTGCACCCAGGACTGGGGAAAGCAGGGAAGTCTTCATGGAGGAGGTGGTTTTCTTTTTAAAAGATTGGCACCTGAGCTAACAATTGTTGCCGATCTTTTTTTTTTCTTTCTGCTTTTTCTCCCCAAACTCCTCCAATACATAGTTGTATATTTTAGTTGTGGGTTCTTCTACTTGTGGCATGTGGGACACTGCCTCAACGTGGCCTGATGAGCGATGCCATGTCCGCACCCAGTATCCGAACCACCGAAACCCTGGGCCGCTGAAGCGGAGCGCACAAACTTCAACACTCGGCCATGGGGCCGGCCCCAGGAGGTGGTTTTTAACCAGTGTTTTGAAGGATGAGTTGAAGGGTGGTAGGTAGTGTGGCTAGAGTGGAGGACGCAAGGTGGGGAAGGCTAGGGCGGAAGCAGGGTGAGAGTCTGAACTGTGCTGGGGTCAGTGGAGATGCAGAGGAGGGGTGGATTTTGGAGATGTTTCCAAGGAAGAATGGAAATAAAAGAGGGCTCATTTGGTAGGGGAGAGGAGGAGGAGCAGGAGCAGCTGGATTGGGGCAGCACACGGGTAGGTGGGGAAATGGGCAAGATGTCAGGAAATTCCTTACTTGTGAGCTTAGTTTCTCTATGGACTAGAATTTGGGTCACCTCCGGAGAGTGAGAACCTGGGGGTAGGGGTGGAGGGAGGGCCAACTGAGTTTGTGGCATCCATGGGTGTTTCTTTCCGTTGCCCAAGGCTGGCAGTGCCAGAGGAAGAGGTAGAGGTTGCAACACCCCAGCGGGGGAGCAGGGCTGGGTGCCGTGGAAGGGCAAGGTCTGGAAAGTTCAAGGATGCTGGCAACGGTATCACTCAGTGTAGTCCAGGCTCGGGGAGAGGAAGGAAAAGCAGAGAGAGAGGAAGGAGGAGAGGAAGGCCCAGGTGCCTGCTGAGCACAGCAAGGGAGCACGGAGAGCTCAGGACAAAACCACCCCACCGGCTGTGGGACGCCAGCCAGGTCTTCTCTTTGCTCGCTCGTTTCTAGAATGAGATGGTGATACCCGCCTCAGAGGCTTAAATACACAGACCTACGAGGGCTTGATCCAGGAGACTTTCAACAAGTTGGACTGGAAACTGCTGAGGCAACGGAAGTTGCTGACACCAAAGTTGCTATTCCTTTCCTTATTCCCCTTGGAGCCCTGGTGTCGGCTTGGTGTCGGCTTGGTGCCTGGCACACAGAAGCACCGAGCAGATGTTTCAGACGCGCCTGCTAGCCACGGGATTACGCTGAGCTCCGTTGTCTCCTCTGGCAAGTGGAGAAGGCGGCGGTACCTTCCTCAGAGGTCGTGAGGGTTCCATATGGCAGTGCCCGTGATGCAGATGCTGTTGGTGGCCCAGGCCTATCCCCTAGTGCTCGCCTTCCTGGAGACCTGATGGCCTCTTGCTGCCAGCACCTGGGAAGCTCTGCCCAGGAGTTTGCTCTGGTCACAGGAGCACGCTCTGCATCTGTGCAGGCCACAGGAGCCAAGGAGTCAGCACGCCCACGAACCAAAGGCAGGAGTCAGAGCACACAGATCCAGCAGCTTTTTTGCCTCTCAGGGGTACAACTCAGGCATATTCTCGCAGCCTCCCAGGGAGCCCAGCAGGATCGAAGGCACCCAGTTGCCCACAAAAGCAACCTACTCATGAATGCAGTTTAGGCTTCTCTCCCTTCCCCGCTCTCTTCCTCACCCTGCTACTGGCACTTCCTGGCATCACCTTCCAACTAAACACGTGCACTCAATTCTGTGTCTCAGGGTCCAGTTCTGGGACACCCAATCCAAGAGAGCGTGTAAAGAGCTTGACAGAAAGAAAACACTTGATCAGTGTAAGCCAACTCACTAGACTGAGGGCGTCACGAGGGCAGAGAGAACCCATTGTGAGACGACCTCTCCCCAGGGGAGGCACCCAATACACCCGTGTCGATGAATCAACATGGACATGCTGCCTTCTGCCACCCCATCCTTTTGGCTCCTCCCTTTCCCTATCTCACTTTGCTTTCTCCAGGTCCTGTGTTTTCTTTCCTGGCCCTCCTTTTCTCTTCTTCTCCCCTCCTTCCTCCTCTCATGGAAAAAGGATGCTCTGTGACCAAAATGCCCCTCTAACTCTCCTAAAGTCCCACTCTGGAAGTGAGCCCTCCTGCAGCATTGTGACATCACTGTGCGTCAGCCAATGGCTGCCCACCTTGGCTGGGCCCTGGCCTCCTGGGACCACCGCCCTGCATTGACAGGGAGCAGCCATCTTCTCTTGGAGGGCCCCTTAACCCTCGGGCAGCTGCCAGAGCATGGATGCCTCCTGATTCCACTCTCAACCCGATGTTCCTCACGGTCAAGCTGCTGCTGGGCCGGAGATGCAGCTTGAAGGTGTCGGGGCAAGAGAGCGTGGCCATGCTGAAGAAGCTGGTGTCGAAGCAGCTGCAGGTGCCCGAGGAGCAGCAGCACCTGCTCTTCCGTGGCCAGCTTCTGGCTGATGACAAGCATCTCTCTGACTACTGCATCGGGCCCAATGCCTCCATCAATGTCATCATGCGGCCCTTGGAGAAGTCAGTGCCGGAGGAGGCCCACCAGTCCCATCCCCTGTGGCACCATCTGCGCCGGGTCCTAGCCAAACACTTTGGGCCCCAGGACACCAAGGCAGTGCTGCAGGTGCTGAGGCAGGAGCATGAAGAACGCCTGCAGAGGATAAGCCTGGGGGACCTGGAGCAGCTGGCACGGTACCTCCTGACTGAGGAGCCCCTAGTGGAGCCCGCAGCGGAGAGGGAGCCTGAGGCCACGACCTCGGAGCCCCCAGACCAGGAGGCAGAGGAGAAGGGGAAGGCTGATCAGTAAACTGCCCGTCCTACTTGTTTGCATGCTCAGATTCACCCCGCCTCACCCTCATGTGCTCCCTGGCGAGTCCCCACGAGTTCCTGTGATGTAGATACATCCTCACCCTTTTGTGAAACTTCAGAGCAGCTGGAGAGATTTTGGAGCCCTCTGTCCCCTCCTGGGCCTGTGGTTCCCCGTCTAAAACATGGAATGATTCCACCTCCATCCCCATCCCCTGGAAGGGGTTCTGACTTCCCCATGGGCACCCCTCCTGGGCTGAGCAGCTTTGCCCGAGCATGCCCAGCAACCCCCCAGGCTATCAGCAAACAACCTGGCTCAGAGTCTCCATAGCTCTAAACAGACCCTCCTTCTCCTTTGGGACAGACAGACAGATAATGTGAGTTCATTTTCCTCCATCCTTGGGCCATGGCGCCTACCCCCAAGACCTCCGACAGTCAAGAGATGAGGAGGGTCAGGTAGCTGCCTCTTGCCCTCTGGGTGAGGCTGTCCATGCTTTCTGCCTGCTGTGCTTCCACACCCAAAAGGGACAGAGATGACAGAGGTGGGAGTGGGAGGAGAGCACCTACTGTGTGCCAGGCCTGGAGCTCTCAGGGAGACACACAGAGATCAGGAGTAGCAGGAAACTGAGGCTTAGGCAGAAAAGGCTGTTTACACAGTCACACACATGGACAGAGCCACCCCACCCCTGCCCCAAGTCTCATCAATCAAGCCATGTCACTGAGCCCCCATTTCCAGCCCAGCACTTCCCTGGCTTCCCGGGAGCAAAACTGGTACCAGTCGGGGTCCTTGCTCTCACAGAGCATGCAGCCCAGATGAAGAAACAGGGCGTAAATGAGGCTCATACAGCAGCCACATAAAGCTAGAGCCCACCTGTGAGACTAAATGCCCAGGCACCAGCGACACCCACAGGGCCTGGGCTCAGCCTGAAGTACCAGTCCCCACAGATGACAAGAGAGCCAGGCCCTTTATTCTTGGTGAGAGAGAGTGGCCCTTGCCAAGGGCTGAGGAACCCCCACACACTCTGTATGAGGGGGCAGGGAGCTCACTGAGAGCCTGCCCCCAACCCAATCTCTGAAGTGCTGTTCTTGTGGTCATGTCAGTCCTAGGTGATGGAGACAGAGGAAAGGGGGTGATGGGCAGTGTCTTGACCAAGCAGAGCCCACTTCTCTGGGAGGCATTCTGTCCTCGGCTTACGGCCTCCGTCCATTCCAGTCCTAGCTCCGCTGTTGCCTTGCTGTGTGACCTTGGTTAACATCCATCACCTCTCTGATGCTCAGGGTTTTCCCCTGTTAATGGGGATTGTTATAATAGTATCTACTTAGCCCATTTGTGTCTGTGAGGGTTGGATATGAAGACGGTACAACTGAGAGTGATGGCTCCTGGGGGTGGGGTCAGCGGCAATGGCAGGGAGAGACCCCAGAAACCTTGTCTCTGGCTCTGTAAGCTGGCTTAGTAGTAGTTGTCCCCCCCACCCCAGAGTGAAGGACACCCTCATTCAGCTAACGACCGTCTCCTTCACCAATGCCCCAGCCCCGTCCCCTCCGCCAAGAGGAGAGGGAAGTCAGGGCGTCTGAGGATGTGGGCTATGTGAGGTATGGCCTCTCCCTGGGGCAACAAGGACTTGGCCGGGGTGTCTGCAGCCAGCATCCACAGATTGGGGGTCGGGGAGCCCCGGCCTTCTCCTTGGTTCCTGTCCAGGTCCTGATCCTGCTCCCAGGCCCTCCTTCCTCTCCAGGAGAGGCTCCCAATGGTTCTGTGAGTGCTTTGTGCTGGAGCTGTGCCATTTGTCAAGGGGGACGAGCACCTATTATCTTTACATTAGGGGAACTAATAGCCCATTTCCCGGGAAATCTGTAAGCGATAAAAGTAAGTGAGCCATTTTATTCCTCTTGCTGAGAAGCTGGCACAAAGGACCAGGAAACCTTGTTTTCTGTCTAGTTAGTGGGAGTGTCAGGGCTGGCTGAGAGCGGTCACCCCCACTGCTTCTGTCCCCAGTGCTGCACGGGAGGATGACTCCAGCCCCAGAATGGGAGGCAGGAAACTTGTTCTGCCCTTCTGTGCCCCGGTTGCCTCCCACTGCTGACTCCCCCTCCCCACAAGAACAGAGCACAGGAGAGGACACACCGGCATTGGGACTTCCCGAGAACTTGCTTCTGTTTGTTACCTCTCCCAGGGAGGTTTTACTCAAAACTATGTTCTCAGTGTGGGGTGACAGGCTTTGTCCCCTAGTGGATGAACTTACAGGTATCAGGACAGTAGGTGGGGGTGTGTTGGGAAGCTGGGGGCAGAGGGCCCTTCCCTCTCCAGCGATGGGTTGGAGCCCTCTTCTGTCAGAGACCCCTAGCTCTTGAGCTGCCTGCCTGGAGATCCTTCCCTGTGCCCCATTTCACCTTATTTCAGATTTAAACCTGTGCCAAAAAACCAGCTGGAAGCTCCCTGTTCCCTTCTCTGCTGTCACCGCTTGAGGGACGATGGGAATGAGGAGGGCGCTCCTTCTAAACTGCAGCCTTGGGCATGTAGCTCTGCCGCCTAATTCTCCGTGGCTGCTCTCTCCCACCGTGAAAGGTTACACAGGTCCCTACAGGTAACAACTTCGCTCGAATAGGGGGCATCCCAGAACAGCCACCGCATCCAGGTTTCCAGCTTTGTGTTCCTGTCCACAGAGAAACCTGGCTTCTCCCAGCTCCTTACTGCACCACCTGCAGGACAACACCTTCAGTACTCTGGTCCCTGGCAAAGTAGCCTTTCTGTTGGAAACAGCATCCTGTTCATGTACTATTTCATCAATCCTTTATTCTTCCATCAGTAAACGTTGATGGTGGTCCTGCTGTGTGTCAGGCTTTGTGCTAGGATTTAGGTTGGTAGCTGAGGAGCCCTGTCTCCCTGAGAAGGTGTTTAGGGAGGAGCCCGCCCCCTGCCGTCCCTTGCTGCATGGTCAGCGGAGGGGCTCAGGGAAGCCCCTAACTTCCTGCCACAGCACAGGCACGAGACGTGGTGATATGTTGGTAGCTGGGGACATTGCTTTGGCACATAGTTTTGAATGATGGGGCAGGGAATGGTCTCTGAGGATGAAAGTTCTTGCAGATGTTGGAGAAGTGGGGGAACTTACAGTGTTCTAGGGACTCCAGGGACCCTGGATGCCTGACTTAATAGTTAGAAGCAAGTCACAGGTCCCGCCTACATTCAGAGGGGATCTCACAAAGGCCCGGACACCAGGGGATGGAGGTCATGGGGCCCACCACATGGTGGCCTTGCAGCCTGTCCACACAGCAGGTGTTGGTTTTGTCGTTATATATTTTTGTATGTATGAAATCATTGGTAATAAACCAAGTAAAGTGTCACGTTCAGCCGAGAAGCCATGGGGGCATAGGCGAGTGGTGGCTCTAGCTGAGTCTCTGGGAGGCTTCAAGGGGGAGGTAGCATTTGAGCCAGTGAAGGATGGGAAAGGGGGGCAGTCAAAGGGCACCTGAAGGACTTTTCCCGACACCAGGGAGTCCGCATGTCACACCTGGAGGACTGTCACTTGGCTCAGCACACCCAGCATCTCTCCTTGCTGGCAGCCTCATGACACCCAGACATACACAGACATGCAGACACACCAAGGTGCACCCCCACAAACACGTAGACAACCCCCCAAAACCTCACACCTATGGGGCGATGTCGACAGTGGCAGAGCCAGGTTTGCAGAAGTGAGCTTCTGGCTCTGTGTGACTTGCAGTGTCCAGGTCCAGACCTTGCCTTTTGGACTTCAGGCGGCTGGAGTCCAGTTGACCTGGCCTGGCCTAGGAAGCCTGGCCAGAAGATCCCACACAGAAAATTCAAGGACAGAAAGGGACTTTGCAGGACCAAGCCCAGAAACTACTATGGCTGCAGGAAGGAGTGGCCTGGACCAGCTTTGCTATGTTCAAGTGATACTTCATATAGTCAAGACAGGGGTGTTCATAGGACACGCACATAGGGACATGGGAATGGACATGTGTGTGCGCACATTTGTGTATTTGGTGGCAGTTGGGCTTTGCAAGTGTGCCTGCATGTGCACATCAGCCCATGTATGTCTGAGGACAGAGAACCCCTTCTCTGCGTAAACTCTTCCAGGTGGCATGCTTGCCTTGCAGATCCCTGCCCTGGGCTGCGTCGCTGTCCCTGTGCTCTGA
Organism: Equus caballus; assembly: GCF_041296265.1. NCBI lineage: Eukaryota > Metazoa > Chordata > Mammalia > Perissodactyla > Equidae > Equus > Equus caballus. The sequence continues at coordinate 63,466,351 of NC_091688.1, read as the reverse complement.
CCTGGGCTTGAGTGGCTGCCAGCTTGTGGCAGAGGAGTGGCCAGAGGGCTGCCTGCCAGGGTTAGGGTCCTGCTGCCGAGCCGGCTGTTGCTCAAGTAGACGGCTGAGGCGAGAACAGCTGCCAAGCCCGGGTGCTGGGGTCCTTTGGAGCAGAAGGTGCTCCCGCTGGCTGCCTCACCCTGCTCCTCCCCTCTTGAGTCACCTTTCTCCTCTCCCTGTCCTGTCTGCGTTTGTTCCTGTCCCTCTTCTCTGCCCTTCCCCTCCTGTTTTCTTGGATCACATTTGGGGCCGAGTTGGCTGCATTGTGTGGACATGTGGGAGCTTCCTTTTAGCTCCCTCTGTCTTCCTTCTGTCTCTCTCCACCCACTCCCTGCCCACCTTCTCTTTCCTCCCATTCTTTCAGTCATCGGTAGTTGCCCTTCTGTTAAACACCACCAGCAGCTCTTCTCCTTGTCCTCCTCCTCTTGTGTTTACCCAGACTTACCCAGTGGACAGGTGCGGACAGGGACCCACTACCTTTGAATATGTCCTGACCTAGCCCCCACCTGCCCACAGGTGCAATACTAATTCATGGGCACATCAACCCAGCCTGGTGCTCGAGGACAGTGGGACATGGCCTCGTTGCACGTGTGCACCTGTTTGCTGGTATAGACCCCAAAACAGACACACACTCAGAGAAAGGGCACAGACATCTGCACACATGGGATCACCCCACCCAGACTTGCTCGCAGATGAATATGCTGCCAGCGTGGTGGGACTGCCCAGGTGGGCACACATGTAGTGTCAGCTGTGGCAGCAAGCTGCCCCTCACTGTCACAGCCACTCCCACTCACAGTGGCCAGCAGTCTGGGTGCTGGGTTCCTGCACATCCTCCAGTGGCTCTGCCTAGCCCTGCCCAGCTGGCACTGGGCACCCTCATTCCCTTGGCCCAGCTCCTGCAGTCCCTCCTGGCTTCTTCCCCGGGGGCTACTCAGCTGCGCTGGGCTCCAGGCTGTAAATTCCCCTCTGGAAGGGACTGTAACCCGAGGAGCCAGCAGGAAGCCCAAGGCCCCAGGATGGCTCCTGCCTACCTGCCCTCTGCTCCTCTGGCAGCGTTTCCCATCATGGTGATTGAAGGGCTCCAGGCAGCCTTCAGCAGCTCCCTCTGCCCTCGTAGAAGGGTGATAAATCTGAGGTGACTACTGTCGGCCTCTGGCCGTAAACCCGTCAGGACCCGCTGCAGTGGGGCCAGGTCTGCAGCCGAGTCGGCCCTGTCAGCCAGCCGCCCTTGGAGGAGTCCCAGGGCACCCATTATTTATGAGCCTCAGACCCCAGGATCAAAGCTGCTGTCCATCAGAGAGGCAGAGGAAAGGCCCTCGGAGCCCCCTGCTGGTCCCTCTTCTCATCCAGACAACCTCGGGCCACTGCTGCTGCTCGAACTGGAACGGCAATGCGCGTTGGAGAAAGCCTCAGTGCTCTCAGGTCGCCTGGGTCCCCTCCACTTTATTTCTCTGACCAACACCGAGCGTACCCCCTTCCACACACACACTAGAACAGGGACCCTAGAGGGGCTTTGGTGACAGAGTTGGGGTGACAGAGAGGGCTCTAGCCTGGAAGGTTGCCTTTCCTGACCCACTGTTCCTCCCTCCCTCCCTCCACCATAGCCTGGCAGAAAGGAGAGAAGCTTCGGGGTGCTCAGACCCCAAGACTTTGCCTAAGCAGCCCCGTGGCCGCCATCAGTGGGTAGAGATGTTTGAGGAAGATGCATATTCATCTTAAGCAAACTGAAGAGTCTTTCTCCAGACTCTGCATCTCTCTGTGCTGCCTCATTTTCTAGGGCCATCTTAGCCCCAGACCCTCCTTCATCTGTGCTGTAATATGGCAGCCCATTAGGAGAGGGAGGCAGGATGGGGAGAGAGAACAGTGCTGGACCTGGAATCTGAGGGCTTGGGGTTGAGTCTTGAGATGCTCCCTGACCGTGAGACTTTGAGTTGGTCTCTTGGCCTATCCTCAGTAGGCCATCTGTTCAGTGGGGACAAGAATGCTCTCCTTGTGGGGTAGTTAAGAGCACCCAATGACATGATGTATGTGAAAGAGTTTTGTGAACTCTAAAGTGCTGTGCAGAATTAATGCTTTTTCTGATCCCCTGCCCCTTCATCAATGTCTATTGGAGTCAACAGAATACGCTCTGCCCAGTTTACACCTAAAGGGATTTATTGCGTGGAGTGGGGTGGTTTACAGAATTCCTGGGAGGGCCAAAGGACCAGGCTTGGACACTAGTGCCGGGTACACTACAGCCAAGAGGAACACCCATGCTGCCACCCCACCTACTGCTTGGCTCCTGGGGTTCCCTGGCTGAGAGCCCAGAGCCCCCACCACAGGCGCCCCAGGAGGCTCTGACGCCTCCAGCAGCACCCTGAAGAGCCGCCTCTCACCTGGCTCACTTCCACCTACGGGCGTACAGGTGGCTATGTCTGCTTGGGAGAAGCCAGGTTGTGATGAAACCTTAGCTGAAAAAGTCTTCAAAATGTAGATCTTAACTTTCCAACAAGCTAGAAGGCAGTTGGCCTGTGGGAAATTCTATGGAATAAATAATGCAGTTTCTTCAACAGGAAGAAAAATGAGAGAAAGGGGGAGGGAAATCTATAGGTTAAAAGAAACTTAAGAGCTGTAAGAGCTAATTGAAATGTATGGAGTTGTTTGGATCCTGATGTGAACAAACTGTTAAAAAAAGAAAAAAGGCAAGACAATTGGGAAAATCTGAACATTGGGCGGGTATTTGACTGTGTTCAGGAATTAGTGTTAATTTTTACAATGTGAGATAATAGTGTTTTGGTTAAGTTGTAAAAAGTTACCTTTTAGAGAAGCACACTGAAATACTTCTGGATGAAATGGTATATCAAATTTGCTTCAGAATAATCCAGTGAATTGGGACCAAGGAAGTTTCTATAGTAATAGAATGATGGTTGAATAACTGGAGAAACAGGGTGCATTTTTGTGTTTGTTTGAAATTTCTCATAATAAAGGTTTATTTAACAGGTTTCCTTCAGCGGCTGCCCAGTTGCTGAAGCCTTGCCTCCCACGGGCACCTTATTGTGGAGCCCTCAGGAGACAGCAGTAGCTGTTGCATCATGGTGGCCCGTCTACCACCAACATCCCGTCTACTGATGCTAACCAGCTCTCTGTGGCCTGGAAATGCAACTCATTCAGAAAACCAGTCCCAGATTCTCATTTCCTTGAGGGTTTCTTGCTTGGAATCTCTTCTGATACCAATCTGGAACAACAGATTCCACTCTGGCTGATGTAAGCAGAAAGGAATTTATTAGAGGATATTAGGTACTTTATAGAACCTTGGAGAGGACCAAGACGTTACAAAGCCAGGAGAAATACCTGAGCATCCCCCAGGACTGATCTGGTGGAAACCACTGTGCTGCTGCCCACTGCCCGGGGAGGAGGTTCTGGAAACCTCCCACAGCTGGCCCAGGAGATGGAGTCTCCCTTGGCCCAGCTGCTTCCTCACATTCCTTTCTACCTCCACATATCCCCTAGCCCTCCTCCTCCCAAGCTTCCTGAAAGAATTTTTTTGGTGGAACTCGGTCACATGTGGGCCCTAGCCGCAAAGGCGTCTGGGAAATGTAGTTGTGTGCTGTCCAGCCTCTTTAGCACAGGAAAGTGTCGACGCAAATAATCCATAACCAACCTATAAATCAAAATTGGGGTGAGTTTATTATGAGCCAGAGTGAGAATTATAACTCGGGAAGGCCTTAGAAGTTGTTCTGGAGGAGCGTGGGTTTTATATCTTTTTAGAACAAAGAACATACATTACACACACCCAGGATACATTTTCATCAGAATTTCAAAGAGGTGTTCAGTTGCAAATTAGCAGGTCAATAGAACCGTGATGTCAGGAAAGGGACTAATCCAAGTGTTACCAATAGGGTGTAGGAGGGGAAGTATGAATTCTTTTTTTTTTTTTCCCTTAAGATTGGCACCTGAACTAACAACTGTTGCCAATCTTCTTTTTTTTCCTGCTTTTTCTCCCCAAATCCCCCCAGTACATAGTTGTATATTTTAGTTGTGGGTCCTGATAGTTGTGGCATGTGGGACGCCACCTCAGCATGGCCTGATGAGTGGTGCCATGTCCGTACCCAGGATCCGAACTGGCGAAACCCTGGGCCGCCGAAGTGGAGTGCAAGAACTTAACCACTCAGCCACGGGGCCGGGCCAAGGATGCATTCTTGAGAGAGTGTATTCTTTAATGGTTAAGCAGATGTACTGTGTATGTTTGATAGGCCATAAGGCAGGCTTTTTAGTTCAAGCCGAATAAGTTTTGAACCTGATAGTTACCCCATATACCTCAATATGTGAAAATCTCTTGTCAAACGCAAACTCTCTCTCTCACTTTCTGTCCTTATTTCTAAGAGAATTTCTTGCTTGGTCCCCTAGCTCCCAGCACAGTGACCTAACTTTGGCCTGGGCAGTCTTTTTTGTTACTTGCCAAGGCCAAGCTTGTCAAGCCCAGGCATTGGTGAGGCAGACGTTCTGCCCCAGCCCTTAACGTGAAAAGACTACAAAATTGAGAGTTTATGAAGAGCTCTCACGTACTTTTTCTCTCTTGGTCCTCTCAACAAGCTTGAAAGGATGAGATTACCAACCCTATTGTATGTTTGAGAAGATTGACACTCAAAGAAGGTAAGTGAGTTCCCAAAGTCCCAGAGCTGGTATATCGCAGACCCAGTATCTGAACCCTTTACTCCCCTTCTCTACTCCCACCCACTGGTGTGGGATAATTTATTGCAATTTTAGTTTGTGACTTGATTTTGCCTTACATCAGATTTTGGTGAGAGATGGCGCAGAGCAGTGGTTGGAGCATAGGCCCTGGAATCGGAATGCTGGGTGGGGCCAGCCCCGTGGCTGAGTGGTTAAGTTTGTGCACTCCACTTTGGCAGCCTGGGATTCACTGGTTCGGATCCTGGGCGCGGACATACACACCGCTCATCAAGTCGTGCTGTGGCGGCATCCCACATGGAAGAACTAGAATGACCTACAACTAGGATATACAACTATGTACTGGGGCTTTGGGGAGAAAAAAAAAAGAGGAAGATTGGCAACAGATGTGAGCTCAGGAGCAATCTTTCTGGCCAAAAAAGAAGCATAAAAAAAAAAGAATGCTGGGAGCCACTTGGGAGCTGGGTTGACCTTGGACGTGTCTTCTGTTTCCTCATATGTAAGAGTGGCTCATAATAATACCATCTTCGCTAGAGACCTATTAACAGGATTAAATGCATGAACACAAGGGAAGTGCTGAGAATATTGTAAATGTTCAGTGAGTTTGTCATTGTCACTACTGTTTGAGGGGTAGGGCCAAGAGCAGTAGTTGTCAGACCCTGGAAGAACACTCACTCCTTCTTCTCACCTTTTGTTTTATAAAATTCTAGGCTCATTGAGATTCTGTTGGATTGTCTAGGAGGAGGAGGAAGTGGGAGGAAGGTTGGAGGAAAAACAGGCTAAAGGGGAAGTGTTGGGGGTTCCAAGGTTGGGACTGGTGCCTCGCTTCCCTGTGGGGCTCCAGGGAGGTGACAGGGCCTGAGGACACTGACTGCAGGGGGCCCTGGGAAGGTTGACTCGCAGCAGAGACCCTTGCCCCAAATTGGCCCAGAAACAGGGGACCCACTTCTCTTCGGGGACCATGAGAATTGGTCAGTGAGCATATCTGTGTGGACAGAGTGCCCAGAGGGCAGTGGGCCCTTCCCTGAGTGTTCTGCTCACCCCTGATGGACAGGTGGGCAAGGAAGCTCCAATAACAGCAAATAGAATTTCCCTTTGGACTGGTAGGATGGGGGCTTGGAGCAGATTACATTTAATCTGCAGAACGAAATGTGACCTTTTTAGCACCATGTGTGGTGGGAGAGTAAGATCCCTTATTCATGACCCCTTATCTTGTTATCATCCAGAATGGGCCCAGCACAACCACAGTTTAGGCAAAGATTGTCTTCAAAGCCTGGGTCTCTGTTCCTTAGGCCTTTTCTAAAGTGCATCCAAAAACCACAGCTCTTCTCTCCTCCGTCCTCTCATCAAACTCACTCTTTGGCGAGGACATGAATGAGCCAGCACAGGTTCAAGTCCCAGCTTTGCCGCTTACCAGCTGTGTGTGAGGTCGGGTAAGTCACTAGTAAAATGAAACAATTCCCTTTAGAGAGCTGTCATGATTATGCGACACAATGGAATTCAAATGCGCTTTGTAAACTGTGACTGTGTCACCACGAAGTGTAGATTTCTGCAGATTTAAGCCAATGGGGTATGTGATGGCTTTGTGGTGGCCTGGATTGGCTAGGCTAAATTCCATTCCCCAGAATTCCCTCTTTAGTGTGCTTCCGGTTGGGGGGCTGACCCCAAGGGGCCCTCCCAGCCCCCAGCGGCACTGCCTGTCTTGCTAGCTGCCTTTGTAACTGTTGAGCACCTATGTGTCCAGGCACCAGCGCTGGAGATGGGGGCCTGATAGTGAGCAAACAGATTTCTCCCCTGCCCTCATGGAGCTCTGAGTCCAGGGTGCCTCTCCAGGGTGTACAGCTGGGTGAGCGCTGACGCCTGACCTTCAGAAAGCTGCGGGTTGGGGTTGGTCTTCCCGCTGGACCTGGTTGCCCTGAGCAATAGTTGGGCTCACAACCTTCAGGAGAAGCTGCTGCAGAGGTAGGAGCTCCAGGCCTGCAGGCAGAGCAGAGCACTCTGGGGGCACCAGCAGGAACCCAGGTGGCCGTCCCTCAGGGTCCCCTGGGCCTTGTTAAAGGCACGGGTAAGGGAATTGGAAAATGCCACCCAGAGGGAGGCGAGGAAGGAGGGGTGCAGGAGCACGAGGGACCACCTCTGCCTCACTCTGTGTACTGCCTCCAGTGTCTAAGCACCCTACTCATCCAGGCCCAGAGAGATATCGTGCACCCCTGCCCTCCACAGATGTGGGGAAACTGAGACAGGTAGGTTCTCAGTGTCAGCCAGTGACGACTCTCTGATGCTGTGTCATAGCACCTTGGGAAATGAAAACTGACAAGAGATTGTTCTCTCATCTGGGTGGTAAATTGCACAGTTGGGAGTAAAACTTTTTAAAGACAGTTTATCTATTCTGGCTGTCTACACAAATCACAGACTGGCTCCTGTCTTCTCTCTACTTCCTGTGAGACCAGCCTCTTCCTCAGTGGCTCAATATTGTTTGGGGGCCTACTATATGCCCAGCACCCCCACCCCCACTGTGGCAAGGACTGCAACCAGCTGAGGTGCTTGCTGAGGGCACAGGGAATATAGATTGGCTGGTGGAAGAAGTGAATTATAAATACTGCCATGGCCGTTATAGAAACAAGGACTGTGTTTCTTTATGAATATGTTTATATATCTGTTTCCATTAAGTGACTATCTTTGTTTTCTTCCCATTTATCGTTCCCTTATCATCTAATATAAGATGTTTTAATAGCGGTTAACTTTATATCTTAGAATTTAAGATACAGGATATTAAAGGAGCCAGTGTGAATCAACTAGGAGAAGGATGAACATCAAACAGATAACAGTTCCTCCTCTGACTGAGCTCACATTCTAGTTGGGGAAAGAAATAACAGACAAACAAATAAAATAGATAGGTATCAGTTTGGTGATAAATGATAAGGAGAAAAATAAAGCCAGGAAGAGGTCTGGGGAGTCTCTGTGTGTGTGTGTGTGTGTGTGTGTGTGTGTGTGTATGTGTATGTGTATGCTTGTGTGTGTGGTTTCAAAAAGGGTAGTCAGGGAAGGCCTCCCCAGAGGTGATATTTGAGCACTGGGAGAGAGCAGGTGCAAAGGTCCTGAGGTGGGGTGTTGTAGGAGGCCTGCTGTGGCTGCAACAGGAAGAAGGAGGCAGAGCACAGTATGAGACAGGTTGAGAGATAACAGAGTCAGATCACACAGGGCTTTGGGGTCATGCTAAGGACTTTGGTTTACATCCCAGGTGAGATGAGGAGCCACGACAGGACTTTGAGCTGAGTGACGTGCTCTGACAGGTTTTCATACAAATGCCCTGAGGCTTGACCCTGCACCTGACCACCTAGATGAGGAGCTTTATCCTTAGCCGCCCCCTGCTTCCTACCCAGTCCCACTCCAGGGTGGTCAGAGCCCTTTGTGGACAGGCGCCCAGAGAAGGGGAGTCTGGTGCCCCCTCTGCCTGTCAGCCCAGGGCTCCACACCTTAGTTGTCTCTTTAGGGTCTTTGAGAGGGTGGCATAAAAACGAATCTCGTGTGGTTAGATTCCATGGGTGTCAGCCAGGCCCTCCCTCTGGCTGGATGGAGCTGAACCCTGAAGGTCGCAGACATGACCAAGACACCTCTCTGCCCCGGAGGGGCACTGCGGGAGGAGACAGACACGTCTGCGACACGCTGCGATGCAGGGTGAGGAGGCTGCCTGTGGAGAAGGAGAAGCTCGGGGGAGAGAGCAGCTCATTGTAGAGGGGTCATGGTGCGGGAGACGCGGGGGGATTTAGAGAGCGGACAACACCGGAGCTGGGGTGTTGAAAAGAGAGGCTGGAGGGGCAGACCAGAAGAGGGAAGGAGACGCAGTGATAGGAGAGTGTGTGGAAGGCGAGGATCTTAATCTCCAACTCAGGGTGACAGCAGTCAAGTTTTCTTTATTTTCTAAAACAGCTTAAATTCTCTTTTGGTTCTATTGCCGCAGGGTAGTGAAAGCCTAACCTCAGTCGCTTTTGGGGGGAACACCCATCACTTTCTCTGGGACTGCTTTAATTCTTGGGAGGTTATGGAGAGCCAAGACGGGGGTGGGGGGGGGGGCATCTGCCTTTGACATTGGCCGGCCCTGAAGGCCCCACCCCCGGGCCAGCCCTCAGGGCCTGGGGCTCCTCTGCTGCTTTCACACTAGTCCGAGTGGGAGTCTGGCCTCTGAGAACCACGTGCTGCAGAGGATCCCGGGGCCCTCCCTGAGGCTGGGGGGTGGGCACTGGGCCACCCAACAGCTCTGGACTTCAGTCTCTCCTGTATTAACCGGGCAACTAATAAGTACTCGTGGGGGTGAGTGGGTGGAGAAAGTGAGATGGGAGGGCAGGCTCCTGGGCCGGCTAGGGTGTCAGAGCTTCGTGTCATCGGGGGACCTTGACCCCTGCACCGAGGCATTGGTCCTGGCTGGCTGGGCCCTCTGGGTGTGGTTTGGGAGGTCATGTACCCACCACACTGTGGCTTAGCCAGAGACACCCTGGGCAGGGGTGGGCGTGGGGGAGGGGGCGCTGGACCACCCCCTAGGGTCCCCTGGGTGCTCCTTGGTTCTCAGGGCGCTGTCTGCTCATGGGAGTCGCGGTGGGGGTTTGTTGCAGGTGCCTTGGCCCCGGAATGGGGCACTGGGGACCCCAGGACCTCTCAGCAGGCATTCCAGAGGCTCACAGCGCCGCCCCTGCTCTTTTGAGACTCCAAAGAACCGGGATTTATGTCTCTCCCCACTCCCCACGTCTCCGGCTGGGGAGAGCAGCTCATTTTTCACGGTGCAGCGTGACTTTCCAGACTGTATTTTCAGCCTTGGTTTGACGTCAGGCTCTCTTTTGGTCCCTAGGGATCGGCTTTGTACATTTCCAGGCCGTCAGGGCTGGAGCCTCCCCATCCCCTAGGCCTCTACCGCTGCTCCTACTGTCCCTACTGCCGCCTCCCGAGGGGCTCCCTGGGAGGCCGGTGCACGTGGAAGCAGGGAGGAGAGTTGATGGGGGTCAGCTGGAGAGAAGTCCAGGTGGGCTGGTCCCAGTGTGGTGGGATGCCCTGTGTGGCATGTGAGTGTGTGTGGGGTGGGGGTTGGTCCAGGCCACAGAATCGGGGTGGCCAGCGAGGGACATGAGGTGGCCTCTTTGTCTCCAGGCTGCTCTTCTGCAGACGCTCTCTGGACCGGGCTCTGTCCCAAGGCTTCAAAAGAGGGGCAGGAAGACGAGGGAACAGGAGCGGGAGTGGAGGAGAGAGGACAATGGAGGAGGATGGAAAGGGGGAGGGGGCAGGGCAGAGGCAGAAGGACGGAATAATGGCACAGTCACAAATTACGTCGCTTTCCCATTTATGTACCTCATTTCATCCTCAAAACAACTCTGCTGTGGATGTTGTTCTCTTTTTACAGACGGAGAAAAACCGTTGCAGAGAGATTGTTTTTGGCCCCCAGTGTCTAAAACTCAGCCCAGCTCTGCCCTCAGCTTTCGTTTCAGAGTTGAAGGGGCAAGGTCTGCTCTCAGGGCCGAGCACGTAGGCGTGCCTGAACCTGCTTCAAACAGGGTCCCAGATACTGCCCACGTTTTGTGTTTTGAGGTCTCTCCGTCCTCATCCCATCTTTGAACCTAGACCAGGGCTCTGTCTGTGCCGGGCACCCAGATACAGTCAAGAGACTCCGGCTCCAGTTTCTGCCCTAACACCTACTTTCTGTGTGAATCCAGGAGAGTCACTTAGCCTCTCTGGGCCTTAGCTGCCTCATTGTAGCTGATAAATTTAGCATGGCCTGGAATGAATGCATCTTCTCTCCAACTCCCCACACTTTGGGCCCAGACCCCATGCTGCTCATCATCCCAAATGCTTTCTCTGGTTAACGTCACCCTCAGTCACCCCAAAACAGAACCCTTGAGTCTCCCTTTACCCCCTCTCGCCCTCACCCCACATCCAGTCAAGGACCACGCCCTGTTGACGGTGCCTCTTAAAACCTCGAGGACCACTGTACACGCGCCCGGTGTGTGACCGATGCTGAAGAATTGCTGGCTCTCTTTCTGACGAGCTGAATTTCCTGCTTTGAAAAGTATTGAGTGATCTGAACATGTGAGTGTCATGTGATACGATGCGATTCCTGTGCCTCCCTTCTCACTTCTCTGCCGGTCACAGGATGCCACCCCCGAGCCAGGGACTGGGACTTCAAAACAGCTTCTAACTATCATCCGGTTCCCACTGCATGGCCTGGGTTCAGGTTCTTGTGACCTCCAGGGTGGCAGCACGTCACAGTGGTTAAGCAAGTGGTCCTTGGACTCTGATCCCAGTTCTGCCACTAACTAGCTGTGTGACCTGGGCAAGTTACCTAACCTCTCTGTGCCGCAGTCTTCTCACCTGTAAAAATGGGAATGAGACTAGATACTACACTTTTGTTAGGAGAATTAAATGAATTTATACACACAAAATAGAATGGTACCTGGCAAAAAACAAGCATTCAACAAATATTAACTTTTGTGATTATTGCCTGGAATATAATAGTCTCTAAATGCTCTTTGCTTCCAGTTGTGTACCCTCCGATGCATTCTCCAGTCAGTGGCCAAAGTGCTTTCTCTGTCACTGCCGTGCACGGTTGCCAGATAAAATACAGGATGCCCAGTTCAAATTTAACTAGATGTCTGGCATTTTTATTTGCTAAATATGGCAACTCTACTCCCATGCTTAAAATTTTCCCCTGGTTCTCCACTACCTTTAAAATAAAATCTGAGCTTTTTAGCATGACATTCAAGTTCTGTGTGATTCAGACCCCTGCCCTCTCTCTTTAATCTCGCCTCCCTCTTTCTCACCACCCCCAACCCCCTCATCTTATGTTCCAGCCATCTTCAACTGCCTTCTTGGAATCCCAAAGAATGAATCTTACCACTTTGGAGGTAGGAATAACCACTTACCACATTTTTAGATGAGGAAATTGGGGCCCAGAGAAGTTAAAGATTTGCCTGAAGTCACACAGCAGTAAATGAAGCTTACTTCTCCCACCCAGTGTTCTTGCTAGGACCTCAAACTTTGGTTATGAAACATTGAATGCCACACTCAGGCCAGAGGAAGACCCTGTTGGAGCAACAAACTTATTAGGTTTAAAATTCCTGGCCTTGGAAGACCAGCCGTGTGCTTCTCCTAGGGTTTTGGGTAGGAAGGAAGGCTGGACCTGCTAGCCTGGAGCAGTTCTCAGGGGCCAGCCTCAGCAAGCTGTGATGCTTTGGGGGCAGAGAGATGACCTGGAAGTGTTCTGAGCTCAAGCAGGGAGCCCCTCAGGATACAGGGCAAGTGCCTCTGAGCCTTGGCGCTGGGGAAGCCAGGCCCTGTTTGCAGCTCTGTACTTGGGGTTTGGCCTGGAAGGGAACCTTATCTCCTCAACTCCAGGCAGCTGAGAGTGAGGGCATGTGAGGCCATCATGATGGGAGTGGGGGACACCTTTCCTGCCGGGCTCCTGGGGCAGCCGTCACCACTCTGCCGTCACCCCCAACATCGCTCGAAGTGGACCAGCTTCCCAGCTGGATCCCTGGGAGGCCCTGGCTCTGTTACAGCCACTCGATGAAAATATCTCTGCTCGGAGCTGAGAACTTGGTCTTAGTAATTGACTTGTATAATGTCCAAAGACTCTGTGCTTAGAACCAGCCCAAGTGATGCATCATCTTTAGCAAAAAGATTTATCATGGAATCTGCGGCAGCTTCTCATTTGTCTGGGGCAGAAATAGGAACGACTCTCCTTGCCAGGAGTCATCCTTTGTCTTCAAAGCAAATTCCTCCATGGTTGGAGGCTTGCTGGGCCCAGGCTGAGGCATGTGGCCAATGTCCTGGCCACGGTCCCAGAGTCGCCATGCCTCTGTCTCAAGAATCTCCGCCACCGGCAGCAGGGAGTGAGGGAGAAAGGGGAGCACTGGGTTTAGAAGCCCTGAGTTCGAGAGCTGACTCTGCCACCCACTGGCTTGTGACCTTGGGCAAGTGACTTAATGCCCTCAGGCTTTTACTTCTCCATCTGTAAAACGGAGTTTGTGATTCCTGCTTAAACTATCTTACAGCAGAAAGGGAAGAGGAATCATCCATCCGCCACCTGCCGAGAGGCCGCAGGGGATCAGAGCCGGGACTCTGGGCTCAGAGAGATCCGGGTGCAACGCCGGCTCTGCGGTTTGCTTACGTCACATCCGGCAAGTCTCTTAACCTCTTTCAGTTTTGGTTTTGTCAAATGGGGATATTAAGAGTATCTGCTTCGTGCCGTTGTTGTCAGGAAGAAGATGAAAGGAAGCGCAGGAGCCCTTCGAATGGTGCTGGGCCAGGGCACGCACTGCTGTACCAGCCGGTGCCCTCACTCTGAACCTGGCCACCTGGGGAAACAGGATGGGTGAGTGGTCCCATTTGCTGTTATGAGACAGGCCCCTCACCACACATCATACCATCTCACTGGACTGCTCACACACAGCTCTAGACTAGGAAACAGATTTGGAGATTAAGTTAAGAACCCACAGAAGGTCCCCAGCTTGTCAGGGGCAAAGGTGGGCTTTAAACCCATTTCCAGCTGACTCCAGGACCCGTGATTTTTCTGCCACACCACACAGGCTTATAGTATAATTGGAGAGAGTGAAGATGGTCAAGTAAGAGTATGATTAACAATAATTAAGAATAAGAATGCAGAAGCTGGGCATAAGCTGTGGAACCAGGTGGACTTGGGTTCATCTCCCACCTTTGCCACCTGTTAGCTGTGTGGCAAGTCACTTGCCCTAAGTCTCATCCTAGAGCAGTAAACGGTGCTCCATCATGACGGTTCTTGTTATTGCTGTTAAAGGCAGGGTGTGCGGTGTGCCTAAGGACAGCACTGTGGCCAGTAGAGGTGCTGGCAGAGTCGACTCAAGGAACCTCCTGTGGGCTGGAGCTGATCAGGCAAGACAGCAGGGAGGAGTGGCATTGCGATGGGGCTCTGAAGGACAGAAAGGCTTCTGACGAGTGGCACCAAGTGGGAAGTCCTTCTAGGCAGAAGGGATGGTGCACAGGAATGTGCTAGTGGGCAGACGCAGGAGAATTCCAGGGCGAGTGACAAGGGAGCTGGGGCTCACTGCAATAGAGGCAGCTGCCTTTTAAAATCCTTTCTGTGTGCCAGACGGTTGGTAACCACTGCCTCTCATTTTCACAACTGCTCTTCAAAGTAGGTAACATTATCCCCCTTCACAGATGAGCCACTGAGGCTCAGAGAGTCTAAGCAGGCTCCCCAAGGCCACACGGGTGGGTGACAGAGCCAGGACGCAGATTCAGGTCTGTCGCCAAAGCTGTGCTCTGTCTACACCACCAAGCCAAATACCAGCCAGCATTGAATGAGTTTGTGCTTCCATTCAACACCCCCTGCCATGAGCCAGGCGAGAGGTTTACAGAAGTAGGTTGGGCATTGTCTCTGGCCTCCAGCTGCTGGCGGTCTGGGTAAAGTAAACACACACAGCGTGGGTGCTCAGCTGTTGTGAAGCAGAGAGGAAGCGTGGCGTGCACACAAGCCAGCTCGTCCTCCCTCATCAGAGAGACTGCTCTCCCCTTTGGAGGTTGGCGACTGGCTGTCATGGTCCGTCCACCGTTAGGCTGGCTCACAGACTCGGGGGTGGGGGCAGTTGGGATGCTTTGTCCTCAGCCCCACAGAGACTGCACAGGTGAAGAATAGGGGAGACAGAGCCTTGCCCTGGGCCACTCCGGCTGCTGCCAGCCTCCAGCATGGTGGATTTTAAACTCCGTGGAGCCTGCTGGACATCTGTCCCAAGGCCAGGTGGTGACGAGCCCATGGCTGATGCTGATGGTCTTGCCGCCCTGTGGTGATGTCTGCTTTGTTCTCTGCCTCCTTCAGGAATATATCAAAGCAAGAGTTTCTTTGTCTTCTCTGAATCCAGCTCCTCCTGGACCCTCCACTGCTGAGTGCTGGAGCTCATGTGATTGAACCATGTGACTCAGCTCTGCAGTCAGAAGCATCCTATCCCAAGGCTTGGCCAGCCTTTCCTCCTCGGTATAGCACTGTCCCCCTCCCAGGACACCCAGGTCCTGTCCCAGCACCCAGGGCCACCTGAGAATGCTCCTCCCTGTCCGCCTGCCAGGCTGTGCACCCCCCGCCTCCCCTCCTCCAGGAAGCTTCCCTGACTTCCTGACTTCTCTGGCCAACCCTGCTTGCAGACGAGGTCCATCCCCAGAGATTCTCCTCAGTTGGCTTCTCCACGTGGACCTAAGCACGGCAGCTCTGCGAGGGCAGGAGCTGTTCTTTTTCTTCCTTTTTGTCTCATCCTCAGCACAAGGCAAGGAGGAATGCAGGAATTGGTGACGTCTGAGGGATTCAGCTGGATGGGGACAGATCTGGGACATTCTGATCACAAAAAGACTTCCACAGATTACCAACGATGACATCTGGCTTTGCTCGACACTGCAGGACTTCTCACGATTTATTAGCCACTCTCTCCACATTTATCAGCCAAGAGGCCAGGGCCGAGTCTTGGCACAGAATAAACGAGTTCTGTTTTCACTTCCCTTAGAGGACCTATGACTCCCACCAGGTGGCATAAGCTGGGAACAAAGGTACTGAAAGTCTCACTCACCAGAGTCACACTTATGTCTCTGTGGCTGCCACAGCGCGCAGCCCAGAGCTGAGCCCCAACTAGGTGGAGAGTAGCCTGCTACTGACACGCACCCTGGTTCTTGTCCCAGTTTTGCAACTGACTTGCCACGTGACCTTGGACAAGTCACTCCACCTTTCTGGGCCTGGTTTTCTTCACCTGAGAACAAGGGGGTTGTAACAACCTTAGAGGATTGTCAAGGTGCCTTACAGGTCTGAATGTTTGCTTCTCTGACTCAAAGGCAAGGATGACTATTGCTTCTCGAATAAAAATGTTCCTCCCCTGACAGCCAGCCCGGGGAGATCAAGAATTCTGTCAGAGCATACTCTTAGTAAGCCTCGAGCTCTACAGTCTCCCCCAAGTCTGGACACTTTATCTTTATTCATTGTTCATCCCCATTCTCCCTCTCCTTGGCCCTCCCTCCCGTCCTCCTTCACCACCCCGCCCCCAGGCCAGGATGCGGCAACCTGCCATGAATGAAGAGTGGCTGGTCACATGACCCGGTCACCATGGAGATGGAGCCCCGCAGACGAGGTAGGCATCAAAGTCACATGAGAACCCCGGAAAACTGGCTGAGGTATTTATAGAAGCAGGCTGGTGCTTTTATGGAAATGGGTCTATATTTGACTCAGGATGGAGAGCCCCATGCTGGCCCTGGGGCAAGGCAGGTTTTGCGTCTGATTCTCCCTTCCCAGGACTGTGAGGCAAACAGCCTCCTCCCTTCCTGTTGTCTCCTGCACATTCCCCTCCCCACCCCGCCCAGCTGATGCCAGCTCACCCTAGAGCAGAGCCCCCCTCTTCCTTCTGTTTACATTGAACAAGACTTCCTCCCGGGCTGGGAGTCTGGGGCCCCAGGAAGCTGGGCCTGTGGGCAATTTGGGACACCCTCTTTCACCACCCCCCAAGTACAAACAAGAGGAATGTCCTTGCTGCTCTCAATAAATATTAGAAGATACTGTCATTGCTCAAAGCTTTGCCACGTCTTCCTTCCTTCAGAGTTTGTAGGTAGCTGCTAAAGGGAGGAGGTATACCTCCGAGCACAAGGCCTGGAAGACCAGCCCCCCAGCCCTCATGGGTGTTATAGCCATCGTCCAGAAAGGCAAGTAAATGCTAACAGTAACTGCTGTTTATTGAGAGCTCACTTTACATATATCCTGTCCTTTAATCCTCGCATGCCCTATAATGTAGATAACTACTGGTATCCCCATTTTACAGATGAGGACGAGGAAGCTCCAAGTCACAATGACAACCCCAGTCTGTCTGATTCCACAGTCCATGCTCTTCCCAGCATGCTGTGCTGCAGCGAGCAGCAGAGTGTGCCTGAAGAGAGGGGATAGGATGGGGCAGGGGTCCAGGAGAGAGGGGCAGTCTAGAGGAGCAAGGAGAAATGCATTTTGCTATCTTAATGAATACATTCATATGGTCAAAAAGAAGTTAAAACAAAACTAAAGTAAGTCCAGTACGAAGTTCCCCTCCCAAGGTCCTCTGGCCCCGAGTTTCCCTCTGCAGAGGATGTCTCTGTGGCCCGTTTCAGATGTTCCCTTTCTAGAGATCTCATATGCATATGGAAGCAGATACAGCTATACTGACTATGTGGTACAGACACAAGGTGTAACATTCACAAGGTATATGAGGAGAAGTGGATCTTTCTCCCGCGCCTCCCCTCTGTCATGCAGGTCCTCACCGAGAGGCGAGCACTGTGATCAGTTTCTCATGTATCATTCCAGACATATGTTAAGCCTCTGCAAGTGCCTGCAGCACACACAAATGGTCACGCCCCTCCATGCTATTCTGCATCTTTTTTTTATTTAACAGTACATTTTGGAGACGTTTCCAAAGCAGAACATATAGAGCAGACTCGTTTATTTTAATGGCCATAAAGAATTTCATTGTGTGGAGGTACCATAGATTATTTAAATAGTTCATTCTTGATAGACATCTAACTTATTTCCATTTTTTTAAATTATGAACACTGCTGCTAGGAGTATTTCTAATGCCTTCCAACAAACACGTGCAAAATGAGTATGTGCCTTCATAATTTTGATAGATATGTGCTAATGAGCAATGGGATGTGCCCCTGTAATTTTGATAAATGTGGTTTAATTATTTTCCACAGAGATTGTACAATTTAACCTTCTTCTATTGGCAACATGTGTGTTACCGACTTAAGTTTTTTTTTTTTAATATTTTGATCCTACATAGGTTTATTTTTATTATGGATTATTCAAGTGAAACAAAAGTAAAGAGTAACAATGAGCAGCCTGTCAAATTTATCAAATTTATCGAATTCATCCATGTCACTATTCTCACTGTAGGTGTTTTATTGCAATAAATCATATGGGTGTATATGAAGCCTCCACATCATGTATTTGAACAATCTTCATTCTTTCCCTTCCCCAGGGGAATCACTACATGAACTTCATACACATTATTCCTCTGTAACTTTTACGATGACTTACATTATTGTTCTATAAGCAATTGTATTGTTTTGCACTTTTTTCTAAGTAATTTTATTGGGATTAAAATGGTTTATAACACTGTGTAATTTCAGGCACCCATTATTGTTTATCACTTCCTGAATACGCTTCATTGTGCTCACCCCCAGTAGTCCAATTTTTATCCATCACCATACATACGTGCCCCTTTATCCCTTTCACCCACCCTCTCAACCCCTGTCCCCTCTCATAACCACTAATCTGTTCTCTTTATCCACGTATTTGTTATCTTCCACATAGGATTCCACGTGCAGTGTTTGTCTTTGTCTGTCTGGCTTATTTCGCTTAACATCGTACCCTCAAGGTCCATCCATGTTGCAAATGAGACGATTTTATCAACTTTTTTAAAAGAAATTGTTTGCCAACATAATAGTTAAAACATGGTATCTCATTATTTTTCAATTTGCATTTCTCCTATTATGAATGAAATTGAACATCTTTTTATATATGTAAGAAACGCTTGTATTTTATTTTCTAAGAACTTTCTACTCATATCCTTTTCTCTTTTTCTTACTGATTTTTAGGAACTCTTTGTACATTAAAGACCTCCCCCACTTCTTAAACAGTCATTCGACAGATACTTCTAAACACCTACTATAGGGCAGGACTGTTCTAGGTATTGGGGACACAGCGTTCATCTAGTTGGGGAGCAGATAACAAGCAAATAAACAGGGAAGTGAATTGAGCACCAGGCGGCAATAAGTGATCTGGAGAACAGTAAAGCAGAAGGAGGCATGAGGGAGTGCCAGGGACTCCATCACGCTTAGGAGAGTCTTCCCTGCCAACAGGATCACAATTGTGTCCATGTTTTCTTTTAGTACTTTTAGTCTTCATTAAAAAACAGACTTTTCAAAGGACAAACTTCTGACTTTGATGACCCTCTGTTGTGTGTTTGCTTTCCTATTTCATTAATTTCTACATTGTCTTTATAATTTCCTTCCTTCTGTTTTCTTTGGGTCTGTTTTCCTAAGTTCTTGAGATGATTGCTTGGCTCATTGATCTTTGGTTTCTTCTTTTCTAATATATCTATTTAAGGCTATAAATATCCCTCTAGGTACTGCTTTTGATGCATCCTTATGGCTTGTTTTTTTTTTTACATTTATTAATCTCGATACCTCTACAATTTATATTGGTGTAAGGAGTAAGGAAAAGATTCAAATTTACTTTTTTCTGATGGCCAAACCAATATCATTTATTAAAAATCCATCTTTCCCTTGCTTATTTGAAATATAGTCTTTATCATATTCAGAATGACTGAATCTGCCTTTGTTTCTGGACTTTGTGTTCTGCCTCATGTATTTCTCATGACCAGGATCACGTTTGTTTAAACTTGTACCTTTATAATGTTTTACCACCAGGTGAATTCCCCCCACCAGACCCATTACTCTCCCTTATAGTTTTCCTGGCTATTTCCTTGTTTCTTTTTCCATATGAACCTTAGACTCAGCTTGTCTAGTTAAAAAGAAAAAAAAACCTTTTGTTATTTTCCTTGAGGTCATTTTAAAACTATAGATTAATTTAGAGAGAATTAACACATTTATTATGACATGTCTTCCAATCTAAGAATATGTCATTTCTTAAGTTTGAATATTCTTTTGAATCTCTCAGTAGCATTCAGAAGCTTTCTTCCTGCAGACTTTCTACGCATCTTTTAAGGTTTATTCCTAAGTATTTTCTTTTTTTGTTGTTGCTAATTGTAACTGAAGCATTTCTTATATCTTCAAACTGGTTGTTGTATATCTGAAGGTTATAGATATTTTACATGTTAATTTTGTCTCCCATCACATTACTGAATTATATTGTTGTTTAAACTTTTTAGTTGCAAATTATTCTTTAAATGAAGCTTTCAGCTTTTAAGGGAAGAATGCACGTTATGTTTAAAACCCCCAGGGTAAATGGCTGTTTAATGATTCAATGAGTTCGTGAGTGTAGGAGGCTTAGAGTGGTGCCTGGCGCATCGTAAGAGCTCCTGCTAATAGCAACGGTGGGAATACTGTCTTCCGTTTACTCAGGGTTTTACTTCATTGAATCCTTACAACCACCCTGTGGTTATTATTTCCATTTTCCAGCTAAAGAATCTGAAGGTCAGAGATATTAAGTGATTTGTCAAAGGTCACCTGGCCAGGTCATGTTGGATCAGAACCTGAGTTTACCTGACTCTCTACCTCACACTGTCTCAGAAAAAGAGAATGAGGCGAATCCTTTTGTAAAGCGAAGGATCCCTTAGCATCACTCATCCCAAAGGTCGGTTTTGATTTGTATTCTGGACGTTCACGCAGGCAGGTGTCTAGTCGGGACACCTGTGTGGCTCGGTGAGGACCCTGTGGAGTCAGACTCTCCAGGCAGCACTCCGGGCCACCGAGTTCCAAGGAGCAAAAGGTCAGGGCTGCCTTTGGAGTTGGGCAGTGGGGCCTGGCCTGCATTTGTGTGGTGCCTCTTGCTCCTGTGAAGAGCTGTCCATTCCTCTCCTCCATCACTGTGCATGACGGTCTCAGTGGCCAGGGGAGGTGAGGGACCAAGTGTTCACAGGCTGACCTGAGTCACACCTGAGGAAGGTGAGGTGGCAGGTGCAGGAACAAATTTGGAGGCCCCTCTCTGGTCCTCCAGGGTCTCTGACCTCTCACTGCCCCTCTCTCTCCTCACTTTCCTCCCGGAGCCCCAGCTCCCGTGACCCTGCTCACCACTGAGTGGACCACTTTCAGACCTGAAAATGAGGCTTCCACTTTACAGACTGGGGAGTTAAGGTCAGGAATGACGAGGCTGTCTCTTGAAGCTGCTGTGAGGTGGAGTCTGGGAATAGAAATTGGGGTCTCCTCTCAGGGAGTAGAGATACTTCTGAAGGACTCTGGGGTTGCCACCTCCCATTGAAGTCTAGATAGGAAGTTATCCTCCTTATGTTGCTCTCAGCTCTCAAAGTTCAGTGGCTCCCTGTTACCTTCTGATGTAAGTAGAGGCTTTCCAGCCTAACATGTCAGGCCTCCACATTAGAGAATCCAGTTAGCCTTCTGGCTTTGTGTCTTGCTTGTCCTCTAAGCTCACAGCTTCTAAATGGCCAGCTAGCTCCAGACCTAGGTCTGTGAGGTTGGGGACAGGGTCAGTTCCTCCCCAAGCTTGTCCCTGCTTGGTCTCTGCTTCTTTAGAGAGGTCCTCTAGCTCCAGAGAGGAAGCTAGATGGACTCGTTAACAGCCGTCCCTTCATCTGAAAACTGTAACTCTAGGAATGCAGCTCAAACTTAACTGCTTTAGCAGCTATTTATATTTATAGCTTGAAATAAACTAAAACTACGATTATTTTTCTGATGGAACTGAGAATGATGGGTTTTGAGAGAAACCATGAAACAGAAATGTAAAAGGTAATGAAGTCATCTATGCTGCTTCTATAAAGATTTTTACTTGAGTCTTTATAGATAAATAAACAGAGAGAGAGAGAATCCTATTCTTTCTTCTGAGCAACATGATACTCAGACCAAAGACTGAGCTGAACACACACCCCTGGTGCTAGGCAAGCCCCGTGTTCACTCCCTTAGGAAACGTTTGCTTCCTCTTCTGTCTGGATGAAGTTCCCCGTTGTCTTCTCACCTCTAGGGCTGCTTTGGGGCTTCTGTCGGGCTCCCGCTTGTATGGAGAAAAGTTGTTTAGCTCCTGAACAGCTTCCCAGCTGTCCTTGTGGTTGTCTACAGCCTGCCTCTGAGTTCAGCCGGGAGCTGACTGAGCTCAGCACAGTGCCTGACCGAGTAGCTTTCCCCAGATATGATCTCGTTGAATGTGAAAAGCAGACCTCTGCACGTAGACAGGCTCAGGTGTGCTCGGAGCTGTAGGAAGGGCTGCCATCCGCCAAGGTTGGCGCCAGATGAGCCAGGTGAGGAGGGGCAGCTGCCCGCTCTGTCCTGACTCTGCCCAGAGAAGTCCCTTCCCCGTTCAGGTTCTCACTGCTCCCTCCTTAGCACGCGGGTCAGGTTTGGACAGCCTGGTTTGCAAGGCAGAGCTTCCTCTTTAGGCTCAAAGTCCTGTTCCATCTACACAGGACCCCAGGACAAAGAGCTCTAGCCTGAAGCACACCCCCATTTCAAACTCCTGGCCCAGCTCCTCACTGTGTCGTCGTCGTCGTCGTCATCATCGTCGTCATCATCATCATCATTGTCGTCGTCGTCGTCATCATCATCATCATCATCATCGCAGCAGCAGCAAGAGTTTGCATGTGTTGAATCCTCATTACGTGCCAAGTTACTGTTATAAATGTGTTACTTGGAAAAGTCACATTTAATGCTCCACACTCTACGAGGGGGGCACTCTTATTAACCTCATTTCACAGGCAAGGACTTTCTGGCCTTGAGAGGTCCCAAGCTAATAATAATGAGGTGAGGCTCTGAGCTGCCCCACAGGACAGCAGGCCACGTGTTAACCACACACTCAGTGTGCTCCTGCGCTGCTCCCTCATCCTGCCTCTGGGAACGGAGCCGTCCTGTCTCACTTCCTAACTCAGGAGGGCAAATACACTTCATCTTTCTGCTCGATTGGCGAGATGATGTTCTGGGTTCCAGTTTCCATTTCCCCCAGGGAGTTACACTGGTGTTTGCCTCTTCCTTTAGGGAAAATTCCAAGCCCTGGAGGGATTGGCTTCACCCTAAGAGGCCGCGACAGGATAACCATCTCTCAAGGAGCCACAAGAAGCCCTGCATTTATTCTAAAGTCACACTTATCTAGTAACAGTTGTGGGTGCAGACTCTCTTATCAGCTGTGTTTTAGATTTTGAACTCTAATTGAGTGAGGTTTGCTCATGCTCTTCAGTGACCTAACACAATTCATCCAGGAGGATGGGGTTCCCACGATGGCTGTGGGAAGAGGCTCATTTACTGCTTGTAAGTCGGGCAGAGGGAGTTCTCACAGGCCTGAGAGCAGCAGGTGGGTGAAGAGTGTTCACTGACCTTCTTGCTACTTCTGTACTCGTTGAACCATTGCATGGCTGTGCTGGTTACTTATTGCTGTGTAACAAATCACCCTAAAACTTAGTGACTTAAGACAACAATTTTTTTTTCTCTCTCTCATGGTGTCTGTGGGCCAGGCATTTGGGAAGGACTCAGCTGCACAGTTTGTCTCTGCTCCACACAGTGTCAGCTGGGGAGGGTTGACAGGGCTGCAGGCTCCGCTTCCAAGACGGCTCACTCACATGGCCAGCAAGGTGGTGCTGGCTGTAGGTCAGGAGCTCAGCCAGGGCTGGGGGCCGGGGCCTCTTCTCCACATGGTCCTCTCCATGGGCTGCTTGGGCTTCCTCACAGAATGGCAGTTAGGTTCTAAGAGCAAGAATTCTGAGAGGGGGGCCGGCCCCGGGGCCCAGTGGTTAAGTTTGCTCACTCTGCTTCAGTGGCCCAGGGTTTTGCTGGTTTGGATCCCAGGCGCGGACATGGCACCACTCATCAAGCCATGCTGAGGCAGCATCCCACATGACACAACTGGAAGGACCCACAACTAAGAATATACAACTATGTACTGGGGGGAGAAAAAGGAAAAATAAAATCTTAAAAAAAAAAAAGAATTCTGAGAAGGAGAATGGAAACTACCATTTTTCTTTGGCCTGGGTCCAGAAATAGGCACCACATTCCAGCCGTCTGCTGGGTAATGACGTTTCAGTCAATGACGGCTTGTATATACGACGGTGATGTTTCAGTCAGTGAGGCCTGCGTATACAACAGTGGTCCCATAAGATTAGCACCACATAGCCTGGGTGTGCAGTAGGCTATACCATCTAGGTTTGTGTAAGTGTACTCTATGATGTTTGCACAATGACAAAATCACCTAATGACACATTTCTCAGAGTGCATCCTTGTCGTTAAGCGATGCATGACTGTACTTCTCTTATTCAAGCAGTCACAAAGCCCAGATTCAAAGGGAGGGGATATAGACTTCACTTCTTGAAGAGAGTATGGTCAAAGAATTTGGGGACCATTTTAAAAAACATGACATTGGCAAAACTCTAATAATTGTGACACTCAGAACAAAGGAGAGGTCATATCTTAGCATGCGTGCATTTAAGATACCCAGAAACACAAACACAACTTAGGTGAGTTGCACCTTGGGTTGTTTCCTTGTGTCCTGGGGAAAAGCCTACACCTTTCCTCCTACATCTTTCTACTTAACGCATCTGGGGGTAGTGTTCCTTAGGTTCACGTGGAGAGAGAGAAAAATTAGGAGCCTTCCTTCACTTTCTTTTCAGAAAGGCAGGCTTGGGTGGAAGGGGGAAAGCTGGGGAGGGGAAGTGAACCAGTAAATGTGTCTCCTCTTTCAAGCAGGACCGATGTTGAGAAAAGAATAGACAGGTCATTGTGTTGGCCGCTCCGTGTTTGACAGGGCTGCCCAGCCTGGAAGCTTTGACTGAGTATCTGCTATGTGTGAGTCACTGTGCCGGGGATGTGAGGCATGGAGAGATGAATAAGAAATGTCCCTACCCTCTAAGCGATCACACTCTACTGTGAGAGTCAAGGCATAGACGTGAAGGGGGACCCACATTATAAGGCCCTAGCTGTCAAGATCGAGAGCAAGGACTTTGGCCCAGGGTGTACCTCACTGTATGACTTGGACAGATAATTTCACCACACTAAGCCTTAGTTTCCCCATTAATAAGACGGGGATACTAATAGTACTTCCCTCAGAACATTATTCTATGGAACTTAAATTTATTTCTCTAGGCCTGGTCAAAGGCAGAATCAGTTCTCTGGATGTTGAGAGGAGAGACGGTCACTGAGGCCTGAGGGTTCAGGAAGGCTTTGTACTGGAAGCCCTGCTCCCCATTTCCATCTCAGGGCCTTCACTATGCTTCACGCCCACCGCCCCGTGCGTGCTGTCAAGGACGCCCTCCACGCTTCATCCTCTTTAGCTTTGCTGCAGATTTTGACGTCGTGGCCTGCCTTTTCCTTCTCAAAATTCTTTCTTCTGTGAAATGCAGTGTCCTTTCACCTCTTGATTCTTCCTCTCTGTCTTCTTTGATGGCCCTTTTCGCTCCTCCAGCCGCTCAGAAGTAAGCACTGCCCCCAAAGCTTCTATCCCCTTGATGGTCTTCTGCACGCTTCCTCTGCAGAGCTGTCTTCCCCTCTGCTTCACCGTCCCCGTATGTCTGTGACTCCCGAGTCTGTGTCTCTGGCCCTCTTTTCTGGACTTTATACGCATATTTCTAACCTCGCTTTATCTATTCTTTCAGCAAACCTTTACGGAGAGTCCACTCTGTGTTGAAGATGGCATGGTTTTTGCCCTGGTGGAGCTCACACATCAGCCCAAGAAACCATCACTCAGCAGCCGGTCACACCATGAAGTACTTAATTACAATCATGACAAGGGCTGCAAAGAAGAAATGTCCACCTGGGACGTTCTGAGAAGAATTCTTCTCCATGGTCAGGAGAGGCAGGAAGAATTAGGGTTTGAGGTGCACTCTGTGGGTGAGCGGGCAGGGAGTGAGGGAGGAGGAGGAGGGGACCTCAAGGCCTCCCAGCAGAGAGGGCACATGGAAGGCTGACTCAGGAAGGAGTGGGGGAGTGGGGAGAGCTGAGGGAAGGTTGGTGTAGGTAGATGGGGTTCAGGGAAGGTCATGGGGAGAGAGGTATGAAATGAGGCTGGAGATGAGGAGGGTCCTTGAAGGACGTGTTAACGATGTGGGCAAAACTCTGCAGGCTTGAGAAAGGTGTGGTCATACCTGTACTTCTAAAAGCTCACGCTTGCTGCTGTGTGGAGAAAAGAGGGCAAGACAGGAGTTGGAGTTAGGAAGTGATTGTATTGGGAGAGTCCCCGTGAGTGATGACTACTGTTTGGATTAGGTTTGTGGCAGCAGAATGAAAGAGAAATGGCCAGATGCTAGAAGTGTTTAGGAGATAAAATCTCCAGAATTTAGTGACAGATTTCATGAAGGAGTGAGAAAGAGGGAGGTCTCAAGGATGATTACTGGGTTTCCGGTTGGGTCAGCTATTCATGGAGACAGGGAGCACTGGAGAAGGAGCAAGAAGCAAAATGTTGAATGTTTTACAGGGTAGATCTTTGAAATGTTGAATGTATTTCTTGCATATGTGTGTTGGAGGTGATTCTGAGGGAGCCCAGGGGAAAGGTGGAGGAGGAGGTTGAGTGTATGGAGCTCAGGAGGGTCTGGAATAGAGAGGCAAATGTGGGAGTCATTGGTCTAGGGGTGGTCTAGGAGCAGAGTATAGAATGAGAAAAGGATAGGGCTCTAGAAGCCCAACATTTAAACGTTAGCAGGGAAACTGAGCAGTGGCCAGAAGGGTAGGAGGAAAGTCAGGGAGTGTGGAGTCCTGGAAAGAGAGTGCTAGAAGAAAGGAGAGGGCATCCAAGACAAGTACGACAGAGAGGTCAGGAAGATGAGGACTGGAGACGGTCCTATGGACTTAGTGACATAGAGGTCATTGGTGACCTTAGTGAGAGAGAGCCATCTTGGCAGCACGATGAGGCAGAAGTGGGTTAAGGCATGAGTAGGGAGTAAGAAAATGGAGGCAGAAAATGTAGAAGAAAATGAGAACGTGGGGATGAAAGCTTAGTGACTTTTTAAAAGGAAAATATTTGAACACGCTTAAAAGTTGCTAAGAAGGTTGACAAGGTAGGAGAGATGGAGTAACTGACAGTGGTTGAGGTTCTCAAGAAGGCGTGGGTCCAGGGGAGCCAGTGGACAGGTGGGGGCTGATTTTGGGGGCAGGAGACACTCTCCCCTGCTGTTTCAGGAGGAAGGAGGAGGAGAGGGCAGGGCAAGTGTAGGTGCAGATAGGGGCAGGTTTACTTGTCAGTGGAAAACCAAGGGAGCCTCCAATTGAATAAAGCAACCAGGGACCTATGGAGTCGGGGTGGAGGGACAGTAGGTGGGCAATTGAGGAGAGTGGAGAAGGCTGGCATGGCTTTGATAGAGTGGGGAAGTAAGCTGACCAGCGAGTCAGAGGAAGGTTGTTGGGCAGCATGAGGAGCCCACTTGAGGTTGGTGACCATGAAGGCAGAGGGACACTCATGTGCCCCATAGTGTGTTTTTCTCTAGAGAACTTGGCACAGAGAAATCAAGTATTGAGTTCATTCAAGGTTGGGGCTTTACTGGGTACATGTGATATAAGGCAGAGAGGCAAGGACGTCTTCTGGTTATCATCTTGATATCCCATGGACACTTCATTCCCAGTATGTCCCAAATCCATAATCTCATTACCTTCTTCCTTCATGCTCCCCAAATCTGTTCCTCTTTCTGGATCTCCCCTCTTGGTTAATAACAATATGATCATCTAATAATACCACTAATAGTCATTTATTAGGCATATTATATCAGATGTGATACCAGATATTTTTATAAAGTCATCTCATCATCAACCTTATGGGGTATGTATTATTCCTTTTACAGATGTGGAAACTGAGGCTCAGAGAGGTTATGTCACTTGCTCAAGGTCTCTAGTAAATGGCAGTCAGGGGGAAAACTAGGTCTGCAAGACTGCAGAGTTCCTCCCGTTTCCCATCGCCACACCCCCTGCAAGTTCCCGTGCCCTAAAACCACCCATCTCTGACTCTTTCCTTCCTCTCATCTCTCCCACCCCGTCAGTTGTCATATCATGTTTGTTCACCTCTGTCATGCCTCCTGTATCACTTGCTACTTCCTGCCCCACCCCTCAACCCCAAGCCGTGTCGCTGGTTGGGCCTAGCAGAATGTGAGCTCATGAGGGCAGGGATCACTGTCTTGTTCTCTGCTGAATCCTCAGGACCTAGAACAGTGTCAGGCAAACACGAGCCTAACACTAAGTAGTTGCTGAGTGAAAAGATAAATGTCTATTGGGGGATAACTCTCCAGCACTGTCTCTCACTTCCACAAGTCTTGTGGACAGAGGCACTGATGGCTTTTTGTTCCAGCTATCTTTCTGAGGATGTTTGCAGAGCAGGTTTGTTGTTGTCCACTATAATAATGATAATGACTCCCTTCAAGGCAACCATTGAGCAGCTCATCATAAAAGGTTCATGTTTCCTAAACTTCCAGTTCCTCAGCATGTGCAGTATCACCTGGCCAGCCCCATGTCCCTCCCATGGGGCTCAAGGTTAAGGGAAACTGGCCTGAATGTGAAGCTCATATCGCCTGCTGTGCTATGAGTAATAAGGTCCTTTGTCTCTGGCCCAGGAGTCTCATGTCTTCTGCCAGCATCCATGAAACCATGGCAGGTTAACTTGTTAGATGGCAAGGGTAAAATCTCAGAGGCTTCAGAGTTCATGACAATGGTCCTATGGCCTTTCAGTAGGACAACTGGGACAGCCTCCACTTCCCATCCCTCCCAAATACCTGTCTCTAATGCCAAGGTCCCCTTAGTGTCCCCTAGAGCAGAGAAAATTTATTCCTGATTCCCCAAACAGCCCTCCAGGGCCCTGGACAATGGCTCCTACCGCCTTGTCTAGCTTCACCTCCTTTCACCCCACCCCTGCTTTAGCTCAGGCAATCATCTCCCCTGCTCACCTTCTCCACTGTCTTGCATTTTGCCCTTGTCATGTTGTCACCTCCACAGGAGTCGTCCTTCCCTCCTTCTGTCTGAAGTCCTGTTCACCCTTTGAGGCCAGGATCCTGTCTCGTTTCCTCCATAAGGCCTGCCCAGAGCCCAGTCAGAATTTCCCTCTCCCTTCGCTGTCCCCCACTTTACTCATCTTGTACGCTTCTTTGGTCCTTCTGCCTTGTATTACAGCTACCTGGGTCAACCCCACTCTGCCTCTCCCAGAAGTTCCATAACCTTATCTCTTTGATGTTCTCCACCCCTGCAGCCCCTGGCTACAGTAGGAGCTCAATAGGAGAGATGTATTGAAGAGCTGCATTGCATAGGGAATGGTCTTGCACGATAGTAGGATGGAAGGACGGTGGAGTGGAAAGGGCATTCCAAGTGAGGCGAACAGAGTGAACAAAGTCGTGGAGGTGGAAGTGGCTAGGGCAGGGGGAATAACCACTTTGGGTGGGATTGAGTTCATGAAGGAGGGCCAAAAGAGATGGGCCTGAAAAGGTGAAGGAAGGGAGGACCAGGGCTTAGGAGGCCCTTGGCCAGTGGGGCCCCGTTCCTCTCTAGGGCAGAAGCCCTGGTGACGCCGCTCCAGAGTCTGGGTCCCTTGCCCGAGGGCCTCAAGAGGCTGCTCCGGGGACAGCCCCTCACCCTCCCTCTGCCCACCTCCTCCGCCTGCGTCGGCCATTAGAGCCTCGATCGCGGCCCCAGAGCCTCGCACTGACGCGGGCCCGCGCGTGAGTCAAGCCTGCGTCACGGCGCCCCGCCGCCAGGGTGGCCTTTCGGAAAGCGAGGGAACAGTGCGCGCTGCGCTCCTCCCAGCTCCGTTCCGCTCCGCAGAGCCGGCGCAGCCAGAGCTCAGGGAGGGTGACACTCGGCCCCGGCGCCAGCAGCCCCCACGCGCTCCCTTCGCCTCGGAAACTGGTCCCTGGGCTGCTCCCCCTAGGCCTGAGCGCGCGCGGCGGGCGGGAGACGGGCCAGGACCGGTGGCGAGGGAGGGAGTGAGGAGTGAGCAGAGTCGCGTGCGCGGGTGCGCAGCTCCGGCTCCCCTCCCAGCCCCTGCCAGGGCCCGTCGCCGCCACCCTCGGGCTCCTCGTGGGAAAGGCTGTGTGCCCGCGACCCGAGGGCGACTGCAGCTGCCCCGTCGGAGTGCAGCGGACAAGTCCGGGGGACGAACCACGCGGGACAGGTGAGTCGCCTGCCGCGCCCAGCCTGCCTTTACCGGGTCAGCCACCGCAACTTTAGCTGTTGCGGCCCCGCCCCAGCCAGGGAGGCCTAAGGACGGAGGTGCGAGGCGGCGCTGCCCGGGTATCCGCCCGGCCCTGCGCGGGCCCAGGGCTCCTCCTGCCGCTCCAGCCGCTGTTGCCTGGCGACGGAGCCCGGAGGCTGGCGCTCCTCCGGCGCATCGGGGGTGCTTAGCGCAGCGCGCATGGGTTGGGCACTGGGCTCCAGCTTCCCGGGCTCAGGAGGGCCCGAGAACTCCGGAGGTAATCGGGCTGAGCTGCAGGGACAATCGCCCGCAGAGGACCAGGGAGGAGGCCCGGCCGATTTCGCCTTCTGAAGCTGCGCGTCCAGGGCGCAGTTCCCGCGGGGAGGCTGTTGAGCGGCTGGAGACCCCAGCCCCAGCCGCTCGGCTTCAGGCCCGTGACCTTGACAGTAACATTGGCAGGAGAAGCAGAGCGCTCACGCCCAAGATGAATATTTAATTTCCCGTCCTGGGGTTGATCCTCGCTGAATTCGGAGCTAGCGGGGAGCCCATCCTCCCTGAGGGAAGCGCATCCGGGAACGGAATGGCGGAGATGGGGGACGTGCGCGGGGTGCAGGTCTGGAGGGGGCGCCGCCTCGGAAGAGAGGCCTCGGCCACTTTTATACCTGTGTGCGCCGGGCTTTCAAGCGATGCTCGCAGTGCTCTAGGAAGCCTGCTCCCCCAGGGGCGCGGCCGCCCTGGAGGGAAGCGTGCTATTTCCTTTTAAAGTCCAAGCAGCCCTGTCAGGGCTCCAAGTGTTCAGGAATCCCGAGGCCACTCTCCTTACAGGACCTTGTCGCCGTCAATGGAATGTAAAAAAGATAATAATTTGATCCCATCCCTCTTTCCTTCTTTGAGAAGTAGGGGACTCTATGGATTCGGGAATTTCGAACCAGACCTACCTTTGTGGCAACTCTGTTGTGAACAGGAGGCAGGTGGAGCTGCGTTGGGGAGACAGGGGAGTGGTATCGAAAGGAAGATTCTTTTGAGGGCAGTGCTCTTGTTACAGGAACTTCCAGGAACTAAGAAAATCCTATAATGGTTCCAAAAAAGAATTCAACCCAAACTTGGAGCCTAACTACTAGGCTGTGCCGAAATGCTGACTGATGTCTGGAGAACAAGGTCAGCGTGAGTTGAGGTTAGCAGTGGAGGCGTCTTGTGCCTGCCGCTGTGCTTACATTATCCCCTGGTCCAGGGAAGCGGACCCATCACCTGCGCAGGGAGGGCTTTGAGGTCACTCCAGGTTGTCCTTGACTGTGGCCCATCCGCGGGGACCTCAGAGGCTCCAGCTCCTCCGCTGGGTTTTTCTCTAAGGGAGCAGCTGTAGCTAAGTAGGTGGTTTCAGCAAATCCCCGCAGCTCAGCCTGGAGGGTGACTCAGTGCAGGAGGCAAACCGAGCCCACCAGTCAGATTGGGGTGAGTTTGTTTGGCCTGAGTCACACGCGGAGTCGTGTGTCAGCTGCTTGCCAGTTGAATGGAGCTCTTTACCGGGACTTGTGAGCAGGAATGGCCTGGGCTCCCGGTGCTTTGGGACCACTGACCGGAGGTGGGCAAGTCCTCAGAGCGAGCTGAGCGGAGCTCAGGATCCCGCGCCTCCTGGGAAGCTCCGCCCCCATGAGGAAGGTGAGCAGGGCTGGGTTGGGGGGAGTGGGAGGAGAGGCTCCTCGGGAGGCTCTGTGATGGTGCTCAGAATTGGGCCCAGTGCTCTGCCACGTGCCATCGCAGGGTGACCTTGGGCAAGTCACTTCACCTCTGCAGCCTTGGTTTCCTCAGCTGTACAACAGGGATGCCTGCGCTGCCTTTTCTGGTGGCTTATTTTGAGTGCAGTGCTGGACCCGTCGCAGATGCTCATTAAATGTTAGTTCCCACCCCTTTCCTTATGGACCTTAACCAGAGGTGACTCTTAGGCTCTGTCCTTGTTCCTTGATGTGAGAGGGAGTGTGGAAACAAATGGAAGTGGCAGGGCTTCCCATGTGGTTGAGAAGGACCCATAACTCGGCTTCAAACTGACCTATTTCCAACGCTTAGGTTGAAATAGGGGAATGAGGAAGCCTGAGTAAGAACAGGGCGATGCAGGATGGGGTGGGGGCGGTGGGCAGGGCTGTGCTGGTTTGCTGGGTGCCCTCAGCTGCCTGCAACAGCTCCAGGGCGAGACTCCAGCACAGACCTTGACTTCTTGGGGTTGCTCAGGAGTGTGGCCTGCGCCCAAGTTGCAGCACCTGCTGGATGGATTTCAGGGGGCCCTGCCCTTTGATCCAGGTTGCCATCCTCCTCCCCACCTGTCCTATCCATGATGGAGCTGGGAGCTGCAAGAGAACTGTCCGGGAGAGGCGAGGCTGGCCTTTCCTGGAGAGGAGAGGAGTGTGTCTCCCGCCTTTCCTGAAGGGTCATGGGTGCCTTGCTCCCTCCTTCTGTAATGTGTCTCAGTTTGGTGCTGAGCTGAAATGAGGGGATCCCTAGTGCAGCAAGAAAGAGGCCGTGCTGACCCAGGGGACTGGGAATGTATGTGTGCTACTGCGAATGTATATGTGTGTGCATGTCTGTATGTGTGCATGCACATGTGTATTCGTGTGTGCATATCTGTATGCATGTGTGCCTGTGCATGTGTGTATGCGTGTATGCGTGTGTGTGTGTGCATGTGGTACATGCACCCTGGAATCAATGCCCTCCCCATTGGTTCGGGGAGCAAATTCCAAGGTTGGTAAAGACAGAGATGAGAGGATTCCTGAGGAGTATATTATTTCTGCCTGCGCCTCTTCCCTTCCCT
Source organism: Equus caballus (assembly GCF_041296265.1). NCBI lineage: Eukaryota > Metazoa > Chordata > Mammalia > Perissodactyla > Equidae > Equus > Equus caballus. The sequence continues at coordinate 63,434,060 of NC_091688.1, read as the reverse complement.
CGTGCTCCTTTGCTGGCCCGGTTTGCTGCAGCAGGACAATTCGTCATTAATCCTTTGAAAGCTGCTAAGATAAGCAGTAGAATAGTTTAATGGGAAGATGGATCTGGGCTTTTTTCCTAGAGCCACGTCTGAATTATCACTTGCTGCCAGGCTGGACTGCAAGAAGTCCTCACAGCCAAACATCTGGAGCACGAGGATGGGAAAACTCTGATACTCAGGTCCTACAAAGTCCTTTCACATCAACCTGCCCTGACTGGTGTCCCAGGCTTCCAGAGGTCAGAAGGATGGTACCACGGGTTGATCTGTGTCAGTGCACTGTCCCGAACTTGGGTGGGACTGTGACCTGTGGGGAAATGCTTACTTTTCCTGCTCTTAGGGAGATGAGTGCAGTTCTGGATTCTGGCAGCTCACGCCATGCTTGGCAGACAGCGATAATATCCAGGTTTTTATTGAGGCTTCTGCACTGTGCTAAATGCTATATTCATACACCATCTGATTTAATCTTCACTACAATCCCAGGAGACAGATTGCTATCTGCACTTACAGATGTGGGACTTGAGGTTCAGAGATGCTAAATAATTTGCTCAGGTCACACAAGTAGTCAGTGGCAACCTGAGAATTTGAACTCAGGCCTGTCTGATTCCAAACTTCATGCGCTTAATCACTATGTGATGTGGATCCATAATAACTTCTTCCTTTTTTTTTTTTTTTTTTAGAGAAATCACTTCTTAGAGAAGTAAGGAGTGCTTTTTTTTTTCCTTTTGCAAGGTAAGATTCACCCTAAGCTAACATCTGTTACCAATCTTCCTCCTTTTTTTTTCTTCCTTCACCCTCACCAAAGCCCCAGTACATAGTTGTGTATAGTTGTAAGTTCTTCCGGTTCTTCTATGTGAACTGCTGCTACAGCATGGCCACTGACAGACAAGTGGTGTGGTTCTGCACCCGGGAAGCAAACCTGGGCCGCCAAAGTGGAGTGTACCAAACTTTAACCACTAGGCCATCAGGGTTTGGCTCCATAACAACTTCTTGATAAATGTTTGCTGACAACCTAGGCATTTACACAAATGAGGCTGTCTAACCCTGTGGGTCCAGTTCTTTCAGCTGGTTCCCTGAGAAAGGGGGAAAGGGGCCTCCACCAATGGGAAATTGGTAGAGAATGAAGATATGTAAACTTTCAAGGCTTGGGGAATATGGAATGTGGTGCTGGGTGGGCTGGAATCCAGAAGAAGATCCCAGGCTCCATCTTGGTGCTCTACTGTTCTGTCTGTCTTTCTCTTCCTGACCTCTACCACCCCTGACCTCATATCCTTAAAGTTTGTCCAGGTCAGAGGTTGGTGCTGGGAGCAGTGAGGGAGGAGGCAGAGCAGATTGGACATTGCTGTGGGGATTTCTGCATCTGCAGAATCAAGGACAGCCAGTCACTGGTGGGAGCTCTGGGGTGTCAGGTTTCTGTGCTGGAGAGTGTGTGCCAGGGACCAGCAGCAGTTTCTGATGAGGTCCCAGACCCCGGAGCAAAGCCACTAGCACTCCCAGGTTATTCACAGTGGCTGCTGACATGGGCTGCTCCCAGGGATGCTGCTTGCTTCCTGGTCTTGTCCGTGGAGGGCCTGCTCTCTCCTCACTCTTGGGGCTCTGCCACTTATGTCCTTGGCTGTTCTGGGAAACTTGGCATCTGATTCCTCCTGCTTCCCTGTCCCTTTTCTCTATGAGAAATTGCCATCCCTGGAGGAACAGGCTCATAGTGTCCTAGCCTGCCCAGCACCTCTGAACCACCTTTGATCATGGTGGGGAAGTTCCTGTAAGTGAGGGTGCGTTAATGCTCTCCCACCCGCAGCAGACAAAGAGGTCTTCCCAGAAACCCTTGCTCCATAGGCAGCCATTTTGTCCTTTGATCATTCTACACACCCCCACCCCCATTAGTAATTTTTAAAATTAAAACATTGTTCATCTCTGGACAAATCCAGTTATTTAAAAAAAATTAGGTATTTGCTGTGTATAGAAAATTCACATGTGAGAACATAAACTCAGATGCAAGATGGATTACTGTCCTAAATTATTCTCACGTTCACAACCAGGTATATTTTGTTAGAAAATAAGTCTGGGTCAGGCGAGTCCTGGGCAGCCTGTGGCCCCAACCTGGGAGCTGAGACTTAAAGCCCTGTTTGCCCTGTGGCCTCTTGTGGAGTGAGGGTGGGGCAAGTGTGGGGCCAGAGGAAATAATGCCCCGGCTCCCAGGCCCTGGGCTCTACTCATCAGCTGCAGTTGTCCCACTGAGCTGCCACTCCGTCTTCCAGAGCCTACTTGCAGTTCATTTGAAGATAATGAGGTGCTCTCCCTGTAGTCCATCATTTCTAATTACTGGTTTAATTAGAATTTCTGCTGGATTCTGTGCACCACTAATTTTCCACCTATTCTTTCACCTGCAAGTAGAATTCATTGGTCCACACCCCAAGTTCCTGCTGGTTGCTTCTTCTCTTTAATTATAAGACTCCTGGGCTCCTTTGGTTTTAAATTCTACTCCAGTCGGGAGTGCTATGTGATAAAGCTCCCTTTCAAGACATGTGAACAGGCACTTGGAGAAGTGGCTCTAGCAGATGCTGCCAGGTGAGTATTCAGTGAAGACATAGACCGCCCTTTCTCTGGGGCACCTAAGGGAAGGAGACTGGGTGCGCCTCTGCTGGGCAACCCAGCACAGGCTCCCCCAAATGGCCTGTTGGGTGCTGTCCACGGTCCTGGCACACCACTGAGACAACCTGCCTGCTAATAATTGGGAACACCTTTAGAACAGCTGGAAGGAATCTCCTTGACTTGTTCCCCAAATTGCATTACGTCTTTGGCTTTGGGAAAGGATCTGGCTGAGTGAGGAAGCTCCTGACCTCGGCGAGAGACGGTGGTAGATGAACTCGGCCCCCCGCTGACTTGCCGAATGAGACTCAGGTCTATCAGTTTGCCATGCAGCATGGTACTTTGGAGAACTTTCCTAACCAGTGCCACAGATGGTAGCATGTGGCCCAGGAATAATGATGCCTTCATCCCTTGGAGTAGCCTGCTGTGGCCCAGGGTGGTGGGGCTTCCTCCTTTTCCCCCAGTGTACCATATCAATCTTCTCTTCTCTGTGTGTCACCACATGCAAAAGATTGGTAAGCACCAGCCTATCAGGAGGAACGTTGACTACAGAGTTTGGGAGACCACAGTTGGAGTCCCTCTCTTCCCCTTCATGACTGGGTAATCTTGTACACGATAGTGATCTTCTTTTAGCCTAGGCTTCTTCATCTGTAAAGTGAGGATTATATTTTATCCTGAGTGGTTAGGGGGATAAATAACATATGTAAGCCCAGGAGGTCCTCAGCATGTTTGCCACCTTCGCTGTGGTCTCAGTGGTCCCGTGACTTGTTCCCCACGGGAGTGCTTTCCCGCCCGCCCCTCCCCAAAGCTCACTGAAGGCGATTGAGGGAAGAGGCACAGACTCTCTGGTTCTCAGGAGAGAGACAGCACGTCAGGACTGTAATTAAAGGTTTCTGCTCACTGCTCCTTCAAGTGCTCTTCACTTGGTTGGGTGGGTAACTTAGGTAATTGGACACCCTTGAGTCCCTCTGTCTCTGAGACAAGACAAAATAATGGCTTTAAGAAAATCCAGACCAGAGGATTTGGTCAGATGCAATGAGGACCCATCCATCACCACTGTGGGCCTCCTGTGAATTAGGAAAGAAGGGAGTGAGGCTTTCACGGTGTTGCTCCTGGATTTTTTCTTTTCACATCTGATTTTTTTTTTTTAATTTCTTTTTCCAAACTGGGACAATCTCATGAGTCTTCTACCTGTCTGGGACCTGATGGGCCCTGGGCTCCTCTGTTTCCCTCACTCTTTAAAACCTCACCCTCATCCACCACCTGGCCTGGCTCACTATCATCTCTTGCCTACCCTCCTGTCTCCTCACTTGTCCTACGGTGATGCCTTTTAAAAGAGTCGGGTCACATCCCTCCCCTGCTTCCTGTTAGCATCCTGCAGCATCCCTGCCTCACCCCATCGCCTCATACTCTATGTTATAGATTTACTTGATATCTTTATATGTACTATAGATATAGTATATGCCTATATACACACTATTGATTGTATATTTGCCTGATTTTTAGTTGTCCCTCTGCACTAGAATATGAATCCCCCAGGCAGGGACATTGTTTGCTCTGTTCCCTGCTGGACTAGAACAGGGCCTGTGCATCGTTAGTGTACAGTAAATATTGCTGAAGGAAGTAAAGGAAAGGAAGGAGGGAGGAGGGGAGGGGGAAATAGAGAGAGGAATTTTTAAAGTCCCAAATTTCAGCAGTATCTTGACTTTGCAGGAGTCTCTGGGCTCCATTCTCCTCCCCGCCCAGGAGGGAAGTGGGAAGTCAGTTGAAGCACTGAGCCCCTGTGTCCTGCCAGCCTCCCATGTCCTTGGGCACCAGCGTGCTTGTTACACACCTGTTCCAGGGCATCGTGGGACAGTGGGTGGCTGTGCTATGGTTTGAGGCCATTTCCCCCATGTTCTCGCATGAAGGGGCTGGATTATGGCATGCCCCCAGCCTGTTATCTCATTTCATCCTCATGACAACTTCGTGAGGTCAGAGCCTTCATCTCCATCTTTTCAGGTCCAGAAGCTGAAACCAAGCAAGGTTGTGTACTTTCCCAAAGACTCACAGCTAGTAAGTGGCAGCAGGACTCAGATCCAGGTTTCCCTGGCTCTGAAACCTGGGATCTTTCTGTGATATGTTGTGGTTGTGAGGCAGCTTCTGGCATCAGAGTGCATTGGTGTGGACCAGGGCCTTCACTTTTTGACTGTGTGCATTATTTCATCAATTCCAAGATGCTTATTTTTGCGCACTGTCACATCTTAAAATCAGGACATGACATGCAGTCAACAGTGACTCAAAGCAGCTGTTGGTCAGGTGGCGGTGGTGACCTAGTTGAGTAAAATCTTTCCATTGACCCTTTCTGGTAACTTCAAGAAAGTGCCAGCATCCAAGGGTCTTAAGTTCAATGAACATAGGTAATTTATTGCTCTTAGCCTCTACCTCTTCATTGGGAACAACAGTGGTACCAACCTCATAGGATTATTGGCAGGGTTAAAGGAGATAATGGCTGCTTAGCGCAGTGGCTGTTATGGAGTCAGCCCTCAAGAAGTAGCGCCTGTACACTGTGCTTGTCCTTGGTATTATTACTGCACTCCACCCTGCCTTCAGAAGTCCCCTCAGCGCCTCCATTCTAGTACAAGAGAGAATGTACCTGTGGGACAGCGATGGTGCTGCTCTTGCTCACACACCCACTGGGCGTGTGTGTCCCCCTCACCTAAAATGGTGAGGCTGAACCAAGAGAGCTGGTTTGCACCAGCCCTGGTCACATTTCCCAGTGCCAGTTCCTCCCCCTCGGGACCATCTGCCCCTTTTCCCAGTTCCCTTCTTCCTTGACTAAGAAAACAAAATACTGACTGCAGAGAACATGTTTGGCAAATGCAACAGGGAGCTGAGACGGGCTGCAGAAGATCCCACTGGCTCCTTTGCGTGTTGTTTGGAACGGTCTACCAGCCCGTGGAATGCTCTGTGCCAAGACTGTGCCCATCCAGTATTTATTTCTCTGAGTTGAGGATGGATCCTGTCTACAAAGTGGAGAAGGTGAGGCACAAATCGTGGCTCCTTTATAAGAGGCAGAAGGTCAGTGAACAATGGCTGGGCTTCTCATTTACCTTAGCTTTAAACTGCTGCTTGGGGCGTCCTGGGCATCAGATGTTCTTGGGATCAGAAAATGGGAAAAATTTGAAGTTGGAAATTACATCAAACTCTAGAAAATTTGGGGAGTTCAAAATGCATCAATTCGTTGATTCACTTCATTTATATCATATTTATTGAGCACTTGTAATAGTAAGATTCCAGGCTTTGGCCTTGCAGAAGCAAAGATGGTGTCACTGGAGAGATGGATGGGAGACCAAAATAAAACCCAGCAAATCTGTGAAATGGAGTCAGAAATTACTGTTCTGTTTATTTTTTCTCAGTAAGCTTTTCTTTCTCTTTCTCCTTCTATCCATGTGGTAACCAGATGCAATGGTAGATGAGCACTGATCCTTATTTTACAGATGAATACGCAACAGAAAGCTGCCTCCAAGTCGTGGGGTCCTCCCCACATGTGCTGCAGGGCTGCACTCAATTAGAGCCGTCCCCCCCACCATCCCTGGATGGGGTGTGCAGACTTCTGCTAGGTTTCAGTGTCTCTCTGGTCAGATCTGTTAGCTTTTCGCCCCTGCCTCTTTGTTTCAAATGTGAAGGCAGTGGTTCAGATTTCGACATAGGGAGCAGGTTGTTCTTGGAGGGTGGGAAGGCAGGGACCCTGGAAACTCTCTAAGTACTGTGTTCTGTCCTATGTGTGCCAGGCACTGGCTGCGCCGGGGGCAATGGAGAGTGGACACAAAGCTGAATGCACCTTAGCTCCTGCCCTCAGGGAGCTTTGTGTTTAGAAAAGGAATCAGGCATATAAACAACTAGCAAGTCAAATGGTAACAGTGTAAAATAGTATTTCCTGAGTGTTCTGAGAAGGAGAGAGAAAAGGATATTAATTCTCACTTGAGGAATTGCGGAAGGTGTCATGGAGGCGAGAGGGCAGGCCTCCAGCTGGACCTTCAAAGACTGGAAGCTTCAGTAGGCAGAGGATGGGGAGGGATTTCTGCTGAGAGAGTGGGGGATGGACTGAGGGAAGAAATGGAAGCTGAGGCAGGGAGATGGAGGGGGCCCAGTGGAGGGGCTGCAAATGCCACAGCAAGGGCAGTGGGCTCTCTGCAGCAGGCAGTGGGAGTGGGGCCATATGGTATTTCAAGAAGGGGCCCCTGAGCCTAGAGGAGAAAGGGGTTGGGAACCGGCTGCAGGCATCTAACAGAGAGAAGGCCTGAGCTGGGAAAGAGGACAGAGCTGACACACTGACAGGACTTTGTGACATTGGGATGGAGAGTGAAGGAGGGAGAGTGTCCTGGGTGAGAAAGCCCGAGGAGAGCAGCCGCCAAGTGAAGGCCAGGGCCTGTTAGGAGCAGATTGCCCCAGGTGACTGTCAGAGGTTTCAATAAAACAATTAAACATCATTTGGAGGACAATTTGTATCTCTGATAACAGTGACCGACCTGTTTTGGGCTCGGTGGAAGCCCAGAGGCTCTGAGGTAATTAGGAGAACCGTTTGGGCCACAGCCACTTGTCACTTGGAAATCGGGAAGCCCAAGCTCTCTGGGAGAACGGCTGCAAACTCGCTTCCTTCTCACCACCCCTTAGTCTTGGACTGGACCTCAGCTTTTTGGCTGGGGGAGCTGGGCGTTCTCCCGCTGCTCTCCTCTTCTCCAGGCCCCTTCCTGGCTTCCCGGTTATAGAGGTTTGCATTTAAGAATGTGCAGCATGCAAAAACAAAGATAAACAAGTGGGACGACATCACACTACAAAGCTTCTGCACAGCAAAGGAAAACATCAACAAAATGAAAAGGCAACCTACCGAATGGGAGAAAATAATCGCCAATCATATATCTGATAAGAGGCCAATATCAAAAATATATGAAAAACTCATGCAACTCAATAGCAGAAACCAATCTGATTCAAAAATGGGCACAAGATCTAAATAGACATTTTTCCCAAGAAGACGTACAGATGGCCAACAGGCACATGAAAGGATGTTCAATATCACTAATTATTAAGAAAATGAAAATCAAAACCACAGTGAGATGTCACTTCACACCTGTTAGAATGGCTGTTATCAGAAAGACAAGCAATAGCAAGTGTTGGCGCGGATGTGGAGAAAGTGGAACCCCAGTACACTGTTGGTGGGAACGCAGATTGGTGCAGCCACTATGGAAAACAGTATGGAGCTTCCTCAAAAAATTAGAAATAGACCATATGATCCAGAAATTGTGTATGTATCCAAAGAAAATTAAAACACTAATTTGAAAAGATACATGCACTCCTCCCCACCGTGATCATTGCAGCATTATTTACAGTAGCCAAGATATGAAAACAACCTGTGTCCACTGATGGATGAATGGATAAAGAAGATGTGGTATATACAATGGAATACTACCCAGCCATAAAAAGATGAAATCTTGCCATTTGCAACAACATGGCTGGACCTCAAGAGCATTATGTTAAGTGAAGCAAGTCAGGCAGAGAAAGACAGATACCATATGATCTCTCTTGTATGTGGAATCTGAAAAAAAAAAACCAAGCTCATTGATACAGAGAACAGATTAGTGGTTGTAAGAGGTGGGGAGGTGGAGGATGGGAGAAATGGGTGAACTGTTTTGTTTTTTAGTTTAAATAAATTGAATAAAAATTAAAAAGAAAAAAGAAAAAGGAATGTGCAGCACTCTTTCCAGAGCCACGAGACCCAAGGGTAGCAAAGGTAGGCGCGCCCGGAGGGGCTCCGGGAAGCGGGGCACTGTGGGGTCTGTAGTCGCCTTGGCTACCTGCTTCCAGAAGAAGGCAGCTTCTCCACTTAGCTCCTCTGGGGGTCTCGCTAGGGAAAGGAGTGATTCCTTTGAGTTCGTCCCTTGAGTTACCTGGTATAACCTTCCTGAGCAAGAGACGCCCAACCCCAGGAGGTGGGTGCTCAGAGGGCTGACTTCAGTGTTCCAGAAGGCTCCCCCACTCTCTGGTTGCTGTAGGGTGGAGGGATTCTGGGGTGGCCCTGGTGGCAGGTGAGCAGCCATCCGCCACCCCCTCGAGGTAACTGCTGAGTGCTGTGCTGGGGAAGTTGTGGGGCATCAGCCCTCTGGCAGGAGATATTTTTACCTGTCTGTCTCCTCATTGCACTATTTTTTTCTCTTTTTAAGAAGATTCACAGTTCACTCGTTCAGTCCTCACCTCTCACATGTGCTATTCTGAACTGAAGCTGCACCCGTTGCTAAGTGACAGATCTGGCACTGAGGGCTTTCTCGGCGCTCAAGCCCCTTGCACTGTGCCTTAAGTAATTAAGGCATTCCTTTCGGAGGTACTGTGGAGCTGGATCATCTGAGGCGCTGCTCGTGAAAACAGCTTTACAACCCACCGCAGCTACTACAGGGGGATAATTCGGGTACAGCTGGGCTGGCTGTCAAAGCATCCCCACGGCACCCCAGCGAGCTCTCAACTGACGGAGGGTGGCATGACAGCCAGGCTGCAGAACCTGTGGCGTCTAGTGCCTGCGGCACATCGTGCCTTGCTCATACTCACGTGCAGGAGGGGCACTCCCTGGATGTATGCAGAGCTGAAGGAGGCCTCACAAATTCTCCAGACCAACCCATTTCACACACGGGGAAACTGAGCCCCAGAGACGTCAGGGCAGTGTGCCAGTTTGCGTGGGTGGTTGGTGGCTGGTCAGGACTAGCATTTGGCCAGCCTCCAGATGCCTGGATCGTGGCTGGCTCCACAGCTGCGTTGGCAGGGCAGAGAGGACTCAGCCCCTCATGGGTCCTTCTCTGATCCTGGTGCTTGACCCGGGCAGTGCTTTGGGGTCGTTGACTGGGTACATGTTGGATTCTCATGCCCGGGTCTGAAAGCTGACCCTTCACCAGCCCGGTGACTCCAGGCTTCAGGGAGCTGGGGGCTGTGGGGAGGGAGGGCTGTTCCAAGATGCTGCTGCCATCTCCCCTTTTAAAACATGAAGGGAGCACAGGAGTGAGGAGACCTGAAGGCTGACAGCCTGTGACGTGAGCCATGCACTGTCTGGTCCGGGGCTGCAGCTCACTTCCCAGGCTGGGCATGAATCAAATGAGACCACACGAATGGTGACACTTGTGAGCACTTGCCAGAAGCTGGTACTCGTGTGAGACCTGTGCAACCCGTCCTCCCCACAACATTGCGAGGTGGGCACTGCTGCCATTCCCTTACGACAGCTGAGGGTTTGATCCCAGGCAGCCCTGCTTCTGAGCAGAATCACCCCCCATATTGTATCCTAGACTGTGTAAAAGATGTTTCTAAATGGTTTCAAACTATTACAATTACAGGCTATAGTTTGATTAGTAATAGCGCTACACTTTAAGATGAGGCTGTGTTTTTGTTAGTAATAATGTTGCTGATCTTTGGGCCCAGACCCGGCACTGCATCCATAGCCTTTACCCGCCTTGCATTGACACCAGGGGGAGGTGAGCAGGGCTGGCCTTCGTGGGGTGCTGCCCCAGCGGCCTCAGGGGGTGCCAATTCTTGCTAGCAAAAATGGACTTTTCTGAGATGGGCTTGTTGCAAAATGCTTCCCTCTACCCCCACCCCACTCCTGCCACAAACTCACTATGGCTTTTCCTGAGAGAAACAAGGCACTTATGTGGCCAAATATAAATAGAGGGACTTACCTATGTTTAGGGGAACGGTGCTTCTGTGCCTTTCCTGAGTGCCTCTGCTCAGACGTCGCCTCCTCAGGCATGCCTTTCTAGACCATGAAATAGCAGCCCTCCAGCTTGCAACCCGCCCCCTGCCCCCCGTGTTATTTCTCTGTGTGGCCTGCATCACCCTGGCCATTGTATATGTTTCTTTAGCATCTGGCTCTTCCACAAGAAAGATAAACTCCACAAGAGGAAAAACTCTGCTGATTTTGTTTGCTGCTGTATCCCTCACACCTAGCACAGAGCCTCGTACAGAGAAGGGACTCGGTAAATGTACGTCAAATGAGTGAGTGAATGAATGAGTGAATGAATGAATGACTGAAGGGAGCTCTCAAACCCAGGTCTGTCTGACCTCAAAGCCCCTGCCCTCCACCACCACAGCCAACTGTCTTCTTCCCTGTGTCCCACCCCCCTGCTGAGTCCAACCTAGTGGTTTTGGGCAATCCACTTCCTCTCTCTGGGCCTCAGTTTCCTCCCATATAAAATGAGAATGTTGCTAGAGTCCCTCAAGCTTCAATATGCTGTCAGACTCTCTTGTTACCTGAGCCTATTCATTGGGCACAGAGGGTCCCAGTCATGATTGCAACCCAACCCAGTGCCTCAAGCTTGCAAGTTTGCACCAGCACTTTGCATCCTGCAAACCTGATCGTCCAGGAGGCCCCTAGGCCCCCATCTGCGAGTGAAGGGTGCTCACGCACATCAGTGATATCTTAGGAAGGAAGCCGCTCAGATTGAGCTGATGCTTGTGGTTTCCGTGATGCTGCTGTGGGTATCCTCTGGCTTTACCAGAATGTGCTAATTGTCCTTGCGTCCTCCTAGTTTAAAATGATGCTGTCCCCTCCCCGCCTCTTTCCCACCCCCCCCCCCAGCCCCTTCTCATGTTGGTGACCCTAGCTGCTATCACGAGGCTATTTCTGGGGAAGCATGTTCTCCAATTGGTCAGCGTCAAGAGAAATTCTGCATTCTTGCAGACTCCCCTCTGCTTTTCTCCGGTGGTGGCGTGATGAGCAGTAAATCATCCCTAATACATTGCAGATTGTTCTGATCAGATCCCGCTGCAGGAAGAGTACCTGGGCAGAGTCTCTGAGCTGGGGCGTCCTGGTGATTGCCATCTGCCGAGGGACCCCGAGTCTTCTCCCCAGCTCTAGTTTTTAATAAAAGCTCTTGATGGAAGCTGTAGGGGATGTGGGGTAGCTACACAAGCAGCCACTGCATCTAGCTTAAGTTTTCTCCATTTGAGTGCCCTGGGGTCAGGGACCTGCTGACTGGGGTTGGGTGGGGGGGTGGGGAGGTGGCTCATCCTGGCAGCCCAGATAAGAACACAGGCCTCCCCATTCCACACCTCCTACACACCACTTGCTTGTGTAGCTTGGGCAGACTAGCAGCCCTGGGGAGGCTGAGGGGTGAAGGGTACACAGACACATAATCTCACCTTGGGGCACCCTCCAGGATGCAAGGGGCTGTTCAGCTGACCCACTGTGAAGTGGAGTCTTAACAGAAAACTGTGCTCCTTATGAGGAATTCTGAGGTCTTTTGGGCAGGCTGGCTCTCTCCCAGGCATGCCAAAGCCCAAGACCCTGACTATTCCTGGAGTGGAAGGAGACAGTCACTAAAGACTTACTATTCCCCTTGGATGAGGAGGTCAGGGAAGTGTCACCCACTGTTGCGGTCCAAGGCCTGGGGAGGGCTGGCTAACCCCACAGACCAGCATGGACAGTTGTCCCCATCTGCCAGGCTTCCCGGCTTTGTTACGTGTGTAACAGGATCTGGCTGGCCAGGTCCCTTTGAAGGTCAGGTGTTTGCTGGAGTCAGCCAGGAAGTCTGGGTCAAGCCCAGCAGGAGGGGGAGCCATGTGCGCTTCTGCAGCGCAGCGACCTTGCCTGTGCAGTTCAGGCGACACATACCAGGAGAACAGACAGGAGCGTGGCTTCCAGAGGCAGCTCTTTCCATTAGAAAAGTAATTACAGAGCCGGGTAATTTATATCCCTAGAAAGATGCAGGGCAACTGCAGGCGGGGTGGACGTATGTTTAATTTTAAATCCTCCAACCTCCCCTTAATGAGGAGGTGCTTTGAAACAGCAGAATGTTTGGGATCCTTCAGAGGCCGCATTTCCTTGGTGCTTTTCTTGCTTTAAGGGAAAGCGTGAAAGACAGATGAGGAACGGCAGAAGCGGTGTTGGGGCGGGGGGTTGCCTCCCCCGCCCGTGCTGTGCAGACATTATCTGCTGTAAAACTGTCACTGAAGGATGGAGAACGGCTCTTGGCTGCCGTGGCCTCAGATAATGTCAGTGCTGAGCAATGACCCAGGATTTGTTGGCAGCCAGCGAACACCTCCAGGGCTCTGGTGCCAGCCTGGCCAGTGCTCCTGCCTGGGGAATGAAGAGCCCGCAGGGGCTGGTGTCCATGGGCTTCACGGTGAGAGCTCTAGCCCCCCTTTTTTTTTTTTTTTTTGCAAACGGTAATGTCCCCTTGAATCACTCGGGTATCCTGTAAAAGTACAGAGAAAGATTCAGCAAGTCTGGAGTGGGCCTGAGATTCTGTATTTCTCACAAGCTCCAGCGATGCCACCGGCCCATGAACCGCATTTTGAGTGGAAAGACCCTAGAGAAGGCAGACACTGGCTTCCCTGGTTCTCACCAGGTGGTTTTGGCTAAAAAGAACGTGAGAAGGCTAGGACTCTGCCGCAACCTGCGCTACCCTGGGAGGGAAAGGCTGTGGGACCTCCAGACGGTCTTGAACACTCTAGGACCTGCAATTATGGAAGGGAGCAGTGTCATCATGGACAACCCCTGTCTAGGTTTGGTGTCTGGTGTTGCCTTTTCTGCCCCATCGGGTTTACCTTCCTGATGAGGCTCAGGTAAGGCCTGTGGGAAAACTGAGTCTGCAGACCTTGAGCTCCCCATCGGGCACCCCCTGACGGGGAGGGAGGCAAGCTCAATATTCCAGCCGCCGACCAGCCTCTGAGTGTGTGATGGAGAGTTGGTTTGGGTTGTGTCCACTTGGGCTTCTCACCTCTCTGGTGTGGCGAGATAATCCTCTCCTGCTCACCTGGTTTCACAGGTCTCTGGCTGAGAAGGAGCTGACAACAGCCCAGTCTCACCTTGTCTGTGTGCTGGGGAGCCAGGCTGCGCGGCCCAGGTGGCACCAATGCCGAAGAACAGCAAGGTGACCCAGCGTGAGCACAGCAGTGAGCATGTCACGGAGTCGGTGGCCGACCTGCTGGCCCTCGAGGAGCCTGTGGACTACAAGCAGAGCGTCCTGAATGTGGCCGGCGAGGCAGGCGGCAAGCAGAAGGCGGTGGAGGAGGAGCTGGACGCGGAGGACCGGCCAGCCTGGAACAGCAAGCTGCAGTACATCCTGGCCCAGATCGGCTTCTCTGTGGGCCTCGGCAACATCTGGAGGTTCCCCTACCTGTGCCAGAAAAATGGAGGAGGTAAGAGACAGCCCTGCTTGCCCCGGGGCGCCCTGCACGTGGGCTGGGCTGAGGGGCAAAAAGGATACCCCTCTGCGCAGCAGAACTGGAACCTCTGTAGGCTGGAGCTCAGGACTCCAGAGTGAGCCTCTTTAGAACAGCTAAGTGCTAGCAGCTCTCAGAGATTTTGGCCGTGGTTATAAGAACATGGGCTCTGGGCCTGAACGGCCTGGGTTCTAGTCCCAGCTTTGCAGTCAGCAACCTGTCCAAGCTGCTTAGTTTCTCTGTGCCTCTCTGTTCCTCATCTGTCAAATGGGAATGATAGTAGTTCTTGCCTTCCAGGACAGTGAGAGGATTAAAAGAGCTTTACATGTAGAACGCTTAACACTGTCTCTGACCCAGAGTATAGAGCAACTGTTGGCCATTATTATTAAATGCCTACTAGGTGCCAGGCACTGTTGTCAGCACTTACTGGATATTAGGCTGAAATACGTGAAGGCGCTGATATCTGAGCATCTTGAAACAGCCAAAGCACCAATTTCATACGGTTCAACCACTGAGTCCCTGCCGTAACCCTATGTGAGGAAGGAGTTATTATCATCTCATTTTAGAGACTGCAAAACTGAGGCACAGAGAGGTTAGATAACTTGCTCAAAGTCACCCAGCTGATGATTAAGTCAGGATTCAAACATGGGCAGCCTGGCTCCAGGGCCTGAGCACTTCCTCGCCACACCTGCTGCCTCCCTCACGCTATCCCCTGAGTTTGAGTCTCCCTGGGGGCTCTTGTCCTGCTATCAGACCCCTTTCTCCTCATCATTTCCAGCCCCCAGGATGGGGAAATGCCCCCAGGCCTTACCCCCTCAAGCCCCTCCAAAGCAGGCTGGAACGTTCTGAAGGCAACTTGCTTTGAAACGGGCGGGGCGGGGGGGGGCGGGAAATCTGACTGAAAATGAAGAAAAACTCAAGGGGCTGAAAACAAGGACGTTTGCAAGCTCGGAGCTCTGGTCCTGGGAAGGTGTCTTAAGTCAGCGGAGAGTCTTTGTGCCCCTGAGTCTCCGTGCCTGGGGTTGCCACGCTCCAGCCTGATGGGCAGCCACAGCTCTGCAGGCATTTTAACCCGGCTCCTTCCCTCCCTGCTCTGGGGACTCTCTCCACGTAGCCTTTCCCAGAGATGCAGCCCATTCAGGGATGCCCCCTCCTCTCCAGGACACACTCCCCGGTCCGGAAGGCTGAGTCTGGCTGGAATTTCTGCTGGAGGCAGGAAGTGAGAAAGCCCGACTGAGCCCGTGTGCTGAGTCAGGCCAGAGCTTTCCTCTTTCCTCCATAGCACAGTCTATTCCCTACATGCTCTCCTTGCTTTGAAAGATTTTCTCCCCCAGATAAATAGCTGCCTATCAGAGCTTTCAGTCTGTATGGCATGGCCAGGTCGCTGAGTTATGTAAGACCAGCCCAAAGCAAAGATACGAATGTGTGTGGTTTTCTTATGTGCTGTGAGATGTTGAGAAGAGCTCAGAGCACCAAAATGACTTTGGAGGACACGTCACATTTGGGGACTCTAGCTGGAAACCTCCAGCCTTGTCCTTTGTGGCTTCAATGCCAATCACAGGGTCCCTCTCCCCACCTTACACCCACCCCAAGAGTAGTGTTCTTCCAAAATCTGCCAGTTCACAGTGTCACCAGACAATCGCCATGTCACCAGGCGTCACAAACAACCCCCAGAAGAAAAGTGTTGTCCTCTCTCAGGATCCTCAGCTCTCCATTCGATGTTCCTGGCTTCATTTTTCCATCCTCTCTGACTCCTGGAATCCCTTTTTATCTCTACCTTTAACTCTCCTATACATTACGAGTTTTATAGTAAGTCATCATAAACGTCTTTTGGAAGGAGGCAAATTATCACAGGAAGGAGACAGCTATTTGGTCTGAGAGCTATGAGAGTCGAAGCTCTGTGTTTTTGAGCCGTGGGTGTTCCAGTCAAAACTTTGCTTAATTCTGGATGAAAACTCTGGAACTCTGCTTAGCTGCACCAGATGCTGACAGTTTCTTTATTCTGCATCCTCCTAGCTTGTTGGGGTTTTTTTCCTGTTTATTTTTGTGAGAAAGAGGCAAATGTTCAGCAAATGCTTACTATGAGTAAGTAACTCATTTAATTCTCACAACAGCCCTACACAATAGGTACAGAATTGAAGCATATGAAATGGCCGGGTTTTTTTAATTGAGGTAACATTGGTTTATAACATTGTGTGGGTTTCAGGTGTATGACATTATAATTAAATTATAGCATTTGTATAGACTACAGTGTGCTCACCACCAAAAGTCTAGTTTCCATCCGTCACCATACGACTGACCCTCTTTATCCATTTCACCCTCCTCCCACCCCCTTCCCCTCTGGTAACCACCAATCTGTTGTCTGCTTCTACAAGTTTCTTTTTATCTTCTTTCTTTCATCCATTTGTTTTTATCTTCCACACATGAGTGAAATCATACAATATTTGTCTTTCTATATCTGGCTTATTCTGTTTAGCATAATACCCTCAAGGTCCATCCGTGTTGTCACAAGTGGCAAGATTTCTTCTTTTTTTACCGCCGAGTAGTATTCTGTTGTATATATATATATACCACATCTTCTTTATCCATTCATCCATCGATGGACACTTACGTTATTTCCATGTCTTAGCTACTGTAAATAATGCAGCAATGAACATGGGGGTGCATTTATCTTTTTGAATTAGTGTTTTTGTTTTCTTTGGATAAATACCCACCAGTGTAATTTCTGGATCATGTGGTAGTTCTATTCTTAATTTTTTGAGAAATCTCCGTATTGTTTTCCATAGTGGCTGCACCAATTTACATCCCCACCAACAGTGCACAAGGCTTCCCTTTTCTGCACATCCTCACCAACACTTGTTATTTCTTGTCTTTTTGTAATAGCCATTTTAACAGGTATGAGGTGGTATCTCCTTGTGGTTTTGATTTTCGTTTCCTTAACAATTAGTGATGCTGAACATCTTTTCATGTGCCTGTTGGCCATCTGTATGTCTTCTTGGGAAGAACATCTATTCAGATCCTCTGTGAAATGGCCATTTTTGAAAGTCAAAAATGGTCAAATATCAGTAATTTCATATGGTTCTACCTAATATTTTCATCCTCTTTATGCAGATGATAAAACAGTGGCAGAGAGATCAAGTAACTTACCCAAAGTCCACAGCTGGTAAATGGCATAGCCAGGATTCAAGCCCAGGAGGTCTGGCTCCAGGGTCTGGATCGTAACCCTTACTCAGTATGCATCTCAGCAGGCTGAGACCAGGGGGCTTTCAAATCCCCAGAATAACCTTGGGGTTTGCCAGAAACGAGACCCATAGTGCAGACTGAGACATAGACTATTAGAGATCTGGGTGACATTAGAGATTCTGGAATCCTTCTCCCTATAACCATGTTCTGTTAAATTTTCTGACACCTTGAACAGAGCTCCCAACCAGTCGTACTGATGACCTGAGGCTCCTGAAAGCTGCGGAAACGGAAAGGGAAATCTGGGCGTGTCCCCACGTTGTATTTTCTAAGGTGGAAGAGGGTGTGTTTCCAAATGATTGCAACAGGGGTTGATATGAAAAAGTACCTCTGATTAACCAAAAATCCTGCTCACCCAGACCGCAGCCCCCGAGCGCTGTGGTTCGCTAGGTCTCCGTGTGGTGGAGAGACCTGCGGTCAAGTCAGTGCCCTGGGGCCCAGCTGAGGTGGGCGGGCCTGAGTGGCGGGTGGCTGCTGGCCAGTCTTTGCTGCAGGATGGCTCTTTGGACAGACTTCCTTGGGGGCTTTCCCGGGTTCTTTGGAGAGAGGAGAGACGCATCCACAGAAGATTCCAACCTGTTTCTTGACACCCTGGAACCCATCTCCCCGCAACTCTTGCCCCCGTCAAGGACTTGCAGGAAAATACAAAACCAGTGGGGCTACGTCCCTTTGCTTTCCTGCAGATCACTTCTTTCCTCTTCCGTTTCCCTGAGCCCAAGACCAAGAGACAGAACTAGGATGAAAGACAGAACCAGGAGTCCTCAGGCCCTCCTTCCTTTTAGCACCATGATGAGGCTGCCTGATAGTGTGACGTGTTGAATTTATGCTTGTGTGTGACTATGTGCGTGTGCATGTTTGATGAACTGGATGCTGTTGTATAAAGCTTCCCCCAGAAGACTTTCCTATTTGGCTCCATTGGACCCTAGCCCCTCCCTCAGCGTGTATGTACTCGGTTGGCCTTGTGTGACGTGTGTGTGTGTGTGTGTGTGTGTGTGTGTGTGTATGTGTACACACATGCTCTGACATTGCTCTTGTGAATCTGAGGGTCCTGCCAGCTCTCCTGGGATAGCGTCTGTGCCTTCTGGTGTCCTGATACCACCCCCCCCCCCCCCCCCCCACTGCACATGCCCGGTACAGAGAGGATAACAACCGACTGTTGCCAAGTGCTGGGTCCTGTGCCCAGAAGATCCCCTGGGTTTGTTGGCAGATTGGACACATGTTGGGGAGCATGTGGGACGTCATGTTATGGGGGCAGAGCAGTGTGGCCGGGGGTCTCTTGCTAAGCGTGGTCTGGGGGTGCTGGGTGACCATCAGGGCACTGGTGACCGGGGCTGGTCTGACACCATTTGACAGACAGGCAGGGCTGTGCTGACAGCTTTGGTAACAAGACTGGGTTGTTGGCACAGCTCTCAGCAGGAATCACTCGTCTGTGTCCAGACATAGTTTTAATTCTCCTGCTAAATGCCCTGTCACTTGGAATCGAGATTGTGTCTGCAGTAAGGTCCAGGGAAACAAGTTTAATTTATCATCTGGAATCTTTAGTCGGATCCATTCTATCCTTTGTGATCCTCACAGCTACGCTTTCCTGAACTGCTAATTTTTCTCCCGTTCCTCCCAATTACCTGTAGATTAATGGCGATGCTAGTCAGACCTTCTCTCCCTGGAGAGCATCCAAGCTCCGCTTCCCTGGAGCAGCCCAGTCTGCTGCGTCAGCATCTGGTTCAGACACAGGGAAGGCTGTGCCGGGGGTCTGTGCCTCTGGGGGGAAGGGGCGAGTGAGCAGGGGCTCACTCCATCTGGGGCTGCTTCTCTGTGGGCAGAAGGGGGTGCAAACAGAGTCCACAGAGTGCATCATGAGGTGAGTGTGTCTGTCTGCCTATGGCTTGATATATGGATTCCTGAGAGGCAGTATGGTGTCTGTCTGTCCGTCTCTGAGTCTGCCTTGTGAGCAGGAGGCATTGACATTCATTTGGATCCTCCCTTAGCATTTTGGGTCAGGGGAGTCCAGGGGAAGAAGGAGGTCACGTGTGTGACCCAGACCGTTCCTGGAGGAGCACAAGGACTGGTGACAGTTCAGGATGATCAGAGATGTGGCCAAGACTGTAGGACAGGCTGCCACCCCTCCCTTACCCTGGCGCCGTGCTCCGGACACCCTCTGACGTCCCTCCCTCCTTCCCAGGTGCCTACCTGGTGCCCTACCTGGTGCTGCTGACCATCATCGGGGTCCCCCTCTTCTTCCTGGAGCTGGCCGTGGGCCAGAGGATCCGCCGCGGCAGCATCGGCGTGTGGCACTACGTGTGCCCCCGCCTGGGGGGCATCGGCTTCTCCAGCTGCATAGTGAGTTGGGGGCTGGAGGTGGGCACTAATCAAGAGGCAAAGGGGCCGCTGTTGGGGACAGAGTTTACAGACCAGAGGCCTGGGCCTGGTCAAGGGCAGGGAGGGAGACCTTCAATGTGAGAATTGTTTCTAGCTGATGTCTCAGGACCACATACTTCCTAAACTGAAAGTTGGCTTCACTGCCTGAAGCAGGATTATAGTATTTGGAACTGTCGCTAAGGAGGAAAGGCTGGGACACATTCACGAGGGGGTGCCTGGGACATCTCGGCCCGAGTTCTCTGGGGGCATGTGGGCCATCCCGGATACCCCTCTCTGCTACCAGCCTGTCAACTCCCCGTGAGGGAGGCCCTTCCTCTTTCCCTGGTCAAAAAGTATTTTAGTTGGGCAAGTGGGTGGTATAGGAAGAGGCAGCCCTGGCACGGGGTCTCCTGGCCATTTTACTGTGCACATGAGCAGAATCGGAGAAGGACTCAGACAGGAGCCTGTGGCCGACCCAGGAAGGGTGAGGCTTCAGAATAGTGGAAGAAAGGGAGACCCCACTGGCCTGGATGGGGAACCCCGTGAGGGCTCCAGGCTCATCCGTGGGGCCACAGATGAGACCTTGATTAGTGTCTAGGTGAGAAAACTGAGCCTCCCTTAAGGCAAAGCCCACAGGTGCCCATGCTCACACCTCGCGTAAAAAGTGGAATCTGCTTCTGGAAGGGACTGAGGATTCTGTCCAGCCTAGCGGCACGGCCAGCCCAAACCTGCCTCAGGCAGAGACTGGGAGAGGGTCTGTGCAGCTCCAGCTCTCATGCCAGGGGTCACCTCTACATGGGTGACATGGCCAAATACAGCACACACTGCTGGTGCCGCCATGTGTATACGCATGCATGTGAGGGGGGTTCCCCTTGGACTCAAAGCACCCAAGTGAAGGAAGTGGGTGTCTCTTCCCCCCTGTATCCCTGTAAGGTGTGCTGTAGGACATCAGGGCTCAGGTGAAGTGGGTGAAGCAGGGGGCCCTCAGCTCTCACTGACCAGCAGTGTCACTGAGGCATAATTTCTCCAGGGCCCTGGAGCTCAAAGGGACTGCTCAGCATCCAGAGTGGACGCCGCAAATCCCTGCATGTATAAGCATTACTTTCAAAGAAACCCCGTGGACCCTTGGTCAGAATCCAGGCATTCCTATTTTAGATACAATTCTACCAAGGTTGGTTATGTTTCCAAGAAATGAGGAGTGACATCTTTCTAGAGACAAGAAATGAGAACAGCTATCTTTCTAGAGGCAGGCTGCTGACAGTACCCAAGAGACAGTAGTGTCCTGAGAGAAGGGAGGACATAGGAAACCACTAAGAAGCATCCATAAAACCTCAAAAGACGCAGCAGTCTGGGGCCATTTACTCTAGAGGAAAAGCTGAGCAGGCCTCCGTAGTCCCCAAGGGCAGCTCGGGAACTGTAATCCTGAGTCATCAGGAAATGATGGGGAAGTGCTTCAAGCATCTTAGAAGAGTTTCAAACTGGAAAGGATTAACATTGTAAGAGTTTATTGCTTAAAGGAGAGAATTTTAATATCTGAAACATTCCTTTGGGGATTCTCCGAATACCGGATGAATGGAGGATTAGGAGCAGGCCCTCAGCTGCCCGCCTCCTGCCCCTCCTCCTCCTCCAGGCTGTGCTGTGTTGTGTGCAGTCAGCTGAGCGCTGGGCCTTGGGTGGGGCGTGGGGCCGGGGTGGGGGGTGGTGGCGGTTGCTGTGGCCTCGTGAGCCCCTCCCCCACCTTGGATGCTCGTCCTCAGGTCTGCCTCTTCGTTGGGCTGTATTATAATGTGATCATCGGGTGGAGCATCTTCTACTTCTTCAAGTCCTTCCAGTACCCACTGCCCTGGAGTGAATGTCCTGTCATCAGGAACGGGACCATGGCAGGCAAGTGTGACCACCTGGGGACCCCAGCCAGCCCTCACCCGGGGAGGAGTCGAAGGAGCCTCAGAGGCTTAGGCACAGACATGAGATTTCATTGACTTGCTCTGTCACCTTGGATAAGACACCTACCTTCTCTGATCCTCATTTCCCCTTCTGATGATCTCTTGCCAGCCTGTCCCACAGAGTTCTTATAGGGATTGAATTAAATAGTGAGTGTAGGTAAAACTCTGGAAGTTATGACTTTTGTTTAGTTGTTATTAACTACCCTGTGTTACTCTAACACCATCCTATCTGGAAACAACCTTAATTTGCATGCCAGTCCTATAAAGAGCTGGGTGATTTATCCCAACTCACAGATGGGTAAACTGAGGCCCAGAAGCAACTTTCCCATGGTCACATCACTGATTTAACCGAGGGTCTGGGAAGAGAATCCAGGTCTCCAGCTCCCAGCTCAGGACCTTCCCCCCGGAACTTGAGGCCAGCTTTGCCTAACCCCTCCTGCCTTCCATGAATGGACATGGGCAGAGGGTGGCATCAGTGGGAATTCAGCCAGATCAGATTCAGCCCGTCAGATTCAGACTCAGGAGTCCTCAGGTCTGCCAGATCCTGGCTAACTCAGAACAAACACGGCCCCTGGCTGCTACCCACACTCAGCTATCCCCTCGCCCACTGCTGCTCTGTGTGGGGGTCCAGCAGAGGAGGTGGCCCCATAGCCCCGCTACTGAGGTCCTGTGGCCTTTGCTGCTATTTCAGTGGTGGAGGCAGAGTGTGAAAAGAGCTCAGCCACTACCTACTTCTGGTACCGAGAGGCCTTGGACATCTCCAACTCCATCTCGGAGAGTGGGGGCCTCAACTGGAAGATGACCCTCTGCCTCCTTGTGGCCTGGAGCATCGTGGGCATGGCTGTCGTCAAGGGCATCCAGTCCTCGGGGAAGGTGAGTCACGAGGGGGCACTCAGAGCCACACGGGGGGCAGCAGAAAAGCCTGGAGGGCAGGGGCTGAGAACTCTGGGCCACCCTGTGCAGGGTCCTTTGAGTGGGCTTGGCCTCTGGATGGCGCAAGGTGACGACACAGGCCCTCAAGGAGGTGATGGGAGAGTCAGTGCTGCAGAGCTGGTCTCTGTGGACAGTCTACCAGGAGTGGGCTTGCAGGAAAGCCTTGCTTTGACCCCAGTCACCTCTGTGCTCAGATGACTCAGGCAGGCTCTGCAAACTTTAGAGAAGGAAAACCAGGAGCGCTGACCCAGGGACGTTTGTCTACATCCTAGCCCCTTGGGTTCCCAAGCAATAGCCCTAGAAGAGCCTGCTCTGAGCAGTTTTTGGTGAAACCAGCAGCTCACCGTGTCTACAGCTAAAGGGCTCTTTGAGCAGGTGGGTGCTGTGAGTGAAGGGGCCTTGGAGGCCTCTGTGGGCGGCTCCACACCCATCTCTGAGCGTGCAGACCAGCCAGGACCCACACACCTTCTCCCAGCACTTCAAGTCCCCTTCAGGTAAGGGCCCTTTCTTCTTTGTCACCTGTCAGTATTCCTGGACTGCCAGGGCTGGAAAGGACGTTAGAGGTCCCGTAGTTCAATCTGCTCATTTCACAGATGGGAAAACTGAGGCCCAGAGAGGGGAAAGCCCCTTGCCTGAGATCATGCAGTCAGTCAGTCCCAGGGCTGGAACTGGAACCCTGCTGTCTGCTGAGACCCCAGTTTCTTTACTGGACTTTGTGAGCAAGGAAGCTAAAAGCTGGAAAGGGAGAGTGGTCTCAGGCGCCGCCTCTTCCCTCTCCAAGGCCAGAATGGTAGCTGGCACTCCGTGGCACTTATCAGGTGCTGCCCTTGTGTGAATGCATTTGGTCCACAACAACCTTCAGTTAGGAACCGTTGTACCGGTTTTATAGATGAGGCAATGGAGGCATGCTGAGGTTAGGTAAACAGCCCGAGGTCACATGGCTGGTAAACGGTAGAGCCAGGATCGGATCTCAGGCGGTCTAGCTCCAGACACGCATGCTCTTAACCCTCATGCCATTCTGCCCACACAGCCTTCTCGATTTGTTTCAGGGCAGCACACATTTTGTGAGCACCTCCTTTGTGTGAGGCTCTGTGCCAGGCTCGTGGGGATATATAGAATGTGCGAGAAACATGTGCTAGAAAGTAGCACAGGATTTATAAGCACAAGAGGCAAGGCCTTCTTCTGATGTTTTTGCTTGAGAGCCGTGTCTGTGACTTCCTGGATGCCTTCTGTCAAAGGAGCTCTAAGGACAGGGGAGCTCTGAGGGGGTCCACGGGAGTCGGGGACAGAAAAGCAGGCATGAGACATGGAAAAATGAGGAGGGGAGAGCAAAGGGTTCCCGCCCCCTTGGCAGTTCTTGGGGTGGGGAGGCCACAGACCCAGCCCCGCCAACCCTTGAAAGAAGGAAACAAGCCCCAGGCACAGCCATGCTGACTCCAGCTTGTCTGCGCTCCTGTTTCTGTCTTGGCTCATTGCCAGACGTGTGGTGGGTTTGGCCCTATGCCCATGGGTTCCAGGGCTCTGCTTTCTGCTGCCATCAGAGGAGGCTCCTGTGCCCCAGCTGTGCGCAGGGAGGGGGAACGAGCTGCAGGAGGGGCTCTGCCCCACGGTGGGTCCCTGTTCTCTCTGCAGGTGATGTATTTCAGCTCCCTCTTCCCCTACGTGGTGCTGGCCTGCTTCCTGGTCCGGGGGCTGCTGCTGCGAGGAGCCATCGATGGCATCCTACACATGTTCACTCCCAAGGTAAGGGTCTGGGGCTCCTGCAGCTGGGGGACACCAACAGCTCCACTGAGCCTGGTCTGCTTCGTGCAATTTAACACTCACTGAGGAACTGCTGAGTGTCAGGCCTGGTGTCAGGCCCTGGAGGGAGGCCCCAGGGAAGGGAGCCCTGCCCTCAAGGTTCCAAGGAGAGGGAAGTCACATCAATTTGGGTGAAATCAAAAGAAGCTTCAGGGAGGAGATAACCTCTGAAACGAGTTTAGGGAGCAGGTAGAAGTTCAGTGGGTGGCAGGAGGACATTGCCATCAAAGGGAACCCAAGGGAATGGAAAAGCACAGGGCGAGCTGGAGGCAATGGGGCAAGTCGGGTTTGGGGGTGGCATGGGGGCAGAGAGGAGGGGGTTTCGTTGAATGGATTTGTGACAGCAGGAACCAAGAAGAGGCCTAAAGGGAGAAAGCTCCCCGGGACCCAGCTTGTACCCAAATCAGGGGAACGAGGTCACTACTGTATTAAAGATAGTAGACCCCGTGGGTAGTGACTTTACCTTCCCGAATCCACCCATATCTCCTCTCATGCAGTCCTCCCTGTGGCCAGTGGGGGCCGGGCAGGACCACTGTGCAGTTTGACAAGGGGCAGCGGGGCACAGGCTCCTGAAGGATACACCCAGGTTCCTACCAGGGGTCTTCGCCCACCTTGTGGCCCTGCCTCTCTGTTTCCGCTCAGACCACTGGGCACTGCTGGCATGAGCCAGTCCACTGAGAAAGAAGAAAATTTCTAATGCAGGTTGGGATTCCCTTCAAAGTGCCCCAAGCAGTGTACGTTAGTAACCCCAGCTGGGCAGGCTGAAGCCCACCTCCACGTGCCAGCTGATCACTGAGCCACAAGCAGGGGCCTGGTGAGATTCCAGTCTGCGGGCATGGGTCAGAACTCCGCCCGCTGAGGCCTGCGACCTCGGCCCTGAGTAGTGCCATCTTGTGCGTGTACGCACACACTCACACCTACAGAGGAAGTTCATACAGATGACACAGGGAGGAGAGTCCAGAGCTAGTGGGGCTTGAAATCCCCATTTCCTCCTGACTCCTCTGCTCTGCAGCTGTGAGCAGCTCCTGGTGTTCCGGGGTAGCAATGGGCAAGACACACACCACTCCACCTCCCCCAGATGAGGCATAAATCAGCCCTGGGTTTTCTTGGATAAAAGCTCTGAGGTTTCTACGTGAGCAATCGCGGAGGTCCACTTCATGAAACGCTTAGAGAATCTCCTGAGGCACGGGTGTGACTCCCGAGCCACGTGCCTGGCGTGGGGTGGTTGTGAACATGAGATGTCTGACAAAGAAGAAAGAAATGCAAACCTGGTTTCTTTGGGGGAAAATGGCTGTGAGAAGAAAGCCATCTGTTTTTATGAATTACTTCAGCTGTATTTCTAGAATCATGATCAGTCTGATGCAGTCACTGAGTCTTTCAGTTAGACTTTACTGAACTTTATGAGGAAATTATATACTCTGGAGATGCGCATAAAAGTGGAGATTCACGCAGGTCTCCAGATGGGCCCCTTGGTGGTGGTAAGAGAGCCTGGATTGTAACTCCGGAAGCAAGTGGAACTGATCCACGAGATTGGCTACCAGTCCCAGCAGGCACAACACTGCTCCGCATTTGATTCAGACACTCTTTAAAATGTCTTTTCAACTATGAAATATCTCAGGCATAGAAACAAGCATATATAATAATACAGTAAACATTCCTTTTTTTTTTGTTGTGGTAACATTGGTTTATAACACTATATAAATTTCAGATGTACGTCATTATATTTCGATTTCTGTGTAGATTACATCATGTTCACCACCCAAAGTCTAATTACAAGCCATCACCACACACATGTGCCTAATCACCGCTTTCGCTCTCCTCTCTCCCTCCTTCCCCTCTGGTAACCACCAATCTAATCTCTGTCTCTATGTGATTGTTTGTTGTTTTTATCTTCTACTTATGAGTGAGATCATATGGTATTTGACTTTCTCCCTCTGACTGATTTCACTTAGCATAATACCCTCAAGGTCCATCTATGTTGTCACAAATGGCTGGATTTCATCATTTCTTATGGATTGCATCGCTTCTTTTGGCTGAGTAGTATTCCATTGTGTATATATACCACATCTTCTTTATCCATCCGTCCCTTGATGGGTACCTAGGTTGCTTCCAAGTCTTGGCTATTGTGAATAATGCTGCATTGAACATAGGGGTGCATGTATCTTTATGCATTTGTGTTTTCATGTTCTTTGGATAAATACCCAGCAGTGCAATAGCTGGATTGTATGGTAGTTCCGTTCTTAATTTTTTTAGGAATGTCCATACTGTTTTCCGTAGTGGCTGCACCAGTTTGCACTCCCACCAGCAGCGTATGAAGGTTCTCTTCTCTCCACATCCTTTCCAACACTTATTGTTTCCTGTCTTTTTAATTGCAGCCATTCTGATGGGAGTGAGATGATATCTCATTGTAGTTTTGATTTGCATTTCTCTGATAGCTAATGATATTGAACATCTTTTCACGTACCCGTTGGCCATCTACATATCTTCTTTGGAGAAATGTCTGTTCAGATCTTTTTCCCATTTTTTAACTGAGTTGTTAGTTTTTTTGTTGTTGAGATATATGAGTTCTTTATGTATTTTGGATATTAACCCCCTTATCAGATATGTGGTTTGCAAATATCTTCTCCAATTTGTTAGGTTTTTTCATTTGTTGATGGCTTCCTTTACTGTGCAGAAGGTTTTTAGTTAGATGTAGTCCCATTTTGTTTATTTTTCTCTATTGTTTCCCTTGCCCGATCAGACATGGTACTTGAAAATATGCTGCTAAGAACAATGTCGAAGAGTGTACTGCCTATGTTTTCTTCTAGAAGTTTCACGGTTTCAGGTCTTCCATTCAAGTCTTTAATCCATTTTGAGTTAATTTTTGTGTATGGTGTAGGATAGTGATCTACTTTCACTCTTTTGCATGTGGCTGTCCAGTTTTCCCAACACCATTTATTGAAGAGACTTTACTTTCTCCATTGTGTGTTCTTGGCTACCTTGTCAAAAATTAGCTGTCCATAGATGTGTGGGTTTATTTCTGGGCTCTCAATTCTGTTACATTGCTCTGTGTGTCTGTTTTTGTACCAGTACCATGCTGTTTTGATTACTATAGCTTTGTAGTATATTTTGAAATCAGGGAATGTGATATGTCCAGCTTGGTTCTTTTGTCTCAGAATTCCTTTGGGTATTCGGGGTCTTTTTTTTTGTTCCATATAAATTTTACAATTCTTTGTTTTATTTCTGTGGAAAATGTCGTTGGAATTTTGATATGGATTGCATTGAATCTATAGATTGCTTTAGGTAGTATGGACATTTTAATGATGTTAATTCTTCTGATCCAAGAGCATGGAATATCTTTCCATTTTTTTGTGTCTTCTTCAGTTTCTTTCTACAGAAACTGTTTTATAGTTTTCAGTGTATAGATCTTTCACCTCTTTGGTTAAGTTTATTCTTAGGTATTTTTTTCTTTTTTGTTGCATTAGTAAATGGAATTGTACTCTTAATTTCTCTTTCTGCTACTTCCTTGTTATTGTATAGAAATGCAACTTACTTTTGTATGTTGATTTTGTATCCTGCAACTTTACTGTATTCATTTATTATTTCTAAAAGTTTTTTGGTGGATTCTTTAGAGTTTTCTACATAGAAAATCATGTTATCTGCAAATAGTGACAGTTTCACTTCTTCCCGGATCCCTTTTATTTCTTTTTCTTGACTGACTACTCTGGCTAGGACTTCCAATGCTATGTTAAACAAGAGTGGTGAAGGTGGGCATCCTAGTCTGGTTCCTGTTCTTAAAGGGATAGCTTTCAGTTTTTCTCCATTGAGAATGATATTAGCTGTGGGTTTGTCATATATGGCCTTTATTATGTTGAGGTATTTTCCTTCTATACCTGTTTTATTCAGAGTTTTTATCATAAACGGATGCCTTATGTTGGTAAATGCTTTCTCTGGTCTGTTGAGATGATTATGTGATTTTTATTCTTCATTTTGTTAATGTGATATATCACATTGATTGATTTGCTCATGTTGAACATCCCTGCATCCCTGGGATAAATCCCACTTGACCATGGTGTATGATTTTTTTAATGTATTATTGTATTTGATTTGCGAGTATTTGGTTGAGGATTATTGCATCAATGTTCATCAGTGGTATTGGGCTGTAATTTTCTTTTTTTGTGCTGTACTTGTCTAGTTTTGGTATCAGGATAATGTTGGCTTTGTAGAATGAGTAAGGAAGCCTCCCCTCCTCTTCAATTTTTTGGAACAGTTTGAGAAGGATAGGTATTAAGTCTCCTTTGAATGTTTGGTAGAATTCACCAGGGAAGCCATCTGGTCCTGGACTTTTATTTTATTTATTTATTTATTTTTTGAGGAAGATTAGCCCTGAGCTAACTACTGCCAATCCTCCTCTTTTTTTTTGCTGAGGAAGACTGGCCCCGAGCTAACATCCATGCCCATCTTCCTCTACTTTATACATGGGATGCCTACAACAGCATGGCTTTTGCTAAGCGGTGCCATGTCTGCACCCAGGATCCAAACCGGCAAACCCCAGGCCACCAAGAAGTGGAATGTACACACTTAACTGCTGCACCACTGGGCCAGCCCCTGGACTTTTATTTTTTGGGAGGTTTTTGATTATTGTTTCAATCTCCTTACTGGTGATTGGTCTATTCAAATTCTCTATTTCTTCTTGATTCAGTTTTGGAAGGTTGTATCATTCTAAGAATTTATCCATTTCTTCTAGATTATCCAATTTGTTGGCATATAGCTTTTCATAGTATTTTCTTATAATGTTTTGTATTTCTGACATGTCCATTGTAATTTCTCCTCTTTCATTTCTGATTTTATTTATTGAAGCCCTCTCTCTTTTTTTCTTGGTGAGTCTTGCTAAAGGTTTGTCAATTTTGTTTATCTTTTCAAAGAGCCAGCTCTTGGTTTTATTGGTTTTTTTCAGTGTCTGTTTCATTTATTTCTGCTCTGATTTTTATTATCTTCTTCCTTCTACTGATTTTGGGCTTTGTTTGTTCTTCTTTTTCCAGTTCCTTTAGGTGCACCATCAGAGTGTTTATTTGTGATTTTTCTTGTTTGTTGAGGTAGGCCTGTATTGCTATGAGAAGTTTATAGAACAACTTTTAGAACTGCTTTTACTGTATCCCATAAATTTTGGCATGTTGTATTTTCTTTTTCATTTGTCTCCAGGTATTTTTTGATTTCTCCTTTGATTTGTTCAATCATTGTTCAATAGCATTTTGTTTAATCTCCACCTATTTGTTGCTTTTCTGATTTTCTTCCTGTAGTTGATTTCTAGTCTCTTACTGCTATGGTCAGAAAAGATGCTTGGTATTATTTCAATCTTCTTAAATGTACTGAAACTAGTTTTGTGGCCTAATATGTGATCAATCCTGGAGAATGTTCCATGGGCATTTGAAAAGAATGTGTATTCTGTGGTTTTTGGATGGAATATTCTGTATATATCTACTAAGTCCATCTGGTCTAATATGTCATTTAAGGTCAATGTTTCCTTATTGATCTTCTGTTTGGATGATCTATCCATTGGTGTAAGTGGAGTGCTAAAGTCCCCTATTACTATTGTGTTACTGTCTATTTCTCCTTTTATGCCTGTTAATAATTACTTTATATATTTAGGTGCTCCTATATTGGGTGCCTAGATATATACAAGTTAAATCCTCTGTTGGATTGTTCCCTTTATCATTATGCAGTGCCCTGCTTTTCTCTTGTTACAGTTTTTGTTTTAAAGTCTATTTTGTCTGATATAAGTATTGCTACCCCAGCTTTCTTTTCATTGCCATTTTCATGGAGTATCTTTTTCTATCGCTTCACTTTCAGTTTGTGAGTGTCTTTGAGTCTGAAGTGTGTCTCTTGTATGCAGCATATATATGGGTCTCGTTTTTTTTAATCCAATTAGCCACCCTATGTCTTTTGATTGGAGCATTTAGTCCACTGACATTCAAAGTAGCTATTAATAAGTATGTACTTATTGTCATTTTGTTACTTTTTTTCTGGCTGTTTTAGTAGTTCTCTGTTCCTTTCTTCTTTTCTTCCTCTCTTCTCTTGTGGTTTGATGGCTTTCTTTAGTGTTATGTTTGGCTTCCTCTCTCTTAATTTTTTGTGTATTTATTATAGGTTTCTGGTTTGCGATTACCATGAAGTTCATATATAATAACCTACATATATAGCAATCTATATTAAGTTGACAGTCTCTTTAGTTTGACCTCTTTCTAAAAGCTCTAGTCTTTTACTCTCCTCCTCCCACATTTTATGTTTTTGATATCATATCTAACCTTTTGTGTGTGTGTGTGTATCTGTTACCCTCTTATCATGGAAATAGGTAATTTTAGTACTTTTGCCTTTTGACCTTCATATTATCTTCATAGGTGGTTGATCTGCTACCTTTACTGTATTTTTGCCTTTACCAGTGATTTTATTACTTTTTTTTGGTCATAATTTTCTTATTCCTGCTTATGGTCTTCTCTTTCCCACTTAAATAAGTCCCTTTAGTATTTCTTGTAAGACTGGTTTCTTGGTGATAAACTCCTTTAATATTTGTTTGTCTGGTCATCTCTTTATCTCGCCTTCCATTCTGAATGATAACCTTGCCAGGTAGAGTATTCTTGGCTGTAGGTTTTTTCCTTTCAGCACTCTAAATATATCATGTCACTCCCTTCTAGCCTGTAAGGTTTCTGCTGAGAAGTCAGCTGATAGCCTTATGGGGTTTCCTTTGTATGTAACTTGTTGCCTTTCTGTTGCAGCTTTTAGAATTCTCTCTTTATCTTTAATTCTTGATATTTTAATTATAATGTATCTTGGTGTGGGCCTCTTTTGGTTTATCTTGTTTGGTGCTGTCTATGCTTCCTGTACCTAGATGTCTGTTTCCTTCCTTAGGTTAGGAAAGTTTTCAGCTATTATTTCTTCAAATAGGTTTCCTGGCCCTTTGTCTCTCTCTTCTCCTTCTGGGACACCTATAATATGAATGTGAGTGTGCTTGATGGTGTCCCAGAGGTCCCTTAGACTGTTCTTGTCCTTTTTAATTCTTTTTTCTTTTATCTGTTGAGCTTGGGTGATTTCCTCTAGTCTTTCATCCAGCTCACTGATCTGTTCTTCTGTGTCATCTACTCTGCATTTGAGTCTCTCCAGGGAATTTTTCATTTCCAGTACTGTATTCTTCATTTCTGATTGGTTCTTGTCTATATTTTCCAGTTCTTTGTTGAAGATCTCACTGAGTTCATCTATTCTTCTCCCAAGATCAGTGAGCATCCTTATGACTTTTTGTTTGAACTCTTTGTCAGGTAGATTGTTTATTTCTCTTTCATTTAGTTCTTTTTCTGGAGTTTTGTCTTTTTCCCTTACTTGGAATGTATTCCTTTGCCTCCTCATTTTGTCTCTTTCTCTGTGTTTATATCTATGTATTAGGTACATCAGCTACATCTCCTGATCTTGGAAAGTTGGACTTATGTAAGAGATGCTTTATGAGGCCCAGCAGTGTGCTTCCCTCTTGTCACTAGTTCCAAATGTTCCAGGAGTGTCCTCTGTGTGGGCTATGTGTGTCCTTCTCTTGTGGCAGTGTTGCTCTTGCTGCAGGTGCCCAGGGAGGCGAGGCTGTCCCTCTGGCCAGCTGGTTGTAATGCTCAGCTGTGTGTGGCTGCTATGGACCCTTCAGTCACTTTATCAGGTGTGGGGATTCCCAGTACAGTTTGCTGCAAGATCTAATAGCACATCCCTGTTGCAGTTTTTCTGTGAGTAGCCCCCCAGCGTGGCTGGCTGCTAGGCTCAAGGGCTTACAATTGCTGTAGGCCTTCAGCCTGCAAGGCTCTTTTCAGCTCTCTCAGGATTGCAGTTGAGTGGGGCTGGCTTGAGGCATGGGAGCACCCAATTGTTTCAGGCTTTGGAAAGTGGGGCCAATCCCCTATGGGGCTGTTTGAGGAGGACAAGTCTTCTTCAGCTGACAAGCCCTACTGGCCACAGGGCCACACACACTGTCAACACAGTCCTGCCCTGTGTGCAAGCTCCAACTCCCTGAAGCAGACCCAGTTGCCCCATTGCAGAGGCCCCACACAGTCTCCCAATGCCACACACACTCTACCCACTCTTCACATACGCCATGCTCCTCAGAGGCAGACCCACTTGCCTGCCTGCAGAGGATCAGGCACCCAGCCTATGTAGGCCCACGAGTTGCATGAGGGCTTGCTGTTGGATAGGGCCAGTCCCTAGGGTGGGCTGCCTACTCTGGCTGAGCTGAATTAAGTCAGTGCTTTAGTGGGTGTGGCAGACCCTGGGCTAACAGGCCAGTGGAAGAACTCCAATGGCATCTGCCAGCAGCTGTGTCAGCATGTCTGTACTAGGTCACAATAATGGCTGCCATCATTGTTTCAGTCCCTGGGGAGGTGGTCTCAGCCTGGGGAGGTCTCACCTCTCACCAAGGTGCACCCACAGTCTATCAGTTGAGTCTCTTTCCACTAAAGGACCATGCACTTTTCTTTCTGGTGATTTTAGGTTGCTTTCTGAAATGGATGAATTTGTGTATGTGCCCTTTAAAAGCTGGCTTTTATCCTCTTATGTCCAATAGCTTTTCTGGGGGTATTCCCCATTGTTGTTAGTAGCCAGCAAAGCCGGATATTATGCCACTCGTCTCAGGTGTGCTGAGTCCAAAAGATGCTTATAGTGGTAACCCTCCCCCACTCAGGTTCCCTGCTCCTCCAGGGAAGGCTGCCTACCTTAGGATTGCTCCTGGCCAGCCATGAAGCACCACGGCTTGTGAAGGTGGCTTTTTTTTCTCTCCAGAAGGGAATTTCTGCCTCTTCCACCTCAGTCAGCACTGTCCCTTGTTGTTGGAGTTCTTTCTACCCAGTTTTAAGTTCTCTCTCAGGAGCAATTGTTCCAAGTGTAGTTGTAAATTGGTTGTGTCCTTGGGAGGAGGTGAGTTTAGAGTCTGCCTACACCACCTTCTTGACTGAACTATAGTAAACATTCTTGAGAAACAAAATATTACAGACGCCATAAAACTGCCTGTATAGCCTGCCCTGATCCCTTCCTCCCCAAGGATAACCACTATCCTGAATTTGGGATTTATCCTGCTAATACATTTTTAAAAATTTGTATATATATGTGTATCTGTCAACAACATCTAGCATTTGTGCATACTTTTCAACTTTACATAAATGTCGTCATGTTATATGCAACCTTCTGCACCTTGCTTTTAATTTTACTCAACACTGTTTTTTGAGGTTTATCTATAATGATATATGTAGCTCTAGCACATCCGTTTTCACTGCTGTGTACTATTCCATAGTAGTACTAAACTAATATTTATTAATTTTCTAGTTGATGATCATTTAAATTGTTTCCAGTTTTCACCGTTGCTAATAGTACAAGAGTAAACATTATTACACAGGTTTTCATGGGCACAAGTTTCTCTAGTGTATATATGGGTAGGAGTGGAATTACTGTCTGAAAGGGTATGCATATCTTCAGTTTTACTAGATTTTGGTCTAATTGCTCTCCAAGATGGTTGCATCTATTAACACTCCCACCAGTTGTATATAAGAGTCTCTGTTGTTCACATTTGTTAGACTGCAACATTTGCCAGTCAGATGGATGCAATATGGGTGATGTGCACTTTGAACAATGGAGGGGGGTGCTCCTTTCTAAAACCGTTTCCTTGATGTTCAGGAAACAGTGTGATTACATTTTAGAATTTTCAGTGGTCAGACCCTTCATGAGGTGAACATTAAAGAAATCAATCCAGAAGGCCCCAGAGGAGCCAGGTCACCAAAACCCAGCAGATGTGGCCCCTGATCCATCCAGCTCTTGTGACTTGCCATCTGGATAGAACCTGTGAGGCTCATCTTGAGACCTTGTCCACTGAGCAATTCTATGGGGCAGCTCCTGCCCTTGACCCTGGAGGGATGTGTTGAGCAGGGAAGGGGAGGCCAAACTCCTCCATCAAGGATCCCCTTCACAGCCTGTGCCACTGTCTCTTTGAGGCACGTAAGGCTAATAGAGATGGTCGAGGTGAGGTGCCTGTTTACAAATCTCTCCAAGTCATCTGCAACAAGGGTGGACCCACTCCCCGAAACAATCATCTGACAGTCCACACATGGCAGACTACTGTTGCAGAGCTGTGACTGTTCCAGCACAGGATTGATGAGATATGAGGAACCCTGGAACCATTTCAAGTTCTATCCTTAGAATGGTGCTATAGAGTGCCAGGGTCATTGCATACAGCTGCCTAGGCTGTGCACTGCTCCATTTATACTGGCCACAATGTGAATGACATCCTCAGGGGTCATGCCATTTGGCAGCTGTGGCAGAGCCAAGAAGACTTTTGGCCAGGGCATCTCAGAATCCACCTCAAAGAAGCATGGGCTCTCCATGGATATGCTAAATGACCTGGAAGGTATTCACTTCTATAAAGTCTTCCAACATCAGAAATAATCCAAAATGTAGGACTTGGACTTTCAGTTACTGAGTGTGGCAAATGCATTGTGGCCAGGATACTGTGATGGCCCACTAGCATCTTTGATGGGACAGTAACTCATGTGAATAGCTAATGAATTTCTTGAATTTCTTGGATACTACCTCTCTTGGTTACTTTCGTTACATCCAGTTAAAAAACTCAAGTAAGTATGGGGTGCTGTGCAATTAATCATGTGATTTACTCAACACAAAGTGGTACATTTCTAACCACCAAACTTCCAGGGATGTTTATTAAAATTACAACTGTTCATGTCCTTCAGCCCAGCAATTCCATTCTGGGTATTTGTCCCACAAATGTACTCACACACAAGCAAAATGATTTGTGCACAATATTGGTCATTACAGCATGTTTTAGTAAGAAAAGGTTGAAACAACCCAAATGACCATCTTTCATTTATTCCTTCATTCAGCAAAGGTTCACTGAATGCCCGTGATATTCTGGGCACTGTCTTGGGTCCTGGGATCCAGCAGTGAACAAAGCAGACAAACTTCCCAGCCCTCATGGAGCTTGTGTTTTAGGGGAGGGAGACAGACAGCATAAAGTAAAAGAGTTGTTAGATGGTGTTGAAAGAAGGATTAGGGGTGTTGGGGAAAGGAGTGACTTTAGCTAGTGTGATCAAAAAGGGCATCCCTGAAAAGGTGACATGTGAGTGAAGACCTGAGGAGGTGAGGGAGCAGGCCACATGGACATTTGGAGGTAGCACATTCCATCCCAAACAGAGGGAAAAATAAATGAAAATCCCTTGAGATTGGATAGGTCTGGCATATTCAAGGAGGCTAGTGTGGCTGGAAGGGGATGGGAGAGAGGTAGGTGGTCAAGGGGCAGTGGGGAGCCAGATCATGGTGGTCTTGTGGACCTGGTAAGGACTTACATGTTTACACTAGGTGAAATGGGAGCCATTGTAGAGTTTCAAGCAGAAGAATGACATGATCTGACTTCTATCTTTGAAGGACCATTCTGGCTGCCACAGAGAATCTGAGGGGCCAAGGGCAGAACAGGGAGACATGCTAGAAGGCCTCAGCCAGGTGAATTCATCCAGGTGAGAGGTGACTGTGGTTGGAGCCCAGGTAACAGCAATGGCAGTGATGAGAAGTGGTCAGATTGAGGATATGTTTAAGAAGTAGAGTCAATGGGATTTTCTGTCGGATTGGATGTGAGGTGTGAGAGAAAGGGGTCAAGGATGATGCCAAGGCCTTTTGCCTGAGCAACTAGAAGGATGGAGTTGACGTTTAGGGAGATGGAGGAAGACAGGGAGGAGCAGGTTTGGTGAGGAACACCAAGAGTTCTGTTTTGAACATGGCAGGTCTAAAATGTCTAATAGATATCTGAGTGGAGATGTTGAGTAGGTGGTTGGATAGATAGAGGTCGGGTGGACATATAAATTTGGGAATCAGAGTATTTCAAGCCATGGACTGGTTACAGTCACCTGGAGAGTGAGCATAGTCAGTGAAGAGGACTGAGCATTGGGGCCCAGCGTTTAGAGGTTGGAAGAGAGAGAGCCAACGAGGGAGGAGGAGAAGAAAGAGAGAGAGAGAGAGAGAGAGGTGTCCATCCCAGGAGGCAAAATGGAGAAAATGCTTTAAGAAGGAGGGAATGGTCAGCCATGTCCAAGGCTGCTGAGAGGTCAAGTGATGAGGCAACAGAGGGGTCACTGGTGACCTGGACAAGAGGTGTTTTGGTGGAGTGCTGGGGGCAAAGTCTAATAGGAACGAGTTCAAGGGAAAATGGGAGGTAAGGATTTGAGATAAGTAGTAGAGACCACTTATATTCAGGAGTTTTACTGTAAATGGGAGGAGAGAAATAAGAGATGCGGTGGTAACTGGAGATGGCCAGCGGATCGAGGGTGTTATTTCAGAATTTTATATGATGATAAAAATAATCCATCATACACTGCTAGTGGGAATGTAAAATGGTGCAGCGGCTTTGGAAACCAGTCTGGCAAGTCCTCAAAACGTTAGTCAGAGTTAGCATATGACCCAGCAATTCCACTCCTAGGCACATATCCAAGAGAAGCGAAAACGTATGTCACACAAAACCTTTACACGAGTGTTCATAGCAGCATTATTCAGAAGAGCCAAAAAGTAGACGCAACTCAAATGTCCATCAACTGATTAATGGAAAAATAAAAGGTAGTATATTTATACAATGGAATATTATCTGGCCGTACAAATGAATGAAGTACTGACACATGCTACAACATGGATGAACCTTGAAAACATTAAGCTAAGTGAAAGAAACCAGTCACAAAAGACCACATATTGTCTGATTCCATTTACATGGAATGTCCATAACAGGTGAATCTGTAGAGACAGAAAGTAATTTAGTGGCTGCTTAGGGCTGGGCTTGTGGGGAGGTTGGGGCAGAAATGGGGATTGACTATTAATGAGTATTAAATGACTTTCTTTTTGGGGTGATGAAGTTGTTCTAAAATTGATTGTGGTAATGGCTACACAACTCTGTACTATGCTAAAAACTGCTGAATTGTACACTTAAAAAAATCCAATAAAGGGGGAAATCGATGCTATTGGAGAGGAGGGAACCAAAGTCCTTGAATAAGCAGAAGGCTGGGACCCAGTGCCCATGCAGAGGAGTTGATCTTAGGAGCGCATGCTGTCCCCACAGGAACAGAGGATGGGCCAGCCTGTGGGCACAGATGCTGGCAGCTGAGGAGCTGTGGCGAGGAGCTTCTCGTTGCAGGAGTTCTCTCCCGAGGGTGTCGTTTTTCTCTGTGAAGTAGGCAGCAAGGTCATCAGCTGAGGGTAAGGATGGTGGAGGAGGGTTTGGGGCCTCATGAGGAGTGAGCCTGAAGGAATTGTGAAGAGGTGGGGATGTGTGGATGGGAGCAGCACGAAGTCACACTGGGGGTCAGGGGTGACCTTGGCCTGCATGGTCACAGCTAACGCTTTGCCAGTTCCAAGGTGGTCACTTCTTCACGTTTCAACATCTCTGAGAGCAGGCTGTTTCCCACAGTCAGTGAGGTACTTAAAACAATTGTGTGTTTTACAATGGATGTGCTGACCATGTGCCAGGCACCCATATACGTACCTACCCCTATGCACTCATTGACTCTCATAAGGACCCTGGAGGTAGTGTTACTATCATGGCCGTTTTGCACATGGGGAGACTGAAGCAACGAGAGGTTAAATGACTTGTCCAACGTCCCACTTGTCCAGGGTCCCAAAGTGTGTGTTGTGTGACTTCTCCAGCTGTGTTTAGCTGCTTGGGGGAAGGCCCAGAGTAGATGGAGGGGTGGAGTCACCAGGGTTAGGAGTTTATCAAGCAGTGACGATGGAGTGAGATGGCAGGGGAGCTGAGAGTGTACAGGACCACTGACTAAGCCCATTAGGAAGGGAGGTTATGATACACACGGGGTGAGGGCAGTGAAACAGAGGCAGGTCCCAGTGGGGTTGAGTTATATTTGGAGTCAAGATACTAGAAGGAGCGAGCCAGAAGGATGGGGTACTTTGGACTGCAGGACCCTTAACATTGAGATTACAGTTGGAGCACAACTATTAGTTATGACAAAGGCCACACATGACCTAGGAGTGGGGGAGGACAAGATAGCAGAAGGGAGGAGGCAAAGGGACAGAGAGGCAGACTGTTGGAAGGGACACTGATGTAGGTGTTGAAATCGCCCAGAATTATGACAGCAGTAGTGTTGGAAAGAGAGATGGTGCACAGTGGAATGACGGCGAGTGACCTGGAGGAACGGGCAGCACCCTGTCCACCTCCAGGCCCAGTGGTACCAAGGGTGTGTCAGAAAACAGCCTTCACCTGAAGTCAGGATGAAAGTCATGCCAGTCTTCTGGGGTGGGGCCCAGCACACCCCGAGCTGCATGGGGGCTTCGGGCATCTCCCTCTCGCTTTGCTGCCTTGGGGTCTAGAAGAGCGAGCGGTCCTGACCAGCAAGCCAGACTGGCCACAGGGTCAAGGGTGTGCGTTAAGAAGAGAAGTGGGGTCCCTGTAAGTTGTGAAGGCCAGGGGGTAGAGGTTAGTGTGGAACTCTGACTCCCACGGTCAGACTAAGGCTTCTCAGCAGGATGATGAGGGCAGGCCTGCCAGTGACCAGAGGGTGGGCTCCAGAGCAGATGGTCTGATTCAGATCCCAGATCCTCATCACTCAGCAGTCAGAGGGCAAGTTCCTTAGCCTCTCAGAGCCTCAGTTTCCTCAGCTGCAAGATGGGGTGAACCATGGTAGCTCCTTTGCAGCACTGTCAGGAGAGTGTGCAGGACTGCTCGTGGTGCACAGAGAGCGCGCGGCCAGCGTAAGCTGTTATTATTCTCGTCCCTTGTGAAGGTGACACTGTTCTTAGGCAGCAGGAACCCGGTGCTCCAGTGCCATCTGGTGTCGCGGCCCCGTCTGGCTCTCGCACCGGCAGGTGCCTGGCAATGCTGAGAAGCACGGGCGTGTGCTCCTGTCACGCAGCTGCTCAGACTAGGCACTCAGCAGCTGCTTGTGGTTTCAAAAAGCATCTTCATGCTGCTGAGTCAAATGCCGTGAAACGCTTTGTTCCCTGTGTTAGGAAGTGACTCAGCCATTGTGTCAAGGAAATGGCAGGAAGCTGTTGCTGTTTCAGGGTGGGCACCCCAAGGAGGGTGCGAGCCTTGTCTTTGGTGAGGAAAGCCCATTTCCCACCTCTCCTCCTGCAGTCACTGCTGATGTCTGGAAAGGACATTGAGCTTCCTGAGGTCTGGCCATGGCTTCATCCTCTGTTGACGTTATGATCATGACCTTGCTGAAATCATGCACCATCATCCCAGAAATCCTGAAAGAACTACTTTAAGCTCAAGCAACAACAGGCATTCAATACAGAAGGAGCCTGACTCAGTTTACCCCCAGATGAACATTTGGCATCTGGTCATCTGCATCTCAAGGATGCCCCTCCAAGGGCCTGCAGGCTGGAAGGGAGATACCCAGGGACCACTCCCCCAGGGCACTTTTCTCCTCCAAGGTGAAGCTTTGGCACTCGCAGATGCTTTCCTGGGCCCCTTGTTAATGTCAGATTTGGATTCGTCAGTTCGCTTCAAAATAATCTAAGCATTGAGAGGAAAAGGTGGGGATATAGAGGAAGCAAGATCGGCCGTGTGTTGATAATTGTTAACGCTGGGCGATGGATGCTTGGGACCTCACTACACTATCCTCTCCACTTTTGTACATTTCACAATAAACGTTCTAGAATTTTTTAAAACAGAAGAAGAATAGCAAATAGATACAATCTTAACATACAGACAAACAAAAACAATTTTTGTTTGCATCCAAAATCATTGCATGCAAAGCCATCCTACTGTGTCCTCTGAGAAATACCTCCCGCCCCGCTCCAGGGCCAGCTCGGAGGGTGCAGTTTCGGACTACGGTCTCCTTCATGGGGTAGCTGCCTCCTTTTTGAAACCTGGCCCCGAACAGTGACTGGGCCCAGGGAATTTATCCACATCTTAGTTTTAGGTTTAGGGAGGGGTGAAAATCCTAATGATGGCATATGTTTGGGTCTCACAGATGGTCCAGACCTTTTTGTAAAAACTTCAGTAATGACTGAACAGATCAAAAAGGAAATAATTATTTCAAAAGAAGAGGAAAGAGAAAAGGAAGGCAAGCCAGGGTTAAAATAGCCATGCTTTAGAAAGTAGAAGTTACAAGTGCTAAGGATCTTCTTGTCCTAGAAGACCACATGGTAGCTCATAAAGGCTGGTACAACTTCATGGCCCCTGTGGGGTCCTTCCCGCTCAGCTCACCTCTGGGAAACAGGTCCGCCTTTGTCTGTCTGTCTCTCTCTTGCCTTCACTGTTCCTGTGTGCTGGCCACTGCTCGTACAAAGATGAACGGCAGATGGGCCCACCCCTAAGAAGCACAGTGTTGAAAGGAAGACAGACACATAAATCTAATGCAGGTATTGACAAGAGCTGTGAGAGCCCAAGGACCACGAGTAGCTCTGCCAGAGGCAGTCAGGAAAAGCTTCAAAGAGGGGGTGACATCTGTGCTGGGTTTTGAGAAATAAATAGGAGTTCACCAGAAAGTGAGTGGGAGGAAGGGAGTTCCAGGCAGAGGAAACAGCCTGGGCAAAGGCCAGAGGTATGAGACTATGGTGTTTTGAAGAGGAGTAAGTCCGCTACATGCAGAGTGTTCAGAACATAGAGTGGAAAAGATTTTCCATTAGACAGTGGGGAACCATCGAAGAGTTTTCAACATGCCAACAACATGACCAGAGTGGTGTCCATCTCAGTCTGCCCTCTCTCGCAAAATCTTGTGTTTCTTCGTAGTTGGAACTCACCAAACTACCCAGAGCCCTCCCACTAGTCCAGGTTTTAGCCTGAGGGAAGTGCCAGGTTCCAGCTGATTGGCAGAACTGTCTTGACTGACATCCGTGAACACAGGTGAATGCCAGGATGCCTTCCAGGCTTAAGTCATTTATGACCTCTGCCCATTTCTGGAGCCTTCTGGGAGGATCATTAAAAAAAACCCACCCAAGAGAGGGGACATACAGAAGTCCTTTCCCAGAGGGACAATGATTATTTGGTTCTCCTTTTTTAATAATCTTCAAATTTCTCTTAGGAGCATGTATAGGCCCCTATTTCTTTATTCACAATGGCAACATCCAAATAGCCCTGAAAAACAGAGTTGTTTTTTTCTTTCCCCCAGAACTCATTTGGTGGCAAAATGACCTGAACAGATGTGAGGCTATTTATAGTCTTTATTGATTCACTTGGTGTGAATATTCATATTCTGCTGCAGAAATACTAACATGTTTGATTACAGGGTGCTGCCCCAGACCCCATCGGGAGTGTTATGTAGTTGTGTAGCATAAGCACCATATTAGCCTTCTAAAATATAATTAGAAACAAAAATCTGAATTTCAAAACCAGTCTGGCCCCAGGGTTTTTACGTAAGGAAATATGGGCCTGTCTTACTTTGGTGAGAAAGATGACATGTTAAGCATAGTGGGCCCTCAGCAGTGTGAGACGACCCTGCTCCACTTCTCTGGTCGTCTCACTCTCCCAGGCTCCACTCTGAACATTATAATCCATTTAAAGGTGATTCATGGGAAGGTGAAAGTGTTTGGTAAACACGTAGTTATCTCCTACTGGCTCTCTTCCTGGCCCAGGCCCTCCCCTTACACAAGGCTTACTTATCCTCTGTTGTCTGATCTTCTCCTGTGTCTGTAGTTTCTGAAAATAATCAGCTCACAGTAACCCCTGTGCCAAAGAGGCCTGTTTTGGGTGGCACATTTTGCTGCCCTTCACCTCCATCTCTTCCTTTCTGCTTCTCAACTCCTCTCACTCCTACTTCACTTCTGGCCCCGTGGCTCCCTGAGCAGCTCTGCTAAGCCTACCCCTGACCTCTTGGCTCTTTCCTCCCAGTAGCATCTTTCACTGGGAGCCTGGGGCCCTCCTCCTTCCTGACGGGCTTTCTTCTCATGGCCTCATCATCCAGCCCCGTCTTGCTTTTCCTCCTGCCTCAACTGCATCCCATCTCCCTCCCTTGTACGGTCCTCTTCCCTGCATTGAACTCGGAGGTCCTGACTGGCCCCAGGCCCCTGCCTCTTCTCTGTCCACAGCCAGAACTTCGTTCCTGCAGGTATACCGCTGCTCATGAATTGTATCTCGAGTTTAGCTCTCTCCTCTAACTCTCAATCCATTTGTCTGACTCCTTACTTGACATCTCCTCTTAGCTATCTCAAAGACACAGTAAATGCAATGTTTCTAGAACCAACGTGTTGATCTTCTCTGCTCTGACCCTGCCAAGACCTGCCCTTCTTCCTCTGTTTCCGTCTCTACCCGCTCAGCTATTGAGGCCAGAAGTGTGACCATCACCTCTCCACCACCCTCATCTCCAGCCCATCACTGAGGTCATGTTGGTTTTTCCTGCTACAGTCTCTCCATCTGCACCTCCCTGACCCTAGGCAAAGCTGCCATTACCTCCCCACTGGACCCCAGAAGGAGCATCCCAGCAGGTCTGCTGCATCTGCTGGTTTCTTCTAGAAATGCACATCGGATTGTTTCCCCTTCCTTCACGCCCCGTAGGGGTTTCCTGGATCAAGTGCTTTCTCAGGATCAAGACAAGGATCCTTACAGACCTTTGATCTGACTCCTCTGACTCTCCCAGCCTCACCTGTACCGCTCCAGCCTTGTCCTCCCTACTCCAGCCAGCGGGCGAAGGATCTCTTCCTTGTGGAAGCCTTCCTTGGCCTCCTGACTCACTCAAACCCCCGTTACAGGTTCTCCAAGCATTGGGTGCTCAGCCTTCACGGCCCTCGTCACATTTATTTGTGGGGTCGTTTGACTTTGTCCATCTCTCTGAGTGTCAGCTCTGTGGGAGCTGGGACCTTGCCTGCTGTTGCTCCCCATGGCTCCCATCACCTAGCCCTGGGCCTGTCCCAAAGAAGGTGCTCAGGGTCTGATGGATGAGTGGCTGCATGTCATATCCACAGGAAGGCCACGTCATGATACAACTGTTGAGTGCACAGAGAGGGGGAGGAGATGGGAGGGTGTCACCTTCTCATGGGTGCCAAGGGGCTCTTAGATCCTTAAGGTCTGGGGTCTGGGCTTGCTCAGTG
Organism: Equus caballus; assembly: GCF_041296265.1. Lineage (NCBI taxonomy): Eukaryota > Metazoa > Chordata > Mammalia > Perissodactyla > Equidae > Equus > Equus caballus. The sequence goes on along the minus strand of NC_091688.1, from coordinate 63,390,957 downwards.
GACCAAAGATGGCTTTACCTGTTATGTGTGGGGTAGGGGGCCTTGATCTCCCCTGGAGTGCACACACTTTCCAGCCAAGCGATCCTCCTGGGTCTCCATTTGCGTATGGCCCTTAAGTCCGACAGCTCTACCACCATCTCCCCCACCTCCTCCTCCTCAGCATGGGGGTGCCTCCCCAGCCCCACCGCTCTGCCAGCCTCCAAGCTTGCCAATGCCTTCTCAGCTGGCAGAGTGACTCCAGGCCACTCAGATACTCAGATATGCCCAGGAAGCTGCTGCGATGGCAGGCAGGTGGCCCTCTGTCCGGGCTGTTAGGGTTGTAATAGTAGAGCTGGATGGACCCGCCAGTCCACCTCCTTGTCACGTGAGGAATAGACTTACCCACGGTGGGCAGTAAGGGGTGGCCGGGCCAGGACCACGCAGGCTTGTGTCCGCAGGAGTAGCTAACTTTCTAACTCACCCTTGGCCTCCCTCATCTGTCTGGAGTGAGGTCACTTGGGGCCACCTCAGCAGCAAAAGTCAAAGGGAAAGCCTCTGAGGAGCATAGCTGGCAGCCCACCTGAGTCAGGAGACGGCGCTGGGAGGGCGCCATTGGCCTAGCGCCCGGTGATCTGTATTGTAGTAACTCCTGCCCCAACTAGCTGGCTCCACTACTTCAGGCAAGTCATTTCAGCTTTGGGCCTCAGTTTACTCTTTCAAAATATGAATAATAATCCCTGCTCCCACCGAAAAACCCTGTCCTGACTAGGTCAGAGGCATTTTGTCAGGCGCAGATGCTGCCATGTGCCAGGCATTGCCTGCTGCTGTACATTTGGTCCTCACGGTCACTCTGGGAGGGGGGCTATGTTTTTCTTCCCACTTCTCAGACGAGAAAACCAAGGTTCATAAAGCAGGCACTGTCACTTGCCTGAGCGTTCTCAGCTCATTAAAGATGGGAGTTACATTTAGACTGGGGTCTGTCTGACCGTAGAGGCCTTCTGCTGGGTCCAGGCTGTGGCCCCCGGTTTGAGGAACAAACAATAAAAGGAAAATGGACATGACAGTGCTTTGGAGATGGCCCCATGCCATCCAGATGCCACTGGGGTTCAGGCTCTGTCAGGTCTGAGGGCAGATGGAGGGTCAGGCAGAGGCTCCCCCTTCCTGGGAAGTGTCTGGTTCTCTCTTCAAGTTGGGTGGATGGGTGGGTGGGAGTTCTTCTGTGACCTGAAGCATGTAGATGTGGATGAATGAACGTTGGGCCTTTTTTCTGGGATAAGGGAGATCAGGTGGGCAGGAAGGAGAAGGTGGTGTCTTTTTTCATGGTTTGAGGTGGAGGGGGTATCAGGGGGACATTGGTGTTCTTAGTTCTCTTGTACTGTTGTGCAGGTTGTACACTGCATGGCTCTAGGAGGCACCATTCACACTACAGTCTAAGTGAATGGCACTCCCTAGAGAGGTGCACTATACCTCATACCCGATGGCCCTGGAGATGTTCCTTAGTATGATAGCTCATGGTAAGCAGTGATAGCAGTTAAAATTAACTGAGAAGTTACTATGTAAGGACATAGCATTTATTTTATCTTACCTAAGCCTCACAACAATCCTCTGAAGTTGATACTGTTATGTGTGTTTTACACATGGGGAAACTGAGGCTCAGAGGGGTTAGGGGAATTGCCCAAGGTCACACGGCCCCAGCTCTTTCCCACTCTGCCACGCCACCTCTGAACTCCATTGAGGTTGAAGGAAGCAGACGTGGCGGGAACTTCAGTGCATGAATAAAACCATCATCTGTGTGTCTCTTTTCTTCCCCCTCCCATGGCCCCCCCATAGCTGGACAAGATGCTGGACCCCCAGGTGTGGCGGGAGGCAGCCACACAGGTCTTCTTTGCCCTGGGGCTGGGCTTCGGGGGTGTCATCGCCTTCTCCAGCTACAACAAGCAGGACAACAACTGCCACTTCGATGCCGCCCTGGTGTCCTTCATCAACTTCTTCACCTCGGTGCTGGCCACCCTCGTGGTGTTCGCTGTGCTGGGCTTCAAGGCCAACATCATGAATGAGAAGTGTGTGGTCGAGTAGGTGGCCCCTCTCCTCATGTCCTTATTCCTCCCTGTCCACCTTACCCAGGAGGGACAGGCGGGCTGTGGATGCAGAGTCCCCATCCCCCTGGGCTGAGGGATGGAGATGAGAGGTGCTCTCTCTGTCCCCAGCCCTGGACCCCAGGGACAGTTCCAGCGATGTCTCTGTTGATGGTCCAGGGGTCCTGCTGGGTTGTGCCCCCAGGGTCGTGCCCACTCCTTCCTTTTGACCTGGCCCTCTCCCCTTTGTGCTGCAGGAATGCCGAGAAAATCCTGGGGTACCTCAACTCCAACGTGCTGAGCCGGGCCCTCATCCCTCCTCACGTCAACTTCTCCCACCTGACCACCAAGGACTACTCGGAGATGTACAAGGTCATCAAGACCGTGAAAGAGGACCATTTCTCAGCCCTCGGCCTCGATCCCTGCCTTCTGGAGGACGAGCTGGACAAGGTGAGGGACAGACTGCCCTTCCCAGGACAGGCAGGGAGGCAGACGTGGAAGTGCGGAACCCAGAGACAGGCTGTGGGGAGCTAGAGCTTGGGTGCAGGCTTCCAAAAGCCACCAGGGACTCATTCATTTACTTGAGCACCTACTATGTGCCCAGAGAGGGAGAGAGGAAAGGTAACAGCCAAAACTGCTGCCCTGAGGTAGGTTGGCTCCTGACAGGAGACAGGCAGAGACAGACAACAGAAACCACGGGAAGTGCAGAGGGTGACTTTCACATTCTTTGAATGGGTCATAGGAAAGGCGTTTGGAACAGTGCCTTGTACACAGCACGCAGAAAGTAGGTGTTTGTGTTAGCATTAGCATCTGCCCTTTGTGTCTGTCCCCTTTTGCCCTGATGACAGTGTTATGAGTCGAGTGTTAATATTGTCCGCTATTTTATAGGTGAGTGGCCTGTAAGTGGGGAGCTTGCTCAGGGTCTCACAGTGAGCAAGCAGGGAGCCAGGGCTCAGATTTGCATGCTCTGAGTTCCCCCTTGATGCTTCTGCCCCCTCCCCTGGCTGTCCCCACTCTAACTCCTACTGCCACCGTGACCCTTAGTCCCTGGGGTGGCGTAGGACAGGGGCAGGCTGCCCCCTCTTTCATGCCCAGGCCCAAGTCTGGACACCTTGCCTTTATTCCCATAGGCACAGCTGGAAACTTTCAAAGTGACTGTTCCATTAGAAGGGGTGCCAAGGGAGAGACATGCCCAGAGGGTCCTGGGACCCAGCTGGTGCCAAGGCTGATGTGGGGCAGAGCCAGCTCCTGTCAGCTGGGGCCAACCCTGCCCCTCTTTCTGGGGCCAGGGAGGGTGATGCTTTCCCAGTACTGAGGTCTGAGCTCCATGTTCAACGTCAGCTCCGTTCCACTGGCACCGTCCCAGATGAGGGAGCTGCATCCCGCTCCCCTGACTCTTCCCATGTGATCAACAGCAGAAGGGCCCAGTCTGGGGACCCCTGCCCTGGTTTCTTCCCATGTGACTGGCGGCAGGAAGAACCTCCCCCTTCCACAAGACCTGCCCCATTCTCACGGTGTGGCCTGGTCCTCTGAATAAAACTCGGGCTGTAGCCATTTTTGTTTTGTTTTGTTTTGTGAGGAAGATTGGCCCTGAGCTAACATCTGTTGCCGACCTTCTTCTTTTTGCTTGAAGAAGATTGTCGCTGAGCTGACATCTGTGCCAATCCCCTTCCATTTTATGTGGGATGCTGCCACAGTGTGACCTGACAAGTGGTGCTAAGTCTGTGCCTGGGATCCGAACTCATGGACCCTGGGCTGCTGAAGAGGAGCACGCAAACCTAACCACTAGGCTACTGGGCCAGCCTCTTGTAGCAGTTTTTTTATACAATACAACTTCAATAACATCCACATGACAAGGATTACATACACAATGGGGGCAGGTGTTCCCTCACGATCGCAGGACATTGCAGGACAACACAGAAGTGTGTCAGTGGGCAGTGTGTGGTCAGTTGCCCCGTGAGCAGGGACCCAAGCGTTAAAGCAGTAGTCCTCTACCTTGGCTGCCATCAGAGTCACCCGGGGGCTTTACACAACCCTGATAGCCAGCTTTACCCCTAGACCTATCAATCATTGTCCCTAGAGTGAGACCCGGGCGTTGTTGGTTTTAAAGGCTCTGATGTGATTCCACTGGGCAGCTGAGGTTAAGACCACTACGTTAAGGTCTGGAGTTCAGAGCTGGGAGCAGCCAAAACTGTGGCTGAAGCAATCAGGGAAGACTTCTTAGAGGAGGAGGACCTTGAGCTCGGTGTGTTTCTAAATGTGAGCATCTTCATCTGAATCGCCTGGAGTCTTTGTACAGCTTGCAGGTTCCAGGTCCCACAGGCAAACTCCTGAATTGGTGTCCTACTCCCTGGGGGCGATTCTGATGCCCACTCAAGTGTGAGACCCACTGGCCCAAAACAAGAGGATTTAGTTGGGGGCGGGGAGCCCTGTGACAGAGGGAATAGTTATTTCCATGGCTCCAAGGGCAGACATAAGGAAGCAGGGGACTCCTGGGTCGGGGGGGGCGGTAGGTGTGGGCCCTCACTGAGCCCTCGCCTTCTGCCCCCTATCCACCCCACAGTCTGTGCAGGGCACAGGCCTGGCCTTCATCGCCTTCACCGAGGCCATGACACACTTCCCTGCCTCCCCGTTCTGGTCCGTCATGTTCTTCCTGATGCTCATCAACCTGGGCCTGGGCAGTATGATCGGGACCATGGCGGGCATCACCACGCCCATCATCGACACCTTCAAGGTGCCCAAGGAGATGTTCACAGGTAACTCCTCCCAGCAGACCCCACTCACTTTGTGACAACGATCAGCTTGTGGCTCTGACTTTAGAAAGACCCCGTACCCAGAAGCCCGCCCCCACCACTGAGACGCAGCTGGAGCCTGGCCGTGCCGCCCAGAGAAGAGCACTGATGAGCCAGGGGGAGAAGGCTGTCTGGGAATCTGTGCCAAACCCGAACTAGGAGACAGACCTCCTTCTTGGTTCCTTTGCCCCTCCCCCAACGGCCTGCTGAATCATCTTGGGCAGGGGTGGCCTCCCTCCATGCTGGCCTTGTCCCCTGCTCCATCTCTGTCCCCCCAGCCCTGGGATGCTCCCCGCCTAGTAGAGTGAGAGCTCAGACCTTCAGCATCTGGACCACCTCCCCCCAGGCAGGGCTGGGCTGGGCCTGCTGAGGGTGGGCTGCAGGTCTGCTGTGGGGAGGGGTGGGCTGGGAAGGGCCTGGGTGCCCCCCAAGACCCCCGGGCCTGCCCACCCTGCACCTTTGCCCCCACACCGGCCTCCTGGCTCTCTGTAGTGGGCTGCTGTGTCTTTGCATTCTTCGTGGGGCTCTTGTTCGTCCAGCGCTCCGGAAACTACTTTGTCACTATGTTTGATGACTACTCGGCCACCCTGCCACTCACCGTCATCGTCATCCTTGAGAACGTCGCCGTGGCCTGGATCTATGGAACCAAGAAGTAAGGGAGATGTGGGGAGGGGTGGGGACGGGAGGAGGGGTCTGTCCCATCCTGACTCCCTGGAGAGTGCTGTGTTGCCAGGGCTGCTTGTGAGCGGGACAGGAGATCACAGAGTCAGGATGTCAGAGCTGAAAGTGCCCTTCTAGATCACAAGTGAAACTGAGACTCAGACATGACCGCCCAGGGCCGCTTGGCTAGTGAGAGGTAGAGCCAGTCTGAAGACGCAAGTCTTCCCGGTTCAGGTCCTGGAATCACCCTAAATTGCCTTAAATTACCATAGCACAACTCTTCAGAAATCTCTTAGGCCTGTTAAGCACTTACTGGGTGTACGAGAAGCCCTTGCCCTCAAAGAACATAGGGACTCCGGAGCCTGATTCGCAGTTTTGAGGTGATCTACGTAGGGGTGTGAGATGAGTGTGGTTTTGGCCTTAAGTTTGGTCGGGTGGGTAAGAGAATTCAGCAGTAAGAACGGACTGGGTCTCAGGGCCTGAGCCCGGGACAAACCCACACTCACCGTCAGCCCCTGGCCTCAGGCCTCAGGCCTCGTTTGAGAACAAATCTGTATCCCCAGGAAGCCCCAGGTCTAGGTCCCCCCACTCTCAGTGTTGGCTGTGGCCTCACTCTCCTTGTCCTCAGTGAGGCCTGGACTCTACCAACCCACTCAGCCCGACCCTCCCCGACGTCTGGACCCCGTCTTTGAATCACCCTCTCTCACGGGCCCTGCTCCAGCCATCTCCTTGCCAGGGAGGGCAGGAGGGGCCGGGCGATGAGGAGGGAGCAAGCTTGTGATCCAGGGCTGGAAGAGGCTGCTAGAAGGGGCTCTGACCCTCCTGCAGTCTGGTGAGGCCCCAGTACCTCAGCAGGTATATATAGGATTATATAGGAAACTAATTATATTGAAAATTAGCAGATTACTGTTTAAAATCTATGATATAGTAATGTGCTTTATTTTTGCTGCATTAAGTTTCAACATCTAGCTGTGGCTCTAATAATGATAATTTTGAAGTAGCGATGAACACAAATTATGTTGTAGGTATCTTCAATTGTAATGTGGTAAGAAAATCACGTTATCTGTGATTTAATCAACTGGTGACAGTCACAGGTACTGTTAATATTACTGTAGTCGCTTGCATTTATAATGGAAAGAAATGTAAGATTTCAGTTAAGTGCTATTGAGGTGAACATGACTTTTTTTTTTAATGCCATTTGTGTACAGAGCATGCCAGCCTCCCAGAGTTGCACCCAGAGAGCTGTGGTTAGAAACCCTTGAGTCAGGGCCAACTTCTGCCTTTGGACACTCGGGACATGCACTTCTACCTCTTTTCCAGCAGGGGGCGTCTAGAGCTAGGCCGGCCTGAGTGGGGCCGGGCCCCAGAGAACACAGAAGCCCATACTGCTTCGTGCCAGCCCAGGGCATGTCGGGTAGGCTGTATCACATCCCTGGGTGGAGTGTGACGTAGTCAGAGCAGGTTAGAGGAGGACAGCAGAGCCTTCCCAGAGGCTCTGTAGCCAGGCCACAGAATAATACATCAGGAGCATTGAATGTGAAGAATCGAAGAGTCCAGGAGGGAAGGACTGGTCAGTGAAGGCTTCTTGGAGGAGGTGGCTATGGAGGAAGGGGCAGGCACAGTGGTGGTGCCAACTGCTGGGCCCTCTGCTGCCCCTGGCAGGTTCATGCAGGAGCTGACGGAGATGCTGGGCTTCCGGCCCTACCGCTTCTATTTCTACATGTGGAAGTTCGTGTCTCCGTTGTGCATGGCTGTGCTCACCACGGCCAGCATCATCCAGCTGGGGGTCACACCCCCGGGCTACAGCGCCTGGATCAAGGAGGAGGTGAGGGGTGGGGGCCCTGAAACCCCAGGGACGTTGGCATCTTCCCAGGCCGTTAATGTAACAGGCAATAGAGATCAACCCTTATAGGGTGACTGTTGTGTGCCAGGCCCTGCCAGGGGCTTTGCACACCTGATCTGTAACCTTCACAACAGCCCAAAGAGAGAGAAGGCATTATCTCCATAGCACAAATGGGGAAACTGAGGGTCGAAAGGTTGACGTCCTTGTCTAGTCTTTCTAACCATGTTCTCGCTCCACGCCTGTGGAGGGACTCACCCATCCTTTTACAGATGTAGAAACTGAGACCCAGGGAGGCTCAGACCTAACCAAAGTGACCGGCTAACTCAAGTAGCACCTGCTGCTGACCCCATCTCTGCCAATGCCTGGCCAGGATGGGGGGTGGGGGTGGAGGGAGGGCAGGAAGAGGCAGCTCTGCAGGTCCTGGGAGGGTGAGGCTGTCACCCTGCTGGGCAGCAGCCCTCACCCCCGTCCGCCCCCCAGGCTGCCGAGCGCTACCTGTATTTCCCGAACTGGGCCATGGCGCTCCTGATCACCCTTATCGTCGTGGCCACGCTGCCCATCCCTGTGGTGTTCGTCCTGCGGCACTTTCACCTGCTCTCTGACGGCTCCAACACCCTCTCCGTGTCCTACAAGAAGGGCCGCATGATGAAGGACATCTCCAACCTGGAGGAGAATGACGAGACCCGCTTCATCCTCAGCAAGGTGCCCAGCGAGGCGCCCTCCCCCATGCCCACTCACCGCTCCTACCTGGGGCCCGGCAGCACGTCACCCCTCGAGAACAGCGGCAACCCCAATGGACGCTATGGAAGTGGCTACCTCCTGGCCGGCACCCCCGAGTCAGAGCTGTGACCGCTGCCCCCACCCCGCCTGCCTCTGCCCCACACCCGACCAGCCCACTTGTCCCAGCCTGGCCTCTGCCCCTAGGCCAGGCCCTCTGCCCAGCTGACTTCTGCTCCCAAAACCTGTGTGGGGGCCGGGAGAAGCTCTGTCCCCCAGTCCAGGTCCCCAAGCTATGTAACCCTCTGAGACCCTTTCACCAAATTGTGACCGAATAACTGGAACAATCCAGAAGTCCTGATTCTCAGCACAGGGGAGACTCCGAGTGGCCACTTTAGGGGTCACTCCACCCTCTCTCTGTCCCTGTAACCTGCCACCTGCAGTTCTGAGGTCTTGGGGTCCCTCTGTGCTGCCAGGTGGTGGTGAGAGGGACCAGAGCGAGGGTGTGAGGGGGTGCCTTATTCGAGGCTGGGGTAGGACATGTGCCAGGATGCAGGGCTCACCTTGGGATGGGGTTCTGCCTTGTGAGGTGGATGGAGCCCTCTGGCTTGAGCAGTGGGAGTCAGGGGGGCTCCTCTGCCCCTGGCTCCAGGTAGCTTCTCCGATGTCCTTGCCCTGCCTAGGGTGAGTGAGGCGTGCTCATGCACCTGCCTGGGCCTGAAGCCCTCCCTGCTCCGTCAGGCGTTAGCTGTTTCCCTGCCCTCTCCTCCCACTCTGCCCTCCGCGATCCTGGAGCCCAGAGTGGTGGCTCTGCCTCTTCCCTCAAGAGAGAAGAGGAGAGTGCACAGAGAGGTTTCCAGAGCACACCTGATGGTTCACAGCACAATTCAGAGGTTTGGAGCACAATTGTGAAGCACACTCCCTCTCCTCTCACCTGGGGCCCCCCTTTCTTGCTAGTGGCAGCTTCTCCCCTGGAATAGAGGCCCTGGAGTTCAGGGGCTCACACCCGGGAGGCCTCGCACCTGGGGAAAGACAGATAATTTCACTGCCCCTTTGGGCCGCCACTCACTCTCCTAGTATAAGCATAGCCACCCGGTGTGTATGTCACGTGCAGACACCTCGGAAACCTTTCCCAAGCCACCTGGCCCATGGTGGGGAGGGCCACAGGCAGTGCTGTGGACACTGGAGGCTGCCAAGGGGAAGGGCCGGGCCTCTGTCCTGGGGCTCAGCCCCCACAGCATCCCCACCCACCCTCACCTTTGGGCCTCCCCAAGAAGAGGGAGGCCCTCGGAGTGCAGGCTGGGAGCATTAGAATCTGGCTGGAGAGTAAATGTCTGCAGAGAGATGGATGAGCCAATGGGAGGATGGATGGCTGGATGGATGGATGGATAGAAAGAAAGCTGGGACAGCAAATCTCCATCTTTGAGAGCTGTGGGGAGCAGGGCAGGAGCAGGCCACGGTGCTGGGCCGGGGCACCCTCGCAGTGTCCTGACTCCTCTTGTGGCTCCCAGTGCTCTGAGCCCTGAGAGGGACAGACTAGGCCCAGGGTTCGCTCCTTCACCCCTTAGTCCTTTGGTCCCTCCCCCACCTCTTCTCCCATTTCCAGCCCTCTCAGCCCCACCTGTCCTTCCTGAGTGTGTGAGGGGAGAGGGAAGCCCACCCACAACAGCCCGCCTCAGGCCCCTCACCTGACAACGCCTCCCAGCTGGCCCCATGCCTAATCCCAAGCAGAATTAGCAACAGGAAAAGCAAGGCCCCGGGAGAGACACTCTATATATACTCTTCTATAAATTCTATTTCTATTGTATATTCAATCTGTACATGTGGGTGTAAATGCTGTTAAATGACAAACCCAATATTATACTGTGGCTGGTGGACTATTTTCATCCTCAGTGCTGTACAGATCTATTTTCATTGTATATTTGATATATTTTTAATTTTGTAGCGTGTGGCTGGGCCAGGCCCCAGCCTGCCAGCCTGTGACGGGGGCTGAGCTGGGGCCGTCTGCTTGGTCCTCATGGGCTCGCTCGTGCTTGTAGCCTTTGCGGTGAGTCGGGCCCTGTCCTGGCTGTGTCTCTGCTGTTAGACATAGGGCCCAGAGCTTGGTGTGCGTGTGTGTATGTGTGCATGTGTGTGTGTGCGTGTGCTGTGTGCACGTGTGGGTGTGGGTGTGTGTAGGTGATTTGTGCTTCCCAGTGTTCACCCCATTCTTGAAGACCACGCTGCCCTCGCCCCACCACCGCCTCCTCTCTGTGTGTCAGGTGAGGCCTCAGGACAGGTCCTCTGAGAAGCTGCCTGCTGTGGGAAAGTCACGTGTTTCTTGCTGGTGACTCATTGCCTTCACACCACTGGGTTTGCCAGAAACAGAGAAGGAAGGTCCTTGGAGGGAAGAAGCCCTCAAATTTATTTTCCAGCCAACCTCTTGCTGTTCCCACTGGTGTCATAAGCTCTGCATCGGGAAGAAAAGTCCTGGATTTCTTAAGATGGCGAGAGCCCCAAGAGGGCATCTCACAGATCTCTGTCCTGAGTTTGTCCTTGAGGCAGTCCTGACTGTTCAGAAAGGAACAGCTGCCCCTCCCCTGGGCTTCCGGCACACACCTCTGCTCACTCCTCAGGGGAGCCGGGAGTAAGGGGTGGGCGGCAAGGCCAGTGGGGTCAAGAGCAGATGGGGCATCTGACAGGTAAGATTCAGCCCCAGACTGCCTGGAGGAGCAGGAGGTGGCTGGGGAGGGGCAGGCCCCCACATCCCTGCCCAGGGTGCCCACCCCACTGGCTTTGGTGCTGTCTATGCAGTGCCCACAGGAAATAGAGCAGACTCCAGGGCAGGGCAGGGCGTGCCTGAAAGAGGGCCCTGCCCTGCCTGCCTTCCAGGCCCCATCACCAGCTTCTTGCTCAGGGAGCCCTCTTCACTGAGGCAGTGTGAAGCCTGAGGCCCAGATCGGGGTGGACAGGCGGAGCATACAAGTTGATGCCTGCGAGGTTGGTTTTTGCTCTCCAGCAATAAATCTGAGGGACCACTGTGTTCCTTGTGCCGGGAGAAGCCCCCTGAGTCAGCCCATCATAGGCCATGAGGCTGGGAGCCAGAAGCTGCGTGGTCCCAGACCCTGAGCAAGCCTGCAGTATTACGGGCAGGGGCCTGCCCTTCTGCCCATCCTCATAACCCACCGGAGTAACTCCCCACTGTGGAAAAGAGAAGAGACTGAACAGGTGGGAATGCTCCTGACTCCCTGAGCATCCACTAGGCCCTGAAACTGGGGGCCTGCTGACTGGGGTGGGGTGGGGGCCCAGGGTATCTTCCCATCCCGAGCTCGGCTTTGTACAGATCCAAGCACACACGGCAGGCATCACTTTAGGTTCCAGCACAAGGTTGGAACAATACAAGTTTGTATGGCCCATGGCTGGTAAGAGCCCTGGGTCAAGACCACTCGGCCCAGGGGAGAGGATGGGGCCTTGTCACCCCCGGAGCCCTCCTTCCTCTCTACCCACTGCCCCCCCATGGTGTACAATAAAGTGTCTGTTCTTACCAAGCTCCTCTTGCGTTTCCGATCTGTCTGGGATCAGGGGGAGGGGCTGGGGGAGGCTGAGGGTCCCGAGGGCAGCTTTGTGTGAAAGCTTGGATGGGGCAGGTGGAGAGGACGGCTGTGGGAGTTGTGGGTGCAGGCTGGCTGGCTGAGGAGTTTGGGGAGGATGGGGAGGGACCTGCATTTATTTTCCCAGGAATTGTCCTGGGTGTCTAACAATGTACGCACTTGTCCTGGGCCTCCCTGAGTATCAAGTACTCTACCTGCCCACCTCATGGGATCTCTGCAGCTGTTCTCTGAGGGAGGGGCTCTGTTGTCTGGGTTTTCCCAGGTGAGGAAAATGCTGCTTCTTCTGAGGTGAGGATGGTGTTCGGTGTCCACTCAGAGGGCTTTGTGGGGGAAGTCCCCCCCCACCGCCCCGCCAGCAAGAGCCATACCTCTGAGCTCTGCAGGGGTGAGGAGTGGAGGCCCATCTCAGGGAAGGGCTGGGGGCTGGAAAGCTGCCAGCACCCAGAGGCCTGAGAGTGACAAGGGGGATGGCAGGGGACTCAAGCGTTCGCAGGAGCCAGCATGTTCTAAGTTCTGAGGAAGTGGCCCCTCTCTTCAAGGTAGCTCTTTTGCAAACTTCAGTAGAAGGTAAAGATTAAATATGGTGTTTGACATTACCCGTTTTCTCAAATTTCAATCCCAAGTATGTATGTATTAAGCACCTCCTGAATGCTCGGCTCCGTGAAGAACAGAATGAGCTGGTGGTAGGGGGAGTGCTGCTCCCAACCTCACCCTCAAGGAGCATAGACACTTGGAGAGGCAGGACATCTGGCTCGTAGGGGAGGTCCTGCCCCACCCCACCCCACTCCAGTCTGCAATGGTGCTGCCTGATCTCAGACACAGGCAGCCAAGGTCCCCAAAGAAACCTTCTGTTTCCTTCTGCCATAGAGAAGATGTTGTTCCAGGAATAGCCACCAGATGGCAGGAAACCCCTTCTGTCCGGGTCTTAGTCCACCTCTCCAACTTCATCATTCATTCCTTTGTGGGTTAGTTTACTCATTGAACATTTATTGAGTATCTGCTGGGAACAGGCTCTGTGCCAGCTACAGATATAAGAATAAATCAGCGTCCACTGCCCTGAATTTTACGATGGAACCCCCCGTGCCCTGGACTCCAAATCTCCCCACCTATCTCTCAAACAGGGGAATGTCCTAGGGCTGGAAATGTCACTCCTGGTAAATTCATCCAATCCTTTGGTTGAAGGTAATGTTTTTGGTTGAAATGTCAACCCTCCTGCCAGCAGGGGCACACAGACCCACTCAGACTCTGAAGCAATATAACAAGGGCTCGGGTGCAAGGGGGCTATGGAGTCAGACTTCCCAAGTTCAAGTTCAAATGCCAGCTAGGCCTCCCGCCTCCTGGGAGACCCAAGGCAAGTTACTTAATCACTCTGAGCTTAAACTTCCTAATCTGTAAAATAGGTATAATGAATGGATTGAATGAGATAAGGCAGGTTGCTGTGTATCGTTTCCCCAAACTTAGCGGCTTAAAACAAGCATTTTATCATATCTCATGGTCTTTTGGGTGAGCAATTCAGGCATGGCTTGTCTGAGCAACTCTTCTGGTGGCAACTGAGGTCACTTTTTAGTATTCAGCTGGCAGATGAGCTGGTTTGGAGTGTCCAAGGCAGCCTCACTCTCATTCACTCAAATGGCCGGCACCTCACTGAGAAGGGCTGGAGGGCTGGGCTCAGCTGGGACATGGGCCAGAGGAGCATCTCAGCTGGCCTGTCCAGCAAAGTTCACGTCTGGGAGGCCAGACTTCTTATGCGATGGCTTGGGGTGCCCAGAAAGACCATTTCAAGAGACAGGAGGTGGACGCT